>NC_073391.1:27590180-29040180 GCF_028641065.1 Leucoraja erinaceus | reverse complement strand
AACATTTCTGAATGTGGCTCTGTAGCACTTTGTTGCTGCTTTGCGAGCTTGTAACAGATGTTTGCTGATGGGACATCTTTAAAGAATTCGTATCCTTTCTTCTTTGGACTCGAAGACTTCAACTGATTGGCAAGGACGAGGGGGATCTGCACTGCCAGAGTTGCTGGATGAAGGATAAGAGGCTCAAAGCACAGTATGTGTGAGGGAGCAGATGCATGGCTTAATGCCAGTATCCATTGGGTGCTGTCTCATTTGTGTCATCTGTGAGCTGCACAAAGCCATCATCTGTTTGGCTGCTTCACCATGGATAGGCACTGGATGTTAAGAGATTGCTGCATATCCACATGAACACACAAGCTGAACACACAAGCTGAACACACTGTCGATACTGGTAGCAAAAGATGACTAGTGCCAGATCCTCTACAAACATTTGAACTTTGTCTAGATTTCTCTATAGCACTGTGACGCTCTATAGCATTGGGGCAGCACAGTGGCTCAGCTGTAGAGTTGCTGCCTTAGAGCACCAGAGATACGGGTTTGATCCTGTCTATGGAGTTGATGCTGTCTGTATGGAGTTTGTAAGGTTCTCCCCGTGACCCCATGAGTTTTCCCCACACTCGGAAGACGTACGGGCGATCGCCTCGTACACTAGCACTACCCTACACACGAGGGACAATTTTACAATTTTTGCTGAGTCCAATTAACCTACACACCTGTAGGTCTTTGGAGTTTGGGAGGAAACCGGAGCACCCTGAGAAAACCCACGTGGTCACAGGTAGAATGTACAAACTCCGTACCAACAGCACCCGTAATCCGGATCGAACCTGGGTCTCTGGAGCTGTAAGGCAGCAACTCTGCCTCCACAATGTCACCAATATGCCACCACAAAGGCATTCCTTCCTCTTTCTGATCCCGTTGGGCAGAAGATACAGAAGCTTGAAAGTGCACGCTGTCAGACTCAGGAACGGCTTCTTCCTCTCTGTTATCGGGCTTCTGAATGGTACTTCCGTAAGCGAGGGTACAGTCCTGATTTTCCAACCTGTATCATTGTAGACATTGGACGTTGTCTCTGGAACTGTTACATTGCAATGCTGACAATCTGTATTCTGGTATCTTTCTCTTTGCTTTTGAATCTTTTGTACTTGTATTTGGCTGGATACATGGTATTATCTGATTGATTGGGTAAAAAGCAAAAAAAGCTTTCACTGTTCCCCGGTATACGTGACCATACTAAATCTAATATATATTTAGAATCAGATTATCCCTTCCATTTGCTGCTTGTATGGACTTTTTTGCTGAATATTTATTTTACTTCCTTCTTATTATATAGAAGGTAGCCCATCAAGTCTATGTCAACCCAAGTCCATATCCACTGCTCCCCTGCTTACATGCCTGTCATCTCCCCCCTCCCGCCGCCCACCTTTACTAGAGATAATTTAGTTGGACCATTTATAGACAATTAGATACACTATAAATTTTCATGCTTAAGTCTCCGGATCTGGATTTGAACCCACAACCTTCTGACTCAACAGTGAGAATGCTAACCACTAGGCCATAATTCATGCCACCATAGTGATGAACAATTGCCACCTGCAGTAGATTAGATTAGATTGGAGAAACGGCAAGGAAACAGGCCCTTCGGCCCACCGAGCCCATGCCGACCGATGATCACCCATACACTCGTTCAATCCAACACCATAGAGACAATTTACAAAGCCAACTAACCTATAAACCCACATGTGTTTTGAATGTGGGGGGAAACCGGGGTGCCCAGAGAAAACCCACGTGGTCATGGGAAGAACATGAAAATTCCATAAAGACAGCACCCGATGTTAGGATCGTACCCAGGTCTCTGTCAATGTAGGGTAGCTTCTATTTTAGCTTCGGACAATAGCTAAAATAAAACAATTCCTCCACTTTGATGACCTCGAAAAGATCATCCACACATTTATCTCCTCCCGCCTAGATTACTGAAACTCTTTTTACACTGGCATCAGCCAATCTTCCCTGTCCCGCCTGTAACTGGTCCAAAACTCCGCAGCGAGACTCCTGACGGGCACCCGAAAAAGGAACCACATCACCCCGATCTTGGCCTCTCTCCACTGGCTCCCTGTGCGGTTCCGTATACATTTCAAGACCCTCCTCTATGTCTACAAAGCCCTCAATGGGCTTGCCCCCTCCTACATTAAAAGTCTTCTCACCCACCACTCCACCTCCAGGTCCCTCAGATCGGCCGACTTGGGCTGCTGAATATCCCACCGTCTAGGCTTAAGCTTAGGGGCGACCGCGCCTTTGCGGTTGCAGCTCCTAGACTGTGGAACAGCATCCCCCTTCCCATCAGAACTGCCCCCTCCATCGACTCCTTTAAGTCAAGACTAAAAACGTATCCATACTCCCAAGCCTTTCCTGACATCCATTGAGCGAGGGCTATATGTATATATGTATGTAGTTTGTGTGTTTATACTATTCTTATTACAAATGTAAAGCACTTTGGCCAACGAGAGTTGTTTTTTAAATGTGCTATATAAATAAATGTGACTTGACTTGACTACCACTGCGCCACTGTGCCGCCCACTCACTTCCTATCAGTTTTTATGTCTCTCAAGGAGCGCCATTTGGCGAGTTCTCAAACACATCCTCTCCATCTCGGGAAGACACTCTACCCCTTATGCCAGCATCTTCCACATCTACAATTGATAGCTGATTCAAGAGGATTCACAACTCAGGGGTGAAGATAAGGTAGAATAGTAAGATTAAACGAGAACTTACCAGTTTGAAGTTTGATCTGTATTTTATGAGGAGTTACGATGAGGGATTACGTGAAGAAGCCCGTCCCAGGACGCGTTGCGGCATACTTCAAAGCAGCGGTGTGGAATCACAGAAAGACACAAGTATTTGAAGTAACATCAACATAGTAAAGAACAAAGAGACATCCATTATCAGTTTGATCCATGTAATGAGGGTGGGAGCGGAGGGCACGTAATCCCTCATCGTAACTCCTCATAAAATACAGATCAAACTTCAAACTGGTAAGTTCTCGTTTAATCTTACTATTTTACTTCGGAGTCACGTGAGTGATTCCGTGAAGATTTCAAAGCTCTGTGATTTCAAACCGTGTAACAGTTTTACTACACTCACTGCCGAAGTCTTTGAGGGAGGAAGTGTGTATCGTAACCAACCAATGATTCTGTTATAGAAAACCCAATGGTATTTTACAATAGACACTGAAGAAATTTAATGCTCCCTTTGGCTAATCTGAATATTTGCAGATTGGAATCTTTCCTGCAAATGAAAAACAGGTTTTGTCAACAGTTTATAATAAATTATTTCTCTCTGAACGTTTTACCCCCACTATTCTGCTGGAGCCAGGATGTGGTTTATAGGTACGTCCATTCTTTTGCCGTTGACGTGGAAGCTTCTCCTGTGGGATGACAACTTTGACATGTTAGTTTTATCCCAAGAGCTTTAACCTGCTTGAGCCATTTCAAAAAAGGCTTGTTACCCGACCACAAGGTTTTTTGTAACCAACCCACAAGGCTTTTCATCTCCCTCGCATAATTAGGTTGTGTCTATGTAAGGTAAAAAAGGGTCTTGGTACATTACCGTGTTCTCTGGCGGGTAAGCCCGGATTTTATGACTGGATAAAGTATTCCTGGTCTGGTTTGACCATTCCCTGGACAAATGATAGAGATCTGGTCTGAAGCTGTGAGCATGGTGTCCAGTTGAAATAGGAGTAGTGACTGGACCCTCTGTGCTGCTCCATGTGCCTTTAACATATGTTTTAGTGCATAGAAGGTTCAGGTTTTGGACTCTGGCTGGTGGGATCCCCTGAAGTGTGGTTAACCACTGTGACATCCCATATATAGGTGTACATTGTCTAGGGGTTTAGAGTTTTAATACCCTTCATTACCACCAGCCAGTGACCCCATGGCCTGTTGTCCTGTAGCTGTTTTGAAAAAGAACAGGCAGGGCAATTCTAGCTGTGTTGATGGCACTGTAGCCGAATCCTTCATCATGATGAAGGTTCTCCAGGAATTCCAGTTCGTAGTACCTGATTCGGATGAGTAGGTTTTCCCCTTTATCCTTGCAGTACTTCTCTTGATGCTGGACAAGTGTTGTAGTCCAGTGGATGTTCAAAAGGATGCTGACATGGTGTCGATTATTCAGTATAACAATCCCAGTCCCAGAGGTTTGCGCAGAATCTGCAGCTCAGGAGCTTATTTCTCATGGCACAGTAGATTTGTGCCCGGCTCCGATATTAATAATTCTGGGTACTGGAAAAACACCATCCAAGTTCCAACAACCATATCATGGCGTGAAGTGAAACAAGGTCTGCGTAAGTCCGTCAGGTACTATCAAATACCTGAAGCAGAATCCTTTTGTACTGTGCGTTGTTCTCGATTGGTGAGGCAGAAGGGAAAAATACATAAAATTAATTTCACCAATGCTGCGTGAACGCATTTGTCTATCAATATTATAAATACATTCTTGAATGACAACATGACCTATAGGCCAGAAAAGTTAATATATATAGCTGACGATCTTTCTGCTGGAACTATCTGTCCCAGAGAAATGTTTTAATGAGGATTCCACTGGCCCAGGGTCTGGTTTCCCCCCGCGACATACATAGGACATCCCCAAACACCTGGTGATATAGCGTTAATGCAAATAATCGATATCAGTTTCACATTCCATTTTAATTATCATTGTCAGTGTACAGTACAGCGACAATGAAAATGCATTAATATCTGTTGCATCATATAGCTTGATAGTTTTGTTAAACTTTATATGAAAACATCTAATTGATGTTGTCCTTACTTTTATGTGACCTGGTGTCTGTCACCTTATTTTGCTTACCAGGCAGGTAAGTTGTTGATAGTCCAATACCTCTATGGATATACCATTGCCAAATTGTTTTGACCAACTTGTCATATGATACCGACTTTATGCTGCCATATGGTTAATATAGGCCACCTCCATAGTGTAGTCTTATTTATACCCATACATGCAAGTGCTTAAACTCATAATTTTCACCCAAGCCCCAGTATAAGTGGTAACCCCACCACTGTCTTTCTGATATTATTTCAGTGGGTAACTTCATGAGATGCTCAATGACAACCTATATGTTGATTTTGATACTAACATCTGAATCATGTAGACAGAAAATGGTACCATTTTCCCCCAATTACTCTGTTATTTGTCGAGTAGTTGGTAGTTTGACCATTAATTTGTTCTTTGTTTGTGCCAATTCAACTATGTTGTCTCTTGGCAACATTAAAGTTACGTGGACTGAATTAATATGAAAGCCAAGATAGTCCAAGAAAGCGCTCTATTTGCTGGTAGGAACCAGACCCACCTACCTCCATGGTTATTGGCGGGGTTGTGTTTTTTTCTTTTTGAGTGTTCTTCCCTGTCGATGTGCTGGCGATGTTGGGGGGAGGCGCATTTTCCAGGGGGTCCGCTGCAGGCCCTGACCTAAAAAAGGTTTCTGGGGATAGTGCGGCCCCAAGCTTTGACCAGTCGCATATTCGGGACGCCGACTGGTAGATACAGTGGTGTGCTGCCGCCTGGGGGGAATGAAGAGCTTTGGTATGTTCGCTGCCGGTGGTGCCCTCATGAGGCTAAAGGTCTTAGACGCCTCCTCCATCTCTTTGAGCTGTTTGTTCAAGTCCTTCCCAAATAAAAAATGAGTCGGTCTCTACTGATGGAGTTTTGCATAATCCTGCAAATTTAGGATTGAGGGCCGGCCTGATGTTGTCTCTTCTCAGGTTATTCAGCTCATATTGTGTCGTGCACATGAGTGCCAGGACATCCTGTTGGTGAGATGTCATCTACGGTCTCGACACCCCGCGCATAGGCTGTTATAGCCGCCGTGAGGAGGCGAAGAATGCGCTGGAGTTTGACCTCCTGTGTCCGAATCGGTCGCCCCACGTTGCCCCATATTTGAGGATTGAGGCTCTTGACCTTGAGAGCCTCACAATTATCCGGGGCTGTGTGCTCCTCAAGCACTTGGGCGAGCACCTTCTCCTGCAGTGGTTTGTTGGAGAGATGGTTTATGCTGGCAGCCATCCTTGGCTCCAGTGTTGCTCCAACCCGTGGGGTAGCGACGAATCGGCTTACGACCCCCAGCAGCTCTTCCTGCACACCCTGCTCTCTTTCGGCTCCTTCCGCCTGCCCCATACTCAGACCAGCCTGCCCCTGGTCACCGATGCTAACCTCCCATTCCTGGTCCGAGGTCGCAAAGGGAGGTGCCGGACTCAGCACCATGGAGGGGGCGCCTGTCCTGTCTGTCCGAGAGCGCTGCTGCTCTTGGTAGACCATCCCCTCCAATAGCTGCTGGATGCAGCTTAGGCGGCTGTCTCTCCCCCGCTTTGGGGTGGACATTTCCCCTCCCTCCGACGAATCGGAGACGACCGGCCGTTTGGCTTCCTAGCCCCTTTCCCAGTCCGCCGTGTAGGCTCTGGCGAGACAGGCTCTGGCGAGACTGGCTTGGCTCGGTCTCAGGGATAGCGAAAACCGCTCTACGAGCGACGCTGCCGCTGGTTGCTGCCCCGCTGGTAGAGTTGGAGCGGGGCAGTTCCTCTTTGCGAGTTCTGCGTTGTGTTCCTGAACTCTGTAATAAAACACAACTGCAAACTCACCTTTCCAATGCCCAAGAGTCGTTCCTGCAGCTCAGGCAGCTGTCTCTCCCCCTCCTGGGTGGAGAGACTTCCCAGTCCAATGTCGTTCCACTGCCGGGTTTTCCACACATCCAGCCCGCTCCCTTTTGCCGTTGACGTGGTCAGGTGCTAGCGGGCTGGCTCGGTCCCGATGTCGGGTTTGCGGACCGCCCGCTAAGCGGTCCTACCGCCTGTTGCTGCCCTGACTCTCTCTTGAGCGGGCAGGTGCAGCATATTTCCCCCCTCAGCCCCCAGCTGATGCTGGCGGGCTTGGTGCAGAGTCGGGAGCGGGCCGCTGATTAGCGGACCTCGCTCTCCCTGTACTCGGGCTGCTGCTCACCTGCACTCGGGCTGCAGCGTACTCCACGCCAGCTCTGCACAGTGGGTTCCCCTAACGGCTCCGTAAATGTCGGAAGCCTCCTCCCGCCCGCCCGCCTGCCTGCCTCACCTGGACAGTGCGTGGAGAGCGAGCGAGGACTAAGGGGAACCCCCAACAGAGCGCTAGCGCCGTCTTCCAGCTGTCAGCTGTAGCCCCTGGGGAGATTTTCTCGGCACCGGCACAGGTCCCATTCATGGTCCGCCGGCGCTCTGTCTCCCTGGTAGCGTCTTTCCTCCCCTCCCTCGAACGGGAAACTCCTGCCAGAGTCCAAGGGGGCCGCTTGCACGTCCCTGCGGGAAAAAACAAGCAGACGCAAAGGGGCTGTAAAAGGAAAGGTAAGTACTTACCTAAACTTAGATTTCTCTCTCGTTTTCTTCGGGAGCCCTGACTCCCGGCTGCCGCTTTGCATGCCGAAAACGTAATGCCGCAACGCGTCCTGGGACGGGCTTCTTCACGGAATCACTCACGTGACTCCGAAGTAAAATTAGGCTACCAGCACTGCAGCACAAAATTAAATATTTAATTTCAGTCACCTAAGAATCAACCTGCATATTTCTCATTCAATTGTTTGTATTAGCACCCGCTATAGTTAAACCTTCTCAATTAATGTCAAATATCACCAGTATCACAAAAATTGTTTAAATGATCAGGCTTTTGCTACAGTTTAGTGGTATATAATACACACTAAGCTCTTAATTTAATTCATATTTAGCTTCTGAACTATGGTATTAATCCTCTTTTACCCGTGCCAAATTTTTATTACTTCATCAAAAGTCTCTTCATTTTTTTTGTCACAGTTGCATCAAATGCCTGTCTACTGTTGTATATAGAGTGCAGGGACAAATAAATAATTCAAACTGAAGATAGACACAAAAAGCTGGAGTAACTCAGCGGGACAGGCAGCATCTCTGGAGAAAAGGAATGGATGACGTTTCGTGTCAAGACCCTTCTAATGTCACCCATTCCTTCTCTCCAGAGATGTTGCCTGTCTCGCGGAGTTACTCCAGCCTTTTGTGTCTATCGTCAGTTTAAACCAGCATCTGCAGTTCCTTCTTACACAAATAATTCAAACTGATTCCATTCAGGTTTTTTTCACCATTCAAAAGTGAATTGAGTCAAATTTATTGTCAAATGTATTGGAGTGGGAGAGGGAGGGGAAGAGGTGGAGACGTGGGGGGGAAAAGGGGTAGGGGACGAAGGGGAGGAGATGTGACCTGCTGAGTTGCTCCAGCACTTTGTGTCAATGAATATTTTACTTGCAGCAGCGTCACGGGCATATAGACTCAGACAACTCACAAAAACAGAAATTCCACAAAATAACAGTGAGCGGAAGGCATCCGACAACCCTTTGATGTCGCTGCTTTGTGGAGATATAGAGGTAGCGGGGTGGAGAGTTTAAAGGAGGATTGGAAGTAGAAACAAGGAACTGCAGATTATGGTGTGCAAAAGAAGACACGGAGTGCAGGAGTACTCAGCAGGTCAGGCAGCATCTCTGGAGAACATGGATAAGTGACGATTGGGGTCAGGACCCTTCTTCAGACTGATTGTAGGGGAGGAAAAGAGAGCTGGGAGCCAGTGAGGGAGGGATGATCAGGAAAGCAAGACTATTTCTTCGCTCCATAGATGCTGCCGCACCCGCTGAGATTCTCCAGCAATTGTGTCTACAAGCGGGACTAATAGATGAGACACGAGGGATTGTGAGAGACGAAGAGGACAACGGGTGGAGGAAAGACATTATTGTTTCACAATGGAGCTAAAGCAAACATCCTCAATCCAATCCAGTGCCGTGGAGCCCAGCTAACGGACCCCAAGCTCAATGAGACCTGACCATTGTGTCTGATGAAGAGTCTTGTCCTGAAACTTCACCTATCCATGTTCTCCAGAGATGCTGCGTGACCTTCGGAGTTACTGCAGCACTTTGTGCCCTTTTGTGTCCTTTTTAGGCTTGAACAATGGCCTAGTGGTTAGCACGCTCACCCTTGAGTCAGCACGTTGTGGGTTCAAGTCCCGATATAGAGAATGAAGCATGAACATTTATACAGAGTTTCTAATACAGTATATATTGTTGGAGGTTCCAGCTTTAATTTAACATGGAAGTTTGAACAGTACATCACAAGGTCAGGCCCGTCAGCCCAATATATGGGGCGACACAGTGGTGCAACGGTAGAGTTGCTGCCTTATAGTGCCAGAGACCCTGGTTCGATCCTGACTGTGGGCGCTGTCTGACGGAGTCTGTAGGTTCCCCCTGTGACCATGTAGGTTACCTCCGGGTGCTCTGGTTTCCTCCTATTCTCCAAAGACATATATGTTTGTAGGTTAATTGGCTTCAGTGAAAATTGTAAGTTGTCCCTAGTGGGTAGGATAGTGTACGGGGTGATCGCTGGCCGGCATGGACTCGGTGGGCCGAAGGGCCTGTTTCCTCGCTGTCTCCACAAAACCTCAAAGTCTAAAATGTATTAACCAGCATCTGCAGCTCCTTGGTTCTCCACCTGACCATGTGCGACAGCTTTTGCCAGGGTGGTGGAATAATTACAAGCCCTCAGCTTAGGTGGGTTTGAATTAGCAATGGTTAGGTCAAATGTTATTCATACCAAATGTACGACCTCTGCACTGCAGTTGTACCAGAAATATTTTCTTCCTGACTTTAGCATCCTCCTCATGTTGATTTTACCCAAGATAGTTTGCAGGAAAATCCCTAGGCTGAGATTACAGCAGGAAACTCTGAGCTGGAATCTCAGTGCCGGGGAAGTCTGATATGTTCTCAGCGTGTGGCAGATCATACCTCCACCTCTGGAGCAAAGTGTTACAACATAATATTGCCTTTAACAACAGCAACCTGCTCCAAGAGTGTTATCAAACTAAAATGAACCCTGGGGGAGGTTGCAGGATGAACAACCAATAGCTTCCTCATCTACGGGGATCTGCACAAAGGAGGCAGAGAGGCTATGGAAAGTTGAGAGAATGAGGTGTGGTTGTCACAACTAGGGACATTGGCATCTTTTAGGCACAGCTTAAATTGATGGTATAATTTTATTCAGATATGTTCTGGGAGCCAGTATTGGAGAGCAGGAGCTCATAGAACTATGGGTTGGGGAAGTAAATCTGACCACTGCCTAATTCCCTGGGGAATATACCAAAGGTGTAGGAGAAGAAAATATTTTCTGTCAATTTGAACGCATCTTTTGTGGCATTTGGTGGCTGTAGAATGGGAAACATGTCAGGTGATAATCACAAATTAAGTAGATTGCCCGTCTGAAGAAGGGTCTCGACCTGAAACATTACTCATTCCTTCTCTCCAGAGATGCTGCGTGTCCCGCTGAGTTACTCCAGCTTTTTGTGCCTATCTTGCTGATTGCAATAAAACCCATAAGGGTCACAAATGTCCTTCAGTTGCCCCTTTACAGGACGGATGTGGAGGCTTTGGAGAGGGTGCAGAGGAAGTTTGCTGCCTGGGTTATGTGGCAGCAGGAACAAGGAGAGGTTGGGCAAACGTGGACTGTTTTCTCTAGAACGCTAGAGGTTGAGGGACATTGGAGGCTGAAGGGAGACCTGGTAGAAATGTATCAAATTATGAGACGGGTAAATAGAGCAGATAGTTAGGACCTTTCTCCCAGGGTGGAAACGTGAAGGACATTCCAGGTGAGAGGGGCAAAGTTTAAAGGTGATGCGAAGGGCCAGTTTTATACACAGAGAATGGTCGGGGCCTGGAACACGATGACAGGGTTAGTGGTGAAGGCAAATACGATGGTGGCATTTAAGACTTCTTTGGATAAATACGTGGATAGGCAGAGAATGCAATGAAATGGATCATGTGCACTCAGAGGAGATTATCCTGGCATTATGTTCAACACAAACATCATGGGCTGAAGGGCCTATTCCTGTGTGTTAATTTTCTATGTTCTACATTCATTGAAGAAAGTCTACTATCCGTCCACGGTTGACTTACTTGTGACTCCAGACCCTGTGAACTAGCCTAGCAGACCACTGGGTTTACGGGGATAGCCAATAAGTGTTGCCCTGCAGTCAATGTCCCCATGCTATAAATAAATGTCAATGTATTTAGGGCAGTAGCATTGCTGCCTCACAGCGCCAGAGACCTGAGTTCGATCCTGACTACGGCTGCTGTCTCTTATGGAGTTTGTACGTTCTCCCTGTGACTGCGCGGGTTTTCTCCGGGTGCTCCAATTTGCCCCATGCAGGTTTGTAGCGTAGTTGGCATGTGTAAATTGTCTCCCTAGTCTGTAGAAGAAAACTAGTGTATGGGTGTTTGTTGGTCAGCGCAGACTTGATGGGCCGAAGGGCATGTTTCCACCCTGTATCTCTAAACTAAACTAAACTAATAAAAGTAAACAGTCGTTGATTCTCAATGTTGCTTTGTTTTATAACTGTTGCTGTAGTGCACATTTTGGCCATAAAAACACACCATACAGAGTTGGTAGAACTTCTACCTCATATTTGATCCTAACTATGGGTGCTGTCGGTGTGGTGTTTGCACTTTCTCCCTGTGACCGAGTGGGTTTCCTTCGGGTGCTCCAGTTTCCCCCCCACATAACCGAGGTGTGCTTGTTTGTAGGTTAACTGGCTACTGTAAATTGCCCCGAATGTGCAGGGAGCGGATGAGAAAGGATGATTACGTAGAACAAATGTGAACGGGTGATCGATGGTCAGCGCGGACTCAGTCTGAAGAGTCTGTTTCCACACTGTATCTTTCAATCAGTTAATCAAAAAAAAAACACTGTTCTAAACGAGGACTTGAGGTGGATTGGAAGTCTGATGTTGCACTCATTCTTTAGAGTGGCAGTTACTTATGTACCCTAGAGATCTAAGATAGACACAAAATGCTGGAGTAACTCAGCAGGTCAGGCAGGATCTCTGGAGAAAAAGGATGGGTGACGTTTCAGTCTGGGACCCTTCTTCAAACATCTTCCTCATCTGAAGAATGGTCCTGACCCAAAACCTCACCCATCCTTTTTTACCAGGGATGCTGCCTGGCCCGCTGAGTTACTCCAGCACTTTGTGTCTGTTTGGTTTAAACCAGCTTCTGCAGTTCTTTGTTTCTATCCTTGAGACCTCCTCTTTGGTAGTGACAACCAGCTAAGCAAGACTCTCTCGTTTTCCTGTAACATTTGAGATTTTACACACATGTTAAATTTGTGAAATGAGAGATACACCCTCAGAAATTGTATAAAAAGAGATTGCTTAAGCAAACATCAAAGAAAACAAACCAGGAGAAAAGAACAATGAATGTAGAAGCTCCTCTGAAGAAAAGCAAAAAATTTACACCTCGTCGAGAAGAATTGATAGCTCATTGAAAGCTTACAAGATGTTAATCTGGGAAACGTGATGCTGGAATGGGGAAGTACTCTATTTGAGGCCGATCCCTTAGAATCACAAAACCTCGTTCCCCAGAGCAAAAAGTGCCTTCAATAGACTGCTGCCATCGTTAGCAATTTGTGAAGTGCAATAAAGATGTGAAATGGGAAGCATTGCAAGGAGCAGAAAAGCCATAAATATTCCATGGTCTCCCCTGCTGCGTTCAGGCTAATAAATTGGCAGGAGCTGTTCCCGCTAAGATCATAGCGAGAAGAAATAAAATATCAAGGAACGGGGCAGATAATGAGTATTGCCTGAGATCAAGAAGAAAGAGGTAACACTAATGAAGCAAGTTTAAATGATATGCCCCGTCCATCTCTGCACCTGCCAGTCTATCAAAGTAGGTCTTGGATGTGGGTTCATCTTGAATAAGCCATATAAAATGTACGGCATAGTAACGCAGTGCCATGCAGCCTTTTAAACCTGACCCACCATTCAATTAGATCACATCTAGTCGTTATGTTAGCTCCACCCACCCACCTTGGGTTTGTGCCCACAATATCCATTTCTGATGGAGACCTATCAAGGCGACACAAGGAACTGCACATGCTGGACCCTTGAGCCAAACACAATGTGCTGGAGTAACTCTGGGCGCAGTAGCGCAGTGGTAGAGTTGCTGCCTTGCAGTGCCAGAGACCCAGGTTCAATCCTGACTACAGGTGCTGTCCGTGTCGAGTTTGCACATTCTCCCTGTGACTGCATGGATTTTTTTTCCGGGTCCTCTGGTTTCCTCCCACACTCCAAACTCATGCAGGTTTGTAGGTTAATTGGCTGCTGTAAATTGTCCGTAGTATGTAGGGTAGAACTAGTGTATGGGTGATCGCTGGTCAGCATGGACTTGGTGGGCCAAAGGGCCTGTCTCCACACTATATCTCTGAACTGAACTAAACTAAACCGATTGCTGTCTGAAGTTCCCATTCATGTTACCGTGCTTAGACTCGGTGTTGACTCTCACAGATAATGCAAAGTTATTGAACAAAAAACATTTGTTTAGGAAATAGAGTGTGATTCAGTCTTCGCATGCACGGAAGCCCAAAACGAATTAAAGCTTGATGTTGCATGAGCATTAAACAGTGAAACAATTTTGTTGAACGTTTTCAACACACAAGTTACACTTTAAAAGAAAATGATTGTCAGTGATGCTATCATAAAACACCCAGAGCAAATTCCTCTCTCATTATAATGGAGGTAATAAATCATTTAAAATGAACACTCAATATCTCTGATAAAATAATGGGGTGGAATTTAGTTGGTGTTCTTAAAGCATCATTGTTTAGAGATACAGCATGGAAACAGGCCTTTCGGCCCATCGGGTTTACGCCGACCAGCGAACCCTGCACATTAACACTATCCTATACACACTAGGGACAATTTGTACATTTACCAAGCTAATTAACCTACAGACCTGTACGTCTTTGGAGTGTGGGAAGAAACCTAAGATCTCGGAGAAAACCCACACAGGTCACAGGGAGAATGTACAAACTTCGTACAGAGAGCACCCGTAGTCAGGATCAAACCCGGGTGCGGCGCGCTGCATTCGCTGTAAAGGGCCTGTCCCACTGTACGAGGTAATTCAAGAGTTCTCCCGAGTTTTCCCTGATTCAAACTCGGAGAATTACGGCAATGGCCACTCGTAGGTACTCAGGGCTCTCGTAGACATTTTTCAACATGTTGAAAAATCTTCACAAGTCTTCACGAGCTTACCGCGTTTCCCGAGTACCTGCCGATAGCGTGACAAGCCGCTAGGCGACAGATAGCACAATGGGCTAAGAGTTCGGCTGGCGACCGGAAGGTAGCCGGTTCAAATCCCGCTTGGAGTGCATACTGTCATTGTGTCCTTGGGCAAGACACTTCACCCACCTTTGCCTGTAATGGAATGTAATTACGGCGGCAGGCGCGGGCACACCGCGACGCCCTGTGTCTCCCTTTCAAGGGAGATGCTAAAAATGCATTTCGTTGTCTCTGTACTGTACACTGACAATGACAATAAATTGAATCATTTCAATCATTTTTTTTTTAAGAGATGTCCCGAGCTCCGACGTACCCGCTACGTACATTCTACGTGCTTACCACGAGTTTGATTTTTTTTTAAACTCGGGAGAGCTCTTGAATTACCTCATACAGTGGGACAGGCCCTTAAGGCAGCAACTCTACCGCTGAACTACCGTGACCTGCAGTTCCTTGTGTACCCTTGATAGGTCTCAATTGCAGACTGTGATTTCTAACTTTTAACTCTCTATCTGTTTTTACATTAGATTGGAAGGTCCATTTTTAAACACTCAGCGCGGGTTCACAAAATAAAACTAAATAAATAACAGCTAATATTTCTACAGGGATGAGTGTAGGGCCAGGAAGATGGCATCAGCCGTTCACCTCTCGTGGCAGTAGGCAAACTGCAGTGAGCCAAGGTTGCTTGGTAGGCTGATAACAGAGGGGGAGAAGATGTTCCTGAGTCTGGTGGTGCATGCTTTCAAGCTTCTGTATCTTCTGCTGGATAGGGGCAGGGAGAAGAAGGATTGACTGTGATGGGACTAGACGTTAATTATGTTAGCTACTTTTAGACAATAGACAATAGCCAATAGGTGCAGGAGTAGGCCATTCAGCCCTTTGAGTCAGCACCGCCATTCAATGTGATCATCACGGATCATTCCCAATCAGTACCCTGTTCCTGCCTTCACCCCATATCCCCTGACTCCGCTATCTTTAAGAGCCCTATCTAGCTCTCTCTTGAAAGTATCCAGAGAACCGGCCTCCACCGTCTTGTGAGGCAGAGAATTCCACAGACTCACAACTCTCTGTGTGGAAAAAGTGTTTCCTCATCTCCGTTCTAAATGACTTACCCCTTATTCTGAAACTGTGGCCCCTGGGTCTGGGCTCCGCTAACATCGGGGACATGTTTCCTACCTTAAGCATGTCCAAACCCTTAATAATCTTATATGTTTCAATAAGATATCCTCTCATCCTTCTAAACTCCATCCTTCTCAATTCCGAGACAGCGTGAAGCATAGATGGTGTCAACGGCAGGGAGTCTGGTCTACATGATGGACAGGATGACTTCTACAACTCTCCGCCATTTCATGCGGTCTTGGGTAGTGCTGCTACCAAACCAAGCTGTGATAAAACTTTGGCCATCGAAGTCATGTTGAATTTTCTGAGTCTCCTGAACCAGCATCAGGAACCAAACCAAAGGTTTCCCTTTGTCTAATTCTTTCTGGATCATGAATGCATGAACACCACAGAATGCATGCACTTCCTTCAGTTTAAAAATCAAGCAACATCTCACAGACCTGATACAACAGCAGTGAAGTGGAGCTCCATAATACATTACAATTGTGCAATTGCAAGAACTACCCAGGGCAATTAGCTGATCCCTGTATAATTAATTCCAGGCTATAGCGCTGACTGTATCGCAGATTATAATCATTTATAAGCAGAAGGCCAGACCACTGCACTAAGGGCCAGCCACTGTGGTGAAAATGTTCTTCGGTATTAAATTGATTTCCTAGTGAGTGGAATAATTACCTCTCAGCTCCAGGACCCGGAGTTGTGGGAATTACCTGTCAAACTTGCTCACAATGTGCTGCTGTTCGACACAACCACCGGTGATAAATATCCCCAGGTTACATTCGAGCTTAAGTTATGAGAACAAATAGACCTGGAAATTGCCTCGTGAGTTATCCCTGATCTATTTATATTCCTCTTCAAACTCTATCGATTTTCAAATAGCCCGTCGTGTTTTAAATTGGGAGCTTCCTGATTATTTCTCACCCTCTAAATCTTGCTCAGAAGAGGTGAGCAAATTAAACCTAGGAAGAATTTTTATTTAGACACTAAACCCTTTCTTCGCAATGTGCGTGACGGTGATTTTGGTGCCATACTTAAAATAAGATCAGCTTCAGCCAACAGGATAGTGAATCGAAACTGGGGCATATGTTTGTGAGGATAATTCTAAATTTAAATAAAAGTGGGGTTTGGGGGTTGTTGGCAACATTGAGTGCTCGAGGTTTCTCTCTTATGCCCCATCCATCAGCCAACATCTGACAGACCATGAGTTCCCAGATGCATAAAATAAGATGATTCATAAGCTAATAGTGAAGTCCCAATCTTCCAGCTCGCCTCGTTGCGGCCCTTGCGCTTTTTATATCTGCACTTTCTCCATAGCCGTAATGCTATATTCCGCACTCGTTTCTCTTTGCATGACTTTTGCATGGTTTGATTGTCCTCATGTAGGGTATGATTTGATAAACATTTTTTCACTGTATCTAGATACACCGTCGCAATTATTAAACCAATACCAATAAAAATTGAGAAGTAGAAACAAGGAACTGCAGATATTGGTTTACAAAAAAATAAGAAAGTTACAAAGAGCTGGAGTAATTCAGTGAGTTAGGCAACATCCCTGGAGAACATGATTGGGTGGTGTTTCGGGTGGGACCCTTCTTCAGATGACCCAAAAGTCATGACCCGAATGTTTAGCCTAGTTTAGTCAAGATTATTATCACGTGTAGTGAGGTACAGTGAAAAGGTTTTTGGTGTATGCAAAACAGTCAGTGAAATGATTGCAATTGAGCCATACACAGTGGATAGATACAGGATAAAGTATAGTATAGTATTGTAGTGCGTGGGTGCCCGTCTAATAACGCCACCATTTCCTTTAGGAGGGTAGATGGCCGCCGGTCGCCCAGGCCACCCATATGCAGGATCCTACCTGCCCGCTCCATCCTACTTAGTCCGTAAATTTGGAGCAGGAGCTGTTTTACGCCGAGGTATTTATCATTGTCCGGGGGGGCTGCGAGGAAGTCCGATACTTCTTCCACCGCATCCTGGTCGAGGGCTCCCACCAGGTAATAGAAGCGGGTGGCATCGACCGTGATGCCCCGCAGGTTGAACTGGGCCTCCGCCTGCTGGAACCAGATGAGCGGCCGTGTGGTCCAGAAGCTGGGCAGTTTTACGGAGACCGCGTCCAGAGACAGGGTCGGGCTGGCGTGTGAGGAGGTAGGGCTTTGTTCGGTCTCCATCATGATGCCAATGGAGCGTCGGGGGTCACCAATGTAGTGCGTGGGTCTCAAAATGAGGCAAGTAGTCTGAAGTTTGAGAAGCACTTTACTTTAATTCGTCCCGGTTCAGGGGAAGACGAAACCAGGAAAAGATGGCACCCAAACCCTGCCTTTTATACCCTCCGGCTAAGGACCGCCTCCGGACTGCGCCACTCCTGTGCCGAGGGGTTCGGCAGTATAATGGCACGACCCTTAGGAGCCGCCACAGTATACCTTTATTGTCATTTTCCTGAGTACTCACATACCCAGAGGAAACAAAAAAACGTTGCTCAACCAGTGTCCATTCAGTGTGCAGTAAAAAATAAATAGAAATAAAAATACATATATCATGAACAAATTAAACACTCTACTCTCTACTAAACATCAACAGGCGTTCCGATCGGCAGCAGCACGACAGTGGCTCTGCTGCAGTGTGTCCAGGTTGGTGGTTGGAGTGCGATACTTTGGCAGGGGGCAAAGTCCGTTTATCAGTCTTATAACCTGCGGGAAGAAGCTGAGGAGCATCCTGCTGGTTTTGCAGCTAATGCTCCTGTACCTCTTCCCAGATGGCAGGATGGAGAATATGTGATGCGATGGGTGGTAGGGGTCTTTGATGATGGAGATGGCTCTGCTGATACATCGCTTCCTGTATATGTCCAGCAGGAAAGGGAGTGGAGCACCAATAATCCTGCTGGCGGTCTTCACAATCCTGTCAAGTTGGTGCCGTTCGTGCGCCTTGCAGCTCCCGAACCAAGAAGTGATGCCGTTGGTTAATGTGCTCTCGATTGTCCCCCTATAAAAAGTTCGTAGGTGTGTAGTGGGGAGACCTGCTTTCCGTAGTCTTCGGAGAGGGTGTAGTCGCTGCTGGGCTCTCTTGACCAGTGCTGTGGTGTTGGTCCTGGACGTCAGGTCATCTGACAGGTGGAGTCCTAGGAACTTCACGCTGCTGCCCGTTTCCACATCAGCTCGATCGATGTGCAGAGGTGTATGGTGTTGTTTTCCCGCCCTCCTGAAGTCAACCACCATCTCCTTAGTTTTTCCCACGTTGAGAATGAGGTTGTGGGATTTGCACCATCCTGTGAGCAACTCCACCTCCATCCTGTAAGCCGACTCATCATTGTCACTGATGAGACCCACCACTGTTGTGTCATCAGCGAACTTGTTGATGAAGTTGTTGTTGAGTCTAGCAGTACAGTCGTGTGTAAGCAGACTAAACAGCAGGGGCTTAGGACACAGCCTTGGGGCGAGCCAGTGCTCACGGCTATAAAGGGAATAATGTTTAGTGCAAGACAGTGTCCAGTAAATTTTAATTAAAGATAGTCCGAAGCTCTTCAATTAGATAGTTGGTAGCTCAGGACCATACACCTACCACCGCTCTGTAGTTGTTGGTAGGATGGTTCAGTTGCCCAAGCGTCACCCATCCATGTTCTCCAGAGATGCTGCCTGACCCGCTGAGTTACTCCAGCACTTTGAAATTTTCCAATAAAAATTGATACAGCAGAGACTTTTTGATCCATTGTGCACGATCAAATTTTGAAAGAATGTCTCAATTAATCCAGTTTGCCTACCCGTCCCCCCAACACTCCGAGAAGAGTATTTTCATAATTAATCTTTCCATATTTCCATATCCCCATATTCCCATTTTCTATATTTCCGTAATTCCATTTTCAATTTTCCATATTTCTATATTTCCAAATGACATAAAAAGAGGCCAATTCATCCCATTAAATCTATACTGGCTGATTCCCATTCTCTCACTAATTTTCCCTGTAACTTGTTCTCCCCATGGAGGCTAGTTCAGCCCATTGAGTCTATGCTGGCTCATTCCCATTTACCTGCTAATTTTCTCTGTAACTTATTCTCCCCACATTCCCCACATTCTACTACCTTCCTCAGGTAGAGTCAATATTATAGTTGCTAGTTATTTCAATCAGTACATAAAGTCATAGTCATACAGCATGGAAACAGGCCCACTGGCCCAACCTTTCCATGCCGACAAAAAGGCCCCATCTAGGCTGGTCGCATTTAGCCCATATCCCTTTCTTCTCCTATTCCTGTCTAATTGTTTCTTAAATGTTGTTATAGTACCTGCCTCAACTACCTGCAGCTTGTTACATACACCTACAACCCTTTGTGTATAAAAGTTACTCCTCAGATTCCTATTAAATCTTTCCCTCCTCACCTGAAACCTCTGTCCACTGGTTCTTAATTCCCCATACTCTGGGTGAAAGACTCTGTGCATTTACCTTATCTATTCCTCTCATGATCTTGTACACCTCTATAAGATCATTCCTCATCATCCTGCTCCCCAAGGAATAATGCCCCTGCCTGCTCAACCTCTTCCTATAGCTCAGGTCCTCAAATCCCGGCAACATCTCATGTCTTTTCTACACCTTTCCAACTTAACAACCTCTTTCCTATAACAGGGTTGTATAACGGGTCCCTTGGACTCATTGGTGAAACCTTCGACTATCTTTGATTGGACTTTATCTTACACAAAACGTTATTCTCGTTATTTCCTTTATCATGTATTTGTACACTGTGGATGGCTTGATGGCAAACATGTATTGTTTACCATCACTGGTTAGTAAACAATGAAAGCTTTTCACTGTACCTCGGTACACGTGACAATAAACTAAACTCACTCACATGCATAACTGAACACAAGACTCTAAATGTGGCCTCACCAATGTCTTGGGCTCATGATTGTTTCTCACTTCCGATTACGTGACAGTGGTTAAAATTAATCTCTCATGCAGCCTGACAAATCAATCTCAGCATCATGTTCTTTATTCAAGTGGACACTTGGGGAAATAGTGTGGAAAGTAGTTTGGGGCAGAGAGCGTGAAATGGGTTAGCGGAGTGATCTATGAATGTTTGCAACGAATGGTGCTGTTGATAATCTGCCATGATTGCTGGTTTTTCTTTTCCATTTTGCTTACTCGTTGCCATTTCCTTGCATATTATGATGGAATATAAATTATCCAGGGAGATACAAGGCAAGTCAGCAAACAAAAATTGATTGGAGAAATGACTAATATACAAGATGAGAAAGATTCAAACTTTGGAGACCGGGTTGAATTCATAAATGATAGCAGCAGAATTAGGCCATTTGGCCCATCAAATCTACTCTGCTATTCAATCATGGTTGATTTATCTTTCCCTCCCATCCCCATTATCCTGTCTTCTCCCCATAACACCTGACACCCGTACTAATCAAAAATCTATCAATCTCTGCCTTAAAAAAATCCATTAACTTGGCCTCCACAGCCATCCGTGGCAGAGTGCCAGAGTGGTAACCTTTCCACATAGAGGTAGACATAGACTTTTCACATAGTGTAGAGGTGGCTACAATCATAACATTTAACAGACATTTAGACTGGGACATGGATAGGAAAGGTTCATAGAGATTGGGACCAAACACAAGCAAAGGACAGCACAGTGGCACAGCTGGAGAGTTGCTGCCTTGCAGCACCAGGGGCCCAGGTTCGCCTGACTATGAGCGCTGTCTGTACTGAGTCTGTACGTACTCCCTGTGACCTTATGGGTTTTCTCCGGGTGCTCCATTTTCCTCCCACATTCCAAAGACATGCCGGTTTGTAGGTTAATTGGCTTCTGTAAAATGTCCCTAGTGCGTAGGATAGAACGAGTGTATGGGTGATCGCTGGTTGGTGTGGACTCGGTGGGCTGAAGGGACTGTTTCCACACTGTATCTCCAAACTAAAGTAAACTATCTAAACTGAATGGGACTAGCTTAGATTGATATCTTGACAGCCTGGATAAGTTGGGACAAGGGGCCTCTTTCCGTGCTGTATAACTCCGTGACCCAATGAAACACAGGCAAAGTCCAGACTGGGTGACTGTGTTAGATGTTGCCCATCTTTTTAAAGTAAAGATGCATCTTTGCCTTTCATGTGTTCAGACTCTGAAATGAAAGCAGCAGCAAGGATGAAGCAGACTTGAAATGTCATCTGGCTTGATGTCCACAGAAAGCATCCTCTGTATGGATGTCAGATGTACAGCATGTTAATAGTGGAAGCAAGGAACAGCAGATACTGGAATCTTACGTAGACCACGTGAAGGCCTGGACCGAGTGGATGTGGAGAAAATGTTTCCACCAGTCAGAGGGCACCGCCTCGGAATTAAAGGATTTACCTTTAGAAAGATGAGGAGGAATTTATTTATCAGAGGGTGGTGAATCTGTGGAATTCATTGCCACAGAAGGCTGTGGAGGCCAAGTCATTGGGTATTTTTATGGTGGAGATTGACAGTTTCTTGATTAGTAAGGGTGTCAAGGATTATGGGGAGTAGGCAGGAGAATGGGGTTGAGAGGGAAAGATTGATCAACCATGATTGAATGGCAGAGTAGACGATAGGCCAAATGGCCCAATTTTGCACCTAGGACTTAAGAACTAATGAAATGTTAGAGTAACTCAGCGTGTCAGGCAGCATCTCATGAGAACACTATCCATGCCCTTCACATATGCTGCCTGACCCACTGGGTTACTCGAGTACCTTATGTTCTGCGCAGTATATTGGAGCTTCTTTCACGCTGCTGGAAAGAGATCTTCCCTGTCGCCTTTGGTTTGGCTTCTGTGTTTGTTCTGCCTCCAGTATCTTTCAGCTGTCACTGGCTGTGAGGATCTCTCGGGAGCTGTGGGGATCCCAGAAGATGTTGTGATATATCTGTCAAAGTCTTGATTAAATATTCAGAGCTTTGATGAGACTTGTTAACAACTCTAATTTGCACTGAGCTGCTGAGGTCTTGAGTGCTTGATAAACCTGCATGGAGTCCTCTGGATAATGGCATCAAACCCTTGGAGCCAGTGCATCTTTCTATGTTCATTGATTGATTTGATTACTCTTGCTATTAAGTTCACTAATTCCTTCGAGTCTATAACTTTCTGTACATTGTTAAGTTTATCATTTCATTCTGAATTTCCCAGAAATGTACTGATTAGAAATTGAAAAAAATAACATGGAATATCAGCAATATTCAACTGGTCAGGCAGCATCGTAAATCTTAATATACTTCGATTGAATTTTGAAGTTGTGAGGTTGTGTGTAGGAAGGAACTGCAGATGCTGGTTTATACCGAAGATAGACGCAAAATTCTGGAGTAACTCAGCAGGTCAGGCAGCATCTCTGGAGAAAAGGAATAGGTGACATTTCGGGTCTGAACCCCTCTTCAGACAGTGGGAGGTCATGTTACAATTGCACAAGACAATGGCGAGGCCACATTTAGAGTAATGTGATCAGTTTTGGTCACCCTGTAAAAGGAAAGATGTTCTGAAGCTGGAAAGGGTACAGAGAAGATTTACGAAGATGTTGCCAGGACTCGAGGTATAGGGAGAGGTTCAGCAGGCTTGGACTTTATTCCTTGGAGCGCAGGAGGATGAGGGGCGATCTTATAGAGATGTATGAGATTATGAGAGGAATAATTAGGGTAAATACCCAGAGTAAGGGTGTCAAGAACCCGAGGACATAGGTTTGAGGTGAGGGGGAAAGAGAATAGGAAGCTGAGAGGCAACTTGTTTACACAAAGGGTGGTAGGTGTATGGAACGTGCTAGCAGAGGAGGTAGTTGAGGCAGATACTATCACAACATTTTTTAAAAATGTCGACAGATATATGGATAGGTTAGGTAGAGGGATATTGGCCAAATGAAGGCAGGTAGGGCCAGTGTATATTGGTCGGAGTGTGCAGTTTCCATGTTGCATTATGATGCTATGATTGATTGAAACATACAGCATGGAAACAGGCCCTTCAGCTCATAAAGTTGAAGCTGACCATCGATCACCCATTCACACCAGTCCCATGTTACCCCGCTTTCTCACCCACTCCCTACACATTAGGGCCATTTTACAGTTGTCCATTTATAGCGGCCAATTAACCTACAAACCAACGTGTCTTTGGAGATTTGGGAGGAAACCAGACTGAAGAAGGGTCTCGACCCGAAACATCTCCCATTCCTTCCCTCCAGAGATGCTGCCTGTCTCGATGAGTTACTCCAGCATTTTTGTGCCTATCTTTGGTTTAAAACGGCATCTGCAGTTCCTTCCTAAACTAATAGTCCTGTCCCACGGTACAAGTTCATTCCAAGTTTAAAAAAAATCAAACTCGTGGTAAGCACGGAGAATGAACGTAGTGGGTAAGTCGGAGCTCGGGGACATCTCCTAGCGGCTCGTAACGCTAAGGGCAGTTACTCGGGAAGACTCGCTAATGGCAGGTAAGCACGGGAAGATTTGTGAAGATTTTTCAACATGTTGAAAAATGCTCACGAGAGCCTCGAGTACCGACGAGTGGCCATTACCATAAATGTCCGAGTTCAAATCAGGGCAAACTCAGGAGAGCTCTTGGAATGAACTCGTACCGTGGAACAGGGCTATAAATCTAAACAATATTTACTCACAAGACCTTTACCATCTGCAAACTCTCCCGCCACAGCTAAGCAGTTCTGAGCTACCGTTTACCTCATTGGTGACCCTTGGACTATTTTTGATCGGATTTTACAGAACTTTATCTTGCATTAAACGTTATTCGCATTATTCTCTTTATCATGTATCTTTACACTGTGGATGGCTCGATTATAATCATGTATAGTCTTTCCACTGACTGATTAACATGCAACAAATGCATTTTACTATACCTTGGTCCATGTGACAATGTCAAACTTAATAAGTTCATGTTCATAAGTTATAGGGTCAGAATTAGGCCATTTGGCCCATCAAGAACACTCACCCATTCAATCATGGCCGATCTATCTTTCCCTCTCAACCTCATTCTTCTACCTTCTCCCCATAACCCCTGGCAGCCTTACTATCAAAAATCTGTCACACTGCACCTTAAAAATACCCATTCACTTGGCCTCCAATGAATTCCACAGATTCATCACCCTTTGGGTAAAGAAATTCCTCCTCATCTCCTTTCTAAAAGTGCTACTAGTGGAAACATCCTCCTCTCCCACTAGTGGAAGCATTCTCTCCACATTCACTCTATCCGGGCCTTTCACTATTCAATAAGTTTCAATGACGTGTCCCCTCATCCTTCTGAATCCAGCATGTACAGGCCCATTGCTGTCAGACATTCACCATATGTGAACTCAATCATTCCTGGGATCATTCTCGTAAACTCACCCACCTACAGGAGATGCAAGCTCCAATCATCAGTTTAACTAACAACCAACGACCCAGAACATCTGGGGCAAAGCCACCGGGAGATCAGGCAACCTGCACATAGACACCAATGGAGATCAGAATCCATCTGCGTCTCAGGGGACGTTAAGCCGTTGCCGCTCTGCTGCCTGACCTGTCTAATGTTTTGATGTCAGACCTCCAGCATCTGCGGTGTTTTGTGTTTGACACGACTGGAACTTCCTTTTGCTGCTCTAGGCAGTTAAAGTGTGTAGCTTCAGTCAAGCACTACTCTTCCTGTCATGTCCCAATTCTCCAAATTGATCAAGATGCTTCGCTGTCACCATCAGATGCTTTATTCAGAGTGACTGCTGCAATTTCCTTTGATTAATTCAAACCATTGACACACTCGAAATCCAAGTGGGTATCCATACAGAATTAGAAATCTTGAACATTACAGATTACATGTACGTTCATTGCATTTTCTTATTCCCTTGCCTTGGTGCAAGATCACTCCATCAATTAGATCACACAAGTGGAACATCATGCAAGCACAATGCTTAAATTGGAATAAACACTCTCTCAGCTGGACAAAGATAAAAATAAAATGGACAAAGATAAAATAAAATTATCTGGTGATTGCAGAAAAGACAGTAACCCCCGCAATAACATGCCTTGGAGGGAGGGCTGGATTTTGTTATTGCCAAATGACCGCTACAACCGAGTGGTGGGGGGGACACTAGTTCCATCCTAGGCACTAGGCACAATTTACAGAAGCTAATCGACCTACTAAGCCGCATGTCTTTACCATGTGAAAGAAAAGGGAACTTCCGGAGAAAACTCATGTGGTCACTGGGAGAACGTGCAAACTCCATACAGACAGCACTCATAGTCAGGATTGAACCCGGGTCCATGGCACTGTAAGGCAGCAACTCTACCACTATGTCACCATGCTGCCCTCTTTAACTTCCATCATTTGGCACACATGGGCTTTATATCACCCTTGGTGGGCCATTCAGTTTAATCCGATCCTTTCCTACTGTGAAAGTTTTGGCTAAAGCTGTGCGATTGTTCACAAACACACAGTGGTACAGCGGTAGAGTTGTTGCCTTACAGCGCCAGAGACGAGGGTTCAATCCTGACAATGGGTGCTGTGTGTACAAAGTTTGTACGTTCTACCTGTGACCGTGTGAGTTTTCTCTGGGTGCTCTGGTTCCCTCCCACTTTTCAAAATAGGTTCAGGTTTTGTAGGTTAATTGGCTTCTGTAAATTGCCCCTAGAATGTAGGATGCGAAACTGGGATAATGAAGGACTGGTGTACAAGTGATCGTTGGTCGGGACAGACTGGGTGGGCCGAGATCCTGTTCCCATGTTGTATCTCTGAACTAAACTAAACTAAACTAAACTAAATTAAGATAGCCCCAAGTGTTGGAGCAATTCAGTGGGTCAGGCGACATCACTGGAGAATAAGGATGAGTGACATTTCAGGTTGGGACCCTTTTAACTAAACTAAAATGGTTTTGTTTTTCATTAATTGGATTCATTTGAACGCATTGGACATTTTTTCTTCTCTTATATCTCCCCTCAAGGTCCATAATCTAGTCTTCCTTGATCTGATTACAGTTGATTGTATGAAGTTCCTTCCTATCTGTTTCCTATATTTTATATAACATCAAGCACTGTGGTTACATTTCACTGGTACAACTGCTGTTGTCCCTGCTACATTCTGCAGATTTAATTATTTTCCCTTCGGTCTTCTGGTTTTTGACATGACCATCAATTATGCTGACACCACACACCTTCCATGGGGCTATCTGCGTAAGATGTATGCTCAATTTTATTTTTTGCAACACTGCTGTATATTTCTTTATCAGTTTTTTTTTCCAATAGTATGCTTGAATCGTTGATACCTAATACTTTATGAGGTGTGAAATTGGCTTTATTCAGTTGCTATTTACTCTGTATTCACCAATATTAAATGTACGTTATGTTTCTGGCTTTGCCTCACTTACCTCCGAACAGCTTGCATCTTACAGTATTTCATTTATTCATGGGGTGTATGTGTGCATTGAGTGCATGAGTGTTTGCATGAGAGGGATTGGGTCGTATGTAAGGGGTGTGGATGAAAAAGAGAAGTGGAAGTGCAAAGTAATTCAAATATAAAAGAGAGGTTTGTGCAGAGCTGATGTTGATACCTGGAGCCAAAAACCAAAGATGGTTGCTGTGAGTGTTCATCGCACACGGCGACATGGAAAGTGTAGCCAAATGGAGCCAAATGTGGCCCAGGAATTGATTAATTGAAAGACACAGCGTGGAAACAGGCCCTCTGGTCCACAGTCCACACCGACCACCATTCACCCATTCACACTAGTTCTATGTTATCTCACTTCCGCATCTACCTTCATTTCTGGGTTGGACAATTCCAGAGGTGCATCACCCTCCGCTAGAAGAAATTTCTCTGTATCTCAGTTGTAAATAACCAACCACTTATGTTGAAACTATGTCCCCTAGGTCTGAAGAAGTGTCCCGACCCGAAACGTCACCCGTCCTTTTTTGTCCAGAGATAAAGGCTGATCTGCTGAGTTACTCCAGCACTTTGTGTCTGTCTCCCCTTGGTCAAAGTTCTTCGACAAGTGAAATCATCGCAACTTCTACTCTGACATGACCACTTAAGACCTCGTGCTCCAATAAGTTGACCCCTCATTCTTCTGAACTCTAAAACATACAGACCCAATCTGATTAGTATAGATATTGGTTTATTGAGGTCATGTTGTGTACTGTGATGCAATAAAAATCCTTTGTTTGCATACTAGTCAAATAGCCAATCTACTGAAAACATAGAAACAAAGAAAATAGGTGTAGGAGTAGCCATTCAGCCCTTCGAGCCAGCACCGCCATTCAATATGATCATGGCTGATCATCCAAAATCAGTATCCCGTTCCTGCTTTCTCCCAATATCCATTGGTTCCATTAGCCCTAAGAGCTATATCTAACTGTCGTGAATACATCATACTCTACATGTGTACAATTAAGCCCACACACAAGAACAACATGTCACTTTATTATTAAATATGCAGCATGGAAACAGGCCCTTGGGTCTTCTTAGTTCAAGCTGACCATCCATCACCCGTTCACACCAGTTTTATGTTATTCCACTTCCTAATCTCTCATTAATTTAAGGTAGACAAAAATGCTGGAGAAACTCAGCGGGCGAGGCAGTATCTATGGAGCAAAGGAATAGGTGACTTTTGGGGACGAGACCCATCTTCAGACCGATGTGGGCTGGGGGGGGCGGGAAGAAGAAAGGAAGAGGTAGAGACATTAGGCTGTGGGAGAGCTGGGAAGGTTAGGGGAAGGAGGGAGAAAGCATGGACTACCTGAAATTGGAGGTCAATGTTCATACCACTGGGGTGTAAACTACCCAAGCGAAATATGAGGTGCTGCTCCTCCAATTTGCGGTGGGACTCACTCTGGTCATGGAGGAGGCCCAGGACAGAAAGGTCGGATTTGGAATGAGAGGGGGAGTTGAAGTGCTGAGCCACCGGGAGATCAGGTTGGTTATTGCGAACCGAGCGGAGGTGGTGGGCGAAGCGATCACCAGGCTTGCGCTTGGTCTCACCGATGTAGATCAGCTGACACCTGGATCAGCGGATGCAATAGATGTGGTTGGAGGAGGTGCAGGTACACCTCTGCCTCTCCTGGAAAGACTGCTTGTGTCTTTGGATGGAGTCGAGAGGGGAGGTAAAGCGACAAGTGTAGCATTTCCTGCGGTTTCAAGGGAAAGTACCAGGGGAGGGGGTGGTTTTGGTGGGAAGGGACAAATTGACCAAGAAGTTATGGAGGGAGTGGTCTCTGCGGAAAGCCGAAAGGGAAGGAGATGGGAAGATGTGGCCAGTGGTGGGATCCCGTTGGAGGTGGCAAAAAATGTTGTAGGATTATCTGTTGTATGTAACAGCTGGTAGGGTGGAAGATGAAGGCAAGGGGGACTCTGTCCTTGTTACAAGTGGGGAGGATGGGGAGTGAGAGTGGAGCTATGGTATATAGAGGAGACCTTGGTGAGAGCCTCATCTATAGTCGAAGAGGGGAACCCCAGTTCTCTAAAGAATGAGGACATCTCCGATGCCCTGGTTTGGAACACCTCATCCTGGGTGCAGCTGCGGCGTAGACGGAGGAATTGGGAGTAGGGGGATAGAGTCCTTACAAGAAGCAGGGTGGGAGGAAGTGTAGTCCGGGTAGCCATGGGAGTCAGTGGGCTTGTAGTAGATGTTAGTCAGTAGTCTGTTACGGAGATGGTGAGGTCTAGAAACGGTAGGGAGATGTTGGAAATGGTCCAGTTGCCGGATGGAAGTTAGAGGTGAAATGGATGAAATCAATGAGTTCTGCATTGGTGCAGGAGGTGGCACCAATGCAGTCGTCAATGTACTTCTACTCTATATAATTCAATTGATCAACCCCCCACCCCCTCAAAACTATGTGTCAGATAATTCCAGAGATTCACCACTCTCTGGAATAAGACATTTCTTGGTTTCAAATGTCCCTCTCCTTGTCTAAAAACTATGCACCCATTTTCAAAACTCTCCCACTATTGAAAATGGCACTGCCATATTGCCTCTGGATCTTATTTATCTATAGAAGACCACCCATTATTCCCATAAATTCCAAATAATACAGACTCAACCTTGACCTAGGCTCTCCTGGGCTGAATGTTTTTTTCCTTCCTTTGTTTCTAGTGTCATTGTGTATTAAGACGGTTGTTGTGTGATTGGGAGTCTGTGTGCACGTCTCACTGGCTATTTCACTTGTTAGACTTTAGTTTAGTGTAGTTTGGTTTAGTTCATTATTATTGTCATGAGGAGCAAGGGCGGGTTGGAGGGTGAACCGGGGTAATGACTCCAGCGCCTTTGAGGTCAGCTGCAGAAGGTGCCCCCCCCCCCGGACACAAAGATGGCTGGGCGAGGAGACGGACGTCCGTTTGCGGGAACTGTTCCAGTACATTGAATGCGCGGGCCAACGGGACGTTGGACTTTGGAAATGGCGCCAAAACACGGCAGTGCTTGAAAAGGAATTTCACTGCGCAGTTGCACATGTAACAAATAAAGCACCATTGGTTTGACGTGTACCGAGGTACAGTGAAAAGATGTTTTGTTGCATGCTATCCTGTCAACTGAAATACTATACATGATTATTATCGCGCCGTCCTTAGTGTACAGTTACAAGATAAAGGTTGTAATGTTTAGTGCAAAATAAAGTCCAGTGAAGTCCAATTAAAAATTGTCCAACAGTCTCCAATGAGGTGGATCTTAGGTCAGGATCCCTCTCTAGTTGGTGTTGGGATGGTTCGGTTGCCTGATAACTGCTGGGAAGTGTCTGTCCCTGAATCTAGAGGTATGCGTTTTCACAATTCTGTATGCCTTGTCTGATGGGAGAGGGGAGAATAGGGAGTGGCTGGGGTAAGATTGGTCCTTGATTATGCTGGTGGCCTTGCCGAGGCAGCAGGAAGTATAGATGGAGTCAATGGAAGGGAGGTTGGTTTGCGTGATGGTCTAGGCTGCGTCCACAATTCTCGGCAATTTCTTGCAGTCCTCATTCTCCCACAACTGAAAATGACCCTGCTAAGTCTCGTTTCGATCTTATATATGTCCAGAAGTCCACCCTTCATTTTGCTAAACACCAAGGAATACAGACCCAACCGGTTTGAGTTCTTTTGGTCTGTCTGTTCTTGCCCTCCCTTTGTTTCTTGTGTCATTGTGTTTTAAGATGGTTGTTGGGCCAGCAGCAGTTTGTGTGCAAATCTCACTGGCTATTTCTCCGGTTTGATGCCCTCAGTGGAACAATAACACAGAGCTCCCTGTGTGAAAAATACAGCCTGATTCTAGTGCTTAGAGGATTGTAAATCCCAACGATCACGAAAACAACCTTTCACTGATGGAGACCTCAGAGAATTATATACATTTGGATAAAAGCTAATTTTCCTGACTCTTATTTCTACCGTACAACCGTTTGCAAAAAAGGATGAGCTCTGTGTTTAATAAACAAGAATCAACGATGTATGAAAATATTGCATTAGGTTTGTGAGGCTTGAACATTAGACAGCATGACATTTAAATGGCTCCTTTATACCCTTTGGGGAAGCTATTGAATCTACAATTGCTGAGATGTTACAACTAATCTCAACATAGGTTATAAAGGCTTGATGAATAAATTCTTCAATACCGAGGAAATCAAAAAGGTGCCAGAGCAAGACATCCGGGAGAGAAAAAAAAAACCCCATAAATAATTTGACAAGGATGAAAGGAGCAAGGGCAATTTGCAATTCACCAGAAAACAACCATTGTAAATTATGATCTCTCCAGGTAGCCTTTGATAAATAAAGATGCTAGCTGATCACTACAAAACATAAAATTCCCCTGTTAAATGTAAAATGAATGTACAGACATTTTGAAGCCCAGCGGCAGGAATGTGAGATCAAAAGATCATATGAAAGAGGAGAAGATTTAATTGGCCCATCGAGTCTGCACCGCAATTCGAACATGGTTGATCTATGTTTCCCCTTTCAACCCCAATCTCCTTCCTTCTCCCAGTAACCTTTAACACCCTTACTAATCGAGAACCTATCCATCTCCGCTTTAAACATACCCAATGAATTGGCCTTCACCATCATCTGTGGCAATGAATTCCACAGATTCACCACCCTCAGGGTAAAGAAATTCCTCTACATGAGTTGGACAATTGTCTGCATCTTCAGCACTGATTTTCTTCTGAAGGATGTCTTGCATTTCTAAGGATTCTTTCACAATCCCAGAGTTTATTCCAACCAATAAACTGCCCCTGAAGTGTGGTGACTTCTACAAAGCTGGGAATCAGCCCAACATCATCTCTGCATTGACAAAGATATTCTGACTGTCTCATCTCTTGCATTTTTCAGTCATGCCAAGATTGATTGATTGATGGAAAAGCCTGTTGAGTCCACACCGACCATCGATCACCCATTCACAATCCCTCTGTATGAGGATGTTGCTGAACTCTATAACCCTTGCTTTCCCTCTCTCTGCATTCCTCCCCCTCCCTAGTTCTCTGACAAGTCTTACTGTCTCTGACCATTTTTATCTGTTTGCTTCGTTGTTACCTTCTCTCAGCTAACAATAATCTATTCTACATTTTCCTTGATCTCCATTGACCGCCGTTTTCACACCTTCACACTTCCTTATCTATCTATCTATCTATCTCCTACCCCCCTTGACGTCAGTCTGAAGAAGGGCCTCGACCCGAATCATCACCCATTCCTTCTCTTCAGAGATGCTGCCTGTCCCGCTGAGGCATTTTGTGTCTACTTTCTGTACGAGGGGCAATTTTACAGAGACCTATTAACCTACCAACCCACACATCTTTGGGTTGTGGGAGGTAACTGGAGCATGCAGAAGAATTCCATGTGGCCACAGGGAGGAGACAAGGTGCTGGAGTAACTCAGCGGGTCAGGCAGCATCTCTGGAGAACATGGATAGGTGACGTTTTGGGTCGGGAAGGATTGCAAAGGAGAACTCAGAGAGAACATACAAACACCACACAAACTGTACCCGAGGTCAGGATTGAATCTGTGTCTCCATTTAGTTGAGAGACTCATTGTGGAAATAGGCAGTTTGGCTCAATGAGTCCGGGCCGACCATCTCATTTGTGCTGTTATCCCATTCCCTACAAACTAGGGACAATTTATGGAGGCTAATTTAACCTACAAGCCTGCACATCTTTGGGATGTAGGAGGAAACTGGAGCACCTGGAGGACACACACATAGTCACAGGGAGAATATGCAAACTCCACACAGACAGCACCCGAGGTCAGGATCGAATCTGTGCGGGTGTGGACTCCATAAAAATAATTCCATGGTTTATTAATGGTTTATTAACCATGGAGAACGGTTTATTCTCCCACATTCTCAATGACTCCACCAGATTCCACCTACACACTAGTGCCCGACCTGTACATCTTTGGAACGCGGAAGAAAACTGGAGCACTGGGAGAAAACCTTATCCTAACTTTGCACAGCCCCATTCCAACACAGCACCCCCAACTGTGTACTAAACACGTTGCTTACCCAATGGCCAGGAAAAAACAATGGCCTTCTCTTCACACCAGGAGAGTAGTGGGCACTAAATGGGGTTGATGTGCTATCTAAACCGTAGTGTCAATGGACTGGAGATCAAGTATAAGTGACCTGGTTCAATTTCAAAGTCAGGGGACCAAGTAGGCATCAGTCTGAAGAAGGGTCTCGACCTGAAATGTCACCCATTCCTTCTCTCCAGAGATGCTGCCTCACCCGCTGAGTTACTCCAGCATATTGTGTCTACCCACCTCGTAGACATCTGCTTCTATTTCTTATGTTACGATATGAAAACATATTTATTCTTGAACGCATGAGCCTTTTCCATTCACAAGTTAATATTTCAATTTGTATGTACATCAGTCAAAAAGAATCAGTATTTATTTTGACTTCTTACCTTGGCTTCTTATTAAATTGCTGAGTGCATAATCTATTTTTTAATCCCTTTTTCTAAGTTGTGTTTTTAGTTATTGCCTACCTCATATATCAAGGAGCTGTCAGTTTTCAGCTGCAAGGTCCTGCAGCTAAACAAAACAATAATGGAGAATATTGCAGCAGCTTCTCTCTCTCTCTCTCTCTCTCTCTCTCTCTCTCTCTCTCTCTCTCTCTCTCTCTCTCTCTCTCTCTCTCTCTCTCTCTCTCTCTCTCTCTCTCTCTCTCTCTCTCTCTCTCTCTCTCTCTCTCCTCTCTTGGGGAAGTTTAGAGTTTAGTTTCGAGCTGCAACATGGAAACAAGCCCTTCGGCCAACCAAATCCACACTGGCCATCGATCATCCCTTCGCACCAGTTCTATGTTATTCCATGTTCTCATCCACCCCCTCAACACTGGGGGGAATTTGCAGAGGGCCAATTAAGCTGCTAACCTGCCCGTCTTTGGGACGTGGGCGAGGAAACCAGCGTGAAACCCCTGCACAGAGAGAACGCACAAACTCTACCCTGACAGCACACAAGGATCAAACTCAGGTCTCTCGTGCTATGAGGCAGCAACTCTACCACTGTGCTGCCCCCTATAAACCGATCAACAGCAAGAGGAAGGACTGTTGTCCTGTGGTACGGAGAAGGTGAATGGGGAAGTGGTGGGATGAATTATCCAATGCTAAGGCCACATAGTGTGTCCTGTCCTGCATTCACTTTGAATCCTTGGCTGTCTGGGATTTGTGACATCCATGCTACTATCTACAGTCACCAGTTCTATGTTATTCCATGTTCTCATCCACCCCCTCAACACTGGGGGGAATTTGCAGAGGGCCAATTAAGCTGCTAAGCTTAACGGGATACTGAGTTGGATGATCAGCCATGATCATATTGAATGGCGGTGCAGGCTCGAAGGGCCGAATGGCCTACTCCTGCACCTAATTTCTATGTTTCTATGTTTCTATGTCACCTCTCCATTTAAATTCTCCCTGCCTCCCACAATCATAGAGTCAAACAGCATGGAAACAGGCCCTTCGACCCATTGTGCTCACGCCATCCAGGATACCCCATCTAAGTCAGTCCCATTTACCTGCATTTGGCCCACATCCCTCTAAACCTGTTCTATCCATGAACCTGTCCAAGTATCTTTTCAATACTGTTATAGTACCTGCTAAACTACCTCCTCTGGCAGCTTGTTCCATATACCCATCACCCTCTGAGTGAAAAGGTTGCCCCACTGGTCGTATTAAACCTTGGTTGGTGGAAGCCACTTACAAAATGGCTTTTAAGAGGCTTTTAGATGGGCACATGGACATTGATTGAAAGATATAGCAGGGAAACAGGCTCTTTGGCCCATCGAGGCTGTGCCAACCACCGACACTAGCTCTATGTTGTCCCACGTTCTCATTCACTCCCTACACACTAGGGGCAATTTACAGAGGCCAATTTGACAGGCCAATGTCCTCATCAGCCACCACCCTGGATACAGTCGGACCAATCAAGGGCGCATTTCATCACCAGTCGAGTCTCCTTCTCTGATCATCAACATTTTGCTCTGCTGGGTGTGATTGTGAACACCTCCACCAGTGCTTACCGTGTCCAGTCATGCCTCTTGTGGCCTCCACCACAGTGCCTTTTTCCCCACTGGTCCCTCACCTCTTGGACTGCTATCTTTCTACCCTATCTAGACCTCTTTATTTTTAACTGCCGGCACGACATCAACTGTCTCAACGTTTTCACTCCCCTTACCTACTCCAACCTCACCCCCTCTGAACGTACAGCCCCTCCACTCACTCTGCAGCAACCCTGACATTATACTCAAACCCACTGGCAAGGGAGGTGCCGTGGTAGTCTGGGGCGCTGACCTCTACCAGGCTGAGGCCAGGCTGAGGCCAGGCTACAAGTCTCAGACACCTCCTCCTACTTAACCTTGCACCATGATCTCACAGATGACCACCAGGTCTTAATCTTAAACACCATTACTGATTTCATCACTTCTGGCTGCCTGCCTTCCACAGCCTCCAACCTTATAATTGCCCAGCCCCGCACAGCCCGTTTTTACCATCTCCCCAAAATCTACAAACATAACTGCCCTGGCAGACCCATTGTTTCTGCATTTGTCCCACGGAAATGATTTCCACGTACCTCGACTCATCCTATCCCCCTGGTCCAATCTCTCCCGACCTATGTCCAAGTTACATCTCTTTTTAATGACTTCCGGTTTCCGAGCCACCACTCCCTCATCTTTACTGTGGACATTCAATCACTCTACACCTCCATCCCCCACCAGGAAGGCCCTAAAGCCCTCCATTTCTTGCTCGGCCGCAGAACCATCCAACTTCCCTCGACTAACACTACTCCGCCTAGCGGAGATGGACCTCACCCCCAACAACTTCTCCTTTGACTCCTCCCACTTCCTCCAAGATCAAGGTGGAGCTATGGGCACCCACATGGGCCCCAGCTAAGCCTGCTTCTTTGTAGGGTAGGTTGAACAATCCCTGTTCCAGGCATACACTGGCCCTATCCCTGTTACATTGTTGAATTAACTCTCTATGTGTTACATTGCTGACTGGAACGGTGCTACATCCAGCACCATGCAGAACTCAGGGACTTCATGAAATTCAAATTTTCATCCTGCACTCAAATTTACTTGGACCATCTCCGACACCTCCCTCTCCTTTCTTCATCTCACAGTCTCCATCACAAGAAATGGACTATTGACTGACGTCTATCACAAACCAACTGACTCCCACAACTATCTTGACTACACTTCTTTCCACCCTGCTTCCTGCAAAGACTCTATCCTCTACTCCCAATTCCTCCGTCTATGCCGCATCTGCATGCAAGATGAGGTATTCCATACTAGAACATCCAAGATGTCCTCATTCTTTAGGGAACGGGAGTTCCCCTCTCCCATCATAGATGAGGCCCTCACTCATGTCTCCTTCGTACCCCACAGCTCTGCCCTTGCTCCCCCACCCCATAGAGAACACAGAGTCCCCTTAGTCCTTACCTTCCACCCCATCAGCCATCGCATACAACACATAATCCTCCAAAACATCCGCCATCTCCAGTGGGATCCCACCACTAGCCACATTCTCCCATCTCCACCCCCTTTTCTGCCTTCTGCAGAGACCATTCCCTCTGCAACTTCCTGCTTAACTCATCCCTTCCCACCCAAATCACCCCCCTCCCCAGGTACCTTCCCCTGCAACCGCAAAAGATGCAACACCTGTCGCTATATCTCCTCCCTCGACTCTGTCCAGGGACACCAACAGTCCTTTCAGGTTAGGCAGAGGTTCACTTGCACCTCCTCCAACCTCGTCTACTGTATTCATAGAAACATAGAAACATAGAAATTAGGTGCAGGAGTAGGCCATTCGGCCCTTCGAGCCTGCACCGCCATTCAATATGATCATGGCTGAGCATCCAACTCGGTATCCTGTACCTGCCTTCTCTCCATACCCCCTGAACCCTTTAGCCACCAGAACCACATCTAACTCCCTCTTAAATATAGCCAATGAACTGGCCTCAACTACCCTCTGTGGCAGAGAGTTCCACAGATTCACCACTCTCTGTATGTTCGTTGTTCACGATGTGGACTCTTATTCAACAGTGAGAACAAAGGGAAGACTGGGCGATCATTTCGCAGAACACCTTCACTCTGCCCGCGTGAACCAACCTGATCTCCCGTTTGCTGGACACTTTAATTCTCCTTCCCATTCCTACACAGACCTTTCTGTCCTCTGTCTTCTCTATTGTCAGAGTGAGGCTAAATGCAAATTGGAGGAACAGCATCTCATATTTTGCATGGGCAGTGGTATGAATATTGATTTCTCTCACTTCAGGTAGACCCGACATTCCCTACTCTATATCCCTCCCCCACCCAAGTTTCTCATTTTCACCCTACACACAGCTTACAATGGCCTGTTTCCTTTATCATCGTTACTTTTTTGCGTATCTTTCATTCATTCATCTTTATCTCTCCACATCGCCATCTATATCTCTCGTTTTCCTTATTCCTAACCAGTCTGAATGGTCTCGACCCGACCCGACTGCCGAGACGCTGCCTATCCCGCTGACTTACTCCAGCATTTTTGGTGTCTATTCCTGCCGTGATTAATGTCCACATTGAAATTTATACCTCCCATTTGTCGTGCTGCAACATGACTGTTTATGGAAGGAGAGAATACAAAATCCGTTTGCTTTTGTTAGGCAGGACAGTCTCATTACTCATGAGCAACCGTTCCCAGTGCCTTGAGCAGCCTTCTCCCAGTGTTGAGATACATGGTGATCGATGACCATCACTGCACCGTGTAAACCAGGATAGCTCATCTCTGAGATAGACACAAAGTGCTGGAGTAAGTCAGCGGGTTCAGGCAGCATCTGTGGGGAAAACGCTGGGTGATGTTTCGGGTCGGGACCCTTCTTCACGCTGTAAGTGCGGGGTGAGGGGAGATTGGTGGTTGAAGAGCTGAAGGGGACCAATCAGGGCCGGCTACAACTTACCTCAGGCAGGATGGTCGCCCTGTGTGCCCACCCCTGAGTGGTCCTGGTCTTTTCTCGTCGTCAGCTATTCACCACTTCCCCTCCCCCCCCCCCCCCCCCTCCCCCCCCCCACCCGTACTTTCAATCTGAATAAAGGTCCCGATCCGAAATGTCATCCATCTTTTTTTCTCCAGAGACGCTGCCTGACCCGCTGAGTTACTCCAGCAATTTATGTCTATCTTTGGTATGATCCAGCATCTGCAGTTCATTTTGTCTACAGCTGGTCCATGGGCTGTTTACTTGGTTTACCCACACCAAGAATGTCACAGACATTAGTTATCAACACAAATATATGCATCAGTGACAGGAGCAGGCGACTAAATCACTCAAGCCAGCTCTGCCATGCCATATCAACTTTGGGTCGAGGTACAGCATGGAAACAGGCCCTTCGGCCCACCGAGTCCACGACGGCCATCGATCACCCATTCACTCGTTCTATGTTTCCCTTTCCATTTATCCCTATCCTATGCTCTATCTTTCCCACTTCCGACATACGAGGGGCAATTAACAAAGGCCAATTCACCTACGTCTTTGGGATGTGAGAGGAAACCTGAGCCTCCAGAAGAAACCCATGCAGTAACAGGGAGAAGATGATTGGTGAAAGAAAATGATGAGAATAGGACGGCACAGTGGTGTAGCAGTAAAGTTGCTGCCTTACAGCTACGGGTGCTGCCTGTACAGAGCATGTACGTTCTCCCTGTGACTGTATGGGTTTTCTCCGGGCGCCCCGGTTTCCTTCCACATTCCAAAAACATGCAGGTTTGTAGGTTAATTGGCTCCAGTAAAATTGTCCCTAGTGTGTAGAATAGAACTAGTCTATGGACAATCGCTGGTCAGTGTGGACCTAGTGGGCTGATGGGCCTGTTTCCATGCTGCATCTGTAAACTAAACAAAATTAATGTACAGACTCACGCAGACAGCACCTGAGGTTAGGATTGAATGGGTGAGTGGGTGGGTGAATGAGCGAGTGAGTGAGTGAGTGAGAAAAACAGAGACAGAGGGAAAGAGAGAGACACCTTGTGTGCATTTTTGCAGCCATGTTTACAACTTTACAGCGGTGACTATCCTTCATTAGGTACTTCTGGATATCCGTAAGTCCAGAACTGTTGCTATATATAAACATACATCTCATTTACCTCTTTGAGAGCTTTGGAATGGACTGAGTGTCAGATTGTTAGTAAATGGTCACGTCAAGCACTGCAGGATGTGATTTTCATGCTGAATGTGCAGCATATATTAGATGTACCTCAGCAACAAATGGCAGACATCAAATAGTCCCACGGGGGAAGATTAGAGCAATTAAAATGGAAATTAACAAAGAAAGTAGATTATGGAAAGCCCACAGGAAGCATGAATTTTGGGAAAATCGAGAAATAAGCAGCTTAACGGGATATTATAAGTGTCGCTGTCCCTGAAGATAACAAGGGCTGTTGGAGCCAAGTGCAGTGCTGAAATATTCCCCTGCTAGGAACATTGGTGGGTCAACTAAAGGGGCTGTCCCACTTGGGTGACCTAATCCGCAAGTTAAGAAGAGTGTCTTCGACCTTCAAGCTCGAGGGCACTCGCCAGGAAAGCCTCGAGCTGGATCAACCGTCCACGTTGAAACCGTGAGCTGGATCGACCGGCCGCGCACACACACAAACACATCGCAAAGGTGGGGGCCAGGGAAAGTGGGGGAGTGCTGTCTGAAATTCACACCCACGATGAAGAGGAAGGTAAAATGGCTGCACAGTAACGGTAAGTCCTTTAGAGAGAGCGCGGAGTGGGGGGGAGGGGGGGGGGATAGAGAAGGGAAGAGAAGGGGAGAAAAGGAGAGAGAAGAAGGGAGAGAGAAGAAGAGGGGGGGAAGGAGTGGAGACACTTTTAAGAAGTATAATAAAGTTTAGCAGGCATTTAACATGAATAGTGGCGATGAGATTGAATAGAAGAACTCAAGTCATAAAATTAGATTAGATTAGATCATTTTATTGTCATATACACCAGGGTGCAATGATGTAGCTTGTTTGCTTCTAGCTCAGAAAGTAAACAGTATACGTGGTAATGATAGCTACAACAATAATTACAATACGCCAAAGTAACAGAATCGTGCAAAGATTAGTTTTCAATCTGAAGTAGTGCGCAAAAGTACTAAAGTGCAATAGCAGAAAAGCCAGATGAGCTCATTGGCTTCAGTAAAAATCATAAATTGTCCCTAATGTGTCGGATAGTGCTAGTGTGTGGGAGTGATCGCTGCTTAGTGTGGACTCGGCGGGCCGAAGGGCCTGTTTCTGTGCTAACTAAAGTGAGATGGTGAGATGACAAGTATGTTGCATCACCATCATGAATGGGGTGTGAAAGAGGTGATTGATTCAAGAGCCAATCTGATAACCAGCGAGTAGCAAGAAACTGTTTAAGGGCCTGATACACTTGGTGATTTTTTTCAGCGACTGCTGACGTCATATCAGGGTCACCAAAAGATTTTCAACTTTTTCGGTGACCTTATACGCCAGTCAATGATGCCGGCAGTCGCCGAAAAAATCGCCAAGTGGGACAGGCCCTTTAGTTTAGTTTAGAGGTACAGTGTGGAATCAGGCCCTTCAGCCAACTGAGACCGCTCCGACCAGCGATCCGCATGCACTAGCACTATCCTGCACACTAGAGACAATTTAAATGTTTTTACCGAAGCCAATTAACCTACAAACCTGTGCATCTTTGGAGTGTGGGATGAAACTGGAGCACCCGAGGAAATCTACGCGGTCACAGAGAGAACATACAAATTGTCCAGACAGCACTCATAGTCAGGATCAAACTCGGGCAACTGTAAGGCAACTGTTAAAGAACTTGAATCACACTAGCTTCTACACTTTTGACGAAAAGTCATCGACTTGAAACGATGGCTCTGTTTCTCTCGCCACAGATGCAGTTTGATCTGCTCAGCATCGCACGTTCAAAAGTTCATCAGTTATAAGACCAGAATTAGACCATTCAGCCCATCAAGTCTACTCTGCCATAAAATCATGGCTAATCTATCTTTCTCTCTCAACCCCATTCTCCTGCCTTCGCCCCATAACCACTTATACCCGTACTAATCAAGAATCTATCAATCTCTGCCTTAAAAATATTTGTTGACTAGGCCTCCATTGACTTGGCCTCCACAGCCTACTGTGGCACTGAATTCCAGATTCACCACCCTCTGACTAAAGAAATTTCTCCTCATCCTTCTAAAGAATGTTCTTTTATTCTGAGGTCCAGAGTCTCCCACTGGAGGAAACATCCTCAAACATCCCCAACATCAACAACATGTTCTGTGTTCATTCCTTATGCTTTCCGTGATTTCAGCAGCGCACCTGGCAGCAGATTCTTGAACTTCAGTATCATTTGTAGAGTCCCTTCTGCAATTAAATGAAAACCTGAAGATGCCTCTAAATCAGTTTAAAGGAGGATAAGGATGCGGGGTGATCTTATAGAGGTGTACAAAATCCTGAATAGATCGGGTAAATGCACAGAGTTCTTTGAATGGGTAAGAAAGAATGACAGGGGTGGGACTCTTCATTGATCATGTTGAGTGTTTTTCCGAGGCAGAGTGAAGTGTAAGTGATTATACATAATATCATGAGAGGAATAGATAGTGTTAATGCACAGCCTTTTATCCAGAGTAGGGAAATCAAGAACCAGAGGGCATAGGTTTAAGGCAAGAGGGGAAAGATGGGAACCTAAGGGGCAACTTTTTCTACACAAAGGATGGTGGGTGTATGGAACGAGCTGCCAGAGGAGACAGTTGAGGCAGCTAATATCTCAATGTTTAAGAAACATTTTGACAGGAACAAGGATAGGAAAGGTTTAGAAGGATATGGGCCAAACGTAGGAAGGTGAGGCTATTGTAGAAGGGGCATGTTGGTCAGCATAGGCGAGTTGGGCCGAAGGTCCTGTTTCCACGATGTATGACACTATGACTGCATGACCATCTGAGAGCAAAGACAGGCACAAAAGAAATTAAACATTTCCTCATACATATGGATAAGCAATGCGTTTTAATAACTGCGTGTTTGCGTTGGCAAGGCACAAAAGGAATGATCTTTCTGAGTTGCATTTTTTAAATTAATCAATGGGAATAAGCATGAGAGGAGCGTCACATCAGATGTTTGTCGGCCAAGTAATGGGGTGGAGCAAGGATGAGAGACCACACACAACCTAATGAACAGAGTCTGGATCAGAAGTGGCAACCAGTGAGGAGGGTGGTTGCTCAATTTAATTGAAGACATGAATAGAAGATGAGACGTTTATTTTCATCTTGGTCCAGTTAAGCTTATTAATCTGAACATGCAGTATTGAAGCAACGAATGATGAAGCTTAAATTCCTCCTGCAACGATTTTAAAAATGATTATTTGTTTTTGGAATATGGGCAATTCAGTCTTGGTTACAATTATTGCTCGTTCCTAACTATCTTTTGAGGATCGTTTTTTATTGGATTACATGAGGGCCAATATTGTCAATGCTTGGGCGAAGTATGTCAGAGTTCAATGGTGCTTTTATTATCACATGTGTGAAGTGTAACCGAGCAGTGCAGTTATTTTCTTACAAACAGTCCAGTAGAGTATTGCCACACCCAAGCACATCCCTGATTAGCAAACGTACAGAAATAGTCCACCGATCCCGCATGCAAGATGCGCTATATGTTGGCATTATTTTCAAAGTCCAGTCCGCGCTCCAGTTGTTATGAGCGGTGCCCATTCCAGGCAAGCCCCAGGCACTCCAGGCCTCCAGCCGTCTAGGGCCTCCAGCCGTCTCCTCCCTTCGACGTCTCCAATGAGGTAGATGGGAGTTTAGGACCGCACTCTAGCTGATGAGAGGCCAGTACAGTTGCTGCTTACAGCTGTGTAGAAACTGTCCTTGAATCTGGAGGTGTGCGTTTTTAAACCTCTGTACCTCTTGCCTCATGGGAGAGGCGAGAGGAGGGAGAAGGGTGAGATTTGCCTTTGACTATGCCGGTGGCCTTGCCAAGGCAGTGTGAAGTGTGGATGGAGTCAGTGGAAGGAAGAATGACACAAAGTGCTGGAGTAATACAGCGGGTCAGGCAGCATCTCTGGAGAAAAAGCTGGGTGACGTTTCATGTTGGGATCCTCTTCAGACTTCAGAAGAGAAGTTGGTTTGCATGATGATCTGGGGTTAAATTGAAGAAGAAACTTCATGAAAGATAGACACAAAGTGCTGGAGTAAGTCAAAGGGTCAGGCAGCATCTCTGGAGAAAATGGATGGGTGACTTTCCGGGTTGGGACCCTTTTTACAGACTGAAAGGTGGGGGTGGAGGGGGGAGGGGAAGCGGGAGTGGAGAGGTGAGAAAAGACCAGGACAATCCAGGGCAGACACAAATGACCTCAGGTAGCGTGGTGCCTGGTAAGCCCGTTGTAAGCTACCCAAGCAAAATATGAGGTGCCGTTCCCCCAGTTTCCATGTGGCCTCATTCTGGCAATGGAAGAGGCCCAGGACAGAAAGGTTAGTGTGGGAATGGGATGGGGAGTTGAGATGGTTGGCGACTGGGAGATCCCGTAGGCCAAGGCGGACCGAACGTAAGTACAGGAGACACTTCACGATCTGTTTAATAAAACCAGCTACTCAAACACAGGGTCAACAGGAGCTCTGTGCTTATAGTCAATCGATCCTCCTAATGAGATCCTCACACAGAGCTTTGAATAAAATGGAGAATGAAACATCATCTCCCCAAGTAACAAATGTTTTCTGTACTACGAAAAATTAGGAGCTATTTTGTGTAGTTGAAATCCAATTGTCAACATTTAAAGAAAGTAAATGGTGTTTCTAAAAACCCCCGTGATGGTGATGGATTGCAGTGCCAAGGGTTGGTACCAGAAGCATGTGTCTCCTTGCAAGCTTGTTTATCGACTCTTAATGAAAAAATATCCGTATCAGCACCTGAATCGAGGCAGTGATTCTCATTAAGGGAAGCAGCAGACTCCTGTGACAAATGTACTGTTATTTTTATACAGTCGCTGTTCTGTAGCTCTGGAAATTCAGGAAAGCTTATCGGAGATCATTTGTGCTGAGCACGTCCAGTGACAAGTCAGAAAGTAGTCGTGTGATTTATTGTGCAAAACGCAAAGTGCTGGAGGAACTGAGCGTGGACAAGTTGGGCTGAAGGGCCAATTTGCTAGCTATATGGCTCTACGACTGTATGACTAATTTAGAGGGCTATGGGCAAAGTGCCAAGGTATTGGATTGATGAGATGGTGCTCATCAGGAGCCTCGCCAATTGTCCTCCACCAGTGCCCATAATTGATTCTGGACAGACAAGCTTGAGTCTTCACGCCAACCTAACATTCATCGTTTCATTTCTCTCTCATTCTGCCCTGCACAGATAATGCTGGTGAGCGACCCTGAGATCGAGAGCAGCGTTCTGATCAGCTCAGACGAGGGCGCGACCTATCAAAAGTACCGGCAGAGCTTTCAAATCCAAAGCATGCTGTTCCACCCTGAGGAGGAGGATTGGATTCTGGCCTACAGCCAGGATCAGAAGGTGAGTCCTGCCACTTCAGTCTACCATTGATGGAATATGAGTAATGTTTCCCACCGCAGCGATGAGTTTGCACTTTTCACTTGGTCTGGAGAGAGACCAACTTGTCAACTGATGTGTGAATTCTCGTCCACTTTCATTTCTGTGCGAGATTGATCCCTATGCTTTCACTGGTAACTGGTGGGTTACACGGTATATTCTGCTCAAAGGGAACTGCATGGGAAATAAAAATATATATCCCTTACCGTTAAAGAGAATTTTGAATCTGATGCCCCCTTCTTGAAATTGCTGCAGGTGTTACTCTTACGAACAAACTATACATGGCTGGGAGCGTCTCATTTGATTTGCCATAAGTTGAAGTCACAATATTGTGGTGTCTCAGGAGCCTTCCTGAGGCTGTTAAGGAATTGAAGCGTAGAATATCTAGATGGGCAGTGCCTGATCTCCATCTCAACACATTTCCATCTCCAAAGTCTCCATTCCAAGGCTTACCGAGGATTAAACTCAAACCTCTGACCACCTTCCAGACCCGACATAGGATCGAGAATTCCTCCGATTCTGTCTTTGAATTTTTCTTTTGCGACCCTGTATTTCAATCCAACCGCACCAGAATTTTGCCTTGCCCGTCACATCTGGCAGTATGGACAATAAAGGAATCTTAGCTTAAAAATATATGTTATTCTGTTAGCATCCATTTGCCCATAGCTTTTGTTATTCGATGCATTTGTGCAGTCATTTTGACATTCTTGACAGCCGCCAATGAACAATTGGCTTTGTGAAAAAGATCCATCTCAACACCTTTTATCCATCTCCAAACATGTCCATTCCAAGGATTTCTTGGAAGATTTTTAGCGAGGAGGTAGGTAAACTCAAACCTCTGACCAGCTGCTTCCAGAGACCGGGAGAAGACATAGGATCGAGTTTGGAATTCCTCCGATTGACTGTCTTTGAATTTTTCTTTTGCGGACCCTGTATACCACGGCCGTTGAGCTCCGATCCAACCGCTGCCAGAAATCCAGCGCCGCTCCGCGAAACGTTGGGTTGGCGACCACAGCGCTCCGGAGCTTGCCCGTCACCCGGTAAGGCATTGCCCGCTCCCCGCTGGTATCCCAGCGTATGCGACGCCGACAAGAAAGGAATCTAAGCTTAAAAAATATAAGTTATACTGTTAGCATCCATTTGCCCATAGCTTTTGTTATTCGATGCATTTGTGCAGTCATTTTGACATTCTTGACAGCCGCCAATGAACAATTGGCTTTGTGAAAAAGATATAACAAAAAATAAAAATTGGTAGTTTATTTTATTCCTTCTGGGCCTGTCCCACTTACGCAACCTTTACAGGTGACTGCCAGCACCCGTGATAGGTTGCCGAAATGTTCAACATGTTGAAAATTCAGTAACGACCAGATAGACGCTACGACTCTTTGGAGACCTCTCAATACCATACAGGCGGTATGGTCATGAGAGATCTCCTATTGTCGTGAGAGGTCGCCTGCGACATGTCGACAGGGGTCACCTGCATGGTGGTGGGATAGTGGGACATGCCCTTTAGACTTTAGAGATGCAGCACAGAACCAGGCCCTTTAGCCCACTGAGTCCGCAATGTCCAGTGATCACCCCGTACACTAGCACTATCCTACATGCTAGGGACAATTTACAAATATTACTGAAGCCAATTTACATACAAAACTTACACGTCTTTGGAGTGTGGGAGGAAACCGGAGAACCTGGTGAAAACCCACGCGGTCAAGGGAGGAACAGACAAACTCCGTACGGACAGCACAAGTTGTCAGGATCGAACCTGGGTCTCTGGCACTGTAAGGCAGCAACTCCACAGCTGTGCCACTGTGCTGCCTTTAAGTTATCTTAGTTACTGGTTTATTCGGTAATATTTATTGCCTAGCAATTCTAAATGCGGACCTCCCCGGTCATTAACATATTAACCGAGGAACAGTGTAAAGCTTTTGTTGTGTGCTAGCCAGTTAGCGGAAAGGCAATACATGATTACAATTGAGCCATCCACAGTGTACAGATACATGAAGATCCTCCAGTGCTTCTACGCAGCGGCGGTGGAAAGCATCTTGTCCGGGAACATTACCATCTGGTTTGGGAATTGCTCTGCCAAGGACAAGAAGGCTCTGAAGAGAGTAGTGCGTACGGCCGAACGCACTATGGCAACTTCATTTGCCCCCCTGCAGGAACTATACATCAGGAGGTGCAACTCCAGAGCCAACAATATCATGAGAGACCCCTTCCACCCCTGCAACGGACTGTTCCAGCTGCTACGGTCAGGCAAATGCCTCCGTTGCCATGCGGTGAGAACGGAGAGGTTTAGAAGGAGTTTCTTCCCAGAGGCCATTCGGACTGTAAACGCCTATCTCACCAGGGACTAACTCTACTGAACGTTTTTCCTTCCATTATTTATTATGTAAAAGAATATGTGTGTTATGATTGTGTTTATAGTTTGTTTGGTTGTTTGGTTGTTTGTCTTTTGCTCAAAAGTCCACAAGCATTGCCACTTTCATTTCACTGCACATCTCGTATGTGTATGTGACAAATAAACTTGACTTGACATGATAAAGGGAATAACATGAATAATGTTTAGTGCTAGGAAAAAGCCAGTAAAGCCTGATCAAAAATAGCCTAAGGGTCTCCAATGAGGTAGAGGATAACTCAAGACTGCTCTCTAGTTGTTGACAGGATGCTGATGCTACCTGATAACAGCTGGAAGAAATTGTTCCTGAATCTGGAGGTGTGCCTTTTGCCCGATGGAAGAGGTGAAAAGAGGCAGTGGCCAGGGCGTGACACATCCTTGCCGAGGCAAAGTGATGTATAAATGCAGTCAATGGAAGGGAGGTTGGTTTGTGTGATGATCTGAGCTGCGTGCACAATTCTCTGGCAATTTCTGGTCTTGGATGGAGCTGTTCCCAAACCATGATATGATGCATCCTGATCAAATGCTTTCTACAGCGCATCTGTAGAAGCTGGTGAGCGTTGTTGGGAACATGCTGAACTTCCTAAGCCTTCTAAGGAAGTAGTCGCTGTGCTTCGAATGTAATGGCAGCAACCATTCTTTGATAAATACTTCAATGGCTGCAAAGTGCTTTGGGATGTCTTGTAAGGCATTAAATATCTGGAAGTCTTTCTTTCCTCTCCACAGTGTGACTGGAGATTAGATGCAAATCGACAAATGGTCTTCTCTTTGTACACTGAAAGGCAATGTGCTTTCACTACCATGACACTGATTGCAGCTCCCGAGATCAAAGGCAAGCTTCTTCCTGAGTAGATGAAAAGGACATCTTACTTGAATATCTTCACGTGTGTTTGCGGCCCCTAAAAGTCTCATTTAAAACCATAATAGAGCCATAGAAAGGAAATCCACCATTGTTCAAATTTCTATTGTAGATTGACACATAATGCTGGAGTAACTCAGCGGGACAGGCAGCATCTGGAGAGAAGGAACGTGTGACGTTTCAACTGAGAGTCAATTGTTCTTCAGACTGAGAGTCAGGGGAAAGGGTAACAAGAGATATAGATGGTGATAGAGAGAGATATACAACAAAGAAATGAAAGATATGCAAAAGAGTAATGATGATCAAGGTCCATTGTTAGCTATGTTATTGTAGGTTAACGGGTTGACAAGAGAGAATAGCCAGGCTGTTGAACTGATATCATTCACAGAGGATAACTGAACTCAATATTCATCATAGATTCATAGATTCAACTTGACAACACTGATCAACATTTCCCATCTATTTCAGTCTCACCTGCCTGCGTTTGACCCATATCCTTCCAAACCTGTCCTATCCATGTACCTGTCTAATTGTTTCTTAAATTTGCGATAATCCCTGCCTCAACTACCTTCTTTGGCAGCTCGTTCCATACACGCACCACTTTTTTGGGAAAACATTACCCCTCAGATTCCTATTAAATCTTTTCCATTTCACCTTAAACCTATGTCATCTAGTTCTTGATTCCCCTACTCTGGACAAGAGACTGTGCGTCTAATGGGCCTGTCCCACTTAGGCGATCTTTCAGGCGACTGTCAAGTCGTAGCAGGTGGCTGAAAAAGCGGAGACTGGAATGGCGATTGTCAGAGTGGATCGCACACACACACATCGCTTTCTTCACCTGCCTGTTATGCAGGTGGGGGACAGGGCAAGCGGGGGGGGGGGGCGCTGTCCGAGTGAAATTCACATGGCGCAAAGCCAATGTGATACAGACACGCACCACGATGAACAGGAAGGTTGGCGCTGTAATTAAGATGGTGAAAGCACAGTGTACGGGAAGGGTCACGTAAGTCCTTTCAAAGAGGGGGGAGAGAAGGGGGGAGAAGGAGTGGAGACAAATTTTAAGAAGCCAGAGATACAAGGCTGTGAAGCTCGGCAGACATTAACATTACTGGTCAGTTCACCTTGGTTCTGAAAACGACTGATTACTTTTTTTTTCCCAATGAGCCAATGGAATTCACCAGTCAGCACCAGCGACAACCTACGACAACCAATGACAAACTTCAACTTCCTGGCAATCCTCTACCACTGCACCTACATCACAAGTATTCTCGCTAATCTCCATGGCGTACAAATTCTGGTCATCTCCAATTTTTCAACATGTTGAAAAATGAACGGCGACCAGAATGAAGCTACTACTACTAGTAACGAGAATGCGGGAACTACTCACCACCATGCAGGCAATACCAGTCATGTTTACTCATACAGACACCCAGGCTTTATTCAACATTGCTGAAGGGAATGTTCATTAGTGAATGATGATATGCAATCTTATCAATTTTAGTAATTAGTTCATAATTTATCATCCATATAGACAGGCAAAGATAAGGTAGACAGTCAGAACTTATTTCTCAGGTTAGAAATGTCAAAGACTTGGAGGGTATAGGTTTAAGCTGAGGAGGTCAAAATTTAAAGGACATGTGCGGGGCAAGTTTTTTACCCAGAGAGGGGTGGGTGGCTGGAACGCTCTGCCAGGGGTGGTGTTGGAGGCAGATACGATAGTGGTGCTTAAGAGGCTTTTAGACAGGCACATGGATATGCAGGGAATGGAGGGTTAAGGATCATGTGCAGTCAAAGGAGATCAGTTTATTTGGCATCGTGTTCAGCACAGATATTGTGGGCCGAAGGGCCTGACCCTGTGCTGAATTGTTCTGTATTCTATGCTCAATCCAGGACAAAACAGTTCACTTTCAGTCTGGATCACTGATCACCAAGGAAGTTCATCAGCCTTCTGAAAAAAAAAAAGAACTGCAAATGCTGGTTTATGCCAAAGATAGACACAAAGCGTTGGAGTAACTCAGTGGGTTAGGCAGCATCTCTGGAGAAAACGGATCGCTGATGTTTCGGGTCGGGACCCTTCTTCAGACTAAATCGGCCATCCCACTGACTCGGCCTGGAATTGATGCGGTTGATTCTGATCTGCACCCTCCCCTCCCCTATTTCAGGGGCAAATAAGTATGGGCTGTCAATGCAAATATTGCCATGGAGGAAACCACAAAGTGCGTGAGTAATTCAGTGGGTCAGGCTGCATCGCTGGAGAACATGATATGTAATGTTAAGGGTCGGGACTGAAGAAGGGTCACAGAACCACAAAAATTCCTCCTCATATTTGTGCATCATGATAAAGGCTGACTTTGTGCAGATCCCCACATCGAGTTAGTCAACTGGGGATACACACTGAAGTGAGCGAGACCACAGCCTGTCACAAATTGGAAGAGCATAGGACCATCTGTTGGCATTGGAGGCCATTGGTTTTAATGACCGCCACTGGGACTCCCTCCAACGTGAAGGGTCAGAGGCTTCCTGTGGAGCATAAATATTGGTTTGGACTAATTTCTATGTTTCGATGTTTCTAATTGGGCCAAATGATTTGTTTCTACATTGTCTGTGACACATATTAAAATGGAACTGATTGTTATTATTTTACCAATTATCTTTGTCTCCATCTCTGGCCTCTGGCAAGCCTTGAATCTGAATAGAGTCGTCAGTAGCCAAACAACCGAGGTTGCTGTGTTCCTTTCCCCGAGTCCCATCTTTAGAGTATAAAGGCAACGTAACCCTCTGGTGTTCTGGAAAATAAATGCTATTTTTGCATATCAGCCTCCCGTGGTTACTCGAGACAGAGAACAGGGATCGGAATAATGCCAGGCCTAATTATATAGCGGCAAATTACATTATTCAGAAATTTTAATTAAACAGTCTGTAATTGTTTCTTCCTCCCTTAAATGAACTGATGAATTAATTTATTTAATATAGCGTTCAAAAGCATATTTTACAGTTGTCATGAATAGATATGGCATGGTTTGCAACATGTTCCCAATTAGATGAATTAATTCACTCATTTCGGAGCAGAGTGTCACGATCATACAAAAGGAGTCCAGAAGTTGATATTCCTCAGAGATGGTAGCGTGTTAACATGCTATTGATCAAGATCTACGCTGTTGTGAAACAATCACATTTATTTTTGCTTTTATTCTGAGCCCTTTTGTTACAGTAGGCATCAGAGTAGAAAATGCTATTGACAATCAGAGCTAAATTAAAAAGCAACAAATTTAAATTAAAAGTGCGTGACTTTAAATTAACAATGCATGAGTCCGCTTGGAATGCAGTGTGAACCAAAGAGCTTTGCTATAAGATCTTTGGTGTGAACATCCAAAGGGGGGGTGGGTGGTAGGGGGGACAGGAATAGGCATCAACTGGAGACAAATCTATCAGAGGCTTGTAAAAAAAAATTAACATTTTAATTCCACAGGCTGTTTAAATGAGCTCTGCTAAATTAATGGTCTTAATGAACTTGGAGGCAGGTGGTTATTTAGTGGTTCTATGTTTAGTCGGGTTGCTCTTGCCAGTAATTGACCCTGGCATCTGAAAGAAGCCCAGACAACTAATTGCAGTCCATGAGTGAGGAGTGAAAGGAAAGAGGAAGCCAGAACTGGCTGCTGCAGCAACAGCGAGAAGGGATTGTTGGCTAAACACCCGATAATTCTCTCTGCTTACCAACCTATCAAAATAAACAAATGCCCCCTAAATTTTTGAGGAAATGCCTGCTGTAACTCTTTTTGAGTTTAGTTCAGAGATGCAACACGGAAACAGACCGGCGATCCCAGCACACTAGCACTATCTTACATACTATGGACAATTTACAATTTTACTGAAGCCAATTAACCTACAAAGCTGCACGTCTTTGTAGTGTGGGAGGAAGCCAGAGCATCCAGAGAAAATCCATGCAGGTCACGGGGAGAACGCACAAACTCTGTACAGACAGCACCTGTAGTCTCTGGCGCTGTAAGGCAGCAACTCTACCAATTCTACCACTGTGCCACTGTGGTTAGGTTCTGATAAGGCTCTTGGGTTCTGATAATTAGGTGTTGCAATCTGCTCTACATGGTCCCCAAAACAATGTTATCCATGGTTATCGACTTCCATTACCCTTCCTCAAGAGCTAATCAGGAAATTATTCAACTATAAAATAACTCGTAAAAATGTAGTGAGATATTTCATTGTCAACATACTGGGCGTTTTCTCACTTGATGCCTGTATGAGACACAAATGCTGTTCGAGCTAGAACATACTGGACTTTATCTTGCACTAAATGTTATCCCCTTTATCATGTGGATGGCTCACATAGTGGATGGCACAATTGTAATCATGTATTGCCTTTCCACTGGTGGGTTAGCACGTAACAAAAGCTTTTCACTGTACCTCGATACATGTGACAATAAACTAAACTAACCTAAACTAAACTAAAATTAAACTAAGCTTCATCCCATTAATTGTAGCTTTTAACCACGGTGTTTTAATTTACTTTAGTTTATAGATGCAGCATGGAAACAGGCCCTTCAGCCCACCACGTCCACGCCAACCCAGATCACCCGTACACTAGTTCTATCCTACACACATACACAACACTAGGCACAATTTACGGAAGCCAATTAGCCTGTAAACCTGAACGTCTTTGTGGGAGGAAACCAGAGCACCCGGAGAAAATCCATGCGGTGACGGAGAGTAGGTATAAACTCCATACAGACAGCATGCCTAGTCTGGTGTAACCCAGGTCTCTGGCACAGTGAGGTCTCAGCTCTACCACTGCACCACCCTTGCTGTGACCCAGTGCAGGCCTTCATTGGCAATACACTGGGAGTTTTATAGCCTTCCCATTTGATGTTTGTATGAAGTAGTTCCTGTTCGGAATAAAACTTCATCCCCTTAATGGCAGCTTTAACCGCACATTCAATTTGTTGGATCAAATTCTTAGTCGTCATATTTAAGTCGTTGCACAGTCTACTGAGGCTGAGACACTAGTTGCCTGAACCCAATTCCTCACTTGGGCAATAGAATGAGAAAATCCAAAATTTCCCTGTCTTGTTCTTTCTTAATCCACAGATCAGCTCTCTTCCCCCAATCCGATGCTTAAATATTTCACAACAGCAACAGTGCAGCGGTATAGTTGCTGCCTTTCAGTGCCAGAGGCCCAGGTTCGACCTTGACCAGGGGTGCTGCCTGTATGGAGTTACTACATTTTCCGTGTGACTAGTCTGTGGAATTCTCTGCCTCAGGAGGAGGCAGGTTCTCTGGATGCTTTCAAGAGAGTGCTAGATAGGGCTCTTAAAATAGCATAGTCAGGGCATGGTAAATGGTAGGGAATTGAAATGGTGATTACATGGTAAATGGTAGGGAATTGAAGAATACAGTTGAACAGAGGGATCTGGGTATAACCGTGCGTAGTTCCTTGAAGGTGGAATCTCATATAGATAGGGTGGTAAAGAAAGCTTTTGGTATGCTAGCCTTTATAAATCAGAGCATTGAGTATAGAAGCTGGGATGTAATGTTAAAATTGTACAAGGCATTGGTGAGACCAAATCTGGAGTATGGTGTACAATTTTGGTCGCCAAATTATAGGAAGGATGTCAACAAAATGGAGAGAGTACAGAGGAGATTTACTAGAATGTTGCCTGGGTTTCAACAACTAAGTTACAGATATAGGTTGAATAAGTTAGGTCTTTATTCTCTGGAGCGCAGAAGGTTAAGGGGGGACCTGATAGAGGTCTTTAAAATGATGAGAGGGATAGACAGAGTTGATGTGGACAAGCTTTTCCCTTTGAGAATAGGGAAGATTCAAACAAGAGGACATGACTTCAGAATTAAGGGACAGAAGTTTAGGGGTAATATGAGGGGGAACTTCTTTACGCAGAGAGTGGTGGCGGTGTGGAATGAGCTTCCAGTGGAAGTGGTGGAGGCAGGTTCATTGGTATCATTTAAAAATAAATTGGATAGGCATATGGATGAGAAGGGAATGGAGGGTTATGGTACGAGTGCAGGCAGGTGGGACTAAGGGGAAAAAAATTTGTTCGGCATGGAGTTGTAGGGCCGAGATGGCCTGTTTCCGTGCTGTAATTGTTATATGTTATATGTTATATGGTTATATGGGGAGAAGGCAGGAACGGGCTACTGATTGGGGATGATCAGCCATGATCACATTGAATGGCGATGCTGGCTCAAAGGGCCGAATGGCCTACTCCTGCACCTATTGTCTATTGTCTATTTTATATTGACTGCGTGGGCTTTCTCCACGTGCTCCTGTTTCCACCCACATTTCAAAGACGTGCAGGTTTGTAGACTACTTGGCTTCTGTAAAATTGTCGCTAGTGTGCAGGATGGAACTGTTGTTGGTTGGCATGGGCTCGTTGAGCCGAAGGGCCTGTTTCCACGGTGTATCTCTAAAAAACAATAACAATTTATGAATCCAAAATGAGAATTTTAAAATCTTTATGGGTTTTAAATCAGTTGTACAAAGGGCCTTTTTCTGACCTCATGTACTTAACAAAGACTTTGTCCTCAGGAGAAGAGTGCTAAAATCCAATCACGGGTGACAGATGACTTCTTAATCACATGAAGCAATAAGCAATGACGGGAAAATTCCTGGTGGAGTCGGCCTAGTTTGATGCTCAATTAAGAGACAAAAGGTTAAATCAATATGATAGACTAACATTTCCAAAGAACCAGTGGAAGCTGCACATAATTTATGTTTAACTATCTCTCCACGTGCAGATGATTAATATTTCACACCATTTTACGAGTGTTAATGTTTTGTTCCATAAGCAGGATCCTGAACTAGGTCTTGCCACAGTAAAGGCCAGTAAAGTGTTTCTGAAGCAATGCTAGGGCCCCGGTGAAGCTTTGAGTCCAGTTCTGTGTGCAAGGCCCTTGGGGATAGATGGAGAAAAGGTTTACTAGAAGTGATGCCAGCTTCAGGATGAAAGACATTGAGATTATGCTCTTTAAAGCAGTGGAGGTGAACAGAAAATTAACGAAGAGCTAAACATTTTAATGGGTTCAGATGGACTGGAGTAGCTTTCACTGGAAGAACAACCATTACTCAATGGACAGAACATGTAGGAAGGAACTGCAGATGCTGGTTTATAACAAAGATAGAGACAAAATGCTGGAGTAACTCTGTGGGTCAGGCAGCATCTCTGGAGAAATAGATTTGGTGACATTTTGGGTCAGAGCCATTCTTCTTGTTGGGCTTGTACTTCACACTGTGTCAAGATGTTTTTTTTTTTTAATGATATGTGAGAAGAAAATATTTAACACTGCAAGTTGTTCATAAGTTCAAGGAGCATAATTAGGCCATTCAGCCCATCAAGCCTACTCCGCCATTCAATCAAGGCTAATCTATCTTGCCCTCTCAGCCCCATTCTCCTGCCTTCTCTCCATAACCCCTGACACCCAAACTCTTCAGGAATCTATCAATCTTAAAAATACGCATTGACTTGGCCTCCGCAGTTTTCTGTGGCAATGAATTTCACAGATTCATCACCCTCTAACTAAAGAAATGCCTCCTCATCCCCTTCCTAAAGTTACATCCTTTTATTCTAAGGCTATGTCCTCTGGTCCTAGACCCTCCCACTAGTGGAAACTAGTTGCCATGTTAAAAAAAAATCCACTGCCTGCGGGAGAAGTAGGTTGAACAAATACATTTGGGTTAAATAAAATAAGCAAATAAATGCTTACTGAACAATTGTAGAATTAGAGGGGAAAGAAGCTTGGTGGGCTGATGGGCTTGCACTTCTGAGCTGGCCAATTCAAACACTAACTCGATCTGGAAATGAGCAAACTTCCATTTTCCATCTTTTTGTCTCATCCCTGTTTGTAATAAACATTTCCTCTTGAAATACAAAGAGAGGGAAATGTTCTTTTTTGTAATCAAGGTATTATGCAAATATGCCCAATTAAGAATTCCATTAAATCTGCTGCATGATGAAGGTTGTTTTAATTCTAATTAGCACTGATCATTTAGTCTGATGATTTCACACAATCAAGATAATTGGACTGAAAAAAAGGATGAGGCTTGATTGCAATCTCCATTAGGACAGAAACCAATAACCAGTCAATGATTTAATCCGCGGCTAAGTCAGTATGGAAGTGATGCAATAGTTTGTTGTCACGTGTACCGAGGTACATTTAAAAATGATACATGATGACTATCAAGCCATCCACAGTGTACAGATAGATACATGATGAAGGGAACAATGTGAATAATGTTTAGTGCAAGGTAATGCCAGTCAAGTTCGATGAAAGATAGTCGGATGGTCTTCAATGAGGTAGATAATAGTTCAGGACTGCCCTCTAGTTGTTGGTAGGATGGTTCAGTTGTCAGCTAACAACTGGGAAGAAACTGTCCCTGAATCTGGAGGTGTGCGTTTTCATACTTCTTTACCTTTTTCCGGATGGGAAAGGGGAGACGAGGGAGTGGCCAGAGTACGACTCATTCTTGATTACGCTGCTGACCTTGTTGAAGTATCGAAAGGTGTAAATGGAGTCAATGGAAGGGAAATTGGTTTGTGTGATGGTGTGGGCTGCGTCCATAATTCTCTGCTAATTTCTTGCGGTCTTGAATGGAGCTGTTCCCAAACTGTGCTGTGATGGCTTTGTGTGGCACCTGAATTGCCATTAACAGTGCAGAGCCAAAGAACATCAGAAACAGGAGCAGGAATAGGCCAGATTGCCCTGGAACCTGCTCTGGGTTTTCAAGAAGATCTTGGCTGATACAGTTTGAACTGAGTACCCTCATATCAATTGAGTCAAATATCTATCGATCTATACCTTGAATAGAGGCAATGACTCCACCCCCAGAGATCTCTTATGTAGAGAATTCCAAAGAGGGGGTGGCACAGCGGTAGAGTTGCTGCCTCACAGCACCAGAGACCCGGGTTCGATTCTGGCTCTGTCGAGATTGAACCTCGATCGATTTGGTTTGAACAGGATCAAATCCAGCTCAACGGCACCCGCGGTCAGGATTGAACCCGAGTCTCTGGCGCTGTAAGGCAGCAACTATGCCACTGCGCCACTGTGCTACCGCTGTTGTGGTATATAAGAAAGCGACTCATCACCATTTTCCCAAATGCAAGGGGTTATGGGAAGAAGACAGGAGAATGGGGTTGAGACGGAAAGATAGATCAGCTAGTAGATGGCAGATGGGCCGGATGGCCTAATTCTGTTCCTATAACTTATGAACATATCAGCAGCAATAAATTCTGACCCATGGCCAGATCCTAAAAACAAATATTTTAAAAAATACGGGAAAATGATTCAGTGCAAAATGTACTGCAGCTTATCAATCAAAGGACAATTGTCCTATCTCTATATTGTGTAAAATATCACATTCAAATGCTATCATACTTTACACTAGAATGTCAGGCAGATAGAAGGTACTGCGTAGTGGAAATTACTGATTGAACCTCAGTAACTTTGTTCCCGGTGGAACAAAGTGGTGGATTTTCAGAATAAGCGGCTGAGAATAATTGAGGTTGAATAGACTCTTTATGGCTCAGGAAGCTTTTTGGTGATATTATGCCTTTTTATATTCAAATATAATTCAGCATGGGGCAATAGGTTTCTCATTATAGCCAGAGGACACATTTGCTGAAACAAAAAGCATGTAGCCTCTGACGGGAAGGAATGAAGAGCAGGTTTGCATAAGTGAAGAGGCTGAAAGAATGGACTAGTGAAATTAATAAATGCCAGTGCAGTTCATTATCTGAACCATTCAAATTTATGTACATTGTCGACGGCTAAATTAAATGTCCATTCTTATTTATTGCTTTAATCTAGCGTTCTGTTAATTAGTAATTGAACTTTGAGATCCATCTTCAAATGTGTCAAGCATGTAGAACTGAAATGTGGACGCCTTTAGCACCACTCGACCCAAATAGAAAATGGGACTCTTTATAAGAGTGATGTTTGCTGTCCATTATTTTAAAATTATTTTGTAAAAATTATCTTAGCCAAAAGTGGTCTTTGTCTCTTAACGGAATGCCGTACTTGATGGCAGACTTAGTTTTGTTTGGCAGAGTTTGTTTCCAAGAGAAAATATCTTTTATTGTCATATGTTCCAAAATGAACAATGACATTTTTACTTGCAGAAGTGCAACAGAATATGTGAACATAGTGCTCTGTATACAATATAATAAACAAAAAAACTCAGTTAAGTTGAGGCAGGTACTATCGCAAAGTTTAAGAGACATTTAGACAGGTACATGGATAGGACATGCTTGGAGGGATTGTAGGATCGTAGGCCCTCCTCGGTCGTGACTGGCCATGGATGATGCATCCTAGTTGTTAGCTGCTTGCTCCAAACCTCGGCTAGAGCAGCGTCGCTTACGATGATGTGCAGTCAGATGCAAGCCTGTGCGATGTCATATGGAGGACAGGCTATTGCCCATGCAGCACGTCCCCCCCACTCCACATCGCTGATCGATCCAAAGGAACAGCAGGGTCGTTACAGTTTAACACCAGTGGCATCGCCGGAGCTGCCAGAGCGAGGTTGTAGACAACGAGGAATTGCCTTGGGGGCTCCGACTCCAGATTTTCTTGAGGCTTACTCAAGGAGCCTTTTCCATGACTGGATATGGCCACAAAGCAGTGGAGGTTTTCCCTCTCCTAGATGGACTGCCTTCCCAGGCTGACGAGTGCCATCTACCCGAGACTCGTGGGGGCGTGAGCGTCTACCTTCCCTTGCAGGTCTATAGCACCTGCCCACTGCCCATAAATGCTTGGAGGGATATGGGCCAAAACTGGGAAGAAACTGTTCCTGGATCTTTGTGTTTTCACACTTCTGTAAGAGGGGAGAAGAGGGAGTGATGGGGTGAGACTGTTATGGACCCGATTAAGTAGCAGGGCCATTGTTATTGCTTGCAGATCAAAGCGAAAGGCATAGTAAATGAACCACATATCATGGCTGCAAACATCTTGTGTAATGCCTCCCTTTATATAACAAAGGCCTCAGCAGGTTGTTGGCTCCATAATCTCCAGCCAGGTAAACATCCTCCATATTTTAATATTTTGATATAAATGAATGGCCAAAATGTCAGCCAGCATCATCAGAGACCTACACCACCCTGGCCACACACTCATTTCACTCCTGCCATTGGGAAGAAGAGGGCTTTAACGTTCAGATTCAGGAACAGCTTCTTCTCTACAGTCATACGCTAAGCGCTACAGATCTAAATAAGCTCTGACCTACATAGACTTGGGGGCATTGGGTTTGACTTTTTGCACTATTATAATGTGTTTGTTTTGTGTATGTGTATATGTGAGCATATATATATATACAGCACGGAAACCGGTCCTTCAGCCCACCAAGTCCGCACCAACTTCAATTGTGGATAGTGTTAGTGTGCAGGGATCGCTGATCGGTGCGGATTTGATGGGCTGAAGGACCGGTTTCCCTGTGTTGGACACATATATACTCACATATACAGAATGGTTTCTAACCTGGGATGTGGCTGCTGCACAGACAGAACGATGTTGTATTTAATTCGGTCAACAAGTATAACCAGTTGTGCAATGAGGCCAAAGATAGGTTTCCCAGGTGGAAATTTGTACCTGAACACCACTTGCTTAAGAGCTTAAGTATAATGAAAGCAGAGGGAAATATTTTTTCCCAGCTACTGATGTTGACAAAATAGGCCGTCTCTCCATTACACTCAGTCCTGATGCAGGATCTCGACCTGAAACATTGACTAACCCTTTGTCGCCACAGATGCCACCTGACCCGCTGGGTTCTTCCAGCATTTCTTTTGCTCCAGATCACAGCATGTGCAGTCCCCTGTGTCTCTACTCTACTCTTCAAAAGCACCGCATTGGCTGTCAAATGTATTATCATCCCAAAAGGAGGTACTTAAAAGCAAGGCTGTCTACCTCTGTGCATTAAGACATTTAATAATGTCGACAATGTATTTCTTTAGTTGATAGTTACTTCAGCAGGAGATCCTGAACGAGCAGTGAAGGCGCAAAACTAAAAACCTCGACGCAGAAAAAAATTTATTGAGAATTCTTTATCAAGGAAACATAGCACATTGTTACAGGATTTCAATTGTAATTAAACTTATTCTGTTTTACCTTTAATGATTCTATTCTGATGGTTTCCGAAAGAATGCTTCTAATTATTCAATGGACCAGCACGCAGAGAATCGCCTGGCTTAGAGTCATAGAGTCAGACAGTGTGGAAACAGGACCTTTGGCCCAACTTGCCTACACCCATCAACATGTCCCATCTACACTAGTTCCACCCATCTGCGCTTGGCCCATATCCCTCTAAACCTGTCCTATCAATGTACCTGTCTTAAATGTTTCATATACATTCCAATACTACCTGCCTCAACTACCTCTAGTAAGGAAACTCGAATAAGTGGGACCCGTTGGGTCCCTGTCAAACAAGAAGCTTGGTCCCCCAACACAATATTCCACCATTCACACATAGCCCCTAATTGCACAGGCGCAGCTCATTTCCCCTCATCCCTAGCACTCTCTCCCTCTCCTCTTCACCCTCCCACTTCTTTCCCCTCTCCTCTTCCCCTCCCCCAATCCCTCCCTCACCTCTCTCTCCCTCTCCTTTCCCCTACCCTCAGTCACTCCCTCCCTCCCAAGGTTTTTAAACCTTGCTAACTTTTACAATATACTACCAATTGGAACGAAAGTTGTTGCACCCACAGCACAGGAGAACGGGAGTGAGCTGACAAAAAATCATAGCACTATTACGTACCGTTTTTGCGCAAATAGAAAAACCGCGCAAACCGGAAGAGTGCAAGACCAGAGTATTAGTGATAGATAGATAGATAGATAGATAGATAGATAGATAGATAGACAGACAGACAGAGATAGATAGATAGATAGATAGATAGATAGATAGATAGATAGATAGATAGATAGATAGATAGATAGATAGATAGATAAGGATAGATAGATAAGGGAGCTAAGTGAGACTAGCATAAATGTGGCAACTTGGGCGTTGGGCCAAGCGGCTTGTTTTGCTGCTTATTTGTTGTGCTGCTTAAAATCTATCTCTCTATACTTTCTCCATAAAATTTGCAAATATATAACATTCATATTTTGCCATTCACAGTTCAACAGCCTTTCATTTGGCCACAATGTTAATCATTTACTGCAGTGGCGTGAGTTTCTGGTTTGAAGATTAGAAGGTTCAAATAATTTCCTAGTAGCATGGCAAGCCAAACTCCATCCATCCCATATATTCCTACATTCCAACCTTCATTAGCCTTTAAATTCCAGTAAGGAAATCTTTTGAAATAATCAGCAAATTCCAACCAAACTCCAAACCAATCAGCTAATTTTAGAAGTGATTTAAAAAAAAATGTTTTACTGCTCTGTTCATTGCAATATTTATGCTATTTAGCTATGGAGATTAACTTTACCCCTGAAGCACAATTACTGAAATACTAAAGGAGATAATTCAAATTATTAAAAATAATAATATTATTTTAAAATATTCTCCTTCACTTTCCTTATCATATTTTATTTTTTAATAGATTTGGTCAAATAATGTCATTATATAACAATTTTTAATTATCTCAATTTTAAATTATATTTGGATCCATGTAACAATTTTCAACCCTCTTTTTAAGAATGCATTGTTTAGAGATATAGCGTGGAAACACGCCTAGTGGCCCACCGTGTCCACGCAGACCATTGATTACCCATAGACTAGTTCTATATGATTCCATTTTTGCAATAGGTAATTTACAGAAGCCAATTAACCTACAAATCGGCACATCTTTGGGATGTGGGTGGAATCCGGAGCACTCGGAGAAAACCCATGCTGTCACCGGGAGAACGTACAAACTCTGCACCGACGACACCCGAGGTCAGATTCGAACCGGGGTCCCTGGCGCTGTGAGGCAGCAACTGTACCAGCTGCACCACTGTGCTACCCAGTTGTGCTAGCAGTCACAAACACAAGACACAGTCTCTGATAGGTGAAAACTTGCTTCCAAAGGCTGTGGTCTTACCAGCTGGTCTCGAGTCTATGACTGGAAGTTCAATGCACATTATTCAGTGAGTCGGTCATTTGGTAAGGCCATTCTTTGGCCTTGTATTTTACTTTTACTTCTGATGCCTACAAACCTGTGCTGCCCCATCAATGATTTAAAAGGTTGTTGAGTATAAAATGGCACCACTCTGATCGGACAAGTCTCACATTGGTTGGAGGTCTATTTGAGTTGCCTCCCATTATCCAGGAGTCAGACTGGAGAAATCTTTTTCTTGCGTATGGCGTGCACAGCCTAAAGTTCTCGGTCAACTTGTTCTATTTGATCTTGTTTGTGCACGTCGAGTTGATTCCATTAGTTGAAAAAGGGTGGACCACGTGAAGGTTGCAATCTCACACCCCACTGGAGAAGTGAAACCATGCTATGCCAACCCAGAGAAAGACTTTCTTCCCCCAGTCTGGGGTTGTTTCATTTCCTCAGTCTGATCTCAGTTATAAGGACAGATGAGACTGGTGCAGTAAAATCTAGGAGTACAAGGAATAGTCATGAATGATGCACAGATAAGGCAAAACGACCCTTGGAATTGGTGGAGGTGGGGTTAGGAATAGATGAGATTGGTGCTGGGAACGGGATAATGTGGGGCTGGGAATAGACAGGAGCTGTGCCGGGAGTAGGTGGGAGTGGTGGCATGAACGGGCAGGTACAGGCTGGGACAGGGTTGGGAACAGGCTGGCCGCAGCACATAGAGGGCGCCGCTGAGCCAGGCCCTGCTCATCCCCCAAGGATCAGAGAACCAGAGAGGAGGACGGAAGGAGCTGGCGATAGCAGATGCAAGAGCAAATGTCAGTGCGTGGGTTCTTAAATTCCACGCCCTCAAGGCCAGCTGGGGGAGGCGCCCTCGGGGCACAAAGGCTGTAGCTGGCGGGCGAGGAGAGGGACGACGGTTTGCGGGACAATCCGGACAGAGGCGATGACTGGAGGCCCTGCAGCAGCACTGGAGGCAGCCTGGAGCGGTGCCCAATCAAACAGACAGACCGCATAGACAGGACAGGACTTTGAAAATGGGGCAAAAACCTGGCGACTCTTGCACGCGGTCTCAAAGAGCGATCTCACGGTGCGACCTGAAGCAAGACCTAACAAGAGTTTAACATCGTGGGAAACTTCTGCGATAGCTGTACGGCATTCGTGGACCACCGAGGACCTCCGTGGCGCTGACGGCAGGCAGTCGTGTGACTTGGTAAGGTCGGGAGAAAATTCAAACATTTTTGAATTTCTCCAAGAGTGTCTTGAGCAGCGTTGCAACATTGTATGAGTGCAGATGCCAGTGCGATATCCTTGCGATATCCGTGCGATATCCGTAATGACTCTTACGAGTACCGTGGGAACTCCTGCAAACGGCAAACCCGGAAGCTTGACAGAAGGGACATAAGGTGAGGTTAAATAAATATATTTTTTACTATCAGATTGATGTCTGCAACTCTTCATTAACACATCACTACAAGAGAAATGTCTCTAATGTTATAATCCCTCTCATGCTGAAACACAAAATAGTTGAAGGGAGGTGAAATAATCACATTTTTATTCTTTTTCATTTTTGAGTGTTGCTGAGCTATTGTACTCTCACTTGCTGAGCTATTGTACTCCAGCAGTTTGTGTCTCTTTTTGTCTGAAAGCAGTTTCTAACTGGAGGAACTCCGCGGGCCAGGCAGCATCTACGGAGGGAAATTGACAGGCGAGCCTTTCCTCAGGCTGCCTTATCTCTCTACACCCCCCCCCCCTCCCCCCCCCCCCCCCAACTGCCACCCACACGCACAAATGCTGGAGACACTCAGCGGGTGCAGCAGCATCTATGGAACGAAGGAAATAGGCAACGTTTCGGCCCGAAAAGTTGCCTATTTCTTGTGCATGTGTTCGGAAGGAACAGCAGATGCCGGTTTAAAGGGAATGAGTAACTCGACGGCAGGCAGCATCTTTTGGGAGAAGGAATGGGTGACATTTCGGGTCGAGACCCTTCTGATATGCTGCTTGTCCCGCTGAGCTACATGTTGTGTCTATCTTCGTTTTAATCCAGCATCTGCAGATCCTTCCTGGCCGAACCCGATTGAAAGATGAGAGGCTGGGCGATAGAAATCATTAATTGAATTAAATAACTAGATACCTGTCTAATCGTATCTACAGAATTGGACAGGCTAGATGGAGGAAGAATGTTCCCGATGTTGGGGGAGTCCAGAACCAGGGTCCCAGTTTTACAGTCTACCGTGGGAACTCTTTAATTACAGCGGGAAACCTTCAGTTTCCCAGGGGGTCGGGACGGGACTGGAGTTGGGAGGGAAAGGTGGGGGAGTCGAGGGAGAGGAGGGGGAGACAGATGGGGGTGTCTTCATTTAGTGGCGGTGGGTGTCTGTCACTGAAACAGGCAGGTGAGATTTCACATTCACCTTGTGTGTGCCTCTCTCTCTCTCTCTCTCTCTCCCTCCCTCCCTCTCACACAGGCATGAATGGAGGAACTCCGCGGGCCAGGCAGCATTTACGGAGGGAAATGGACAGGCGACCCATTCTTCAGGCTGCCTTATGTCTCTCTCCCCCCCCAACTCCCACCCACACACGCGGATGCTGGAGAAACTCAGCGGGTGCAGCAGCATCTATGGAACGAAGGAAATAGACAACGTTTCGGCCCCGCTGCACCCGCTGATTTTCTCCAGCATTCGTGTGTGTGGGTGGGAGTTGGGGGGGGGGGGGGGGGGGGGGGGAGGGAGGGGGGGGGAGAGGGAGGGGGGGAGAGAGGGAGGGAGAGAGAGGGGGGGAAAGGGGGGGAGAGGGAGGGAGAGAAGATGCTGCCTGGCCCGCGGAGTTCATCCATTCATGACTGTGTGAGAGGGAGGGAGGGAGGGAGAGAGAGAGAGAGGCACACACAAGGTGAATGTGAAATCTCACCTGCCTGTTTCAGTGACAGACACCCACCGCCACTAAATGAAGACACCCCCATCTGTCTCCCCCTCCTCTCCCTCGACTCCCCCACCCTTCCCTCCCAACTCCAGTCCCGTCCCAAGTTCGGTCTGTGAAACGCAACACGCCAGCCCCGACAACCAGCCCGGTGGTCAGTCCTTTGAAGATAGACACCAGTTGCTTGGAGCAACTCAGCGGGACAGGCAGCATCTCTGGAGAGAAGGAACGGGTGGCGTTTCGGGTCGAGAGCCTTCTTCAGACTGAAAGTTTCACCTCTCAGTAGATCATAAAATAACACAATCATCACGGTCAATGTGAGACACAGTCTTTATTCATATGTGACAAAATAAAAAGACGACTTCTTGCACATATTGAGAGAAGGTGCATCACATCAAACAACATTTGTCTAAAAAAACACAGATTATTCTTCAGCTCATTAAAGGGCTCGGGTGAAAAAAAACAATATAGTGTGTGACACAAAGTAACATCATTTGTGCCACGTGATTAACTACACTACAGTCCACGATGTTCATTCACGATTAACGGGAAAGATCGGGAGACGGACAAGTCACTCGCAAAAATGACAGAATTGCAGAGTACCGTGGGAACTCTTTATCTACCTCCCGCTATATCGTGCGGAACTCTTACTGGACCACGACCACTTCACTCGGGTGACATCTTGCATCAGGTCGCACCGTGAGACCTAGCCATCAGTGGTCTATTTCTATACATTGTGTACTAATTGGAGATTGTGCTCAGGTATGACAATACTTTACCAAACTGAATACAATAGAAAGGATTTCACTGTATGTCTGTACATGTGATGATAAAAAGCCATTGAACCCTTGAGGATTGATGGAAACTGACGGAAGTGGTGTCACCAAACCGACAGGTGCAATGCTGGAGTCAGTGGGATCCATGCCGGAAACAAGCGGAAACAATGCTGTGAACAGGTGGCAGGAAGAGTCGGAATGATGCTGGGAACTGGTGGGAATGGTGCCTGTCATAGATGGGAACTGGTGCTTGGAAGAAAAGACAGGAGCACAGCTGAGAACAGTTGGGGGGGAAGGAAATGATTGAGGCACCAATTATACCATCAGGAATGGACCACACAAACTAAAAAGGTTTGTACAGAGTCACGTTCCCCCGTCGCCAACACTTCTGCCCCTGTGAAATGAAGCCCTGCGCTGAAAATTGACCCGGAGCAGGTGGGCCTGTGATTTTTGGCTCCGTTGAATCCATGGCGCAGCTGTTACTGGCTATCTATTTGCTAATTATGGATTAAAATCTGAAAATGCTGAAATTGCTCAGCATACATAGAAAAATAAATAGAGTTAACAGGAGGCCAGGATTGTGTTTACTTGGAGCCAAGTGATTCATGTAATGTCTTCAAAATGCTCTCTTGTTAGACATCAAGCTGGAGCTGAAGTCACCTTCATTTATGCGACCTTCTGCTTTTCCCTCAGGAAGTAATAAAATTTCAACCGCCGAGAGTCCAAACATTCCTTACGATTCATTTAATAACATTCGGGCATAACTGGTAAGGGCACCATTCCGTCCCCATTCCTAATCTTCTTTGGAAAATTGGTGGTGAGCAGTCTTAGAACGTAAACCATAGAACAGTGCAACACAGAGAGTTGTGGACGCAGCCCAGACCATCACAAAAAACAACCTCCCTTCCATTGACTCCATTTACACCTCACGCTGCCTCATGAAGGCCACCATCATAATCAAGGATCAGTCAATAGACAATCGACAATAGGTGTAGGAGTAGGCCATTCGGCCCTTCGAGCCAGCACTGCCATTCAATGTGATCATGGCTGATCATCCCTAATCAGCATCCCGTTCCTGCCTTCTCCCCATATACCCTGACTATGCTATCTTTAAGAACCCTATCTAGCTCACTCTTGAAAGTATTCAGAGAACCGGCCTCCACTGCCCTCCGAGGCAGAGAATTTCACAGACTCACAACTCTCTGTGTGAAGAAGTGTTTCCTCGTCTACGTTCTAAATGGCTTACCCCTTATTCTTAAACTGTGGCTCCTGGTTCTGGACTCCCCCAACATCGGGAACATGTTTCCTGCTTCTTGCATGTCCAATCCCTTAATAATCTTATGTGTTTCAATAATATCATCCTTCTAAACTCCAGTCCAAGGCATATAATCTCATCATGATTGAGAGGTGGGAGACAGGTTTGGCAAAATGAGTCATTGGAATTAGGATAGCACTGTGTGAAGATTGCTTTATTATCAGCATTTCATTGAACTATGTCCATTTGCTAATTATGGATTAAAATCTGAAAATGCTGGAATTGTTCAGCATAAATAGAAAAAGAAATAGAGTTAACAGGTGAACTGAATTAAAGGACACAACATGGAAATAGGCCCTTTGGCCCATTGATTGCACACCAACCATCGATCACCCGTTCACACTAACTCCACCTCACCCCACTTTCGCACCTACTCCCTATACAGTAGGGGCAATTTACAGAAGCCAATTAACTGACAAATCCATGCCACCTGTGGGAGCAAACTGGAGTACCCAGATAAAATCCACACAGTCACAGGGAAAATGTACAAACTCCACACAGTTAGCACTCGTTGTCAGGATCGAACCCGGGTCTCTGGCGCTGTGATGCAGTTCCTCTTCCAACTGCACCACTGTTTTCTCTGGGCGCTTGAGTTTCCTCCCACATCCCAAAGACATGTGTGTTTGTAGGTTAATTTTTGGCTTGTGTAAACTGTCCCTAGTGTGGAGAGAGTTGATGCGAAAGTGGGATAACGTAGAACTAGTGTGAACGGGAACAATGGGAACACCCAAATGAGGCATCTCGTTAGAAACAAGAAACTGCAGATGCTGGGTTTTTTTTAGAAAGATACAAAGTTCTGGAGTAACTCAGCGGGTCAGGAGAACACGGATAGGTGACGGATCCCACATCCCAAAGGCCCATTGTCGAGGCTGGAATAGAGAGAAAACAGCTCTCTGGGCAGCACAGTGGCGGAGCGGTAGAGTTGCTGCCTTACAGCGCCAGAGTCCTGGGTTCAACCCTGACTATCGGTGCTGTCTGTATAGAGTTTGTACGTTACCCCTGTGACCCCATGGGTTTGCTCTGGGGGCTCTGTTTTCTTCCCACAAACCAAGGACGTGCAGGTTTGTAGATCAATCGGCTCCAGTAAATTGTCCCTAGTGTGTAGGATAGAACTAGTGTACGGGTGATTGTGGTCGGTGTGGACTTGGTGGGCCGAAGGGCCTGTTTCCATGGCGTACCTTTAAACTAAACTCAACTAGACTAAACTCCAATTTATATCAGGTTTCTCGTGTTCGCTGTTTTCTCAATCATTGACGTTTACCGATCATAAGAGTTGGATTATTTTCACAACATTTTCTCAAAATGCTGTTCAGTGCCATTTGTGTGCTTGAGTGCACATTACAGTGCCCCAATGTAGCAGGCTGCAGTCTATCTTTGGTATGTCAGCAACTTGTACCATTCACAGTGCTGCAACATTTAAAAATAAATTAAATTACAATTTCAATTTCAATTACTAGCTTGCTGGAAACTGCAACACATTGCACATTGATATGCAATTACAGCAATTCAGGATCAGAGGGCATCATGCTCACAATCCTTGCGGGGACGCTGCTGAAGAATTGCACAAGTTTAAATGTCACTTTTTCTGCAATCATTACATTCAAAGCATAACATCAGTAAATCAGAGTAAAACAATGATACTGTTTGTCCAGGGATACTGAACAAGAACCTGATGAAGGACACCCAGAATCTTTCTCATCTCTTGTTGGCCACTTTGATGCCATGGTTACTGTTGTTTACAACAGGGCGGCACAGTGGCGCAATGGTAGAGTTGCTGACTTTTAGCTGCCAGGGACCCGGGATTAGTTTAGTTTAATTTATTGTCACATGTACTGAGGTGCAGTGGAAAGCTTTTGTTGCATGCAAATCAGTCAGCGGACAGACAATACATGATTATAATCCAGCCATTCACATTGTATAGATACATGATAAAGGGACTAATATGAATAATCTTGAGTGCAACATACTGGTATGGGTGCTGTCCGGGCATCGGAAATGTCGTGAGTTTGTACATTCTCCCTGTGACTGCATGAGTGTTCTCCAGGTGCTCCGGTTTCCTCCCACACTCCAAAGACATGCAGGTTTGTAGGTTAATTGGCTTTGTTAATTATAACTTGTCCCTAATGTGTAGGATAGTGCTAGTAAACAGGATGATCGCTGGTCGGCGTGGACTCGTGGGCTGATGGGTCGAACTGCCTTTCTCGAAATCTTGAAAGTCTTTCTTACCTCAAGTAAAGTGAATTCAGGATATAATTTGATTAATGTCTTTGTAAATGGCTTCATATTATGGATGGTGAATGACCAGTGATTCTATCCAGATCCACTTGACATTGAGGTCCACTAGTGTTACAGGACGTGGCAACAAACATCAGATGAAGAGGTAACTCCTTTCCACTGTTGCATCCAGTGCAAACCTAAATCACAAATACCTCGCAGTGAAAGGAACCCAACAAATGCTTTGAATCAAATTTGCATCTCAATAAATCAGCAAGTGTAAACTATTATCTTCATGGGTGAATGGCAGATCTCAGCAGAGCTAAAATCCACACTGTCATTTTGGGTGCTGTAAGGTGCATCCGATATAATGTCTTCAGAAACTGGGGAAGAGATTGCTGCACGCTGATCATGGTACAGGATCAGTTAGCAACAAATAAAGTGCGGCACAGTGGCGCAGTGGTAGAGTTGTTACCTCACAGTGCCAGAAACCTGCGTTCGATCCTGACCATGGGTGCTGTCTGCACAAAGTTTGTACGTTCTCCCCGTGACCGCGTGCGTTTTCTCTGGGTGCTCTGGTTTCCTCCCACATTTCAAAGCTGTGCAGGTTTGTAGGTTAATTGGCTTCTGTAAATTGTCCCAAGAATGTAGGATAGAAGTAGTGTATGGAATATCATTGGTTGGCACTGACTTGGTGGGCTGAATGGCCTGTTTCCCCACCACATTTCTAAAACTTAAAGCAAACTAAATCAAAACATTAATTATATCCCCTATTGCATCCTTATAAAGGTATAATTTTGAATGAAATGAAAGTACTCCTATGGCTATTGATGCATTCCTCCCCACCAGTCCAGGTTTGCTGATGGACACAATGTGCTGGAGTAACACAACAGGACAGGCAGCATCTCTGGAGAACAGGCAGCATTTCTTCAGACTGAGGGCTCTGTAGGGGGTTTAGGGAACTTTTTCTAGCTTTCTTCCCCACCCGCCCCCTACAATAATTCTGAATAATGGGTCGCAACCCAAAACGTCCATGTTCTCCAGAGGTACTGCCTGACCTGCTGAGTTACTCCAGCACTTTGTGTCCTTTTGTGTAGTAACCAGCACCTGCAGTTCTCCGTTTCTAGGTTTGCTGGAGGTTTGCTCAGCCAAATCTCCCTGCAAGCAAATTGTAGCCACCATTGGCCAACAAGCTGAATATCATAGCTACGATCGGTGGGTTACAGGTGTTCTTTCTCTTGGACCTCCAGTACTTTTCTTTATTTCCGTACTTCTCCCCATTCTGCCACAGACTTTTCATTGCCGGGCAGTTGTGTTGATGTGAACAGACGATTGTGTGCTACAAATACTGTAGTCTAGAGATACAGGGCGGAAACAGCTCCTTCATCCCTTAATGCTTTAATGCCCGTAATGCCTTAAATACATAAGTCATTGCCCAAGCCATCCAAATCTACTCATCTGTGGAATGTGGGAGGAAACTAGAGCACCCAGAGGAAACCCACGCAGGGAGAACGTTTAGTTTTTAGTTTAGATATACAACGCAAAAACAGGTCCTTCGGCCCATTGTCCATGCTGACCAGAGATCACCGTGCACTAACACTGTACTACACTAGGGACAATTTACAATTTTACCGAAGCCAATTAGACTACAAACCTGTACGTCTTTGGATTGTGGGAGGAAACCGGAGCACCCGGAGAAAACCTACACGGTCACAAGGAGACTGTACAAACTCTGTACGGACAGCACCAGTAGTCAGGATGAAACCCAGGTCTCTGGTGCTGTGAGGCAGCAGCTCTACTGCTGCATCAATGTGCCACCCCTATATAGCACTTTTTAACAAATAAATATTGACAAATTGAAAATAAATGATATATTAAAACTGGTTAAACAACTTAAAATTATTAAACCTGAATTTGTGGGCATGTTTTTATCATGGAACAAATCTTTGTAACATTAAATACAGCTTCTGGCTGAATATCTATTGCATACACTTGGCAACACTGAAGGAGCTGTAACAATTGTACCACTTACACATAGATGTGCTGCACACGAAACAAAGATTTAGTATAAAGGAACGATTATTTTAAAAGCAGACAATATCCAGCAGATATCATTTCTTCAATAGTTTGTGATAAGCATCTTCTGTTGCAAAGAAAAGAAACTTGGATGCCACAAGAGAGATGTTAGATCTCTTTGAATAACAAACTACATATTTATACATTAAAGTTTTTTTTAATTTCTCCTGTTAGCAATGAAATATGTTATTTGGCAGCAACATTTGTAAATAAAACCATCTAGTTGATTAATTTAGTCTATCGCTTGAAATTTAAAGCCCCATTAAATAAATATATTGATGTGTTAGTTGAGCACTGTTCCGTGGCAAAATGGTTGCTGTTAAATAGTCCCCAGGAATATAATCTGCATAGCTACACCCTCAAAGCATTAAAAGCAGCCATATAAAAGATAACCAAATCGAAATAAATTATCTTTGTCCACTTGTCATGGGTCTCACATCAAGGATAAAATTGTCAATTACTATAGGTAAGTTAATTTTAATTTGTCAGAGATTCAGTGCCTTCGTGTACAAATAAATATTTGTTTAGCTGCTGACAAGGATTAGCATGTTCAAAGTAACTTGCTGTTAGCATGTGATTTATGGTCAAACCGAAAATTTATTCAGCTTAGCACTCAAAGAAATAATTAAATTAGAGTACAGCATAGTTACGATTCAATTCGCACTTGGTTGGATTTTCTTGAAGTGTGACAGTGTAGCCCTCATGCCTTGAACACAATTTCAGTTCAGTTGACTTTAGATCCTCAGACTTTAGAGATACAGCGCTGAAACTGGCCCTTCGGCCCACTGAGTCTGCACTGATCAGCGATCGCCCCATACACTAGCACTATCCTACACACTAGGGACTATTTATAATTTTACCAAAGCTAATTAATCTACAAACCTGTACGTCTTTGGAGTGTGGATGGAAACTGGAGCACCCAGAGAAAATCCACACAGTCACAGGGAGAATGTACAAACTCTGTCCAGACAGCACCCTAACTCAAGATCAAACCCGGGTCTCTGGAGCAGTGAGCAACTCTACCACTGTGCCACCCATTTATTGGAACTAAATTGTGTAAAGGGTGGACAACATTCCATAACCAACTGCCTTTACTTTTAGAGAGACCCTGGGAACTGTGGATACTGGTTTAAAAAAAGGACACAAAGTTTGAATTAGGGTCCTGACCTGAAACATTACCTATCCATGTTCTCCAGAGATGCTGCCTTACCTGCTGAGTTATTGTGTCCTTGTATCCATCGCATATTGTGGCCTCTTGCGTAAATCAGTATCTGCAGTTCCTTGTTGCTACAGAAAGATTATTTATCCTAATTTCTTCAACTTAACTGAAGAGTCTAAATCTTTTTGCAACCTACACCATTCTGTAATATGCTCTTTGTTTACATCAGAGAAGACAACATCTCCTTCAGAAATGTTTCACAAGAATCTCATTTCAACTTCCAATGTGTAAACCAAAATGTTTTCCTCAATTTACAAGGAGATGTGGCGATATCTACTTAGTTGGGGATAATCCAGGGCATGTTTTGTGATTGAGATCTATTCCAGTAGTTTTATTATCCAGAACAGGTTTTGTGTAAAATGTGTGAGATGGTGCCATAATCTGACGAAGCTGTTGTAACCCATACACTTAATGGTAAATGACAGAAACCTGTTTTGTGCAGTAATATATAGGCAGCTAGAAGCTGATTAGTGTTGTCAGTCACAGCTTTATGAATCTCCTATATTATTTCACCTAGACTGGATATCTCAGTTTTGGCAATAGTGGTGGTTTGGTTTGGTTTATTTTTGTTTATTTTTAGTTTATTGTCACGTGCATTGAAGTACAGTGAAAACCTTTTTGTTGCATGCAATCCAGTCAGTGGAAAGACTATACACAATTACAACCGAGCAATCTACAGAGTGCAGATGCGAAATAAAGGGAATAACGTTTGGTGAAAGATGAAGTCTGGGAAAGTCTGATTACAGATAGTCTGAGGGTTTCCAATGAGTTAGATAGTGTGTCAGCTGCTTTGTGGGGGATAGGGGGTGTGGGAGAGGGGGGTGTGGGGGAGGGGGTGCGTGGTGGAGGGGGGGGGGGGGGGGGGGGATGGGGGGGGGGGGGGGGGGAGGGGGGGAGGGGGGGGTGGGGGGGGGGGTGGGAGGGTAGGGGGGGGGGGAGGGGGGGTGGGAGGCGGGGGGGGAGGGGGGGGTGTGGGGGGGGGGGATGTGGGGGATGGGGGGAAGTTGTGGAGGGGGTCCTGGGGGAGGGGTGGGGGAGGGGGGGTGTGGGGGAGGTGGGGGTGGGGGGGGGGGGGGTGGGGGGGGGGGGGGGTGGGGCGGGGGCGGGGTGGGGGAGGGGGGGGGGGGAGGGGGGGGGGTGTGGGGGAGGGGGGGGGTGTGGGGGAGAGGGGGAAAGGGGGGTTGCTCGCACTCTGGTGGGGGGGGGGGGTCTGTGGGGGGGAGACCTTCAGTGTGTGGGGGGAGGGGGCGGTGGGGGAGGGGGGGTGTGTCACGCAGGGGATCCTCGCACTCTGTTCACCCCGCACCTTCAGCTTTCGGCCTCACGCAGCAGATCCCGGTCCCACTCCGGCTTCACTCAGAGGCTTCCGGTTCAACTCAGCAGCTTCCGGCTGGCAGTGCTGATCGCCGCAGAAGCAGCCACAGGCTGCACACTCTCTGCGAGCTGCTGACTCTCCCCGAGCTGCTCAACATACTGCGCCCCTTCAGCTTTTTATTCTCCTCGCCAGTTTCCGGAAGGGGCGGTTTTTCGATTTTTAAACCATCCCAACTTTTGTACTATTTCACCCATCGGAACAAAACTTGTTTGACTTGCAGCAGAGGAAAATGGTGAGTAAGGTGGCGAAAAATCATAGCGCTATGGGTGATTGTTTTTGCACAAATTTAAATACAACGCAGACCGGAAGTGGTCAAGGTGAGAGTTTTAGTAATAGTATAGAAGATGTGTCAGGAAAGTTTTTGTACACAAAGATTGGTGGGTGCCTGGAATGTGCTGCCGGGGGAGGTGGTGGAGGTAACAACGATGCTGATATTTAAGAGGCTTTTAGAGAGGCACATGGAAGTGCAGAGAATTGAGGGATAGTGATGGTGGTGGTGGAGCCAGATATGATAGTGGTGTTTAAGAGGCTTTTAAATAGCCACATGGTTCAAGGAATGGATGGGTATGGATCAAATGCAGACAGATGGGATTAGTTTAACTTGGCATATTGTCCTGAAACAACATTGTGGACCGGTTCCTGGGCTGTATTGCTCTATATTCTAAGTTGTTCTATGTTGTAGTAGGATGATCATGGGGTCATTTCAGAAGCCTGGAAGAGATGTGGAAAAAATAAAGTGGGAGAAATTATGACGTTAGAAATTTCACTGAGGTAATAATCACTATGATGTTTATTTTTAAACAAGCAAAGGACTTAGATTCTGTGTTTAATGGTCTGTTGGCAACAATGAAGTAGGTTAACAATGATTAATTCATATTCAGTCACTGTAAAGGCCAAGGCTTAAAATATCGGTGTGGAAGGATATGGTTTTGTAAGAAAATGCATGGAGATGTTGAGTTGTGATCCAGGATAAGATTAAATAGTAAATATTCGTGGAAGACATTCATTCCCTCATAGCTACCGCCAAAACCACAATATTGTAGACAGCATATGGCACCGCTAGTAGAGTTGCTGCCTCACACCAGAGACCCAGGTTTGGTTATGACCTTGTGTGCTCTCCGTACAGAGTTTTTACATTCACCCTGTGATAATGTGGGTTTCCTCTGGGTGCTCCAGTTTCCAGCCACATCCCAAAGACATGCAAGTTTATTGGTTAATTAGCTTCTGTAAATTGTCCCAAGTATGTTGGATAGAACTAGTGTACGGATGCGTTTATTATGAATGGTTTGGAATCATTGAATTATTTTTAGATTAAGCAGGTTTAACATTGGTAGACAATAACACCAGCCAGGTTTGGAAAGGTACAGAATTGATAGAGGAAATTAACATAGGCAGGACCAAAACTGTGCAGGAGGGGAACTGCAGTTGCTACCAAAGATAGACACAAAATGCTGGAGTAACTCTGACGTTCAGGCAATAGGTGAATAGGTTTTTGGGTGGAAACCCTTCTTCAGACTGAAAGTAGTGATGGGGGGAGGGGAGGAAATAAACAGGAGGCAGGAAAAGGCCAGAAAAAAATCAGGGCCAGCAACAGATTACCTCAGGAAGGGTGGAGCCCACAATGGCCCATTGTTGGTTGGGGAAGGTGTGAATACAAGAGGGTTGCAAGGATGCGAAACAGTGCAACTGGTTGGGCGAATAGGATGGCGGAGGAGGGGAATGGGAGGGAATGCAGGAGTTACTTGAAATTAGAGAAATCAATGATTATATCGCTGGGTTGTAAACTGTCCAAACAAAATATGGTACAAATTTGTTTGGAATGTGCTTCATTGTAGATCTTTACTCTGTGATAACATTATGAATTTTGATTTTGGAGTGTTAATTTTGTGGGGATAAAATTAATCTATAATGAGAGAATTTCTTTAAGTAAAGGATAAGTAAAATTTAATCTACAGGTTGTACAACCTCAACCTTTTGGTCGCCCAATTATAGGAAGGATGTCAACAAAATAGAGAGAGTACAGAGGAGATTTACTAGAATGTTGCCTGGGTTTCAACAACTAAGTTACAGAGATACGTCCGGATGCTCTTTGTGGATTTTAGTTCAGCCTTTAACACAATCATCCCGGACATCCTCATTGGTAAACTGGTCACTCTCGGCCTCCCCACTGTCACATGTGCCTGGATTAAGGATTTCCTCACAAACCGGCCCCAGACTGTGAGACTTGGCCCCCACCTCTCCTCCACTCGCAGGTTGAGTACCGGTTCCCCACAGGGCTGTGTGCTAAGCCCCCTCTTATACTGTCTCTACACCTACGACTGTAGTCCGGCCCACAACAACAACCGCATCGTCAAATTTGCTGACGACACTACTGTGGTCGGACTTATTTCAAAGGGAGACGAGGCAGCCTACAGAGAGGAAGTCCTGAAGTTGACAACCTGGTGCTCAGAAAACAATCTGGCTCTGAACACCAGGAAAACAAAAGAGCTCATTGTCGACTTCAGGAGGCACAGCACCGACTTAGTCCCCCTACACATTAACGGCGAGTGTGTGGAGAGGGTCAACACCTTCCGGTTTCTCGGCATCCATATCGCTGCTGACATCTCCTGGACGGACAACACGACGGCGGTCATCAAGAAGGCTCAGCAGCGGCTGCACTTCCTGAGGGTCCTCAGGAAGCACAACCTGGACTCTAACCTGCTGCTGACCTTCTACCGCTCGTCCATCGAGAGCCTGCTGACATACTGCATTACAGCATGGTATGGCAGCTGCACCATGGCAGACAGGGAGAGGCTTCAGAGGGTAACCAGGACAGCGCAGAGGATCATTGGTTGCCCTCTCCCCTCCCTGATGGACATCTACACCTCCCGCTGCCTTAGCAGGGCAAAGAAGATCACCAAAGACAGCTCCCATCCTGCGTTTGGACTGTTCGACCTGCTGCCCTCTGGAAGGCGCTATAGGTGCATCAAATCCAGGACAAACAGACTCAGGAATAGCTGCTTCCCGAGAATTATATCTACCATAAATTCAAATCCACACATGCACTGACTACACCGCCCAACACGGACTTCCATCTGTATATATGTATATATGTATGTAGCGCCGTAGAATTTGTGCACCTATTCCCCCCCCCCCCCCCCCATCTCCCTTCTGTTTTGTTTTTCTGTTTCTTGTTTTTTGTGTAAAATTGTATGTATGCACTGAGTACGAGCAGCTTTCAGTTTCACTGTACATGTATAGTGACAATAAATGGCATATCTATATCTATATCTAGGTTGAATAAGTTAGGTCTTTATTCTCTAGAGCGCAGAAGGTTAAGGGGGGACTTGATAGAGGTCTTTAAAATGATGAGAGGGATAGACAGAGTTGATGTGGACAAGCTTTTCCCTTTGAGAATAGGGAAGATTCAAACAAGAGGACATGACTTCAGAATTAAGGGACAGAAGTTTAGGGGTAATATGAGGGGGAACTTCTTTACGCAGAGAGTGGTAGCGGTGTGGAATGAGCTTCCAGTGGAAGTGGTGGAGGCAGGTTCATTGGTATCATTTAAAAATAAATTGGATAGGCATATGGATGAGAAGGGAATGGAGGGTTATGGTATGAGTGCAGGCAGGTGGGACTAAGGGGAAAAAAATTTGTTCGGCACGGACTTGTAGGGCCGAGATGGCCTGTTTCCGTGCTGTAATTGTTATATGGTTATATGGTTAATTGCACCGTTATCTGACTCCACCCGGAGATGAAATGTTACTGATCCTTACCTTTCCAGTCCACCCTAACATCGGAGCAGCATGAAATAATTTGTTTTCCCTTTCTTATTATTAGTCTTTGATGTACTTACGAATGCGTGATGTTTTTTTGAACAGAACTTGAACAGAAACGCCATATGTTCCATGGGAAAACGTCAGCAGTTAGCCCAGGAGGTTTAGCACTCCTGAGTGAGTGTGAATAGTCCCAAACTTTAGATAAGTTTAATTTATTGTCACGTGTACCAAGGGTGCAGTGAAGAGCTTTTGTTGCATGCTAATCAGTCAACAGAAAGACTATATATGATTATAGTATAATTCAGCCATCCTCACTGTACAGGCACATGAAAATTTGAATAATGTTTAGTGCAAGATAAAGTCCAGTAAAGTCCGATTAAAGATAGTCTGAGGATCTCCAGTGAGGTAGATAGTAGCTTAAGATCTGTGTCTAGTTGGTGATAGGATAGTTCAGTTGCCTGATACCAGCTGGGAAGAAACTGTCCCTGAAACTGAAGCTGTGCGTTTTCACATATCTGTACTTCTTGCCTGATGGAAGAGGGGACAAGATGAAATGACCGTAGGAGACTCATTCTTGATTATGCTGGTGGCCATGTCGAGGCAGCGTGAAGTGTCGATGGAAGCCCATCTATTCCCCGACAGTTTCCCCAACTGCCCACATGTAGTTCGAGTGGTGACACCATAGTGTGTGGCAGCCTCGCTTGCAGCTGTTCGTTCTTCACCCTTTTTTTAATTTTTAGTTTGTTAACAAGTTTTGTTCTGGAGGCCTTTTAGTCTTTTTATGTGGGGGATGGAGAGGGAGGGGGGAAGAGGGAAACCGTTTTTTCCAGTCCCTATGTGGGTGAGGATGCGTCCATCCTTCCTCCGAGCTGCATCTTCGCCCCCTCCTCGCGGCCTACAATTTTGATTGGCGCGGCCTTTCCTGTCGGAGACCGGCCAGAGCTTCGTGCTGCAGCTTCAGCACTGAGGAACCATCACGGAGCGGGGTGATGCCTTACCCGGGTCGCCGTGTTGGAGCTCCACTTTATCAACGTGGAGCCTGGGATCTCTCGCCGAGTTGACTTTATCAACGTGGAGCCTGGGATCTCTCGCCAAGTTCGCCGCGTTGGAGCTCCGCCCAGCACGGCCTGTGGACTTAGGGAGCCGCTGTCTCCGGGAGGAAGTGGACCGGCGAGAAGGCCTGAAACATCGAGCCACCATAGCGGTGACCGCGAAGGCCTCAATAAGCCCCGACCACGGGTGAACATCAAGGAAGTGGACTGAACTTTGCTGCCTTCCCTCACAGTGGGAAACGTTGATTCCGCTGTGGGGGGATGTTCTTTTATGTTTAATGTTAAATTCTATAATGTTGTGTTTATTTTATTTGTGTGCTGCAATGGCAACTCAAGTTTCACTGCACCAATTGGTGTATGTGACAATAAATGTCCTTTGTCCTTTGTAGTCAGTGGTGGAACACAAACTAGATAAATTACCCTGGTTTTAGATTTAGGGTTAGGCTTATTTTTGTCGCATACACCAAGGTACCATGAAAAGATTTGTTTTACATGCTATCCAGTCAAATCAGGCAATACTACACATAAGTTCAATCGAGGCAATCTCATGTACAATTATGGAGCGAAGGAGGAGATACTGAGTATAGTTCTCATCAGTTTAATTCATCAGTTCCATAGAAAAAGTCCAATGTCTACAAAGGTATTGAGGTGAATCGGACAGTACCATAGCTTATGGAAGGACCATTCAGAAGCCTGAAGTGTCAATAGTGGGAGATCTGGTCTGTGTGATGGACTGGGCTCCATCTACAACTCTCTGCAATTTCCAGTGGTCATGGGCAGAGCTGTTCCGAAACTAAGCTGTGATGCAACCCGACAGTATGCTTTCTATGGTGCAACAGAGCTCTCAAGTCAATAATGCATGAAAGCCCACTTCAACTGGCGCAAGCTGTTCTGAACCTGTTCATTGTGCACACCATTTAGTTTTGATGCTCCTTCCATCATCGAAAGGTGGAGCAACCTTGAAGGGAGAAGGTCTCAATTTCAGGAGCTTGTGCAATAGTGTAGTTGGTAGAGGCAACTGGCCAGTGATATGGGAAATGCCTGATTCAGAAGGCTTGAATCTTGAACCATTACAAACACCATGGAAAATGCCTCTAAACATGGTTTGAACATGGAACACAGAGCAGGCACTTCAGCTCACAATGTCCATGACAAACATAAAGCCAGGTTAAATTCATTTCTTATGCCTGCACATGATCCATATCCTTCCATTTCCTGTATATCCATGTGCCAATTTAAAAGTCTCTTAAATGTCTCCATCAAAGGGGCGGCACATTGGTGCGCTGGTAGAGTTGCTGCCTTACACGGCCAGAGACCCGGTTCGATCTTGACTACGGGTGCTGTCTGTATGGAGTTTGTATATTCTCACTGTGACCAGATGGATTTTCTCTGGGTGCTCCAGTTTTCGACCACACTCCAAAGACGTGCAGGTTTATAATTGGCTTCTGTAAAATTGTCCTTAGTGTCTAAGATAGAACTAGCGTATGGGTGATTGCTGGTCAGTGCAGACTTGGTGGGCCGAAGGGGCTGTTTCCACACTGTACCTCTGAACTAAACTAAATATCTGCCTTCACCACCACCCGTGCAGCACAACCCAGGCACCCACCATTCTCTGTTTAATAAATATCGCGTTTAAGCTTTGCCCTCTCATCGTAATGCTATGCTCTCCAGTCTTTGACATTTCTCATATTTTATACACTTCCATCAGGTTTGGAGAGTAAGTCACGCTTGTTCTCCAAGCTTTTGAGCAGTATTCTTGATTCTATGCAGATTACTCATGAGGTGAAACCACTTTGGAACCATGAACAGTTTAGCGATGGCATTTCGATACATAGAACGAAGGCAAGGGTATAATATGGTGCCAGGAAGTGAATGACGTCTTTGTATTAATGGATTCTGTACTGTAATATGTGTCAGTTTTAATCATAATAGTTCATCTCCCCATACTTAAATCTGTTGCTTCAAACATGGATCTCACTCTCAGCTGTAAGGCATTTGTCTGTCCTCAATGAGAATTATTTTAGCATTGATGTTCCATTTCAGGCTTCTAACAATTACAGTATACCTTTGAAACATCTCAGTGTTTCAACACTTTTGATGTATTATTAATATATTTCTTTTGAATTGTCACCACAAGAAATGCATTACGCTGAGTACACCAGATTAGAGATTTAAAATAACAACAGATGTTGGAAACATTCAGACAGAATATCCGCAGGGCGGGAACCAAGAGTTATAATCTCGGGCTGACGACTTTCCCTCTGAACTAGAGGGGGCAGCACGGTGGCACAGCAGTAGAATTGCTGCCTTACAGCGCCAGAGACCCGTGGGGCGATCCTGACTACGGATGCTGTCTGTACGGCGTTTGTACTTTCTCCCCATGACCTGTAAGGGTTTTGATCACCCGTTCACTAGTTCTACCCTACACACTTGGGACAGTTTTACCGACCAATTAGCCTACAAACCTGCGCCTCTTTGGAATGAGGAAAGAAACGTGAGCAGCCGGAGGAAACCCATGCAGTCACTGGGAGAAAGTACAAAGTCCGTACACACAGCACCTGTAGTCAGGATTGAATCCGGATCTCTGGCATGGTAAGGAAGCAATTCCACCACTGCACCACTGTGCCTCCCTTTATTTTATTCCTGCTTCCATGCTCTTGGGAGCCTGGAAATATTATGCCAAGAGACACAAGGATGTGTGCAATAAGACTGTAGCAGAGTGGAAAGACATTTCGGCGCCACTGAGAAGATCTCAAGTCCTTTCCAGTCTTGAAATGTTCATCGATCTCCAAGGACTGCTATGATCATGGCTGTTGTCCCATGGAAACCTACAATGGTTTTCCAGTAGATTTATTTCTTAGATGATTTTTCAACAACATATCTATTGACGTAAGTGTCCCAAAGAATAGTTAGGTGGTCTCACTAGTTTATTTTCTATCTAGATCAATCAATTTTCCATTCCACGCCTTCAGCTACACAAATTAAGATGAGTTTGCAAAATGTTTTGGGTACTGCGACTTTATGCAAGGAAGACTATTTTTCTTCTGACCCAGCAGGAATTTAAATTTATTTTATAATTCCCCGGTGGTCTGTCTTAAATAAGTTTTGCTACAAGTCATGGGGAAATGGTTGGAATAAGAACATTCTACCTTGCTCCATCAAATTCAATTAGCAGACCATAGCATTTCTGAGCTAAAGGATATATTATTTGTTTGATTTGCAGTCTTGTGTGTTTTCTACAGCCTCTTAAAGTTCAACTAATCTCCTCTGCCTGCACATGATCCATAATCCCTTCATTCCCTGCGTATCCTCTGTGTAATAAAAACTGTGCCCACAAATAGAACATAGAACTTCTCTCTAGAAATGTTGCCTGTCCCGCTGTTACTCCAGCTTTTTGTGTCTATTGTGGGGGGGGGGGGGGGGGGGGGGGGGAAGAGGGTGCCCCCTCCCATTGGTACGGAACATTTGCATTTTTCAGCTTGAAATTGTGCAATATGGTGCATACTGTAGCGAGTCTTATAACTTACACTTGAATGCAATATATATGCTTTAAATTGGATTGGAGCGTTTTTGAAAGGGGGAGGCTGTGCGATCACTGGGGGGGGGTACCCGGTGAGGGAGTGGAGCAACCGAGTGGGGAGAGGGTGTGGAAGAAGGGTAGGAACTTTTTGAAATTTGATGTATTAAAATCATGTTTTAGTGCACTGTAGAAGTATGATTTCAATGTTTTTTGTATGAAGTATTTTTAAGAGGTAACTTTTTAAGGGGTAACTTTATCCACACAAAGGGTGATGGGTGTATGGAACAAGCTGCCAGAGGAGGTAGTTGAGGCAGGGACCATCCCAACATTTAAGAAAAAAGTTAGACTGATACATGGCTAGGACAGGTTTGGAGGTATGGACCAAAAGCAGGTAGCGTAGCTGGGACATGTTGGCGGGTGTGGGCAAGTTGCGCCGAAGGGCCTGTTTTCACACTGTATCACTCTATGACTACATTATACCTCCACCATGCATGAATGCTTCAAAATCAAGTGATCGAGTTTTATTGCCATATACTCAAGCATAGAAACATAGAAAATAGATGCAGGAGTAGGCCATCGGCCCTTCGAGCCAGCACTGCCATTCAATATGATCACGGCTATCCATCTAAAATCAATACCACTTTCCTGTTTTTTCCCCATATCCCTTGGTGTCGTTAGCCCCAAGAACTAAATGTAACTCTCTCTTGAAAACATCCAGTGAATTGGCCTGCACTGCCTTCTGTGGCAGAGAATTCCACAGATTCACAACTCTCTACGTGAAGAAAGTTTGTCATCTCAGTCCTAACTGCCCCCCCCCCCCCCTTTATTCTTAAACTGTGACCCATGGTTCTGAACGCCCCCAACATCGGGAACATTTTTCCTGCAGTTACAGTAAGTGAAAATCTAGCAGGCAAGCAGGATGCTTTCTCCAACCACCCCCATTTGAAGTCCACTACCTTCCACCGTTTCTACCCAGTGCTTGGTACTTACTTCCAGCAGCCACTGGTTGTCCTCCAGGATGCACCGAGCCGCAGCCTGATCCATGCCGGTCACCTGGGCGAATTCGACAGAGACTCTCTCTCCCCTCTCTCTTCCGCTATATCTCCTTTCAACCCCCCTCTCTCTATCTCCTCCCTCTCTCTCCCCCCTATAACCGCCCCCATTTCTCCCCTCTCCCTCTTCCCCCTCTCCCCCTCCCACCTTACTCTTACCCCTCTGTCTTGTCCCCTCTCTCCTCTCTCCTCTCTCTCTCCCCCCTCTGCTTCTCTCTCCCCTCTCTTTCCCCTAACTCTCTCTCCCCCTCTCTTTCCCCTAACTCTCTCCCCCTCTCTTTCTTCTCTCTCTCTCTCTCCTTCTCTCCTCCCCTCTCTCTCTCTCTCTCTCCCCCTCTTTCCCCCTCTTTCTCCCTCCCTCTCTATCTCCCCCTCTCTCTCCCTCTCCGTGAGACTGTCCCCTCTCTTTCCCCTCTCTCTCTGTCTCTCCTCTCTCTCCTCTCTCCCCCCTCTCTCTCTCCTCTCTTCCCCATTTCCCCCTCCTACCTCACTCTTCCCTTTGCCTTTGCTCTCCCCCCCTCTCTTTCTTTCCCCTGTCCCTATCTCTTTTTTCTTTGCCCCCTCTATCTCTCTTTCCCCCCCCGTTTCTCTCTTTCCCCCCTTCTCCCCCTCTTCCCCCTCTCTTTTTTACCACCCCTCTATCTTCCCCTCTCTCTCTTCCATTCTCTCTCCTACCCTCTCCTCCCTCACCACCCCCTCTCTCTCTCCATCCCCTTCTCTCTTTCCCTCTCTCCCCCCCTCTCCTCCTTCTCCCTCCGTCCTTCTCTCCCTCCCCCCCTCTCCACCTCACTCTCCCCCCTCTCGTCCCCTCTCCCCTCTCTCTCTCCCCCCTCCCCTCTCCCTCTTCTCTCTCTCCATTCACTCCCCTCTGTCTCTCCCCTCTCTCTCCTCTCACCCCCCTCTCTCTCTCCCCACTGTCTCCCTGTCTCCTTCCCCTCTCTCTCTCTCCACCTCCCTTTGAGAGTCTGTCCCTTCGGCACAGAGACTCGCGGCAGCAGCGGAACGCTTCTGACGCCTCCGACGCCCGGGACACTCGCACTGTCCGGAGTGCTCCATGGTCAAAGCTGCAACGAGCGACACGCTGGCCCCGGCAAACACGCGATCGTCCCGGCTCCCCGCATCTGTTCCGGCCGCTGGTTCTGCTCCCATCCCTCCCGCAGCCCCGGCTCTCCATCGCCCGCGGACCATGCAGTTTATCCGAGTTTTGAAATTTTCGTTGATCACAAAATTTCTCACCACTGAGCGTGTGAAATTTCTGATGAGCGTGAGGGCGTGAGAGTTTGCTTGAGGGCGTGATCCTCACGCTCAAAGCGTGAGAGTTGGCAGCCCTGCTTCTTACACATAGAACAGTACAGAGCAGGAACAGGCCCTTTGGCTCACAATGTCTGTGCCAAACATGATTCCAAGACCAACCCTTATCTGACTGCACATAATTCATCTCAGCATTCCCTGCATCTCTGTGTGCCTATCTAACAGCCTCTTGAATGCCTTTATCGTATCTGCCTCCATCACCATCGCTGGCAACAAGTTCAAGGAATTCACCATCCTCTGTGTAAGTAAGTAAGTAAGTTTATTGGCCAAGTATTCACATACAAGGAATTTGCCTTGGTGCTCCACTCACAAGCAACAACATGACATACATTGACAGTTACGAATGACTCAGAAAACACTAAATATAAATAATAATAAAACATTAATGATAAAACACCATTGTTTAAGCATGTGAACCAACACAATACCAGATCAAAGGGAGGCTACGGATTTATCCACGGAGTAGAGCAACTTGTCCGTGGATAAAAACAGTTTTTATGTCTGGCTGTGGCAGCTTTGACAATCCTGAGTCACCTTCCAGAGGGAAGTGATTCAAAGAGTTTGTGGCCAGGGTGAGAGGGGTCAGAGAGGATCTTGCCCGCTCGCTTCCTGGCCCTTGCAGTGTACAGTTCATCAATGGAGGGAAGGTTGCAGCCAATAAACTTCTCTGCTGATCGGATGATTCACTGCAGCCTCCAGGTGTCGTGCTTGTTGGCTGAGCCAATCCAGACCATGATGGAGAAGGTGAGTACAGACTCTACGATGGCCGTGTAGAATTGGATGACCATTGCCTGTGGCAGATTGTGCTTCCTCAGCTGCCGTAGGAAGTACATCCTCTGTTGTGCCTTTTTTACTGTGGAGTCAATGGTAACCCCACACTTAAGGTCCTTGGAGATGATGGTTCCCAGGAACTTAAAAGACTCCACAGATGTGACTGTGGTGTTGTTGATGGTGAGTGGGGTGAGGGGAGGGGTAGCTCTCCTAAAGTTTACAATCAATTCCACTGCCTTAAGACCATGGAGCTCTAGGTTGTTGCGATGGCACCAGGATGCCAGTTGTGACACTTCCTGTCTGTAGGCAGATTCCTCCCCATCCTGGATCGGTCCAATCAGGGTTGTGTTGTCCGCAAGCTTGAGAAGCTTGACAGAGGTGTCTGTGGAGGTGCAGTCGTTGGTGTAGAGAGAGTAAAGGCGAGGAGAGAGTACGCAGCCTTGCGGTGCTCCTATGCTGAGCGTTTGCGCATCCTAGATGTGTTTTCCCAGCCTCACATGCTGCTTCCTGTCTGTCAGGAAGCTGGTGATCCACCGACAGAGGGGTTCAGGCACAGTCAACTCGGAATGTTTGGAGTGTATTAGCTCTGGCACAATGGTGTTGAATGCAGAGCTAAAATCAACAAACAGGATCCTCGCATAGGTCGCCTGGCGGTCCAGGTGCTGTAGGATGAAGTGCAGGCCCAGGTTGACGGCATCATCTACAGATCTATTGGCCCGATATACAAACTACAGAGGGTCCAGCAGGGAGTTTGTGATATTGGCCAGTACAAGCATTTCGAGTGTCTTCATGGCTACAGAGGTCAGTGCGACAGGCCTGTAGTCATTAAGACAAGTAACCCTTGCCTTTTTGGGTACATACAATTTGCCCTGCACATCTCTGTTAAATGTAGCCACACTCATCTTAAAGTTATGGCCGTTTTTCATTCATCCTTGCATCCTGGAGAAAAAGTTTTGACTGTCTCTCCTCAACCACTGAAGTGCAAGAGTAAAGAATGCCGTCTGAAGAGGGGTCCAGACCTGAATCGACACCTCTCCGTGTTCTCCAGATCTGCCGCCTGGCCCGCTGGGTTACTTCAACACGTTGTTTTTGTTTTTTTGTAAACCAGCATCTGTTGTTTCTTGTCTTTAACTTGGTCCAACCTCTCCTCACAGCTAATACCCACTTATCCAAGCTCCAATAGTGGTGTTTCTTTTGAATATGTGGTGGAGGATGAACATTGGCCAAGAAGCAGAACTATCCCCTTGTTCATCTTCAACCTGTAACAGGGGATTATTTTACCTGCAAGAGGTTTGTCTGAGCTCCAACTTAATAGACATGAAAGATGGCACTTCATATAATGCAGCACTCCCTCAAGGTAAAATATCATCCTACATTTTGGGCTTGAGTCCTGGAATCGATTATTAAGAACTTTGGTTTATCATTAGTTAATATACAGAAACCTGGAAGCGTATGTAATCTCGTGAAAGCTGTTTTCCGAGCGTCATAAATTTTCAGACAAATATTATGCTTCAAGGTAGTTGAGTTGTTAATAGGATGTGGCAAAATGCCATTGCTAGTTTCTGCAAAAATCTGAATTAGATTTGTTGTGCAATATCAAAACAACTGTGCATTTTGAAAGCTCTTTAGGGAGAGAATTTAGTTCTTGTAGCTTGTCCTTCCGTGGAAAATCAAGATCTCATTCCCCTGGAGAAGCAAGAACCAGTCTCTGATAACACTCTGCCTGCACGATATGAAGAGGTTCGGGCAGCACAGTGGCACAGCATAGGTTCCTGCCTTAAAGCGCCAGAGATCCGGGTTCAATGCCGTCTATGGGTGCTGTCTGTATGGAGTTTGAACGCTCTCCCTGTGACTGCATGGGTTTTCTCTGGATGTTCTGGCTTCCTCACTCCAAAGAGGTGCAGGTTTGTAGGTTAATTGGCTTCTGTAAATTGTTCCTTGGGTGTAGAATAGAACTAGTGTGCGGGTGATTGATGGTTGGCGCAGACCCGGTGAGCCGAAGGGCTTGTTTCCACTCTCCATCTCTAAAACTGAAACTAAAACTGGAACAAAAACTAAAGCTAAGTCGGTAAATGCACCAGACATTGACATGCTTTTCACAGGAAGTTTCAAATTTCCTTCCAGAAGTAGTCGTACAGGTTAACGACACAGACTTTCAGTGTCCGAGGCAGGCACGCCACATTCCCAGGCTTACTGATACTCCAGCTGTTTCTCCATCTCGGTCGACAGATGTTGGCGCAGGCATTGACTCCTATAAAGCCACACTTCAAAGACCGGCAGAGATCAAAGACATTTGTAGATGCCAAGATGCTGGATGCCTCCTGAATATCTGGACAGTGGCCACTGTTTATGGTCTGTGCAAAACAGATGTCCGTTTCACCTTTAAGGTGACTCTCATCTCCATCTGGCTGATCCAGCACTGAGTTGGAGAAGGAAATCCCTTATATATATCAATGGTTCTATGATGTTTTCTTTGTCACATTTGCAACCGCACAGTGAAAATTATTTTTGCATATATTCCAAATGCAGGCGCTGTCATTTTTTTGGCATCATCATGCAATGGTTAGCCATCGCGCTCGATGTACTGGGGTAGTTCCCGTGAACCGACGTCCCTCTCCTCTCCTCTCCTCGTCATGCCATCTTTGTGTCCCCAGGGACACTTCCTGTGGCCGACCTTGAAGGCGCTACAGGCATTACCCCGGTTCACCCTCCTACTGGCCCCTAGCTCCTCACGCCTGATGTCTCCAACAGCTCTCTCCTGGCCCTGCCGTCTGCTGAGCCTTAGGACGAGTTCCCAGTCTGATGAGCCTTTGGGCAGGTTCACTGTCCTGCCATCTGATGAGCCTTCCAACAGGTCCCGCCTAGATATATATACTGAACTTTTGTTTGTTGTTATTATGGGTTTTACAGACTACTATGTTTACATGCTGCTGTAAGTAAGAATTTCATTGTTCCGTTTCGGGACAAAGGATAATAAAACACTCTTCACTTTTAACTTGGAAACAGGCCCTTCAGCCCACAGTGTCCACACTGTCCAACGATCACCCTACACTAGTTTTAACCTACACACCAGGGTAAAGAAGTGGGAATGGTTTAAAATAGGTAGCAGCCCTCGATCCGGTGTGGACAGACAATGGAACTGGAACATTGTGGACACGGTGTACTTCGATATGCCTTCTAATGTTTGCCCCCCCTTTTTGCCTTGCAGTTGTACAGTTCCAGTGACTTCGGACGAAGGTGGCAACTGGTCCATGAGAGAATCACTCCAAACCGCTTCTACTGGTATGTGTACTCGTTGAACAAAGTCCAGAAATCTGTTGTCCTCCAGCATCAGAGAGTCAGTGCAACTGCCCCAACCAAGTCGCACCAGCTTCTCGTTTTCACCCAGCAAACAGCTAACAATGGCCTGTTTCCCATATCATCCTTACTTTTTATGCATATCTTTAATTCATTGTTCTTTATCGCTCTACATCATTGTCTATATCTCTCATTTCCCTTATCCCTAACTAGTCTGAAGATGGGTCTCGAGTCAAAACATCACCCATTCCTTCTCTCCAGAGATGCTGACTGCCCCCTGAGTTACTCCAGCTTTTTGTGTCGATCTTCAGCAAAATCTAAACTGTTGTCTTCCAGATGCTTTATTATTACAGTCGAAAAATCCTACCCTTTCTTTCCCCAAGATCCCACACCGACCAACGTCCCATCTACATTAGTCCCACCTGTGTGCGTTTGACCCATATCCCTCTAAACCTGTCCTATCCATGTACCTGTCTAAATATTCCTTAAACATTGCAATAATACTTACCTCAACTGCCTCCACTGGCAGCTCATTCCATACACCCACCACTCTTTGTGTGGAAAAGTTTCCCCTCAGGTTCCTATAATGATGCCCCGTGACACCATTGATTAAGCATGTGAACCAACACAATACCAGATCAAAGGGAGGCTACGGATTTTGGGCTGTTGAGTAAAGCAACTACTCGTGGATAAAAACTTTTTATGTCTGGCTGTGGCAGCTTTGACAATCCGGAGTCGCCTTCCAGAGGGAAGAGATTCAAAGAGTTTGAGGCCAGGGTGAGAGGGGTCAGAGATGATCTTGCCCGCTCGCTTCCTGACCCTTGCAGAGTACAGTTCATCAATGGAGGGAAGGTTGCAGCCAATAACCTTCTCTGCTGATCAGGCGATTCGCTGCAGCCTCCAGGTGTTGTGCTTGGTGGCTGAGCCAAACCAGACCATGATGGAGAAGGTGAGAGCAGACTCTACGATGGCTGTGTAAAATTGGGCCATCATTGCCTGTGGCAGATTGTGCTTCCTCAGCTGCCGTAGGAAGTACATCCTCTGTTGTGCCTTTTTGACTGTGGAGTCGATGGTAGCCCCCCACTTAAGGTCCTTGGAGATGATGGTTCCCAGGAACTTAAAAGACTCCACAGATGTGACTGTGGTGTTGTTGATGGTGAGTGGGGTGAGGGGAGGGGGAGCTCTCCTAGTCTACAATCAATTCCATTGTTTTAAGAGCTCTAGGTTGTTGCAACGGCAGCAGGACGCCAGCTGTGATACTTCCTGTCTGTAGGCAGATTCCTCCCCATCCTGGATCAGTCCAATCAGGGTTGTGTCGTCCACAAACCTGAGAAGCTTGACAGAGGAGTCAGTGGAGGTGCAGTCATTGGTGTAGAGAGAGTAAAGGCGAGGAGAGTGTACGCAGCCTTGCGATGCTCCTATGCTGAGCGTTTGCGTGTCCGAGATGTGCTTTCCCAGCCTCACATGCTGCTCCCTGTCTGTCAGGAAGCTGGTGATCCACCGACAGAGGGGTTCAGGCACAGTCAACTCGTGTTGGAAAGTTTGGAGTGTAGTAGTTCTCCCTGTATGACCGCATAGGTTTCCTCCGGGTGCTGCGGTTTCCCCCCTCCCCCAAAGATGTGCGGGTTTGTAGGTTAATTAGCCTCTGTAAATTGCCTCCTAGTTTATAGGCAATGGGATAACATAGAACTAGTGTGTACGGGTGATCTTTGGTCAGAGTGGACTCGGTGGGCCGAATGCCCGTTTCAAAGCTGCATCTCTAAAAACTAACAAAAATCTATAAAGAACTAGGAAACAGTTGCATTTCTTTCAATGACAAAAAAAAGTATTCCTCAATTTAAACATAGAACATGTCTGTGCCGAAAATTATGTGCCGAAAATGATGCCAAACTGATATCATCTGCCTGTACATTATCCATATCCCTCTAATTCCAGCACTGATGTGTCTCTCTAAAATCCTCCCAAACACTTGTAGCAGCTTAATAGTTTTTTTACTGCATCAGTAAAAGATTCATTTTTCGAGGTGTCACTTGATTAATGGTGGTGAGATCTCACAGACTGTAGGTTGCCCATTAAGCATATGTAGTCTGAGATATAGACAAAAGACATACATAAAGTGTTGGAGTAACTCAGCAGGTCAGGCAGCATCTCTGGAGAAAAAGGATGGGCGATGCATCATGCTGGGTCCATTCTTGCCTGAAAGTAGGGGTGAGTGGATGGGGGGGGGTGAAGAGCTGGGGGTCAGAAAAGAGCAGGACTAATCAAGGCCGGCCTCAAATGACCTCAGGCAGGGTGGTGCCTGGTCAGCCCATGGTTGATGGATGCAAAATGCATGAGTAACTCAGTGGGTCAGGCAGTGCCTCTGGAGAAACAGACTAGGTGATGTTTCAGGTCATGGAAACATAGAAAATAGGTGCAGGAGTAGGCCATTCGGCCCTTCGAGCCTGCACCGCCATTCGATATGATCATGGCTGATCATCCAACTCAGTATCTCATCCCTGCCTTCTCTCCATACCCCCTGATCCCTTTAGCCACAAGGGCCACATCTAAGTACCTCAGGTCGAGACCTAAGGTCGAGACCCTTCTTTAGACTGAGAGTCAGGGAGAGGGAAACTAGAGGTATGAAAGTGCTTGGCCTGCTGAATTACTCCGGCAATTTGTGTCTATCGTCGGTGTAAACCAGCAAGTGCAGTTATTCCCTACCCAAGCCCCTTGTCGGCTCGTCCACAGTTCTCCACAGTTTTTCCCTCTTGAGATCACAACAGTGGTCCCTAGCCAACAATGGGCTTACCAGTTACCGCACTGCCTGAGGTCATTTGTGGCCGGCCTTGATTGTCCTGGTCTCATCGCACCTCCAACTCCTCACCTCACCACTGCTCATCCCCTATTTTCAGTCTGAAAAGGTTCCTGACCCAAAACATCACGCATCCGTTTTCTCCCGAGATGATGCCTGGCCCGTTGAGTTACTCAACACACTGTGTCTATCTTTGGTATAAACCGGCATCTGCAGTTCCTTGTTCCTATATATTGAGAGATAGACAGTTTTGTTTCTCCTTAAATGAGCATTCAAGTGCAGTCGGTGGCGTAGCGGTAGAGTTGCTGCCTTGCAGTGCCAGAGACCCGGGTTCGATCCTGACTATGGGTGCTTGTCTGTACGGTGTTATACCTATGATGCTACAGGGGTTTTCTCCGGGATCTCCGGTTTCCTTCCACACTACAAACAATTACAGGTTTGTAGGCTAATTGGCTTGATATAATTGTAAATTGACCCGAGTGTGTGTAGGATAGTGCAAGTGAGCGTGGATCACTTGCCGGCACGGAAGGGCCTGTTTCCACGATGTATCTCCAAACTAAACTAAACTAAGCATTGTTATCTCATAAGATGTACAATTTTGAACCTATTCTGGCAATTGTAAAGATTTCTGCTGATCATCGCCATGTGGGTGTACGTACCACACTCTGCTGTCTGTTGGGATTAAAGGTAAATAATAAAGGCTTTTGGAATAAGATGTATAAAAAAAAGCTGAAGCACAAAGACACAGCGAGAGAGAAAAAAAGGTTCTAATAGTGGAAGATGAAGCAAGACACAGGAGAACTGTTAAATAAATGCCTTTCATTATTACAACTGCTGGTGGGAGTATGAGTGTAGGTGTTCATGAACAGAATATAGGAGAATTGATGGGCTGTGCATGTAATACCTAGAACTGGAATCCAGTGGTGTTTAGAGGGCAGCACAATGGCGCAGCAGTAGAGGTGAATGCGGGTGATGTCTGTGCGGAGTTTGTACGTTCTCCCTGTGACGTGGGTTTTCTCCGGGTGCGCTAATTTTTGCCCACTCTCCAAAGAGTGTATGGATTAATTGGCACTGGTAAAAAATGGTAAATTGTCCCTAGTGTAGTGCTAGTGTACGTGGTGATTGCAGATCAGCGCGGACTCAGTGGGCTGAATGGCCTGTTACCTCGCTGTATCTATAAACTAAATTAAACTAAACTAAAAGATGTAATATCTCTGACCCCTTGTCAGGATTGAACCCAGGTCTCTGGTGCTGCAAGGCATCAGCTTTACTCCTGCGCCATCCTGCTGCTGGAGTACTCCAGTATCTTGTGCCTATATTTGATATAAACCAGCATCTGTCATTAATGTTATAATTGTTTTATTGTTGGTACTGCTAGCCAGTTAATGGGGAGCAAGTGGCCAGATATCACAAAACTCATTTAGGTTTCAAATAGTCTGCAATTAAGCTGGAGCTGTAGGCAGGTTGTGTAGCTGAAGGCAGGAATCGTGAACACATCAAGATAGCTATTAGAAGTGTGTGTCTGCCTTTGAAATACAGATTGTAGGATTTTAAATATATCTGAGCTGATTTGTGAGTGGACTGATCAAACGCATTGTGTTATATCTCTTAATATAGAGCATCCGGTTAGCTCTCTTTCACTTTTACCTGCTGTAAGCAGAGGCACAAAGCTGTCTTTGCTCCTCCTCGGGACATTTTACTACATTCAAAATAACTCCACACACTTGGAAATCAGCTTTAATGTGCAAAAGCTCCAAAGATGCATCAGTCAAGTGCGGCACGGTGGTGCAGCGGTAGAGTTGCTGTCTTACAACGAATGCTGCGCCGGAGACCTGGGTTCGATCCCGACTACGGGTGCTGTCTGTACAGAGTTAGTACATTCTCCCCGTGACCTGCGTGGGTTAGTTCTGAGATCTTCGGTTTCCTCCCACGCTCCAAAGACGTACAGGTTTTTATGTTAATTGGCTTGGTAAATGTAAAAATTCTCCTTAGTGGGTGTAGGATAGTGTTAATGTGCAGGGATCGCTGGGTGGTGCAGACCCCGTGGGACGATGGACCTGTATCCTCACTGTATCTCTGAACTAAACTAAAGTGACAAGCTTTGACAGTGGCCCACATGGAGGGATAAAAGGCTCAGTTCAATGGCGAAGGTTTCAAAAGAGATTCTTAAAAGCTGAGAAAAATGTAGAGAGGCAAATGCAGTGCCCTAGGCCGAGGCGTTGAAAGCAAGGCCAACAGCGGTGGAGAAATAATTAGTAATAAATGAACGAGCCGTCTGAATGAGAGGGATGCGGAGCTCCAGGTCTGACCCAGGTAGTGGGGAAAAGAAACAAAATCCATGGAGGGGTTTGAAAACAAGGACAGGAATTTTAAGATGGCATAGATGCTGAACCAGGAATCAATTTTAAAATGCTTAGGAAGGTACTGCAGATGCTGGTTTACGTTGAAGATAGACACAAAGTCTGAAGAAGTGTCTCGATGCAAAATGTCACCTATTCGTTTTCTCCACAGATGCTGCCTGACCCGCTGAGTTACTCCAGCATTTTTGGTCTATCTTAAATTTTAAAGTGTTATTTAGCTGTCCCCAACTGATTTCGCTGTTTGGAGTTATAGTGATGGATTCATGGTATATCACTGAAGTATGTTTTACGGCCCGACCAGTGGTCATACAACTCTGTGCAACATCACAGCACACTTCAAAAGTTGATGTTCTGGGTCTAAATCTCGGAATTCCCTTCCATAGGACTATAAGACATAGATGTAGAATTAGGACAGCTGTATCAGGCAACTGAACCATAATATGAACAACAACAAGAGAGTGGTTGTGACCTCCCATCTACCTCATTGGAGACCCTCAGACTATCTTTAATTAGACTCTACAGGACTTTACCTTGCACTAAAGGGCCTGTCCCACTTGGCAATTTTTTTTGGCGACTGCCTGTGTCATTGACTGACGTATCAGGGTTGCCGAAAGATTTTGAACATTTCAAATCCAGCGGTGACAAAACAAATGTTGCGACACTTGAGGAGACACCGCGCGTCAATACATCATCACGCCGCGTCACTTTGCATCACATCGCGACTTTTTCGGTGATCTGATATGTCAGTCAATGATGCCGGCAGTCGCCCAAAAAAATAATCGGCAAGTGGGACAGGCCCTTAAATGTTATTCCCTTTGTCATGTATCCGTACACTTTGGACAGCTTGATTGTAATCATGTATAGTCTTTACGCTGACTGGATAGCCGGATAGAATGCTATACCCTCTCCACCCCCATTCTCCTGCCTTCTCTCTGTAATCTTTTACAACCTTGCTAATCAAGGCCCTATTAATCTCCACTTTAAAAATATCTAACGACTGGCTCCACAGCCATTTGTGGCAATGAATTCCACAGATTCACCACCCTCTGGCTAATGAAATTCTTCCTCAATTTCCTTTTAAAGGCACGTCCTTTTATTGTGAGGCTGTGTTCTTTGGTCCTAGACACGCCCACTACTGGAAGCATCCTCTCCACATCCCTCTTCTCAGGGCTTTCATTATTAATTAGGTTTCCACGAGATTCCCATTCATCCTTCTGAAGTCAACGAGTACAGGCCCAGAGCCACCAAACGCTCCTCATAAGTTAAGCCAATCGTCTCCAGAATCATTCTCGCAAACCTCCTCTGGACCCTTTTATTATATGTCTGTGCCTTCTGGTCCTAGACTCTCCCACTACTGGAAACTTCCTCTACACATCCACTTGATCCCACCAACATCTCGGGGGCAATTGGGCATGGGCAATGAATGCTGGATTTGGCAGATCCCAGAGTGGCTAAACTGTGGAAAGACAATACTTTATGGAAAAATAGGTGGAGAAATGCGGCTGATATTTATTACATTGATTCTCTGATATCATGTTGCCTAATTATAAGAGTGAGCTTGAATAATCACAACAAATGGCATAGAATTTACTGTCAGCAGTAATCTCGGTTGATTGAAGCACTTACAGTCAGTAATCTGCTGGCAAATGGATGCAGTTCTAACTGACTAAGTGCCTTTAATGCATGGTTCTTCACCCACTCCAACTACTCTTACATTGGAGTTCAGATCCCAGAGTAAGCCTTGAATTCACGACCATTGTAATACAAAGGAGGCAATGATAGTGGCTGTGTTCTACAAATCGTCCCCACATGCCACTATTATTCAAGAATGGAAGTTTTAACTCAGTGAAATCATTTATTGCCTGAACTAAAACATAAACCCTTTGTGAAGGCCAGTTTCCACAATTTTTATTTCCCAAATTCTCAATATATCCTTGTCCATTTTAAAGTAATTATCCCTCTACTCTTTGCTAGTTATAATTAATTTAGAATCAACTGATGCATTTCACATTCTTGTGTCCCTTTGCTCAATTCATTCAGTTTTACCCTTCATCTATTTAGCTTTGATTTACCTGCCAGCAACAATTATCTCTGGTTAAGATGTTTATTCATTTTATTATTTTGGACATCTCTCCTTGATCTCAATTTGAGTATGCAACATGTTCACTCCAAACTAAGTACCCATTACCCTGGTAAATCAGCAGTCTGATCTCTCCAGTGTTCCAGAAACAGGCTCTTTATCCCAGTTAAAATCTAACTATTATTTCACACAAAGTTGGCTTGATTTTTCACAAAGTGCTGAAGTAACTCGGGGGTGGGGAGGGAGGATGGAATGGGGGAGGGGGGGAGGATGGGTGGGGGGGGGGGGGGGGGGGTTAGGATGTAGTGGGGGAAGGGGGGAGGATGGAGTTGGGAGGAGGATGGAGAGGGGGAGGATGGAGAGGGGGGGATGGAGGGGGGGGGGGGGGGGGGGGTGAGCGTAGCATGGTGGTGCAGTGGTAGAGTTGCTGCCTTACAGCACCTGAGACCCGGGTTAGATCCTGGAAGGGGGGAGGGGGGGAGGATGGAGGGGGGAAGATGGAATGGGGGAGGGGGGTTAGGATGGAGTGGGGGATGGGGGGAGGATGGAGGGGGGGGGGAGGGAGGATGGGGGGGGGGGGGGGGGGGGGGATGAGCACAGCACAGTGGCGCAGTGGTGGAGTTGCTGCCTTACAGCACCAGAGACCCGGGTTAGATCCTGAATATGGGTGCTGTCTGTCCAGGAGTGTACATTCTCCACAGGACGGCCTGTGTACTCTCTAGGTTCTCCCTTTCCTCCTATACTCCAGACATACAGGTTTGAAGGTTAATTGGCTTTGGTAAAATTGAAAAAAATGTCCCTAGTTTGTAAGATGTATGTTGCCTAGAAATGCTGCCTCGCCTGCTAAGTTACTCCAGCACTTTGTGTCTTTTTTTTCTAAACATTTCTTAAAACATATTTTCATTTTCAAAGAATTATCTATTGACTTACAGAAATCCAGTTTCTATGCCAATCAGTGAGCCATCAGTGAACATTATGCATATTCATGCTGCTCTTAGATATATTTTCAGAATTTAGCCGTCATCTGATCTGTTTACATTGGGTATGATGCAAACTCCTGCTGAATGCTTAAATGAAACCAAATATAAACAGGTTATATGTAGGACGGAACTGCAGATGCTGGTTTACACCAAAGATAGATACAAAATGCTGCAGAATAGAAGGAACGGGTGATGTTTTGGGTCGAGACCCTTCTTCAGGTGTTACATGTTTACCGGTATTCACATATAACATATACATGCGAGCTATGCAGAGACTTTACTTCATTATTCATTCCTCGATTCTCCATGACTATTATCTATTAACCTTTGACACACCCAAGTATAACAGCACGTTGATCACAAAGTGCTGGAATAACTAATTGTGAATTCCATCTCTGGCCATCTGTGATGTATGATGGCAACATCATTGCTTCAGTCAGTCAGGAAAAGAACCCACATTTCCTGTGGAAACTTGATGGACTAACTGAAGCAAGGGAGAAAGGATGGATTGTTTTTAATGGATTGTTACAGCCAGTGCATTATCTCGACCGTTTACTGCCTTGGAAGAAATGAGGCAACTAATTAACCATAAATGAGCAATGTGGTAATGATCAGATAATCAATTTTAGGAATGTTGGTTCATAGGCAGACATTGCTGGACCAGATACTACCAGAGGAGGTAGTTGAGGCAGGTACAATCGCAATGTTTAGAAAACATTTGGACAGGTACATGGATAGGATAGGTTTCGAGGGCCAAATGCAAGCAGGTTGGACTAGTGTAGATAGAGCATGTTGGTCGGCGTTGGCAGGTCAGGCCGAAGGGCCTGGTTCCATGCTGTATGACTATTAGTCTGGGCATAGAGTGAACTCCCGTCCCTGTCTCTGAGTGATCTTTTGCATCCACTCTTGAAGGTATTTCAAAGACAGCACCTTTAGCAGTGCAACACTGCTTCAGTCCCTTGTTAATGTATCATTCTAGGTATTGTGGCCAAATGTCTGCGGTAAAACTCAAGATAGAACCTACAATAAGAGTCAAGAGTTTTATTGTCATATATCCCAAACAGATAAATGAAATTCACACTTGCAACAGCACAACAGAAAAGGTAAATATAGTACTTTAAACAATATAATCAACAACAAAAACTCTTCAGTGTACATACAGTGTCCTCCATAATGTTTGGGACAAAGACCCATTATTAATTTATTTACCATATTTACTCCACAATTTGAGATTTGTAATAGAGAAAAAAAAATCACATGTGGTTAAAGTGCACAATGTCAGATTTTATCAAAGGCCATTTTGATACATTTTGGTTTCATCATGTAGAAATTACAGCTGTATACATAGTCCCCCCATTTGAGGGCACCATAATGTTTGGGACACATGGCTTCACAGGCATTTGTAATTGCTCAAGTGTGTTTAATTATCTCCTTAATGCAGATGTAAGAGAGCACTCAGCACCTAGTCTTTCCTGCAGTCTTTCCACCACCTTTGGAAACTTTTATTGCTGTTTATTAACATGAGGACCAAAGTTGTGCCAATGAAAGTCAAGGAAGCTATTATGAGACTGAGAAACAAGAATAAAACTGTTAGAGACATCAGCCAAATCTTAGGCTTACCAAAATCAACTGTTTGGAACATCATTAAGAAGAAAGAGAGCACTGTTGAGCTTATTAATCGTAAAGGGACTGGCAGGCCAAGGAAAACCTCCACAGCTGACGACAGAAGAATTCTCACTATTATAAAGAAATATCCCCAAACACCTGTCCAACAGATCAGGAGTCAGGTGTGGATTTGTCAATGACCACTGTCTGAAGAAGATTTCATGAACAGAAATACAGAGGCTGTACTGCAAGATGCAAACCACTGGTTAGCCGCAAAAATAGGATGGCCAGGTTACAGTTTGCCAAGAAGTACTTAAAAGAGCAACCGCAGTTCTGGCAAAAGATCTTGTGGACAGATGAAACAAAGATTAACTTATGTTAGAGTGATGGCAAGAGCAAAGTATGGAGGAGAGAAGGAACTGCACAAAAACCAAAGCATACCACCTCATCTGTGAAACACGATGGTGGGGGGGTTATGGCCTGGGCATGTATGGCTGCTGAAGGTACTCGCTTACTTATTGATGATACAACTGCTGATGGTAGTGGCATAATGAATTCTGAAGTGTATAGCCACATCCTATTGGCCCAAGTTCAAACAAATGCCTCAAAACATTGGCCGGTGGTTCATTCTACAGCAAGACAATGATCCCAAACATACTGCTAAAGCAACAAAGGAGTTTTCAAAGCAAAAAAATTGTCAAATCTTGAGTGGCCAAGTCAATCACCCAATCTGAACTCAATTGAGCATGCCTTTAACATGCTGAAGAGAAAACTGACTAGCCCCCAAAACAAGCATAAGCTAAAGATAGCTACAATACAGGCCTGGCAGAGCATCACCAGAGAAGACACCCAACAACTGGTGATGTCCATGAATTGCAGACTTCAAGCAGTCATTGCATGCAAAGGATATGCAACAAAACACTAAACATGACTACTTTCATTTACATGACATTGCTGTGTCCCAAACATTATGGTGCCCTGAAATGGGGAGACTATGTATAAACACAGCTGTAATTTCTACATAATGAAACCAAAATGTATAACAATGTGCACTTCAACCACGTGTGATTTTTTTTTCTATTACAAATCTCAAATTATGGAGTACAGAGGCAAATAAATAAATTATGGGTCTTTGTCCCAAACATGAAGGAGGGCAGTATATATATATCTATATTACTAAACCTCTGTTCTTGACCGCTTTTCCCGATCTGTGCTGCGATTTCCGAGAGAACGCCGCCTCCTACGGCCGTCATTTTTGGCTACCTCCCTCTGAGCCCCCCTCCGCCGCATATGTGCCGAGGATTTTTCCCGTCAATGAAATATGACAGAGATATTAATGATTTTACAAAATTCCCCATTCTCCTCCTCCCCCCTCCCCCCCCCCCTCCCCTCCCTCTCCTTCTCCCCCCCTCCCCCGCCTCTCCCCCGCACTCTCCCCCCCTCACTCTCACCCTCTCTCTCTCCTCCCCTCCCCCCCCACCTTTCCCCCTCTCACCCACCCCTCCCCTCTTCTCTCTCCTCGCCCCCCCCTCTCCCTCTTGCCCCTCTCTCTGTGTCTCTGCCCCTTCTCTCTCTGCCCTCACTCTCTACCCTCCCCCCTCTCTAGATGTGACTGCAAGTTGGGGGCTATGCATCAGTAGATAGGGTGGTTATGGGGTAAAAGGAGCAAATTAATAATATTAATATAATATCAAGGGGGGTAATTAGCGTGAGTGCGGGAGGGGGGGATAGTTAGTGTGTGTGACGCTGCATGCCGCCTCCCCCCCCCCCCACAACCGCACGTTGGGGGAACAGACCCAACGGGTCTGCACTTGGTCTAGTATGTATATGGATGTGTGTGTGTGGGTATGTATTTACTGAGCTTTTTTATGTTTATATATATATGTACGTTTATACAGACAAACAATAATAGTTTAAAAAGATAAAATGCATCCTCTCAAGTCTATGGAGTTCAGAGCTTATTTGGATATTGTAGTGTTTAATAGCCTGATGGCTGTAGGGAAGAAGATTTTCCTGAACTTGGACGTTACAGTTTTTCAGGCTCCTATCTTCTTCCAGGTGGCAGGAGTGAATGATGGTCAGCATGGACACAGTGGGCTGAAGGGCCCTTCTCTGTGCTATACGACTCTATGCCTTTAACATCAGAAGTAAGCATGCTTCCACGAAGCGATGGATAATGTTGAGAGGACAGACAGAAGAATCCCCTTAAATAGATTATGCAGTAAATCAGCTCCCATTGTAACAGGAAACCCGAGATAACACCACTGTGACAAAATGGAATTAAATTGTTTCTGAGAGCCGTGAAATAGTTTAACAAGCATTTACTTTTCAGGGGTACAGCTGTGAAACTTTATCTCCTGCAAAAATATAAGGTAATTAAACAAATGCGCTAAAAAGAAATGAGTTATCAATTAGTAACTACTTGTTAATATTCTGTGGATCCATAGCTCTGGAAGGGTTTAACAAAAGCTTAATTAAAAAGCCATTATCAATTTACTTAAGGGGTCATTAGAAATAGTGCCTGAAGTGAAGTGTTAATTTTCAGTCAAGGTCAGAAGGAAAGTAAAGAGAATTTAGGACAAATTAAACAGGAATAGCTTTTAATTTGAAAGATAAGACAAAGTGCATTTATCTGCATTTATGAAGGAAATATGGATTTGACCCATAGGAAGGTCTAAATGGATTGCACTTCTGGAGAAGGCAGTCCTGATGGGACAGCATCTTAATGGCCAACAGAAGCTACTGATCTGAGGCACAAGGAATTGCAGATGGAGGATGCCGGATTAAGGCAGCAAATCAGGCAGCCACAGTATTGAAAAAACATCACGAGTGTAACGGATTTCCCGAATACCTACCATTAGCATTACGTGCCACTACAAGACATCCACAAACTCCTACGGACCCGCTACAGCATTCCCTGAGTAAGAATGAGGGGAAAAGTCGGGAGAACTCTTGAATTACCTCATACGGTGGGACAGACCCTTTACAGTGCCAATGATCCGGGCTCCATCCTGACTCCGGGTGTTGTCTGTACAGTGTTTGAACATTCTTCCTGTGACCACGTGGGTTTTTTCCGGATGCTCCGGTTTCCTCCCACACTCCAAAGACTTGCAGGCTTGTAGTTTAATCGGCTTCCGTAAATTGTCCCTAGTGTGCGGAATAGAACTAGTGTACAGTTGATCACTGGTTAGCAAGGTCTCGAAGGTGCTGTTTCCACGCTGTATTTCTAAACTTAATTAGTCTAAATCCTCAAGTCAGGCGAAATCTGTGGAGAGAGATACAGAGTAATTGTTGAAAAGCCCATTCCCTCCACGGATGCTGCTTGACCCGCTGAGTTGCTCCGCAACTTTGTGTTTTGCTCAAGATTCTAGCATCTGCACCTACTTGAACCTACAGAATAAATCAATGACTTTTCATTACAATCTGATGAGGAACCTTTCTGGTGAAAGGTTGAAACGATCGGAACTATTGACTGTTTCTCGCTCTACTGAACACAGGAAGGATTTACAGCATTCACTATTTATATCTTGACAGTCGCAGGTAAATTAGTTGGCATTCTTTTGTCACTTGGAGAATCATAGTGTCGTAGAGCCGTACAGCATGGAAACAGGCCCTTCGGCCCACATTGCCCATACCGACCAAGTTGGCATATTGAACGTCCCATTTGCCTGAATTTTGCCCATAGCCCTCTCAACCTTTCCAATCCATATACATTGCTGTAAAGAAATCTTATTTCTGAGAGAATAATTGGTGGATAATTGGATATGGAGGAATGTCCAGTCGAAGCAATGCAGGACGTGTCCAGATGTGACACAGTGAGAAAGGCAAAAATACTATCTGACAACTATCTGATATTACTCCTGACACTGCCTCGGCAAGGCCACAAAACATAATCAAGGACAAGTCGCACCCTGGCCACTCCCTCTTCCCCCCTCTCCCATCAGGCAAGAGGTACTGTAATGTGAAAACGTGTACCTCCATATTCAGGGACAGTTTCTTCCCAGCTGTTATCAGGCAACTGAACCATCCTACCAACAACTATAGAGCCATCTTGAACTGCTATCTACCTCTTTTACCCTCGGACTATTTTTGATCGGATTTTCCTGGACTTTATCTTGTACTAAACGTTATTCATGTTATTCCTGTATCATGTATCTGTACACTGTGGATGGCTCGATTGTGATTATGTATTGTCTTTCTGCTGACTGGTTAGCATGCAACAAAAGGGTCGTCTATCCATGTCCTCATGTTCAGAAAATCCCAAAATTGACATCACCAACACTCGAGAGCCTGAACTTTAGGGAAAGGTTAAGCAGGGAAGGACTTTATTCCTTGGAGCCCTGGAGGATGAGGGGGTGATATTATAGAGGTGTATAAGATCATGAGAGGAATAGAATAGTCTTTTACCCAGAGTAGAAGAATCAAGAACTAGAGGGGCATAGGTTTAAGGTGAGGGGAAAAGATTTAATAGGAACCTGAGGGGCAATATTTTGTGGTAGGTATATAGAACCAGCCGCCTAACATATAGTTGATGCAAGTGCTATTGCAGTGTTTAAAAAACATTTGGACAGGTACGTGGTTAGGATAGTTTCCGAAGGATTTGGACTACATGTAGGCAGGGGGTACTAGTGCAGATGGTACATGGTGGTCAGAATGGCCAAGTTGGGCCAAAGTACCAGTCTCCATTCTGTATGACTCTGAGTTCCACGTCCAATTAGAAAAGTGGCAATGTGTATTCATATAATTTCCGACAATGGCAATGTGCATATATTCTCAGGAAATTTTTTTGAATCTTTAACCTTCTGCCTCTGGTGGAGCTGTCCTCTCATTCACAGCTGGCTAACTCAAACTGAATCTTATACCACATTATATGAGGAGATTTGTGATGGGACCTATAAGAGGCATGCAGAAACTCACCAAGTATGTAAGGCACTCATAGAAACATAGAAAAATAGGTGTAGGAGCAGGCCATTCGGCCATTTGAGCTAGCACCGCCATTCAATATGATCATGGCTGATCATCTAAGATCAGTACTCCATTCCTGCTTTTTCCCCATATCCCTTGATTCCATTAGCCCTAAGAGCTAACTAACTCTCTCTGGAAAACATCCAGTGGATCGACCTCCACTGACTTCTGTGGCAGAGAATTCCACAGATTCACAACTGGCCCTGGTGTTCTCAGCTGCCGGGATCTGCGCCCCGGTTTGGTGCCGTAGCCCTCATGCCAAGAAGCTGGATGCTGCCCTCAACAGCGCCCTGCGGACTGTCTCCGGATGCCCACGAGCCACCCCAGTAAACCAACTGCCCGTCCTCGCTGGCATCGCCCCGGCCAACATCAGACGAGAAGCAGCCACGCTGGCCCTCTCTCGATAGACACAGACCAGTGAATCCCACCTCCTCCATCAGATCGTCACAGAGACACCACGACGTGTGCGCCTCAAGTCACGGCGCCCCTTTGCCACGCAAGCCCAAGAGCTGCTCTGCACAACACCTGCTGACGCTTCCAAGGCCGCCTGGGTCAAGACGAGATGGAGAGACCAGTGGAAGTCAGCGGAACCATCTAGGCTACACCATTACATCAATGACCCCATGGACGTCCCTGGCCAGGACCTGTCCCCGAAAGCAGTGGACAACCCTCAACCGCTTGAGTACAGGTTATGGAGTAGCGATGAAGAGGTGGGGCCTCGTGGACAGCGCCTCCTGCGAATGTGGGGACCCAACACAGACAGTGGAGCACATAGTCACCAGTTGCCCCAAACACCGGCCACCAAATGGTGAACGAGGTCTGATTGACCTGGATGATGACACGTTGACCTGGTTCACCTCAACGGAGCTGCAGGTCTAAAAGACATACGACAGAAGAAGAAGCAGACAACTCTCTGGGTGAAAAAGTGTTTCCTCATCTCAGTCCTAAATGGCCTACCCCTAATCCTTAAACTGTGACCCGTGGTTCCGGACTTCCCTAACATCGGGAACATTTTTCCTGCATCTAACCTGTCCAATCCTTTAAGAATTTTATGTGTTTCTATAAGACTACCTCTCATCCTTCTAAATTCCAGTGAATACAAGCCCAGTCGACCCATTCTTTCATCATATGTCCGTCCTGCCATCCCGGGAATTAACCTGGTGAATCTCTGTTGCGCTCCCTCAATAGCAATAATGTCCCTCTCAAATTAGGAGACCAAAATTGTACACAATACTCCAGGTGCGGTCTCACCAGGGCCCTGCTGTACAACTGCAATAGGACCTCCTTGCTCATGAACTCAAATCCTCTCACAATGAAGGCCAACATGCCATTAGCTTTCTCCACTGCCTATTGTACCTGCATGTTTAGTGACTGATGTACAAGCACACCCAGGTCTCGTTGCACCTTCCCTTTTCCTAATCTGACACTATTCAGATAATAATCTGCCTTCCTGTACTTGCCACTAAAGTGGATAACCTCACATTTATCCACATTAGACTGCATCTGCAATGCATCTGGCCACTCACGAACCTTGCGGCACCCCACTAATCAATGCCTGCCATTCTGAAAAGGACCCGTTAATTCCTACTCTTTGCTTCCTATCTGCCAACCAGTTCTCTATCCATGTCAATACCCTACACCCAATACCGTGTGCTCTAATTTTGCGCACTAATCTCTTGCGTGGCACCTTGTCAAAGGCTTTTTGAAAGTCCAGATATACCACATCCACTGGCTCTCCCTTATCCATTCTACTTGTTACATCCTCAAAAAATCCCAGAAGATTAGTCAAGCATGATTTCCATGCTGACTTTGACCAATCCTGTCACTGCTTTCCAAATGCGCTGTAATAACGCCTTTATTAATCGACTCCAGCATCTTCCCCGCTACCAATGTAAGGCTAACTGGCCTATAATTCCCCATTTTCTCTCTCCCTCCTTTCTTAAAAAGTGGAATTACATTGGCTACCCTCCAGTCCACAGGAACTGATCCAGAGTCGAGAGAACATTGGAAAATGATCACCAATACATCCATTTGTAGGGCCACCTCCGTGAGTACTCTGGGATGCAGACCATTAGGCCCCGGGGATTTATCTGCCTTCAGTACCAACAGTTTACCTAACACCATTTCCTGACTAATGTGGATTGCTTTCAGTTCCTCCTTCCCACTAGATCCTCAGACCCCTATTATTTCTGGGAGATTGTCCGGGTCTCTGGCACTGGGAGGCAGCAGCTCTACCACAGCACCACTGTGCTGTGCAAGCCTCTGTAAAATTATCCCTAATGTGCAGGGTGGAACTAGTGTGAAAAGGTGACCACTGGTCAGCGCAGACTTAGTGGGCTGAAGAACCTGTTTCCACGCTGCATCTCTAAATTAAACTAAAATTTGGACAGGTGCATGGATAGGAAAGGTTTTCGAGGGATATGGGCCAAATGCAGACATGTGGGACTAATGTAGATGTGGCATGTTGGTCTGCATAGGTAAGTTGTGTCGAAGGGCTAGTTTCCACGCTGTATGACAACAGACAATAGACAATATACAATAGGTGGAGGAGTAGGCCTTTCGGCCCTTCGAGTCAGCACTACCATTCACTGTGATCATGGCTGATCATCCACATTCAGTACCCCATTAATGCCTTCTCACCATATCCCCTGACTCCGCTTTCTTTCGGAGCTCTATCTAACTCTCTCTTCAAAGCATCCAGAGAATTCCACAGCCAATTCTGGTGAAAAAGTTTTTCCTCATTTCCGTTCTAAATGGCCTACCCCTTATTCTTAAGCTGTAGCCCTGGTTCTGGACTCCCCCAAAATCGGGGACATGATTCCTGCCTCCAGCATGTCCAATCGCTTTATAATCTTAGATGTTTCAAAAAGATCCCTTGTCATCCCCTCTCAATGGCAATATTTATCAAGTCAAGTCAAGTCGTCAACTTAATTTGTCACTTACACATACAAGATGTGCAATGTAATGAAAGTGGCAATGCCTGTGGATTGTGCAAAACACTACAGAACAGAATAGAACAGAATCAGAAAAAAAAACAGCTATTTTAAAAAGACACAACACAACAGTAAATTAATCCCTGGTGAGATAGGAGTTTACAGTCCTGATGGCCTGTAGGAAGAAATTCCGTCTCATCCTCTCTGTTTTGGCAGCATGACAGCGGAGGTGTTTGCCTTACCGTAGCAGCTGGAACAGTCCATGGCTGGGGTGGTAGGGGTCCCCCAGCCATGGACTGATCCCCCAACTAATGTTGCAGCATGTGATGTCCATGTCACCTTATTACCATAATGTTGCTGGCTCTGGATCAGCACCTTCTGATGTATAGTTCCTGCAGGGGGGGCAAGTGTAGTTCCCATAGTGCGTTCGGCTGTACGCACTACTCTCTTCAGAGTCTTCGTGTCCTGGGCAGAGCTGTTCCCAAGCCAAATTGTGATGTTGCCGGACAGCCCCAGAGTAGAAGCATTGAAGGATCCTCAGAGAGGCTCTGAATTTCTTCAGCTGCCTGAGGTGGTAAAGGCACTGCCTTGCCTTACACACCAGTGCGGCAGCATGTGATGTCCATGTCACCTCATTACCATCCAGTCACCTATAAATCAGGGGCAATATACAGTGACTGATTGACCGACCAACTGGAAATCTTTGGGATGTGGGAGAAAACTCAGAGGAAGCGCGTGCATTTGCCAAGAGAGTGTACACACTCTAAGCGCACATCACCTGATGTCAGGATCAAGCCTGGCTGCTGGAGCTGTGAGCATGCTGCTCTGTGATCTGCACCATTGCCCCACCCCTACTGCACCACCATCTAGTTGAACTTTATACGCATCACGGCCACCACTGACATCGTAAACAACCACGAATAGACACTAAATGCTGGAGCAACTCAGTGGATCAGGCAGCATCTCTATATGGATAGGTAGCTTTTTGGGTCACGATCCTTCAGACTGATTGTGGGAGGTGTGTGTGTGGGGTGGGGAGGGTGGGGGGACTATTGGTAACTGAAAGCAAGAAAAAGCCAGGACAAATCAGGGCCGGCAACAGTTGACCTCAGGCATGGAGGTTCCCCGATAGACCGATTGTTGGTGATGGACGGCTGAATGCCAAGAGGGATACATTACCGTGAACTGTGGAATTGGTTAACCAACTTTTAGTGGAGGTAAGGGGGGTAAGGGGGAAAGGAGGGGTTGTGGAGGGGAGTAGAAGCAACATAATATGTATGAAAATAGCAGTGACATTTTGATATCAAAACACTAGGAATGAACATCAAGTGACATGCATTTATCCGCAGAAACAAAGAACTACCGATGCTGGTTTATTCCAAAGAAACAGTGTGCTGAGTAAATCAGTGGGTCAGGCAAATTGATTTATCTTTCTCCAGAGATGCTGCCAGACCCGCTGAGTTACTTCAACACTTTGTGGTTATTTTTTGCATTTATCTGTAGTTAGGTAGCGCGGATTCTCGACGCTCGCATTCTGTGTGGTTTTTTTTCACACAAGATACAACTGCCACAAATTAATTTTTTTTTTTTTTAAACCCTGGCAGCATTATTAAATAAATTGGACTTGGACTGACTTCACATGCCTGGTCCTGATGTCTGGTGTCCTTCTGATCTTTGTATATTCTCTCTGTATGAATGCAAGGCCCCTGTCATCTGCCAGCAGTCCAAAGCAGAAGTAATCAGCGGTCTGCCACAGCTCATGGGAGAAGAAATATTTCTCTGATTTCTCTGCAAGTTCTGGCAAACCAAAATGTTCTGATCAAATAAAACGTATGTCTAGGCGTGGGTACTAATCTTGGGCCAAATGATAGAAGAGCTTGCTGTGCCCAATCCTTCATTAACTGCATTGCTTGTTTGTAATGAGATATTCTTAAATATTTGAACAGGCTCCAAGACTAATTTATTGTCGGGGAGCAATTTACCTTGATCCCACCTCAAACACGAAGGCGGATTCACCCTACAGCTAAAATATGTCGGCATTTGTCCTGGGATTGAAAACTCCTATCTGCCCTTTCTCTGCTGGTGAATGCAATATCTCTAAAAATGTATCATTAAGATAGGGGTAGTCATAGAGAGAGATTCCGGTGGGCGGCGCGACTCGCGTCGTAGCGGCCTCTGCAGTCCGTCTGTCTTTTTGTTATTTTTTGTCCCGTTTTAATGTAGTTTTTTTTTTTTTTTGATGGGTTTAATGTGTGTTTTGTTTTTTTTTGATGGGGTATGTGTGTGTGTGTGTGTGTGTGTGTGTGTGTGTGTGTGTGTGTGTGTGTGTGTGTGTGTGTGTGTGTGTGTGTGTGTGTGTGTGGTGGGGGGGAAACTTTTAAAATCTTTTACTTTTAAAATCTTTCCCCTGCACGGAGAACCCGACCTTTTCTCTGTCGGGTCTCCGTTGTCATTGGGGCTGCAACGTGGATCGGCCTCCAGCAGGAACGACCTGGGGCTCCAGTCGCGGAGCCTGCGGACCATCGTAGAGCTGGCTGAGTTTGGAGCGGGTGGAGCGGTGGTGGCGACCTGCGACCCGACCCTGGGGATTCGGAGGCTCCAACCGCAGGTCTGGTGGACGGTGACACCGGGAGCCCGCGGGTCCCTGCTGGGAGACCGCTTTTCGGGGCTTCCGCAACGGCGACTTCACCCGCCCGAGTCACGGGGTCGAGGAGTGCCTGGAGCGGGGCCTTACATCACCACCCCACGCGGCTTGGACAATGGCTGCGGGACTTTGCTAGCGCCCGCCGGGGGCTCCAACAACAAGACCCGGAGCGTGGCCTTGCATCACCCGGCGCGGCGTTAATGGCCACGGGACAATTGCCATCGCCCGCCGGGGGCTTTGACTCTGACATCGGGAGGGGAATGGGGAGTGCAGGGGAGAGATAAGTTTTTTTTTGCCTTCCATCACAGCGAGGAGGAGATGCGCTGTGATGGATGTCTGTGTAAATTGTGTTGTGTCTTGGGTCTTTTTTTCTTGTTTGTATGACTGCAGAAACAACATTTCATTTGAGCCTCTATGAGGTTCAAGTGAAAAATAAATTGTATTGTGTATTGTGTATTGTGTGCATGATAGCAAGCCCTTTAGAAAGGAGATGAGGAGGAATTTCTTTAGTCGGAGGTGAATCTGTGGAATTCATTGCTGTGGAGGCCAAGTCACTGGATATTTTTAAGGTGGAGATTGACGGATTCATGATTAGTACGGGTGTCAGGGGTTATGGGGAGAAGGCAGGAGAATAGGGTTGAGAGGGAAAGATAGATCAGCTATAATTGAATGATTGAATGGCAGAGTAGACCTGATGGGCCAAATGGCCTAATTCTTGTCCTACCACTTATGGACCGATGAACCATTGGCCCACCTGTGCTGATCTTCAACCACCCATTTATACTAATCCTGCACTAATTATTTGTATGCTCTTCACATTAACTCCTCTAGATTCTACCACTGGGTAATCGACTGTGGCCATTTAACAGCTGCTACTCGGTTGGGGTGGGGAGGGGAGATGGAGTGTGATTTCGGGCATAGCTGGTGTCCTTCGCATAATGGTAAATCCAGAGTTGGAGATAATGGGACAATGTTATTATTATTATTTATCATGTACAGGCAGATGAGATCAGTTTGTCTTGGCATCAGGTCAGCACAAACATTGTGGGCTGATGGGCCCGTTACTGTACTGTACTGTTCTATGTTCCATGTTTTATGTGGCAGAAAGGGGAGGGTGGGGTTTTTAAAATGGCAGATGCTGGGCCTCCTTGATTAAATAAGTGCATGCAAAGTTCAACACGGAGGAGGCGGAGTGTTGAGAGAACAGAACCGCCCAATCATGAAGCCATCACATGACTTGCATTGTAGGGAACAGCTCCATCCTAGACCGCAAGAAATTGCAGAGAGTTGTGGACTCAGCCCAGACCATCACACAATCCAACCTCTCTTTCATTGACTCCATCTACACTTCACACTGCCTTGGCTAGTCCAGCAGCATAATCAAGGACAAGTCGTACCTCAGCCATTCCCGCTTCTCACCTCTCCCATATCACAAATGGTATAGAATCTCTTCCCAGCTGTTATCAAGCAACTGAACCATCCTACCAACAACTAGAGAGCAGTCCTAAGCTACTATCTACCACATTGGAGACCCTCAGTCTATCTTTGATCAGACTTTACTGGACTTGCACTTGACATTCACGTTATTCCCTTTATCATGCATCTGTGCACTGTGGATGGCTCGATTGTAATCATGCATGGTCACGTTTCGGGTTACCTATCCATGTTCTCCAGAGATGCTGCCCGATCTGCTGAGTTACTCCAGTATTTTGTGTTTGAGGTCATTTTGTGATATTTCAGATCGGGACCATCTTCAGACTGAGTGTAGAGTTTAGTTTAGTTTAGAGATACAGTGTTGAAACAGTCCCTTCAGCTCATTAAGTCCATGTCAAACAGCAATCACCCATAAACTAGTTCTATCCTACATACTAGGGACAATTTACAGAAGGCAATTAACCTACAATCCTGCACGTCTTTGGTATGTGGGAGGAAACCGAAGCACCAGGAGAAAACCCTTGCGGTCACAGGGAGAAGGTACAAACTCCGTACAGACAACACCCATAATCAGGATCAAACCCGGGTCTTTGGTGCTGTAAGGCAGCATGTCTACCACCTTGGCACTGTGCTGCCCCTACAGAGTGATAGAAAGCTGGAAGAGATGAAGGGAAGGACAAAGCCTGGGAAGTTACTGGTTGATACAGATGAGGGAAGCTTTTGACAGGCAGATCATTGGGCAAAAGCCAGAGTTGAAGAGACAGAAGGTGTGAGACAAAAGGATTTAAAGAGTTGTAAGTTGTTACAGGAAGGAATGTAGGTGGGAGGGGGTGAAATGCGTTTAAGTACAGGTGGGGGGAAGGAAATGTGGGAGAGGTGGAAAATATGAGGGAAGAACAGAGAGGGGGAGAGTTTTGTAGCTGCCTAAAATTGGACAATTCAATGGTTGGGTTACAAGCTACCCAAATGGAATATAATGTGTTTAGTTTTAGTTTAGACATACAGCGCGAAAACAGACCCTTCAGCACACCAACGATCCCCACCAAAAGCACTATCTTACATATTAGGGTTAATTTACAGTTTTTACCAAAGCCAAATTGACCTACAAACCTGCACGTCTTTGCAGTGTGGGAGGAAGCCAGAGCATTTGGAGAAAACCCACGCAGTTACGGGGAGAACGTACAGCCCCCTTAGGCCGGATTGAACCTGAATATCTGTAAGGCAGCAACTCTACTCCTGCGCCACTGTACATGGCACAGACTTCCAAATATCCATGTGAATCTAACATGGTCACGCTGATTGGTTAGAACACAACAAAGCTTTTCACTGTAACTTTGCAGAAGAATCAATAAACTAATTTCAACTAATCTATACCAAGCTGCTCATGGTTATGCACCAAGTCCTTGAGGTGACCCTCCATTTTAACAAGTGCATTCATAACATTTTAACTCGGTTCACAAGCATTAGTATGAATCTTTGCATTGGTATCTGCTTCCATTCATAATTGTTTGATCTTAATGTCACCCATGATGGGAATAATTGCAGTTTAAGCAGAGATTAATGTCTTTCAGTGAGTGTAACAAATATGCAACTGCATTTCTTTTCAGCCTATTACCTGGTGTCACTTCCCAATCGGAAAAACTGAATTAAGATCTAAATCGTAGTCAAATAGTCATTGCCTTTTGAAAATGTAATATATTATCCCCTTCATCAAACTCAGGACGCATTGATTCACTTGTGCATGAGCAACAGCCAATGATAGACTCTGATGCGAGATATGGGATTAAGAACGCAAAATGGAGCTGTCAGAGAACTTGACAATGATGTCCCAACTTTATCTCACACGGTGTTTTCCTTCTTTTTCATCTCCACTCCCACCTCCCCTCTCCCCACCCCTCAGGTCTGTAAAGAATTTGGACATGGATCCAGACCTCGTGCACATTGAAGCGAGGACTGCAGATGGACGTAAGTGCTTATCATGAAGGTGTATCCATAGTTATAATTGGTCAGGTAAAGTTGGTTTAGTTTTTAGTTTAGAGATACAGCATGGAAACACAGACCAGCAATCCCCACACATTAACACTATCCCACACACACTAGGGACAATTTTACATTAATACCAAGCCAATTAACCTACAAACCTGATGTCTTTGGAGAGTGGGAGGAAACCGAAATCTCTTGAGAAAACTCACGGGGTGAACGTACAAACTCCGTGCAGATAAACACCCGTAGTCGGGATCGAACCTGGGTCTCTGGCGCTATTAGCGCTGTAAGGCAGCAACTCTACTGCTGCGCCACTGCACCGCCTGAAGTGTTGTGTTGCTGAATATGTTCACTGGTATATGACCTGTGTTTACAGTTGGATTTCCTGTAACTGGCCTTTGGCTAGTACTGAGGGAGTGCAGCAAGACTGAAAGTACCGTCATTTGTAGAGGGTTAATCTCTGGCCTCGCCTTCCCCGTAGCTGTCATAAAAGATCCCATCACACTACTTTAGTTTCCTCCCAGCTGTTACCACACAACTGAACCATCATGTCACTGAATAGAGAGCAGTCGGTTGGGGCGGCATGGTAGCGCAGGGGTAGAGTTGCTGCCTTACAGCTCCAGAGACCCGGGTTCAATCCCTACTATGGGTACTGCCTATATGGAGTTTGTATGTTCTCCCCGTAACCTGCATGGGTTTTCTCCGGGTGCTCGGGTTTCCTCCTACACTCTAAAGATGTACAGGTTTTTCAGTTATTTGGCTTGGTACAAAATTGTAAAAGTTGTCCATAGTGTGTGTAGGATAATATTGGTGTGCAGGGATCATTGGTCGGCGCGGATTTGTTGGGCCGATGGTGCTGTATCTCAAAACTAACTCAGCTAAAAAGCAGTTCTGAGCTATTACCTCATTGGAGACTCGAACTATCATTAAACAGACTTTATTGAAGTTTATCTTGCACTAAACAATATTCCCTTTATTTTGCATCCGCACACTGTGGACAGCCTCATTGTAATCATGTATATATAGTTCTTCCGCTGACTGGATGGCACACAACAAAAAAGCTTTTCACTGTACCTCGGGACATGTGACAATGAACTGAACAAAATTAAATTGAGCAAATCAAACAGTGATGTTCCAGCCAATACTACACACAAGATTGATTCCTCAGAATAATAATAATATATTTTATTGTCATTGCACATCAGTGCAACGAGATTTAGTATGCAGCTTCCATCCGATGTCAAAAAAATAAAATAAATAAATAAACTGTGCGACGTGACCATCTGAGGGAGACAGTCCAGGGGGGATGGGGGGCACTCAGCAGGGCCGGTTCAGAGCCGCTATAGCTCTGGGGATGAAGCTGTTTCTGAGTCTGGAGGTTCGGGCGTAGAAGACCTTGTAATATCTGCCGGAAGGAAGTAGTTCGAACAGTCCGTTACAAGGGTGTGAGGAGTCTTTATGGGTGCTGACAGCCTCCCTGAGGCACCGTGTGTGGTAGATGCCCTCCAAGGCTGGTAGCTGTGGCCCGATAATCCTCTGCGCTCTGTGGACGACGCGCTGAAGAGCTCTCCTCTCCGCCTCCGTGCAGCTGAGATACCATACAGAGATGCCATTAATATGCTCTCTGTGGTGCAGCGGTAGAAGGTTGTCAGCAGATGTTGGGATCAGGAAAGCAGCTTAACCTGTCACAGAAGACACTGAGTGCTGGAGTAACTCAGCGGGTCAGGCAGCATCCCAGGAGAACATGGATAGGTGATGTTATGAATTGGGACCCTTCTTCAGACTAACCAGTTATAATCGCATTGCTGCATAATGGACCTTGCTGTCCATTCCAATCTTTATTTTACAATAATAATCATTACATTTCAAAGTTTTTTTTTTACTGTAAAGTGCTCTTGGCATCTTACAGTTTTGAAGGATATTATATCTGTGCTTGAAGACTATTTATATCTTGTTTCCTACCCGTCCTCCACAATTTCTATTTTTTGCCCACTCTGGCAGGAAAAGCCCATTGAAACACTTGTGTAGGAAGGAACTGCAGATGCTGGTTTATGCCACAGCTGGACACAAAATGCTGGAGTAACTCATTGGCTCCGGATTCGAAGAGAGGAGGAGAACTTTTTCAAAGTAGGCATTCCTTGAGTTCCTTCATACACATTTTGTTTGCTCCACTGCACAATCTCGGCAAGGTATGCCTACTTTGAGAAGTTCACTTCCTCTCTCTGACTCCAAGACGCTGCCTGATCCACTGAGTTACTCCAGCACTTTGTGTCTTTCTTCGATATAAACCAGCATTTGCAGTTTCTTTCTACACACTTATTTTCTTTTCATACACTTATCCATTTCCGTTTTGAATACCATAACTGATCCTGCCTCTATTACAGACTCTATTACAGACTCTAATCACTCAGCACTGGAAAAATGCATCTTCACATTTTTTCTCAATGACTGAAAAGCCCAGCCTCTGAGGCAGAGCCTTGATGTATTTGAAAATAGTACTACTCTCATTTTTAAATAGTAGCCTTATTATCCTCCAGCCAATTCTAAACGCGAGCAGATGGGACTAGCATAGGTGGGGCTCCTTGGTCGGCATTGACACGTCGATCTCCATTGGAACACTTCATCCATTGTGCATATTCAGTGCAAAATTTCTTCTCAATTGCAAAGAGACTTCTAGCTTGCACAGACTCAGTAATGAGTCAATCTGTTGCCACACATTGTGTGGATCTCAATTGGCCTGATTGGGGAAGAGATAGACAATGCTTGTCCAGTCCCTCACCTTGCTTATGTCTTAACCATGCGAGAAAATTGCGTCAAGTTTCCTGTAGCCTTCCGCAACCAAGACAAGGGCCTCTTTATTCTCAGTTTATTTGGACTAATGTATTTCTTTAATTGCTCAGCAAATATTGTCAACTATTCAATATAAATTACTTAGAAACACATACTGAGGAAGCCACCACCCGTTTTATGTCTGACTGTGACGCTAGGCCTCAGTAATGAATTCCTGAATGATTCACCATTTCCATGCAATATTGATACAATATCTAGAAGTCTCATTAGACCATTGATTTTTAACATATGACCACAATTAGATTAGCCAGAACAAACTAAACATGCTTGATTTTTTTTTTAATGATATATAGTGTTGGCGTAACTGAGCGGGTCAGGCAGAATCTATGGAGAACATGGGTAGGTGACATTTCGGGTCGAGGCCAATGTCACCAATCCATGTTCTCCAGAGATGCTGCCCGACCTGCTCAGTTACTCCAGTATTTTCTGTTTGAGATTGTTTGTGAGGTTTCAGGTTGGAACAATCTTCATACTGATTGTAGAGTTTAGTTTAGTTTAGAGATACAGCGTTGAAACAAGCCCTTCCGCCAAGTCCACGCCAACTGGTGATCACCCGTACACCAGTTCTATCCTACATTCTAGGGACAATTTACAGAAGCAAATTAACCTACAATCCTGCACATCTTTGGTATGTGGGAGGAAACCGAAGCACCCAGAGAAAACCCACATGGTCACAGGGAGAACGTCCAAACTCCTTACAGACAACACCCACAGTCAGGATAGAACCCGGGTCTCTGATGCTGGAAGGCAGCAAATCTTGACACTGTGCTGCCTCTAGAGAGTGGAAGAAAGCTGGAAGAGAGGAGGGGCAACGACAAACCTGGCAAGTAACAGGTTGCGATAGATGAGGGAGGCTTTTGCGGGCAGGTCATTGGTGCCCAATGTTGCCAGGACAGAGATGAAAAGACAGAAGGGGTGAGACAACAGGATTTCAAGAGTTGTAAGTTGTTAGAGGAAAGAATGTAGGTGGAAGGGGAGGGGGAGAAATGGGTTTGAGTACAGGTGGGGAACTGGGGAAAGTGAGGGAGGGGGAAAATGTGGGGGAAGAAGGGAGAGGGGGAGAGTTTTGTAGCTACCTAAAGTTGGCTAATTCATTGTTCACATGGTTGGGTTGTAAGCTCGTCAAGCGGAATATGAGGTGTTTCGTTTTAGTTTAGATAACACAGAAGCAGACCCATTATCCCACCAAGTCCGCGCTGACCAGCAATCCCCTGCAATAACACTTACCTACACACTAGGGATAACTTACAATTTTTTACCAAAGCCAAATTAATCTTAAAGCAGCACGTCTTTGGAGTGTGGGAGGATACCGGACCTGGAGAAAACCCACACGGTCACGGTGAGAATGTACAAACTCTGTACAGACATCCCCTTTAGGCAGGATTGAACGTGGATCTCTGTAAGGCAGCAAGTCTACTGCTGCGCCACTGTGCCACAAAGGTGCATGGCCCGAATTTCCGAATGATGTCTGAATCCAGTTTATAAGCCAATTACTTTTTGGTGCTCCTCGTTTGCATGTGACATCATTCTGGCAATGGAGGGAGCCCAGAACAGAAAGGTCAGTATGGCAATGGGAAGAGGAGTTTAAAATGCTTAATTTTACATTTGGGGAGCATGTATTCATTACGTCAGTCCTGAATATGGACGAAGTTTGAACATGCCAACAATGTCTTAGTTGCTGAATAGACACTAGTTTAACAAAGTAAGGTTCAACTCACCGAGGATTAACTGCACTAAAGACACTTGTGAGCAGTGCTTTTATTTTACTTTAGGCTTTAGAGATACAGGGCGGAAATGGGCCATTTAGCCCCCCCGAGTCTGCGCTGACCAGTGATATCCCGTACACCATCCTGCCTATGATAGATAATTTACAATTTTATTTTACTAAAGTCAATTAATCTACAAACCGCCGAAGAAAATCCACGCGGTCACAGGGAGAACGTACTAACTTCGTACAGACAGCACTCGTAGTCAGGATCCAACCCGGGTCTTCAGCGCTGTAAGGCAGCAGCTTTACTGTTGTATTGTGACTGTACTGTACAGCGTACCGCACATTACAATCTAGATTTACACATTTTTAGAATTCTTAATATTATGGAAGCATGACTGAAATTAAAAAAATAAAATCTATTAACTAAATTAGGCGATCAGGTCTTTAAACAACTCAACAGACCTGTAAGATGATCATCAGCCACACACACCAACAGCAAACAAATGGCGTGCATGCCAGCAACTTTTTTTTTTATCTACAAATAATGTATTGCTTTTGGGCCAGAATCAATGACTCATGGGAATCTTTAAAGTAGGAATAGACTCTTCAGCCATTAAGCCAACCCCAACATAGTCTGTGTTTGAGTGCTTTATGATGAACTCAGTGAAAAGCTGCCAGATAATCCTTTAAACTTAATGAACATTAAGTTCTTTCCATGCCAGGAATTCCAGAGGCTTCCTTACTGCCTCACGGGTGGCATAGTGGCGCAGCGGTAGAGTTGCTGCCTTACAGTGCCAGAGACCCGGGTTTCACCCTGACTACAGGTGCTGTCTGTAGGGAGTTTGTACGTTCTTCCAATGACCGCATAGGTTTTTACCGGGTGCTCTGTTTTCCTCCTAAACGTCAAAGACATACAGGTTTGTAGGTTAATTGGCTTTTGTAAATTGTAAATTGTCCCTAGTGTGTAGGATGTGTGGGTGTAGTGGGTGACCGATAGTCGATGCGGATTCACAAGACTGAAGGGCCTCTTTCTGCACTGTATCTCTAAAGTCTAAAAAGTCTAAAGTCTCTGTGCTTTTTCTCAATGAAGGTCCATGTATTTATTTTTAAGAAGTCAGCCAACAATTGCCTTCCCTTCATAAGAAAAGAATGAAGCCAATTGGCCCCTCAAGCTGTTTCTTCCATCAGATCAGGGCTGAACTGTAACCTCACTATCTAAAGACACAAAATATTGATACAAAAATCTGGAGTAACTCAGCAGGTCAGGCAGCATCTCCAAAGAGCATGGATAGGTGACATTTTGGGTTGAGACTCTTCTTCAGATTGAGAGTCAGGAGAGAGGGAAACGAGAGATATGAAAAGGTACAAAGAACAAATTAATGAAAGGTATGCAAAAGGACAAATCAAAGCCAGCAACAATGATAGAAACATATAAACATAGAAAATAGGTGCAGGAGGAGGCCATTCGGCCCTTCGAGCCAGCACTGCCATTCATTGTGATCATGGCTGATTGTCCCTAATCAATAACCCGTGCCTGCCTTCTCCCCATATCCCTTGACTCCCTTAGCCCCTGGAGCTCTATCTAACTCTCTCTTAAACCCATCCAGTGATTTTGCCTCCCCTGCCCTCTGTGGCAGGGAATTCCACAAATTCACAACTCCCTGGGTGAAAATGTTTTTTTCTCACCTCAGTCTTAAATGGCCTCCCCTTTATTCTAAGACTGTGGCCCCTGGTTCTGGACTCACCCAACATTGAGAACATGTTTCCTGCATCTAGCTTGTCCAGTCCTTTTATAATTTTATATGTTTCTGTAAGATCCCCCCTCCATCCTAAACTCCAGTGAATACAAGCCTAGCCTTTTCAATCTTTCCTCACATGACAGTCCCGCCATTCCAGGGATCAATCTCGTGAACCTACGCTGATTGCCTCAATCTCAAGGATGTCCTTCCTCAAATTAGGAGACCAAAACTGTACACAATACTCAAGGTGTGATCTTACCAGTGCCCTATACAACTGCAGAAGAACCTCTTTACTCCTATACTAAAATCCTCTTGTTATGAAGGCCAACATTCTACTAGCTTTTTTCACTGCCTGTTGAACCCCATTGAGATAATAATCTGCCCCCTTGTTTTTGCCGCCAAAGTGGATAACCTCACATTTATCTATATTATACTGCATCTGCCACACATCTTCCCTCTCACTCAACTTGTCCAGGTCACCCTGCAACATCCTAACATCCTCTTCACAGTTCACACGGCCACCCAGCTTTGTGTCATCCGCAAACTTGCTAGTGTTACTCCTAAGTCCCTCTTCCAAATCATTAATATATATGGTAAACAGTTGCGGTCCCAACACCGATCCTTGCTGGAGAGGACCCATTCACTCGCTCTTTGCTTCCTGTCTGCCAACCAATTTTCTATCCATGTCAACACCCTACCCCCAATACCATGTGCTCCAGTACCGGGCTTTCTGAAAGTCTAGATACGCTACATCCACTGGCTCCCTTTCATCCATTTTACTTGTCACATCTTCAAAAAATTCCAGAAGATTAATCAAGCATGATTCCCCTCTCATAAATCCATGTTGACTTGGACTAATCCTTTTACTGCTATCCAAATACCCCATTATTACCTCTTTAATAATTGACTCCAGCATCTTTCCCACCACCGAAGTCAGGCTAACTGGTCTGTAATTCCCTGTTTTCTCTCTCGCTCCTTTCTTGAAAAGTGGGATAACATTAGCTATCCTCCAATCCAAAGGAACTGATCCTGAATCTATTGAACATTGGAATCTATTGATCAAGGAAAGATGGAGCCCACAATGGCCCATTGTTGGTTGTGGAGAAGATGATAATGAGTGCATACAAACAGTGAAACTAAGCAGAACGACAGTGAAACTAATTGCCACGACTTGGATGGGGGAGAGACAGAGAGAGGCAGAATTTGAGGGTTACTTGAAGTTAGAGAACTCAATATTCATGCTGCTGCCTTATAAGCTGTGCCATAAATACACAACTGTTTTTATATATCCTTTACAACCTTAGGTTAACAGATTAACATGATCTGTTAATTGCAGATTTAAAAATTAATTGATAGCTTTCCTACATATATTGGTCTGGTTCGGAATCTCTGTTCTACATGGCCACGATCTTGTGGGCGAAGGATTTTCTGATCTAAAGCCTTATTGAGGTGTGAAAACATTCCTGTCATGGCATCTAGCCCAAGGCTCCTTGCCCATGGTAAATGGCTTGCTACTTTGTATTAAGCAAAGTGTTGGAGGAACTTCAGTGCAGCATTTGTGAAGGGAAATAGACAGACAGTGTTTCAGGTCAGTACCCTTCTTCAGCCCAACACTTCATAAAGCGGCCCTTCAGACCACTAATTTATACCTCTGACTTTCATCATTCTAAAGATCTCCCTCCCACCCTGCTTCAGTGAAAGTAAATTGAGTCACTCGAGTATTTCTTCCCAATCTAAGTCATCTCATGCCTTACAATCGTTCCCCTCAGTTATTTTGAGATTCTGTGTGGGACTTCATCATTAATCTGTACAATGTCGCTGGAGACGGTCTGACGATTGTGCAACGGCTCTCAATTTCCCTCAATGACCAATTTGGTTTGATAACTGCTTCACGCTGATGAGAAGCTTTCATTGCACGATCTGTGACAAAGCCAATTTGCTCAAAATCAGATCCGTAAGGATTCCATTGTTAAAGTTTAAATGCTCCATTACACAGAATGTACAGATGCAACACGGATCAATGGAGCCAACTGGCTTTCACCTCCCCTCTCATATTCTCCACGATTCACAAATGGTCAATGGTCAGGTAAAGGATACTAACCATATAACAATTACAGCACGGAAACAGGCCATCTCGACCCTTCTAGTCCGTGCCGAACACATATTCTCCCCTAGTCCCATATACCTGCACTCAGACCATAACCTTCCATTCCCTTCCCGTCCATATAACTATCCATTTATTTTTAAATGATAAAAACGAACCTGCCTCCACCACCTTCACTGGAAGCTCATTCCACACAGCCACCACTCTCTGAGTAAAGAAGTTCCCCCTCATGTTACTCCTAAACTTCAGTCCCTTAATTCTTAAGTCATGTCCCCTTGTTTGAATCTTCCCTACTCTCAGTGGGAAAAGCATTTCCACGTCAACTCTGTTTATCCCTCTCATCATTTTAAAAACCTCTATCAAGTCCCCCCTTAACCTATTGAGTTAGATGATCAGCCATGATCATATTGAATGGCGGTGCAGGCTCGAAGGGCCAAATGGCCTACTCCTGCACCTAATTTCTATGTTTCTATGATAATTCTCACAAATGATAGGAATTGCTCGGGTCAATGTGCAGCATCTTTTACCCAGAGTAGGGGATTCAAGAAACCAGAGGACATAGGGTTCAAGGTGAGAAGGGAAAGTTTTAATAGGAACCTGAGGGGCAACATTTCCACTCAAGAGGGTGGCGGGTATATGGAATGAACTGCCAGAGGAGGTAGTTGAAGCAGGACATTTGGACATTTAAAAGGCACTTGAACAGGTACATGGGTAGGAAGGGTTAAGAGGGGAAAATGAAAGACACAAAATGCTGAAGTAACTTAGCACGTTGGGCAGCATCCCTGGAGAACATGGATGGGTGACATTTTGTGTGACAGATGGCGTGAAGAAATGTCCTGACTCAAAACGTCATCTGAGTTTAGTTTAGAGATACAGGGTGGGACCAGACCCTTCAGCCCACTGAGTCCATGCCGACTAGCGATACCCGTACACTAGCACTATTCTACACACTAGGGGCAATTTAAATTTTTTACCAAAGCCAATTAACCTACAAAACTGTACGTCTTTGGAATGTGGGAGGAAACCGGAGCACCCACGTGGTCACGCGGAGAAGGTACAACTCCAAACAGCCAGCACGCTTAGTCAAGATCAAACCCAGGTTCCTTGGGCCGTAAGGCAGCAACTCTACCGCAGATACACTGTGCCGCCCCCACCAATTCATCTTCTCCACGGATGCTGCCTGACCCACAGAGTTATTTCTTCGTTTTTCTTTTATTTTGTGTATTATCATCTGCAGTTCCTTGTTTCCAAGGTTTAGCGGGATATGGAGCAAATGAGGGCAAATTAATCTAGCTTAGATGGGTCATCATGGTTGGCAAGAACGAGTTGGGCCGAGGGCCTCTTTCTGTCTGTTTGACTATGACCTGTCAAATTCAGAGTGGTTCAAAGATGGTGCTATGTTTGCATCAATGAGGTGAATCTATGAATCTGTGCCTCAAACTTTTGAAGAAGGGTGCCAACCAGAAAAAGTCACCTATCTATGTTCTCCAGAGATGCAGTCTGACCTGTTGAGTAATTCCAGCACTTTGTGTCTTTTTGTTTGTAAATCAGCATCTGCGGTTGCTTGTGTCCTCATATGTTGACTCCTCTCCAACTTATTTATTTTGCAAGTTGGCAAGCTCTCACCACTTATTAGACGAAGAGATTCCAATTGACATCTCCAATCCATTCTCATTGACTATTTAATATTTATGGCCGCTCAAGTGAAAACATGTTCTCTGCCAAAAATTGTACCACTTCAAAGTCTTTATTTAGCTTTCCTTGCACAGAGGAGAGATCTGTTCTGTTTAGTCTTCTCTGAGAGGTACTGTATCATCTCAATGGTCTGGTAATTTCCTCATAAAGTTGTCAGCCTATTCCTCCCGAGTCTCTTTATTATTCCGGTCAAGGAAACACCACTGTAGGCCAGTGAGTACAAGATGAGCCCATTCAAGTTGGGGCATGGATGACAGAGGTTTAGTTTAGTTTAGAGATACAGCATAGAAACAGGCCCTTCAGCCTACCGAGTCCTCCCTGACCAGCGATCCCTGTACAATAGCACTATCCTACACACGAGGGACAATTTACAATGTTTACTGAAGCTAAATTAACCAATAAACCTGTAAAAATCTCTGCATAAGGTCATAAGTGATAGGAGCAGAATTAAGCCTTTCAGCCCATCAAGTCTACTCCACCATTCAATCATGGCTGATCTATCTCTCCCTCCTAACCTCATTCTCCTGCCTTCTCACGATAACCCCTGGTGTAGCGTGAGGATAACCCACAATGTGATGGGGGAGAATGTCAAAACAATATTTTGTTTCTTTGATGAGATTACTTAAACAACAGCATAATGTTGCACTGTTCCTAAGATGGCCCTGTTTCCTTCCTAAAAACCCTCTACTTTTACTTTCTTGTCACAGATGCTGAATATATCACCTGTCGAATTCAGAACTGTTCAGAAGCAGCAAGCAGCAAGCTGTTCCCAGGTTATATAGACCACAATTCATTGGTGGTTCAAGATGACTACGTCTTTGCACAGGTAAAATGGTCACTATCTACTTTTTTGTTCCAACAGCATCGATTGAATCAAACTTTAAAACTGGTTTTTAACGCAGTGTCGTTAACGTTTGTTCGTGTAGCACCGAAGACTATCCATTATTTAAAGAATTCCACAGATTAGGAACATAAGAAAATCAGACCAGGGATAAACAATTTTGGCCGCTGAAGCCATTCACTATGAACAGGGCTAAATAGATTAAGGAACATGGAAACACAAGGAGACTGCAAAATGGAAAAGAACTGCTGGAGGAACTCAGCAGGTCAGGCAGCATCTGTGGAGGGAAATGGACAGTTGACATTTTGGATCAGGATTCTTCTTCAGACTGATAGAGTAAAGGGGGGAAAGCTGGCAAAGAGTGAAGGGACGCAGTGTGGCATAAAGCAGCGAGTGATAGGTGGACGCACAACAACGTTCAGATGTTGAATCTTGAGCAAAACACAAACAAAGTGCTGGAGGAACTAAACGAGTTGGGAAGCAATAGGGTCACACAGTTGGTAAAGCAAATTCAAGCACTGCTTTCAAAAGGGAATTGGATAGATACCACAGCAGAAACGTATTGCAAAGCCATGAGGAAGAGCTGGTGAATGGGCTTGACCAGATTGCTTTTGGCACAGTTTAATTTAGTTTAGAGAAGCAGCATGGAAACAGGCCCTTTGGCCCAATGAGTCCGCACCAACCAGCGATCTCTACACACTATCCTATACACACTAGGGACAATTTACAATTTTCACCAAGCCAATTAGCCTATAAACCTGTACATTTTTGGAGTGTGTGAGGAAACCGGAGCTCCCGGTGAAAACCTACACAAGTCACAGGAGAACATACAAACTCCATATGGACAGTACCTGTATTCAGGATCAAACCCGGGTGACTGGCGCTGCAAGGCAGCAACTCTACCATTGTGCTGCAAGACTTATTGCTTCTGTCAGAAATGCAGCCATCCTATAATTTATTCATAGGCATTATTGAAAATATTTACTGGCTTATTTTAAACAATAATGTTGTGAATCAATTGACTGGTTTGAAACTTCTGCATATACTGTACACATGTCCCCTGTAAGTGATAACCTCAGTTTATATGTTTAAGAAAGAGCTGCAGATGCTGGAAAAATTGAAGATGAAAATGCTGGTGTAACTCAGCGGGTGAGGCAGCATCTATGGAGAGAAGAAATAGGTGGCGTTTCAGGTCGAGACCTTCTTCAGACTGATGTCGGAGGGTGGGGGGAAAGAAAGGAAGAGGCGGAGACGGTAGGCTTGTGGGAGAGCTGGGAGGAGGGAGGGGAAGGAGGGAGAAAGCAAGGACCACCTGAAATTAGAGAAGTAAATGTTCATACCGCTGGGGTGTAAACTACCTAAGCGAAACATGAGGTACTGTTCCTCCAATTTGCGCTGGGACTAACTCTGGCAATGGAGAAGGCCCAGGACAGAAAGGTCAGATTCGGAATGGGAAGGGGAGTTGAAGTGCTGGGCCACCGGGAGATCAGGTTGGTCATTGCGAACTGAGCGCAGGTGTTGGGCGAAGCGATGGCCGAGCCCGCACTTGGTCTCACCGATATAGAGAAGTTGACACCTGGAACAGCAGATGCAGTAGATGAGGTTGGAGGAAGTGCTGGGAACCTCTGCCTCACCTGGAAAGTCTGCTTGGGTCCTTGGGTGGAGTCGAGGGGGGAGGTAAAGCGACAAGTGTAGCATTTCCTGCGGTTGCATGGGAAAGCACCCGGGGAGCGGGTGGTTTAGGTGGGAAGGGACGAATTGATTGCGGTGTTACCGAGGGAACAGTCTCTGCGGAGAGCTGAAAGGGGAGTAGATGGGAAGATGTAGCCAGAGGTAGGATCCCGTTGGTGGTGGCAAAAATGCCGGAGGATTATATGTTGTATGCGACGGCTGATGGGGTGGAAGGTGAGAACAAGGGGGACTCTGTCCTTGTCACGAGTAGGGGGATGGGGAGTGAGAGCGGAGCTGCGGGATATAGAAGAGACCCTGGTGAGAGCCTCATCTATAATAGAAGAGGGGAACCCTCATTCCCTAAAGAATGAGGACATCTCCGAAGCCCGGGTCTGGAACATCTTATCCTGGGTGCAGATGTGGCATAGACAGAGGGATTGGGAGTAGGGGATAGAGTCCTTACAGGAAGCAGGGTGGGAAGAAGTGTAGTCCAGATAGCTATGGCAGTCAGTGGGTCCACCTTCCACCCCATCAGCCGTGGCATACAACATATGATCCTTTGACATTTTCACCACCAACGGGATCATACCTCTGGCCACATCTTCCCATCTCCTCCCCTTTCGGCTTTCTGCAGAGACTGCTCCCTCTGTAACTCCCTGGTCAATTCGTCCCTGCCCACCCAAACCACCCCCTTCCCGGGTACTTTCCCATGCAACCGCAGGAAATGCTACACTTGGCGCTTTACCTCCCCCCTCGACTCCACCCAAGGACCCAAGCAGTCTTTCCAGGTGAGGCAGAGATTCACCCTGCACCTCCTCCAACCTCATCTGCTGCATCCGCTGTTCTAGGTGTCAACTTCTCTACATCGGTGAGACCAAGCGCAGGCTTGGAGATCGCTTCGCCCAACACCTGCGCTCAGTTCGCACTAATCAACCTGATCTCTCGGTGGCCCAGCACTTCAACTAACCCTCCCATTCCGTATCTGACCTTGTTGTCCTGGGCCAGAGTGAGGCCCAGTGCAAATTGGAGAAGCAGCACCTCATATTTTGCTTAGGTTGTTTACACCCCAGCGGTATAAGCATTGACTTCTCTAATTTCAGATAGTCCTTGCTTTCTCCATCCTCCCCCTTCCCAACTCTCTCCCAAGCCGACTGTCTCCGCCTCTTCCTTTATTTTTCCCAACCCCCACCCCCACCCCCGACAACAGTCTGAAGAAGGGTCTTGACCCAAAACGTCGCCTATTTCTTCTCTCACCTCAGTATATATAGTCAGTTCCAGGGATTTAATGTAACATTGCATTTGAACGAATACTAAAACTTTGCCTAATTTGTTGAAAGATGGTAAGACTCATGTGCAACGTTTTCAGAGACATAGTCTGTGAGTTAATTGAAATTGAGAGCAAGGAAAGTCTTATTGAGTACAAACCGCAATTCAATCAATTGTCTTTCACATCTGGAGCTAGAACACATTTTTGGTTGTACAGCCTTTCAGAAGATCTAAATTGTCTCAAGAAAAATCAATATCACCAATTTATCTTCTATCTCACCCAATCTCTATTTGGCATTGATTTTGATCCTTGTTTCTACCAAGTGGAGAACTGTCGTGTGTGTCTTTATATTGGTCCAGTTTACTCTGATTAGAAAAGTATCCCATTCTACGAGACTTTGAGAGGAAAACAAAGAATAATGAATGTGGGTGGAAGAAAGCAGTGGCAGTGTGCTGGTTTCCACGAGAGGAACATGTAAGGGTTTAGGTTTATTATTGTCATGTGTACTAAGATACAGGGAAAGCTTTGTTTTGCATGCTTTTGGATCAAATCACATACTGTATTACAGTGAAACCAAACTCATGTCATAGTCATAGTGCTGATAAGTGTGAGGTGCTACATCTTGGCAGGACATATCAAAATAGGACGTACATGGTAAATGGTAGCGAATTGAGGAATGCAGTTGAAAAGAGGGATCTAGGAATAACTGTGCACAGTTCCCTGAAGGTGGAATCTCATGTAGATAGGGTGGTAAAGAAAGCTTTTGGTGTGCTAGCCTTTATAAATCAGAGCATTGAGTATAGAAGTTGGGATGTAATGTTAAAATTGTACAAGGCATTGGTGAGGCCAATTCTGGAGTATGGTGTACAATTTTGGTTGCCAAATTATAGGAAAGATGCCAACAAAATAGAGAGAGTACAGAGAAGATTTACTAGAATGTTGCCTGGGTTTCAGCAACTAAGTTACAGAGAAAGGTTGAACAAGTTAGGTATTTATTCTTTGTAGCGCAGAAGGTTAAGGAGGGACTTGATAGAGGTCTTTAAAATGATGAGAGGGATAGACAGAGTTGACGTGGATAAGCTTTTTTCATTGAGAGTAGGGAAAATTCAAACAAGAGGACATGACTTGAGAATTAAGTAACAGAAGTTTAGGGGTAACATGAGGGGGGAACTTCTTTACTCAGAGAGTGGTAGCTGTGCTGCGCTGTTAACAGCTGCGGCTCGCCTGCAGTCCGTCTGTCTTTACTTTTTTCTGTTGTTTTTTTTTGTCTTGTTTTGGTTAAGTTTTAGTTTGTTGGGTTGTGTTAGAGGGGGTGGAACATGTTCTCTGTCTCTTCCTTCGGGGGAATGCGACTTTTTCATGTCGTATCCCCCTTCTCTGCCTCCGTCTGCGCTGAGGCCTAATGGCGGAGCTGGCGGCCTCCAGCCTGCGACTGACCCCGAGGCTCCGGAGGCAGAGCCGGCCAGGACTTACCAACGAGAAGCTGGCCGTCTTCGGGGCTGAGCAGCGGTGGCCCGACTTGCTGGTGCGGCGTTCTGGCTTTCGGCGGCGGCCTGGGGCTGATGCAGCGGGACTCGGAGCTGAGACTGCGGGACCCGAAGCTGGGGCGGCGGCCTGGAGCTGGGGTGGCTGCCCAGAGCTGGGGCAGCAGCCCGGAGCGGAGACTGCGAGACCCGGAGTTGGGGCGGCGGCCCGGAGCGGAGACTGCAGGACCTGGAGCTGGGGCGGCGACCTGGAGCTGGGGCAGCGGCCCGGTGCGGAGACTGCAGGACCCGGAGCTGGGGCAGCGACCTGGAGCTGGGGCATCGGCCTGGAGATGGGGCAGCGGCCCGGTGCGGAGACTGCAGGACCCGGAGCTGGGGCAGCGACCTGGAGCTGGGGCATCGGCCTGGAGATGGGGCGGCGGCCCGGTGCGGAGACTGCGGGACCTGGAGCTGGGGCGGCGGCCCGGAGCTGATGCTGTGGCGGGCCGTCTCGGAGCGGAGATGGCGTTCTGGCTTTCGGCAGCGGCGACATCACCACGGAGGTCCGCTGGACTGGAGAGCGGCATCTCCGGCCTGGATCGACCGCCTCAGCGCAGAGGGAGAACAAGGAGGGAAGAGATGGAAACTAAGACTTTGCCTCCATCACAGTGAGGATGTGCTTGGTGAACTCACTGTGGTGGATGTTTAATTTGTGTTTATTGTATGTTTTGTTATTATTGATTCTGTGTATGACTGCAGGCAACATAATTTCGTTCAGACCGTAAGGTCTGAATGACAATAAAGGATCTATCTATCTATCTATCTGTGTGGAATGAGCTTCCAGTGGAAGTGGTGGAGGCAGGTTCGATTTTATCATTTAAAAATAAATTGGATAGGCATATGGACGGGAAAGGAATGAAGGGTTATGGTCTGAGTGCAGGTAGATGGGACTAGTGTAGAATAAGTGTTCGGCACCGACTAGAAGGGCTGAGATAGCCTGTTTCTGTGCTGTAATTGTTATATGGTTATATGGTCATACAGTAGACAAAAAATGCTGGAGAAACTCAGCGTGTGTGGCAGCATCTATGGAGCGAAGGAATAGATGCTGCCGCATCTTTGCTCCATAGATGCTGCGTCACCCGCTGAGTTTCTCCAGCATTTTTGTTGACCTTTGATTTTTCCAGCATCTGCAGTTCTTTCTTAAACATCATAAAGTCATACAGTGTGGAAACAGGGCCTTCAGCCCATCTTGTCCACACCGATCAACATGTCGCATCTACACTAGTCCCACTTGCCTGCACTTAACCCATATCCCTCTAAATCTGTCCTATCCATGAACCTGTCTAATTTCATCTTTAACAGTGATAATCCCTGCCTCAACTACATCTTCTGGCAGCTCGTTCCATACACCCAAAATGTTACCCCTCAGATTCCTGTAAAGTCCTGCCCCCTTCATCTTAAAACTATGCCCTTCTACAACCTATGTACAACAGGTAAAATGAAGAATGTACAAGGAGGAATTGCATTAGCCATAGGGTGGTTAATCTGTGGAATTCATTGCCACCGACAGCTATGGAGGCCAAGTTATTGAGTATTTTTAAATTGGAGATTGACAGATTATTGATTAAGCTAAACATTCTTGATTAGGGCGGGTGTCAGAGGTTATGGGGAGAAGGCCAGAGAATGGGCTTAGAGGGAAAGATAGACCAGCCATGATTGAATGCCGAAGTAGACTCGATGGACCAAATGGCCTATACTGCTCCTATGACATGAATTTATGAGTGAAGAGTACTCAGCATCGTAGCAGAAGAGATCCAGAGACAAAATCAAATATCCGCAATGAGGGGGAGGAGAGTCAAACTCTGCCCTGTTCGGAAGCCCCGATGAATCATTCATATGAGAGTTAGATTAGTTCCGTAGAACAATGATTAAGTCAGTAAATCTGTGGTGCCATTAGCAGATAACATTATGCATTTTGTCTAGATGCTACTAATCACGATTACCCAAACCATGAAACCGAATGCGATTTAGTTATCTATGGAGCCTCAGCAAATGGAAGGAAGCAGTAACAGAGGTGAAGCTGCTGCTTTACAGCACCAAAGGCCTGGGTTTGATCCTGACTACGGGTGCTATCTGTGCGGAGTTAGCACGTTCTCCTGGTGACCGCATGGGTTTTTACCCTGGTGTTTCCACACTCCAAAGATGTGCATGTTTTTTAGGTTAATTGGCTTCTGTAAATTGTCCCTAGTGTGTAGAATAGAACTAGTATATGGGTGATCGCTAGTCAGTGGGCGGTGTGCCAGAGTGCCAATTTCCATGCTATGTCTTAGTTTAGTTTAATATATTATTGTCACATGTACTTAGGGGCAGTGAAAGGCTTTCGTTGCATGGTATCCAGTCAATGAAAGGATTCCATGTTTACAATCAAGCCATGCACAGTGTACAGATACAGGATAAAGGGTGTAACGATTAGTGCAAAACCAATAATGTTTGATTAAAGATAGCTTGAAGGTCTCCAATGAGGTAGATGGGAGGTCAGGACCACTTTCCAGTTGTTGAGAGGACCATTCAGTTGCCTGATTACAGCTGGGAAGAAACTGTCCCTGATTCTGGAGGTGTGTGATAGTTCGAAGGCTCCAATCTCTAAACTAAATTAAACTAAACAGAATGTGTGTAGGAAGGAACTGCAGATGCTAGTTTAAACCGAAGATCGACACAAAGAGCTCGAGTAACTCAGCGGGACAAGCAGCATCTCTGGAGAGAAGGAATGGGTGACGTTTCGGGTCGAGACCGCATAAGAATCTACGTTGATGGGGCTGAACACAGGTCTCTCAAAGTTAACCGCTTTGGGGTAAATGAGGTCTTGACTCAAAAAAATGATCTAAAAATGCTCCAGGTTTCTTGAGGCACTCGTCTATATTGGTCGACACCACGAGGATAGCTGGAGGGGATGATGTTTGCTGTCTTGTGGCAACCATGCTCATCAAGCCCCGGAGACATAATCTGGTGAACGCAGATTATGCAGTCTAAGCATGTGCCAGCGATGCATTCACTCTGCGCCCATTACTTTAATCTTCAACAGTTTAGATACAATTGTTGTCCACACTGGTTTGAAGAGAAACCCAAGGCAATAGTTACAGGATTTACTTGAGAATTTTATCAGAAAATAAACAGGGTGCATTTGTGAGTGTGTGTTCTAACTTGTTATAGCTTTTATTTATTTCTTTGTTCAATAAACTTCAACATTAAATGTATTAAGTTGAGATATAAAGTGTCATAGTCATACAGTGTGGAAACAGGCCAGCCCAACTTACCCACACTGACCAACATGCCCCATCTATACTAGTTTCACCTGCCCGCGTTTAGCTCATAACCCTCCAAATCCCTCATCCATGTGCCTGTCCCAATGTATCCCAAACACTATGATTGTATCTGTCTCAACTACCTCCCCTGGCAGCTCGCTCCATATACCCACCACCCGTATGCAAGATCCAACTAGAAAATCTGTTTGAGAAGCTGTTTCTTCCATGTGTGGAAATATTCATTGGATAGCTTATTTTTACAACTCATTTTCCTTCATGGATTTTACAGCAGCATGTTACAGTCGCCAATCTAAGAAAGAGAAATCATTTTTGCATTTTATTGCGCTAATCATGCATACCTAGATTTTGTTGCCATCACATTCACTTTAATCTGCATGGGCCACAAGAAGCAAACATATCTCCATGTAGACATATGGCGATCTTATATCAATGTAGAACGTAGAACAGTACAGCACAGGAACAGACCATTTGGCCCACAATGTCCGTACCGAACATACCAGCTTCAACTAATCTCATCTGACTGAACATGATCCATATTCTTCCATTTCCTGCATATCCATATGCCTTAAATAAAAGCTTCTATCACATCTCCAATGCCAACCCTGTGCCGATTTGGAGGAGACCTCAATTTAGGTGGGAGCTTTATTTTTAACTACACTAAGTGGGACCCGTTGGGTCCCAGCATCACACGGGAGGGCTGGTCCCCAACGCAATAATCCACCTCTCCACCAATTCCAATATTGCTCGCCAGTGGGGGGGGCTGTCTGTTGCGCTAGTATGGGTGGTGCAGGCCGAAGGTACTGGTTTCCAGAGGGCTAGTATAGACTGTGGGCTGAATGGATTGTTGGGCTGGCATCCAACTGTTTTAACGATTTTAAAAGTCAAGCCAAGGCAAACAATTGGGCTGCAGCCACCTGACAACCAAGATTGATTTTGTGAACACAAACATTTTAAAAAGGCGAGGCAAACAATTGGACGGCAGCCACCTGACAACCAAAATTCATGTTGTGAACACAAACTTTTAAAAAAGGCGAGGCAAACAATTGGGCTGCAGCCACTTTACAGCCGCATCAAGGGGACTCACCATGGAGTAGACTGTGTTCAGTGTTATTTGCAGCTCAGAGAACCGTGACCCTCTCGCTTCCTGGGTCTGGCAGAGACTGAGTGATGCACTACACTTCTGGGTTTTATAGTCCCTCCCCCTGCCTCCAGCAGGGGCAGCAGAGAGAATGGTGAATTTTTTTTTAAACATTAATATCTCTCTCATTTTTCATTAATGGTAAAAATCATCTGGTTCCGGAAGGCGGAGGGGGGCTCTGAGCGAGGTGGCCAAAAATGACGGCCATTGGTGGCGGCGTTCTCTCGGAAATCGCAGCACAGTGGGCCAAAAGCGGTCAAGATCAGACTTTTAGTAATATAGATATCAACTAGATGGCGTTCTGCCCATTGCCACCAACCAGGGATATTATACACCATCACCATGGTCTTGTTTCTTCCTAATACTATTTGAATCAATAGACAAATTACAATATTTGCAGGAGTAGGCCATTCGGCCCTTCGAGCCAGCACCACATTCACTGTGATCATGGCTGAACAGCCACAATCAGTACCTCGTTCCTGCCTTCTCCCCATATCCCTTGACTCCGCTATCTTCAAGAGCTCTATCTGACTCTCTTTTGAAAGCTTCCAGAGAGGGCCTCCACTGCCTTCTGAGGCAAAGAATTCCACAGATTCACAACTCTCTGGGTGAAAAGTTTTTCCTCATCTCCGTTCAAAATGGCCTACCCCTTATTCTTAAACTGTGGTCCCTGGTTCTGGACTCCCCCAACATCAGGAACATTTTTCCTGCCCATAGCATGTCCAATCCCTTAATAATCTTATATGTTTCAATAGGATCCCCTCTCTTCCTTCTAAATTCCACTGCATACAAGCCCAGTCGCTCCATTCTATCAACATATGACAGTCCGCCATCCCAGGAATTAAACTCGTGAACCTACGCTGCACTCCCTCAATAGCAAGAATGTCCTTCCTCAAATTTGAATCAAGCAATTGAACGGTGGGTCTGCCGTGGAGAAAAAAAACGAATGCAAAGAGAAACTTTGTAAACAAATGAAAGCTATTCATGCTGTTGATTATTACACAGGTTCCTTCGATGATTATTCAAAGGTTCTAATAAACTCATGCCGATCACAGCAGGAAGTAACTGTTGTTCTGCTGTGATTGTCAAGTGACTGAGAAAAACAGGTTAATTACAGTAAACCGAGAGATCCATATCCTTGCTTGCTGAATAGATGAGTGAACCAAATTAATTTCCCGCCTGTCACATTGAAAGTGATGAAGTGCTGAAGGAGCAGAGGGCGCGTGTGAGGAGAGACAACGTTACACCACATCACGAGGCATGGATAATCAGAGAGTGGCAGAAATCAGACCTTGATCCGCTCTCTTGCTGTGCTTCACACATCCACATCTCACACTTCCTGCAGAGGGTTGTGTAAAGGGCGGCACAGTGGCGTTGCTGCCTTATAGCGCCAGGGACCCGGGTTCGATCCTGACTATGGGTGCTATCGGTGCGGAGTTTATTTACGTTCTCCCCGTGACCACATGGGTTTCATCCGGGTGCTCCGGTTTCCTCCCATGTTCCAAAAATGTACAGGATTGGAGATTAATTTGCGTCTGTAAATTGTCACTCGTGTGTAGGATAGTGCCAGTGTACGTGTGATCGATGGTCAGCATAGACCCAGTGGGGCCAACGGGCCAGTTCCAGCGCTGTATCTCTAAAGTCTACAGTTCTTGGGCAAGCCTGCAGAAAATAGATTCAGAGTAAAGCAAAAGTAACGGTTTAGTTTAGTTTAGTTTGGAGATACAGTCTCTTCCACCCACCAAGGCCACGCCAACCATCAATCACCCGTTCACACTACTGCTATGTTATCCCACTTTTGCAACCACTCCCTACATACTAGAGGCAATTTACAGAGGGCCAATGAATCTACAAACCCGCACGTATTGTGATGTAGAAGGAAACTGGAGCACCCGAAGAAAACCCATGCTATCACCAGGAGAACGTGAAAACTCCGCACACAGTCAGCCACCAGAGGTCAGGATTGAACCCGGGTCGCTAGCACTGCAAGGCAGCAACTCTACTGTTGCGCCACCGTGCCACCCTTTTTCACCCAGCTTCACATAAGACGAGTGACGACTTGTGTTTATACAGCAGCAGAAATGATAATAGAGTATTATCAAACAAATGGCAAGGCAGAGCCAGTGTGATGGTAGCAAACTATTTCTGATGACGTTAACCTGATACAATACAATGAGAAGAAAAATGATTCCAATGTTAGAAGGTTCACAAAGTGACTGTGTTATTGAGGCCATTTTGTCCTTCTTGTTAGCAGAGAGCACGCCAAACATGCTTGACTTGACTTTATGCGCATTGTTGTCTTTTTACAGCCTGTGAATAATTCCTGCCATTTTGTGATTCACTCCCAAGGTGACATCTGGTGGACGGGTAACCTACTACGTGTCATATCGGAGAGAGGACTTTGCAGAGATGAAGCTTCCCAAATATTCATTACCAAAGGTAAAATGCCTGCAGTGTCAGCACTCTTTAGAATTCAGGTAGCACCCTTCCTCAGGCATCTTCACCAATGTTTTGTGGTTAAGTCTTTTTATGCCTTGTTGAGGGAACCAGGAAGCAAACTATGCCTGAATGGTTTGGTCAGGGCTTAGAATTGGCTTTTACCTTCAACGTATCATTATATTTTGTTGAGTTTAACAGCCCTTTGGTGTTAACGCTAGGAGGATAATGACTTTCTCATTGGCTAAATGGTCAATTTATTCCTCATTCTCCTCGCTTAGCTTGGTGGAAGTGATTTTATGAATGAAATAGCAATCATTGATGGAGATCCAACAGAATACCCCAGGCATGGACAGTCTGGTTTTAGTTTAGAGATACAGCGAAGAAACAGGCCCTTTGGCTCACCGAATCCACGCCAACCAGCGATCCCCGTACACTAGCATTATCCTAAAGACTAGGGACAATTTATACTAAAGCCAAATTAACCTACAAACCTGTACATCTTTGGAGTGTGGGAGCAAACAAGAGCAACCAAAAAAAATCCACGTGATCACAGGGAGAACGTACAAACTCCACACAGACAGCACCCGTAGTCCGGATTGACGCTGGGCCTCTGGCATTGAGAGGCAGCAGCTCTACTTTGTGCCACAGTGGTTGCACCACTAACCACTTCTTGAACCAAACTAATCTCATCTTTGGGCAAAGGCAACATCCTGCAGGTCTGAAATGCAAAATGGAAAACATTTAGCAGATGGGTAGAAATAGACACAGAGAGTTTGCACTTCAGGTCGGTGACCTTTCATCATGAGTCAGCAAATAAATGACTCTTCAACTGTGGAGAAGGGATGGTGAGGGGTGAAGAGAACAAAGAGAAGATGAGTGATAGGTCAAAGCCTGGAAGATAATGATTGGCACAAGCTGGTCGTCATGCTAGCTGGAGGAAGGCAGGGAGGTGGGCAAGGCTACCTGAAGAAGGGCAACTAGAGGGAGGTGAATAAAATATAAACATATCAGTAGAGAGAAGGAACTCCTGAAGAAACTCTGGAACTCTTGTGGTACCAGACAAGCAATTTTACTGGCATTGTGGCACACCTGATAGAGCTGCAACCTAACGGCGACAGAGACCTGGGTTTGATCCTGACATTGGGTGTTGTTTGTGTAGAGTTTGCATGTTCGGTCGCGAGGCAGACTGAGACTGACTCCCCCCCTGCAATCTTTGCACATCACCAATCCTTTCCACTCGTCACCTTAATTTCATGTTTCATGTATTTTGTGTTTATGGCTGTTGGCCGATCAATTTCGCTCCTGGGAAATATAAAGTTCTATCATATTGTATCGTATGTTCACCACGTGATTGTGTAGGTTTCCTCCGGGTGCTCCAGTTTCAACCCACATCCCAAAGACGTGCAAATTTGTCGGTTAACTAGCCTCAATAAATCGCATCCAATTTGCAGGAAGTGTATGCGAATGTGGGATAACGTAGAACTTCTGTGAACGGGTGATCGTCGATCAGTGTGGACTCAGTGGGCCGAAGGGCCTGTTTCCATACTGTACTTCTTAACTAAACTAAACTAAACCTATTTTCAGTCTGAAGAAGGGTCCCGACCCGAAATGTCACCCATCCTTTTCCTCCAGAGATGCTGCCTGACCCGTTGAGTTACTCCAGCACTTTGTGTATACCTTTGGCATAAACCAGCAGGGCAGCACAGTGGCGGAGTGGTAGAGTTGCTGCCTTACAGCGCTAAGGGCCACCTGGGTTCGATCCCGACTATGGGCGTTGTCTGTATGGAATTTGGACATTCTCCCTGTGACCACGTGGGGGTTTTCCGAGTGTTCCGGTTTCCTCCCACACTACAAAGATGTACAGATTTGTGGGTCAATTTGGCTTTGGTAAAAAACATAAGGTAAATTGTCTCTTGTGTGTGGAATAGTTCTAGTGTACGTGGTGATCACAGGTCGGTGGGTCGAATGGCCTGTTTCCATGCTGTATCTCTAAAACTAAAACTGAGAAAGAAAGCAGAGCTCCACAACGTGATAAAGTAATTAAACCTAATTTAACCTGAGGCTTCAGCTGGAAGAGGGCCAATTCGGGTCCTGAGTGTTCCCATACCCACTGTCCAGGAGGGCCAAGTTAAAATGGGCACTGCAGCAGAAGAGCATCAGTTCAAATTGGAAGTGTTGGAGGAACTATCCCTAGGGCTTGGAAATTAATAAAGACTGGCTTAATAATTGCAAACGAGTTTAAGTCTTTTCCCAACAAAAGAGTAACATTGGTTCCACATGCCAAATGTGCTCCATTTAGCCAGCAATCTTTTTAGTTTAGTTTAAGTCATAAGCATGGAAACAGGCCCTTCGAATCACAGAGTCCGTGCCGACCAGCCATCACCCGTTCACACTGGGTCTGTTATCCCACTTTCTGTTCCACTCACAACGCACTTCAGGAGAGCACAGTGACACAGTGGTAGAGGTTTGCCCTACAGCGCCAGAGACCCGGGTTTGATCCTGACGACGGGTGTTGTCAGTGTGGAGTTTCTATGTTCTCCCTGTGGCTGTGGGTTTTCTCCGGGTGCTCCGGTTTCCTCCCATGCTCCAAAGAGGTACAGGTTTGTAGGTTAATTGGCTTTGGTAATTGGCTTTGGTAAAATTGTAAATTATCTCTAGTGCGCAGGACAATGCTAGTGTACGTGGTGATGCAGATTGAGTGGTCGGCGCTGACTCAGGGAATTGAAGGGCCTGTTTCCGCGCTGTATCTCTAATGTATAAAGACTAGGGGTAATTTCACAGCAAGCAATCTAACTACAAACCAGCACATCTTTGGGATGTGGAAGCAACCGGAGGAAACCCACGCGGTCACAGGGAGAGCGTGCAAACTCCACACAGACGGCACCCGAGGTCAGTATGGAACATGGGTCTCTGGAGCTGTGAGGCAGCAGCTCTACCAGCTGTGCAACTGTGCCGCCCCTAAATCTCAGTTTACAAGCATTATGTCCTGAAGATTCAACCTGCACATTACATAAAAACAGAAGTACTGATGCAATCTCTCTTGGCATCAGAGCATGAAATGAAAATAGCAGCAGGCCGAGGGGATCATTGCAAAAGCAAGACAGGAAGGATGCAACCGACCAGAATCAAGTTAATAGTGAAACAAGCAGCACATAGATGTGCTACAGAAGAATAAGATTCCGTGTCCTTGGGAACAACGGGTGGTCAATTCCTTGGACTGCAGGAGGATGAGGATGATCGTATGGAGGCATATAAGATCATGAGAGGAATAGAAAGGATAAATGGATCAGATGAATGATTGGCTCTAGATTATCAGTGGAGAGGGGAGATACAGGAAAGATCAGCAGCTATGTAAGACAACCAAGGGCCAGGGAGTTAAATGCCTCTCTCTATCCACTGCACTTCCTACTGATGTGGAATGAGGCCATTTGGCCCATTATGTCTTCGCTAGCTCATTACCCCAGTAATTCTCCCAGAAGAGGTACCAAGGTCTGAAGAGGTTAGAATTTCAATTAAACAAAAAGTGTTGGAGCAAGTCAGCGGGTCAGACGGTACCGGGACGTTGCGTCGATGGACGAGAAGCCGAAGCAAAGAAGTGGAAGCCAAATAACCGAACGGGAACAAAGCCCGAACGTCAACTAACCGTAAAGGGTGGAATGCCTAAATGCAAACTAACTGAAAAGGCGGGACGCCTAAAAGCCAACTAACTGATAGGCTGCATCGCCTAAAATCAAACTCACCGAATGGCCGCTCAGCCGAAAAGTCAAATAACGGACTTGACGTCACCGGAGGGGGACGGGGGGGACATCAGCGATTGGACCAGACCCTCACGTCCATCACATCACTGGCCGGTAGAGATGGGAGGGTGGGGGTCATTTTCCCACACTAGCCATAGGTAGCTGGGCACTCTGAACCCGAGCACCAAGTTGTAAGCGCATCCCTCGGGACAGCCCCCACTCTCCCACGGCCACGGCCACTCTCCGCCTTGTCTCCCCCGTGCAGCCACACTGTGACGGGCTGTGTGTCGGCAGCGCCGGGTGGAGCTTAGGTGTGGGACAGGCTGGTCCCTCCGCCCACCCAGAGTCACTGACCACAATGCACCGCCATCAGACCCCAAGCCCCACACCAGGGTGATTTCCGACCCCCCGACCCCCGGACCCCGACCCACACACGGGCTGATTTACCCTCTGACACCCACACTGGATGATTCAATCCCACCACGGCCATGGGGACAGACGGCTCGGGGCATTGGCAGCCATAGTAAATCGCTTTTAAAACATGGGGGGACATGATGGTGGGCTGATGACAAGTGTGAATGATAATGGACAATTTTACCTCCTCCCACCCCACCCCCTCCCGACAACAAGAAGCATGTTTTATTTATTACCGTCTGGTTGCCCGCGTAACGTACACAACAGGCTCCCACGCACAAAACACCAGATAATCTGTAAACTGTTTTAACCGAAAAAGATGGACACAAAAAGCTGGAGTAACTCAGCGGAACAGGCAGCATCTCTGGAGGGAAGGAATGGGTGACGTTTCGGGTCAAGACCATTCTTCAGACCTGAAGACTGAGTCTGAAGGGACTCGACCCGAAACGTCACCCATTCCTTCTCTCCAGAGATGCTGCCTGTCCCATTGAGTCACTCCGGCATTTTGTGTCTATCTTTGGTGTCACAGTTGTCTAATTTCATCGGTTTCATGTATTACCCTTTACATGCCGCTCGCATCTATTCATCCAAGTGTGCTCTTAATGAAATCTCACATCTTTGCGAGGGAGGGATGGAATGGATGTAGCCACTGGCTAAAGCAAAGGCATAGTTAGGACGGGGAAATAATCCCACCACCTAATTAACCAAGTTCCCGAATGTAAGAACTATTTATACATGAAACATTTTTATTTTTGATTTTTAATGCCGAGTTAAAACCCCGTCCTGTGGGAAGGGCTTGCGGCAGCCGGTTTTATAATGCCTTCATTGTTGGAAGGTGCTGTCCTTTCACATGGACCGCTTACAACTTGGTGCTCGGGTTCAGAGTGCCCAGTCACCTATAGCTTGTGTGGGAAAATGACCCCCACCCTCCTGTCTCCATCGGCCAGTGATGTGATGGACGCGGGGGTCTGGGCCAATCGCTGACAAGTCCTCCCACCCTCCCCCACCAGCGACGTCATGTCTGTTATTTGACTTGTCGGCAGAGCGGCCATTCTGTTAGTTGGCTTGTAGGCGACGCAGCCTTTCGGTTAGTTGGCGTTTCGGCAGAGCGGCCTTTCGGTAAGTTTGCTTTTCGGCAACGTAGCCTTTTGGTTAGTTGGCTTTTAGGCATCCCGCCCTATCGGTTAGTTTGCATTTAGGCGTCCCACCCTTTCGGTTAATTGGCGTTTCAACTTTGTACGCTTTGGGTTATTTGGCGTTTCGGCTTCGTTTCCGTTCAGTTATTTAGTTTCCACTTCTTTGCTTCAGCTTTTCGACCATCGGCACCACGTCCGCACACGGGGTCAGACGGCATCAGTGGAGGGAATGGATATATGATATTTTGGGTCGGCCCATTTTCCCTTCCATCACGACGGGTGATTTACAGAGGCCAAATTGCCCACTAACCTCTACTTAGGGATAGGGGAGGAATTAAGAGGAAATCCACAGGGTCATGGGGAAAACGCACAAACTCGGCACAGACAGTACTGAGAGTCTGGATAGCACAGGGCCAATGGGGTTGTGAGGCAGTAGCTCCACCAGCCATGCCACTGTGCCACCCAATACATGATATGACAAAGGATCATTAAAAAGCAATTTTCCTTGAAAACTCTGGAGCATGACAACTGCTTTTGAGCCAAATGTAGGAACTGATGATGTAAAGTTGGTTTTCTCCTTGCAGTTACTCTTGAAAAGATGGTAGCCAGTATCACCAAGGACCCACACCACCCTGCCCACACTCTCTTATATTTGAGGAAAGGAAATTAATAGAGTTCCTCCTTATATTAGTTTAGTTTAGTTTGGAGACACAGTGCGGAAACAGGTTCTTCTTGCCACCGAGTCCACACGGACCAGCGATCCCCGTACCCACGAGCACTGTGCTACACACTAGGGACAATTTACAATTTATCTTTACCGAAGCCAAATGAACCTACATATTTGGAATGTGAGAAGAAACCGGAGCGCCCGGAGAAACCCCATGCCATCACGCGCAGAACGTACCAACTCCTTACAGACAGCACCCGTGGTCAGGATCGAATCCGGGTCTCTTGCGTTATAAGGCAGCAACTCTACCGCTACACCACCGTGCCATCTTGGAACAAGACCTAATTGTTCCTGAACTAAAGTTTTACCGCATGACATTCTTCCCTCAGCCAAGAATAGGTTGATTGGCGCGTGAGCCTATTTGCACCATTTGAAGGTCCCCCGCCAAGTTACAGAGCTTTCTGGGTTGGAATTAAAACACTGGTCCCTCATCAATACTGGGCCTGAGTCTGCTTTCAACAATACCATGGCAGTGCCTTCATTAAAAGGGCTGGAATGATTCACGAAGGCAGCTCACCACCACACTTGAATCTTGACTATCCAATAATGCTACAAGAAGTGCCCAGTCATTGCAAGCCTCCTTTACCTTCCCCGTACATCCTGAATGGATGCATGTGATTTTCGGCTGTGTTTGGTAGCATAAAACTCAACGTATGTTGAACACTGAATTCTCCAATTTTAGGTAACCTCCTACTAAACCTTTCCACAAATCCCCACCCCCTTTCTTCCCCACACCCTTCTTTTTTTTCCATCCTCCCATCCCCCTTCTCCGTTGTGACACACCTGGACTCATATTTCTCCCCACCTTGCTCCATTCTCCCTCCAGCTTCACAACTCTTCAGTCCTGTCTCACACCTGCTTTTATCTCTGGCCTTTGTTCCAACCATCTGCCTATCAAACCCCCCTCACCTACATTCATTGATTACTTGCCACACTTTGCCCCTCACTCCCGTCTTCTAGCTTTCCTCCTTCCCACCAATCCGTCTGAAGAAGGATCCTGACCAGAAACATCACCTACTTCTTTTCTCCAGAGATGCTATCTGACCCGCTGAGTTACTCCAGCTTTTTGTCTCTATCTATCCATGTACATGTTTAATTCTTTGTTAAACATTGCAATAGTCCCTGCCTCAACTACCTCCTCTGGCAGCTCGTTCTATCTGCCCACCACCCTGTGTGTAAAAAAGTTACCCCTCAGATTCCTATTAAAACTTTTCCCCTTCACCTTAAACCTCTGTCCTCTGGTTCTCGATTCCCCTACTCTGGGCAAGAGACTCTTTGCGTCCACCCGATCTGTTCCTCTCATGATTTTGTACACCTCTACTAGGCTTAAGACCTCTCAGCGTTGGTAACATGCAGCTTTCTGTCTCGGCAGGACATGCACATTATCAGCACGGATGAAAACCAAGTGTTTGCTGCCGTGCAGGAATGGAACCAGAACGACACGTACAACCTCTATGTGTCGGACGCCAGAGGAACCTACTTCACTGTCGCTATGGAGAATGTGAAGAGCAGCCGAGGCCCAGAAGGGAACGTGATGATCGACCTCTATGAGGTAATGTAATGTCTGTACTCAGACATTGTAATGTCTGCACTCAGCAGCGTGCTCGAGACTATGGTGCTTCAGGTAACATGACACAGGGGAACCAAACCATTTACACAGCAAGTGACCATGCTGACCTTGATATTGCAGCACTCCAACTGGTAAACGGATCTGATTATTCACGGCAGGATCAAACTGGAAGAGACTAAGCACATCATTGAGTCATACAGCGTAGAAACAGGCTCTTCAGCCTAATTTGCCCTCGCCGACCAACATGTCCTATCTACACGTCCCACCTGTCTGCATTTGGCCCATATCCCTTTATCCCTGTCCAATCCACATACCCGTCTAAATGCCCAACCGATAAAGATCCTACTGCAATTTTTGACAACCATCTTCACTTTCTACAAAACCACCCATTTTTGTGTCATCTGCAAACATGCTAATCTTGCCATGCACGTTTATAAATGGCCTTTCTTTATTGGCTATATATCCCCATCGATTGAGACTTTGTTCCACTAAGGATTTTTCAAGAAATGTATTAAAACCATGTCAAACTTCAATTGATTTGGATTGGATGTGCTTTGAAAATTAGCCCCCATTTCAGTTGATGGTATTTTAATTGTAACCATTTTTCCTAGGTAGCAGGGATAAAGGGAATGTTCTTGGCTAACAAAAAGGTACAGAAACAGGTCAAGACATTCATCACGTACAATAAGGGAAGAGATTGGCGACTTCTGGAGGCTCCGACCACAGATCTGAGAGGCAAGGACCTTCACTGTCTTCTGGTAAGTCAACGTATCAAGTGGTCTATACATAGTCTCACCCACCATTCATCTCCTCATCTTATTGCGTGATATTGAGGCAAAAAATTCATGCCAAATTGTACAAAAACAATTGGCTAAAATATACATGAAGTATTGGAAGTCTGAGGAAAGGTCCTGACCCAAAAAGTTGTTTGTCCATTTCCCTCCACAGATGCTGCCTGACCCACTGAGTTTAGTTTATATTCACAGTGTGTAAACAAGCCCTTCAGCCCACAAAATCCGCAGCGACCAACATTTACCCAAACGCTAATTCAATTTTACACACGAGGGACAATTTACAAAAGCCAATTAACCTACAAACCTGCACATCTTTGGGATGTGATAAAAAAACGTTTCAGATCAGGGACCTTCACCAAGTAAAATGGCTGTCCATTCCCTCCATAGATGCTGCTCAGCATGCTGAGTTCCTCCAGCACAGTGGCGCAGCGATAGAGTTGCTTCCTCAAAGTGCCAGTGACCCGGGTTTGATCCTGACTGCGGGTGCTGAATGTGCACGGTCTTCATGTGACTGCGTGGGTTTTCTCCAGGTGCTCCGGTTCCCTCCCACATTCCAAAGATGTGCAGAATTGTAGGTTCAACGGCTTCTGTAAATTATCCCTACTGTGTAGGGTAGAACAAGTGTACGGGTGATTGCTGGTCAGTGCGGACTTGGTGGGCTGAAGGGCCTGTTTCCACGCTGCATGTCTAAAACCAAACTAAAACACTTTCTGTTTTGCTCAAGATTCCAGCATCCTCGTGTATCCATCAGAATGGGGATGATAATTTCTCCATTATTACAATAAAATCAAAATATTCAAATTAATGTTGAAATCTGAAATAAAACAGAACAATGCTAGAAATTCTCAGCAGGTAAGGGGGCATTGTTGAGACACAAACAGATTTAATGTTTCTGTTTGATGAACTTCATCTAATCCATTTTGTTCAGCATTTCCATCATTTTCTATCTTTTTGTTCACGCTTCCAACATCTTGAATTCTCTATGTATCGGAAGGAGCTGGTTTACTCCAAAGGTAGACACCTTTTCATACTTTTAGTTTCATTCTCCCCTGACTCTCAGTCTGAAGAAGGGTGTCAACCTGAACCGTCACCTATTACTTTTCTTCAGAGATGTTACCCTGACCCGCTGAGTTACTCCAGCACTTTGTGTCTATCTTTGTGTTGAATTCTTTATCAGTTCCTATTAATCAGGATCTTTCCCTCTAAGATGATGCACTGTGAAGATCTGTGATCTTAACGGCTCAGGTCACCTTAGTACTGTGGTAGATAGCAGTGATGGTGATGACTGGTTTGAATCATACTGTGTGTGACTCCTGTTTACAGCCGTACTGCTCCTTAAATCTGCACCTGAATGTGGCACAGAATCCGTATACATCTGGCAACATTGGCAGCAAGGATTCGGCACCGGGCATCATCGTGGCTTCAGGTACTGTACCACTCAAGGTTTTGTTTTTGGTTAGTTTAACCATACAGCATGGAAACAAGCCCCAAGGCCCACTGAGTCCACGTCGATCATCGATCACCCGTTCACACTAGTTCTATGTAGGAAGGAATTGCAGATGCTCGTTTACACCGATGATAGACACAAAATGCTGGCGTAACTCAGCGGGACAAGCAGCATCTATGGAGGGAAGGAATGGGTAACGATTCGGGTTAAGACCATTCTTCAGTCTGGAGAAGGGTCTCGACCGAAACGTCACCCATTCCTTCTCTCCAGAGATGCTGCTTGTCCCGCTGAGTTACTCCAGCATTTTGTATCACACTAGTTCTATGTTATCCCACCTTCTCATCCACTCCTTACACACTTGGGGCAATTTTACAGAGGCCCAATTAGCCAACAAACCTGCACGTCTTTGAGATATGGGGGTGAAACTGGTACACCCGGAGGAAGCCCACGCAGTCACAAAGCAGAATATTAAACTTTAGACTCGAGTAATATAGCGGAGAAACAGGCCCTTCGGCCCTTCAGCAATCACCCCATACACCAGCACTATCTATCCTAGGGACGATTTTCAATTTTTGGACCGAAGCCAATTAACCTACAAACTTATACATCTTTTGGAAATGCTGCTGCAGGTAAGAATTTAATTGTTCCATTATTGGTACATATGGCAATAAATATTCTTGATGGTTGGTACAGTGGTGCAGTTGGTAGAGCTGTTGCCTCTCAGCGCCAGAGACCCTGGTTGGTGCTTAACCTGTGTGGACTTTGTGTGGAGTTTGCACGTTCTCCCTCTGACCACTGGGTTTCCTCCAGGTGCTCTGGTCTCCTCCCACTTCCCAAAGACGTGCAGATTTGTAAGTTAATCGACCTCGTAAATTACCCCTAGTGTGCAGGGAGTGGATGTAAAAGTGAGATAACATAGAACTGGTGTGAACGGGTAATCGATGGTTGGCGTATTCGGTGGGCCGGAGGGCCTGCTTCCATGCTGTATCTTTTAATCAATTTTTCATCAATTGATTACTTCAATCTTTCAATCTATCTGCAAACGTTTAGTTTAGGTTAGTTTGGAGATTCAGCGTGGAAACAGGCCCTTTGGCCCACCGAGTCCACGCCGACCAGCGATCACCGCACAATAACTGTGCTACACACTAGGGACAATTTCTATTGTTTTTATCCATAGCCATTTAACCTACAAATCAGTACATCTTTGGAGTGTGGCAGGAAATCAAGCAACCGGAAAAAATCCATGCAGGTCACGGGGAGAACATACAAACACTGTATCGACAATACCCGCAGTCAGGATCGAACCCACGTCTCTGGTGCTGTAATGCAGCAACTCTGTCGCTGCACCATCTTGGTGTCACCATTGGTAGATGTCTTTCAGCTGTTTCAGATTTTGGAATCCCATCCCAGAAACTCCGACACCCTCTGCCCATTTTGTTGTATCCCTTTGACCAAGATCATTGTAACAATTGTCAAGCATTGTCCATTCATGTGTATGTCATGTGCACAAGTGCAATACAATGAAAACTTAAGGGCCTGTCTGTCGCACTTCGGCGTCATTTGAACGTCACGCAGATCGCGTGCAAAGATTTTGTACATCCCAAAACCCTGGGGCGCCGTGCGCGACCGCACGCCATGCCTACGTCACCATGCACCATGCGCACATCACGTGCGCGGCACAACGCGCGCATCGTGACGCGTAAATGATGTCGTGTAAATTACGTGCGAATGACGCCCAAGTGGGACAGGCCCTTTACTTGCAGCAGCATCACAGGCACATGGACATAGAAAACACACAAAAACTTAAATTATACATAAATTACACCTGGATTCAAGACAGTGAAGAGCAAAAAGACTGTGCAAACAGAACAAGGCACGACATATTGCAATGTTAATGTTTGTTTGCTTGGGCATTTTACTGGTTTGTGAATGTCATATAATCCAGCTTGCTGTCTGTCACAGGTAGATGTGTCATTATAAATTCACCAGACAATTCACCCACAGGAATAATTCCTCCTCTTTCTCTTGTCATATGATGTCTCTCTCTCTTCTTCTTTGTTGGCGTGGAACTTATTCAGTGGAACATACTAACAATGGACAAGGTTTCTATACAACGATTAGACCTGAAATTATTCATACACATTCACCAGGGGAACAGTTCAAAGGCCTTCCATATAGTTTTTTTTTGGGAGGGGAATCTGAAAAGGAATGTTTAATTTAGTTTTGTTCAGAGATACACTGAGTCCATGCAGACCAGCGATCCCCACACACTAACACTATCCCACACACTAGGAACAATTTACATTTTTACCAAACCCAATTATCTTACAAACCTGTACTTCTCTAGAGTGTGGGAGGAAATCAGAACACCTGGAGAAAACCCAAGCAGGTCACTGGGGGAACGTGCAAACTTCATACAGACAGCACCTGTGGTCAGGTTTGAACCCGGATCTCTGGAGCTGTAGGGCAACAAATGTACCACTGTGTCACTGTGCTGCCTGAAGTGAGTTATGAGTGGATCAGAAAGTGGGATAACAGAACCAGTGTGAACGGGTGATGGCTGGTCAGCACGGACTTGGTGGTTTGAAGGGCCGGTCTCTGGAGCTATAAGGCAGCTACTCTACCGCTGCGCCTTTGTGCCGCCTAGTTTCATGACCTGACGCTAGATTTTCATTGGGATCTGCAGTTTTCTGAGACTTCCTGTTATCCAAAGATAGTTATGAGATCAAATTTTACTGCCAGGTCACTCCATATCTACCCCAACATTGTTGCGACACAAGGAACTTCAGATGGTGAAATCTTGTTACCCTGTTATAGGAAAGATGTTGTCAAGATGGAAATAATGTAGGGAAGATTTACAAAGATGTTGCCAGGACTCGAGGGCCTGAGCTATAAGGAGAGATTGAGCAGGCTAGGACTTAAAAAAATCATGAGAGGAATAGGTCAAATGCACAGAGATTTTGCCCAGAGTTGGGGAATCGAGAACCAGTGGACATGGGTTTAAGGTGAGGGGGAGAAAGATTTGATAGGAGCCTGAAGAGTAACTTTATAACACAAAGGGTGGTAGGTGTATGGAACGAATTGTCGGAGGAGGTAGTGGAGGCGGATAATATTGCAATGTTTAAGAAACATTTAGACAGGTACATCGATAGGACAGGTTTAGAGGGAAATGGGACAAGCGCAGGCAGGTGGGACTAGTGTAGATGGGACATGTTGGTCAGCATGGGCTATGACTGTTGCAACATTTTAATAGCTTCAGTGCCTTGGTGAAGTCCTGGGACAGTGCAAAGTGCTTCAGAAACCCTAGCTTTCTCTGCCTTCTTGCATTTGCAGGTTGTCGGTAGTGGTCTGGTGTAGCTGTGAAATAAAACGGTTCAGGAGACTGATGTCTGGTGGTTTTATTTGAATTTCAGGTAACGTTGGCCCTGAACTAAAAGTGGACAACGACAACCCCACCGGCAGCATGTTCATCTCAACCGATGGAGGAAACTCCTGGAGACAGGTAATAAGTTCATAAAGTCATAAGAAATAGTAGAATTAGGCCATTTGGCCCAACAAGTCTATTCCGCCATTCAATCATGGCTGATCTATCTCTCCCTCCTAACACCATTCTCCTGCATTCTCCCCATACTTCTGACACCTGTACTAATCAAGAATTAGTTCAGTAATGGTGAAGGGAAGACATTTTCTCCTCATGAGCCTGCATTTGACCTTCCTTGACTGTTGTCAAAGAAATGAGTGGATCAGAAAGTGGGATAACAGAACCAGTGTGAACGGGTGTCACCATTGTCAAAGAAATGTAGACACAGGGAACTGCAGATGCTGGTTCTCCAGAGATTATCTTTAATCAGATGTTATTGGACTTTGTTTCTTTGGCCAGAACCATGGGTTGAGAGGAGAGGCTGGTTGACCTTTGCAGTGTCCACATTGTGTTGATATTCTTTCACTTGGACCCCAGCCTCTGATGAATGGAATCATTTGCTATCTATCTTACACTGAAGTATCTAACTGATCATCAACATATCTACCTCCCTTCCATTGGCTCCCATCCACACTTCACTCTGCCTCGGCAAGGCCACCAACATAATCAAGGGCCAGTCTCACGCGGTTACTCCCTCTTCCCCCCTCTGCCATCAGTCAAGAGGCACAGAAGGGTGAAAATGCACACAACCAGATTCTGAGACAATTTCTTCCCAGCTGTTATCAGGCAACTGAACCATCCTCTCACCAATTAGAGTGTGGTCATGACCTCCCATCTACCATTGGAGTCATTTGAACTGTCTTAATTTGGACTTTAATCAACTTTATCTTGCACTAAACATCTCACCTTTCATCCTGTACTCTGTGGATGGCATGAGTGTGATCATTTAAGGACTTTTCACTGAGTGGATGCACGCAACGGTACCGGTGACTATGATAAACTAAACTAAACAAGGCAGAGATGCTGCCTGACCCACTGAGTTACTCCAGCACTTAGTGTCGAAAGAAAATTGACTATAGGGTTATGGGGATGCATAACTTCACTACAAAGTGTTGTCCATCGCTGTGCCTCCATGGATCCTGCCAGACCTGCTGAGTCTGAAGAAGGGTCTCGACCCGAATCATCACCCATTCCTTCTCTCCAGAGATGCTGCCTGTCCCAGTCTCCAGAATGTTGTGTCTACCTTTGGTTTAAACCAGCATCTGCAGTTCCTTCAAACAGAGTTCCTCCAGCAGTTTGCCTATTGCTTGTTGTACCTGACTGATTATGTGCTGTTGCAACAGTAATCCTGCTCAGTAGAAGGGCAACTGCGGCTTTGGACTTTTGGATGTATTTTACCTTGTAAGATGGCACCAGAGCATGGCAACTCTTTGCGTGGTGGTCCCAGAGGAGGGTCTATTATCATCTGAAACATTAGCTCGACTCTTTCACTTTTCTCCCTGCAGATCTAGCTACATCTCTCCCTTTGCTCCAACTATTGCACTTGAGTTTGGCTGGATTGTTTTTATGTACAGTATTATCTGATTTACCCACTGCATTGTTTCACTACATCTCAGTACACGTGCCAATAATAAGCCTAAACCTAAATCTAATGCAGGTTTACACAAAGTGCAGGAGCAACTCAGCGGGTCAGGCAGCATCTCTGGAGAAAAGGAAAAGGTGACACTTTGGGTCGTAACCCGTCTTCAGCCTGACGTGTTGAGGTGTTCCAGCACTTTGTGTCTATCTTCAGTATTAGCCACCATCTGCAGTTGTTTCGTACACACTAATGTAGGTTTAGGTTTAATATTGTCACCTGGACTTGTTTTGCCTGTGATTCAAACAGATCAGATATGCTACACATAGATACAATCAATTCAAACTCATGTCCAATAGATAAAGCAAGCGGGAGGATACAGACTGCAGAATACTCAGCATTGTAGCGCTTCAACAGAGACAATTTCCAATGGACATTACCCGTAGCTTAAGGAAGTAATGTTGCGAAGCCTGATAACAGAGAGGAAGAAGCTGTTCCTGAGTCTGATGGTGGGCGCTCTCAAGCTTGTGTACCCTCTGCTGGAAGGCATCAGGGCGAAGGAGAAATGACCACGATAGGACAAGTCTTTGTGTATGATGGGAACTTTTCTAAGTGTAGATGGGATCAATGATGGGAAGTCTGGTCTGTGTGATGAACTGGGACGAGAAGCCACTGGTGTGTGGCTACCATCCTTGAGATTACATTGAATGTTTAGTTTAGTTTAGAGATACAGTGTGGAAACCGGCCCTTCTGCCCACCGGGTCCACACCGACCAACGATCACCCATTGACACTAGTTCTACGTTATCCTACCTCCACATACTCAACTATAGGGGCAATTTACAGAAGCTAATTAACCTACAGACTTGCACATCATTGGAATATGAGAGGAAAGCAGGGCACCCAGAGAAAACCCACGCGGTCCCAGGGAGAATGTGCAAACTCCGCGCAGATTGAACTTGGGTCTCTGGAATTGTAAGGCAGCAACTCTACCGCTGCGCCACTGTGTGGCCCCATCTCCAGGTCACAATCCTGTCTCAATGCAACGATAGCCAGAATTGATTCTTGTGCTGTCTTTGCTTAGTTTAGTTTAGAATTAGAGCACGGAAGCAGGCCCAAAGGCTCACCGAGTCCACACCGACCAGCGATCCCCGCACATTAACACTATCCGACACACACTAGGGACAATTTACACTTATACCAAGCCAATTTACCTACATACCTGTATGTCTTTGGAGTGTGGGCGGAAACCGGAGATCTCAAAGAAAAGCCACGCAGGTCACGGGGAGAACGTACAAACTCCGTACAGACAAGCCCCCGTAGTCAGGATCGAATCTGGGTCTCTGCCACTGCAAGCGCTGTAGGGCAGCAACTATACTGCTGTGCCACCATGCCTGTCTTGCGACACAATCTCAGTATAGGCAGCCACACACTAAAGAACCAAACAATGAGATAGGTGTCCAGTTAAGCCAGAGAAGCGGTGTTTTGCTGGACCTTGGAGCAGCCTGCTGTCAGAGTTAACAGGCAGTGTTGATAAATCGTTTGATCCACAAGACAGCACCTCTGACAAGGTGTTGGCACTATTGATGCTTTCTACTCATCATTCAGGGCCTGAGCCCAGAACTTGCTGATTCAGAAATGTGAACACGTACACAGGTCCAATTTACAGCTGACATTTATATCAATACGTTTTTTTTAAAAAAGATGTGTCTGCCATATTCTCAAGAGCGTGCTGTTTCGAATTTCATCCTCAGTCTGCAACAGGAGCCGATGAATTTCTAGGACTTCAAATAAAAAGAACCTTGACTGTTCCCAGTCATTGTGAGACCATGAGGGTGGCACAGCGGCGCAGCGGTAAAGTTGCTGCCTTACAGTGTCAGAGAACTGGTTTTGATCCTGACTATGGGTGCTGTTTGTGCATAGTTTGTACATTCTCTCTGACTGCGTGGGTTTTCTCTGTATGCTCCAGTTTCCTCCCACACTCGAAACACATGCAGGTTTGTAGGTCAATTGGCTTCTGTAAATTCCCCATAGTGTGTTTGCGATATAAACAGCATGAACGCGAGGTGATTGTTGGTCGGTGCAGACTCCGTGAGCCAAAGGGCATGTTTCCACGCCCCTGTCTTATGCCCCTGTCCCACTTAGGAAACCTGAACGGAAACCTCTGGAGACATTGCGCCCCACCCAAGGTTTCCGTGCGGTTCCCGGAGGTTTTTGTCAGTCTCCCTACCTGCTTCCACTACCTGCAACCTCCGGCAACCACCTGCAACCTCCAGAGATGCTGCCTGACCCGCTGAGTCAATCCAGCATTTTGTGCCTATCTTCAAGTTAGTTGGTTATTGGGCTGCTGTAAATTGCCTTTAGTTTATAGATGAGTGGGAGAATCTTGGAGGAGTTGATGGGAATGTGGGAAGTAGAAAATTGAGTCATGGATAGTCATTGAATCCTAATGCAGGGATACAGGCCTTTCAGCCTAACTTGCCCACCCCGGCCAACATGGTCCAAATAAACACTACTCCCACCTGCCTGTGTTTGTCCCGTATCCCTCTAAACCTGTCCTATCCATGTACCTGTCTAAATGTAAGTACAGGAAGTAGTCCAGTATTAATATAAATCAGTGCTTAATGATCAGCATGGGTTTATGGGGCTGCAGGGGATGTTAGCATTCTGTATGACACTGTGGCACTAATTGTAGTCTGGCATCTTCGTTCACGCGGAGACCAGCGGTGAATTGTTATTCTACTGCATCTATAAACAAGGACCTTGTGACGAGCAAGATTATCCCATCCTGCCATTAATTCAGCAAACCTATGCCAAATAAAGCAAACACCTTCACATTCATCAGGATGTTGTGAAACTTTTTGAAGGATTTCTGATAAATAATTTGACAGCTACTTTCTCTGTTTTAGCAGAGGACTGAACTTGAATGGCAAGGCAGTTACTGCGAGAAGTATCCGTGGGCGAATTCAACAAATCTTAACCGAAAATACAATTAACTAATTTAAGAAATGAACATTCTCAAAGCCGCTCTGATTCAAGCTTTAAGTCAGTGACAGTCTGCATGAAAAGTGATTTGGAGCATAGAACGATCCTCCATCAGGGCAAAGCAAAAACTGAAAGAGTTTTAGAGTCATACAATGCGGAAGCAGGCCCAACTTGCCCATGCTGGCCAACATTCCCCATCTACTCCAGTCCCACCTGCCAGCGTTTGGCCCATATCTCATTAAACCTATCCTATCCACGTAACCGTCCAAATGTTTTTCGATAGTACCTGCATCAACTACCTCCTCTAGCAGCTTGTTCCATACTCCCACCACCCTTTGTGTAAAAAGGTTGCCCCACCGGTTTCTATGTTTCTATTAAATCTTTCCTCCCTCGCTTTAAACCTGTGTACCCTACTTCTTGATTCCCCTACTCTGAGTAAAAAAACTGTGTATTTACCCTGCATATTCCCCTCATGATCTTATACGCCTCTATAAGATCACCCTTCATCCTCCAAGGAATAAAGTCCTGGAAATTTCAGTAGGCCAGGCAGCAGTGATCCAGTGCCACACACGTGAATTTTTCTTTCCGTAGATACTGCCTGACTTGCTGAGTATCGCCAGCATTTTCTGCTTTTGTGTCTGATTCCCAGAAACTACAGGTTTTCTGTTTAAAATGAATTCTAGAAGCAGCTTACTTCTTAATTTACAATGGCCAATCAACCGCAATGTTTTATTATTGCTCAAAATGTCAGCATCCACATGCTCTTGTGTCTCCGCTCTCTTTTGAGAATTGGTTCATCTGTGTCAATATTTCCGCCTGTTTGTTGTGCCCTTGTCACAGCAGTTACTACGTTCCAGGGTAATTAACTGTGGGAAGCACTTCGTGCCAATTCAACATGAAGCGCTTTTGCGTAAGTGGATGTGATTCCAGGTCCATCAATCCCACTTAGTCAAATGTTCATCCAGTTCCTTATATATTTAATTCCCTTCAACATGCGACCATTCTTATTATTTATTATGGTGAATAATGCTTAGGAAATGAGTGATTACTGGGCAAAAACTATAACTCGGCCTACTCTGAAGCAGAGGAAATGATCTTTAAACAAATGAATCCATCAAAAACGTCAACATTTGGCAATAAAGATAGGGCACGATGGAGTGCTCACTAAGTCTTTGTCTTCAGAATTGAGAGAGGGCATATTTGTGCTGCTTGAGTCTCAAGCATTCTATTCAAGATGACAGACATCTCGAGTGTTTTCACTGAGAGAAATTAGGGCATTTTTGTTTATGATCTATATTTGTTAAGTAGTCCATTAATATTGTGTAGCCGTAAAATATATCAGTCTTTAACAGATACTGATGGATGACTTTCATGATTTATTCAGCTCTTAAAATATTTTGCATAATTAGTACAGCACATGAAAGAAGTACAGCCTTAGACAATACAACAATACTAATCAGGGTAAGGGTTTTCACTGACTGGGAAATATGAGTGTAAGTTCACATCAGAAATGATAAAGGATTTTTACTCAAACTGAGCAGTATGGGTAGCTTGTGCTTCCATTAGTTAGCTAATTAGTTCAGCTTAGTTTATTGTCATGTGTACCGAGGTACAGTGAGAAGCATTTTTGTTGCGTGCAATACAAGATTACAATCGGGCTGTCCACAGTTTATAGCTACAGTATAGAGGGAATAATGTTTAGTACAAAATAAAGTCCAGTAAAGTCCGATAAAAGATAGTCTGAGGGTCCCCAGTGAGGTAGATGAAAGGTCAGGACTGCTCTCTAGTTGTTGATTGGATGGTTCAGTTCGAGTGATACAGTGTGGTAACAGGCCCTTCACCCTAACTTACCCACACTGGCCAACATGTCCCAGGTACACTAGTCCCACCTGCCTACGATAGGTCCATATCCCTCCAAACCTGTCCTATCCATGTACCTGTCTAACTGTTTCTTAAACGTTAAGATAGTCCCATCCTCAACTACCTCATCTAGCAGCTTGTTCCATAAACACACAACCCTTTGTGTGAAAAAGTTACCCCTCAGATTCCTATTAAATATTTTCCCCTTCATCTTGAACCTATGTCCTCTGGTCCTCGATTCACCTACTCTGGGCAAGAGACTCTGTGAATCTACCCGATCTATTCCTCTCATGATTTTGTACACCTCTATAAGACCAACCCTCATTCTCCTGTGCTCCAAGGAATAGAGACCCAGCCTACGCAACCTCTCCCTATAGTTCACACCCTCTAGCCCAGGGCAACATCCTCGTAAAATCAGTTGCCTGATTACAGTTGGAAAGGCACTGTTCCTGAATCTGGAGGTATGCATGTTCACACTTCTGTACCTCTTGCTGATGGGAGAGGGGAGAATAGGGAGTGACGGGATGAGACTTGTCCTTGATTATGATGGTGGCCTTGCCGAGACAGCGTGGTGTAGATGGAGTCAATGGAAGGGAGGTTGGTTTGTTTGGTCTTGGTGAGACCAAACATAGTCTTGGCGATCGCTTCGCCCAACACCTCCGTTCGGTTCGCACTAACCAACCTGATCTCCCGGTGGCTCAGCACTTCCCCTCCCCCTCCCATTCCAAATCCGACCTTTCTGTCCTGGACCTCCTCCATGGCCAGAGTGAGCCCCACTGCAAATTGGAGGTGCGGCACCTCATATTTTGCTTGGGTAGTTTACACCACAGTGGTATGAACATTGACTTCTCCAATTTCAGGTAGTCCTTGCTTTCTCCCTCCTTCCCCACCCCTTCCCAGCTCTCCCACAGCCCTCTGTCTCCGCCTCTTCCTTTCTTCTTCCTATCCCCCCCTCACCTCCACATCAGTCTGAAGAAGGGTCTCGACCCGAAACATCACCTATTCCTTCGCTCCATAGATGCTGCCACACCCGCTGAGTTTCTCCAGCAATTTTGTCTAGCTTTGGTTTGTTTTTTGTTTTTTTTGTTTTTTTTTGAAAATATTTTTTATTGGAGATAGGTACATAACCTATTACATCATTACTGTCTTACATTTTTAAATTGATAATATTGTCAGTTATTATTACATTGTCTCCAATACTTTTTGCCTTTTTCTTCATTTTTTAAAAAACTAGATAGAACTAAAGAGATAGATGAAGTAAAGGAAGAAAAGAAAGGAAAGAAAAACAAAAACAAAAAAAAAAAAAACAAAAACAAAAAAAAAAAAAAAAAAGGGAAAAGGAAAAAGATAGTTAAAGAAGAATGGAAAAATTTATTAAAATAAAAAACATCGTTCGAGATATGTTCGTACATTTCAGAGTATAGCATTTCATCCAATCTTTAGCCCGAGTGCTAGTCAGGTTCCTGTGCTGAACTATTCTGACCCTTTAAGTAATCAATAAAAGGAGACCATGTTCCAACGAATAATTCCTGTTTGTCCAACAGGGAAAATCTGATTCTTTCCACGTTTAAGGTCTCCGTCATTTCTATAATCCAAAATTTTAGAATTAATTTTTTTCCTGTTATTAAACTATAATCAATAAAGTTTCTTTGTGTTATTCTAAATGTTTGATTTAATTCTAATATTCCGAGTATTATTAATTTTGGATCTGGGTCCAATTGTGTGTTGGTTACTTTAGATATTATACTAAAAATATTTACCCAGAATTTTTTAATTTTTGTACAGTTTGCAAACATATGCTGAGTTTCTCCAGCAATTTTGTCTAGCTTTGGTTTGTGTGATGGTCTGGGCTGCGTCCTCAATTCTCTGCAATTTCCTGCAGTCTTGGATGGAGCTGTTGCCAAACCATGTTGTAATGACTCCTGATAAAAAGCTTTCTAGGGCGCATTTGCAAAATTGGTGACAGTTGTTAGGGACATGCCGAACCGCCTAAGACTTTTAAGGGAGTAAAGTCCTTGGTGTGCTTTTTTGGCCATTGTTTCAATACTCAACCTGTGGCACAACAAGGCTATATGCATAGATAAGGTAGGCAGTCAGAACCTTTTCCCCAGGATGGAAATATCACATACGAGATGGCATGTCTTTAAAATGAGAGGGTTTTTTACACAGAGGGTGGTGAGTGCCTGAAACGCGCTACTGAGGTTGGTGGTTGAGGCAGATACAATAGTGACATTTAACAGACTTTTACATTAGTACAGAGATATGCAGGGAATGGAGGGATATGGATTATGTGCGGGTGGATAGGAGTTGGTGTAGGAAAGAACTGCAGATGCTGGTTTAAATCGAAGGTAGACACAAAATGTTGGAGTAACTCAGCGGGACAGGCAGCATCTCCGGAGAGAAGGAATGGATGACGTTTCGGATCGAGACCTTTCTACAGACTGAAGGGGGGGGTTTTGACCCGAAACATCACCCATTCCTTCTCTCCAGAGATGCTGCCTGTCCCGCTGAGTTACTCCAGAATTTTGTGTCTACCTTCAGATAAGAGTTGGTCTTGGGACCTTGTGCAATGCAGGCATTGTAGGCTAAAGGTCCTGTTCCAATGCTGTACTGTTCTATGTTCAATGAACCAGTTTATATCCTGAAGTCCGATGCTGTCCACCCTGCATCTCTAGTCTAATACAGAAAGATTGTCTCTTAGGAAGATTACCTTTATTTCAACACTCACAGCTGGAACAAGTAAAAAAAACACCAATGTGGGTTCATATAGTATTACATGGTACTCTTTTAACTTTTCCTTGTGAGACCAAGGTTTGACTTTCCAGATTTTAGATTAGTTTAGTTTAGAGACAGTGCGGAAACAGGCCCCTCGTCTCACTGAGTCCATGCTGAGCAGCGATCCCCTGTACTCTAGCACACACCAGGGGTAATTTACCATTTCCGAAGCCAAATTGACCTGAAAACCTGTTCATCTTTAAGTGTAAGGGGGAGACTGGACATCGGAAAAAACCCATTTGGTTACGAGAAGAATGTACAAACTCCATACAGACAGCACCCATAGTCAGGATTGAACCCGGGTCTATGGTGCTGTGAGGCAGCAACTCTACCACTGCACCACTGTGCCACCCTTTGCAGTAAAGAAGCTAGATATTAATTCTCATTTGCACATTTTCTATCCATGTTTATACAATACATTGGTGAGGTCACATTTAGAGTATTGTGTTCATTTTTGATCACGCTGTGATAGGAAAGATGGAAAGGGTGCAGAGAAGATTTATGATATTGTTACCAGGACCAGGGCTTGATTTATAGGGAGAGGTTGGGCAGGCTAGGACTTTATTCCTTTGAGTGCATGAGGATCAGAGGTGATTTTATAGAGGTGTACAAGAACATTAGAGGAATAGACAGGATAAATGCAGAATCTTTTACCCAGAGTAGGGGAATCAAAAATCAGAGGACATATTTCTAATGTGAGGGGGAAACATCTAATAGTAACCCGAGAGACAACTTTTTTTTACACAGAGGGTAGTAGATATATGGAATGAGCTGCCGGAGGAGGTAGTTGAGTCGCGTACTATCCCAACATTTAAAAACATTTGGACAGGCACATGGATACGATAGGTTTAGAGGGATATGGGCTAAACGCAGGCAGGTGGGACTATTGTAGATGGGGCAATTTGTGCCAAAGGGCCTGTTTCCATGCTGTATAACCCTCAATGACTCGACACTACTTTCATCTTTATTATAAACTTTTGACGATTGGTTCCATAATGTTGGACATTATAGATAGTTCAAAATGTCTGTAAATGCTTTTATATCTCAGTCGGCTGAACCATCCTATCACCAACTACAGAGCGGTCCTTGTGGAGACTCTTAGACTATCTTTAATCAGACTTTACTGGACTTTATCGCGTACTAAACGTTATTCCCTTTATCCTGCGTCTGCACACTGTGGATGGCTTGACTGTAATCATATGTAGTCTTTCCGCTGATTGGATAGCATGCACCAAAAAGGCTTTTCGCTGTACCTAGATACGTGACAACAAGCTAAAGTAAACTAAACACTTTGATGATGACAAGCCATCATTAATATTCTTCTGATATAACATTATTTATTGTATTTTGCTATCAAGGTTATATGGTGTTTGCGATGTGTAAAGCAGGTTTGTTCCAATTACACAGACCGAAAATAGTTCTATTACATTCGTTAAAGCCATCAATTTATTTTTCTTCAATTTGAACTAATGGGTGATTCTGTCAGATGTTCCTGTTTCTACCTTATTAAGGTTAATCTCTATGTATTTCCTTCTTAGATATTTGAAGAGGAACACAGCATTTTATTCCTGGATCAAGGTGGTGCATTAGTGGCCATTAAACACACACCCCAACCAATCCGCCATCTGTGGTAATTGTTGCTTTTATCATCCTGGTGAAGAAAAATAAATTTCAATAATCTGCCATTAGACTCTAGACTTTCGAGCTAGACCGTGGAAATTGGCCCTTTGGCCCACCGGGTCCTCACCGACCAGCGATCACCCCGTACACTAGCACTATCCTAAACACTAGGGTCAATTTACAATTTACAGAGTTTAGAGGTACAGCTGTAAAGGGGCTGTCCCACTTGGGTGACCTAATCCGCGAGTTCTGGCGAGTTTGCCCTCGACGCATACTCGCAGCATGGTTTACACGAGGTCGTAGGAGGTCTTTGTAACTCTCCTTCATGCTCGAGAGTGGTCTCCGCGTACTCGAGGCCTCAGCTAGATTGCGCCGTATTTTTCAACATGTTGAAAAAATGCCCGCGAGTAAAAAAAGGTCGCCATGGAACAAATCGATACTTTTTTTACTCGTAGGTTTAGTCGTGGTGGGTTGTAGTAGGTCGACATGTTAGTCGTAGGTAATCGAGGGTAGTCGAAGGTCATCGAAGGTAGTCGTAGATAGTCTTCATCATAGTCGAAGGGAGGTCGAAGGGACGTTGAAGGAGATCGAAGGAGGTCGTCTTCACTCTCCACTATTTGGTGTCCAATTTTCCCAAAGTTAGTCGTAGCTAGTCGAAGCTGGTCTTCAACATAGTCGAAGGAGGTCTTCAACATGACATTTTTTCAAACTCTCCTAAACTCTTCTAAACTCGCCAATTAGGTCACCCAAGTGGGACAGCCCCTTAAGGGTAAAGCCCACTGACTCCACACTGACCATCGATCACCCACACACTAGTTCTCTGTTATTCCACTTTCGCATCTTACACGCTAGGGGCAATTTACAGAAGTCAATTAACCCACAAACATGTACGTCTTTGGAATTTGGAAGGAAACCGGAGCACCCAGAGAAAACCCACACACACAGGGAGAACATACAAACTCCGTACAGACAGCACCCGTAGTGAGGATCGAACCCGGGTCAGTAAGGTCCTTACTGACCTTCTTGTGGCAAAGCTATAGGACCACCATCACCACATGGCTAAGGAGTTGGATCACTCTCACCTTCTCAAGGGCAGCAAGGAGCAAGAAACAAATACTGGTCTGCTCAGTGATACCCACATCCCAGGATGAATATTTAAAAGAAAATTAAGGATTTGCTAAGGACTTCCCTCAGTATTAGCTGAGACGGTTGTCAGAATGACAACACTAATAATTCCACCTGTGACAATTGCTAGTTGGACTCTTTTAATCATTGCTGCCAGTGCTAGTTTCAACTTATCTGATGGTAGGGATTGTAAATTGAAAGTTGATGATTTTTTAGCTGGATTGATGCAGAACTGAATCTGCAGTGAATTCCAGACTTCCATCTGATTCACACTGGAGTTGTGTCAGGTCTATTAAATTTGTTTGGCTGCTCCTTGCCTGATCTGTAGACACAAGGAACTGCAGATGCTGGTTTACAAAAAAAGACACAAGGTGCTGGAGTATTATCTCATTGCCATAGAATCATACAGTTTTGAAAACAAGCCTTTTGGCCCAACTTGCCCACACCTACCAACATGCCCCTTCTACACTGGTCCAACCTGCCTGCATTTGGCCCATATCCCTCTACCCACCCTATCCATTTACCTGCCTAAATGTTTCTTAAACATTGCGATAGTACTTGCCTCAACTACCTCCTCTGACAGCTCATTCCATTTACCTTGTCTATAAATTGCCCCTCAGGTTCCTATTAAATCTCTCCCCCCTAACTTTAAACCTATGTCCTCTGGTTCTCGATTCCCCTACTCTGGGTAAAGGACTCTGTGCATTTACTCTATATCTCCTTTAAACAATGTCCCTCTCACCTGAAAGCTATGCCCTCGAGTTTTAGATTTTTCCATTCTGGGGAAAAGGTTCTGACTGTCTACCCTATCTGTGCCTGTCCTAATTGTATATACTTTTATCAGGTCTACCCACATCTCCGGAGTTCCAGGGAAAACTATCCAAGTCTATCCACCCTCTCCCTGTAGTAGTACCCCCTAATTCACTCTTCATTCTGGTAAAATGCTTTTGAAATTTTATTTTACATTTTTTCACGGAATGTCGATATCATTGGTAATACCAGCATTTTTCTGCCCATCTTTAATGTTTTGGAATTGAGTGGTTTGTTGTGCTATTCATGGAGCTGCAGGGCTAGAGTTAAGTATAGGCCAGACCAGGTGCGGGCATTGGTTTTCATCCCTCAAAGGCATTGGAAGGACTTTCATGACAGTCGGACATGTTTAATAGATTCCTGAAGGGTCATCAATCCCTTATCTTCAGAGATGCTGTCTGATCCTCCAATTTACTCCAGCATTTTGTGTCCATCTAAAGATTTTCATTTAATTAACCAACTGAATTCAGTTAACTGAATCGTGGCACAGTGGTGCAATGGTAGAGTTGCTGCCTTACAATGTCATAGACCTGGGATCGATCCTAACTATGGGTGCTGTCTGTACAGAGTTGGTACGTTCTCCCTGTGACCACATGGGTTTTTTCCGGGTGCTTCAGTTTCCCCCCACACTCCAAAGACGTACATGTTTGTAGGTTAAGTGGCTTTGGTAAAAATTGTAAATTGTCCCTAGTGTGTGGGATAGTGCTAGTGTATGGGGTGGTCACTGGCCTGCGAGGACTCAGTGGGCGAAAGGGCCTGTTTCCACGCTGTATCTCTAAAGTCTAAAGTTAAATTCCTCAAGTTGCCCTGGTGGAATATTAAACATGTTGTTAGCCTAGTCCTCTGGGTCATAAAACCACAATGCCAAGAAGGGTACAGCCGTTACCACACAGCGCCTGAGACCCAGGTACAATCCTGACCGTCATTGCTATCTGTGCAAAGTTTGTACGTTCGCCCTGTGACCGTGTGGGTTTTCTCTGGGTGCTCCGGTTTCCTCCCACATTCCAAAGACGTGCAGTTTTGTAGGTTAATTGTACTTAATTAATTAAGGCTTCTGTAAATTGCCCCGAGCGTGTAGGATGCAATGAGATAACATAGAACTTGTGTAAATAGATGATCAATGGTCAGCATGGACTCGGTGAACCGAATCAATGCTGCATCTTTGAACTAAACTAAAATTACTGCTATACTCAAGGCTCTTTGCTCCATTATTTTTTTGGCTGTGTAACACACTTGTCATTATTTGTTTGCTTTGACTAGGTTGAGCTTTGATGAAGGGAGGTCCTGGAGAAAATATAGCTTCACCTCGGTTCCTCTCTTTGTCGATGGTGTACTGGGTGAGCCCGGAGAGGAAACTCTGGTCATGACGTGAGTAGAGACATTTTATTTCATTAATGCAGCCTTAAACCTTTGAAAGATGAAAATAATACCCATTGATGTATCATTTGGCTTTGAGATTAAAGAAAAAAGAAATATTTGGAATAGTGCATGCAGTTCTGGTCGACCCATTGCAGGACGTTTGTGGAGACGAGGTTTACCGGAATGCTGCCTGGATTAGAGGGTTTCAACTACAGGGAGTTCTCACCCATCACTCCCAGAGTAGACGGTCACAACCAGATTAAACGCGGCGTCTTCTCTCACTTAGCAACCTAATTTTTTGCGCCAAACAATTGCCCCAATTACTCCCGATGGGATAACAAATTAATTTTCTTCAGTCTTTTATTTTTGCATTGGTGAATAACAGGCGTAGAAATGGTCTACAAATTTGATACATACTATTGGATATTATGAATGGGAACTAGGTAACTTGGTGCCTTGAATTGTGGGTAAAATTGGATACGGTATCGGATTTATGACTCTTAAGAAATTGTAGATGTTAAAATCTTGAGCAAGAAAACAAACTCTCCCAGCTTTACATTTCACACATTTTTTGTCCTTATCTGACAGTCTTTTGCAAAGATCTTAGAGCTCTAAGATCTTTGGTCTTTTGTCTCCTTTCACCTCTGACCTTTGTCTTTACTCCATCCATCTGCCAATCACCCACCCTCACCCCAATCCCCCTGTCACTTGTCAGGCTTTGCCCTAGTCCCACCTCTCTTTTCCAGTTTTCTCCCTCCTCCTCCATCAGTCTGTAGAAGCGGGGAAAAACAGAGCACAAAGTGCTGGAGTAATTCAGAGGGTCAGGCAGCATCTGTGGAGAACACTGATAGGCGATGTTTCGGGTTGGGATCCTTCTTCAGACCCATGAAGTCACCTATCCACGTTCACCAGAGATGTTGCCTAACCCGCTGAGTTACTCCAGCACTTTGTGTCCTTTGTTGGAACCAGCTTCTGCAGTCCCTTATTTCTACAATCTGAAGAAGGGTCTTGACCGTAACGTCATTCCTCCATTCCCTCCAAGATCCTGCCTGACAGCAAAGTTCCTCCAGCACTTATAGATAAAGCTAGATTAGGCACAGTGATACACCAGTAAAGTTGCTGCCTTACAGCGCCAGAGTCCTGAGTTTGATTCAGACTACGGATGCTGACTGTAGGCAGTTTGTTCATTCTCCCTGTGACCATGTGGGTTTTCTCCGGGTGCTCCAGTTTCTTCCAACATGCCAAAGACGATCAGGTTTTTAGATTAATTGGCTTTGATAAAAATTGTAAATTGTCCCTCGTGTGTAGGATAGTGCTTGTGGACGGAGTGATCGCTGGTCGGTGCGGACTTGGTGGGCTGCAGGGCCTGTTTCCGCACTGGAAAAGGGTCTCAAAACTGAACTAGAAACTAATAGCCCTGCCCCACGGTACGAGTTCATTCCAAGAGCTCTCCCGAGTTTAAAAAAAAAAATCAAACTCGTGGTAAGCACGGAGAATGAACGTAGCGGATACATCAGAGCTCGGGGACGTCTCTTAGCGGCTCGTAACGCTATCGGCAGGTACTCGGGAAGACTCGCTCATGGCAGGTAAGCACGGGAAGACTCGTGAAGATTTTTCAACATGTTGGAAAATGTCTACGAGAGCCCCAAGCACTGAGGAGTGGCCATTACCGTAAATCTCCGAGTTCAAATCAGGGCAAACTCGGGAGAGCTCTTGGAATGAACTCGTACCGTGGGCCAGGGCTTTAAGAAAGTATCCTCAATTGACTTCCCCATGTTGATGTAAAAAAAACAAGAAAGTAAAACATGGATGTGACATGAAGTCGTTCTAGCGAGTGAAACAGCTGTTAAAGGAAGCAATGTTCTTAGTCTCCCAGGAATAACGAAAACAAATGCAGAAAGAATTAAACGTCTCTGAACCCTTCTTAACAATTGCAAAAGGGTCTAAAAAATTTAAATATGGGCTTTGGAATTAAGGTACAGGGCAGCACTGTAGCACAGCAGTACAGTTGTTGTCATATTGCGCCAGAGATCTAGACTCCACCGTTCAATGAGATCACAGATGACCTGATTTTGGCCTTTGCCACATTCCTGTCTCATTCTGTTCTTACAGTACTGGACCCACTTTGTCTTGCAATTCTTGGGCTGAGTGCCCAATTCTTACCACCCACTGAACAGAGACACACAGGGGAAGACACTGACAGATTTTTAGACCAAACTGAACAGTGTTCCACAGCAGCTTATGGTTCCTGGAATTGCTCGGGGCTGACCTTGACAATGTGTGACAGTACAAAATGGGTAATGGAATGAAGGTGGCCTCTTCTATATCGGCATCAATCACTCTGTGAACCTTCTGCATGGTGGAAAAGTGAAGCAATGCTTGCAACACAAGCTTACAGGGAACAGTCATTAGACTTTAGAGATACCGTGTGGAAACAGGCCCTACTGTGTGCACTCCAACCATCGATCACCCCGTACAATATCACTATCCTACACACTATGGACAAGTTACAATCTTATCAAAACCTATTAACCTAAAATCCTGTATGTCTTTGAAGTGTGGGAGGAAACCAGAGCACCAGGAGCAAACCCACACGGTGACAGGAAGAATGTACAAATTCCATACATACAGCACCCGTAGTCAAGATCAAATCCGGATCTGCATCCCTGGAGAACACGGATAGGTCGGGATCCATCTTCATAACCCAGCTGGTCAGGCTTTATCCCTGGAGAATAAGGGCAAGTAACTTTTCTGGTTGAGACCGTTCCTCAGATATGAAGAAGGGTCCCTACCCGAAATGCCACCTGCCCATGTTCTCCAGGGATGCAGCCTGGCCTGCTGAGTTACTCCAGCATTTTGTGTTTTTCCTTGGAATACATAGTCAGGGAATTTTGTGACTGTGCCTTTCACTTGATTTCCATTCTTTGGTGATTGAGGCAGGTGTCAACGTATTGGAGATCCTATTGAAATGCTTGAAGGAAAATCATTCAAAGCGCACCTTGAAAATAGAATGATTTACTGTTTTTCCGTGCTCATGTTTGGTGGAGTAAATAATGACAATAATTCCGAGTGAGTTCTTCCCACATCAAGTAGGCCCAATGATGGATGAGCCAGGAGGTTGTTCATGCACAGTCCCCCATGTTATAGGAAGCAACTCCAAGGTAATTAATAAGCCCCAGTTAATCAGCTCAGGCCAATCTGAGATCTATCCCATATTGAAGAATTTTTGTTTAGATTAAATTGCACTTAATTATTTGTTGTTATTTCAGCACAAATAGCGATACCAATGCACCGCACTTCAGCGTGTTCCCTTGTGCTGATCATCCGTTTATTTCTCAGAGTCACTGGGCTGAAATACTGGCTGCTGTTTATGGGGCTCCCTTTTCACCAGTCTAATTCAAAGAACACATACCATGATTGATACAGCTCCATCTCCTACACTTCCCAATTGTCATTATATTAGCGGCTACATGAATCCATTTATTTTAAATTAAGCACGTTCCAGCCATTGAATAATGCTGATTAGACATTTCACTCGTGTGTGTTTTACATTTTTAATTAGTAAAGTAATGTTTGTTTCGACTCTACTTGTGCATGATATCCTAAAACGCAGATAATTGCTGAACCTAAGAGCTTGTAAATATGTGTGAAAAGTGAAGAGATCACAATGTCAATCCAGCTCATTCCTCTAACATTTTAACCTGCCTGAATTGGCTCACAATTCACCCAGGGCTCGTATCCAATGAACTCAGATAGGCATCCATCTAGTTCAGCCTGACTGACCCTCAGCTTACACACTCCAGCACCCAACTTACTCAATCGTCCAACCAATTAACCCAGTCTGGTAATCGACCTAACCTAGTCAGACACCCAACTAACCCATTTGGGCATTTAACTAATCCAGTCCAGTACTCAAGTAACTCAGCCTGGCCTAGTCCAGTAGTCAACTAACCTAAACACAAAGTGCTGAGGAACTCAGTGGGTCAGGCAGCATCTGTGAAGAGAATGGAGAGGCGATGATTCAGATCGGGATCCTTCTTCAGACTCAAGTAGGGTCCCGACCTGAAATGTCGCCTGTCCATTCTCAGATGTTGTCTGACCCACTGAGTTCCTCCAGCACTTTTTGTTTTGCTCACGGTTCCAGCATCTGCAGACCCTTGTGTCTCCAGTCAACTAGCACAGTGAGATATGCAGCCAATTTAGTCTGGTACTTAACTAATCCAGTCTGGCATCCAAGTAATAGTCCGCTGCTCAACTAATCCAGTGTGGTATCCAGCTAATGCAAGTCTGGTGTTCATTTAAACAAGTATGCCACTCAACTAAAGATGCCCAACATGAAGCACTCCACAACTAATGGTCCAATGAGCTAATTCAGTCTGACACCCAATTTATACAGAGCACCATACAACGAATCTAGTTTAATATTAGCTAATCCAGACAGACAATCCAACCCTGCCTAACACCGAACTAAATCCATAGAGTACACTGGCACCAAGCTCATGCTCAACGAACAGTCTTTAGTTTAGTTTACTATTGTCATGTGTACCAAGGTACAGTGAAAAGCTTTTTTGTTGTCTGCTATCCAGTCAGTGAAAAGACTAAACATGATTAAAATCAAGTCTTTCTTAGTGTACAGATACAGGAAAAAGGGAATAAAGTTTAGTGCATGATGGAGTCCAGTAAAATCCTATTAAAGATAGTGTGAAGGTCTGCAATGAGGTAGATGGAAGGTCAGTACCGCTCTTTAGTTAGTGATAGGACGGCACAAGTTGCCTGATAACAGCTGGGAAGAAACTATGACACTAGATAATGCAGTCTGGCACCAAGCTTGCCTGCAATGGTACCCAACTGGTTCAATCTGTACATCCAAACAAACCCAGTGTAAGTTCCATCCAATTCAGACCAAAATTAGTTCCCAGTAGACCAGTTCTGGCATCTAATCAACCCCGAATAGCACTCTGTTAAGTTTGGTTAACATCTATGTAACACAGACAGGCATCCAATTAATCGTGACTGGCATCGAACCAATCCAGTCTGGCATCCAAATAACCCAGGCTACATCTAACCACTCTGATTCACATTCAGTTATCCTAACTGGCACCAACTCCATCCCGTTGGCATTCAACCAAACCAGCCAAAGCAAAACTGACAACCAACTAACCATGCCTGGTACCCAGCAAATCAGGTCTGACACTTCAGTAACCCAGTCCATCATGCAAGCAACCCTGATCCCAGTTAACTACCCCACTGGTATAGACAGCCAATCCAACCAATATAGTCTGGTGCTGGTCAAAGCAGACCGGCTCCCAAGTAACCCGTCCTTAGATCACATACAATTTGAACACCGTCAACATCCCCAAATGCTGCCATCATACACGTGTTTATTCCAAATATCCATTCCTATTTCAATAAACATACATTCTCTAAGATGGAGACACAAGAAACTGCAGATAGACACAACAAGCTGGAGTAACTCAGGAGGGAGCATCTCTGGAGGGAAGGAATGGGTGACGTTTCGGGTCGAGACCCTTCTTCAAGGAACTGCAGATGCTGGTTTATAAAAAAAAGACACAGAATTCTGGAGTAACTGTGCAGCAATCAAACCAGATAATACTAAACATAAATACAGACAAACCAAACTCATGTCATAGAGTCATAGAGTGATACAATGTGGAAACAGGCCCTTCAGCCCACACCGATCAACCTGTCCCATCTACGCTCGTCCCACTTGCCTGCGCTTGGCCCATATCCCACTAAACCCGTCCTATCCATGTATCTGTAAATGTTTCACAAAATATTGCGATAGTTCTTGTGATAGTACCTTGGTATTCACTACTTTTGGAAAAAATATTATATGAATGTGATCAATAGAATGACAGGGGGCACAGTGGCACAGCAGTAGAGTTGCTGCCTCACAGGGTTTGATCCTGACAATAGGTGCTCTCTGTACAGAGCTTGTACATTCTCCCTGTGACCGCATGGGTTTTCTCCAGGTGCTTGTAGTTATTTGGCTTCAGTAAATGGCCCCTAGTGTGTAGGATAGACTAGTGTACGGGTGATTGTAGGTCGGCGTGGACTTGGTGGGCAGATGAGACTGTTTCCATGTTGTATCTCTAAACTAAACTGAACTAAAAAGAAAGGCAAATGTTATTGGCACGCATTCATATTGAACCCTCTTGTTTGTTTTTGCCATTGGCAGTGTGTTTGGTCATCTCAGCCACCGCTCTGAATGGCAATTGGTCAAAGTGGATTACAGGTCTATCTTCAGTAGGAAGTGTATGGAGAACGACTTCCAGGTCTGGACACTCCACACTCAGGTTAGTGATGGCACCATCTTCGATCTCCCCCAATCCTACACAAATTCCTCTAATTCTCCTTCTCCCGCCTTCTCTCTTCCTATATATCTCCCTGCACTACCTTCTCCCCACCTCCCTTTCCTTAGCTCCCCTTCCCCACCAAACAGGGACAGTCGCTTCACAGCTGTCATCGGGCAGTTGAACCATCCTATCAATGACTAGAGAGTGGTCCTGAGCTGCCACCTATCTCATTGGAGACCCATGGACTATCTTTAATCAGACTTCACTGGACTTTACCCTGTACTAAACGTTATTCCCTTTATCCTGTGGATGGCTCGATTGTAATCATGTACAGTCTTTCGACTGTCTGGAGAGCAAGCAACAAAAATGCTTTTTTACTGCACCTCAGTACACATAACGATAAACTGAACTAAACGAAATCACACCGCACCCGATTCTCTACCCCTCCACCAACACAGCTCTTTTGCCACCCAACCCACTTAGTTCTCCCTAGCGCCATCTTACCCCCTCATCTCCCCCCACATTTCTATGTTGTGCCTACAGCACAGTGACCCTGTGACTTGGTGTATGTTATGGCACTGAAATTAAAAATCCAAGCCTTCTCTTTACGATGGGTCAAACCTCGTCAGTATTTGGGTTCCAGAGCAGCAAGTAAATAATTCACCGGGCTTGTCCTGCATTTCTCGGCGACTTCAATAAAAGGCAGAGAAAGCAGTGCAGATACACCACTCTCACCACATGTAATGGTTTCAGATTCTAATAACCTATCTCCCCAATCATGATCTAATTGCACTGAATTGTCCCAGTTGGTTTTAATGGGTCTCACTTGACATATTTTGCCTGGAGCCTGAACATAATTAATTTCCAATTGACAGTTCACGTTGCTGGTCTAATTACCGTCCCTCCTGCCTTGTGACATCTGGTACACAAGGTGTACAGGAGGGTGAGCAGTGGCCAGCAGTCTGTCACTCTGGGATGATCCTAGATGAATACATGTGAAGGGGTTTTGTTACGACGCGGTACACAAGGCAGTCCGCCAGTGTTGCAGCGGATCAAAGTCAACAACACACGGGATTCAGCCCGATTCAGCAGACGCCAATCTGCGCAGGATTGAAGCTGAATCAAATGAGTCTTACTGTTTCATGCATGGTGACGGCTCGGTTCACTGGCAGCCTTGCTGATTGTTAAACCAGCTTCACATCACAGAGCCCATTCACCACACATAACGTCTACTCCGAAGCAGCATCTCGAGTCTCCGAAATATTCTGCTGCTCCCTCTTAACGGCAAGAAATAAAATGTTGAGAAAAGCTCAGCAGGTCAGGTCACATCTGCAGAAAGAGAAACATTTAACATGGTAGGTGGCAAAATGACGCAGTGGTACAGTTGCTGCCTCAAGGAGCCAAAGACCCCGGTTCGATCCTGACTATGGGTGCTCCCTGTACGGAGTTTGTACGTTCTCCCCATGATCGCATGGGTTTCTCTGGGTGCTCGGGTTTCCTCCAACACTCCAGAGACGTACACGTATGTAGGTTAATTTGCTTCTGTAAATTGTCCCTAGTTTGTTGGGTAGCATTAGTGTACGAGGTGATTGGTGGTCGGCGGGGACTCGGTGGGACCAAGGGCCTGTTTCTGCGCTGTATCTCTGAAGTCTGAAGTAAAGGTCCGGGACCCTCATCAGAATCTAACAGAGCTTCTCATCAAAAGAGTGCATATCCATCTCACAGTCATGGCGTCAGAGAGCTCATTCCATAAAACAACCACCCTCTGTGTGAAAAGTTGCACCTCGGGTTTCTATTAAATCTTAACCCCCTCATCAGTCAGAGTACAGAGTATAGAAGCTGGGAGGTCATGTTGCAGTTGTATAAGACGTTGCAGACTGCATTTAGAATATTGTGTTCAGTTCTGGGCACCACGTTATAGGAAAGATATTGTCAAGCTTGAAAGGGTTCAGAGAAGATTTACCAGGATGTTGCCAGGGCTAGAGCGTGTGAGCTATATGGAGAGGTTGAGTAGGCTGGGTCTATATTCCTTGGACCACAGGAGGATGAGGGATGATCTTACAGAGGTATACAAAATCATGAGAGGAATAGATCGGGTAGATGCACAGTCTCTTGCCCAGAGTAGGGGAATTGAGGACCAGAGGTCATAGTTCATCTGAGGGATAACCATTTCACACAAAGGATGGTGGGTGTTTAGAACAAGCTGCCAGAGGAGGTCCTTGAGGTTGGGACTAAACCAACTATTAAGAAACAGACGGGTACATGGATAGGACAGGCTTGGAGGGATATGGACTAAGCGCAAGCAGGTGGGACTAGTGTAGCTAGGACATGTTGGCCGGTGTGGGCAAGTTGGGCCAAAGGGCCTGTTTCCACACTTTATCACTCTATGACTCAATGCTGACTAAAATAGGCATCTAAGCTGGTCTGATTTTCCTGCATTTGACTCATATCCCTCTAAACCTTTCTCATCCATGTTTCTGTCCAAATGCCTTCTAAATACTGCTATTGTATCCACCTCAACCACTTCCTCAGGCAGCTCATTTCATAAACCATCCACCCTCTATGTGAAAAAGTTGCCCCTCAGGATCCTGATAAATCTTACTCCCCTCATCATAAACCTATCCCTCGAGTTCTTCATTGCAGTACTCTAGGAAAAAGACTGCATACATTCACCTTATCAGTCGTCCTTATTTGTAATGTAGTGTAGCAGTAATGTGCATCCTTATTTATTGCCCATCTCTAATTATCTTTGGGAAGGCAGAGGTGTACACTTGCCTTGGTCTGCTGCTGGCCTGCTCAGCTAAGAGGGTGGCAAAGAGTTGGCTTTCAAAGACAGCACAATGGTGCAGTGGTAGAGTTGCTGCCTTACAGCTCCAGAGACCTGGGTTCGATCCTGACTATGGGTTTTGTCTGTATAGAGGCTGGGTCTTTATTCCATGGAGCACAGGAGGATGAGGGGAGATCTTATAGAGGTATACAAAATCATGAGAGGAATAGATCAGGTAGTCTTTTACCCAGAGTAGGGGAATCGAGGACCAGAGGACATATGTTCAAGGTGAAGGGGAAAAGATTTATTAGGAATCAGAGGGGTGGCTTTTTCATTGAGGTTGGTGGGTGTATGGAACAAGCTGCCAGAGGAGGGAGTTGAGACTGGGACTATCCCATCGTTTAAGAAACAGTTGGACAGGTGCATGGATAGGACAGGTTTGGATGGATATGAACCATGTGCAGGCAGGTGGAACTAGGGTAGCAGGGACATTGTTGGCCGGTGTGGGCCTGTTGGGCCTGTTGTATTGCTCTACTCTCTCTCTATAAAAAATTGTGGAATTTAGTAAAATTGTATGGAGGATAGTATTAGTGTGCGGACTCAATGGGCCCAGTATCTCTAAAGTCGAAAGCCTAAAGCTTTGTTCACTCTGTTCATCTCCTAACCAAAGATTTTAGAGTTATTGAGTCATACGGCACGGAAACAGACCCTTTGGCCCAACTTGCCAAGATGGCCCATCTACACTAGTTCTAACTGCCTGTGTTTGCCCCATATCACTCTAAGCCTCTCCTATCCATGTACCTGTCCAAATGTCTTTTAAATGATATGGAGAAAAAGCAAATATATAGTTGTATAACAAAGATAGGACCGAATCTTACTGAAAGCTAGAACACGACCTTAAACAGGGGGGTGCTTTATTGAGTCATTCTCAGGGATGATCAGGGATCATCACCAAATGTTGTTATTTGGTGATGATCCCTGGATGTGTGAGCTCTGATCTGAAAGGAGACATGTTGGTGAAGCTGTAAGCGTTACTCCTTCACCGTTCCAGCGACCCAGGTTTGATCCTGACCCGCACGGGTTATTCCCTCTTTGGGATGCTTTGATTGCGCAGACTTGAAAGCATCTTTAAAGCTGGCAAACAGGATCAGCCTTTTCCTCCAGCGGAAAGGTTGTCCCGTCTCCTCAGTTAGGCTGAAGATTTTAAAGCAGGCAAATTGCAAACCTTGGCCAAGGTGGCAACAACAGCCGGTCTCCAGTTGGCTTATTGAGCTGTATTGACGCTACTTTAACTCAGATGTCAACAGGCAGGCTCCCATCTGCTTGATCCTGGCATTTACATAACAAAACGTGACTTGGGCTCCTCTCAAAGCAGAGCCCAAGTCACGGGAGATAGACACAAAATGCTAGAGTAACTCAGCGGGTCAGGCAGCATCTCTGGAGAAAAGGAATAGGTGACTTTTCGGGTCGAGACCCTTCTTCAGACTGACAGTCGGGGAGAGGGGGGAAATGAGATCTAGCGAAAGGTTAGATTTGTAATCTTATGGTTGTTAGTTCAATCCCTCTCATCTGCCAAAAGTTTCCCACAAGAGTAAATCATCAAAGTCTTTTATCTGAAAATGAAGAAAATAATAGATGTAGTTACTAAGCAAGGTGTGCAACAGGATGTTTAATGTCAGCTTCATGTTGAAAGAGCGGAAGAGGGCAGATGATGACATGAACTGTTGTCGGCACATACTAACATGTCAGTGGAAAGACTATACATGATTACAATCGAGTTGTCCACAGTGTACAGATACAGGATAAAGGGAATAACGTTTAGTGCAAGATAAAGTCCTGTAAAGTCTGACCAACGACAGTCGGAGGGTCTCCAATGAGGTAGATGGCAGCAGAGGACCGCTCACTATTTTCTGACGTTAAACAGCAATATTAACCAGGAATTTTTGGGATTGGTCAAAAAAGAACGTGTTGGTGGAACTCGGCAGGTCAGGCAGCAACCCGTTCCATCCCCAGACGCTGCCTGACCCGTTGTGTTCCTCCAGCACTTAGTTTTTTGCTCAAGATTCCAGCTTCTGCAGTTTCCTGTGTCTCAACTCAAAGATTGTTATGGACAAAGTTATCAGATTTGCTAATGTGCAGATAAATACAGGTGCGAGATGAGAGCTGATATGGGAGTCGACAGCAAATTTATCATCTATTCATAGAGGCCGCCAGGACCATCTTCTTTGCTGTCGTCTGCTGGGGCAGCAGGGCAAAGGCTGCGGATGCCAATAGGTTCAACAAACTCATCAGGAAGGCTGGCTCCACCCTGGATTCATGGGAGAGGGGCTTAGAGGGGTGGATGCTCCTCAAACTGCCGAGCATCCTGGACAATCCAGCTCACCCCCTCCATGACACACGGGTCAACCTGAGGAGAACCATCAGCAACAGACTGGTTCCACCAAGATGTAGGACAGAACACCACAGGAGGTCCTTCTTCCCGGTGGCTTTCAAACTTCACAACTACTCCCCCTTCTGTCATGGGGTAGACTGAGACTGACTCCCCCCCCCCACACTCCCCAATCTTTGCACATCCCCAAGCATTTCCAATCGTCACTTTAATTTCGTCTTTCATGTACTTTGTGTTTTTTATGACTGTTGGCAGATCGATTTCCCTCGTGGGATAAATAAAGTTCTATTGTATCGTAGTCACACCGCATGGGAGCAGGCCCTTCAGCCCAACTTGCCCATGCCAACCAAGGTCCCACCTGCCCACATTTAGACCATATAACTCTAAACCTTTCCTATCCATGTACCTGTCCAAATATATTTCACTCCATTGCTTAAAGCCACCATAACTTCAGGAAACATTTTGACAGGGAGAGTAGATGGGCACCAATGTATTCCATTTTAATGTTCCATTGTTTCCTTTTTTAACGAGTTCCAGGCAGGAATGGTTAAGCTTGCTCATTTATTCCAGAATTGCTGCTTTTCTCCCAAACGTTCCACCCTGTGTTTCAATTTCCACTCTCTAAATTTCTGTGAATATTGTTATTGACGAATATTAAAATCTACTGACCTGAAAATATAAATTACATTCATAATGTCAAACATTTGAGTCCATTTTTAGTTTAACAAATACAATGAGTAGCTTTAAGGTGAGACGAGCAAAGTTTAAAGAGAACAAGTTTTTTTTTTTAATTAATTAGCATAATTTTTGCCATCGTTTTAAGGTGAGAGGGGCAAAGTACAAAGTATATGTGTGGAGCAGGTGGGTGCCTGGATCGCACTGCTAGGGGTGGTGGTGGAGGCTTGGCTGACACCCTGTGAAACGCTGTGTTTCTGTTTCCTCTCTCTGCCTCATCACTCGGACACTCTGCCCCCACCCCGCCACGTCGCTGTAAGCAGCAGGCAACCTGCTTCTTGGTAGCTCTGAGCAGCTGTCCTTTAATCTGCTGGCAGAGAACTACAGCATGAGCAGACTCGAGTGGATCCTGCTTTGATTTTCTCTCTCTCTCGCTCCCTTCCTATACTCTTTTATGTGGCTCCCCCATTACAGCAAGGCTCTGATCAATGGCTTTGGCACATCAAGAAATGCGAGAGGAAGGAAGGGGGGAGATTTGTTGCCCATGTCTTATCGTTCAGTAGCTTAGCTCCTGTACTTTGAGTTATTGTGCTGCCAGATACAAAATTGCATCTTCCCGCAACCATTTGCCTGTTGCTTCCTTCAAGCTGAGAAGGGACCGTGGTGAGCTGTCATATTTTTAATCACATGGTGGTTAGTTCAATCCCTCTATCTCGCAATAAATTCCCACAAGAGTAAACCATCAAATTATTTTATTCGAAATGGAAGGAAATAAATAATGTAGTTTCTAAACAAGGTGATCAACAGGAGTTTTAATGTAATCTTCGTTGCCTGATTCAAGAGTTTTGCCTCTTTTGATAAGAACATTATTTCTGCAGCCACATGAAGGGTTGGATTAATCTCTGTGTGAACAAGCTTCAGATACGTGGACCTGAAGTCCAATGGCAACTGCCTAAATTCCTATCCTTTTACCACATTTGACCAGATAACGTTCCAAATACCAGCATCTGCAGTACATTCCTAAACATTTTGTCTGCTCCACTGAGTAATCTCCTCAAGGTATGCCAACTATTCCTTTTCTCCAGGGATGCTGCCTGACCTGCTGAGTTATTCCAGCATTTTGTGCCTATCTTTGGTGTAAACCAGCATCTGCAGTTCCTTTCTACATAATTTCCTACAGAGCCCAGTTTAGATTAGAGATACCACATGGAAATCAGCCCTTCGGCCCTCTGAGTCAATGCCGACCATTGATCACTAGCTCTATGTTATTCCACTTTCTCAAACTGCACACTGAAGGCAATTTTACGGCAGACAATTAACTCACATAGAAACATAGAAACATAGAAAAAAGGTACAGGAGTAGGCCATTACAAACCTGCACGTCTTTGGGGTGTGGGAGGAAACCCACGCAGTCACAGAAAGAACGTGCAAACTCTGCACAGACAGGTTCTGAATGTTAACTTCTTATCACACTTGTGGAATGCTCAGTTCCAATAAAGAGTGTGCATGGAGTGAATTTGTTCTGATTTGCTATCCGTTACTGAGCATTGACATTGAACAACTGATTCTGTATTCTCCACCTGCATTTAAGCAGAACTCCATTTTGCAAATATCCCCCCGGGTATCTTTCACCCTTTTACCCTTCCCAATTACCAACTGTTAACTAGCAAGTTAACCCTGAACAAATTCCCAAACATTCAATAGAACAGAATGAGGACTGGACTTTTAAGACTTCTGCACTGCACTCTTAGAGCCATAGACTTGTGTTATTACTGTTTTTTATCGCTTCCCTATAAATATTAATGTTCAGCCTCTCCATACTAAGTGGCTGTATGGAAAAAAACATATTGCCTGATCTTTCGCCTCATTCAAGAGACTTGAGCTTTTTGCTGCACTATCTCAGTCCTATTCGAAATAACTTGGGATTTTCTTGTAAACAATTCTGTACCACATCTGCCACTGTCTTATCTTCTCCATGGATAATATATTAGCAGCAGACTAAAAAAGTGCCCTTAAATTTAAAAATCGACTCCAGTCCCTGCCACTGAGGATGAGCCTTGTAGGAAATTGACAGAGTGGAAGAGGGCAGATGATGAAATGAACTGCTGTCAACAAAGTGGCACAGCGGTAGAACTGCTGCATGACAGTGCAAGAGACCCAGGTTCGATCCTGACTACGGGTGTTGTCTGTACAGAGTTTGTCCGTTCTCCCTGTGACCACGTGGGTTTTCTCAGGGTGCTCTCGTTTTTTTCCCAGATTCCAAAGACATATAGGTTTGTAGATGAATTGGCTTCAGTAATATTGTAAAATTGTCTCTGGTGTGTGTAGGTGATAGTGTTCATGTACGCGGATTGCTCATTGGCGAGGACTCGTTGAGCCGAAGGGCCTGTTTCCACACTGTATTCCCTCTAAATTAAACTAAACTAAACTGAGTCTTAAGTACTACCCATCTTAATAGTGTTGTGTATCGGCCAACATCTATATGGTTTTACTTAGTATTGGCTATCCAAACATTTGGTTACTCATGTTTAGTCATGTGGGCATTTTACACTGATCTTCATTTGCAGAACATGCAATTTGTTATCAATGGTCGCAAAATTTGAAACTGTAAGGTGTTGTCAAAATCCAAAGTACAACATACATCAAACATCTGATCTCATGATCTTATCGAGGGTGTACAAAATCATGAGAGGAACAGATCGGATAGATGCACAGAGACTCTTGCCCAGAAGGGTATCAATAATCAGAGAACACAGGTTTAAGTTGTGGGGGGGGGGAAAGATTTAAAACATTTTATACAAAGGGTGGTGGGTGTATGGAATGAGCTGCCAGAGGAGGTAGTTGAGGCAGGGACTATTGCAACATTTAAGAAACATTTAGACAGGTACATGGATAGGACAGGTTTAGAGGGATATGGGCTAAACACAGGCAGGTGGGACTATTGTAGATAGGTCACATTGGCGGGCGTGGGCAAGATGGGCCGAAGGGCCTGTTTCCACACTGTATGACTAACTGTTGATTATTCGGAGTCCTCATTTCTTACCAGTGTGGTTTCCTTGAAGGGAGAGCCTTGCATCATAGGGGAGACGCGGATATACAAGAGACGTCGCCCGGCAACGCGCTGCATCTTGGGGAAGAAATACAGAGAAGCGGTGACATACGTGCCATGCAATTGCACAGACAAGGACTTTGAGTGGTGAGTGCCTCCTTCTTGACATTTCACACCTGCACCTTAGGCAGTGTCTCGTGGCTGAGGATGAGTTGCATCCTCCAAAGTAACTGTGTACTCCAGGGGTGGTGAGGAACCCAATGTGGGACCCACAAGCTCTGCTACAGATGGGCCACCTGATGATTGGTGAGGTGGCTAGGCAATTTACAAGGCGATGTGCCCCAAAAGCCATTTGCACGCCTTCCATCAGCTCCTGGCAAAATGTCTCCAGGTTCTCATTGCCTTCCTGGTTGTTCCTCACCTAATTTGATTTTTCAAGGGCCAGAGACTAGAGGCAGCACAGTGGCGCAGCAATATAGCTGCAGCCTTACCACGCCAGAGACCCGGGTATGTTCCTGACTACGGGTGCTGTCTGTACAGAGTCTGCACATTCTCCCTGTGACCGCGTGGGTGCTCCGGTTTCCTCCACACTCCAAAGACATGCAGGTTTGTAAGTTAATTGGCTTTGGTAAAATTGTAAATTGTCCCTGGTGTGCAGGATAGTGCAAGTATATGGGTCAGCATGGACTCGGTGGACTGAAGGGCCATTTCCGCACTGTGTATCAAAAATGCCCATAAAGAGATGCAGATACTGTATTTCCCCGTGGGTGCTTTGAGAAGTTCCTCCTCCTCTGTCCTTCTGGTAACCTTTTTGTGTTACTGAGTTTGGAGTGACGATTCCTTTTCAGGATAGACACAAAATGCTGCAATAACTCAGTAGGACAGGCAGCATCTCTGGAGAGAAGGAATGGGTGTCGTTTCGGGTCGAGACCCTTTCTTCAGACTGATCTTGACGACCCAAAACGTATCCTTCCTTCTCTCCAGAGATGCTGTCTGTCCAGCTATTACTCCAGCATTTTGTGTCTATCTTCGATGTAAACCAGCATCTACAGTTCCTTCCTACACATTCCTTTTCAGGAGTCTGGTGTCAAAGATGTGGCCGACCTTTTAGGGCTGACTGAGCGTAATTACTACCTCAATGTTTTGGGAGAGGAAACTGATGGGGGATTGCTCATCCCGTCAATGGATTTGGAAGATGTTGCAGAAATGCCACACTGGGTTTGTGGGTTTAATTTAGTTTAGTTTAATTTTGGTTTAATTATTGTCACATGCACCGAGGTACAGTGAAAGGTTTTTGTTGCGTGTTATCCAGTCAACGATAAGACTATACATAATTACAATCAAGCCGTCCACAGTGTGCAGATACAGGATAAAGGGTATAACATTTAATGCAAGGTAAAGTCCTGTAACGTCCGATTAAAGATAGTTTGCAAGTCTCCAATGAGGTCAACTGGTGGTCAGGACTGCTCTCTAATTGGTGAAAGGAGAGTTCAATTGCCTGAAAAAACAGTGTCGGAACTGCAAATTGCGGTTTAAACCGAAGATAAACACAGAAACCTGGAGTAACTCAGCAGGTCAGGCAGCATCTCTGGAGAAACGGAGTAAGTGATGTTTTGGGTCAGTCTGGAGAATGGTCCTTACCCAAAATCTGGTACCTCTGTATCTCATACCTGATGGGAGAGGGGTAAGGAGGGAGTGACCGGGGTGAAACTCGTCCTTAATTATGCTGGTGGCCTTGCCGAGACAGCATGAAGTTTAGATGGAGTCAATGGAGGGGAGGTTGGTTTGCGTGATGGTTTGGGCTACGTCCAGCAACTCCCAGCAATTTCTTGGGGTCATGAATGGAGCTGTTCCCAAACCATGCAATGGGGATCTTCACCGACCTCTTATGGGGACTGTAAGACCAAGTATATTGGAGCAATCACCAAACTGGTGAAGGTCATTTTGGCTTTAAGTTAGAAAGGTTTGACGGATAGAGAGGGAGAAAGATTCATCCAGTGAGTGCAAGGTCATTATCCAAAAGATGAAGGAGGTACATCCTTATCATAATTTAGAAATACCTGAAAGAGCATTTGAGTTTGAGTTTAGTTTATTGCCACCTGTACAGAGGTACAATGAAACACTTTTGTTCAGTGGTAACCAGTCAGCGGAAAGACAATACATGATTACAACCAAGCCATCCACAGTGTACAAATGCATGATAAAGGGAATAATGTGAATAACATTAATAATGTTTAGTGCAAGAGCCAGACATGGCACAAGCCACAAGATGACACAAGGTGCATGTAAATCTTTTTAACTTGTCGGTGCCAAAACGTGGCGCCACTTGTGTGCTGCCCAGGTGAGGTTTGCTACACGATTCTACCAGGTTGTTTGCAACACAAAGCACTTCACTGAACATAGGTACACGTGACAATAAAATACCATTCAACCATTGAATTATTGAAGGCCACGGACTAGGGCTGAAAAGTAACATTAATCTCAATGTTTCTTTCTCGGCCAGCAGATATGAAGGGTTAAGTGATCTCATTTTGTGTTCTAAATATCTGCGACTCTGTGACCTACATGGGTTGGGCGGCTTAGTTGCACTCTTGGGTAGTGGTTTTACCACCTGGACTACTAGCCGAGAAGCACCCGTGCGACACATTTTCCCATTCGTCATAGTTTGGAAGATTAAACTTTGAGATAATGGAATTGACTGGTGACAGTAGCTGGGCTTGACCCTCATCAGACTCACTGAATTGGACCAGAACTTCTGCCAATAAAGAAATTAACCTCGTCCATCAGGAGGAGGTCAGTGTGGGAATTCAGCTCACCGCTAACGTAGGTTTCTATTTATCCAGGCCCACTCCCAAGCATAGAAACACAACTGTTTCCACGAGTCCGTAGCTGAAATTTAAAGGTGTCTGTTATCTCTGGCCTGCCTTATGTCTCCCTCTTTAGTGTTTACTGGTTGAGTTTCATGTTATTCCTGCCTACATCCTATGGATAGCAAGCTGTTTTCTTTGCATGAGAGTTGTGGCATTTTTCATTGGAACATGGGTTCAGGAAGTGCTGAAGTAACTCAGGCTTGGACCGAGTGGATGTGGAGAGGATGTTTCTTCTAGAGCGAGAGTCTAAGACTGGAGGTCATAGCCTCAGAATTAAAGGACGTTCTTTTAGGACGGACATGAGGAGAAATTTCTTTAGTCAAAGGGTGGTGAATGTGTGGAGTTATTTGCCACAGAAGGCCAAGTCAGCAGATATTTTTAAGGCAGAGATAGATAGATTCTCAATTAGCACAGGTGTCAGAAGTTAGGGGAAAAGGCAGGAGATCGAGATTAGGAAGGAGATAGAGATCAGCCATGATTGAAGGCAGAGTAGACTTGATGGGCCAAATGGCCTAATTCTACTCCTATCACATGACCTTATTACCTTATAACGGTTCAGGCAGCATCTCTGGAGGATATGATAGGTGACATTTTGGGCTAGGATCATTTTTCAGACTGATGTAGGGGTGCGTTGTAGGTCTGAAGAAGGGTTCTGACCCAAAACATTGCCTATCCATGGCCTCTGGAGATACAGTCATACAATTATAGATTCACACAGCATAGAAACAGGCCCTTCAGCCCAATTTGTCCCACCTTCCTGAGTTTGGCCCATATCCCTCTAAACAGTTCCTTTCCTATCTACACTGACAAATATAGAGAGTACAATGGGAATCGTGGGACATTCTGTGTCTTGTGCTACAATTTCCCAGTCTCTTGAGAATCATTCCTTGCTGATGCCACCTGACCAGTTGAGATACTCCAGCATAGAGGCATAGGGTCATACAGTGTGGAAAATGTCCTTCGGCCCAACCTGCCTAAGCTGACCAACATGTTCCATCTATACTAATGCCACCTGTCTACCCTAAGGCCGATATCCGTCTAAACCTGTCCTATCCATGTACCTGTCTCAATGTTAATTAAACGTTGTGATAGTACCTGCCTTAACTACCTACTCGGGCAGCTTGTTCCATACACCCACCATCTTTGTGTAAAAAAAGAAGCCCCTCAGGTTCCTATTAAATCTTTCCTCCCCCTTCACCTTAAACCTATGTCCTCTGGGCAAAAGACTGTGCATTTACCCAATCTATTCCTCTCATGATTTTGTACACCTCTTTAAGATCACCACTCATCCGCCTGCGTGCCAAGGACATGGTCCCAAAACGTACAAATGGGACGATCTTAGATGGGCATCATGTTTGACATGGGCAAAGTTGGACTGAAGTGCTTGTTTCCATGCTGTATGCTAAGATTCTCTGGCTATGACTCTTTCTGGCCAGAATGCCAGGAAAAATGCCCTTCATTTTGAAAACTGCAACAGACTTTGGACGTCCACTTTACAAGCCTTGGATTTCCCTGTGAAATTTGAAACCTCCCACATTGTAGTTAGCACCACACTGGAATATCACTATCTATACCTCTCATTTCTCTTTCTCCTGACTCTAGTCTGAAGAAGGGTCTCGACCCGAAACGTCATCCATTCCTTCTCTCCAGAGATGCCGCCTGTCCCGCTGAGCTACTCCAGCATTTTGTGTCTACCTGCTGGTGTAAACCAGCATCTGCAGTTCCTTCCTTACACTGGAATATCAGCCTTGCCTATGTTTGCAGCTTCCTGTAGTGTGGACTGAAACCCTCAATCACCAGAGGTAGACATGGTGTCCACTGTGTCACGGTTGACAGACGCGGAGATTAATACTTGGAAATCCATGTGGCATTCAGTGACAGAGATTCTGACATGCATAAACCACATCAGTGCCGGGAACTCTTCAGACACAGAAAAGAGGGAGAAATTAACAATCTGCCCAGCAATGTCTAAATTATGGTTCAGGGTGAATTCCATTCACCAGTGTAAGCTCCTTATTAAAGAACTAACTGCAGCATTAATGCCAGATAAATTCAAGTTAGAAAGCTACTTGTGAATAAAAGAAACACAGCATGATCATCATGCATGCCTCTTCCTTTTTATCACCATCAACTGAATTATTAGCGGAGCTAGTACTCACGGGTTTGCAAAGGAAAGATTGTATGTCTGGGAGGAAATATATGGATTCTGTTGAAAGTCATATAAATCAGCACTTTCTGCAAGTCCAAGCATTATCCATCTGAGGGCAGAACATTAGAGGCATTTTTCTCCAGTTCTCCTGTCTCCTGGCCTCAGAGTCTCATTCCATGAGAAAAATGGATTGACCTATTTGGACTTTATAACAGCCTTGGGATTTGTGTGGAGTCACAGCCCATCAAATCTCTAGTTTATAGTGGGTAGTGGTTCTCACTGTACAGTTAGTGATTCATCAAAGGAGAAGGTGCTGGACGGAATCACCAGGCTGTTTGGATCAAGAGAAAACTCCTTATTGCATCACTAACAGTGGGAGACAGGTAATAACAGTTAGCAAAAATGGATTTCCTCTGGCTAGAAGGATCCCACCTAGATTCCTTCCTCTGGCTTCACAATTCACGATTATTTTATCCTGTTTCTCACTTTTTGACTTTGCATCTCTGGCCAAATGCAGGTTTAATGTTATCACGTGTCGCGAGGTACAGTGAAATGCTTTTTTTTGCACACTTTCTAATCAGATCAGATAATACAATACATAAATACATTCAGGTCAAACTCAACACGATAAGTAGACCAAAGGAGAAAATACAGTGGAGAATATTGTTCCCAGCACTGTGGCGCACCAGTTCCATCGGCAAAGTCCAATGGCCGCAATGGGTAGAGGTGAATTGGATAGTACCCTGGCTTATGGAAGGATCAGTCAGAAGCCTGATAACAGAGGGAAAGAAGCTGTTCCTGAGTCTGGTACTCCGCACATTCAAGCTTCTGTACCTTCTGCCGGACAGGAGCAGGGAGAATAAGGAATGACTGTGGCGGGACAAGTCAAGTAACCCGTGTTTTCCCTCTTTCTCCATCCCTCCCCATCATAGCTATCTGACTGGTTTGACTGTCCTCCTGATTAAATTTTACTGATTGTATGCCTCGTCTCCTTCCCCTCAGCTAACAATGATTTATTCTACATTTTCCTCGTCCTTTGTCCCCTTTGATCTCTCATTTTCACACCTTACCCTTCCATATCTCCATGTCTCGCTCTCCCCTGACTCTGATTCTGAAGAAGGATCTCGACCCAAAACATCACCCATTCCTTCTATCCAGAGATGCTGCCTGTCCCAACGAGTTACTCCAGCATTTTGTGTCTATTTTTGATTATGTTGGCTGTTTCTCTGAGGCAGTGAAGTGTAGATGGAGTCAGTGGTGGGAGACTGGTCTGTGAGATGGACAATGATGCTTCTACAACTCTCTGCAATTTTTGTGGTCTTGGGCAGAGTGGTTCCCAAACCAAGATGTGACACAACCCAACAGTAATGACAGGTAGAGTTGCTGCCTTACAGCGACAGAGACCCAGGTTCGATCCTGAAGATGGATGCCCTCTGCGTGGAATTTGCACGTTCTCCCTGTGACTACATGGGTTTTCCCCAGGTGCTCCGGTTTCCTCCCACATTTCAAAGAAGTGTGGGTTTGTAGGGTAGCTCGTTTCTGTAAATTGTTCCTAGTGTGTAGGGTAGGATAGAACTAGGGTACGGGTGAATGATGGTCGGTGTGGACTTGGTCCCACGCTGTATCTCTAAACTATAAACTAAACATTATGTACTTCCACAGTCTCCTCAGGAAGTAGAGGTTGCCTTCTTGGCTGTTGCATATAATCTTATTGCATAATGTTCCTCTTCCATTTTGATCTCCCGACCACGTTATGTGAAGTGCAGGAAGATCTCCCTCTATGGCAAGAATATCTTTCCTCAGATTTGGAGACCAAAATTGTACGCAATACCCCAGGTGTGGTCTCACCAAGACCCTGTACAACTGCAGTAGAACCTCCCTGCTCCTATACTAAAATCCTTTTGCTATGAATGATAACATACCATTCGCTTTTTTCACTGCCTGCTGCACCTGCATGCCTACTTTCAATGACTGGTGTACCATGACACCCAGGTCTCGTTGCCTCTCCTTTTCCTAATCGGCCACCATTTAGATAATAGTCTATTTTCCTGTTTTTGCCACCAAAGTGGATAAACACATTTATCCACATTATACTGCATCTGCCATACATTTGCCCACTCACCCAGCCTATCCAAGTCACCTTGCAGCCTCCTAGCATCCTCCTCACAGCTAACACTGCCCCCCAGCTCCGTGCCATCCGCAAACTTGGAGATGTTGCATTCAATTCCCTCGTCCAAATCATTAATATATATTGTAAATAGCTGGGGTCCCAGCACTGAGCCTTGCGGTACCCCACTAGTCACTGCCTGTCATTCTGAAAAGGACCCGTTTACTCCTACTCTTTGCTTCCTGTTTGCCAGCCAGTTCTCTATCCACATCAATACTGAACCCCCAATACCGTGTGCTTTACGTTTGTATACTAATCTCTTATGTGGGACCTTGTTGAAAGACTTATTGCGTTTTCAGTGCCAGAATCCCGGGTGCTGTCTGTATGTAGTTTGTATGTTCTCCCCGTGACTGTGTGTTTTCTCCGAGATCTTTGGTTCCATCCCACACCCCAATGACGTACAGGTTTGAGGGCTAATTGGCTTTGTATGAATGTAAATTGTCCCTAGTGTGTGTAGGATAGTGTTAATATGCGGGGATCGCTGGTCGGCGTGGACTTGGTGGGCCGAAGGGCCTGATCCCACGCTGTATCTCTAAACTAAACTAAATTAAATGTTGTCATTTTCCACGGCTGCAGTTCCTCTGCCCAGGCACAGTCTTAGCTACTGACAGCTGTGTTATAGAACAATGAACAACGAGAACAAAATAGCTGTCTACTCTCATTATTTCAGTTTGATGGATTGCAAAATAAATTCCCAACCATGAAAGAATAACTAGATATGATATGATTTACGTGTGTACACACTGTCCTGTAGAACCTCTCACGTTAATGCTGCAGCTGGAGACAAATTGCAGGGAGTTGATTGTAACAGTGAAAAGAAAGAAGCATAAAGTTGTGTGAAATTATACGTAGGTGGCAAAAGAATGAAAAGTAGTGTTAAGGGGCGTACAGTATAAGAGAGAATAATTTGCAGGGCTGCAGAGAAATAAGGAGAGAGGGAGTAGCATTGAGAAATGGAGACACAAGGAACTGCGGATGCTGTTGAATTCATGTAGTTTAGAGATACAGCGCTGTTACAGGTCCTTTGGCCCATCGAGTCCGCACCGTCCAGCAATCCCCGCACACTAACACTATCCTACACACTAGGGACAATTTACAATTTTACCATGCCAATTAGCCTACAATCCTGTCTTTGGAGTGTGGGAGGAAACCAGAGCTCCCGGAGAAAACCCACGCTGGTCACGGGAGAGCCTACAAACTCGGTAGTGTCAGAACCCGTAGTCAGGATCGAACCCGCTCCAAGGCAGCAACTCTACCACTTTGCCACTGTGCGGTTTACAGAAAAAAGACACAAAGACCTGGAGTAACTCAGCGAGTCAGGCAGCATCTCTGGAGAACATGGACAGGTGATTTTTCGGGTCCAGACTCTTCTTCAGACTGATGCTCTGCTGGGAGCTGGCATGGTAACAATGGGCAGAATGGTCATTATAAGTAAGTCAGTCATGATCAGTTTTCTTTCATATCAATAATTGGGTTTGTAAATTAATATAATTACAGCACTACTGTGCTGTCCAAGCGAGATTATTTCCTTCATAAGTGTTTTTTTTCTAGTTTCCTCTATGACAATGATATCCAACCCATGCACCACAAAAAATATAGAATTTGTATTTACCTGGTGTTTCTAACGCCAATTAGTTTATATCTGCACACTCTGCCTCCCGAACAGAGAAATCATTTGCCCACTATAACATCACAACCTCAAAAAACGTTTTCACGGGAATTTTGTGTCACTTCTTGTGCAATTCCCACGAATATAAGACGAAGAACCCAATGATGATTAGTTTAGGAAGATTATGTGAAGATTCCAAATGGTGATTGATAGTTTAGTTTTAGATTAGTTTATTATTGTCACATATTATTGTTACCAAAACACAGTGAAAAGCTTTTTTGTTGCGTGCTATCCAGTCAGCGAAAAGACTATACATGAATACAATCAATCCGTCCACAGTGTACAGATACAGGATAAAGGACATAACATTCATTGCAAGATATCCAGTAAAGTCTGATTACAGATAGTCTAAAGGTCTTCAAAGGGTAAATTAGAGGTCATGACTGCTCTCTAGCTGGCGAGAGGACCACTCAGTTGTCTGATAACAGCTGGGAAGAAACTGTTCCTGAATCTGGAGGTATACGTTTTCAAACTTCTGTACCTCTTGCCTGATGGGAGAGGGGAGATGTGGGAGTGACCGGGGTGCGACTGGTTCTTGATTATGTTGGCGGCCTTGCCGAGGCAGCGTGAAGTGTACTTAAGAGTCAATGGAAGGGAGATTGGTTTGCGTCATGGTCTGGGCTACGTCCACAATTCCCGTGCAATTTCCCTGGAGCTGTTCCCAAACCATGCTGTGACGCATCTGATAAATTGCTTTCCACGGCGCATCTGTAAATATGGGTGAGGGTTATTGGGGAAATGCCGAACTTCCTAATGTGTAGGAAGGAACTGCAGATGCCGTTTCAACCCGTAGATAGACGCAAAAAGCTGGAGTAACTCAGCGGCCATTCTTCATCTCTGGTGGAAAGGAATAGGTGATGTTTCGGGTGAAGTAGTGTCTCGACCCAAATAGTCACATTTCTTTTCTCCAGAGATGCTGTCTGACCCGCTGCGTTACTCCAGCTTTTTGTGCCAAACTTCGTAAGCATTCTACCGAAGTGAGGAAATGGGTGATTGATGGTTGGCACTGACTGGATTGGCTGAAGGGCCTCTATGATATTTTGACACTGACATTCACCCTCTCAAGTGGAATCACAAACCTGCACCCCGGTTGTTTCAGTTTGCCATTACGCCTTCAAGGTTCAGCCATCCTTGAAGGATCAGACACATTAGCATACATTAATCATAACCAAGCTATTTCATCAGCCACAGGAAAAGTGTCATATCAAAGTCGAATGTATTAAGCAGAAATGTCAGATGTTTACGAATCGGCCCCCTGGTCAAGGAGTTGTAGGAAGGAACGGCAGATGCTGGTTTAAACCAAAGATAGACACAAAAACTATTGTAACCTAGAGGGACAGGTAGCATCAGTGGAGAGAACTGAAGAGGTTTCTCGACCTGAAACGTCAATCTCTCCAGAGATTGTGCCTGTCCCGCTGAGTTACTCCATGTTTTTTGTGTCTATCCCTAGTCAGGGAGGGTGGCTGAGTTTGTGCCCTAGATAGCGGAGTCAGGGGATATGGGGAGAAGGCAGGAACGGGGTACTGATTGTGGATGATCAGTCATGATCACAGTGAATGGCAATGCTGACTCGAAGGGCCAAATGACCTACTCCTGCACCTTTTGTCTACTGTCTATTGTCTACTGTCTACCCCATGTTCATTGAAACGGTCACGAGACAAATTACAAAGCTGTGGGCAAAATTATTCCACATCTCAGGACTTTCTCACCGGCAGACAATAGGAGCATCTCTGCCCTGGAACAGTAGACACACCTGCAGATCACCATTTGGCTGACAAAGGGCAGAAATGAAAATAGGAGCAAGAACAGGGTAGCACACCAGCGCAGCAGTAGTGTTGCAGCCTCACAGCACCAGAGACCCAGGTTCGATCCTGGCTACAGGTGCTGTGTGTACTGTGTTTGTACGTTCACCCCGTGACCATATCAGTGTCCTCTGCATGCTCCAGTTTCCTCCCACACTCCAAAGACATGCAGGTTTGTAGTTAGATCAGCTTCTGTAAATTGTCGCTAGTGTGTAGGATTGAACTAGTGTACGGGGTGATCGTTGGTCGGTGCGGAATCGGTGGGCCGAAGGGCCTGTACCCACTCTGTCTCTCTAAACCTAAACCAAGATTCCAAATCCACAACAACGCAGCAAGCTCTTTGCTGCATCATGAAATGGCCGAACGCATCAATCATCTCTATCCAAGCAAGACAGCCTTCACTCAAAGGAATTTTGTGGTTCCACCTCCTCCTTGGGGAAACTTAGAGGTCAGCGTTAAATAATGACCTTGCCAATAACATCCACATCCTACGAGAGACACCACAGATAAAAAAAAATTATGCAGAGCCAGATATTTGTCAGCTGTTTAGTTTTATCACAAAATAACAGCCTTTGAGCAAGAGTTTATTTGATGTTCGTAGGCCACTTGAGCCACACTTTCACAGTTAATAACATCTTCTGTGTAACCCATTCCTGAGGATATATTCCATATTTAATAAGCTGCTCCAAATGTCACATCCCATTATTTCAGCTGTCACTTTATCTCGCAGAGTTGGAATCTACTTAAAAACGAAGTCTAAGATGGTAAGGTCGACAAACTTGAAGTTGCAGATATTACCTGGGATATATTAAAAAGGAGTGCAAGAAGATGGATCCAAGATGATAACATTATTATATAGGTAAAAAGCAGATGTTGGAGGTTCAAAGGAAATATTGCGCTTTCAGAGTAGTGTGGCACAGTGGCACAGCGGTAGAGTTGCTGCCTTATAGCGCCAGAGGCCCAGGTTTGATCCTGACTATGGGTACTGTCAGTATGTAGTTTGTATGTAGTTTGTACAATCTCCCTGTGACTACATGAGTTTTGTCCAGGTGCTCCGTTTCCTCCCACACTCCAAGGAAGTAGAGGTTTGTAGATTATTTGGCGGTAAAAATTGTAATTTGTTCCTAATGTGTAGGAATGTGCTAGTGTACGGGGTGATCGCTGATTGGGTTGGACTCAGTGGGCTAAAGGGCCGTTTCCGTGCTGTATTTCTAAACAAACTAAAGTAAACTAGACCGTCCCAGATCGTTCCGTAACATGGTAGCTTGCTTTTTACCATACATTACCATACATTTGGGGTGGCACGGTGGGTGAGTGGTAGAGTTGTTGCCTTACACGCTTGCAGCGCCGGAGACACGGGTTCGATCCCGACTATGGGTGCTGTCTGTACTGCGTTTGGACGTTCTCCCCGTGACCTGCGCGGGTTTCCTCTGAGATCTTCGCTTTCCTCCCACACTCCAAAGACATACAGGCTTGAAGGTTAATTGGCTCAGTGTATGTAGATTGTCCCTAGTGTGTGTAGGATAGCATTAATAGGCAGGGATCACTGGTCAGTGCGGACTCGGTGGGCTGAAGGGCCTGTTTCTAAGCTGTATCTCTCAACTAAACAAAACAAAATGACCTTTTAATTTATTTTTCATTTGGACGAACTATGAACTCTTTCACTAAGCAATGAAATTATCCAGCATTCCTGTAGAATCAAATATTTATAACATAAGAACACGAAGCACGCCAATACTTGATCTTTGCTTCTTTTAAAAGCTAGTGTCAAAAATTCACATCTCTGCATTAATTTAAAATAAAACCTTTATATTATTTATACAGTGAAACTAATGAGGCCACCTACATTATTGATGGCTTAAATAATTCACCTATAATCACCAAATATAAGTTGGTGCAGCTGCTGGTTTAAAGGACAATGGTCTTCAGCGGTAAACTAAGCGTTATTCCCCGTGAGTATTTGATTGTATTTGCTAAACAAAACAATCTGCTAAAAGTGGAGATTGACTACTATTTATCCAATTCCCAGCTGCTAAAACTGCTAGGTTGTTTCCCGTAAGTCTGCTTCAGTTGTTTGTTGAAGACTGCGCCTCCCCATGGCTTTTTGATGGCAACATCTACACTATAGAGAAACACTTCAATGCTAAACAAGGATCTTTTATTCATGTTACTTTAATTCCAGCAACATCTGCCCTTCAAATTCTTTGATCAAACAGATGGATCAAACATCTCTGCGCTCACCCAAACATACACCTGGTTGGCCTGGAAAACTCTGAGACAATCTCTTTACAAACAACTAATTAGTTGAAGAAGTTTAAGAAGGAACTGCAAATGCTGGGAAATCGTAGGTAAACAAAAATGCTGGAGAAACTCCGCGGGAGAGGTAGCATCTATGGCTGAAGAAGGGTTTCGGCCCGATACATTGAGTATTTCCTTCGCTCCATAGATGCTGCCTCACCCGCTAAGTTTCTCCAGCTTTTCTATCTACCAACTAATTAGTTGATCTGACCGTGGGAATTCATCCTAACTGGTATCGGTTTGAACTACAAATATGTAATAACGACTGTCCATTGACGTCTAATTCTGCAATTAAATAGTGCTAGAATCTTACAGCTTGAACACAGTTCTTGCACCAACTTGCCCACACCGACCAACATGTACCATCTACACTGGTCCCACGTGCCTGCATTTGGCCCACATCCCTCTAAACTTGTCATATCCATGTCCCTGTCTAAATGTTTCTTAAACATTGTGATAGTACCTGCCTCAATCACCTCCTCCGGCAGCCCATTCATACAACCACCACTCTTTGTGTGAGAAAATTACCCCTCACGTTCCTATTAAATCTTTCCCCCCTCACCTTAACCCTATGTCCTCTGGTTCTCAATTCCCCACTACTCTGGGCAAGAGACTCTATGCATCTACCCAATCTATTCCTCTCATGATGTTGTACACCCCTATAAGATCACCCCTCATCCTCTTGCACTCCAAGAATAGAGCCCTAGCCTGATCAACCTCTCCCTATACCTCAGGCCCTTGAGTCCTGGCAACGTTCTCGTAAATCTTCTCTGCACACTCCAGCTTGACAACATCTTTCCTATAACATGGTGCGCAGAACTGAACACAATATCACAATATCGCAAAAACACATATCATTGAATTCTCAAACTCTTCAAATCGTTATGGCACAGGAGGACATTCAGCCCATTGAGTTTATACCTTCCCCTTGTATAGTGATCCCTTCCTGCTCTTTCCTCATAGCTCTTTTCACTGAGACCCCTGGCTTTCTATGTTTCCACCAGCCTTACAGGCATGGAGTTCCTGATTGCCACAATTCTTTGTGTTTAAAAATAAAGCATTCAAAGCAATAAATCAACCAATAAATCAAGCTCACATCCTTCACCTATTTTCATGAGCTCATCTTTGTAATCCTTTGTAACCTAATCCTGAAATCATTCTCAAAAATAATAGCTTCCCGTAATTGATAATATTTAAAACCGGCATAATCTTTCACTCAGACATCAGATCTCCCTTCTGGCTTCTTTGATCCAAAGAGGACAACGCAGCTTCTAGCAGTTGAAATCCCCCCACCACTGGAACCGTTCTGATAAAGCTTTCTTTCCATGCTGAATCTTAATAAAAAGTTTAAAAATTCACAGTTGACTGCATATGATGTTTAGTGAAGGCTCACGGCGGCACGGTGGCACAGCGGTAGAATTGCTGCCTCACAGCGCCAGAGACCCGGGTTTGATCCTGACTACGAGTGCTGTCTGTAAGGAGTTTTCACATTTACCCTGTGACCGCGTGGGCTTTCGCCAGGTGCTCCGGTTTCCTCGCACACTCCAAAGATGTACAGGTTTGTAGGTTAATTGGCTTCTGTAAATTGTAAATTGTCTCTAGTGTGCAGAATATTGCTAGTGTGTGGGGATCGCTGGCGCGGACTTGGTGGGCCGATGAGCCTGTTTCCACACTGTATCACTAAAGTTTAAAGTGTCAGGTTTCATTGGTCATTCATGGCCTATTATTTTGCTACTTGATGGATGTTGCGATTTTTCTTCTCTGTAGAAGTGTAAGGTTCTTAAAATTCACCCATAAGCCCAAGACGATTTCAGGATGGGAGATACAGGGAGTATCACCTGTAGTTGATGGGTGCAAGGAAGAAAGTTTATTTAAAGCAGTGGTTCCCAACCTTTTTTTGGCCATGCCCCACCTAATCACCTCTAAAATCCTGATCCCCCCCCCCCCCCCCATGTGGTGATATATAATTCTTATCATTTCACTACCTTGGTTTAAACAAGCTTCAAAAGAACATGGTTCAATAAATAAGGTTCTCCCATGACCTCGCGCGCTTCGTGCGACGAGCATGAAGAGCGATGGCGCGGTGATTATGTAATAACTACACAATAAAGACCTTTTTTACCCCAAAAAAATTATTTACTCAAAATAACATCTGAAACATAAACTACATATGTTTACTTGATGGAAAATCCAAAAAAATAAAAATCGGAAATTTGGACCCAGACCTCCTCAGTTGCGCTCAATTGCCCCCCCCTTAAAAATCAAATTGCCCCCCTGTGGGGCGTACGCCCCACGTTGGGAACCACTGATTTAAAGTGTTGATGTGATAATCGCAAATGAATATTCAATTTGCTTGCAGCATGTTGCGAGGGGTTTATAATCTCATGGGGTCTTCTGTATTTTTTCTGGAGGCTACTGTTTGGAGTGGCGCCATGTGAGGTTTTTATTCCCTTATGATTGTTATTAAATATAATTTAAAAAAAATGACCAACTTCCTCAGCCTGAATATAGCAGGGCTGAGTGTCTTGAAACTGCTAAATGACTTCCTCAATGTTCACTCACCCAAATGGTGTGGAGTTACAGTGAAAAGAATAAATCAAACCAAAAACAAGTACATTACGATAGAATGTCTGGTTATGTTAAAGCTCCAAATATCAGCTATGGAAATGTCTGAGTATTTTTAAGTATAACCAGAGCACCTGGAGAAAACCTGCAGGGTCATAGAGAGAACGTACAAACTCAGTACTCAGTACAAACTCAAACAGCAGCCATAGTCAGGATCGAACCTGGGACTCTGGCTGTAAGGTAGCAGCTCTACTGCTGCGCCACTGTGCTGCCCTTTATTAAAGCTTTCTTCACCACCCAATCTACCTGCATATCTTTGCGCTTGTACAAATTGAATTTACAGAGCCCAGAGTTAGGAGACAGAGCCTTCTGGATCCATTATCTGCTCGGGGGGTTTTGTGTACGGTTTGGGATGTGGGAGACATTGGTGAGACCTCTAAGTGTCCAATGTCGAGTGGGATATTTAACAAGAGGCACCGTGGCATGGAGGTAGAGTTGCTACTTTACAGCGCCAGAGACCCAGTTCGATCCTGACTACGGGTGCTGTCTGTACGGAGTTTGTACGTTCTCCCTGTGATCGTGTGGGTTTTCCCCAGGAGCTGTTTTCCTCCAACACTCCAAAAACCTATAGGTTTGTAGGTTGATTGGCTTTGGGAAAAAATTGTAAATTGTCTAGTGTGTTGGATAGTGCGTGTGTACAGGGTGATCGCTGATTGGCGCACACTCGGTAGGCCGAAGGGCCCGTTTCCGTGCTGTATCTCTAAAGCCTAAGTAAAAAGTAGGGATTTATCAGGGTGAAGGAAGTTGAAATGGTTGCATTGGTAAACCAGAAGACACAAACTAAGAATTGCTTCAGATCTAGGAGTGAGATGAAGATATTTTTGTTATAAATAGTGAATGGCCTGAAATACACTTTCTATAAACGGAATTGAAGTAGATTGGATGATGACTGTTGACCATGGGGCAGTGGGCCGAATGGCCTTCTACTGTATTAAAAGGTTCTATCCTGCAAATAATCCAGAGGAAATTAGATTCAGACAAATCTCAAATCATTTCCAAATCAAGTACCTATGCCGGCTCACAGGATAGTTTAGTTTAGTTTCAAGCTTCAGTGCGGAAAAAGGCTCTTCGACCCACCGAGTTCATGCTGACCAATGATCTCTGCTCACTAACACCATCCTAAAAATGAGAGGCGATTTACAATTTTGACAAAGCCAATTAAACTACAAACCTGTATGCCTTTGGCATGTGGGAGGGATACGGAGCACCCGGAGAACGTGGAAGAACGTGCAAACTCCGTACAGACAAGACCCATCGCCAGGATTGAACCCAGATCTCTAGCGCTGTGAGGCAGCAATTCTACCGGTACACCACCATGCTGCCCATGAGCAAATTATTGGTTATACTAGATCCATATCCATGCACTTCGTTAGTCAAAAGCAATAACAATTAACTTTGTCTCGAGTTTAACCAATAAAAATATTTGGCTTTTCTTGAGTCTTAGCAGCAGACATGTTCCGCATTGACTTTTTGCTTTGCTATTCCCTCTGATTTAAATTCAGGTTGGCAAATTTGTATGTTGACCTGGTAACTCTGCCCACAGCATTTCAGTTCAGCGAAATGTCTTTCAGATGTTTGAGGGAAAGGTTTGTAGTGGGTCACTCCCGTAAGCATCAACACAGTCAATATTTGGATTTGTATGCTCTCCTCACTAACCTCCCAACTCCAGCCCGACACCTGCATTCTTCCACATCACTATTCATGAGGCCAAACTCACGACTCCACAACCAATCTGATTTAAGAAATCTTACCATTCCTTTCAAAAAACCTAAAGTTTTAAAGGACATCCATAAGTAGTTTGCTTGAAATCAAAGCAGGACCACCATAAACTCAAGCAATCAGGCAGTGCAAAGGATAGTAAAGGACATTATTCATATATTCATATGACCATGGTAAAGACATTTGAAACTAAACTGAATAATAAAGACCATTCACTCTAAATCAGCGAGTAAGGCAGCAAGAAACAGACCCTTCAGGCCATCATGTCTAGGTTGACCATCAAAAAGTTACATCATTCAAGGGTCAAGGGTGATTAATTGTCATTTTTACAGGGAACAGAACAAAGACATTTCTACTGACTTCAGCTTCGCACATTAGCACACACCAACAACAAATAGATTCATAGTAAACAAATAAATATCAATTATATTAGGTAACCAGACAAGGGTCTCGACCGGAAATGTCACGCATTACTTCTCTCCGGAGATGCTGCTGAGTTACTCCAGCATTTTGTATCTACCTTCCATAACAGCGCATACTGTAGTACATAGTACAGCCAAACCAAAGTCCTCAATAGTTTGGTGCTGAGGTAGGGTTGTGGTTAGGGTTGTGCAGTGTGGTTATAGAACTTGATGGTTCATTGGAAGAAGTTATTCTTACGGCTTGTAAACAGGCCCTTTAGCCCAGCGAGTCCACGCCAACCAGCAATCACCCCGTACAGTAGCACTATTCTGCACACTAGTGACAATTTACAAATTTTACTGAAGCCAATTAACATGCATCTTTGGAGTGTTGGAGGAAAGCAGAGCACCAGGAGAAATCCAATGCGGTCACAGGGAGAATGTACAAACTCCATACAGACAGAAGAATGCATAGTCAGGATCAAATGCGGGTCTCTGGCGCTGTGAGGCAGCAACTCTACTGATGCGCCACCGTGATTTCATTAACTGGAGGCTAGTGAAAGAATATCACTAATGTGGACACTGTAAAGATCGACCAGCCTCTCCTCTCAACCCATGGCTCTGGACAAACAAACATTACCAGGGTGGAATTTGTAACCCTGTTTATGAGCCGACCATGATAACATTAGGTCCACCTTCTAAGTGGGCAGAAATAGCTGGCCTAAAGGTACGTTTGCCACTCAAGAGGCACTTTCAGAACTGCTATGGTCTGATATGGTCTTCCACGGTAACTTGTAATGGAAAATAGAGGCAATTTCACTGGTGCTGGATTTACTGAATTCTCAGCAGAATAGGAATCATGCATGAAATCCCCTGAAAATCTCTTAAATCCTCTGTTGGAGCGTAATCTCCAGTGCCTGCAGCCAGCGTACTGATGAAGTATCCAGTTTCAGTCCATAGAAACATAGAAACATAGAAATTAGGTGCAGGAGTAGGCCATTCGGCCCTTCGAGCCTGCACCGCCATTCAATATGATCATGGCTGATCATCCAACTCAGTATCCCGTACCTGCCTTCTCTCCATACCCTCTGATCCCCTTGGCCACAAGGGCCACATCTAACTCCCTCTTAAATATAGCCAATGAACTGGCCTCAACTATCCTCTGTGGCAGCGAGTTCCAGAGATTCACCACTCTCTGTGTGAAAAAAGTTCTCCTCATCTCGGTTTTAAAGGATTTCCCCCTTATCCTTAAGCTGTGACCCCTTGTCCTGGACTTCCCCAACATCGTCTAGAACGCGCTCCTTCCACACCCTTAAATACTTTGGCGGAAAGCGCAGTTTGGTCTGAGAAATTAGATCTGGCAAAGCGAGAGGATTTGAGTACAGGGGCAAGGAGGTCCTACTGCAGTTGTACAGGGCCCTGGTCAGATCACACTTGGAATACTGTGTGCAGTTTTGTTCTCCTAATTTGAGGAAGAACATCCTTGTTATTGAGAGAGTGCAGCGTAGGTTCACCAGGTTAATTCCCGGGATGGCGGGACTGACGTATGATGAAAGAATGGATCGACTGGGCTTATATTCACTGGAAGTTAGAAGGATGAGAGGCTATCTTATAGAAACCTATAAAATTCTTAAGGGATTGGACAGGCTAGATGCAAGAAAAATGATCCCCATGCTGGGGGAATCCAGAACCAGGGGTCAGAATTTAAGAATAAGCAGTGGGCCATTTAGGACTGAGATGAGGAAAAAACGTTTTAGACAATAGACAATAGGTGCAGGAGTAGGCCATTAGGCCCTATGAGCCAGCACCGCCATTCAATGTGATCATGGCCGATAATCCCCAATCAGTACCCTGTTCTTGCCTTCTCCCCATATTCCCTGACTCCGCTATCTTTAAGAATCCTATCAAGCTCTCTCTTAAATGTATCCAGAGAACCTGCCTCCACAGACTCACAACTCTCTGTGAGAAAAAGTGTTTCCTCGTCTCCGTTCTAAATGGCTCACCCCTTATTCTTAAACTGTGGCCCCTGGTTCTGGATTCCCCCAATCAGGAACACGTTTCCTGCCTCTAGTGTGTCCAAACCCCTAATAATCTTATATGTCTCAATAAGAATCCCTCTCATCCTTCTAAACTCCAGAGTGTACAAGCCCAGCCGATCCATTCTCTCAGCATATGACAATCCCGCCATCCTGGGAATTAACCTTGTAAACCTATGCTGCACTCCCTCAATAACAGGAATGTCCTTCCTCAAATTAGGGGATCAAAACTGCACACAATACTCCATGTGTGGTCTCACTAGGCCCCTATACATCTGCAGAAGGACCTATTTACTCCTATACCCAACTCCTCTTGTTATGAAGACCAACATGCCATTTGTTTTCTTCACTGCCTGCTGTACCTGCATGCTTACTTTCATAGACTGATGAACAAGGACCCCCAGATCCCTTTGTACATCCCCTTTTCCCAACTTGACGCCATTTAGATAGTAATCTGCCTTCCTGTTTTTGATGCCAAAGTGGATAACTTCACATTTATCCACATTAAACTTCATCTGCCATGCATCTGCCCACTTCCCCAACCTGTCCAAGTCACCACGCATTCTCATTGCATCCTCCTCACAGTTCACGCTGCCACCCAGCCTTGTGTCATCTGCAAATTTGCTAATGTTACTTCGAATCCCTTCATCCAAATCATTGATGTATATTGAAAATAGCTGCGGTCCCAGCACCAAGCCTTGTGGTACCCCACTAGTCACTGCCGGCCATTCAGAAAGGGACCAACTAATCCCTACTCTTTGTTTCCTGTCTGCCAACCAATTTTCTATACATGTCAGCACTCTACCCCCAATACCATGTGCCCTAATTTTGCCCACTCTTCTCCTATGTGGGACCTTTTCAAATGCTTTCTGAAAGTCTAGATATACTGCATCCACTGGCTCTCCCTTGTCCATTTTCCTAGTTACGTCCTTAAAAAATTCCAGAAGATTAGTCAAGCATGATTTCCCCTTCGTATACCGACTCGGGCCGATCTTGTTACTGCTATCCAAATGTGCGGCCATTTCGTCTTTTATAATTGACTCCAGCATCTTCCCCCACCACCGATGTCAGGCTAACTGGTCTATAATTCCCTGTTTTCTCTCTCCCGTTTTCTTAAAAATTAGCTACCCTCCAATCCACAGGAACTGATCCTGAGTCTATAGAACATTTGAAAATTATCACCAATGCAGCCACAATTTCTAGAACCACTTCCTTAAGTACCCTGGGATGCCGACCATCAGGCCCTGGGGATTTATCAGCCTTCAGTCCTATCAGTCTATTCAGCCAGATAGTTGTGAATTTGTGGAATTCGCTGCCACAGAAGGCAGCGGAGGCCAATTCACTAGATGTTTTCAAGAGAGAGTTAGATATATCTCTTAGGGCTAATGGAATCAAGAGATAAGGGGAGAAGGTAGGAACAGGGTTCTGATTCTGGATGATCAGTTATGATCATATTGAACGGCGGTGCTGGTTCGGAGGGCTGAATGGCCTACTCCTGCACCCATTTTCTATGTTTCTATGTTTCTAAAGGCAGGATAAGATGAAGGTGAGATGAAAATTGCATGTTTCCCATGGACCCAGTATACGCCACCCGCAATCACGGGAATTTGGACCAAAGTTTCATAATCCAATTTACAACTTTAGTTTTGTTTAATGTATTGCCACTGTTGCCGAGTTACAGTGAACAGCTTTTTATTGTGTGCTAACCAGTCAGCAGAAAGAAATGATTACAATCGAACCGTCCACAGTCCACAGTGTACAGGTACACGATAGAGGGAATAATGTTTAGTGCAAGACAAAATCCTGTATAGTCTGATTAACGATAGTCCGAGAGCCTCCAATGAGGTAGATATTAGCTTAGGACTGCTCTCTATTTTGTGATAGGATGGGTCATACCTGATAACAGCTGGGAAGAAAGTGTCCCTGAAAGTGGCCCTTGACTGATGGGAGAGGGGGGAAGAGGGAGTGACCGGGATGAGACTGGACATTGATTATGCTGCTGGCCTTGCTGAGGCAGCATGAAATATACAGTAGATGGAGTCAATGGGAAGGGAGGTTGGTTTGCGTGATGGTCTGGGCTGTGTCCGCAGTTCTCTGCGATTTCATGCAGTTTTGACTCAATGCTGAAGTGTGATAGGGTGAACTCAGGGCATTAGGGCCCTGTCGACACACTGACAACGTAAAGGGGGTTATTCAAGACTAATAATAATAACAGCAGCCATTTATAGACCTTGCACACATTGGACGGCATTATAAAGAATCAGAGCTCTGGGTATGTTTGCATTAATCGATTGGTGTTGTTTTGAGAGTTACAGCGAAATCTGAGCCATTATCGGCTCTTCTGAAAGTCGCATTTAACTTATGTTTAGACTTCCCCAAAGTCATTAAACATCGGGAAAATCCTTGAAAATCTCTTAAAGCCTTTGTTGGAGATCAGTGTAATCTCGGGAGGCTTTAGCCAGTGTGCAGCTGAAGTATCCAATTTCTGTCACGTGCCATTCTCGCTCCAGGGAGTTTTTGAGAAGCATCTCCACGCAGCAGCTTAATCCACAGCCATGTCAGAGCACAGATCTCACAACAAAGTGACTTTGTTAATCGAATCAAAGAAAGCAGCCGAAGAGCAGCCATCCATTTCTTCCTTTGAACAAGCTGCATTCTCGCTAATCCTGACAAACCGAGAGGACGCCGGAGATAAAATGGAAGGAGAAATGCTGTGAAAGATCTGAGAGGAAAATGAACCGTATGCAGCTTTAAAGCCTGCAAAGGAAGGCAAAGCAGGGATTAGACCCTTCATCAGCTCTCCCCCAGAATCTGCTCAACTTCCAAGCACAAACTCCAAAGGCGAGCAGAGATATGTGCTGTGGCAATTACATGAACTCTGAACCTTAAAGTTTAGTTTAGTTCAGAGATACAGCACGGAAACAGGCCCTTCAGCCCTCCGAACCCACGCCGACCTGTGATCCCTGCACACTAATGCTAGTCCTACACATACGAGGGAAAATTTATAATTTTACCAAAGTCAATTAACTTACAGACCTGTACGTCTTTGGAGGGTGGGGGGAACTGGAGCACCTGGACAAAACCCACGCAGGTCATAGGGAGAACGTACAAACTACGTACAGACAACACCGGTAGTCAGGATGGAACCGGGGTCTCTGGCGCTGTCTAAATTGGTCGCATGCCACAAGTTACACTAATGCAAACTGATATTAAACATAGTAAAAGGATGGGAAGGACAGTATGTGACGAAACCTGGTGACTGAATCGCTCAATTTTGGAGAGATATATGCCAAATGTGGTAAAGTGGGGCTAGCGTAGATGGGGCATGGGCAGGATGGGCCAAAGGGCAGTTTCTACACTGTACGGCTCCATGACTCTATTTCACCAGGACACGACACAGTGACGATCTGGTTGAAACTTACTGCGGCCAAGTTAAGAACATTGAATAGCCTGAAGAAAGGACCCCGACCTGAAACCTCACCTATCCATGTTCTCCAGAGATGCTGCCTGACCCGCTGAGTTACTCCAGCACTTTGTGTCTTTTCCAATCTGGTTAGAGCCAATTCCTTGGATATCTAACGTCAACCTCTGTGTTTTCTCCATCTTGCTGGAGTGCCATTACACTGGAGGCAGCTCTCTCTACACTTATCATTCCCCTCACCACTTCCTCCACCCGTGACTGGGCTTCCAGACCCCTCATGCTACCCTATCTTCTGTCCTTTCCGAATTTAAACTGAGGCCTGTTAGTGTGAAGGACCAAGTAGTCTTCATGATCTACAGATGACTTTTCGTGAGCAGTAAATGCTCAGCATGGACATGTCTTTTGTACAGAGAAAAACTGCCGATGCTGGTATATACAGAAGATAGACATGGTGCTGGAGTAACCAGTGATTCAGGCAGTATCTTTGCAATAAAGGATGGATGACGTTTTGGGTCGGAACCCTTCTTCAGACCATCCCGAATCATCACCCATCCTTTTCTCTAGAGGTACTGCCTGACCCGCTGAGTTACACCAGCACTTCATGTCTATCTTCAGTGAGTCTGAAGGACTCGGATAGGTTTAGAAAGATAAGGGTCAAATGCAGGCAGGTGGGACTAGTGTAGATGGGACATGTTGGTCGGTGTGGGCAAGTTGGGCTGGAGGCCCTGTTTCCACACTGTATGACTCTATGACTCTGTGACATTGTTACTGCTATAAAATTAAATCAGTCTTGAACTCAAGGGTACTCATTAAAGTGTTCAACTCCTTACATTTTGAAACCTTTTCAAACTAGTTTTCAGGTATTCAGAGATCCAATTAAACCTTGTAAACTCTGGTGTTTTAATGATCATAAATATCTAAGACGGCATTCTGAAGACAGGAGTACTCAGAGATCAGCTCTCCTCATCCATGCATTGTCAATGGGTGGATTTGTTAATACTTAAATGAAAGCCATTCCCCAAATCCATCAATGTCAAAGATTCTGCATCCTACATAATTTGATAACAAATAGAAATGTCTAAATTACAGAACTCACAGAAAACTTACAGCACAGAAGGAGGCCATTTGGCCCCACTGAAGCTATGCTGGCCTAATTCAAATACAATTCTACTACAATTCCCCAACACTGGATAAAAGACTATGCATAGAGCCCCTGTCCCACGATGCGAGTTTACCAAAGAGCTCTCCCGAGTTTAAATAAAAATCAAACTCGTGGTAAGTATGTAGAATGTACGTAGCGGGTACCTCGGAGCTCATGGATGTCTCGTAGCGCCTTGTAATGCTAATGGCAGGTACTTGGGAAACGAGGTAACTCGTGAAGTTTTTTCAACGGTGTGAAAAATTTCCAAGAGTAAAAAAATACTCATGATGAAGTACCACGAGTTTGATTTTTTTTAAACTCGGGAGAGCTCTTGGGTAAACTCGCATTGTGGGACAGGCACTTTACCCTATGTATTCCTCTCTCCATCCAAGACTGCAAGAAATTGTAGAGAATTGTGGGCGCAGCCCAGACCATCACACAAACCGACCTCCCTTCCATTGACTCCATCTAAACTTCATGCTGCCTTGGCAGGGCTACCAGCATAAGCAGTCCTGAGCTACCATCTACCTCAATGAAAACCCTCGGACGATCTTTAATCAATCTTTACTGGACATAACATTGCGCTAAATGTTATTCCCTTCATCATGTATCTGTACACAGTGGACAGCTCGTTTGTAATGCATTGTCTGGTTTGCACACAACAAAAAGCAGTTTGCTGTACCTCGGTACATGTGACAATAAACTAAACTAAACTATACGAAACATCTTTCTAAGATCACCCCTCATCCTCCTGCACTCCAAGGAATAAAGTCCTAGCCTGCTCAGCCTCTTCCTATAGCTCAGGCACTCGTGTCCTGGCAACATCTTTGTAAATCTTCTCTGCACCCTTTCCAGCTTAACAGACATCAACAACAACAACATCTTAGGTTTGGCTTGGGTATTGAGGTGGTTATTTGTCCCATCAAATGTATGTTCCTTGACCGACTGTGGGCCTTACTCACCACCCTGAGTCAAGTAAATCCCACAGCAGATTTTCTCACACACATATCACCTCGCCAGCCATGATTTATTTACACTTGGCCAGTTGTCTCGTCTCTCCAGGCCAACCTCGTGGTCCCGGCACCTTGAAGAACTGTCTAGATTTGCTCAACATTCAATCAGTTTTCTCTGACATGCGGATGGCGCTGAATTGCCTGCGCTTATTTCACACACGGCCCTTAAACAGCTGTCAGGGAAGTTAATGTCAGGTTCCTGAGGCAGAGCTTATAGGCCACTCATCCGCACCAAATACCATCATTATACAAAGCTCTGTTTGATTTGCAGTCAAGCCACTTGTCATCAAGCACCTCCGCAATAAATCACAGCATCAGACAGTAACCTGGAGCATCAAGTAGCTCCTATTGATAAAAATCAATAGTTAACTGGTCTGGAGATAGATTTGCACTTTCATAAAAGCCTACAATTAGCCGTCTAAATGCCAGATCATTCTACGTAGAATTTTAAGCAGCGATATAAACTTTAAGCAAAACTAAGGGCCAGAGGAAGGATAACCCCGCACTAATAGGGTCAACAGGGAATTCAGGAAGAGCTCTTCCATTCCAGAGAGCAGTCACGATGGAAGTAGTGGTCATTGTAGCGCAGAAATATTGAAGGAAATGTTGGAAAATCGTGAAGGAGACTGGAATCAAAGTGTGTTACGATCGGATTAAATGAAAACATTACATGTAGGACAGTGGTGACATTGTGAGCTGAAGGGTCTGTTCCTGTGCTGTACTGATCCATGCTCTATGTTATGTCTCTAGATCACTCTGCCAATGTCTCTCTCCTCTGTTGTATCATTGCATGGGTGGGTCACACCAGGGGTGGCACACTGACTAGTTTTGGAATAATCAAGCTTCCAATGCATCATTATTTTCACCTTGGTCCACTGCTTGGGATCTTGTATTAATTTAACTTTGCCTCAAATAACCTATTGTTTCCTCCTTAAAAATGGCTTCCCCTTCTCCTCTGACAGAAGAATTTGCCTTCAGTTCTTCCTGTCTGCCTTTCATCTGACACAAAGCACCTTAGTTTAGTTCAGTTCAGCGATGCTGTGTGAAAACAGTCCCTACAGCCCATCGAGTCCACGCCAACCACCAATCACCCCAACACTAGTTATATCCTACACACTAGGGAACATATTTAGAAGCCAATTAACCTAGAAACCAGGGTCAAGGAAAGAGCGTTCACGTCGCGGCCCTGTAATCACCAATCGTTCCACCACCATGTACAAGAAGCACAAGACAGACACCATTGTATGCAGCGGCTGAGAAGTGTGTTCAGCTCTGGCTGAAAACTTCTAATCTTGTGTGTGGACTCGATAAGAAGAAGAACAACAACAACAACAACAACTAGAAACCTGCATGTCTTTGGAATGTGAGAGGAAACTGGAGCACCCAGAGAAAACCCAGGCAGTCACAGGGGGAACATAAAAACGTTGTATGGACAGCACTCAAAGTCAGGATCAAATCCATATCTCTGGTGCTGTGAGGCAGTCTCTGGAGCTGTAAGATGCTCAACCATCTACTACTCAAACCCCACCCCCCTTACCCTTATCCACCTATCACTTGTGTAGGAAGGAACTGCAATGCTGGTTTATACCGAAGATAAACACAACATTGCTGGAGTAAGCCAGCAGGTCAGGCAGCATCTCTGGACAAAAGGAAAATGTGATATTTTAGGTCAGAACCCTTCTTCAGACTCTGCCTAGCCCCCACTTTTTTCCCCCCTTTTCCAACTTTTTCCTCCTAGTACAATCAGTCTGAAGAAGAATCTCTTACCTGAAATTTCACCTATCCATGTTCTCCAGAGATGTTGCCTGACCCACTGAGTTACTCCAGCACTTTGTGTCTTTTTGCAAAACCAGCATCTGAAGTTGCTTGGCCACACTACCTGTTTGATGTTCCTACAAAGGACTAGAATTGCCTAAACCCACTTGACAACCCGTCTGAAGAAGGGTCTCGACCCGAAACGTCACCCATTCCTTCTCTCCGGAGATGCTGCCTGACCCGCTGAGTTACTCCAGCTTTTTGTGTCTATCTTCGGTTTAAACCAGCATCTGCAGCTCCTCGTTATACTTGACAAATCAGCCTGAGATTTGCAGCCTGCCACTCCTGGTTTAAAATGTACTTGTCCTGCAAGTGAAATACTAATGTTTACGCTTCTTGTTGGACTCAAGTCAAAGTATTCCAATAGCCCAAAATAAACAAAAACAAGTCAAGAAACTGAGAACATAAGATGAGTTTTATAAAATGTATTGGAATAGTTATCTACAAGGACTTCAGGCAGCTTGGCTTTTAGCCAAGATATCAAACATACTTGTGAAGAGAAGATTAGTAAAACACGCATCACACTGCAGTTTAAAAGCACTGGAAATTCACTGTTTACTTGATAATGTCAAGATGGAGCGAAACTGAGTGTAGGAGCACATTTAAATACATAATCTCTCGATAACATGTAAACTATCCTTCATGTCAGTGCAGTTGAAACATGCTGGTTCCCTTGACTTTTTGTTTTATCCTGTAAGTTTGAAAGCTTTTGTTGGTAGTTTGCGTTGTTGGCAAGATTGGTGTGATCTCATTCAGGCACTGTGTGTTTTCAAAGCAATGCTTCACAGTCATGGAGTCTCAGAGTCACACAGTGTGGAAACAGGCCCTTAGGCCTAACTTGCTCACATCGACTATCATGCCCCATCTCTACACGTCTCATCTGCCTGCGCTTGGCCCATTATTCGCTAACTTATCCTATCCATGTACCTGTCCAAATGTTTTTTAAATGTCGTAATAGACATTCTATTACAATATTCCATTGGCCCCAATAAAAAAATGTTCTGCGTATTTAAATGGATGCTTTGGTTCACCAATTTAATGTAAACTAGTGGCAGCATTATCAGCCAATGGCTTGTAGGCAGGGCAGTGAGTGCGTTTTTTAGGAAATCTGTTTGATCTCTGGGTAGCATGGTGGCGCAGCCGTGGAGTTGCTGTCTCACAGCGCCAGAGACCCAGGTTCGATCCTGACTATGGGTGCTGTCTCTACGGATTTTGTACGTTCTCACTGTGACAGCGTGGGTTTTCTGGTTTCCTCCACAATACAAAGATGTGCGGGTTTCTAGGTTAATTGGGTTCAGTAAATTGCCCCTCGTGCATAGGATGTGAAAGTGGGATAACTAGAGTGAACGGATGATCGATGGTCAGTGCAGAGTTAGTGGGCCGAAGGGCCTGTTTCCACGCTGCATCCCTAAACTCTAACCTTTAATGATGTCCCCAGTGGTGACTGATGGTGGTACATCTGATGCAGCTAATGGATCTGCTGGCTCACAGTTGCAGTGATCTCCGATGCTGCCTGTGTGGAGTTTGCACGTTCTCCCTATGATCGTGTGGATTTCCTCCGGGAATGCTGGTTTCTTCCCACATCCCAAATATATGTGCAGGCTGGGTGTTTAATTGGCCACTGATATGTTGGGCAACACAGTGTGGCAGCGTGTAGAACTGCTGCCTCAAATCGCCAGAGAACCGGTATTGATCATGACCTCGTGTGCTGTCTGTACGGAGTTTGCACGTTCTCCCTGTGACCGTGTGGGTGTTGTCCGGATGCTCCAGTTTACTCCCACATCCCAAAGATGTGCAGGTTTGTAGGTTAATTCACTTTCTGTAAATTGCCCCTTATGTGCAGGGAGTGGATGAGAATGTGGGATAACATGAAACTAGCATGAATGGGTGATCGATGGTCGGCATGGTCTCCGTGGGCCGAAGGGCCGGTTTCCATGCTCTGTCTAAGCCAAATTGCCTTTAGTGTGAAGGTGAGTAGTGAGTTGATGGGAATGCAGGCAGGATAAAATGGATCAACATGGAATCAATGTAACAATGGGTGCTTGAAGGGCAGAACAGACTCAGTGGTCTGAATGGCCTGTTTCAATGTTGTCAATTAATTAATGACTATGATGGCTCAACAGGTTCAAATGGTATTTATAGAGTTGCGTTCATACTGCAGAGCCATTTCACATGAGAACAGTGAAATACAATTTGACAGCCCATCTCCATATTAGGGCAGGTGAAAATGAGACAAACTTCACAGAACATCTTTAGCCTAGGGATACAGCCTGGAAATAGGACCTTCGGTCCACCTAGTCCATACCGACCAGTAATCACCCATACACTAACACTTTGTGTCATTTTCCCACCGAGTTACTCCAGCACTTTGTGTCCTGTTGTGTAAACCAGCAACTGCAGTTCTTTGTTTAAACTAGAGGGCATACGTTTGAGGTGAACTTATTGAGGAATGATTTTAAAGTGATCTGAGGGGTAACCTATTCACACTGAGGGCAGTGTGTGTATGGTACAAGCTGCCAGATGGAGTGGCAGTGGCAAGTGCAATTTATTATATGTAAAAGACACTTAGATAGCTACATGGATAGGAAAGGTTTGGTGGGATATGAGCCTGGTGTAGGCGAGTGAGACTAGCTCTGATAAGCAACTTGGTCGGCATGGACGTCATAGGTTCACAATGTCATAGAGCATGGAAACAAGCCCTTCAGCCCAACTTACCCATGCCAACCAAGTTGGGCCAAAGGGCCTGTTTCCGTGCTGTATAGGTGATTATGACTATGACATTTTTTTCCCTTTTCAAACTTAAAGCAATTATTAACCTATTTAGGAACCAATATAGGTTAACCAACACAAGGGCTATTGAATGAACTGGATTTATTGCGAGTTAGTGTGTGGGCAGCCATGTTCTGATTAAGCTGAAGTTTACACAGAACAAGAAAAGGTCGGCCAGAAGTATGTTGGGACAGTCTTAATCAATCCTAGATCATAGTAATCCTTCCTCCAAGAAATCAGAGCGGATGCCTTACTACACTTCTGACGTAGCTGATTGATTTAACACCCACACATAACTCCACAAAGTGAATCTTTATACCAATGCTATTAATAAGAGTTCTTCCTAATTTCAAATTTTTTTTGAGGAATCAATGGGAATTGGATTATTTTTTTTATTCAAACATATGCACAGCATTAATGTGCAGGTGTGAATTTTCAACCAAAATATTTTTAAAAATCAAGAAAACTCCATGGCAGATTTTCCAATTTGATATTCCACTGAAAAAAATACACTATGTTTGGTGAAGCATCAGAATGTTAGAGTTTTTGGTTGCACACTCTATAGATACTTTAGACTTTAGAGATACAGCGCGGAAACAGGCATACTGAGTCCGCACTGACCAGCGATCACCATGTACACCAGCACTATCCTGCACACTGGGGACAAATTACAATTTACAGAAGCCAATTAACTAACAGACTTGTCCATCTTTGGTGTGCGGGAGGAAACCGAAGCACCCGGGGAAACATACGTGGTCATAGGGAGAACTAACAAACCCCACACAGACAACAACAGCAGTCGGGATCGAACCCGGGTCTTTGGTGCTGTATGGCAGCAACTCTACTGCTGCACCACCGTGCCGGCCAAACCTGGAACCTGGAGAAAACTGGAAGGAAATTCCATCTGCCAATTGTCCGGCCAACTTTCCACCTGATCTATTCCTTGTTGTCAATATTGTTGGATTTTAGAAGAGTACGCAGGCACCGCATGTGTCAATGCTGCCTGCAGTGCCAAACATATATTTGAACGCGTTATTCCAAGAATAGGAGTGCGTAAACTAAACTTTGGTTGTAATTAAACAAGCAACTTATTCTAAAAACGCGTAAATCAAGCATGCATAAAACATGCTTGGAAAGGTGTTAACATAAATGTCAAATGTTTCTTGCTCTATATACCTTTCTTTTTCTCTCTCCTCCCTCATGCAATAGTGATTTTGGATATGAGCGTCATTCTGATGGCAGATGCTTACCAGCCTTCTGGTATAACCCATCCTTCGTGACTAAGGAATGTAGTATGGGACAAAGCTACCTCAACAGTACTGGGTGAGTAGGCTGGCCTGGCTCAATTCCTATGTTGATGTTTTAGTTTTGGTTTAGTTTTAGAGATGTAATGCAGAAACTGGCCGTTTGGCCCACCCAGTCCGTGCCGACCAGCGATCCCCATAAACTAGTACTATTCTACACATTAGGGACCATTTACAATCTTTACCGAAGCCAATGAACCTACAAACCCACATGCCGTTGGAGTGTGGGAGGAAAATGGAGCACCCGGAGAAAATCTACTCCGCCACAGCGAGAACGTACAAACTGCGTACAGACAGCACCTGTAGTCAGGATAGAACCTGGGTCTCTGGCAATGCAAGGCAGCAACTCTACCACTGCGTCACCATGCCGCCCCCTAACCTGGAGGAACTAGTGCTTGTTCATACTCCACCACATTGTTTGTTGCTGAAGTGGTAACGTTCCTGCATTTGAATAATAGCTGGAAAATGCTCTGCAAACAATTCAGAAACAGTAAGAACTGTGCTATAAAGTAATGTAAACCAAACCCTTTACTCAGCTTGATGCATTTGCTGAAATTGTACTCATTAGCTCCGTGAGTGAGACCAAAAGAGGCAGTGCAATAAAATGAGTCACACCATGGGATCGGACATATACAGTGAATATCACTCACTAAACATAGACAACAGAAAACTGAGCAAAGGCAGATTGTTTCCACTCTCAGTAAATTGCTATAATTTAAAAAATAACAAACACATCTCACACAGAAAACAAATAGATTTTAGCTCTTTATTTATAAAGGCAGGAGCGTTTTGATAATTATTAGTAATTTAAAGTGTCTTGAGCCGCAAGTCATCAAGACAGGGAACATTTAGATAATCGCACTTTAATCCCCATCACTGGGGCCTAACTTTTACCAACGGTAATCTAAGGACGTCAAGTCATTGATGCTATTCCCGAATGGCTGAAGTAGTCTTTCCCTTCGATGAAAATTTCCTCTCTGTCATCTTCTCTTTTCTACTTCATAAGAAGCAGGCAGGTTTTCAAATGCCATAGTGGAGAGTAATTGGTTTAGGGCTAGCATTTGTTCCCACATTTCCCACATTCAAACCACTCCCAGGTTTGTGGAGTGCATCCGACTTATTGTTTAAGGCCATGTGCCAACCTTGTAGAATTGGCAACAATCCCAAATTTCCACCAGCAACATTCCCAGCATATGGGGTCAGTTCCAATCATTGCCATGCATTATAACTGCAACTTCCTGCAAATTAAGTCATCTGGATTTCCATGTCATTCTCCATGGACTTCTGGTGTACACTCAGCCTTTACACAGGAGGGGCAAGAGGCCATTTAGTCCTTATTGTCCATGTGGTTGTATATGCTCCAGATATTTGCCTGAAGAAGGGTCCCGAATCGAAATGCCACCTATCAATGTCTCCAGAGATGCTGCCTGACCTGCTGAGTTACTCCAGCTCTTTGGTTCCATTTGCCCAAAACCAAACCCACTTTGTCCAACCATTTCATATAATTCTCATTCCTTTCCTCTCAATTATGTATGTAGCTTCTTCCTGCTGCCCGAGTTGGAAGTCAAGAGACAGAAATTCACTGCTCTTCCCATTCCCATACCGACTCTTCCGTCCTTTGCCTCCTCCATTTGGGGCGGCACAGTCGCGCACCAGTAGATTTGCTGCCTTCCTTGGTACAGCACCAGAGACCCGGGTTTGATTCTGACTACGGGTGCTGTCTGCATGGAGTTTTATACTTTCTCCTCATGACCGTGTGGGTTTTCTCCGGGTGCTCCGGTTTCATCCCACATTCCAAAGACGTGCAGGTTTGTAGGCTTCTGTAAATTGTCCCTTGTGTGTAGGATAGAACTAATATGTGGGTGACCATTGGTTGGCGTGGACTCGGGGGGCCTGAATTCCTGTTTCCACGCTGTGTCTCTAAACTAAACCAAACCAAACTTAACTAAACATTGCCAGCGAACTTGAGAATGCTATGTACAGTCGGCAGCCATATTGGGCATTTAATATCAGAGTGTAAAGACAAGTATTTTACTTCAGGCTCAGTTTAGTTTAGTTTATAGTCACGTGTCCTGAGGTACAGTGACAAGCTTTTGTTCCGTGTTATCCAGTCACTTGAATGACAATACATGATTACAAAGACAATACATGATTACAGTACTCCTACGCTCCTCCATTGCAGATGTAAGATTTATGTTCCATTTTGATTGTTATTCAGCCAATCCATCATCACAAGGTGACAAATTGTGTCGTGGCAGTAACAGGACCCTCATTCTGGCGTTGCATTTTAATTGTGTGCAGGTACCGAAAGGTTGGTGCCAATAACTGCACTGGTGGTGTCAGAGACCAATACACAGCCCAGCGGCATCCGTGCTCCAGCCGAGCTCCCCGCGGCCTGCACCTCATCACCAGCGATGGACGGCTGGCCACTGTGTCTGGGCAGAACGTCACCTTCATTGCCCATCTAGAAGAGGTGAGCCATTCCGTGAGAATACGGCCCGATCGCAGTGCGTGTTTTCAGTCAAGCACCTTATGGAATAATCAAGGAACTGCAGATACTGACGCAAAAGGATGCAAAGTTTTGGAGTAACTCAGCAGGTCAGCCAGCATCTCTGGGCAATAAATTCTGATTCACTGAGTCACTCCAGCATTTTGTGCCTTTGTTTGTTGACTGGCATCTGCAGTTCCTTGAGTCCCCTCTTGAGAGGTGAACTTGCCCTTACATTTCCGATTACAGATTACAGATTACAGATTTCCTTTATTGTCATTCAGACCGAAGTCTGAACGAAATTTTGTGCCTGCAGTCATACATACAATACAATAAAAAACAACAATAAACACATATTAACATCCACCACAGTGAGTCCACCTAGCATCTCCTCACTGTGATGGAGGCAAAAGTCTTAGGTCTGCAGTCTCTTCCCTCCTCTTCTCCCTCTGCGCTGAGGTGATACCCCACCGGGCGATGTTAAAAACAGTCCCGCGGCTCAATCACCGCGCCCCGGGGTGGTCGAAGCTGCCGCCCACCAGTCCTGGTGACGCAGCCGCTGGCTCGCGGCCGAACCCCGGACTCGGGTCACCGCCGCCAGAATGCCGTCCCAGCCACCGGACCACCGTTCCAGCCCCGAGCCGGATCGCCCTCATGTGAGTACCGTTACTGTCTCAGCCTCGCGCCAGGCCGCCCCGACATGGGCGCCGCTCCTCCCTCGGGCTGGGCCGCCTCGTCATGTATGCCGCTCCTCCCTCGGGCTGGGCCGGCCCGACATGGGCGCCGCTCCTCCCTCGGGCTGGGAGCGCCGTACCTCCCTCGTGCTGGCCGCCCTCACGGGAGCGTCACAGCCCCTCACGGAAGCACTGTTCCAGCCCTGAGCCGGACCGTCCTCACAGGAGCGAGCTCAGGGAGAGTCCTGGCGGGCTCTGCCTCCTGAGCCTCGAGGTCGCCAGCTCCGCTATTAGGCCTCAGCGTAGACGGAGGCAGAGAAGGGGAATACGACAAAAATGTCGCATTCCCCCGCAGAGAGAGACAGCAAGCCCCATTTCAACCATTAAGGACAGCAATCCCATTCAGGTTAATGGGACTGTGCTACATCTGATGGGCAGGATGTGAAGTGCAGAAGATTGTGTCCCTGGATTTGATGTTAACTCCAGCAGCTGCACAGGAGGCCAGGTATGAATGATTCAATAATTCAATGAGACGTTGGTCACATGTACCTCGGTACAGTGAAATGCTTTGTTTTGCACAAGTTACAAATGTTTACCGAATATTCCTTCCACTGCCTGTATTCCTTCCACCGCGAGCAAGTCCTCAGTCCGCAGCGGCAAGAAGGCCTTCCTGCCGGGACACTCTGGCCTAACTCTTTCCTGAATTCTACTGTTTCTTGCCTGCCCTCTGCAAAATCTCTGGCAAAAACCCAATGCATTCCTACCCAATGCACAGCTGGAGGTGAGTACAGAAGTAGAAAGGATTGAGATCAAAAGAGGATTTGAGCACAAGGATGTGGTACCTTTCCATACATCCTGTATCCCTTTTCCCTAACTCTCAGTCTGAAGATGGGTCTCAACACGAAACGTCGCCTATTCCTTTACTCTAGAGATGCTGCCTGACCCGCTGAGATGCCCCAGCATTTTGTGTCTATCTTGTGTGGATTTTAAATCAGTGGTATTCCTCCACCTTGTACCAACGCAGGTAAACCCACATGGGGGCGAAAGGCAAATGGTGCTTGGTACGCATTGGACGTCAAGACAAGAGACAAGAGCCATTTATTGTCACATACACCAATTGGTACAATGAAATTTGTGGTCACCATGCAGTCATACAAATAAAAAAAAGAACACAGAACACATTAAAAATTGAAGAGTGGATATTTTGGGTGAACTGAAGTTAAGGGACAATGGGATGTGTTCCAAGGGATTATTGAAATAACCAAGAGTGGAAATAATTAAAGCAATGATGATGTTTTTTTAAATCTAATTGTGCCTTCAGAAAAACCACCTTAACAAGCAAAGTGGGACATATTCCGACCCTCGTTGAGTAACTCGGACGTTCAGATATTTCTTAAACATTTTGATCAAGAAAACAAATTTGAAGAGAACATCTCCTCAATCTCAGTGAGCAGACAGAGGCAGCAGGCAATTTTAAAAGAAGGCATGGTCTACATTTAGAATGCACCTTTTACAACATGTTTTTCGATTAGATTAAATGGAAGAGAATATGTGCAGAGAAAGCCTCCATTCACAACAAGCCAGGAGCAAACTCTGTTGTGTAGTTTAGTCTACTGATACAGCAGGGGAACAGATCCTTCAGCCCACCAAGTCCAGGCCGACTATCGATCACCAAAACACAATAGTTCTATGTAATCCCATTTTCGCATCCATTCCCTTCATACCAGGGGCGATTTACAAAGACAATTAACCTAGAAACCTGCTCATTTTGTTTTAATTAGTTTAATTTAGTTTTAGGCTAGAAATATAACGCAGAAATAAGCCCTTTGGCCACTTGACCTACAAACCCGTACGTCTTTGGAGTGTGGGAGGAAACCGGAGCACCTGGAGAAAGCCCACGCAGTCTGGTGCTGTAAGGCAGCAACTCTACTGCTGCGCCACCTTGCTGCCCAGCATCTTCAGCATGTTGGTGGAAACTGGAGCACACAGAGGAAACCAACGCAGTCACAGGGAGGACATGCAAATTCCACATAGACACACCCAAGGGCAGGATCGAACCTGGGTCTCTGGCGCTGTGTCAGCAGCTCCACCAGCTGCACCACTGTGCCCCTCCCCCCTCCCTTCCTGGAATGTAAAAGTGAGTCAAAGAGTCATTAGACATGGTGAGATGCAGCATGGAAGAAAGACCAACCACTGACCATCAATCACTAATGCTATAATTTTCTATTTTCCTGACATTCCAATCAACCAACCCTCCCTAATTCTATCACTCACCAACACATTAGACTTGATTTACTTTGGCATTTTAACCTCGAGTTGTGCTGGAAAATTAATTGGAATAATATCAACTGCTTCAGAAATTCTGCTAGCCCGACACCACCACAGCCCTGGGGTTACTGGATTATCAGAGTCTCACCGTAATGTCTGGGATGTGGGAGGGAACCGAAAGCTATGAAGGATACCCATGTAGTCAGGGGGTAGAGCGTGCAAACTCCACACCAGTAGCACCGGAGGTCGGGATTGAACCTCTGTCACTGCCACTGTGAGGCAGCAGCTATGCCACACCGCAACCTTATCTAGTGTCGTTTAGAGATCACTGCAGCTCAGGAACCAGCTCTTCCGCCCACCGAGTCTGCGCCAGCCAGCAATCATCCTGTCCACTAGCACTATCCCATCTCCTACACACTAGGGACAATTTACAATTGTTACCAAAGCAAATTGACCGACAAACCTGCGCATATTTGTAGTGTAGGAGGAAACCATGTGCTACAGTATTATTTACATTCAGTGTAGAGAGTAGTCAGGGCTCCAGTTTAACTACTCGTAAACTTTACATTACTTCCCCTTCCGTCAAGCTGCACTGAAGTGTCAGTCTAGACTTTAGTAGACATGAAACTGGAGTGAGACTTGAACTCACAACCTCTGACTCTGAAATGTGAGTGCTTCCAACAGACGCACCTCATGGCTTGACCCTATCTCCAACCACTGTCTCCCCATCACCCAAGTGGCTGTTCTGTCATCTACCATTATCCCCTCTCCCTCATCAACGTCAGTGTCGTTTTTCACTTTGGGCATCTTGCCCCCACTCTCCCACATGTCCAAGAGCTACAGAGAGTGAACGAAAGGAAGCCCTTAACGTGTAGACTCAAACCAAACAGAACAGTGAGCAACATAATAACTGAGTCCCCTGATGCACAGCATGCCAATTCATTAAAGGAACTGGAGTGGAGATTATGATTGATGCGTTGACAGGAAGAGACAGTGGGTATGCTGCCTTCTGCTTATTAAGAGAGCGCACCTCTGAGTTGAATATTTTATTGGTATGTGGCCAGTTCAATGTTCCTTTGTTTGTGTTAATATTTGAGCCGACATAACCATGCCCCTCTCCCTTCTTTCCCTAAATAACCCTCTCCCCCCATCCTCACCTATTTCTCCCCTCCCCCTCCCCCTCCCCCTCCCCTTCCACCTGCATTCCTTCCTCTAGCATCACAATTGGCAACTCTTCTATCTTTCTGTCTTTTCATTTGGACTTTTTTTTTTACAAATATCTGCCTAGCAAAGAACTCTCCTCACCTCTATCAATCTATTACGTACCAGGCTTTGTCCTGCTCCTCCTTGCTTTCCATTTTTCTCCCCCCCCCCCCCCCCCCCCCCCCCCACCCCACAATCAGTTTGAAGAAAGGTCTCGACCCAAAACATCATCTATCCGTGTTCTCCAGAGATGCTGCCTGATCCTCTCAGTTACTCCAGCCCCTTTGTCACTCATTGAGTCAATAAATGTCTGATTGAAAGTCTGGGTCATGTACCTGGGGACATGGATATAACCATATAACCATATAACAATTACAGCACGGAAACAGGCCATCTCGGCCCTACAAGTCCGTGCCGAACAAATTTTTTTTTTTCCCTTAGTCCCACCTGCCTGCACTCATACCATAACCCTCCATTCCCTTCTCATCCATATGCCTATCCAATTTATTTTTAAATGATACCAATGAACCTGCCTCCACCACTTCCACTGGGAGCTCATTCCACACCGCCACCACTCTCTGCGTAAAGAAGTTCCCCCTCATATTACCCCTAAACTTCTGTCCATTGCTGTTATTTTATCTGCCTCATCTACCTCCCCTGCAGCTCATCCCAGATACCTATAGCTCACAGAGTGAAAATGTTGCCCCTCAGGCTCTTATTAAATCTTTCCCCTCTCACCTTAAACCTACATCCTCTGGTTCTTGATTCCCCTCCCCCAGGTAAAAGACTCTGAGAATTCATCCTATCCATCCCCCTCATGAACCCTGGTGCTGGAACCGTAACACAAATGCAACGTTCAAATTCATTCACACACACACATTGTGTAGACTCCTCATGTGCAAACGTGTGCACACACAGGTAGTCACACTTAAATAGTCTTGTACATGGGGCACCGTGGAACAAAGCCACCGTGCCAACCCCAACAGAAGTGGGGGAATACCACCCCCAAATGCACTGCGGTGGTTCAAACAGATGGTTCACCATCACCTTGTCACGCACTCTTCGGGATAGGGAATAAATTCTGGTTTTGCCAGCCATGCCTATATTCCAGGGGACGGAATATTGCAGAATGTGGTTTTCAGGCTGACAACCAAAGTAGTAGATTGTAAATGGTGCCTTAAAGAGAAGTGGAGGAGCTAGGAGGCTCGGGGCTTTGCAAGACATGCATTGTGGGCAGTTTTGGGCTCCCATATCTGAGGATATATGTGCTGGCATTGGAGAGGAGATTTACAAGAATGACCCCAGGCATGACTGGGTTAACATATGGTGAGTGTTTGAAGGCCCTGGGCTTGTACTTGCTGGTGTTTAGAAGGATGAGGGGAGACCTCATTGAAACTTAGCAAATAGTGAATCGCCCGGATAGAGTGGATGTGGAGAGGATGTTTCCACTAGTGGGAGAGGGCACAGACCCAGAATGAAAGGATGTACCTTTGGAAAGGAGATGAGGAAGAATTCCTTTAGCAAGAGGGTGGTGAATCTGTGGGATTCATTGCCACAGACTGCTGTGGAGGCAAGTCATTGGGTATTTTTAAAACAAAGATTGACAGATTCTTGATTAATAAGGATGTCAAAGGTTCTGGGGAAAAGGCAGGAGAATGGGGTTGAGAGGGAATGATAGATTAGCCATGATTGTATGGCAGAGTAGACTCAATGGACTGAATTCTTCTTAATTCTTCTATAACTCATGAGCCTATAACTAAACATTATGCAGTTGTATGGTATCATCTGCATGCCAAGGTCTGTTACATTCTCCGTACACTATGAGTTATTATGTAAAATACTGGTGCTCCTGGAGGCTGTTGTATTTTATTTTGTAGGTTCAATGTTGCTCACAGCGTGTAGTGATAGACGACAGGAATCTACAATTAGATTTTGCAGCAGGAGCTGAAATACTATTATGATTCCAAGCAACAGTGTTAAGGGTTTTATGCAATTTCATTCTGCAGGAGGAAATGCATCAGTCACAAATCTAATCGTAGCAGTCTTTCTTCTGCATCTGAAGATTGTGTGTTCTAGTCCTGCATCAAAGATCTGAAGTTAAAATATACACTGGTGCTTCAGTGCAATACTAAAGGTGTGCTGCACTACCAGAGTGCAGTCATTCACTTTCAAGTACAATTTGTACTTTCATGTGGTGAATCTGTGGAATTCATTGCCACAGACGGCTGTGGAAGTCTTTGGATATTTTCAAGGCGGAGATTGATAGATTCTTGATTAGTACGGGTGTCAGAGGTTATGGGGAGAATTCAGCAGCAGAATGGGGTTGAGAGGGAGAGATAAATCATGATTGAAAGGCAAATGGGACGAATGGCCTAATTCTGCTCCTAGAACTTATGAACATGAAGTGTGTAGGAAGGAATTGCAGATGTTGGTTTATACTGAAGATAGACACAAAATGCTGGAGTAACTCAGCATTTTTGGAGAGGACGTTTTGGGTCAGAACCCTTCTTCAGATTGAAAGTAGAGATAGTGGGGGGTTGGGGGAGGGGGAGGTGGAAATAAACGGGAGACAAGAAAAGGCCGGAATAAATAGAGCCAGCAACGGATGACCCCAGGAAGGGTGGAGCCCATAATGGCCCATTGTTGGTTGGGGAAAGTGTGATAACAAGAGGGATACTGCGATGTGAACAGTGGAACTGGTAGGATGACTAGTGTGGGGGAGGAGGGAAAGAGGGGAGGGTATGCAGATTAATAGAAATCAGGGTCGAATGGTCTAATTCTGCTCCTGTGCCTTATGATCTTATGAGACAATATTTCCAAGTATGTAAAGAAAGGTGAAAGTCAAAGTGAGAATGTGTTCTGAGAATTCACGTTGACTAAACAAATGATGAAAAAATTGTTAGAATGTATCATCTTTTGCAACCTCAGCATTTATTCTAATTTTAAAATTACTTCATATCAGTTGCTATTTCTGTCCTATGGGCTTAATTTGCAATAATTGCCCAGATTTACTCCAACTAGATAGATGTAGGTATAAAGATTTGTATTAGTATGTGCCCCGCAATCTTTGAGACATGCTGCAAATTAATTTTAGCCTACTCAATTTGAGGAGCCACAATTATCTCTCTCGTGATTAAAAATTTACTCCGCTTCTTCAGAAGGCATTTGGACTGATACATGGATATTAAAAAAACATTTGGACAGGTAGGAAAGGTTTGGAGGGAGATGGGCCAAATGTGGGCAGGTGGGACTAGTGTAGATGGGGCATCTTGGTCGGCACAAGCAAGTTGGGCCAAAGGGCCTGTTTCCGTGCTGTATGACTCCATGAGAAGGCCAAGTATAAACAGTCCTGTTTTTATGGTCTTTTTCCGCTTTTGTTTTTGTTTCTAGATTCCCCTTTTCTGGGACGGCATGGTGGTGCAGTGGTAGATTTCTTGCCTTTACAGCGCCAGAGACAAGATGCAAGATACAATTTATTTGTCATTTGGAACCCTTGAGGTCCAAACGAAATGACGTTTCGGCAGCCATACATTACAAACAAATAGACCCAGGACACAACATAATTTACATAAACATCCATCACATTGCTGTGATGGAAGGCCAAAAAAATTATCTCTCCACTGCACTCCCCCCCCCCCCCCCCGATGTCAGAGTCAAAGTCAAAGCCCCCGGCTGGCGATGGCGATTGTCCCGCGGCCATTAAAGCCACGCCGGGTGATGCAAGGTCGCACACCGGGTTCTTGATGTTAGAGCCCCCGGCGTGCGCTCGCAGAGTCCCACAGCCATTCCAAGCCGCGCGGGGCGGTGCTGTAAGACCCCGCTCCAAGGGCTCTTCAACCCCGCAACTTGGGCGGGAGAAGTCGCCGTTGAGGGAGCCCTGAAAAGCGGTCTCCCGGTGCCGCGGTCCGCCAGACCCGCAGTTGCAGCTTCGGAATCTCCGGAGGTCGGGCCGCAGCAGCAGCAGCGCTCCACCACCGCTCCACCGGCTCTGGACTCGGCCAGCTCCACGACGGTGAGGTGAGTAGTCGGCACCAGAGCCCCCGGCACCAGAACCCCCGGTCTTCCTGTTGGACGCCGCTCCTCGTTGCAGCCCCAACGACAACGGAGACCCGACAAAGAAAAGGTCGGGTCTCCCGTGCATGGAGAGATTTAAAAGTTACACCCTCTCTCCCACCCCCCCACACACACACCCCAACAAAAAATAACAAAAACTACATAAAAACATAGACAAAAAATAATAAAAACGCAGACGGGCTGCAGAGGCCATGCTGACGAAAGTCGCGCCGCCTACCGTACCGACCAATATGATGAATGATAAACGCCAGGGTTTGATCCTGACTATGGATGCTGTCTGTACGGAGTTTGTACATTCACCCCGTGATCTCCATGGGTTTTCTCCGGGAGCTCTGATTTTTACCCACACTCTGAAGATGTACAGGTTTGTAGGCTAATTGGCTTGGTAAAGTTGTAAAGTGTCCCTAGCGTGTGCGGACGTGGCGCTGACGGACGAGAGGCCGAAGCAAAGAAGTCGAAGCCAAAGAATCGAATGGAAACGAGTCCGAAATGCCAATAAACGCGAAAGAGTCCGAAGACGAAAAGCCTACTGACCGAAAGGATGGGACGCCTAAATGGAAACTAACCGAAAGGGTGGGACGCCAAAAAGCCAACAAACCGAAAAGCTGCGTGGCCTACAAGCAAACTTACCAAATGGCCGCTCTGTCGAAACGGCAACTGCCTGAAAGGCGGCTTTGTCTACAGGCCGACGAAACGACTGCCGCTCAACAGAAACGTCCAATAATGGACATGACGTTGCCGGGGGGCTGATTTGTCAGCGAATGATCCAGACCCCCGCGTCCACCACATCACTGTTCCACCCGCCCCGCAGCCCGCGGAGGGTGGCCGTGGGAGAGTGGGGGCTGTCCCGAGCGGTGCGCATCTTCGGCCGCTTTCAACTTGGTGCTTGGGTAGAGATTGCCCAGTCATCTATGGCTTGTGTGGGAAAATGAACCCCACGCTCCCATCTCCCCCTTCTCTCTCCCCTCTTCTCTCTCTCCCTCTCTCCCCCTTCTCTCTCTCCCTTCTCTCTCCCCCCTTCTCTCTCCCCTCTTCTCTCTCCTCCTCTCTCTCTCCACTCTTCTCTCTCTTCCCCTCCTCCCTCCCCCCCTCTCTCTCCCTTCTCTCTCCCTCATCTCTCGCCCCCCCTCTCTCCCCCTTCTCTTCTCCCCCTCTTCTCTCTCTCCCTTCCTCTCTCTCTCTCTCTTTCCCAAACACTCTCTCTCACTCTCCTCCATCTCTCTCTCATTCCCCCTCTCTCTCCACTCTTCTCTCTCTCCTCTCTCTTCCCCTCCTCCCTCCCCCCCCCTCTCTCTCTCTCCTTCTCTCTCTCCCTCCTCTCTCTCTCTCTCTCTCTCCCCCTCTCTCTCTCCCCTTCTCTCTCTCCCGCCCCCCCCCCCCCCTTCTCTCTCTCCCCTTCTCTCCCCCTTCTCTCCTCCGTCTCCAAAAAATTGGCCACATGAAAATAAAGAAAAAGCGCTTCCAATTCTTAGATATAAATTTGTTTTTAATGGGGCCATTTGCACGTCCACACTTACTCTGGTGCTTTGGAAACGTTCCAAAGCATCCCGCAGTCACTGACCGCTATGCACCACCATCGGACCCCAACCTCCACACCAGGGTGATTTCCCCCCCCCCTCCGACCCCTGGACTTTGACACCCACACTGGGTGATTCACCCTGGCCGTGGGGAGAGACGATTTATTTATTACCATCTCGGTGCTTGCGGAATGCACCCAAGTACCCACGCTCAAAACAGGCAGCATCTCTGGAGAGAAGGAATGGGTGGCGTTTCGTGCGGAGACCATTCTTCAGAGTGCGTCTGAAAGGTCTGGACCCGAAACGCCACCCATTCCTTCTCTCCAGAGATATTGCCCGGTCAGGCTGCTGTAATACAGTGACCCATCCGGTCAGGCTGTTGTCACACAGTGACCCAGCCGGTGAGTGCCTCCACACAGTGGCAGAGCCGGTGAGACCGCGGTCACACAGTGACCTAGCCGGTGGGACAATGTTCATGCCTTCACAGTGATGTGATGGACGCGGGGGTCTGGACCAATCGCTTACAAGTCCCGCCCCCCGGCAACGTCATGTCCGTTATTGGACGTTTCTGTTGAGCGGCAGGCGGTCCTTTGGCCTGTAGGCGACGCCGCCTTTCGGGTAGGTGGCGTTTCGACAGAGCAGCCATTCGGTAGTTTGCTTTTAGGCCATGCAGCTTTTCGGTTTGTTGGCTTTTAGGCATCCCATCCTTTCGGTTAATAGGCGTTTCGTCTTCGGACTCGTTCGGTTTATTGCCGTTTTGGCCTCATTTCCATTCGGTTCTTTGGCTTCAACTTCTTTGCTTCGGCTTCTTGGCTGTCAGCGCCACGTCCGGGTACGGTCCCTAATGTGCTACTGTATGGGGATCGCTGGTAGGCACAGACTCGATGGGCTGAAGGGTCTGTTTCCATGCCTTATCTCTAAACTAAACTAAAGTAAGATAATTCTATCTCCTCCCACAAACTCACTGTTTCAAAGCCTTTAAAAAGAATTTACTTTCATTGCCAGTTTTATGACCAAATTGCCAGCATTATGGATCCATACAGCAGGCAGATGAGTTCAGAGCCACATCAGCCCCATCAACTTATTATCTAATTCACGAGCAGGCTGCCATCTACCTCTGGAGACTGCCCAGCTTATGTTTAATGGTGGGAAAGGGAACAAGACATGGACTTGAAAAGAATGATTGTTGCAGGCTCTGCAGTACGAGGGGGAGTGGGACCGATTACAGAACATTTCCAAAGCACCAGAGCAAGCGTGGACGTGCAAATGGCCCCATTAAAAACAAATTAATATCTAAGAATTGGAAGCGCTTTTTCTTTATTATCATGTGGCCAATTTTTTCACTGCCTTCTCAATGAAGCCACCGCAGTGATGGATGTTGAGAGATCAGATGCCAGCACACCTCGCAGATGTAGTTTTGCAACCAATGGCATTAGTGACAATTATTACTTTTAGCAAAAAAACAAACTGCTAGAGGAACTCAGCAGGATAGGCAGCAAATGGACAAGCGACGTTTTGGGTTCCGACCCTTCTTCAGCTGAATTCACTGCGTCACCCATTCCTTCTCTCCAGAGATGCTGACTGTCCCGCTAAGTTACTCCAGCTTTTTGTGTCTATCTTTCATTCACTGTACGCAGTTGGTGCCTGGTCTGCTGAGCCTCCAGCTGCTTGTTTTATGCTCGTGCTTCCAGCAATTATTATTTTTCATTATTTTGTAATATCAGCCTTTCTCACCCATCTCTAGTGCCCTGAGCTGAGCAATATTGTTATTTCAGCGAACACGCCTCCAGTAATTCTATCCTACACACTAGGGACAATTAGCCTACAAATCTGCACGTCTTTGGTGTGTGGGAGAAAACCGGAACACCTGGAGAACACCCACGTGGCACAGGGAGAACGTACAAACTCAGTACAAACAGCACCCGTAGTCAGGATCAAACCCGGGTCTCTGGCACTGCAAAGCAGCAACTCTAATGATGCGCTGCTGTGTTGCCTTCTACAATTACTGTATAGATATGGCTGAGAGCTTCAAGTTCCTCGGCATTCATATGGACAGCAACCTATTCTGGTCCCTTAATACTGATGCAGTGATCAAGAAAGCACACCACTGTTTACTTTCGTAGACATCTGAGATGATTGAGCATGTCCACAAGGATTTTCTCATTACATTTGGCATTGGTATTGGTTTATTGCTGTTAGACTTTAGGCTTTATTTTAGATTTTAGAGATACAGTGTGGAAACAGGCTCTTTGGCCCACTGAGTCCGCACTGACCAACGATCGCCCTGTATACTAGCACTATACTACACAATAGGGATAATCCCCAGTTTCCTCCCATATACAGGTTTGTAGGTTAATTGACTTGGTATAATTGTAAATTAACCCTAGTGTGTGCAGGAAGGTGTTGGTGTGCGGGAATCGCTGGAAAGCCAAAGGGCCTGCTTCCGTGCTGAATCTCTAAACTGAACTAAACTAAATTAACCTACAAACCTGTGCGTGTGGGAGGAAACCGGAGCATCTGGAGCAAAGCCACGCGGTCAAAGGGAGACCATACAAACTCCGTACTGATCAGCATCGAATCTGGGTTTCCGGCACTCTGAGGCAGCAACTCTACCGCTGAGCCACCGTGGTCCCCCGAGTGTACATTGCATCATTGAGTGAATCATGTGAACAAGGAATTTCATTGCATCTTGATATATATGACAATAAATTAATCTGAATCTGAGAGCGATAAACATATTACATGGAAATAGACTACGAAGATTTTCTCAAGAAGATTCTGATTAGTGAGATAAAAATCAACGTCGCATTGCAGTGACTGATGCGATGGCAATTAACAAGGGCGGTGAGTGCACTTAAATAGTAAAGGATATTAGAACTGGCATGATGCATCCTAAATACTCAACTTTAAAACCATGAAATTAATTCTTTCAGATGTTGACATTGAATGAACTTCACAGGAGAGTTAAAGTTGCTGATACAAAATAATAAAAATGTAACTATTTGTCACAAATTCTAAAATAGGTGTCTCGCAGGTGTCTGTTGCATCTGCTGAAATTGTACTGATCTGAAGTTGCAGTGCATTATTTATTTGTGACTGCACTCCAGTGGAGCCAAGCACTGGTTCATTACTTGATGAGTTTGGTCGACCATTCTGTTCAGTGAGAGGACAGGGTGGCACGGTGGCGCAACGGTAGAGTTGCTGCCTCACAGCGCCAGGGACCCGGTTTCTATCCTGACAACGGGCACTGTCGGTATGGAGTTTGTACATTCTCCATGTGAACGTGTGGGTTTTCTCCAGGTGCTCCGGTTTCCTCTCACATTCCAAAGACAAGTGGGTTCTGTCTGCCTCAATAGTGTGGGGAGTAGGTGAGTACGTGGGATAACATAGAACTAGTGCGAATGGATGATCGATGTTCGGCGTGAACTCTGTGGGCTGAAGAGTGTAGGAAGGAACTGCAGATGCTGGTTTACACCCAAGGTAGATATAAAATACTGGAGTAACTCAGCAGGACATGCAGCATCTCTGGATAGAAGGAACGGGTGACGTTTCGGGTCAAGACCCTTCTTCAGACAAGAAGAAGTCTCTGAAGTCTCAGAAGAAGAGTCGACCCGAAACTTCACCCATTCCTTTATCCAGAAATGTTGTCCGTCCCGTTGAGTTACTCCAATATTTTGTGTCTGTCTTCAGTGTTTCATGCTGTATCTTTCAATCAATCAATCAATCTGTGAGTGTAGACGTCTGCTGGTGTGGGGACAGTTCCTGCACCTTGCTGGGTCATGCCAACATGCCGGGAGCCAGTTGCCCCCATGCAGGTCCATCTGGGGGGCCAGACCAGACTAAAGAGTTCATTAAAAAGGCAGGCTATAAGGGGTAATTGATTAAGAAATAATCTTTCCCTGTAGCAAGTCAAAGAAAGAGTAAGCCACATGCCCTTAAGACTGCCTGCCATTCATAGAACATAGAACAGTGCCGCACAGGAACAAGCTCTTCAGACCACAATGTCTGTGATGTACATGATGCCCAGACCAATTCTCATCTGCCTACAACAATCCATGTCCCTCCAACATTGCATATCCATGTGCCTAACCACAAGTTGCTCAAACGCCACTATTGTATCTGCCTCCATCACCACCCTTGGCACTCACCACACCCTCTGAGTTAAAAAAAAACTAGCCCTGCACACCTCCTTTAAACTTTGCCCCTCTCACCTAATAATTAAATGGCTGCTCTGACCTTGGCTACTTCCTTCCTGCCCCCCCTCCCAACCTTTGAATCCACAAAAAACCCTCTCTAGCTCCCGCCTGAACACATTCAACGTTTCATCCTCCGCATCTCTCGAGGTTAGAGAGTATCAAAGCATCCCAACTCTGCAGAAGAAATAAATCCTCCTCATCTCCATCTTAAATGAAAGCATCTTTTTTATTTGTCACATCTCACCACCTGCCCTCCAGTGCCAAAACTAAGCCAAGATCCCTTGACTGCTGTCTGCCTGTCAGATTCAAGCCTTTGGTGTGACATGTTATCTGTTCATCTGATTTATAATTCATGTTCTATAAGACTTCATTTCTTTACCAACTGCCAGCACTTCTTTGCTGCATATGAGCATTATCTGTTTCACTGTCTGGAGTTCATTTATACAGGTGTCACTGTGAGATGGCATGATTATTTGGATAGTATGAAGCTTTTAGTTTAGTTTATTTAGTTTAGTTTAGAGATAAAGCGAGGAAGCAGCCCTTCGGCCCACTGAGTCTGCACCAACTAGCGAAACCCGTACACCTTCACTATTCTATTCTACACACTAAGGACAATTTACAATCTTTACCGAAGGCAGTTAACCTGCAAACATATATGTCTTTGGAGTGTGGGAGGAAACCAGAACACCCTAGTTTATACCGAAGATAGACATAAAGATTTAGATTTACTAGAATGTTGCCTGGGTTTCAGCAACTAAGTTACAGAGAAAGGTTGAACAAGTTAGGTCTTTATTCATTGGAGCGCAGAAGGTTAAGGGGGGACTTGATAGAGGTCTTTGAAATGATGAGAGGGATAGACAGAGTTGACGTGGATAAGCTTTTTCAATTGAAAGTAGGGAAGATTCAAACAAGAGGACATGATTTGAGAATTAAGGGACAGAAGTTTAGGGGTAACATGAGGGGGAACTTCTTTACTCAGAGAAAGTAGCTGTGTGGAATGAGCTTCCAGTGGAAGTGGTGGAGGCAGGTTCGATTTTGTCAGTTAAAAATAAATTGGATAGGTATATGGACGGGAAAGGAATGGAGGGTTATGGTCTGAGTGCAGGTAGATGGGACTAGGGGAGAATAAGTGTTCGGCACGGACTAAAATGGCCGAGATGGCCTGTTTCCATGCTGTAATTGTTATATGGTTATATGGTTATAAAGTGTTGGGTAACTCGGTGGGTCAAGCAGCATCTTTATAGGAAAAGAATGGGTGACGTTCCTGGTTAGAACCCTTGTTGTCTCAATGCATTTCGTTGTCTCAATGCATTTCGTTGTCTCTGTACTGTACACTGACAATGACAATTAAATTAAATTGAATCTGAATCTTGTGCAGACTGAGTCTCAGTAAGTCTGAAGAAGGGTTCAAATCCAAAATGTCACCAATCTCTATACCTATAAAAGTCTCATCTTGTGTGTGTGTGTGTGTCCTTGTTTGTTTTATATCTTCCTCAAAATGCTACACGTTAGCATCTACATTTTTACATATTCTGACACATTTTCCTGTCTACGCCGTACTCAGGTTCACTTAAAATGTATTCCTATATTTCACAAGTTGTCGACGAATAAAGTTTAAAAAAAGCCAAAAACCGTTTCTCACAGACAGCCCTTTTTCCAGAAGCTTCAAGTGATGATGTCACAATGCCTCTCAGAGTGCATCAATCACAATGGGCTCTCAAGCTGATTGCCGACTGCCACAATGGCATCACAATGGGACCTTGCCAATGGTAACAAGGTTGCTGCCCCTCTACCAATATCTGAAGGGGCTGCTCATCAAGTTCTGGTTGCATTTTGGTCCCACAATCCTGGTGTTTGGGTACAAGGCAGGAAAGGGGGGAGGGCTGATCGCAAAATGGCAGTTTGCTTCACATTTCATGCTATATTTCAAAGTTTTTCATGATTAAAGATTAAAAAAAAGATAAAACTGGCATCTCAAGCTGGCTGCCGACTGCCACAATGACATCACAATAAGACGTTGCCAATGGTAACAATGAGCTCTCAAGCTGGCTGCCCCTCTACCGATATCTGAAGGGGCTGCTCCTCAGGTTCTGGTTGCATTTTGGTCCCACACCGTACTCAGCTTCACTTAAGATTTCATACTATATTTCAAAAGTTATTCATGATTAAAGTTTAAAAAAAGCCAAATTTGAAAAAGAAATGACTGCTTTTCAGTGGCAGACTCTGGAGCACCTTCCAGTGATGATGTCATTATGCCATCTCACAGACATCCAATCACAATGGATCTCATTTATAAATGACATCACGGGACGTTGCCAAAGGTAACGAGGTTGCTGCCACTGTACTAATATCTGACGGGACTGCTCCTCAAGTTCTGATTCCCTTCCACGCCGTAATCAGGTTCACTTCAGATTTCATACTATATTTCAAAAGTTATACATGATTAAAGTTTTTAAAAAAAGCCAAATCCGCCTTCTCATAGACAGCCCTTTTTCCAGTAGCTTCCAGTGATTATGTCACAATCTCACTCACACTGCACCAATCACAATGGGCTCTCAAACTGACAATTGCCACAATTGTCAGATCGGAAAAATACTTATGCCAGGATCCTCTTCATAGACTTCAGCTCTGCTTTTAATACAATCATTCCGCAGCAGCTGGTGGAGCTATTGGGGGTTGATGCTGGCACATGCAACTGGGTCCTGAACTTTCTATCGCAACGGCAGCAGACAGTCAGGGTGGGCAGTAGGACATCAAAAACCATAGCCGTGAGCACTGGCTCACGTTCCCAACGGTTTAGAAAACATGGTACTGCTGACTCAACAACATGATCAACAAGTGGCTGATGACACAACAGTGGTGGGTCCAGTGACAAGGAATCGGCGTACAGTTGGAGGTTGGAGCTGCTCAGGTTGGTGCCAACAACCTCGTGGTAAAAACTAAAGGTGGGGTTAACTTCAGGAGGGGGGGGGACTCACCTCTGCACATCGCGGAGCTGATGTGGAAAGGGTCCCGTGAAGTTCCTAGGACCCCCCAAACCCCGTCCACCTCTCACAGCACTGGTCAAGAGAGCCCAGCAGCGACTACACCCTCTCCGAAGGTACGTAAAGCAGGTCTCCCCACTACACACCTACAGACTTTTTAGGGGGACAATCGAGAGCACATTGACCAACGGCATCACTTCCTGGTTCGGGAGCTGCAAGGCGTACGAACGGCACCAACTTGACAGGATTGTGAAGACCGCCAGCAGGATTATTGGTGCTCCACTCCCTTTCCTGCTGGACTTATACAGGAAGAGATGTATCAGCAGAGCCATCTCCATCATCAAAGACCCCTACCACCCATGCATCACATATTTTCTGCCATCAGAGGTATAGTGCTGAACAGTCTCTGTCCCGCATAAGACGGCTAAACGGACGCATATGACAACCATCCCTGGGACACAGGAGCTGTGAAGTGACTGCAACGCCTGTTGATGTATCTTTCATACATATGATTTTTGCTATTTATTTTTACACACATTTTTTGCATTACCAAGCACCCAGCACCAATACCCTCCCATCACCATAGTCCAGAAAATGGACTGGAGCCAACCACATAAACACTGTGCCTACAAGGTCAGGCAGGGGAGTTAGGAGGGCAGGGTGGGGGGGGGGACTCTCATCGCCCCCACCCCCCAAACCCCCCACCTCTCCATGTTCTCCAGGTGGGAGATCTGCGTTTCAGATAGTGGAACAGGCTCTGTCCCATACGGTATCACATTGAAGTTGCCACCTTTTAAGGATCTGCTCATTCTACCTTGGCATTACCAAGCACCCAACCAATCCCTCCAACCATAGTCCAGAAAAAGGACTGGAACAACCACATAAACACTGTGCCTGGTCAGGTAGAGTAGGAGATCCTGCATCATTCCACCATTTTAAGCAGTCCTAACCCTAACCCTAACTCCCGAAGCTCCCATCCAAGTCAAAACGGTATGGGTATGTAGGTGAATCGGCTTCAGTAAATGGCCCCTAGCATGTAGGGAGTGGATGCAAAAGTGGGATAACATAGAACTTGTGTAATCAGTAGTTGCTGTGGACTCAGTGGGCCAACAGGCCTGTTTCCATACTGAATCGCTTAATCAATCAATCAATCATTCAGTCATGTTTATTACGATATGTATGAGTACTGTGTTTACAGGCATATCATTCTGCAGCCAGTGAGAATTGCATTGTTTCACTTTCAGTATATATGACAATTAAACACTCTTGACTCTTGAAATGTTGCCTCTAACCTTTTAGAATTCCCTGGATTAGGCAGCAGTATCCACTATAGAAAAGGGAAATACTACTGATAATGGCAGTGCAGTCTGACAATTTCTTATTTTTTTTACCATTGGACCCAGTTTCCAATCTATTGGAATAGAACTTTGCGTTTATCTAACTTTGGCTTTCATTGGCTTACATCTTTTCATCTGACTTTCATTGGGTACTTTGTTAACCCACCTGTTTTTTTGCTTGACACAGGGAGATATTCCAAGGACCAGGCTCCAGATTGAGTTTGGTGATGGTACCGCAGTGATCTTCGCAAACCTCAGCTCTGTCAAGGGAGGGATCAAGCACGTCTACAAGCACGGCGGAATCTACCGTGTCATCGCGCAAGTGAAGAACAACCTGGGGTCCACGCGAGCAATCCTGTTCCTGCATGTAAATTGTAGGTCAATATTATAATGTTAGAAATATACCACTGACGGACACAAAATGCCCAGTGAGGTCAATTCATGGTGTAGAGACCTTGCAAATTGAACGCTAAGGTTGTTCATCTACACTGTGGGCGCATGGTGACGCAGTGGTAGAGCCACTGCCTTATAGCGCCACAGACTCAGGTTTAATCTTGACTACGGGTGTTAAATGTTGTACATTCTCCTCGTGACCTGTGGGAGTTTTCTCCAAGATCTTCGATTTCCTCCCACACTCCAAAGACGTACAGGTTTGTGGGTTAATTGGCTTGGTATAAAATGTAAAATTCTCCCTTGTGTGCAGGGTGGTTTTAATGGCTGGTCGGTGCGGACTCGGTGGGCTGAACGGCCTGTTTCCGCACTGTATCACTCAAAACAAAATTAAAATAACTAAAATTAAGTGCGCTACAATTGTCGGCAGCACTTCCTGGAGAGTTCTGGAAAACACTGGACCACTTTATTAAATTGAGTTCTTCCTTGTACAACAACAAACGCAGGGGTGATAGATGTGAAGGGAATTTGGAGAAGGGGAGCAAGGTCTTGCATGACAGATTTCTGGTATAGTTATGTGGAGAGACAGGCGAGGAGGTGAGCTAAGTCAAGGGTGGAGGAAATCGGGGTTAAAAGTATCCCCACGACCCAATTTTTTTTCTTCGTAATCCCAAAGCACCCAAATCCTAGCCATGTTCATAAATCATAGGAGCGGAAGTAGGCCATTCGGCCCATCAAGTCCACTCCGCCATTCAATCATGGCCGATCTATCTTTCCCTCTCAAATCCATTTTCCAGCCTTCTCCCCACAACCCCTGACACATGTACTAATCAAGAATCTGCCTGAAAAGTATCCAATCACTTGGTCTCCACAGCCTTCTGTGGCATTGAATTCAAAGTATTCAAAGTATTCAAAGGTTTTTATTAGTCACATTCACATACACCGAGGTGTAATGAAGTGAAATGCTATTTGCCATTTTGCAGCACACAAAAAAAGAATATAGACATAACACCAATGAGAGTCTTAAACACAAAGAACATCCCCCCACAATGGCTCCCACCATGAGGGTAGGCACAAAGTCCAGTCCCCAACCCCAGTTCACCCATAGTCGGGCCTATTGAGGCCTCCACAGTTGCCTCTACGGAGGCCCGATGTTCCTGGCCGTTCTCGCCGAGTGGTGGTGCTCTGGCGTCGGGAGAGTCCTCACAGCGGCATGGGAACCCTGGAACGGCCGTCTCCATACTGGAGGCCGCATCTTCCGAAGCCGACAAGGCCGCGCCGGATGGAGCTCCACAACTGGCGATCTCATCGCAAGATCCCAGGCTCCCGGTGTAAAGTTCAGCGCCGCCGCCCGCAGCTGATCGCTCCACAGTCCCGCAGCTCCGCGATGTTTCCCCCAGCGATCCTCAGCTCACCGGAGCTCCAGCGCGGCGACCCAGGCAAGGCATCGCCCGCTCCACGATAGCGCTCCAGCGCTGTGCCGCCGCCGAAGCCGAGGTTCTGGGCGGTCCGCGACAGGAATCGCCGCTCCAGGCCCGATGGTAGGCCGCGAGGACGTGTCGGAGCTGCAGCCTGGAGAATAGCTGCCTCTCCGACCAGCTAGGGACCCTGAAAGGCAGTTTCCCCCTTTCCCCACCCCCCACACAAAAAAGTCAAGACCTCCAAACAAAACACTTTAACTAAGTAAAAATAAAAATAAAACGGTGAAAAGACAGACAACTGCTGGCAGGGCAGCCACGCACTGGATAGGGCCCCCTTCCACAGCTTCACCACCCTCTGACTAAAGAAATTCCTCATCATCTCCTTTCAAAAGGTACGTCCTTTTATTCTGAGACTGAGTCGAGGGCTGTGTCCGAGACTCTCCCGCTAGTGGATCCTCTCCACATCAACTCTGGTCCTTCACTTCCAACCTCGCGATGCAGTCTCAGTTTGTGTGTCCCGGTAATAATGCACCAAGAAGTTAAATATATCTTCTAATTGTAGGAGTAGGCAATTACATGGACGGGCATGGAATCCTGCTTTAAGATAAAGAAGGATGGTGGTAATTAGGCACTCCACTGTGTCACCACAGTACTTACTGTTAAATGGAATAACGAGGCAGCATTAATGTTTAAATTGCACTCGACAGAGTAATTTGTTGGCCCCTGACAAGCACTGGGAGTTGGATGGGCCTCCAGCCTGTGGATTTCATTAAATATTACTGTATTTGGTTTTCTCTCTGACAGTCGCTTAATTTTGAACAGGGTTTGATAGAAAGTGGTGTGTGCACCTGAAATAAAATTGTGATTGTGTTTATATCCAGCTGGATAAATTGCTTGGTTGTGGTGCCCAGAACAGGCTTGTTATTATGCGGCAATGTTGAGTTATCACATTACCCGGCTGAATCCAATCCCCATTACAAGACATGGACATCTCTGAACAGGCGTAAATATTCAACACTAAAGTGATTCCAACCCGAGTTTGAAGCACCAAATTATTCCTCATTAAAATGCCAAGAGTAATATCGTTCTAGGGTTCTCCTGGTGACAGCTCTGGAAGAACTCAGTGCCAAACAGCATAGAGCAGACACAATTATTTCCTCACCACGACCCTAATGATGGTGTAGCTGGTAGAGCTGCTGCCTCACAGTGCCAGAGACCAGGGTGTGATCCTGACCTCGGGTGCTGTCTGTGTGGAGCTTGCACGTTCTCCCTGTGACAGCATGGGTTTTTCTCTGAGTGCTCCGGTTTCCTCCAACATCCCCAAGATGTATGGTTTTGTAGGTTAATTGGTCTCTGGAATATTGCCCCAAATGGTGTGCATGGATTGGATGGATGGGAGTGGGATAACATCGACCTTGTGTGAGAGAGTGAGCGATGGTTGGAGTGGACTTGGTGGGCTGAAGGGCCTGTTTCCATGCTATATCCTTCAATCAATTACTGTCTCTTACAAACGCTGGGAGGGAGGAAAAGCTGGGACAATGACTTACAGTGACGGGTGTGGCAGAGGCCTGAAGGAGATTGCACTGATGTATCAGAAGCTTGGCTTCTCTGGGAGAGCTGAATGTTAGACGGGAGGCCCACTAATGGTTGCTACGCCTTCAACGGACATAGGGCCTGAGTTCTGGAAATTACCTGAATCTCTCTGCCTCTCCCTTCTCGAAGTCTCTCCAATCTTTCCTGACATCCTCATATGATGCAGGTATCAAAAATGGCTTAATAACTCTCTTTGTGAAGTTTTGCATGGTGTAAAGTGCACTTTAGTTTATGTTAGAGAAACACCGTGGAACCAGGCACTTCAGCCCAACGACCACCCGCACACTGGTTCTATCCCACACACTAGGGACTATTTATAGAAGCCGATTAACCTACAGACCTGCACGTGTTTGGAATATGGGAGAAAATCAGTGCACCCAGAGAAATCTCACGTGGTTACAGGGAGAACGTATGCACTCCGTACAGACAGCACCTGTTGTCAGGATCGAACCTTGGTCGCTGGCACTGTAAGGCAGCAACTCTACTGCTGCAGCACTGTACCACCACTATGTGAATGCAATTTGTTGCTGTAGGTTGTATCGGGTTCCAAGTAGGTACATACAAGCTCTACAGTGACAGATGAGGAGCATGCCCTGGATCCATGAAGAGGAACCAATCTTTTCCTCTGTCTCATGCCCACCATTATGAATGGGCCAAATCAGGGAAGTGACAATGGTGGCACTTGGACGCAGATGTCCCACACCAAGTGTAATGAAGTCTCGGTGCCCAAGAGTAGTGCTAGTGGGAGTCAGACCAGCAATAACTGCCAGGAACTGTGGCCTAATGTCTGGTGGGAGTGATCGATGAGGGAACTGCAGATCCGAACCCCCTAACATGCATCTGAACCAGAGTAGGTGAGGTACAACAGGGAAAAGCTTATTGTCTATCTAACTCCTTGTATTGCCCCTCCATACTGCCAATAAAAATATAATGCACAGGCAACAACCTCAACAGAGAGAAAAGCCAGGTTAATGTTTTGGGATTTAGTCAACGTTGCCTACTTTCTCAGTCAGCAGAGGCTAACCTACCTGCCGCTAATCTCTGACATTTGTAATGGTTTGTACATTGATTTGTTGGGCACATTCATCACACTAGGAAGATACTGTGACCCATATACTGATTGCTTTCAATCAGGTTACATTGGCTACAGTTTGAAGAAGGGCTTCGACCCAAAGCTTTGCCTGTCCATTCCCTCCACAGATGCTGTCTGGCCCCCTGAGTTCTTCCAGCACTTTTTGTTTTACATTGATTTCTAACTGCTGTAGTGAAAATAAGTGACTCATAAGAGTCTGAAGAAGGGTCCTGACCTGAAACGTTACCTTTTATCCAGACCTCTGGACTGTTATCCAGAGATGCTGCCTGACCAGCGTAGTTACCTCATAGAACATATGATATCGGTGTAGAATTAGGCCATTGAGCCCATCGAATCTGCTCCGCCATTTGGGGTAACTCAGGGGTCAGACAGCATCTGTGGGGTCAACGTGGCTGAGCTATCTTTCCCTCTCAATCCCATTCTTCTGCCTCTCCCCATAACCTCCGGCACCTTTTACTAATCAAGAACCTATCAATCGCCGCTTTAAAAATACCCAATGATTTGGCCTCCACAGCCCCGTCTGTGGCAATGAATTCCACAGATTCACCACCCTCTGATTAAAGAAATTCCTCCTCATCTCCTTACTCATCTCTGCTTTAAAGGTGTATACTTTTATTCTGAGGCTGTGCCCTCTGGTTCTAGACTTTCCCACTACTGAAAACATTCTCTCCACATTCACTCTATCTAGGCTTCCTTTTTACGTCCTTTTTTAACTGAAATAATTTTACAAGTTTGGTAATTTTGTTGTCTTCTCTTCTCTGTCCCACCCTCCACCAATGCTGCCCCCAACAGGTCCTATCGAACATGTGCACTTGACTCTTCCTTACGTTGCAATCACCAACCAGGAGGTGAATTTGACAGCTGTGGTGTTGCCCAGTACCACTGGACCTCTCACTTACTTCTGGTGGATTGAAAACAAGACTGAGGTGAGTCAATATTGATAGGAGCTCTACTAGGGACACAGCCAGCCAACCATCCGGCAGCCATCTTTAAAGTGTTGAGGCCAAACTTATCATAACTAAGGGTGGTGGGTCCATGGAACAAGTTGCCAGAGGCGACACCTGAGGAAGGTAGTATAACAACATTTAAAATACATTTGGATAGATATGTGGACAGGAAAGATTTAGAGTGAAGATAGACACAAAATGCTGGAGTAGCTCAGCGGGTCAGGCAGCATCTCTGGAGAAAAGAAATAGGTGACTGGTGACAATAGATCAAAACCCTTCTTCAGAATGATTCAGGGGAGAGGGAAACTAGAGGTATTAAAAGGTTCAGAACAAATAAAAATGTTTCCCTTTCCCCAGAATCTCAGTCTGAAGAAAGGTCTCGACCTGAAACATCATCTTTCCTTTTCTCCAGAGATGCTGCTTGACCGGCTGAGTTACTCCAGCATTTTGTGTCCACCATGGAGAAATGGCAGATTTGCTTTGTCAGAATGGTCCAAAGGTTAAATTACAGGGAGAAATTAAGTACCTAGCATCGTAATCCCTGATCCTTAGAATTTGAAAGAATGACGATAGCTTGATAACCTTTCCAAGACTCCAGGGGAACTGGTAGGACAAAGGACAAATGCGTACTGCTCACTATGTGTGATTGCATCCCGTTCCATGTGTAGTTAAATAAACCGCCTTTGCATTTCTGTCAAAGAGATCTGGGAGGATTTACTGCATTGTCTCTGTCAGTTACATATTGTGTCTGTCCATCATTTGGGCTGACAACAGATATAAAACCTCCTCAACGTTAATAGGATTTGGCGAGCAAAGAGCTGCCTATGATGTGGGTCACAGTGTAACTTTGCCTTTTTGTAATTCGCCCACACTCTATCTATTATGAGTGACTTATGATATTGTATACAGTATAAATCTTCCACTTCTTCATAGGCATCGCCCACCGCATCAGTTTAGTTGAGTTTAATTTATTGTCACGTGTACCGAGGTAAGTAAAAAGCTTTTGGTGCGTGCTAACTAGTCAGCGGAAAGATTATACATGATTACAATCGAGCCGTCAACAGATACATGATAAAGGGAAATAATGTGAATAACATTTAGTTCTATTGCCCCTCCACTAAAGATTATTGATGATATAGATGATAGTGAAGTCTTTCGTGGTATTGGTACTTTAGTAAATATAACCAGATTGTCGTGTTTGCAATGGCGCAAATCAGCAGCTTCTGTTTTCTCCATTTGCTTGGTCTAAAAACAATTCTGTTGGTTCGAAACTTAGGGCCCGAGTGATGGTTGTTTGGGGAATGTTGAACGTGGGACAGAGTTGTATGTTAGTTAGGGAGTCCGGGACTAGAGAGAAGAGAGAGGATTGATTTTGGGAAGTCTGGGACTAGAGGGAGGATTTAGGATAGATTGAGGAGTCCAGGAGTAGCGGGCAGAATTGGGAGTTGGTTTCAGGAGTCCGAGAGTAAGGGAGAAGACTTGGGAGTTAATTGAGAAATCTCGGACAAGGAGCAGAGTTGAGAATTGGTAGGGGAGCCTTAGACTAGAGGCAGAGTTGAAGGGCTGGTCGGGGAATTTGGGACTAGGTGGTGGAGTTGGATGGTAGATGGGGAGTCCAGAACTAGGAATAGAGTTGGGGAATTAGTTTGGGAGTCTCAGACTAAGGGCAACGTTTAAACCAGTGTTTCAGGGATGAGGGCAGGTATAAGTTTGGAATTCTCTTCCATGAACAACATCTGCTGAAAGGTCTATTAATTGTTCCATGTCTACTTATGGGATGATGCTAACTAAATCTGTTAAGGAAAAGCAGGGAAAGGTTCAGTATGGAAGTATGTGATGGATCAGCTTTAATCTTATTGAACACCAGAGCTGGCTTAAGAAGATAAATGTATAGGAAGGAACGGCAGATGCTGGTTTACATCGAAGATAAATGGTTGCTTGGTGCTGCTTTCTACTTCTCAGTATCTCATTCCTTGTCATCTGCCACAGCCTATCGTCACCCTGGAGGACAAAGCCCCCATCAGGTTCTCCACAGAGGGAATAACAAGCATCACCATCCAAGTATCTGATGGCAATTCCATTCTCCAGGACGTAAAAAGCATAGCAGTATTTGGTGAGTCAAACACAACATATTTACTTCATTCATTCATACATTCAATTCATTCATTCATTCAATCAATCATTCATTCATTCAATCATTCATTCATTCAATCATGCATTCATTCAATCAATCATTCATTCAATCATTCATTCATTCATTCAATCATCATTCAATCATTCATTCATTCATTCAATCACGCATGCATTCATTCATTCATTCATTCATTCAATAAATAAATCCCTCCAGGTTTTTAAACCAATAGTTTAGTTTAGTTTAGTTTAGTTTAGTTTAGTTTAGTTTAGTTTAGCTTAAAGACCCAGTGTAGAAACAGGCCCTCTGCCCGAGTCCGCACCGACCAGCGATCATCCGTACTCTAGTTCCATCCTACACTCTACGGACAATTTACAGAAGCCAGTTAACCTCCAAACCAGCACATCTTCAAACATGGGAGGACACCGGAGAAAACCCACACGGTCACAAGGAGAACATACATACTCCATACAGGCGGCACCCTGTAATAAGGATCAAACCCAGGTTTTGATCCTAAATACGGGTGCTGTGTGTACATTCTCCCTGTTACCGTGTGGGTTTTTGCCAGATGCTCCGGTTTCCTGCCACATTTCAATGACGTGCAGGTTTGTAGGTTAATTGATTTCTGTACATTCTCCCTAGTGCGTAGGATACGGGATGGTCGCTGGTCGGCGTGGACCCCGTGGGCCGAAGGACCTACTTCCACCTGTATCTGTAAAACTAAAGAACTAATACGCCACCTGACCCCCCTCCATTCAAGCCAACTTTGTATCCAATTGACAAAGTCATCCTGTGTCCCATGCTATCTAATATGCGGAAACAGCCTAACTTTGTCAAAAGAATTTTTCTATGGTCTATATAGACAACATCTACTCTTGTAGCCCTCATCAATCATCTGTGTGACGTAATGCCTGACGTTGTAGAAGGCCTTTTGCTAAAGCCTACGTAGACATCATCTACTCTGTAGCCCTCATTAATTATCTTGTGGTACGTGACCAAATCAACAGGAATATAATCAGTCGTTGGAAATATTATTCCGATCATAACCTGGCCAAAATGTAATACCTGAACCCAAAATTTTGATAATAGCGTTCTAACATATTCATCCTGCAGATTCTTACCGCTCATTGTTGCTGTCGTTTACACCGAACTTGGAAGATCACAACCCAGACATTCCCGAATGGAGGCAGGATCTCAGCAAGCTTGTTAAAAGAACGCTCGGAGAAGTAAGTTGGAAAGATTGCAAGTAAGAACACACCAGCCCTGCCCACCGAGAAGCAACATTGTAACTGACAGAAGCCTGTTGTAAACTTTCCTCTCATCAAATTCCTGGGAGATAACTCCAACTGCGAGAGGAAATGTCATCAGCTTAGAAAGTGAATTATTTCAATGGTTCAGTAAAATTCTTTTTGCATATTTACACAAGCTGGCGCCACCATGTTTTGGCACCATTTCCAATGTCCAAAATCAGGTCTGCCCGCACGCTTGGTCTACTGGAGCGGCTCCTGATCCTGGTCATCCCCAGGCTTCTGCAGGGCCTTCATCCGTCGCCTCTCCTCACCTGGCCATCTTTGTGTCCTGCAGCCGATCTCCTGCAGGTGCTGGAGGCATTACCCTGGTTCACCCTCCTACCGGCCCTTGCTCTTCAAGTCCGGCGTCTCCTGCGGCTCCTTCCCGGTACCGCAGTCTGCCGAGCCTTCGAGTCCTCCAGGCGGGTTCCCGGTTCCTCAGGAAAGTCTCTGCTGTGTGGCCCCTCAGGAAGTCATTCCCTCTAAGAGTTAGGTTGGCACTGTGCTAAAACAAGGAAATAGTAGATGCTTCCTGGTGGGTTTGGAACCTTGTTTAATCAGATTGAATTTGGATAGGTACATGGATTGGACATATTTAGAGGGGTTTGGGCCAAATGCAGGTAAATGGGACTCACTTTAATGGGGAATTTTCATCAACATGGATATGAGTCAGCCCGAAGGGCCCATTTCCATGCTGTGAGACTCTATCAGGAATATTAGCAAAGGCAAGGACATTGGCCTGTTTCACTCAATGTCTACCACCCACCTCTGACAGCATTGATATAACTCACCATGTCTTGGCACAGTGCACCTGTCATTAGAATTTAAAAGGCTGACTGGTGTCAGAAATGGAAACATCACATTGTACACTTAGAGATGTTCTTTTGGTGTGTGACATCTCTCAGCTTTGCCCAACTGTTGACAATCCAAAACTAGAGGGTTATAAATAATACATATATCCAATTACAAATTCAGGAGAAATGTCTTCACTGAGAGACAGGTTGGAACATGGAAACCGCCACCACAACTAATAATGGTGAACGACATAAGCGTTTCAAAGGAATATAAACAGAACATGCTGCTCACAGCATTTAAGAAACATCTAGACAAGCATTTGTATCTACAAGGCAGAGAAGGCTAAAGACCTAATGAGGGTAGATGAGATTAGTTCAGACAGTTATAATGGGCAGTATGGGCAAGGTGGGCCAAAGGAATTTGTGGAATTCATTGCCACAGATGGCTGTAGAGGTCAAGGTATTTTGTTTAAGGTGGAGATTGACATATACTTGATGGGCAAGGTTTATGGGGAGAAGGCAGGAGAATGGGGTTAAGAGGGAAAGATAGATCAGTCATGATTGAATGGCGGATTAGACTTGATGGGCCGAATGGCCTATGTCTGCTCCTATGACTTACGAACTTATGAACATGGCTTGGACCGTGAACACTATGTCCAAATGAAAGCATTTATTACTGTTGTTATGACAACTGGCATAATTATCCTATTTCAAATATTCATAGCAAGTGAATTTGCTAATTCATTCATTACATTCTGCAAACATAACAAGGTACTAAGCAGATATTAAATGATGAGGTGGTCTCCAAGTGGAATCATGAGGGCTGTGTTCTCTGTGAAGTGGCTAAATAGAAAATGGTAAGTCAGAGGGAAGAATCTTTGCAGTGACTTCACTCTGAGCATTTTATCGGGATGCATCACAGCATGGTTTGGGAACAGCTCCATCCAAGACCGTAATAAATTGCAGAGAATTGTGGACGCAGCCCAGACCATCAGACAAACCAACCTCCCTTCCATTTACTCCATCTACACTTCACACGGCCTCGACAAGGCCACCAGCATAATCAAGGATGTCTCACCTGGGCCACTCCCCCTTCTCCCATCAGGCATGAGGTACAGAAGTGTGAAATTACACACTTCATGGACAGATTCTTCCCAGCTGTTTTCAGGTAGCTGAACCATCCTATCTCCAACTAGGGGGGGGGGGGTCACAATGGCTGTGCTGAACATGATGCCAAGATCACCTCTCATCAGCCTGCACATAATCCACACCCCTCCATTCCCTGTATATCCACTTGCTTATCCAGAAGTTCCTCAAATGCCACTATCGCATCTGCCTCAACTACCAACCCTGGCACCACGTTCCAGGCACTCACAGCACCCTGTTAAAAAACTTGCCTCGTACATCTCCATGGGCCTGTCCCACTTACGCGACTTTTCCGGCAACTACCGGTACCCGTCATACATCACTGCAGGTCGGCGAAAATTTTCAACATGTTGAAAATTCAGTGGCAACCAGAAAGATGCTACGACTCTTTGGGCAACTGAGGAGACTACTCACGACCATACAGGCAACACCCTGGCAGCATGATCTGGTCGCCGCTGGATTTTCAACATGTTGCGACTGCAATTGACTTAAAATTTGACATTGCAATGTCAAATATATCCCACCCCTTAGGTCTGTGATATATGGTCTGTGGTATATAGACACACTGACTTTTATCTCCTGGTCCGTACTATGTTTACATATTCTGTTATGCTGCAGCAAGCAAGAATTTCATTGTTCTATCTGGAACACATGACAATAAAACTCTCTTGACTCTTGGGAAAAAAAAGTATTACTTCCAAAAGTAGTTCCAAACAAAGCCTCTTCTCCTTTCGCCCCAGTCAATAGACAAGAGACAATAGGTGCAGGAGTAGGCAATTCGGCTCCTCGAGCCAGCACCGCCTTTCAATGTGATCATGGCTGATCATCCCCAATCAGTATTCAAGAAGGAACTGCAGATGCTGGAAAATCGAAGGTACACAAAAATGCTGGAGAAACTCAGCGGGTGCAGCAGCATCTATGGAGCGAAGGAAATAGGTGACGTTTCGGGCCGAAACCCTTCTTCAGACTGAGTCAATAGACAAGGGGATTTTTTTGCATCCCCAATCAGTACCCCGTCCTGCCTTCTCCCCATATCCCCTCACTCTGCTATCTTTAAGAGCCCTATCTAGATCTCTGAAAGAATCCGGAGAACCGACCTCCACCACCCTCTGAGGCAGAGAATTCCATAGACTCTCACCTCGCTGTGAGAAAAAGTGTTTCCTCGTCTCCGTTCTACCTGGCTTACCCCTTATTCTTAAACTGTGGCCCCTTGTTCTGGACTCCCCCAACATCGGGAACCTGAAAGTAACCTTCCTGCGTAGTAATTTTAATAGAAGATCAGGATTTTTAATTCACTCCTCTTGCAAGGACTGAACAGTCAAAAGATGCACCATGCATATATGTGGCTCCGTGCTTCTACAGAGGGGTTTATTAGCTGATGCATTTGGGAACCTAATTTAGAAATATAAGGTTAGAGGAAAAAAAAAGTTAAGAGCTGCCAGAGGATTTTGAAATGATAATGAAGTGTGGCTGTGTGTTTCTGTAGGTTACAGCGTTACCAGAGCAACAAATGTTGCTAGCGATCCTCCCAGGTTTACCAACTGCAGCGGAACTGTACATCCTCCCACACCGAGATGCTACGGAGGAGGGGTTAAACAGTATGAGTTTAGAGCAGGTGAGTCACCATTTTGTAATGTTCAGCTTTGTCACAGATCAACTGGTGATCACAGTGGAGAAACACTCCACTCATATCTCATAATGGCATAGAAGGCGACCATTTGATGCATCACGTCAATGCCAGCTCTCGCTTATATCCCTGCTAGGGATAGCTTATCTTGCATAGGTGCTGAATAACAACCCACTCTATTACATACAAACAAGGAACTGCAGATGCTAGTTTACACACAGGATACAAAGTGCTAGAGCAATTCAACGGGCCAGGCACAGTTCCGACCCGAAACATCACCTATCTGTGATCTCCAGCAAAGCTGTCTGACCCGCACTTTGTGTCCACAATATTACATTATCGGTAATTTACACTAGCCGATTAACCTGACAACTGCAGCTCCGCCACTGATTCTCCAGAGCCTTGCTGGATTATCTGTTTTGCCGGACCAGCAGAGGTCACGGCCTCGGAAGTCAGCCAAGGGAACGGATCTGCCAGCTCTGGCCGGGCCGGAGTTCCAGAGCCCCGGCCACATGCAGCAAATTCGACCCGCGATCCGCTGATCGGGGTAGTCCCGATGGAGCCACGATCGGTTGCCTCACCCGGCCTTGGCACCACATTTTCGGTGGGTTCACAGGGGGGTGGAGGAGGTGTAGGGGGGATTTCAAGTGCTTTCTTGTGATTTTGTCCTTGATTAAAGAAGGGTCGGCCCACCATCTTTACGCTGTTGTCGGAAAGTAGATCGTACATCTTTGGGATGTGGGAGAATGTATATTCTGTATAGGATGTCTCATCTTTTTGCTGACTGGTTAGCAAGCAACAAAAAGTTTTTTGCTGTATCTCGACAATAATAAACTGGACTAAACTAAACTAAAGAATGCGAACATGTTAGGGACGTGTTTAAGGCTCAATAATCGGCATCATATTCCTACCGCCACTCTTCAAAAGCAGCAAGCCATTCTTCATTGGCCTTCTCTGGTGGTTAACAGGTAAATAATCCTTGTGTTGCATGTGGCAATGCAGTACAATTCTCTTAAAATTGGTGGGAATCAGCAATGTACAACATCCAGCAGGTTAAGGGATCAGTTTAATTCGGCCAAATCCTTTACTTATCGGAATTAATGGACTATTTAGATGCCGAGTTAATGAACGGTACAAGTTAACATGTTTTGGGAGTACAATGCAAATCAGTTGGCATTCAAAAGAATTGTAGCTGGTGGGAAAGTGACTCATTAAATTTGCTCATGTCAAACAGTGTAAAGTCATGCGAGGATCATTACTCACTGCTGCACAGACCAAGAACCACCAGTAATAAGACTCATTAATTATATTTAATGTAGTTGGCTCCACATTTAGTTTATCACAAAAAGTTTCCTCTTTTTGCATAAAACTATGTAAGCAAACGTAGCCATCCATAATTAAGGAGCATATTCCACAAAGGTAGGATAGGTCAACAGCATTTGAAAATATGCATACACGATAGAATATAGAACATAGAACTGTGCAGCACAAGAACAAGCCCTTCAGTCCACAATGTCTGTGCTAATCATAATGCCAAGATAAACTAACCTCATCTGCCTACATGTGATCCATACCCATCCATTCCCTGCATATCCATGTACTTATCTAAGTTTAATAAATCCCACCATCAGGCCCAACAACACGTTTCAGGCACCCACAACTCTCTATGTAAAATACTTGCCCCGCACATCACCTTTAAATGTTGCCCCTCTCATCCTAAAGCTGCTGAGAACCGTATCTTCCCCATTCCTACATCCATTGTACTCGTGTTTGAACCGATTGCATCTATGGATGGTATGGCTGATCTGTTTAGATAGCTTGCAAGACAAAGCTTTTCACAGTACATGTGACAACAATGAACAATAGATAGAAGACAATATGTGCAGGAGAAAGCCATTCTTCTAGGTGCAGGAGTCGGCCCCTCGAGCCAGCACCATCATTCAATGTGTTCATGGCTAATCATCCACAATCAGTACCCCGTTCCTGCCTTCTCCCTATATCCCTTGATTCCGCTATCTTTAAGAGCTCTATCTAGCTCTCTCTTGAAAGCATTCAGAGAACCAGCCTCTACCACCCTCTGAGGCAGAGAATTCCACAGACTCACAAGTCTCTGCATGAAAACGTTTTTCCTCATCTCCGTTCTAAATGGCTTACCCCTTATTCTTAAATTGCGGCCCCTGGTTCTAGACTCCCCAACATCGGGGACATGTTTCCTGCCTCTAGCGTGTTCAAACCCTTATAAATTTTATATGTTTCAAAAATATATCCTCTCATCCTTCTAAATTCCAGAGTATACAAGCCCAGCCGCTCCATTCTATCAACATATGACAGTCCCGCCATCCTGGTGAACCTATGCTGCACTCCCTCAATAGCAAGAATGTCCTTCCTCAAATTGGGAGACAAAAACTGCACACAATACTCCAGGTGTAGTCTCACTAGGGCTCTGTACAACTGCAGAGGGACCTCTTTGCTCCTATATTCAACTACTCTTGTTATGAAGGCCAACATGCCAACATCACTTTCTTCACTGCTTGCTTACTTTCAGTGATTGATGAACAAGCACCCACAGATCCCGTTGTACTTCCCCTTTTCCCAACTTGACTCAATTTAGATAATAATCTGCCGTCCTGTTTTTGCAACCAAAGTGGATGACCTCACATTTATCCACATTAAACTGCATCTGCCATGCATCTGTCCACTCACCCAACCTGTCCAAATCACCTAGCATCCTCATAGCATCCTCTTCACAGTTCACACTGCCACCTAGTTTTGTGTCATCTGCAAATTTGCTAATGTTACTTTTAATCCCTTCATCTAAATCATTAATGTATATTGTAAATAGCTATAGTCCCCGCATCAAGCCTTGCGGTACCCCACTAGGCACTGCCTGCCATTCTGAAAGGGACCCATTAATCCCTACTCTTTGTTTCCTGTCTGCCAACCAATTTTCTATCCATGTCAGCACCTTACCCCCAATACCATGTGCTCTAATTTTTCCCACTAATCTCCTATGTGGGACCTTATCAAATGCTTTCTGACATCTACTGGCTCTCCCTTGTCCATTTTCTGAGTTACATCCGCAAAAAATTCCAGAAGATTAGTCAAGCATGATTTCCCTTTTGTAAATCCATGCTGACTTGGACCGATCCTGCTACTGCCATCCAAATGTTCTGCTATTTCATCTTTTACAATTAACTCCAGCATCTACCCCACCACCAATGTCAGGCTAACTGGTCTATAATTCCCTGTTTTCACTCTCCTGCCTTCTTAAAAAGTGAGGTAACATTAGCTACCTTCCAATCCCCAGGAACTGATCCTGAAATTGTAGAACATTGGAAAATGATCACCAATGCATCTACAATTTCTAGAGCCACTTCCTTAAGTACCCTGGGATGCAGACCATCAGGCCCTGGGGATTTATCTGCCTTCAGTCCCATCAGTCGACCCAACACCATTTCCTATCTAACGTGAATTTGACAGGAAATGGACCTATGCCTAAACCTAAAACCTCTAGTATTTGACATTCCTGCCTTGGGGGAAAAAGGCTCCATACTTAAGTAGCTTACACCATAAAGATAGGCATCTCTAATATATCGACAGTATTTGGAAATAGACATTATTAGTGATTGTAAAGAAGATTTGCAGCTTTGGAGAAAGAACAAGGGATCAGGGCTCATAAATGATAAAGGAAGGTGTAAGAATAAGATACTATATTAACCAGTGAAAACATCTATTTTCGGGTCAGTTCATTACAGTGACCTGGAATATGTGCAATAATCCAATTCTTACACGTCCTTTATTTCTCACATTATTTTCTCATATTTCCTTCAGACCTAGAAGGAAATGATTTGGCCCATTATCTCTCTGCTGACTTATTGCCTGCATCCTATTCTCTCTCGTCTGCCTAACTTCCCCCTAATTATCCAACTACTCTCCAACACCAGGGACAATTTAAGGTACCAATCAAACTATTCTCCTGCTTGTAAGATGTGCGAGAAAACCCACGCAATCACTGAAAAAATATACAAACCTACTGAAGGCCAGGATTCAACGCAAATCACTGGAGCTGTAAGGCAGCAGCCGTTTCACAATAGTGCTCTTAAATAATAGAATTAATGTCCTGGCACCTATCTCTACCTGAACCAATCTTATCATAGATCCTACTTTCAGTTACATGCCAGCACAACTGTTTTAGTGTGAAGTAATGGCCCTGGGGAAGTTATTGAGTTACATCCATCCAAGAACAAAGTGTAGAATATGTTAAATCTGCTACCAAACTAAAGGATAGACACAAAATGCTAGAGTAACTCAACGGGAAGGCAGCGTCCCTGGAGAAAATGAATAGGTGATATCTCGGGTTGTGCCGTTCTTCAGACACTATTCCAGACACTACAGGTGTTAACCTTCAAATCTACAATGTTATGCATTCCGAATACACAATATTCTTGCCAGAAGATTGGAGAAGGATAATAATCAGGGCATTGTTAGCATTGGAGTCAACTTCTCAGTGGACCAGTTTTATAATACATGAAATCCCACTTCCATTCAGTAATTGTAAAGTGAAGTTCCAATAATCCTCTATCTAAATGGTGGAGATCGCAACTAGTTTGCCAGATAATGTCTGCCGCACTCCCTTCCACTCACTGGACTCCATGTCCCACTCCTCCTTAGACTCAATGGGCCGCAGGTTCCCCCACTCCCACTCAACTCAGCAGTGCCTGTGTTTCCCTCGCTCTCTTTCAACTGACTAGGGTCCCACTTAAATTTGATAAAAATTAAATTCAGATGGTGGTTTGTACCAAAGATAGACACAAAATGCTGAAGTAAATGGATTGTTGACATCTTAGTTTTATTTAGAGATATAGTGTGGAAACAGGCCCTTCGGCCCACCGTGCTCATGCCAACCATCGATCACCCATACACTAGTTCTACCATACACACTGGGGACAATTTACAGAAGCCAATTGCCCTAAAAACCTCCACGTCTTTGGAATATGGGAGGAAACCGGAGCACCTGGAGAAAACCCACGTGGTCACAGGGAGAACTTGCAAAATTTGTATAGACAGCGCCCTTAGTCAGGATTGAACCCGGGGTTATGGTGCTGTTTGGCAGCAACTCTAATGCTGCGCTACTGTGCTGCCCTCAGAGTTTGAAGAAGGGTGCCAACCTGAAACTCCACCTATCCATTTTCTTCAGAGATGCTGCCTGACCCGTTAAGTTACTCCAGCATGTCTATCTTCCATTTACATTTACCTTGTTCACTAGCAAATTTATGACAGCACCGTGTAACTTTTAAAAAGGGTGAATTAAAAACGTACGTGTATTAAAGGAAATGACATCCAATCATCCGGAAAAGGTACTAAAATAGCACCGGAAAAATGGTGACCATGCCAGACTATTGGGATTATTGGGATATGAGAACCAGGAAAAATGTATCTTGTGTTGGAAGGAACGGCAGATGCTAGTTTTAACCGGAGATAGACACAAAATGCTGGAGTAACTCAGTGGTTCATATGCCGTTCACAGTAGGAAAAATTAGATTCTTATTTGGTGTGGCCTAATGTGACACCAAACACACAGCAACATGGTGGGCAGACTGTTATCTACCTACCAAAATGCCTCACAAAATGAACTTCCAACTCAGGCCAATTAAAGATGGGTAATAAATGCTCAACTTTGCCTGCAAACTTGATGGATTTGATGGCAGCCTTACATCCTGCAACAATTCCACAACTTTCACGGTGGCGCAACGGTAGAGTTGCTGTCATACAGCGCTGGAGAAGCGGGTTCGATCCCGACTACTGGTCTCCGTGTGACTGCATGGGTTTTCTCCGAGACCTTCGGTTTCCTCCCACACTCCAAAGACGTACAGGTTTTTAGGTTAATTGGCTTGGGGTATGTGAAAATTGTCCCTAGTGTGTGTAGGATAGTGTTAATGTGTGCGGGGACCGCTGGTCGGTGTGGACTCGGTGGGCCGAAGGGCCTGTTTCCGCACTGTATCTCTAAACTAAACTAAACAAAACTGTATGGTCAGAAATGTCCTTGTAATCCATCTTGGCTGATGATAAGGGGCTTTATAACTTTCTCACTGAGCTCACACCCTCTGCTTCTCCCACAGATTTCAGACATGGTGATTAACGCATTGAATCAGAATCGGGTTCAATTCGAGCTAAAGCCTGGCGTTCGGATCATTGCTTCCACCGCCCATCTGACATTAGGTAAGTGTCTTCATTGCACAGTGTTCCATCAGAGTGTCAGGCTGGTATGTGTTGTTCTTTAGATAATCCAGTGTAGGATGACTGGCAAACTAGGCCTCAAAAGTTCAAGATCTTTTAAAAGAAAGGTATAATAAGGTATAAAGGATCTGCAACAGCTTCTTCCCCCGAGCCATCAGACTCTTGAAGTTCATGTAATGTGCCACCACTATTATATATTTTATCTTTTTATCTTTTTATCTTTTTATCTATTTTATCCTTTTGTTATTTTATTTTACACGGTGAGCCAGATGCAATGAAATTTTGTTCAGACTTGCATTTATTGGTGTATTTTTGATTGACAATAAAGTATTTTGATTGATTGATTGATTAATTGATTGATTGATAATGTTATTAGGCACCTAATTGTGTATGGAGCACAAGCTGAGTTCTGAGCACACTGTTGACTATAGTCCTATGGTTTAGAGCTACTGCATGGAAACAGGCCCTTTGGCCCACCGAGTTCCCGCCGACCCGTGATCACCCCATACACTAGTTCTATCCTACAGACTAAGGACAATTTACAGAAGCCAATTAACCTACAAACTTGCACGTCGTTGGAATGTGTGAGGAAACCGGAGCATCCGGAGAAAACACACGTGACCATTGTGAGAACGTACAAACTCCCCATACACGGCACCCAAGCTCAGGATCGAACCTGGATCTCTGGTGCTGTGAGACAGCGATTCTACCAGCTGCACCATAGTGCAGCCCCAGCTGTGCCACTGTGTGAACCAATACTAACTTGAATATCAGGAGTAACCTTTTAAAACATTATAGACATCATAGACATCTGTGAAGAGAATACTCTTCAATCCAAGAAACCCACTGAGCCAAATGATGAATTACTCCAGCACGTATTTTTCGTAATTTTTCATAAGAATCCAGCATCTGCAGCTCCTTGTGTCTTTGTTTTGCTACGAGAATACCAGGAGTTTTATTCCTCAAATATTAGACAGGTTTAAAAAACATAAGAACAAAAGTCGGTCAACTGGCCTCTCCATGGTGTTATCCTCTTCAGTAAAATCATAGCAGAGTCTTCGCCTAAAGCCCAGTCCTCAGATTGATAGCCTTTTCTCCCTTGCTTCTAAGCTCCTTCAAATTTTCTTCAGCCATGTAAGTCCAATTTTTTTTCAAGTTGCTGCGGACTCCAAAGATCTATCAATCTCACAGCATCACAGAATGGCTACAACTTGGAAGGAGATATCTCAGCTTGTTGAGTCTGTATTGACTCTGCATGAAGTGCAATCTAACTGGTTTTATAGAAACTTACAAAATTCTTAAGAGGTTGGACAGGTTAGATGCAGGAAGATTGTTCCCGATGTTGGGGAAGTCCAGGACAAGGGTCACAGCTTAAGGATAAGGGGGAAATCCTTTAAAACCGAGATGAGAAGAACTTTTTTCACATAGAGAGTGGGTGAATCTCTGGAACTCTCTGCCACAGAGGGTAGTTGAGGCCAGTTCATTGGCTATATTTAAGAGGGAGTTAGATGTGGCCCTTGTGGCCAAGGGGATCAGAGGGTATGGAGAGAAGGCAGGTACGGGATACTGAGTTGGATGATCAGCCATGATCATATTGAATGGCGGTGCAGGTTCGAAGGGCCGAATGGCCTACTCCTGCACCTAATTTCTATGTTTCTATGGTCCCACCAGTCCATCTGAAATGTCACCCATCCATGCTCTACAGGGATGCTGCCTGACCCACTGGGTTAGTCCAGAACTTTGGGGATTTTTTAAAATCCAACTCGCTATTCCCTTCCTGTAGCCCTGCAATGTTATTTTCATTTGTAGCTACCGGGTCAGGTAGCATCTCTGGAGAATAAGAATGGTGATGTTTCCAGTCAGAACCCTTCAGACTATGAGTCCAACGTCCTCTGAAGGTTCCCAACCTAAAACGTCACCCATCCTTTTTCTCCAGAGATGCTACCTGACCCACTGAGTTACTCCAGTGCCTTGTGGCTATCTTCAATATAAATCAGCATTTGCAGTTCCTTTCTACACACTTATTTTCTTTTCATACACGTATCCATCTCTCTTTTTGAATACCATAACTGAACCTGCCTCCATTATGCCCCTGTCAGTCCATTGCAGATTCTAATCACTCAGCATTTGAAAAACGCATTTTCACATTTATTCTAGATGTCTGAAAAGCCCAGCCTCTGAGGCAGAGATTTAATGTATTTGAAAATAGTACTCCTCATCTAATTTTAAAATAGTTGCCTTATTATCCTCTAGTCTAAATGTGGGCAGTTGGGACTAGTCTAGGTGGGGCACCTTGGTTGGCATGGACAATTGGGCCAAAGTGCTTTTTCCATGCTGTATGACTATCACTCAGTGATTAGATTTTCCACTTCCAGACTCTCCAACCAGTAGATAGACCCCCTTGGCATCTATACCAGTCTCGCTGATTGTTTTGGACTCAAAAGCCAACAGGATTATGGGATGAGAATGGGAAAAGATACTGAGATAAAGCATCAGCCACAGTAGTACCGAATGTTGGAGCGAGTTTCATAGTCCACATGCCTTACTCCTGCTCCTATCTTTCAGTATATTATATCCTGTCCAGCCCTCTCACAATCTTGTAAGTCTCAATGAATCTGTCTGTAATTCTTCATATGGGTGAAAGGCCAAAGTTATTCATGCTCTCCTTATTGAACATTGTAAAATAAATCCAATTAAAACAAGGATTGTGTGTAGGAAAGAACTGCAGATGCTGGTTTACACCAAAGATAGATACAAAATGCTGGAGTAACTCAGCGGGTCAGGCACCATCTCTGGAGAAAAGGAATAGGTGACCTTTCAGGTTGGAACCTTTCAGTTCTTCAGACCGAAAGGCTTGTCAGCTTGTTAGCTTAATTCATTTTCTGCATCACCTTTCTCTTTTGCTCCATTTTTTCCTTCACTTCTGTTCTGGAAATTGAGACAGTGCACTGTTAAAAATATCACTTGCACTTGAATGGGTAATCCTACATTTTTGTTGATCGAATGGGAATCTGCTAGGTATGAAGCCCAGGTTCATATGCTTGAAAGCCGCAATCTGGAGGAGACAAAGTGCTGAAGTAAATCAACTGGTCAAGCAGCATGTCTGGACAACATTTCTGGTCGAGATCCCTCTTCACACTGATTGTAGGAGGGGGGAGAAGAAAGCTGGGAAAGAGGAGAGGCAGGGCAAAGAGTGGCAGATGGACACAAGTGAGGGGGGGGGGGGGGGGGGGGGGATAACAGGCAGATGGTTGGAACAAAAGCCAGAGATATGAACAATAGGTGTAAGCGAGGTTTGAAGAGTTGCAGAATCTTGAGGAGCAGGGAAATTCAGACAGAGTGTGCTTAAATATCTTTGAGAAAACATAATGAAAGAGCTCATTTTGGAGAATCGAGGAGCGGAAGTGGGAAACATAGAAACATAGAAAACAGGTGCAGGAGGAGGCCATTTGGCCCTTTTCGAGCCTGAACCGCCATTCATTGACTTTGGACTTGATAGAGGTTTTTAAAATGATGAGAGGGATAGACAGAGTTGATGTGGACAAGCTTTTCCCTTTGAGAATAGGGAAGATTCAAACAAGAGGACATGACTTCAGAATTAAGGGACAGAAGTTTAGGGGTAACATGAGGGGGAACTTCTTTACTCAGAGAGTGGTAGCGGTGTGGAATGAGCTTCCAGTGGAAGTGGTGGAGGCAGGTTCGTTGGTATCATTTAAAAGTAAATTGGATAGGCATATGGATGAGAAGGGAATGGAGGGTTATGGTATGAGTGCAGCCAGGTGGGACTAAGGGAAAAAAGGTTGTTCGGCACGGACCTGTAGGGCCGAGATGGCCTGTTTCCGTGCTGTAATTGTTATATGGTTATATGGTTATTGTGATCATGGCTGATCGTCCCCTATCAATAACCCGTACCTGCCTTCTCCCCATATCCCTTGACTCCACTAGCCCCAAGAGCTCTATCGAACTCTCTTTTAAATTCATCCAGTGAATTTGCCTCCACTGCCTTCTGTGGCAGAGAATTCCACAAATTCACAACTCTCTGGATTAAAACGTTTTTTCTCATTTCAGTTTTAAATGGCTTTCCCCTTTATTCTTAGACTGTGGTCCCTGGTTCTGGACTTCCCCCAACATTGTGAACATTTTTCCTGCATCCAGCTTGTCCAGTCCTTTTATAATTTTATACTTTTCTATAAGATCTTCTCTTATCCATCTAAATTCTAATGAATACAAGCCCAGTCCTTCCAATCTTTCCTCATATGACAGTCCCACCATCCCAGGGATTAACCTGGTGAACCTACGCTGCACTGCCTCAATAGCAAGGATGTCCTTCCTCAAATTAGGAGACCAAAACTGCACATAATACTCCAGATGTGGTCTTACCAGGGCCCTGTACAACTGCAGAAGGACCTCTTTACTCCTATACTCAAATCCTCTCGTTATGAAGGCAAACATGCCATTAGCTTTCTTTACTGCCTGCTGTACCTGCATGTTTACTTTCAGTGACTGGTGTACAAGGAAACCCAAGTCTTGTTGCATTTCCCTTTATTCCTAATCTGACACCATTGAGATAATAATCTGCCTCTTTGTTCTTATCGCCAAAGTGGATAACCTCACATTTATCTACATGATACCGCATCTGCCCACTCATTCAACCTGTCCAAGTTACCGTGCAACCTCCTAGCATCCTCATCGCAGTTCACACTGCCACCCAGCTTTGTATTATTTGCAAATTTGCTCGTGTTACTTTTAATCCCATCATCTAAATCGTTAATATATATTGTAAATAGTTGAGGCCCCAGCACTGAGCATTCCACTCGTCACTGCTTGCCATTCTGAAGGGACCCATTAATTCCTACTCTTTGTTTCCTGTCTGCCTACCAATTCTCTCTCTATGTCAATACCCTACTCCCAATACCAGTCACTCTAATTTTGCCCACTAATCTCCTTTGTCCTCATCAAATGCTTTCTGAAAGTCCAGATACATCATATCCACTGGCTCTCCTTCATCCATTTTACTTGTCGCATCCTCAAAACGTAGGTTCACAAGAGTAATACCCGGGAAGCCAGGTATAACGAGACTGACTTTTAACCCGCCCTGTGTCCGAATATACATCATGGGTGGTACATCTTGAAGTTGACCTGTGCTCACCAGCATTGAATGAACACTGTGTAATTAGCTGCCTGGTTTACTTCCTGATAATCAATGCCATTGACTCAATGGAGAGGATAAAATAGAACAATAAATACTTATACCCATTTAAGCTGCACAACCAAACAGTAATGTGCACTGCTTTAATTTTACCCAACGCTCCCAACACTTCCCATTGTAACATATAATTGAAGACTCCTGCACTTCCCTGTGGAACGTCTTTAAAATAAATCCAGCACATTGCCAGGAGCTGAAGCCATTGGTTCCATTCCATTAACTTGGCATCATGTGTAATAAATGATGCTTATTTTTGGATGCTTTCTTATGTTATTGGAAAGCATCTCAGAGGCAGAAGGAAGATTTCTACAATTTCTAATGTTATCCTAAGTGCACGTCATTGGGAACTTTATGTTTTTTTTAATAATTAGCTTAACAGTGAAATCTTTACATATGCAATATATCAATTTTAACTGCTGTGAAAGGTTTGTAATGAGGCTTTAACGCATAATGGCAACAGTTAATTATGTGAAGAATCTATTCTATCACCATCAGCTTCACCGTTTATAACAGCAGTCATTTTTTAAAGAAGGGTCTTGGCCTGAAGATGATATGTCCATTTCCCTCCACAAATGCTTCCTAACACATTGAGTCCCTCCAGAAGTATATATTTTGTTGCTCCAGATTCCAACATCTTGTTTCTCCATCCATTTTTTTGTTCCCAGTTGTCTGGCACAGTGGCGCAGCTGCTGTGTAACAATGCTGGAGACCACAGTTCAGTCCTGTCTGTGTGGAGTTTGCATGTTCCCCCCCATGTGGGTTTCCTTCGGGTGCTCCAGTTTTTTCCCATATCCCAACAATGTACTTGTTTATGGGTGTATTGGCCTCTGTAATATTGCTACTAGTCTATGGGAAAATAGGATAACATAGTGTGAACAGGTAAGAGTGAACTTGTTGTGCTGAAGGGCCCGTTTCCATGCTGTATCTCTAAACCTGCCATTATTTAAAAATAAATTCCTGTGGTGAAATACTTGATGGAAATGATCAATAGAGGTGCATTCTTAACGTTGAATGGTATTTTAGGGTAGATATGTCTGTAATTTCCATTGATGGTTGGTTGGGACAAGAGAGAAAAAAGATAATTGACTGCCACTTTCAGTTTGCTGCAAGAAATGCTAATCAAATGATGCGAGTCAGAATCTGAAATTTTCCCTGGCTTTGCTCTTCATAACTACTACGGAAGTAATCCCCTTAGATTCTACTCTTGTTAAGTCCACAGTTTATATGGATTCATCTTGCTCCACATCCTTACTGTACTTCAAGAAGGTGGTTCATAAGTTAGCGTTGATGCCTCACGGCTTTTCCCGCCTTCCGCAGTGACCGTTCCCTCCGCAACCCCCTGGTTAACTCATTCCTTCCCACCCAAACCACCCCCTCCCCAAGTACCTTTCCCTGCAACCGCAGAAGATGCAACACGTGTCGCTATACCTCCCCCCTCGACTCTGTCCAGTAACCCCGACAGTCCTTTCAGGTTAGGCAAAGGTTCACTTGTGGAAATCGAAATTGTCAACATTTCTGGTCACGGGACAGAGAGACTTGCTGGTTAGTCTTCAATCGTGGGTGATAGAAAAAAGTAGAAAATAAAAAATGTTGGAGAAACTAACTATCGGTGGAAGGAGAAACAGTTAATATTTCGGATGAGGAACATTCATTAGAACTGGTTAAGGGACATGGGAAGATGTATCAGATCAAGAAAAGCCAGCAGGCAGCAAGAGGAATCAAAGAGCCACAGAGATAAATAAAACCCCGGCAATAGCTAACAGACGATGCTTGACTTTTCCTTCCATTAGGCAGTCTATAAAGACCCGTTAGAGCTGATTTCCTTCTGAAATGAATCATAAATATAACATGTGTAGGAAGGAATTGCAGATGCTGGTGTACACGGAATGTAGACACAAAGTGCTGGAATAACGCAGCATCTCTGGCGAAAAGGAATAGGTGGCATTTCGGGTCGAGACCTTTAGTCAGACTGAGAGATAGAGGAAAGTGAAAATAGGTATGAAAAGGTTCAGAACAATTCATAGCAGGCACCTGTGACTAAAGAAAGGTTGAGCCCACAATGGTCCATTGTTGGCTGTGGAAGAGGTGATAATGAAGGGATATATGGATGCGAATAGTGGACCCAGTTAACATAATCATTTTGTGAATAGCAACATCTGAAGCAACGTTTTAGACCTGAAAAGACAGTGGTTTCTTGAACAAAAAAAAAGATGACATTTAGTTTAGTTTAGAGATACAGCGTGGAAACAGACCCATCGGCCCACCACGTCCACGCCAACCGGAGGTCCCCACACACTAACACTATCCTACACACACTGGGGACAATTTACAATGTTACCAAGCCAATTAGCCTACAAACCTGTACCTCTTTGGAGTGTGGGAGGGAAGCGGAGCACCCGGTGAAAACCCATGCAGGTCATGGGGAGAAAGTACAAACTTCATCCAGACAGCACCCGTGGTCAGGATCGAACCGGGACTCTGGCTGTAAGGCAGCAACTCTACCACTGCGCCACCATGCCAACATGAATACACCTTTTTGTCAAAGGTGTTGATCTGTCTTGAAGATTGCCTCAAATGAAAGTAGGTTTGTCTTCCAAAATTCCTTCAAATGAAAAGCTTTAGTCGGAAGAATAATTCCATCTGTCTGCCTATTATCATCTAAATCGACACCCAGAACCATATAGTGATCAAGTAATGTTGACATGATCTACACAAGACCAGATTATTCATCCCTTGGTATTGCTCTAGGGAAACATAAAAATGGAAGTAGCTGGAAACAATTTTCACTCAGATATTTTCTGAAGCTTCCAATGTCATTGAACAGAGGGATGGCTGAGCTTTGGGAAAATATGAAGCACATTCCACTTCATTCACTTGATGCATATGTGTCATCTTGGATTTATATTACACTAGCTCATGCTCTATTTTCTCTAAATCACAATGTTTGAAGAAGTCTGCAACTGTAAGGCACTTACTTCTTCAAGAAGCATAAGAAGTATAAGGCACTTCAGTCCCCAAATAGCTCAATGAATCCACGTAATTACAGAATCATGGAATTGTACAGCAGGGAGCAGACCATTCGGCCCAACTCTTTCATGCTGGCCCTTGGCTTAGCCTTCTATACCTAAGCATGTCATCCACACAGTTCTTAAATGCAGTTTGTGACCCAGCTTCAACTACTCTCTTGGGCAGTGCTTTCCAAGTACGGCATTCTCTTAGTGAATAAAGTCTCTCTCATACCCCCTCTGAATCATTTCCCCCTTACCCTAAACCAATGTCATAGATTCTTCAGCCCAACTTGCCCACCCCGACTAACATGTCCCCTCAACACTAGTTCCACCTGCCAGCGTTTGGCCCATATCCCTCTAAACCTGTCCTATCCATGTACCTGTCTAAATGTTTCATGAGTGTTGTGATAATCCCTGCTTCAATTAACTCCTCTGGAAGCTTTGGGACAGGTAGGTAGATTTAAGATATGCCTTAGCAATGATCTTACCAAATGGCAGAACAGGCTTCATATGTTCATAAATTCTTAAGTTCTCGGAGCAGAATCAGGCCATATGGCCCATCAACTTTACTCTGCCATTCAATCATGGTTGATATATCTTTCCCTCTCAACCCCATTCTCCTGCCGTTTCCCCATAACCCCTGACACTAGTACTAATCAAGAATCTATCAATCTCCGCCTTAAAAATATCCATTGACTTGGCCTCCACTGACACCTGTGGTAATTCCACAGATTCACCACCCTGTGACTAAATAAATTCCTCCTCATCTCCTTTCTAAAGCTGCGTCCTTTTATTCGGAGCTATGTCGTCTGGTCCTAGACTCTCCCACTAGTTGAAACATCCTCCTTACAATTCGGTAAGTTTCAATGAGGTCATCCTTAATCCTTCTAAACACCAACGAGTAGAGGCCCAATGCTTGAGAAGTTCAATCACCTATTCCTGCTTCTATTTCGTATGTTCCTGCTTGATCCAATATTAATATCCAGTCCGTATTATAAAGGCAGTAGCTACAAAGTTGATCTAAATGTTGCTTGCTCTTTGTTACATTACCCATTGTATGAGATGTACTTATCAATTCTTCCCACAGCTCCTCTTGTGGATTCCGGCCCAGGACACAGTGGTTCAGCTTTGTTGATGCTGTTGTCTTTGGCCTTTGTTGGCTTAGCTGTTTTTTTAATCTACAAGTTTAAAAGGTAAAGTATGTCTGCGTGATTGGATAGTGTGTCAGTGAATGTTGTTTTGTTTCAGTGCATTTTGTGGAATACCACTATGTTTCATTTAACATTTAAAAAAAGGCTAAAATAATCCAACATAGTTTTACTTTCTTCTACTTTGCAAACCTTTGTGTTGTGCTGAAGTTTAGAATATAAATTACTATGTATTATACAAAGAATAATATTTATCAGCATGCCTATTTCATTTAACAGATTTTGGTCAAAAATGTCATTCCTGCAATAGCATTAAAGGTGCTAAAACTGTAGTAAAAGGGTGAAGCACTCAATCTTCCAAAGTTATTCCTTTCACTTCAATAATTTTGGACATAGACTACAGCCCTCTCAAATTACAATGTAACCCACTCAGTGCCACTGACCCTGGTCCCGTCTGAGATATTTGTACTTCGATTCTCTTTTGGGGCAAAAATATGAAAATATTCTTTTAAGCAAAATGGAGCATTTCTCCATGTAACTTTACTTTATGTTAATATGTTTTAGGATCAGAATTAGGCCATTCGGCCCATCAAGCCTACTCCGCCATGCAATTATGTCTGATCTATCTTTCCATCTGATCCCCATTCTCCTGCCTTCTCCCCATAACGCCTGACCCCGATACTAATAAAGATTATGTCAATCTTTGCCTTAAAAATATCCATTGACTTGGCTTCCACTGCAATGAATTCCACAGATTCACCACCCCCTGAATAAAGAAATTCCTCCACATCTCTTTTCTAAAGGTACGCTATGGCCTCTGCTCCTAGACTCACCCACTATTGGAAACAACCCCTCCACAATCAATCTATACAGGCCTTTCACCTTAGACTTTGGACTTTAGACTATTAGTCTAACTGTTGACTAAATGGGGTTCACAAGAACATTTTGATAACCTTGATTTGTTTGATTGACGCATGGGGATGGTGGGGGGGGCATTTAGCATAAACAATGGTACTTTGGTAGGATTCATTCCCAGCCCACCTTTCCCCCAGTCTCCCTGTGGAGAATCAAAGAGACATTCTCCACAATAATTATGTCTTTGTTTAATACAACGAAGGAGAAAGTTGTGCAATGTATCAGAATGCAAAACTTAAAAAAGGCCATTTAACTCTTCAAACCTGTTCTGCATTGGTTAATCTATGGCTTGTCCACACACTTCCAATCTTATGCTGTTTTTCTTAAAAGCATTGGTTAACCTACCATTGAATAGCCATCAGTTACTGTTTACATTAGAGACCTCCAATCTGTTGTGTAGTGAGTGTCTACAAGTCTCCTGTTGGGCACTATGTTTTATACCACATCCCCTAGCCATAGGCTTCCTTTTGAACACTCAATTAGTTATGCCCAGAATATTGTTAACTACCATCAAAGGTTAAGGGGAAAAGGCAGGATGGGGTTGAGAGGGAAAGATAGATCAACCATGGTAGACACAAAATGCTGGAGTAACTCAGCGGGTGATGCAGCATCTCTTGGAGAAAAGGAATGGGCGACGTTTCAGGTTCGAGACCCTTCTTCAGACTGATGTCAGGGGAGGGGGCGGGACAAAGATAGAATGTAGGAGGGGACAGTAAGATTAGTGGGAGAACAGGGATGGGGAAGGGGATGGAGAGAGAAAGCAAGGGCTATGTGAAGTTAGAGAAGTCAATGTTCATACCACTGGGGTGTAAACTACCCAAACAAAATATGAGGCGATGTTCTTCCAATTTGTGCTGGGCCTCACTCTGACAATGGAGGAGGCCCAGGACAGAAAAGTCAGATTGGGAATGGGAGGGGGAGTTGAAGTGCTGAGCAACCGTGAGATCAGGTAGGTTAAGACGGACTGCGTGGTGTTGTTCAGTCAGAGATCAGGTAGGTCTCGCCGATGTAGAGAAGTTGACACCTGGAACAGCGGATACAGTAGAGGTGGTTGGAGGAGGTGCAAGTGAAACTCTGACTCACCTGGAACGACTGTTTGGGTACTTGGATGGAGTCGAGGGGGGAGGTAAAGGGACAGGTGTTGCATCTCCTGCAGTTTCAGGGGAAAGTACCTGGGGAGGAGGTGGTTTGGGTGGGAAGGGACGAGTTGACCAGGAAGTTTCAAAGGGAACGGTCTCTGCAGAAAGCAGAAAGGGGTGGAGATGGAAAGATGTGGCCAGTAGTGGGATCCCGTTGGAGGTGGTGAAAATGTTGGAGGATTATATGTGACGGCTGATGAGGTGGAAGGTGAGGGAAATGAGGACTCTGTCCTTGTTACGAATGGTGGGAGGGGGAGTAAGAGCAGAGATGCAGGATATTGGTGGTGAAGTTGATGAAGTCATTGAGTTCTGCATGGGTGCAGGAGGTAGCAACAATGCAGTTGTCAATGTAGCAGAGGTAGAGTTCGGGGATAGGGCCAGTGTATGCCTGGAACATGGATTGTTCAATGTATCCAACAAAGATGCAGGCATAGCTAGGACCCATGCGAGTGCCCATAGCTATGCCTTGGATTTGGAGGAAGTGGGAGTCGAAGGAGAAGTTGTTGCGGGTAAGGACCAGCTCTGCTAGGCGGAGGAGAGTACAGACGGAAATTGGCTGAAATAGATCAACCTTGATTGACTGGCGTAGACCCGATGGTCCGAATGGCCTAATTATGCTCCTATGACTTATGTAACATCCTAAACCTGAAAGCAGGGGAATGCCACTCTTGTTTGTGCAATGACTCCACAAAATTACCAAACTAAGCTCGAGGCTCAATCCAGTCAATGGGAAGCCAGGCAACAATGACAGGGCTTGAACACCTTTACCTTTTGTCGTGTCCATGAAGAATCTCCCGAAATTCTATAGATGCACTGAAGAATATATCGTGATGGGATACATCTCCGCCCAGTACTGCAACTGCTCTGCTCTTGACCACCTGAACGTACTGAGGGTGGTGAGCACAGCCCAGTCCACCATGGGTTCATCACTTCCTTCCATCCAGCCCATTTTCACGACATATTGTATTGTCGACGATGCCTATCACCCTAGCCATTTTCTTCTCTCTCTTCAACTTTCTGGGAGCTTGTAAGGCCAGACATCACTTAAGAACAGCATCTTCCCAATTCCTAAAGCACTCGTCTTATTCACAACATTTCTTGGAGGCGCTGCCACATACTCTTCCTCTTAATTGTACCTCGGTCAGTTATTCCTTTTTTACATCACTTCAGATTGTACTACAATCTTTGCATCATTCTGCTGCTTTCCAGTCACTGGTGTATGTATTGTTTTATCTATCATTACCGCACATAGTTTCGTGTGAACAAGGTATTTCATTGCATCCTGGTGTACATAACAATAAACTGATCTGAATCTGAACTAAAACACCAAATTTAACCTTGGAATGCAAGAACATTCTTTACATATCTCTGCTGCACACCTCCAAGCTAATAAGAGTCTCACTCAGGTCACTCCCTCTTCTCCCCTCTCCCATCACACAAGAGGTACAGGAGTGTGAATTTTGTCCCAGCTGTTATCAGGCAACTGAACCACCCTCTGACCAGTAGAAAGCTACTATCTACTTCATTGGAGACCTTCGAACAATATTTAATTGCACTTTACTGGACTTCATCTTGCACTAAACGTTATTCCGTTTATCCTGCATATGCACACTGTGGATGGCTCGATTGTAAACATGTTTAGTCTTTCCACTGACTGATTAGCATATAACAAAAGCTTTTCACTGTGCCTCTGTGTATGTGACAATAAACTAAACTAAATCAATGCATACTTCCATACATTCCGTGCCCGCACTGTCTACAGTGCACTATGTGAGGAGTAAAATAATTGAGAGAAATTTTACTCCTTTAGCCTTTAGTCACAGCATTGGATTTTCTGTTTGACATTCCCACTGGGCATGAAGCATAGCTTGGACGGAGCCAAAAGAGGAACGACTAGTGCTCAGGATTCCGTGTCCCATCCAGAATCGATCTAACGTTGCTGCTGGCAAAATGAATGCAAGGGAAAAAATCAGGCAGGATTATTATTACCAAGCGTTCTGTCTTCTGGGCTCAGGCAAGGGACATGAGAAAAATCAAATAACAAAAACAAATGAGAGAAAACAAATCTTGTTGCCTGTAATTTTATAACAATCACTGGTGCCTGGAACAAAGATTTGTTTCCTCAGTTGCAGCTTCCCTGAGGGGGAGATATTCGACTCTGTCAAACCCATGTGAGAATATTCCACGGCAGGTAAACTTCACTCGTGTAAATTTAATTCCATTAATCAGAGACCAAGATTCCGAACCGAACCTCCCCCCCCCCCCCCCCCCCCCCCCCCCCCCCCCCCCCCCCCCCCCCCCCCCCCCCCCCCCCCCCACCCCCCCCCCCCCCCCCCCCCCCCCCACTCCCACCTCCCCCTGTATCTCTCTGTTCTGTCTTACTTAGACTGGACTGTCCTACTAACATTGCCTCTAATTGAACAGCCTCCTTCAGGTGAATAATTGCCAAACTTGACCTGTATGAATGTTCGATCTTGCTCCCAGCTTAAGCCGGCCATCAAGACCATCCCTCTGCGCCACCACCTCCTCTCATCAAACATTTAACTGAGGAAAGCCAAGGCCAATGCTAATGACAGAGTTGGGAATTATCAACGCAGCTTAATGTAATTAATATAATGGAATTTTTGAAGCTGCACTAAAAGATATGAACAATTACTTGCATTGACCTCCATCCTAATTATCTTCATTATAAATAAAAGCAAGAGGTTGACAGATGCATAGAAAAAAGATACATAGAAAATAGGTGCAGCAGTAGGCCATTCGGCCCTTCGAGCCACCACTGCCATTCAATGTGATCATGGCTGATCAACAGAAGCCAATTAAAGTAGAAACTGCATATCTTTGGAGTGCGGTAGGAGGCAACCACCCAGAGAAAACCCACACAGTCACAGGGAGAACATGCACTCTCCATACAGACAGCGCCCATAATCAGTATCAAACCTGGGTGTATGGCACTGTGAGGCAGCAGCTCTACCGCCCTTCGTCTAAGATGAGCAGTTGCTATTGCAATGCACTTATCTGTCAGCTAAACAAAGACAGCAATTTTCTTTTCTTCATGGATTCTTAATGAAAGCTGGTTAATACAAATAAGATCACCCCCTCATCCGCCTGCGCTATTAGAAATAAACTCCTAGCCTGATCAACCTCTCCCTATAGCTCAGGCCCTCGAGTCCTAGCAAGATCCTCGTAAATCTGCTCCGCACCCTTTCCAATTTTACAATATCTTTCCTATAACAGGGTGACCAAAACTGAACACACTACTCTAAATATGGCCTCACCAATGTCTTGAACTAGGTAGAAACTGTGAAGATCCATCTGTGTGTCTCCATTTTAGTTTCCAAATATTCAGCATTTGCACTGATTACCACTGCAACTATAAAGTAGAATCATTTTTCTCATTTTAGCTTTATGCCCCTTCTCTATCACATTACATTTAAATGTTACATCTCATTAATGGCTTCCTCATCAATAGTAACATCTTTAAAATAACAGTCTCATTTATGAATGAGCAGTATCAAAGAACGATTGGACAGGATTATTGATGTCTGAATTCAAATATGCAAACTCTGGGGAACTGTGGTATGATCTATAGATGAGATTTAAATATGGCAATGGGATTTTTCCTTTTTTTTCCTTATTGAGATATTGAACTGCATACAAAATTAATTTGTAATTCCATAACTGAAATGTATAGACAAATTGATTGTTTGCTGTTTTCATTCAATCTATCCCACCGGACTTCATCATTAACTAACTTTTTCCACTTTAGTTCAACAGCAAATTAATAGAACCTTTTGTTTTCCTCTGGTGTGACAGACTTTTGTCCTATACTTAGTTTTATCAAGGCTTAACAACTTATCTTTGTTTGCTTCCTTGATTCCCTTTTCCAGATACAGATAGTACAGGTATAATGTGTGTTTCATTGATATGAATTGGATATGACATGAGTGATGAATTCGGGAACGCTATTTGCATTACTTGGGTCGAATTGGTAATGAAATAATTTGGATAGGGAACTAGAGAACTACTTAAAAATAATATTTGAAATTGACAAGCAGAAAAAATAAGCTGTTTTGAATTTAAACAGTACATGAAAAAAGACTGTTTCCATAAAACCTCCACGCAGTAATCAGTCACTTATCTCAAGAATGTTGCTGCTGCCACTATAACAGTGTGTGTAGCCATTAAAATTGTCAAGTGATTGCTTCTTTTGACACTTCTCCAATAATACTCCATTAAATAATATGACATTCAGTCTTTCGTATTTTTAATTTGCAGTGACAAAACTAAACTTAGGGCTGTTAGAAAGATCTCTATTTTTGAAAATATTACAGGATTTTGTTTTGCCATTGCGAGTCTGAAACATCCTAGCCCACAATGCTCTCTTGCTCAATGACACATTGGTCTTGATAACATGATTATCTATTAAACACGGTTTCTTAGGAATACACCTTTGCATTATAGCAGAACTACCGGCATCCCCCCGTCTACGGCAGTAGTCTATCTTCAAATCACAGAGTGTCTAATGTCCTCCCGTCTGCAGAGTGTCCCTTTCCAGTATTTATACTTTAATCAACTTTTGCAAATGCATCGGAAAGGTCCATTGAGTTGTACAATCTGTTACTTTAAATCAATGCTCTCCATGAGCAAGATGGCCAACAAAACACATTGTCACTGAGAGAGTGGCTCAACTGGGACGTGGCATTAAGATATTTGTATTTACTCATCACCAGACGTTGCTTTGGCATAATAAATATCAACAATCTCAGGATACTCTTGCCTGCCCCATTCAGTTGCATCCTGACCAACCTGTTTGATGCTGCCCCCCCAGATTTGTTTTTTACAATTCTGAACAAAGAGCCACTTTCCCTTTCAGTTGACTTGCTTTCCATTCTCTGAAGGCTGCAGAAAATGTCACTAACTATTCTTGTACATTTGTGGCACTCTATCTGACCAGCACTATTGTTCAGCGGTCTGGCTCATGGATGCTGCTCTATTGAAACTCACTGCTGGTTTGTGAATAACATTGCTGGGCACATGAGAATGGGCTTGAACGTACCTGTCGAATGAGTTATTGCCCCTCTCATCCCTTGCAGGAATCACACAGTGTTGAGGGAATCCACGCATCCCATTCTATTCCTTGGCTCTTAGCTGTCCCAATAAGTCCTGTTCCCCATTCCTTCCCCCAAACCCCTGGCATTTCACTCCCTTCCACAGGTCACTGTTGAATTTGCTTCGACCAATATTTTGGAGAAATCTGAACAAGAATCCCGACCAGAAACCTCACCTTTAGACCTCAGACTTTAGCGATACAGCGTGGACAAAGGCCCTTCGCCCCATCAAGTCCATGCTGACCATCGATCACACTAGCACTATCCTGCACACTAGGGACAATGTACAGAGACCAATTAACCTACAAATCCGCACGTCTTTGGAATGTGGGAGGAAACTGGAGCACCCGGAGAAATCGCATGCGGTCACAGGGAGAATGTGCAAACTCCGTACAGATGGTCAGGATTAATCCCGGGTCTCTGGTGCTGTAAGGCAGCAACTCTACCACTGCGCCACTGTGCCGCACCTTTCCCTCCACAGATGCTGCCTGGCCTGCTGAAATCAGCCAGCACTTTGGTTTGTGTTCAAGTCTCCAACATCAGCAGCTTCATGTGTCCATATTTTGGAGAGTGCGTTCCAGAGTCTAACACCACTCGGTAACAAATGTTTTTATCTCCTGTTCTTTTGGTAATCATTTTACCTGAAGATCGTACAATGCAGAAGAGTACAGCACTGGAAAGAGGACCTTCAGCTCACAATGTCTATGCTAACCATACTGATCCTTTGATTATTGATCATTCCGCCTCTCTCAACGCCTCTCTCATTCCTTTTATACTCGCCATTTTCATATCTCCTCTGCATTCACTCCTATGCCGTGACCTCTCTCCCATAGTGTGTTGTCCAGAATTAAATGTATTAGTTTAGAGATACAGCGTGGGACCAGGCCCTTCAGCCCACCGAGTCCTCACCGACCAGTGATCCCCACACATTAACACCTACACACACTGGGGACATTTTTTACATTTACACCAAGTCAATTAACCTACAACTCCGTAAGTCTTTGGAGTGTGGGAAGAAGCTAAAGATCTCGGAGAAATCCCACACAGATCTTGGGGATAACGGACAAACTCCATACAGACAAGCACCCATAGTCAGGATGGAATCTGGGTCTCTGGTGCTGTAAGGCAGTAGCTCAATCGTTATGCCACTGTGCCGCTATACACATTCTTCACACATGAAGCTGCTTCTGAACTCATCTACTTATTGTTGTTAAAGATAAACACAAAAAGCTGGAGTAACTGAGTGGGACAGGCAGCATCTCTGGAGAGAAGGAATGGGTGACGATTCGGGTCGAGACCCTTCTTCAGACTCATTGTTGTGGTGCATGATTATTCTGTTGGGTATCAGTTTGTTTGGCACAAGGACAGTCTTGTGGCTTCAATACATCTACGACAAAATGGTCTTAAGTTTCCATTGACCATCAATGGTTATCTTTGAATATGTGAGAACAATTCCTATTTGCAAATGGAGATTGAGCAACATTCTTCCCTCTGGCTTCTCTAGACGCAACTCTTCAAACCTGCCTCACACCTTCCTTTCTTATCTCTGGACCTTGAACCAACCATCTGCCTACCAAAAGCCTATGTCCACCAATTACCTGCAAGGCTCACCTCTTCCACAGCCAACAATGGACCATTCTGGGCCCCACTTTTCTTTGGTCATCGGTGCCAGCTCTGACTTGTTCTGAATCTTTTCATACCTCTAGTTTCCCTCTCCCCTGACTCTCAGTCTGAAGAAGGGTCTCGACCCGAAACGTTACCTATTCCCGCTGAACCCACTGAGTTACTCCAGCATTTTGTGTCTATCTTTGATATAAACCAGCATCTGCAGTTCCTTCCTACACAGGCTTTGTTCTGCCTCTTCCCTTTTCTAGCTTTCTTCTTTTCTCCTACCATCTCACTACAATCAGTCTGAAGAAGGGTTTCGACTCGAATCGTCACCTATCCATATCCTCCAGAAATGCTGCCTGTCCCACTGAATTACTCCAGCACGTAGTGTCTTTTCAAGTGACATTAAACTAGTGGAAGAACTGTAGTCAAGGTAGGTTAACTAGCACTCCACAAATACTAATCCTTTCTGGCTATTGTCGCCTTAGCATGAAATTTATTTGATAGGAATCGATCCGTCCTTCTCCCACTAACAACCTAACACAACCTATGACAGCAAGCTAACACATATCCATATATAGGCTCCACTTTAAAGCAAGCATTTCTTCCAGTGTATATATATTTTCTTAATTGGCTGTCTGTCATTTTATACAGGAAGATACCTGGGATTAACGTTTATGCCCAGATGCAGAATGAGAAGGAGCAGGAGATGATAAGCCCAATTACTCAAATTGAGGGCACCCCCAACTTCACCCAAAGTGAATTAACCAGCCCTGAAGATCAACATGACACACAGAAATTAGGTAAATAAAGTAAAATAGCAATTAATTAATCTAACCTCCAATGTTAAACACACACACACACACACACATGAACACAGTTCTCATAAAACCTGTGTTCTTGCAGCAATTCGTTCATAGTCATGGATTCATCGTGTTACACAGCATGGAAACAGGCCCTTCGGCCTAACTTGCCCAGACCGTCCAACATATCCCATCTACATCAGTCCCCATCTGCCTGTGTTTGACCCTTATCCCTCTAAACCTATTCATGTACCTGTCTAAATGTTTCTTAAACGTTGCAACAGTACTTGCTTCCTCTGGCAGGTACTAGTAACTGCCCTCTCTGGCAGCTCGTTCCATACACCCATCACCCTTTGTGTAAAAAATGTTACCCCTTAGGTTCCCATAAAATCTCTCCCCCCCACCCCTCACCTTAAGCCTATGTCCTCTGGTTCTCGATTCCCTTTCTCTGACCAAGAGACTCGGTGCATCTACCCGATCTATTGCTCTCATGATCTTGTACACCTCTATAAGCTCACCCTCATTCTCCTGCGCTCCAAGGAATAGAGTCCTAGCCTGCTCAACCTCTCCCTGGAACTCAGGCCCTCGAGTGGTGGCAACATCCTCATTAATCTTCTGTGTCCCCTTTCCAGCTTGACAACAGTAACAATAGTTTTTTTCAGTTGTGTACCTCCTGTTCTCCCTATGATTGAGGTTTCACAATGATTCAATGATTCTGCAGGTCCATGTCACCTGTTTATTTATTTATTTATTGGAGCAGATTTTCATCAAGCTGATAAACAAAGATGGTGATGGTATTAATGTCTCCTTACTCCTTTTACTTCCTTGTGTCTTGTGCCTCCCCACACCAATTCCACTGCTTTTTGATGGGAAGCAACTAATTTTGTTCAGGGCATCTAGGCATAAACATCCCCACCCCCCCCCCCCCCCCCCCCCCCCCCCCCCCCCCCCCCCCCCCACCCCCCCCACCATCCTCCACCCCCTCACCTTTGACCTTTCTTCAAGTGGCAGATGCATCTGAACATCACTCAAAAACACAGTTGCCGGTGCCATTATATCCAGTCCAATGTCCACACAAGTGCATTGAACTCACTGAAATTTGGCAAGCAGCAACAAGAGCCCTTACTACAACCAGGCAGTCAGGCAACACAACATGGTGAGCAGATCAAGCATGGGATCATCTTGAATCACCTTTAGTTTCGTCATTCGCAGTCCTACCGACTCAACGGATCTACTAATGCAGCTGATGGAACTGTAAGATCAAAACCCAAGTCCTATTATCTACGATCTCTTTCTACAATGGAAAACACTATTTTTTCGGAAGCCAAAACAAATCCAAATCAATCCCAATTTTTGTGTCCGTTAGTGAGAACTTCCAAGATATGGAGAGGTCTGGACAACCTGTGCTTTTGTCTCATCCGTCATAGGAGAGTGGTGTCCACACTGAATTAACCATGTCAGTAATAGGGAGAGTGATAAAGTGTGCTTTCCCATTTGGGTGGTGGGACAGGTACTAGGAATTCCATGGCTTTGCACTGAAAATTGACCAAAACCAAAATGGAAGATCGGGATTTGACTGAGACTACTGGATTGTGAGTTGCTGCTGTTACCGTTCTCTCCTGACAGATGGACCAAAGTAGCCAGCGTGCCAGGCTTTGTGCAGTTCAGTCCTCGAGTTGAATTTCAGAGCTTTTGTCTTTCCCGGAGCAAAGAGAAACACAAGGCCTGGTTTCATTCACAGTTGGCACAAGCCTTGGAATGCCGGGCCCTGTTAATGCCTGGACTGGCACATCTTCACCTTAGTGAGAGTGCAGGCCAATGAAATGTCAATGTGTCTTGCAGTGCTCTGAGCAGCCTTATCCACCATGTTGGAGGGACCGTCAGAGAGGAATGGCCATTGCGGGCTCCGGGTGAGTACAGGGCCCTTACCCCAACACTCACACCCACCTCCATACCTTTCACATCACTTTGTCACGACATTTCATTTTAAAGCATGCATTGTGTATATTCCTTTGCCGGAAAGAAATCTGTTTTTAATAATGACATTGCTTTGTTCTTTCTTCATGTCCCATTAAAAATGTGTCATTTGACCTTTTCACGGCCATTGCCTGCATGTGTTTGTGTACTGGTAGAAAACTGAATCCACCTACCTTCAAGTAGATGTATGAACAGTAAGATCAAAATCAAAAACAACAGCTTTTTTCCATGAGTAGTAGCTCTACTCAATACCCAAAAATCTGTAACCTCCTTTTGCTCTGGTATTTTATTTATTTCACATGTTTAATCAATAATGTTTTATTATGAATGTTTAATGTTTTATGTATCATTCCTAACAGTCACTGTATGTCATGTTGTCACTTGTGGGCAGAGCACCAAGGCAAATTCCTTGTATGTGAATACTTGGCCAATAAACGTATTCATTCATATACTTATTTATTCATCCATTCATTCAAATCCTATTATATGCGGTCTCTTTCTACAATGGAAAGTACCGCTCTTTTGGTTGCGAAAGCAACCACGGGACATGCGTACCCTTTGAGTATAGACGTTGTGAGGTCATGCTGCAGTTACATAAGACATTGGTGAGGCCACATGTGTAAGTGCTGTGTACAGTTTTGATCACCATGTTAGAGGAAACCAACTTGTCAAGCTGGAAAGGGTTCAGCAAAGTTTACAAGGATGTTGCCAGGACTCAGGGACCTGAGCTATAGATTGAGCAGGCTAGGACTTTATTCCTTGCAGTGCAGGAGAATGAGGAGTGATCATATAGAGGTGTATATGAGAAGACAAGATCAGGTAAACACACAGTCTTTTTAGCCCAGAGTATGGAAATCGAGAACTAGAGGTTTAAGGTGAGGGGATAAAGATTTAATAAGAATCTGAGGGGTAACTCTTCTACACAAAGGATAGTGGATACAATATATGGAACAAGTTGACGGAGGAGGCAGTTAAGGCAGGTACTGTCACAATGTTTAAGAAGCATTTAGACAGGTACATGGATAGGACAGGTTTAGTATAATAGACCAAACGCAGGCAGGTGGGATTAGTGTCGATGGGATATGTTGGTCGGTGCAGGCAAGTTGGACCAAAGGGTCTGTTTCCGCACTCTATGACTCTGTCTTTTAAAGGAACTGATTCCATTTGGCCGTGATTTCTGCTGTGCCAACCTCCACTTCAAAACACTATTTCCAGAAAGAATAAGAGTATTGTAATAATGTTGAAAAGCTTTGAAACTGTATAATGTGGATCATTTTGTGCTTGAGAAATGTTTAATGCAATCTTTGCTTCATGGTATTGATGGCACAGTAGTGCTGCAGTAGAGTTGCTGCCTTATTGAGACAGAAACCCAGGTTCAAATGGGTGCTCTGTTTACGGAGTTGGTATGTTTACCCTGTAATCGCCTGGATGCTCAGGTTTCCAGCCACACTACAAAGACGTGCAGGTTTGTGGATTAATTGACTTTGGTAAGTTGTAAAATTGTCCCTGGTGTGTAGGATAGTGTTAGTATTCATTGTTTGGCATCGACTCGGTGGGCCGAAGGGCCTATTCCGTGCTGTATCTCTAAAATCTAAAGTCTAGAATAAATCCAAGCTGAGAATCCTGATACAGCTATCCTCCTTCAGAGATACCACACTGCGGATGAGAACTTTAAACCAAGCCTTCACCTACCCTAAGAAGTAGACATTAATGATCTCAGTACATTCCAAAGCAGGAATGTTCTCTTTGGTGCTTCGGCCAAAAAATATTTCCCCATAAGTGTTTACCTGGTCATCACTGCTTACTGTTAGCGGGACCCTGCTGTGATTAAATTCAGAGCCTACAAAAGTATAAAATCCTTCAGAAGTTAGTTGTAAGGTGCTTTGGGCAACCTAAGGTCACAGAAGGCTCTATGTAATTGCAACGCTCTTCTCACAGTAAAACGACTGTAGTCTGAGCTGATTCCAGGTCAGAGCTAAAAGCAACACCTAAGATAGACACAATGTGCTGGAGTAACTCAGCGGGTGAGGCAGCACCTCTGGAGAGCAAGGATGGGTGACGTTTTTTCAGACAGAAGCAAGGCCTGCTTTGGATCCTTATTGAATGAAGCCTGTTTGACACATTTCCATCCAAGCTGATGATTGTTGTGTACCGTGCAGAAACAAGCAACTGCAGGCAGTTAATCCACAAAAAGACACTAAGTGCTGGAATAACACAGCAAGTTAGGCAGCATCTCTGGAGAACATGAATGGGTAATGTTTTGGGTCGAGACCCTTCTTCAGTCTGGTTGTAAGGGGGGGAGGGGTGGAGGAGAAGGAAGCTGGAAGAAGGGAGAGGTAGGACCATGGTGGGTAGGTGGACGGGGGGGGGGGGGGGGGGGGGGGGGGGGGGGGGTAGGCAGGCAGATGGTTGAAACAAAGGTGCAAAGATAAAAGCAGAATGTGTGAAACAGGATTGAAGAGTTGAGAATTGAGAAGCCAGAGGGAAAAATAATTTGATGTTCTTGCCAAATGTCAGAACTGCTGAAGCAGGCTCAGTGATTATTGAGAAATAAGGAACTGCAAATGCTGGAATCCTGAGCAAAACACAAAGTGCTGGAGTAACTCAGTGAGCCAGGCAGCATCTGTGGAGGGAATGGATAAAAAAAAGGGTCCTGAGCCAAAACGATGCCTATTCATTCCTTCCACACATGCTGGCTGACCTGCTGAGTTGAGTTATTCTGGCACTTTGTGTGTTGCTTAAAAATCATTATATTGCTCAGATCATCTCATCAGCACATGGAAAGTGGCTTATAAATTCATAATAGGCAAAGATAGGACCGATAGTCAGAATCTTCTTTCCAATGGTTAGCTTATCAACCTTTAAGGTGCGAGAAGGGAGTTTTAAAGGGATCTGAGGTGAAAGATTATAATCAAAGAGTGGTCAATATCTGGAACTCACCCCTAGAGGAGGCAGTGAAATCAGATACAATCACTCCATTTAAGAGGCACTTGGACAGGCAATTGAATAGGTAAGACAATAAAATGATATGGACATAATGTTGGCAGGTGGGATTACAGGTGATGGGCAAAAAGGCTGGCATGGACATGGCGGGCTGAAGGGCCTCTTTCTGTGTTGTCCAACTGTGACTCTATGACACATTAACAAATTCAGAAATCGATCACCTGAACTGAGTATGCATGTCATCAAGTGAAGCCACATAACTTGCTCTTCAAAGACACAGGGACAACTCCACCTTCTAGTTTCTAAAGTACTTTCACTGGAAATTAAAATGCGCATAGCATTAAACCTTTCTGCCAAAGGTTCACACTGCTTTTCTTCAGGGCATTTTACAGGACACTGCACAGTATTCAGTGTCACATTATATTTGGAAGCTAACATAAGGCGGGAAGGATGAAACCTCGTACTAAAATCTCCACAAGTCGCTATCCAAAAGCAATACCTGTATTACCTCTTCAACAACATTACTACAGAATAAACACTTCAAAAATACTTCAAAGGCCACCAGTCACTGAGACATTCTGAGATTGTGAATGGCACACGATCAAACTCCAAGTTATTTGCTTCTGTTCCTGGTGCCCTTGAAGAAGTGGACAACCTTTATATTTGAAGAATATTCCTCAAAGCAAAGTGGAAGTGTAAATATCAAGGGCACTTCTCTTTCAATATGGGGATTGCTTCTGATGCAACTCATGAACCAGTGAAGGTGAATTCCTCTTATCTTGCCTCAAAGTTATCTTTTATTTTTTAGCTACTCCAGGACAGTAGAGGCAAGCAATCAAAATGAAAAGATGCTTCCTTGTTTGTAATTATTAAATGTTTTAGCAATTATACCTTATCGATCACTCAGCCCCAAACTACCAACGCATCAGCTGTGTAATGAAGCGCAGTCAGGCAACAACTCTATTCAGGACACAAGGTGCTGGAGTAACTGCGCAACTCAGAAACAAAGATAGCATCTTTGAAGAAGGACCCCAAAGCCGAAAGGTCACGTACCCATGTTCTCCAGAGATGCTGCCTGACCCGCCGAGTTACTCCAGCACTTTGTGCTCCAGAGATACTGCCTGACCCGCTGAGTTACTCCAGCAGTTTGCGGTGTCTGAAGAAGGGTCCCGACCCGAAACATCACTTTTAGACTTTATATTACACTTCAGCGATACAATGTGGAGACCGGCCCTTTGGCCTACCAAGTCCGTGCTGTCCAACGATCACCCCATACACTAGCTCTATCCTACACACTAGGGACAATTTACAGAAGCCAATTAACCTACAAACCTGCACATCATTGGAATATGGGAGGAAACCCACGCGGTCACGGGAGAACATACAAACCCCTTATGGACAGCACGCTTGGTCAGAGTCGAACCCAGGTCTCTGGCAGCAACTCTATCACTGTGCCACCTATCAATGTTCTCCAGAGAAGTTGCCTAACCTGCTGTGTTACTCCAGCACTTTGTGTCCTTTTGTGTAACCCAGCATCTGTAGTTCCTTGTTTCTACATGATATAAACTCTATTCAAATGCTGTACCTACCAAAGAATCGAGAGCTTTATTGTCTGCATTTCACCAAAGTCGCTGGGATTAGTGTTTTGATTGCCTCACATGGTCTGTGAGACTTCCGTTGTGTACAATATACAACTGAAAGTAATGTGAATGTGCATATTGACTAAAAACCCTCAAATATAAACATTATATTGCAAGTCAAACAAAAGCAGAATAATGAGGGTGTTGGAGCTCAAACAATAAAGCCATGGTTGCTAAGCAGTAATTATGGCAAGCTTAGAAAACGACATAGAGCTAAAATACTATTCTTTTCTGTGAAGATTGTCATTTCAAAATACCTTGGATTGAAGAGGATTGTTAACAAATATACTAAATCCTTCCTCGTGGAGACTGAATAATCCAATGCAGATTGAATGAATGAGAAATACAGTTTGGAAACAGGTGCATCGAGTCCTCATCGAACGTAGATCACCTGTTCCTTCGGCTTTTGCATCCACTCCCTGACACACTAGCGGCAATTGTATAGAGGCCAATTAACCTGCAAGCCTGCACATCTTTGGGATGTCGGAGGAAACATATGCAGTCACAGGGAGAACGGAGTTTTCACCGAGATCTTCTGTTTCCTCCCACACTCCAAAGCCATACAGGTTTATAGGTTATGTGTTCAAGAAGGAACTGCAGATGCTGGAAGATCGAAGGTACACAAAAATGCTGGAGAAACTCAGCAGGTGCAGCAGCATCTATGGAGCGAAGGAAATAGGTGACATTTCGGGCCGAAACCCTTCTTCAGACTTCAGCATGAACGTTGGGAGGATGAGGATGGCATGAGAAAGCAAGGGCTAGCATGAACGTTGGCATGAGATGGCATGAACGTTGAATTCTCCCAGTTTTGCTAGCCCTTGCTGTCTCCTCCCCTTCCTTAACCCTCGAGCTGTCTCCTCCCCATCCCCCCGCCCTCGGGCTCCTCCTCCTCCCTTTTTCCTTCCTTCTCCCCCCCACCCCCCATCAGTCTGAAGAAGGGTTTCGGCCCGAAACGGCGCCTATTTCCTTCGCTCCATAGATGCTGCTGCACCCGCTGAGTTTCTCCAGCATTTTTGTGTTCCTTCAGGTTTATAGGTTAATTGGCTTGGTATTAATGTATAAAAGTAAAATTGTCCCTAGTGTGTGTTGGGTAGAGGTAATGTGCGGGGATCGCTGGTCGGTGCAGACTCGGTGGATCGAAAGTCCTGTTACCGCACTATATCTTAAAACTAAACTAAACCAAATGTCTAAAGACTCAGCCAATGCTCTTGTGAACCACAGTGGGTTGAGAATAGTCATTGTCTCTCTGCAAGTTTTTACTCAGAGGGCGGTGGTAAATGGACCGAGCTGCCAGAGGAGGTCACTGAGGCAGGTACTATTGGATAGCTATGTGGATAGGTACGTTTTAAAGGGATGCGAGTCAAATACAGGTAAATTGGAACAGTTTACATAGCACCGAGTCTGTGCTGACCAGCAATCCCTGTACACTAACTCTATCCTATACACTAGGGACAATTTATAATTTTTTTACCAAAGCCAATTAACCTACAAACCTATACGACTTTGTAGTGTGGGAGTAAACTGGAGCACCCGGAGAAAGTCCACGCTGGTCACTGGGAGAACGTACAAACTTTGTACAGGCAGCACCCGTGGTCATGATCAAACCTGGGTCCCTGGCGTTGTAAGGCAGCAACTCTACCACTGCACCACCATGCCACCCCTTGGTATGAATGGGTGATCGATGGTCAGCAAGGAATCAGTGGGCCGAATGGCCTGTTTCCATGTATCTTTCAATCAATCGGCCAGCTGCAGGTGCAGGAATATGGGTGATGGATTATTCAGTGTCACAAGATGCTCAGACTGTTACAATTATCCTTCAGTACCATTTCAACCAAAACACTCAAGTTCACTGCTGCAATTATTACACTTCCACTCATCCAAGAGACAACTTTGTCCGTTCCAATTAAAAAGCTAGGATGGCAATGTATTGCTAAAGCAATTTACATTAATATAAAGAAATCTCCATTTAATTGCAGGGCAGCATGAGTGTATTTCTAGCAGTTAGGAAACCAAATCTTTACTTTTATTCACCTCATTGGAATTCAAAGGAAACGGTACTTTATCCTTAAAGTCAGAATGGGGTAATTTCCAGTAACAAGCAGCTCTTCTGTTTACATTGATTGCCGTTGAGCAGAAGCATGAACTTTAATCAACCATCAATAGTTTTAAAACTCAAGACCAGCGGTGTACAGAGCACAGCAATCATGATTAACATTGTTTGAATACAGTGGAATGAGGAAATTATCTCAAATTACAGGCAAGTACATGCTGTGATATAATCACATTTCGACTACGGTCCACCAGTAATGATGCTTGGTCTTTCTTCTAATTGAACAAGCTGGGGGAAACGGTGAGATTGTCTGGAAGAAGTCACGGGTCTTGAGAACAACTGGCTGGATTATCAACACAGCAGCAAATGAATTGGTGTTATGACCAAGCTGCAATACAGCTCAAGCTGCAAAGTCTGGAAGGCATTTTACCAAAGAGATGCAGATATAGACCAGTCCATCACACAAGCCACACTCCCCACCATTGACATAAAACGCTGGAGTAACTCTGGCTGAAGATGGGTCTCGATCCAAAACGTCACCTATCCATGTTCTCCAGTGATGCTGCAAGACCTGTTACTCCAGTACTTGGTGTTCCTTTGTGTATTAACCAGCTTTACAGTTCTTTGTTTCCTCGTTTCCCTACCGTTGACTCCATCTACACTCCACTGCAATGTCTAGCGCCTCATATTCCGCCTGGGTAGCCTGCGTCCGGCGGGCATGAACATTGAATTCTCCCAATTTTGCTAGCCCTTGCTGTCTCCTCCCCTTCCTTAACCCTCAAGCTGTCTCCTCCCATCCACCCGCCCTCGGGCTCCTCCTCCTCCCCTTTTCCTTCCTTCTCCCCCCCCACCCCCCATCAGTCTGAAGAAGGGTTTTGGCCCAAAACGTCACATATTTCCGTCGCTCCATAGATGCTGCTGCACCCGCTGAGTTTCTCCAGCATTTTTGTGTACTTTACACTCTACTCTTGCCTTAGAAGAGCAACCAACGTAATCAAAGACATGTTCCACCCAAGTGAGTCCTTCTTTTCCCTGCTCCCATCCAGCTGAAGGTACAGAACCTTGAATACACGCAACGCCAGACTCAGAAACAGCTTCTTCCTCTCTGTTATCAGGCTTCCATAAGCTAGGGTACTGCCCAATTCACTTCTTACCCATTGCGGAGTTTGGACTTTGACTATGGAACTGATGCATTACAATGTGCAGAAAGGAACTGCACATGCTTGTTTGCTCAGTAGGTCAGGCAGCATCTTTGGTGACGTTTCGGGTCGAGACCCTTCTTCAGACTGAGAACCAGAGAAGGAAACTAAAGATATGAAAAGGTACAAGAACAAAAAAATGAAAGGTATGAAAATAACAAATCAAGGCCAGCAAGGATGATGATGGAAATATTTATACCTTTGGGTTGTAAGCTGTCCAAGTGAAATATGAGGTGCTGTTCCTCCAATATGCTTGTGGCCTCACTATTACATTGGAGGGGGCCTAAAGCAGAAAGGTCAGTATGGAAATGGGAAAGGGAGTTATGGTTCTTGGTAACTGGGAGATTGCGTGGGCCCAGGCAGACTGAGCGAAGGTGAACACTACTCAGACCAAGATGCCAACCCGTCTCATCCCATGCATGATCCTTATTCTGCTATTTCCTGCCAGTTCAAACACCTCTTAAATGTCGCCATTGTATCTGCTTCTACCACCTCCCCTGGCAGCACATTCCAGGCACCTATCACTCTCTGTGTAAAAACTTGCCTTGCATATACTGTAGTCATAGATCGAGTGATAGAGTCGTACAGTGTAGAAACAGGCCCTTTGCCCCAACTTGCCCTTATATCCCCTTTAAACTTTCCCCCTCTCACAAGACCTCTGCTCTTTAGTATTTGGTATTTCCAGCAAGGGAAAAGACTGACTATCTTCCCTTTCCCTGCCTCTCAAATGGCGAGTAGTTTGTAATGCACACTGGGACAAGTTAGAAACTTGAAGTTTTTTAAAGTTAAAGAAACTAACTGAGATGCCAAGGTCTACTTCTTTGCTAATTTTCCGTGGCATTGTTTTAGGGTGAAAGTAGCAAAGTTGAAAGAAAATAAGTTTACTTTTTTACACAGAGAGTGGTGGGTGCCTGGAATGCTTTATTGGGGATCATGTGGAGGCAGATGCGATAGTGACATTTAAGAGACTTTTGGATAGGCACATGGATACACAATGTAGGGATATGGATTATGTGCAGGCACACAATAGTTGGTCTTGGCATCGTTGGGTGTGGACATTGCGGGCTGAAGGGCCTGTCCTTGTGCTGTACTGTCCTATGTTCTGTATAACCATTGTAAAGTAGCATCATGCAATGTTACTGTCTGATCCTACATGTAAATGGCCACAATGGCAGGAACAAGTATTTATATAGAACCATTATTTTATTAAAACATCCCAGAGCACTTCTCTAGTGCCGCAGACTTTGAATACAGATTTATTTGTATTCATCTTTGTTGATCCACAGAGCAAGGAAGCTGCACTCAATATCTGAGCTGTTGTTATGCACAGCCTGTGGCTCAATATTGCTTCTGTGTTTTATATCTGCAACAGGCTACCAGCGGCTAATGCCCCAGCAAGCACTGATTGATTGACACATTCTTTTACAGTTGCTGTTTCACTCTTTGTCCTGTCACTCAATGTTCTCACCAGCCTGATGCATCAATAAGCTTTTGCCAACCTTTCCCAAATATTAAACTCATTTCAGACAGCACGGCAGCTTTTGTTAGCCTCAGGGCTTACACTTCCCACTAAAATTACTTTCCGCAACATTCAAAGTGTTTCACTTTGCCATTGCTTTCAGCTCCAACCTGTTGATATTAATATTTATCAAGGAACCAGCTTTGCTTTGCAATGTCCCTGAGCTCCCCAGGTTCAGATGGCACTCAACAACCGTTAAATCAATATCAATCAATATGGCGGCACAGTGACGCAACGGTAGAGTTGCTGCCTTACAATGCCAGAGACACAGGTTCGATCCTGACTAGGGGGTGCTGTCTGTATGGTGTTTATACGGTTTCCTCCCACACTCCAAAGACATGCAGGTTTGTACATCAATTGGTTTCTGTTAATTGAAAATTGTCCCTAGTGTGTAGGATAGTGCTAGTGTACTGGGTGATCACTGGTCAGCATGCACTCGGTGGGCCGAAGGGCCTGTTTCCACACCGTATCTCTAAAGTCTAAAGTATCAAAAGCTTCATATGGATCCCCCATTATTGACAGACAGTGGAAGCACAACAAGGGACATCCCCTGAAGCAGAATAATCGGGCACCATTTTATTCTCTTTGAAATGAAAGACAAATGAGGTGTAAGTCGGGTGCCTGCAACTAACCAACCAATTTCCACTGTGAAGAGGGAGTTAGGTAGCAAGCTAAAAATTGCGCTGTTTAATCAGTCAGAAGTGCTTGAAATAATGTTGGCTTTATGTCATTAACAAATTAAATCCTATAGCGTGCTTTGTACAATTACAAACTGCTGTGCCTTGATTGCCTGGTGTCCAGCTATAAACCAGTAACTTACAGCAAGCTGCTGCTTTCAGCTCCACTTAACGTGTGTGATTGGTTAAGTGCCTTTTTTTTATGGCCCGCAACTGCAACATTGACCAAAAGAAATGAAGTGCCACGTTTTCTGAATATAGCTATCAATGATGTCAACAGCTGCTTTTCAAACAGTGCTTATATATTACCTGTGGGCGTAATTATGATTCAGACAGCAGCAAAAAAGACAAAATGTAAAAATCGCTACGTCCAACGCTTACGGATTAAATGCCTCAGTCTTTAGCTGTCAGTTTGCATGCAAGAGATGGTTATTATTATCCAGAGGCTTGTCTTTTAATGCGAGCCAGTATATGAAACCACAAGGAAGAAAGAAAGAGCTTGCATTTATTTAGTGCCTTTAAAGACCACAAAATCCACCAAAATGCTTAAAGTGAGATGACATGCAAATTGCAGGAGCAGCACCTCATATTTCACTTGGGCTGCTTACAACCCAGCGGTATGAACATTAATGTCTGTAATTTCAAGAAACCTGTATTCCCACCCGTCCTCTCTTCCCCCACCGCCCTCCTGCACCCTAGCAGCCCTAACAGTTCCACGATTTGCATCCTTCTTCCCCTCTTGTTATCACACCTTCCGCAGCTAACAATGGGCCATTATGGACTTCATCCTTCCTGAGCTCATTTGTTGCCAGCCCTGACTTTTTCTGTGCTTTACTCACTTCCAGTTTACTTTCCCCCTCAATGCCATTGGAGTGTGAGAGGAAGCCGGAGCATCTGGAGATAACCCACGCTGTCACATGGAGAATGTACAAACTCCATATAGACACCATAGGTAGCTATAGTCAAGATCAAACCTGGGTCTTTGGCGCTGTAAGGCTGGATCTCTAACGCTGTGCCACCGTGCCGCCTAACCAGCTGAGTTACTCCAGCATTTTGTGTCTATTGTCTTTATACACCAGCATCCGCAGTTCCTTTCCAGGATTCCAGGAGTGTATCCCATGATGACTAAACACAATGAAGGGCAAAAAGTATAATTGAAGAGAGAGTGTGGGCCAGGGCTGAATGTTGCTGTAGAGGTAAAAGAGTTGAAGGTTTCAATTGCTTGTCTGAAAGACGAGGCTTTAACATAGACCAGAAATTGTTTTTTTATTATTCATAACTGGACACATTACTTTAGATTCGGCTCCTCCAATGTCTCATACAACTGTAACATGACCTCCCAACTTCTATACTCATCTTCTATACTAGAAGATGGAAAGCAGTTCTTAACACTTGGTGTAAAGGATGGGAATCCATTCTACTCAATGCACTGTATCAAGCTGGAAAAGGTAGGGTACAGAGAAGATTTACGAGGATATAGCCAGGACAAGAGAGTCTGAGCTATAGGGAGAGGTTGAGTAGGCTGGGACTCTATTTCTTGGAGCGCAGGAGGATGAGGGGTGATCTTATAGAGGTGCATAAAATCATTGGAGGAATAGATTGGGTAGATGCGCAGAGTCTCTTGCCCAGAGTAGGTGAATTGATGGACCAGAGGACATAGGCTTAATCACATTCACAATCACAATAATACTTTATTAGCCAAGTATGTTTTGCAACATACAAGGAATTTTATTTGCCAAGCCTGGCACACAATAAAAAGCAATGGAACACACAAAATACATTTTAACATAAACATCCACCACAGTGACTCCTCCACATTCCTCACTGTGATGGAAGTCGAAAAAAAGTTCTGATTTCTTCCCTTCTATGCTCTCCCGTGGTCGGGGGCCTCGAGCCTTCCATTGACGGGACGATCTTGACTCCCGTAGCCGGCGGTTGGGCCCTTTGCATCAGGGCAATCAGCTCCTGCATTGGGGATGTCAGCTCCCCCGCACTGGTGACCGGAGCCCGCGTCGGGACTGTTCGAGCCACGGTGTCGTTGGAGCCCCTGACGAGCCTCTCCCGAGACTGCGAGCCCTTGATGGTAAGTCCGCAGGCCGCGGTTGGAGCGATCCCAGGCAAAGGATCAACTCCGATGTTAAGTCCACTCCCTGCGGTGGGCACAAAGTCAGTCCGAGGAGGCCTCCAGCTCCATCGATGTTAGGCCGCAGAGCAACCGGAGATGCAATATGGAAGATAATTGCATCTCCGTTATGGTAAGAAACTGAAAAAAAAAACAAAGTTTCCCCTGACCACCCCCCCCACATAAAACAAACCGGAGGATATTTACACAGACTTTTATCACACACTAAAACAATTTAAAAAGACAAAAAAATAGACAGACCGTTTTGGTGGGTCTGCCAATCATGCAGCGCCCCTGGTGGTAAAGGGGAAAAGATTTAATGGGAATTTGAGGGGCACCTTTTTCACACAAAGGGTGGTGGGTGTATGGAACAAGCTGCCCGAGGAGATAGTTGAGGCAGGGACTATGCCAACATTTAAGAAACAGTTAGACAGGTTTGGAGGGAAGTGGACCAAGCGCGGGCAGTTGGGACATGTGTAGCTGGTCGGTGTTGGTCATTTGGGCCGCAGGGCCTGTTTCCCCACTGTATGACCCTCTGACTCTATGACACTCGGTCTGTGTTGAGGAAAATAAAGGTGTGCGTTGCAACTGCGGATGGTCTTTCATTTTGAAACCTGTTTTCCTTGTTGCAGGAGAGGCTCCAACAGTGACAGAAGGTGAGAGCACAAAAGAAATCCCGAGTTACGTTTAACACTGAGACCACTGAATCCACATTGGAGATGAACTTTTCTATCCTACAACACACAAGGTTTTAGCTTTAAAACTGTGCATGTGGATGGTGATGACACAGATTGCTTATTGTATCTATTTGGATTAAAAAAAAGTCCTTTTTCTATTTCAAAAAAAAAAGAGAAAAAAAACTTTCTTGTAAATTGATTTAAAGAATGTGGTGTCTGGTTCCTGAAAATACATATAGTACAATCAGCGTAAAAGGTAATACTTTTAGACAAAGAGCACATGCGTACTTAAGCAAGACGTACCATTGCATTTACCTCACTCTTCAGATATTTTGCGGGTAAATATCTCACCATTCATTGTTCAGTACAGCTGTTCTTTTACACCACCCTCCCGAGTTCAAAGTTAGGAGGATTTTTTTCTATCGAACAAAATATGGGGCAACTTTCCACAAACAACAGGGTTGGTATGTAGTCGACAGGAACTAAAATAATTGGACTAAAGAACCAGAGGGGAAAAGGCAAGACGACTTTACTTAACTCAGCAGCTCTCTGTGATCTGTGACCGTGCTGTTTGAAAAGGTGACGGGAGATTCAGTAGGTCGTTTTCTAAAGCGGAATTTGATAAATACTTGAAAAAGAATAAATATGCAAGGCTCTTTGCAAAGAACAGAGCTGTTGGTCTAATTGGATAGTTCTTTCAGAGATCCTGCACAAGGCAGTGTGGTCTGTGATTCCCCAAAGTATTCATCTGCTTCCCCTCCACTTTGCTGACCCGTTAACCTTGGCAGATGATCCAAGGCACATCTCGAGGCATCATCGTGATTGTAGCGGGCATGGCAGGGGAATTTGGTTAATTAAGGAGCAGTGATTTAATAAAAGGGAGGAAGGCTTGGTTTTGGATTGCCTCTGGAATGAAGGACAGACTGAAGGAGATTATCCGGGGCGGCACGGTGGCGCAGCGGTAGAGTTGTTGTTTTACAGCGCCCAGTGACCCGGGTTCGATCCTGACTACGGATGTTATCTGTACGGAGTTTGAACGTTCTCCCTGTGACCTGTGTGGGTTTTCTACGGGAGCTCCGTTTCTTCCCACACTCCAAAGACGTACATGTTTGTAGGCTAGTTGGCTTAGTAAAATTGTAAATTGTCCCTCGTGTGTGTAGGATAGTGTTAATTTGCGGGGATCGCTGGTCGGCTTGGACTCGGGGGGGGGGGGCGAAGGGCCTGTTTCTCCTCTGTATCTCCAAACTAAACTTAATCCCACCCACTGCTCATGGTCCTGCAAACAGCAGCAAACTTCATTCTTCTTCATTTGTTCTGCCTCCTTTAGTTGACATGAATTCTCGTCTTCTCAGATGTAGGCTCATTCAATTCACGACTGAACCAATCGTAGCCAACTATGGCTGCTCAAATCACCAGCACTGCCTAGTCTACTCTGTGCCCTCCATTCACAAGCTCAGTTCAAACTCATTCTCAATGCTCCTGCTGTTCACTGCCATAACGCCTTGTCCTACCTTCTCACAAGACCAATTCTTATGCAGTGGCAACTGTAGCAACTCAATGCACCTGACTGAGATCAGACCCAGAATGAAGCATTACCTTTTAACCTGTGTGTACTGTAATATGCTGCATGCTTACAAGAAACAGCACCTATTGTACACTACTGGTGTGCTTGGTTTTCTTGTTTCAGTTGCATACTGTACTGTAAAAAGCATTAGTCGCATTTATAGATCAGTTCGCAAAATTAGACTCAAGCTTTCATAATGATTACGGTGACGGGGGAAGTAAAAATATTTTTGGGTCGCTGTTTAAATCTCCGTGCTTTTGCAGGATGTGTCATCCCTTTCACTGGGAGTATGGTCTCCAAAATACTACAGCAAAACCTTAAATGTCATTGCCACGGAGAGGTCAGACATAAATGCATTGATATGAATGAAAGACCCTGAAATGATGTTATCACCCAGTACCGTCACGGAATAGTTTTGTCACTGGTCTCAGAATGTTATCAAGACTTGGAATAAGGATCCCCAAGTTTAAGTCTCAGTACGCCAACTCCGGAGTTTAACTATATAAATCTGGGATTACAAAGTTAGTAGCAGTAAAAGGTAAGATATGAAATTAATGGATCAGTGTAAAAAGGAATCCATCTGAATTCACTATTATTACTGCTGTTCTAATCCACATTTGACTCCAGATCACAGCGTAACATGCCAAAGCAAAACAGTCAAAACTGAAAACAGACAAGACCACCTTTGGTGTGGAAGGGTTGGCGATGCAGAAGCTAATGTGGAAATGGCAATTACAGATAAACAGTTCTGGGCCCGGAAATGAAGACTGAGGTGAGAGAGCTTAGAGCCTTTCTACAGTAGGCCTCTCTCCAATATATTGTTGGTGTTAATCATTTATTTTAGGGTTAAAACACTTCAGAAAGAAAACCTGATCACATTCAGCATTCATACCTCAATTTTAAGATCATTTTAAAGTAAAGTATCTGACATAACGGAAATATCATAGTCAGAATAGAGCTGTCATTGGACCAGTTCATCCTGTAGATATGAGAGTTCCCACAGTTCACTGTGTAGACACTATTGGTTCAGGAAATAGCAAATAAATTAAAGATATAATAAATCAATTGACATCTGTAGAGAGCAGTGCTGCACTGAAAGAATATCCCAACCCTCAGTGTGAATGAATATGATCTTTTTATACAGTATTTTGGTCTTTCAACTGTGATTTTGGGAAATATTTATTTTCCTCAATGTCATAAGTTCATAAGTTCTAGGAGCAGAATTAGGCCATTCAGCCCATCAACTCCGCCATTCAATCATGTCTGATCTATCTTTCCCTCTCACCCCCATTGTCCTGCCTTCTCCTCCTCTCTTCCAGCTGTTGTTTCTTAATGTATAAAAACAAATACTGAAAGAGAAGCTTTCTATCCTGGTTAAAATGTGAACATTTGCAACATGAAAAGGTCAACATTGTGTCTATTGATCTCAAGACAGATTGTGAAAATGTTTTCAAAAAACACCTAGTTTCTGGATCTTAGTGCGACGTCGAAAGATTGAATGCACTAAAAAGGAACTGCAGATGTTGGTTTATACCATAGACACCAAATGCTCAAGTAGCTCAGCGGGTCACAGCTTCTCTGGAGAACATGGATAGGTGATGTATCAGGTCGCAGCCCTTCTAAAGACCAAACCTATTTAAGTTACATTTGGAATGGCATTGTTTCAGCTTGCGTTAGCTTTTGGACAATATTACTTCAATTCTCCATGTTGTACTTCTCTTCTATTAATGAACAAGATTCCAAATTCTTGGTTCTAAACAAGTGTACAAAATCATGACAGGAATAGATTGGGTAGATGCACAGAGTCTCTTGCCCAGAGTAGAGGAATCGAGGACCAGAGGACATAGGTTCGAGATGAAGGGAAAAAGATTTAATAGGAATCCGAAGGGTAACCTTTTCACACAAAGGGTGCTGGGTGTATGGAACAAGCTGCCAAAGGAGGTAGTTGAGGCTGGGACTATCCCATCATTTAAGAAACAGACAGGTGCATGGATAGTCTGAAGAAGGGTTTCGGCTCGAAACGTTGCCTATTTCCTTCGCTCCATAGATGCTGCCGCACCCGCTGAGTTTCTCCAGCACTTTTGTGTACCTCAGGTATATGGATAGGACAGGTTTGGAGGGATATGGACCAAGCAACATTGGGACATAAATGGCCGGTGTGGGCACGTTGGGCTGAGGGCCTGTTTCCACACTGTATCAATATATGACTCTTACACTGTGCTAAACTCACACACAATTGAATAAACTCATTCAAAATAAAATTATGTTTTGTCTTGAAGTATGAGGGGAATCTCCCGACTGGGCCACTGCTCCAAACAGCAACCCCTTGCTTTTGATGCCAATTAACAATGTTTGCTATATTGAACTGAGAATAGTTTAAACCGGTAGGCATATGAGGATAGAATGGAATAATATAAGAGATTGAGGCTGCACATAAGATTGACAAGTGTCAACATATCTGTCTAATTAAACTGATCTATAGTCATTTTGAAACTGTTAAAAGCTATCTTATATGTACTTTTATACAACAAGAATTTGAATCTGTTATTAAAAAATATGAAACTGCACACGTATATGGTAATAAAATCATACCTTTTGTATTGCTGTAACTTATATCTTTGAGACATGCAATATGTTTGAATGGAACATCAGGAATCTTTTGTCATTTCTTGACTGTTTTGCAAATGTTCAAGGCTAGCTGATGGCTGTCCCATACTGCTGCAGACCCTCAGCTTTGGCCCTGTGCATGGTGGGGGGTGGGGGGTGGGGTGTGAGGGGAGGTAGGGTGAGGATGTGATACCGCAGGGACCTTCTTGCCCGCAGGTCTGACACTCCTTTATTCCCAGCCTTGTCAACGTGTCGGTGCTGAAGTTAGATACAAAACACTGAAGTAACTCATCGGGTCAGGCAGCATCTCTGGATAAAAAGGAGACTCAGTCTGATAAAGGGTCCTGACCTGAAACGTCACCTGTCCACGCTCTGTAGAGATGCTGCCTGGCCCGCTGAGTTACTGCAGCATTTTGCGTCTGTCTTTGATAGAAACCAGCATCTGCAGTTCTTTGTTTCAATCTTTTAGTCCATCTCTTCTGCACCCCATGAAATTAGAGCATTACAAGGAAACAGAATGTGTCAGAGATTCTTCCTTTACGAACACCATTTAAAAAAATAAGCTATTGGCCATCTGTTCCAATGTCAGGTCGAAATTCTCCTTCAGACTGAAAGTAGAGTCGGGAGGGGAAGGAGGGAACTGGAGGTAAGAAAAGGTCAGAACAAATCAGAGCCAGCAACAAATGACCAAGGAGGAGACCATTATGGCCCACTGTTGGTTGGGGAAGAGGTGACAATGAAGAGATACAGGGATGAGAACAGTGGATCTAGAATGCTGAGGATCACCGTTGTGTTGTGAAAAGTTAGGCCGATAAACAGTGTGACAGCGATGAAGGGAAATGTGTCGGTTTATTGGTCAGACTGCGTGTGGCACTAACAGCTCAGGTGAAAGTGATGTCATTCCATTGTCTCCAATGACTTGATTGGTAGACACAATAAACAGCATGGTTGACTCTTGACCTATTCCTTCTATCCGGATATGCTGCCTGTCCCGCTGAGTTACTCCGGCATTTTGTGTCTATCTTCTGGTCTACCACATCTTGACCAAAGCATTGGTCTGTTTCATTAGCTCTTTCCCACCAACAATCAGACAGATAGTTGTTTATTCTTGGTTTGCCAACACCACTCCAAGGCCAAAACTGGCATCTAAATGACCAGGACATTTCATGCCCTTACTGAAGTTACCAACAGGACCTCTGTGACTTCTGATGTTCCCAAGACCGATGGGAGAGCCCAGCATCAGGCGTCAATATCACATGAGCCAGATCGACTTCCAATGGGTCTTCTCAACCAGACCATTACTCCCCTACCATCTCAGGTCCCAATTCTCAGCTGGCAAAAGAACTTTAAACAAAAGTATTTGTAAAATATGGGAACGTCACAAGGTCATAAGGAATTGGATTAGAATTAGGCCATTCGGCCCATCAAGTCTACTCTGCCATTCAATCATGGCTGATCTTTCTCTCCCACCAAAATCCATTCTCCTGCCTTCTCCCAATAACCGCTGTACTAATCAAGAATCTATCTCTGCCTTAAAAATATCCATTGACTTGGCCTCTGCAGCCTTCTATGGCAAAGAATTCCACAGATTCACCACCCTCTGGCTAAAGAAATTTCCCCTCATCTCCTTCCTAAAAGAACGCCCTTTAATTCTCAGGCTATGACCTCTAGTCCTAGACTCTCCCACTAATGAAAATATCCTCTCCACATCCACTATCCAAGCCTTTCACTATTCAGTATGTTTCAATGAGGTCCTCCCTCATTCTTCTGAAATCCAGTGAGTATAGACCCACTGCTGACAAACGTTCATCATAGGTTAACCTCATTCCTGGGATCATTCTTGTAAAATCTATAATCTTGCAATGACTATGTGATCGATGTACAAAATTCAGAGTCAGATGGTCCAAGGTCAGTTTCTTCCAATGAGTTTGAATAAAGCAGTAAGATTGTACTAAGTTGCAGGGAACAAATGAATTGTAACTCAACGTCAGTAGTCGAGTCAGTAATCTATAACAATGGCAAGAACACTGCAAAAGGAACAATAGGATTAAGCAGAGCCAGAATAAGTTTATGAAAGGAAAATCATACTTAACTAATCTGCTGTTCGGACTGACAAGTGGAATAGATTAGGGAAACTAGTGGATATCAGAGAATATGGATTTTCAGAAGGTTTTCAATCAATCCCCACACAGAAGGCTGATCAACAAGAGCAGGGCTTAATGTACAGCAGCACAGTGGCTCAGCAGTAGAGCTGCTGCCTTACAAGGCCAGAGACCAGGGTCCGATCCTAACTACGTGTGCTGTCCGTACGGACTTTGTACATTCTCCTCATGTCCATGTGGGTTTGCCCCGGGTGCTCCAGTTTCCTCCCACACTACAAAGATGTACATGTTTGTACATTTATTGGCTTCAGTAAAAATTGTAAATTGTCCAGTGTGTAGGATAGTACTAGTGTACAGGGATCGCTGGTCGGCACAGACTCAGTTGGCAGAAGGGCCTATTTCCACGCGGTATCTCTAAACTAAATTAAATGAAGTATATTGACATAGACTGAGAAATGGCCAGACAGAAAGCAGAGCGGAATATGTGGATTTTTCATTGAATGGCAGGTCTTGACGAGTGAGTTACAGCAGGGAATGGTGTCTTACTGCAATTATATAGGTACCTGTTGAGACTGCACTTGGAGTGTTGTGTACAGTTTTCTTCTCTTCATCTTAAAAAAAATGACACACTATAAACACAGACTGGTTCAAGGGAAGGTGGGGTTATGGCATGAAGAGGGGTTGACTAGACCAGGAAAGGATTCTCTACAGATTCAAAGAACAAAGGGAGAACACACTGGTCATTTTGGACTTTGAATTGAGGAGATCTTTCTTCATTCTAATGGTGGTGAGTCTTCTGAATTTTCTACCCCAGAGGTCTAGGGAAGCTCAGGCATAGTAGATTTCGAGATACTTAAGGGATTCAAGAGACATGAGGAAAGTGCAGGAAAATGGTACTGAGGGAGGTTCAGCCATGGTCTTTGTGAGTAGGAGAGAAGGCTTGTATGGCCACATGGTCTATTCTTGCTCCTATTGAGGAATAGATCAGGTAGACGCACAGAGTCTCGTGCCATGAGTGGAGGAATCGACAACCTGAGGGCATAGTTTAATGTGAAGGGGGAAAGATTTTATAAGAATCTGAGGGGTAACCCCAGATTCTTATGGTGGGTGTATGAAACAAGCTGCCGGAGGATGTAGTTGAGGCTGGGACTATTGCTACGTTTAAGAAGCAATTAAGACAGGCACATGAATAGAATAGGTTTAGAGGGATGTGGGCTAAATGCAAGCAAGTGGGACTAGTGTAGATGGGACATGTTAGTTAGTGTGGGCAAGTTGGGCCGAATGGCCTGTTTCTACACTATATGACTCTATGACTGATTGCTATTGCTTATATTTTTAAATACCATCATCTACTATTAATTGTTGACAAAATGAATGGCAATGCATTGTTTGCAAACTATAAACTTGCATCCATGTTGTCAGCTGAGCAGCGAGTATTATGAGTAAAATTAGACATCCCCCCCTCTCCCCACCCACTCGTTCCCTCCCCCTTGAATCTACTCCATCAATCAGTCTGTCTTCTCTTTTTTTGTTCACGTTTATGCTTACCTTGATGTAGTTTCCCTCTGTTGATATTACATTTTCTGGTGTTCGAACACCATAGACTCAAATCAGATTCCAGTCACTTTTGTTCAATTCAAAGGGAGTTACATCACTGAAACAGGCCCAGCGGCCCTGCATCCCACTTTTACACTAACCTATTTCATTTTCCCACTGACATCCCATTGAATTCTATGTCCTCCCCTCCCACCTCATACCCAAGATTCTACCACGCAACCGCACATGAACGGCAAGTTATAAGAGCCAGTTGACCTACTAACCTGCATATTTTTGTGATGTGGGAGGAAACCAGAGCATCCAAGGGGAAACCCATGTAATCACAGGGAGAACTCCACACAGACAGCACCAAAAGGCAGAATCAAACCCAGTTCACTGAGCTGTGAGGCAGCAGCATTACTAATTGTTGCAGATAATGACCTAGATTGCAGGTAATAATTAGTGAAGATAATAACCGTCAAATTTCTAACCAAATTCTATCCTCCTTGCAATATTACTTGAAGAGTATACTATTAGCATGACTATTAATAATTGTCCATTTCATAAGGTCCAGGAGCAGAATTGGGCCATTTGGCCCATCAAGTCATTCAATCATGGCTGATGTATCCCTCCTTCTCAACCCCATTCTCCTGCCCTTTCACCATAACCCCTGACACCCAAACTAATCAAGAATCTGTCAATCTATGCCTTAAAAATATCCATTGCCTTGGTCTCCACAGCCGTCTGTTGCAATGAATTCTACACATTCACCACAGATTCCAAATTATAATTGGATGATCAACTGCAGGACTAAATAATTTATAATAACATATATATAGCAGAAACTAAAGGTTTGTCTATCTATTGAAGTACCCTTAAGGTTTGCTCCAATAATGTTGATATAGATTATCTGGGATGTAAATTGGCTCAATACAATTAAATTACACTCTCCTTCAAGATCAAGTAACATCAGGAATTCCAGTCTAGTTTACTATGCTGCAGGTAGACATAAAGTGCTGGACTAACTCAGTGGGTCAGGCAGCATCTCTTGAGAAAAAGGATGGGTGACATTTTGGGTCAGGACCCTTCTTCAGACTGAAAGTAGGGGGTTGGTGGGAGTGGGCGGGGTGAAGAGTTGGAGGTGAGATGAGACCAGGACAATCAAGGCCGGACACAAATGACCTCAGGCATGGTGGTGCCTGGTAAGCCCATTGTTGGCTGAGGAAGGTGTGAACTCAAGAGGGAAACACTGTGGAGAACTATGCAACTGGTGAAATGATGAGGGTGAAAGGTCCCAACCCAAAACGTCATATGTCTTTTTTTTACAGAGATGCTGCCTGACCTGGTGAGTTACTCCAGCACTTTGTGTCTACCTTTGGTATAAACCAGCATCTGCAGTTCTTACTAGAAGCTGATGTGGACATTAAGGGTTTGTAAACTGGTGGGAAAACAACAGAGGTACAAGGATTACTTGAGGTCTAAGCCTGAGATAGAGGAATGAATGGAACAAGCATAGAGCTGCAGAGTTCAAATCAGTGAGTTCCAGTATTGTTTTGGAAAAGAATGAAACAGAAGAGTTGCTGCCTTACACTGCCAGAGACCCGGGTTCAATCCTGACTTTGAATGCTGTCAGTATGGAGTTTGTACATTCTTCCTGTGGCCGCATGGGTTTTCACTGGGTGCTTCGGTTTTCTCCCACACTCCAATGTTAACAGGTTTGTAGGTTGATTGACTTTGGTGAAAAATTGTAAATTGTGCCCAGTGTGTAGGATAGTGCTAGTGTACTGGGCGATCAGTGGTTGGTGCAAACTCAGTGGGCCAAAGGGCCTGTTTCTGCGCTGTATCTCTAAATACTAAAGTAAAGTATTGCCTGTGTCAGGGACTTCTAGAAATAAAGATGAAGAAGTTAGGATTCCTTCGATGGGGGAGAGGTCAGAGCCGATTGTGGACTAGGCAGTGGTCACAACTTTCTGCAGTCTTTTCCGTTCCTGGACACTCAGGTTACCGAACCAAGCCACGATGCAACCAGTCAGCATGCTCTCTACTGTGCACCTGTAGAAGTTCGAGAGAGTCCTCTTTGACATACCGACTCTCCGTAATCTTCTCAGGAAGTAGAGGCACTGATGTGCTTTCTTTATGATTGCATCAGTGTGCTGGGATCAGGAAAGATCTTCGGAAATATGCAGGCCGAGGAATTTGAAGTTCTTGACCCTTTCCACCATCGTCCCATTGATATAAACGGGATTGTGGGTCCCTATCCTACCCCTTCCAAAGTCCACAATCAGTTCCTTGGTTTTGCTGGTGTTGAGAGCCAAGTTGTTGTGCTGGCACCATTTAGTCAATCAGTCGATCTCACTTCTATACTCTGACTCGTCACCATCAGTGATTCGTCACACAACAATGGTGTCGTCGGCGAACTTGATGATGGAGTTCACACTATGTACGGCTACGCAGTCATGAGTATAGAGTGAGTAAAGCAAGGGGCTGAGCACGCAGCCTTGAGGTGCTCCCATGCTGATTGTTATCAAGGATGACACATTTCCACCAATATGGACAGACTATGGTCTGTGGATGAGAAGGTCGAGGATCCAATTGCAGAGATGTGCGCAGAGACCCAGATCTGAGAGCTTGGTAACCAGCTTGGAGGGGATGATCGTATTAAAGGCCGAGCTGTAGTCAATAAATAACAGCCTCACAAATGAGTTTTTGTTGTCCAAGTGGCCCAGAAACTAGAAACTGTAACCATCTACAATCCAGTGGTTTACAACCCTATCCCTGTCAATGTATCTCATCCCTTGTACAAACGCTCCTTAAACCAGTAAACCAAGTCATATTCATCCTAGCAAATGTTTATTTGGCTCACTTAACCCATTCCCTATGATTATGAACTAGGTTATTGCATCATCAGACTCATCTGTTTCCCTCCCAAAGAGAGACACGGAATGCTGGAGTAACTCAGCAGGTTAGGGAGCACATAGAAACAAAGAATTGCAAATGCTGGTTAAATCTGAAATTACTGATTGCATCGCTTTATGCACGGTGGAAGCAGGGTGGTGCAGTGGTAGAGTTGCTGCCTTACAGCGCTAGAGACCCAGGTTCGATCCTGACTACGGGTGCTGTCTATACGGAGTTTGTGCGTATACAAATACACTTCAAAGACGTACAAGTCTGTAGGTTAATTGACTACAGTAAAGATTGTAAATTGTCCCTGATGAGTAGGATAGTGCTGGTGTACAGGGATCGCTGGTTGGCGCAGACTCGGAGGGCCAAAGGGCCTGTTTCCACGCTGTATCTCTAAACTTTAAACTAAACACTAAACTCTAATGCTGTCCAAAGAAGGATTTATTAAGGGAAGAAATGTTCTGAAATATCAGCTAAATGTGTAAGAAGGAACTGCAGATGCTAGTTTACACTGACGATAGACATAAAATGCTGGAGTAACTCTGCGGCTCAGGCAACATCCTTGGAGAAAAGGAATTGGTGACGTTTAGTCGAGACCCTTCTTCAGACTGAGAGTCAGGGTGTCTGTCAACGTTCCTTCATCCCTTTCTTCTGCGGCGTGTGTTTCTGTTTTGTGTTTCTCCTTGACAAAACAGCATCTGCAGTTCCTTATTTTTACACTTTTCCCTCCCAACTACTATTCCATTTCTGAGTAACCATCTTTTCCTTTCCTTCTATCCATTCCTTCTATTCAGAGATGCCGCCAGTCCCGCTGAGTTATCCCACCATTTTGTATCTATCTTTTTGTTTCCCTTCAGTAGATCCTCTTGAATTCCCCATTTGCTTCTCATTTCTAAACTAAAATGAAACCAAGGGACCTGCACAGATTTGTTAGTCTATTCACTGAAATCTTATCTCTGGGTGTTTACTGCAGCTGTATGAACAAGCATCAGCATCTTTATCTTTTGTTATATAGTTAATAAAAAACATTGAACCCTGTTTTATAATGGTTGAAAGTCATAATCTGTCACCACATTTATTTTAAGTGGACTCTGCATTTGGTGTAACTCTAAGTTTATTTGTGTTAAACTCCACCAGGTTCCAATAATCAGTGTGGTATTGTGATACAGTATTCTGCATTGTCAAAGCATTGTCCCTGGTTGTTTTGCTGCTTAAAAGGGTCACTGTATTTATTAAACCGGCCAAATCCCTATAAACATGTCTCTTGATGTGCACGAATTGCATTTTAATTAAAAGTAGATCATTTGTAGTAAAAAAAACAACACGCTGGCATGGAATGCTTGCTGTTATCATCATGTGTTTTATTTAATATACGTCTAATGCTAAGGATATCCGCTGATGAACTTTGAAAGAAAAAGCCCGATTTTCATTTCCAGATAACAAGGACTGCCTCAAACATTAATGAGGGGCAGGCTGCACAAGGCATTGTTGCCTTGGGCCCGCAGGAGAGGTTGCTGTTCATAAGATGGTAAGTTCATAGGTTATAGGATCAGATTTAGGCCATTCGGCCCATCAAGTCTACTCCGCCATTCAATCATGGCTGATTTATCTTTCTCTCTCCCCATAACCCCTGACACCCGTACTAATCAAGAACCTGTCAATCCCTGCCTTAAACATTTCCAATGACTTGGTCTCCACAGCCATCTGTGGTAATGAATTCCACAGGTTCACCACTCTCTGACTAAAGAAATTCCTCTTCATCTCCTTTCTGAAGGTACTTCCTTTATTCCAAGACCAGGGCCTCTGGTCCTAGACGTTCCCACTCGTGGAAACATCCTTTCCACGTCCACTCGATCAAGGCCTTTCCTATTTGGTAAATTTCAATGAGCCCCCCCCCCCCCATCCTTCTAAACTCCAGTGAGTACAGGCCCAGTGCCATCAAAAACCTAATCATCCCTGTGTCTCTGGGTTCCACAGTTCTTAAAGGATCTTGAGTTAAACTAATTCATCCTATGACAAAAAAGACAAGATAGATTTGAAATGCATCTCAACATGGTTCACTAAATGGTAGAGAGTCACAGAAACTGGCACTTTGGCCCATCTTGGCCATGCCTACCAAGATGCCCCATCTAAGCTACTACCATTTGCCAATCTTTCCCATCCGTGTACCTGTCCAAGTGTCTTTCAAATACTGTTATCGTATTTGCCTCAACTAATACCTCTGGCAGCTTGTTCCATATACCTGCCATCCTCTGAGTGAAAAGGTAGCCCCTCATGTTTGCATTAAATCTTGCCCTCTCACATAAAACCTACGTCCTCTGTTTTTTGATTCCCCTTCTCTGGATAAACGATTCAGTGCATTCACCCTACTATTCCCCTCATGATCTTATATACCTCTATAAGATCACCCCCTCAGTCTCCTACACTGCAAGGAATAACATCCAAGCTTCCCCAACCTCTCCCTCTAACTCAGCCCCTTGAGTCCTGGCAACATCCGGTAAATCTTCTCTGCAGCCTTTTCAGCTTAATGGCCTCTGTCCCGTAGCAGGGTGACCAAAAAAAAACGTATGAAAGTGGGAGGTATAACATTGATATGCTAAAGATGGGTAGATTGAGACCAACATGGCCTACCGTGTTTGATGAGAGATGTTGTCAACAATCGCAGGAAGGACCAAATGCCAATATTTTACAAAATCATGCAGATTGGTGCAGCAAGTAATGCTACTGCCTCACAGCTCTAGTGACCCAAAGTTTGATCCTGACTTCTGCTCTTGATGTGGAGTCTGCATGTTCTCCCTAGGATGTTCAGGCTTCTTCACACATCCCAAAAATATGCAGGTTCATAGATTAATTGTAAACCACCCTTAACATGGATGGGCGGGGGGGTAGGAAGATCACGAGGGTCTTAGTTGACATGTGAGAGAAAATTCCATCAAAATAATTGGTGGAATGGGACCGATAGGATTGCTTTGAGAGCCGGCATAGACTCAACGGGCCAAATGGCCTCCTTCTGTGGCCTCCTCCTATGTGGTATAAACTCATTTATTGTGGTATTTGCAGACAACTTGTACAAAGCAAGTTCTTCAAAAGAAAATATATCCACATCGATTTTGAATAAAAACTCCCATCTTCCCAAGAGGTTCTGCAAAGACGTAATAAAGAGGGTGAAATGCTAGAAAATTCAATACAACACCTGCAGAGGGAGAAGCAAAGTCAATATGTCAGGTTGGTGTTCTTAAATGAGAAATGACCTTAGATTCCCTGTTGCATTAATAGCTTCTTCTATAGTATTGCATCCACAAAACGTTGTTTCAAGACTACATTTTCTAGTCTGGGGATTTGGGTGTTAATGGCAGAGTAACCACACCATGGGAAAGGGGGGTGATCTACCATCTTAAATCTGTGCGTTGAATTAAATTTAGTTTAGTTTATTACTGTCACATGCACCAAGGTACAGTGAAAAGCTTTTGTTGCATGCTATCCAGTTAAATAAAAGACTATAAATGATTACAATCAAGCTGTCCACAGTGTACAGGGATCATGGGTACAACATTTTAATGCAAGATAAAGTTCGAATAAGTCCGGATAAAAGATAGTTCAATGGTTTACCACCTGCACCACCGTGCCACAAAGTGTTGACAAGTTGTTTTGTTTAGCTAAGAGGTACAACTTGGAAACAGGCCCTTCGGCCCACCAAGTCAGCGCCGACCAATGATCCCCACACACTCACACTATCCTACACACGCACCAGGGATAATTTCTAACAAATGCCAATTAACCAACAAACATGCGTTACTTTGGAATGTGGAAGTAAACTGGAGCACCAGAGAAACCCCACGCAAGTCACGGGGAGAACGTACAAACTCCACACAAACGGTTGAGTCTGTAGGAGAACAATTTCAGGGAGTAGGAAGGAACTGCAGATGCTGGTTTAAACCAAAAATCGACACAAAAAGCTGGAGTAACTCAGCGGGACAGGCAGCATCTCTGGAGAGAAGGAATGGGTGACGTTTCGGGTCGAGACCCTTCTTCAGACTCAAACCAGAACGTCACCCATTCTTTTTCTCCAGAGATGCTGCCTGTCTCGCTGAGTTACTCCAGCTTTTTGTGTCTCTCTAGAATTTCAGGGAGGGTCGGTGAGATCTTTGAGGAATTATCAGGAGGAAATAAAGAGAGTTATACTGCTGTGATGTTGCAGTTCAGGCACGTTACTGAAGAGAACAAAGGGGAGACCAACTTGCTATCCTATGTGCTACTGATGATCGTGGAGAGGAAAGAGCTGAGAATGGCTTCCTGCACCGTGCCCTATTTCACAGCAATGACTCCCCTGTCGTGCACAGACGGTCGATATGTTCATGGCAGTCCGAGAGTCAATTAAAAGGCACTTTAAAATCTCTGCAACCGAAGGTGGTTTCTTGCCTATTAAAACAACGGTCTCCTTCACTATCAGTCGCCCTACACCCACAGCCAAAGTGGCATTTACTCCAACCTCATGCAGCTTCAATAAAGCTTTCAGCTCAGCAGCAGTCTGTCAACAGCGGAAATCACACAGAGGATCAGCAGCTTCATAGGATCAGTACTCAACATCTGTCAGTGCCTGTATGCCCTGCTGCTGCTGTAAATAAAGCAACCTCCAGCAAGTACAAAGAATTACATTCAATTAATCTGCTGCCAACCCTCAGTACGAAAGGCCTGGTGCTATGGATTCTGGTGACTTGAATGACAGGTTATGTTTTGAACAATTGGGAGCTGACATTTATAAGGACTTTTAGTACTTTATTATAGATATAGAGATGCAGCGCAGGAACAGGCCCTTCGGCCCGTTGAGTTCACGCCGACCAGCGAGCAATCCTACACACTATACTAACCTACACACACTGGGCACAATTTTACAATGTACCAAAGACATAATTAACCTACAAACCTGCACGTCCTTGGAGTGTGGGAGGAAACCAGAGCAACCGCAGAAAAACCCACGCGGTCCCAGGGAGAACGTAAAAACTTCGTACAGACTGCACGCGTAGTCAGGACCGAACGTAGGTCTCTGCCGCTGTGAGGCAGCAACTCTACTGTTGGGCCTCTGTACCGCCCGAACGGAGAAGGGTGGCATACATACAGAGAGTAAGATGTGCACCAGCATTACACTTCTCACAAGCTCAGTGTAGTCTGAAGTGCTCAAGACCAATGAGATGCATTTAAAGAGAGTCACAGACTGTTCACTGGCAGCAAGTTTAGTTTACTTTTAGTTTAACGGAGAAATACAGCATGGAAACAGACCTCGGGTGCTGTCTGTGTGGAGTTTGCACTTTCTCCCTGTGACCACATGGGTTTCCTCCGGGATACTCCGGTTTCCTCCCACATCCCAAAGATGGGCATGCTTGTAGGTAAATTGGCTGCGGTAAAAATGACCCTAGCGTGGAGGGAATGGATGAGAAAGTGGAATAACATTGGACTGGTGTGAACAGGCGATTGATGGCCGGTGCGGCCTTGGTGGGCCGAAGGGCCTGTTTCCAATATTATATCTTTCAATCAATCAATTAATCAATCAATTCAATCGCTAGCTTCACTTGCCTTCTGTTTGCACCTTGTGCACAACAATACCCAGCACTTCACTCAGCTGCCCTCTTTCTACATTTAGATAGTAATTTGCCTTTAGATATTAAAGGCCAGGTGACATTTACTGACAATGATGCCCAATATTTGAGAAATAACATCGGCTCTAACCTTTTAGATTGAAGGTTAAAGAATCACCTTATGAGAATATTTCCAAGGAGAGTAAATGATAAATAGGATTAAAGGAAAATAACAAACTGGCAGAATGTAGGCAGTTAAATGTAGACACATGGAACTGCAGGATGCTGGAGTCTAGCATAGTACAGGCCCACCACCGATTTTCCAGGTTCCTGAGTCCTGCAGGATTATCTGCTTTGCCAGACCAACAGGGGTCACGGCCTCCAAGAGCAGTCGAAAGGCACCAGGACGGCGGCCTAGGTCACCGGGGGGGCGGAGATTACGGCTCGCAAATGTGTTCAGGCAATATCAGCCAAACAACAATGAATGGAATTATTTATGAATCGGTTAATAAAATAATGGTAGAAATAATAACGAGTTTGGAAGCAGGGTTTACACAGTGGGCGCAGTTGGTACATCCACTGCCTCACTGTGCCAGAGACCCAGTTCGATCCTGAGCTTGGGAACTGTGTGGAATTTGCACGTTCTCCCTGTGACTGCATGGGCTTCTTCCAGGTTTGAGGGTTGATTGACAACTATAAATTGTCCCTAATGTGTGTGGAGTGGATGTGAGAGTGGGATAACCTTGAACTGGTGTGGGATAACCTTGAAATGGGTGATCGATGGTCAGCTTGGTGGATTTGGTAGTCCTTAGGGCCTGTTTCTGGACTGTGCCTTTTAATGTTACAATTCGTCAATGATAGGTATTCACTTGGCATCTTAAATGTTGGAAAATATGTCATAACGGAGCATTGATTTGAGAAGCCATCAAGAAAGAACCAGAGAGGAGAACGAAGGGAGCCGGCAACGGTGGACATAAGAAGGGCCGGTAAGAGAGTGAACTGGGGTCTTACCATCCGCATCCTCAAGCTCGGCTGCGGGATGCGGTTCAGGGGCACAAAGGCTGAAGCTGGCTGGGTGAGGAGAGGGACAATGGTTCACTGAATGATCCAGACGGACACAATGGCTGGAGGCCCTGCAGCAGCCTGGGGTTCGACTGGATCGGGCACCACTCCAGGAGACCGACTGAACATTGAAAATGGTGTCAAAACCTGGCGACCCTTGCATGCGGTCTCAGTGGACTGTTTCTGTGCACGTTGTAGTAATCGGGGATTGTGCTTAGGTATTGCAATACTTTACTTAACTGTATGCAAAGAAAGAATTTCACTGTACATCTGTACATATAATAAACAACCAAGTAGTATGGCACAGTCAGGTGTAGTCGGTGTGAGCCATGTCTCTGTAAAACAGAGAACACAGCAGTCTCTTAAGTGCCCAAGGTTTGGGGAGTTGAATTGCTCTTGATAAGAGCTAGTATGCATTTAATGGGATGAGTGGCCTCTCTTCATGCTGTGTTGATTCTGTGACTCTATACTAGACAGATGTCTGTACAATTCTGCTACCCCTTTCTACATTCAAATAAATGGAGGCAATTACATAGTTTCAGTAAAATTATTCCAAGAGGTTTTGAATTTGGCTTTTCCCTATATCTGTTCAATTTGGCTTTTCCCTTGCATTGCCCACAAGTATTTGTTTGTCTATGTGTGTGCTCCAGTTTAGATTTGATCTGAATTTTAACGACAAATAGATGCCAACATCTGCTATCAGTTTTTTAACAAAAAAGCACATAATGTTTATGCACTGATCGAGCTAACATGAAACCTTTGCAGTGAACAGTTCTTGATTCATAACAGTGAATATAGTCAATGTAGGAGAACAACAGTCCAAATCATGCAGAATGTGTATGCTGAATATTTTTTTATTGGTCCATAAATAATTGTAAAGCAAACACTTAGGGTAACATAAGAGATATATTTATCTCTTTTATAGAATAATGAACTCTTGTTGGTATATTTTATTTTTCACGGGAAATCAACTGATTTTTATCCAGTGGTTTTGCAGTCGTCAATATTAACGGTACTTAAAAAAATATATATTTACGTTAACTGTTGAGTTTAAATTCCAATTCTGCCATGATAGGACTGGAAATGAAATCTGAAATCAAAAACTCAACCTGCCTGCTTTTGCACCACATCTCTCGCAACCTAACCCGTCCATGTACATGTCCAAATGCTTTTTAACTGTGATAGTACCTGCCTCAACTACGTCCTCTGTCAGCTAGTTCCATATACCTACCACCCTTTGTGTAAATAAGTTTCCCCTCTAGTTCTTATTAAATCATTCAAGATACAAGATACATTTATTTGTCACATGTACCAGTTGGTACAGTGAAATGTGTGGTCACTATACAGCGATATAAATAAAATAAAGAACACAACACACGATAGAGTCCAACGTAAAACATTCCCACACAGCAGAATCAAAGTTTCCCATGGTGAGGGAAGGCACCTCCGTCAGTCCTCTTTCTCTGTTGTTCTTGATGTTCACCCGTGGTCGAGGCCTCCCGAACCCTCCGCAGTCGCTGCTACGGGTGGCCCGATATACAGGCCCGCTCGCCGGGATGCTGGAGCTCCGACATTGGAACGAGAGGCCAACCTCAGCGGCACGGACGTCCAAATCGGCCACTTCCTACCAGAGTCCGCGGCTCCCGAAGTCCACGGGCCGCGCTGAGCGGAGATTCAATGCTGGCGGCCCTCAGCTAAGGGTCCCAGGACTCCGCGATGTTGGTCAACGCCGCATGCGTTGGGAGCTCCGTAAACCTCAGCTCTGCGATTTTGGAGCAGCGGGCCCAGCACTCCGGAGCTTCAAACGGTGATCCCAGGTAGGCATCCGCCCGCTCCGCGGTGAATCCAGCGCTGTGACTCCACTGCTGAAGCTCTGGTCCGGGTCCCCGGCAGGAAAGGCCGCTCCAATCCAGTTGGTAGGCTGCGAGGAGGGGGGCGAGGACACTACCCGGAGAATAGTCACGTCCTCGCCAGAAAGTGACTGGGAAACGATATCTTATTAAATAGGTGATCCACATGATATATCTACTTTGCGTCAGTCAGCTGAAGCAGGAACGCCTAATTAATAAGTATTTAGCTTGGGTTATTAAATGCTCAATATTGTTAATAAATCATTATGAGTGTTTGATACTAATTTTGCCCCCTTCCGTGTGTTAAAAACCCCATGCAGAAGCCATTACCGATTTTTACAACGGGTTATTTGTGTAACTATCAATAATGTTAGCAATCTGGAAGGTGATAATGTGGAAATGAGCTTCTACATGGGTTTTGAGGAGACACTAGGGGCTGTAGAACTATATATGTATTCCAGCCAGCACTGTATCGAGCATTACCATTTGTTGTGGGAGTCATTGAGTACTGGTTTATAATTAGAGATTCTGCATTTTCAGCCTACAATCAATTACTGTGAGCACTGAATCGGCCTGAAACCAATCGCCCTCCTGATGCATCACTATTACGTCAATTATCCTCCCACTCATTCCTGTCCCTAGTCCCTAGACGTGGCTACCATTATAAGTACAGACGGTCCCTGTGATACGTGGTTGCAGATCCCGGTACTAAGGGGCCACGCTGGTGCAGCAGTAGAGTCACTATCTTACGGCGCCAGAGACCCGGTTTATAAGTTCGGAAGTTCTAGGCCATTCAGCTCAACAAGTCTACTCCGTCAATCACTCATGGCTAATCTATCTATCCCTCTCAATCCTATTCACCTGCCCTTGCCCCGTAACCCCTGGCATCCTTACTAATCAAGAATCTGTCAATCTCTGTTTGATCCTGACAACAGGTGTTGTCTGTACAGAGTTTGTACCTTCTCCCTGTGACCTTGTGGGTTTTCTCCGGTTTGGTCCAGTTTCCTCCCACACTCCAAAGACATACAGGTTTGTAGGTTGATTGGCTGCGGTAAAAATTTACAAATTGTCCCTAGTGTGTAGGATAGTGCTAGTGTACGGGGATCGCTGGTCGGCACGGACTCGGTGGGACGAAGGGCCTGTTTCCACATCGTCCTCCACTCTCAGCCTGGAGAATGGGCCTTGAACAGATGAGCTTCACTTTCAACCAAAGCAACAGAAGGCGTTTGAAACGCTGGAATGGGCACGAAAGAGACATTTTATGTTGCGTTTATTCCCAGGCGATCGTTTACAGTTCCCAGCTAATGTGCAAACCAACTAATACGCAGCAAATTGTTCGAGATGCACAGAACAAAACAAACATTTCCCCAGATGAACAATGCACAGAGCAGAACAAACATTCCCTCATCCGCCACTTGCATTCCACGCAGTATTACACAGGGTACAGTGCCAGATTATAGTTTAATTGTTCAATGAAATCAATTGTTCAATATGACCGATGTTCATCAACATTCGCAAACATACTGTACAAAATGCACACAATTTCCATCAATATGCCTTGATCTTTCAAAGGATGAATTACGTGGTGCGTTTTGTAATTCCATGAAATGATTTAAAGCTTGCACTTTATGCCAATTAGAATGTTAATCCATATGTTCAAATTCTTTGACACTTATCACTGATGCTTTCAATGTGAAATTGTAAAATCCAAATATATTAAGCCAAAAATCCGCTCCATATTAATAATATTTATATCTCTGAAACCGATGAGCATCTGGCTTGTTATACGTCAAGGGTAGAAGTATTGAGCAAAACAATACATGTGCTGGAGTGAGAGGGAGTTAGATGTGGCCCTTGTGGCTAAAGGGATCAGGGGGTATGGAGAGAAGGCAGGTACGGGATACTGAGTTGGATGATCAGCCATGATCATATTGAATGGCGGTGCAGGCTCGAAGGGCCGAATGGCCTACTCCTGCACTTATTTTCTATGTATCTATGATTCAGTGGGTCAAGCAGCAACTTTCATGGGGATCAGATAGTTGATGATTCGGGTCGGGACTTTCCTGCAGACTAATTATAGTGTTGGGGGAGGGGGAGAAAGCGTGAAACAGAAAGGGGAGCTGGGGCAAAGTCTGGCAAGTCAGAACCTTTTTCCTCAGGATGGATATTTCCAATACTATGCGGCATAGCTATAAGGTGAGAGGGGAAAGTTTAAAGGAGGTGTGCAGTGCAACTTTTTAATGTGAAGAGTGATAGAAACATAGAAACATAGAAATTAGGTGCAGGAGTAGGCCATTCGGCCCTTCGAGCCTGCACCGCCATTCAATATGATCATGGCTGATCATCCAACTCAGTATCCCGTACCTGCCTTCTCTCCATACCCCCTGATCCCCTTAACCACAAGGGCCACATCTAACTCCCTCTTAAATATAGCCAATGAAGTGGCCTCAACTACCCTCTGTGGCAGAGAGTTCCAGAGATTCACCACTCTCTGTGTGAAAAAAGTTCTTCTCATCTCGGTTTTAAAGGATTTCCCCTTTATCCTTAAGCTGTGACCCCTTGTCCTGGACTTCCCTAACATCGGGAACAATCTTCCTGCATCTAGCCTGTCCAACCCCTTAAGAATTTTGTAAGTTTCTATAAGATCCCCTCTCAATCTTCTAAATTCTAGAGAGTATAAACCAAGTCTATCCAGTCTTTCTTCATAAGACAGTCCTGACATCCCAGGAATCAGTCTGGTGAACCGTCTCTGCACTCCCTCTATGGCAATAATGTCCTTCCTCAGATTTGGAGACCAAAACTGTACGCAATACTCCAGGTGTGGTCTCACCAAGACCCTGTACAACTGCAGTAGAACCTCTCTGCTCCTATACTCAAATCCTTTTGCAATGAAAGCTAACATACCATTCGCTTTCTTTACTGCCTACTGCACCTGCATGCCTACCTTCAATGACTGGTGTACCATGACACCCAGGTCTCGCTGCATCTCCCCCTTTCCCATCGGCCACCATTTAGATAATAGTCTGCTTTCCTGTTTTTCCACCAAAATGGATAACCTCACATTTATCCACATTATACTGCATCTGCCAAACATTTGCCCACTCACCCAGCCTATCCAAGTCACCCTGCAGTCTCCTAGCATCCTCCTCACAGCTAACACTGCCCCCCAGCTTAGTGTCATCCGCAAACTTGGAGATATTGCCTCCAATTCCCTCATCCAGATCATTAATATATATTGTAAATAGCTGGGGTCCCAGTACTGAGCCTTGGGGTACCCCACTAGTCACTGCCTGCCATTGTGAAAAGGACCCGTTTACTCCTACTCTTTGCTTCCTGTTTGCCAGCCAGTTCTCTATCCACATCAATACTGAACCCCCAATGCCTTGTGCTTTAAGTTTGTATACTAATCTCTTATGTGAGACCTTGTCGAAAGCCTTCTGGAAGTCCAGATACACCACATCCACTGGTTCTCCCCTATCCACGCTACTAGTTACATCCTCGAAAAATTCTATAAGATTCGTCAGACATGATTTACCTTTCGTAAATCCATGCTGACTTTGTCCAATGATTTCACCACTTTCCAAATGTGCTGCTATGCCATCTTTAATAACTGACTCTAGCAGTTTCCCCACTACCGATGTTAGACTAACTGGTCTGTCATTCCCCATTTTCTCTCTCCCTCCCTTCTTAAAAAGTGGGGTTACGTTTGCTACCCGCCAATCCTCTGGAACTACTCCAGAATCTAAAGAGTTTTTGAAAGTGATGGGGTCCTGGAACTCATTGCCAGGGGTGGTGGTGGAAGAAGACACGATAGTGGCGTTTAAGAGGCACATGGAAACGCAGGGAATGGAGGGATACGGATCATATACGGGGAAATGAGATCAGTTTAACTTGGTATCATGTTCGGCATCTCTAATCTAAAATCTAAAGTAAGGAGATGAGAGGAGCTAGAATCCATGTTCTCACCTGTTTCTGTCGCCATTGACCCAGAGGAAAATGTCTCCCTTGCAAACGTTGGAGTCATAGAGCACAGAAACAGGCCCTTCGGCCCAGCTTGCCTTTGCTGACCAAGATGCCCCATCTACACTAGCCCCACCTGCCTGCATTTGGCCCATCTCTCTCTGAACCTTTCTGATACATGTTCCTATGTAAGTGTTGTTATTGTATCAGGTTTCATGTACCCACCATCCTCTTTGTGGAAAGGTTGCTCTTCAGGTTCCTATTATATTTTTCCCCTCTCACATAATACCCATGTTCTCTGGTCCCTCAACTACCTCCTTTGGTAGCTTGATGATCTGAGAATTTGTCTTTTCATTTAGGCATAGTATATATAGATCCAAGGTGTTTGTTTTTTTTTGTTTCAAAATTTGAGTTACTCCAGCATTTAGTGTCTATCTTTGGTTTAAACCAGCATCTGCAGTTCCTTCTGACACACTTAAATACTCAAAACCTCCTTCACCTGTATCCATCCATCACTTGCCAGGCCTCGTCCCATTCCCCTCCTCACCTCTCTTCCAGCTTTCTCCCCCTCTGCTACAATCAGCCTGAACTAGGCCCCAATCAAAAATGTCCCTATCCATGTTCTCCAGAAATACTGACTTTGTGTATTTTTTTAAATAACCCAGCATCTGCAGTTCCTAGTCAATGGTTCAATGGTGCTTCATTAGTCACATGTGCAACTGCACAGTGAAATTATTTTTGTACATTTACCTATGCGGGCGCCGCCATGTTTTGCCGTAATTTCCAAAGGCCAGTGCCGCCCATGTGCTCGGTCCACAGGAGCGGTTCCCGATCCAGTTAATCCCCAGGCTCCTGCATGGCCTCTCTCCGTCACCTTCAACCGGATCAGCCCACAAACCTACGTCCCTCTCCTCGCCCGGCCATCTTTGTGTCCCGCAGGCGCCTCCTGCGGCCGACATTGAAGGCGCTGGAGGCATTACCCCGGTTCGCCCTCCTACCGGCCCTCGCTCGTCGTGTCCGACGTCTCCAGCGGCTCCCGCCTGGTTCTGCGGTTCAAGACTACAAATATCACAGTATTAACCCACAATATTAACAGATCCACAACAAAAATACAGTCACACAAATCTCCTTTCCATCCCTGTGCCCACCCCCAGAACACAATGAGGTTCAGTGATGAATAAAAGATTCTTGTTGATGATCCAGCAAAAGCAACTTGTTGTGCCAAAAAACAATTTTGTTTCCATCTGTTCTCAGTGAAATGTGTCTAGATTAGGAAGATATAAAACAAAATCCATGAAATATCCAAAATGTGTATGCTGGCCATGATTCAAGATAATATTTCTTTCACGGTCAGTTGGGACTCCAAATAAAGTAGTTTTTCTTTTATCATGCAGTGTACAACCTGATTTTGCTCAAACTATTAACGAAGCTCCTGACAAGGTTACGTCTCTTATTTTGCTTCCACTGAAGATATTTCCTAGCTGAGCCAATGGCAGACACTGGAGGGGGCCATAGGTTTAAGGGGAGAAGGGCAAAGTTAAAACATGTGCGGAGCATGCTTGTTACAGACTGGGGGTGCCTGGAACGCACAGTTAGGGTTGGTGTTAGAGGTTTAGTCTAGTTTACAGATACAAAATGCTGAGGTTAATCAGCAAGTCAGGCAGCATCTCTGGAGAAAAGGAATTGGTGAAATTCCGAGTCGAGACTCTTCTTCACACCCTCTGGAGAAAAGGAATAGGTGACGTTTCAGGTCGAGACGTTAAGTTTAGTTTAGTGACACAATGTGGAAACAGACACTTCGGCCACTGAGTCAACGCCGACCTATGATCAACGTATACCGCACTAGGGGCAATTTTATAGAGGCCAATTAACCTAGAATCCTGCATATCTTTGGTATGTGGAAGGAAACTGGAACGTGCAAACTCCGTACAGACAGAACCTGTAGTCAGGATCAAACCCGGGTCTGTACGCATCAACTCTAACGCTGTGCCATTGTGCCACCCTGGAGAGAGGTAGTTACGATAGTGATGGTTAAGGGGTTTTTAGAAGGGCACAAGAATGTTCAGGGAATTAAGGAATATGGATCAGGTGCAGGCACATGAGTTGGTCATGGCATCATGTTCAGCACAGCCACTGTGGGCTGAAGGGCCTGTTCCTGTGCTGTACTTTTCAATGTTCTGTTGGATTTACCTGGCAAGTTTTTTTTACACAGAGAGTAGCAAGTGCCTGGAATGCGTTGTCAGGGGTGATGACAGTAGATACAATGCCAATGCATTCATGAGGCATTTAGCCAGTCATATGGACAGGCATGGTATGGAGGGATGTGGACCAGCTGAGTGCTTTAAATTGGCACCATGGTTGGCACAGAATTTGTGGGCCGATGGGTCAGTACAAAATGTACAATTTTATGATGACACAAGGAACTGCAGATGCTGGAATCTTGAGCAAAACGCAAATTGCTGGAGTATCACAATGGGTTAGGCAAGAAGTGCTGGTACGCTGAACTGATCGTTGGTTAAATGACCAATAGGGAACTTGTAGCCCTCAAAATGTGTAGGAAGGAAATGCAGCTGCCGGTTTATACCAAAGATAGATACAAAAAGTTGGTGTAACTTAGCGGGTCAGGCAGCATCTCTGGAGAAAAGGAATAGGTGACCTTTTGGGTCAGAACCCTCCTTCAGGCTGAAAGTCTGGAGCGAGAAATAAACTGGAGGCGGAAAAAAGGCCAGAACAAAGCAGGGCCGGCAACAGATGACCTCAGGAAGGGTGGAGCCCATAATGGCCCACTGCTGGCTGGGGAAGGTGTGATAATGAGAGTGATACATGGATGTGAACAGTGGCACTATTAGAACAAATTAGGGTGAGGACTGGGGGAGAGAGAGGACGGGAAGGAATGCAGGATTTACTTAAAATTAGAGAAATCAATATTCATACCAAAGATGGACACAAAATACTGAAGTAACTCAGCGGGACAGGCAGGAGTGAAGGAAGTGTTGACGTTTCGGGTCGAGATTCTTCTTCAGACTTCAATATCCATACCACTGGGGTGCCCAAGCGAAATATGAGGTGCTGCTCCTCCAATTTGCGAGGGGCCTCACTCGGACAGTGGAGGAGGTCCAGGACAGGAAGGTTAGTATGGGAATGGGAAGGGGAGCCCTCAGCTATTTCCTCTTAGGTACCTGTGATGCTGATTGGGGCATGTACTCCACCAGGCTGCCTGAAGTGGATAACAAGCTCCTTGCTGACATTGAGGGAGAGGCTGTTGTCCGCTCGGAATGGAGATTAGGAAGCAGAGTTGAAAATACATGTAACTAGATACTTAGGATGGCTTCATGCCAAGAAGCTGACATTTTTCAACAATTCCACACATTTATCTTGAATATCAAGTTCTATATAATTTTGTTATTAACATTGGAAGATTGAAGAAAACAGCAATGCTCCCTGTCAATTTCTCAACACTTCTTCAGTCTAAGTTTGATCACAGTCCTCACTGTTCTCTTGTATATAAAATTGGCTTCAAAAACTTAATCTACAGAGTTTGATGCATTGACTCGCCTTCCTGGAGATTTGAAAGGCCCTGGGAAAATGATTGAATCAATGAACACATTTACTTTTGAACAGTAAAAACCAATAAAGGACTTAAAGAAGTAATGCTCCCAAATACTTTCTTCTTAGCCTCGATTTAAGTCAGTATTGAAAGTATTGGTATTTGTATTAGTTTTTATCTTGTCACATGTACCAAGGTATCGTGAAAAGCTTTTGTTTGAGTGCTATCCAGAGGACATAGGTTGAAGGTGAAAGGGGGAAAATATAATGGGAACATTTTACCCCCAAATGGTGAAGAGGGAATTGAATCAGATAATATTACACGTCAAGCCACACAACATCCCAGTAAAGGAAAATACTGGAGTGCAGAAGAGAGTGTTACAGCATTACAGTTACAAAGAAAAGTCCAATGTCTGCAATGAGGTAGGTTGGAAAACCAAAACTGCTCTTCTTAGTCTTTCAAATTTATTTTTAAGCACATCCCCCACTCTGAACCCCACTTAAAGGCCTGGCCCACGAGCATACGACTGGGACTGGCCATACGGCTCAAGCGACCACGTTAGGTTGCGCTTGCCGCATGGCTTCGCGGGGCCGGTCCCACTTCGATCACCGGAGCCGTATGGAGTTCTGCGGAGCTGGTCCCGACATCGCACGGGGCTCCGAAAAACTGACAGTGTCCAGAAATTCCGCGCAGCAATGGCCTGCCGGCCCACAGCCGCATTGAGGCCGTATGCACCGCCTCGACGCCATACGCAGCTTCTTGACGGCGTACGTCACGCGCCAACTTCCCGCGGACTTCGCTCGAACTTCATGTCAACTCGTACGGGATCACTTGACCTCCGCGCGGCCCCCGCTTCCGGTTTGGTCACGCTCGCCGCATGCAGGCGCATGCTGGTGGGACAGGCCCTGTACGGGGATCACTCAACCTCCGCGTGGCCCCCGCTTCCGATTTGGGCGTGCTTGCCGCATGCAGTTGCATGCTCGTGGGACAGGCCCTTTACTCTTTCTACACTACTGTTAGGGCTCCCTTATTTTCAGTTCTGCATTGTTGCCTTTTACTCCCTTATTTTTTTTCCATCCACAGCAGCGGCACAGCAGCGCCAAAGACCCGGTTTCGATCCTGACTACGGATGCTGTCTGTACAGAGTTTGTATGTTCTCACTGTTAACCGCCTGGGTTTCCTCCGGGTGCTCCAGTTTTCTCCCACTCCCCAAAGACGTGCAGTTTTGTAGATTAATTGGCTTCTGTAAATTGGCCCCAGTGTGTAGGATATAACTGGTGTACAGGTGATCGAAGGTAGGCGAGGACAGTGGGTCGAAGGGCCTGTTTCCATGCTGTACGTCTGAACTAAACTAAGCAATGTTTATTATCCCCTGACCTTAAGGACCCTAGGGCCTGCCTTCCACACCCCCAAAACACGTTGGCCCTGCAATCTCATTACATCACCGTTAAATACCTCCCACTTGGTGTATGTGTACCTACCTATCCCCTACGCCCTAGTGTGTGGGATAGAACTAGTGTACGGAGGTGATTGTGAAAGAAGAAACAGCAAATGCTGGGTTAAACCGGAAATGGACATAAAAAAAAGTAGACTAACTCAGCAGTTCAGGCAGCCTCTCTGGAGAAAAGGTACAGGTGTCGTTTCGGGTTGAATGCCTTCTTCAGACGGGGAGTGAGTGTTTGGCGATGCGTACTCGGTGGGCCGAAGGGCCTGTTTCCACATAGTATCTCTAAACTAAACTAAAACAAAAGAAAGCCTTCGGGGTGGCAGGGTGGTGCAGCGGTAGAGTACTTTCCTCCCACACTCCAAAGACGTACAGGTTTGTAGGCTAATTGAATTTGTTAATATTATAAATTGTTCACAGTGTGTGTTGGATAGTGCTAGTACATAGGGATTACTGGTCAGCGTGGACTCGGTGAACCAAAAAGGGCATGTTTCCACCCTGTAGCTCTAAACCAAACTATAAGTACAGTAGATGCCAACAGTCTGTCTTGCGATATTGATATCAGTCCTCCCCCATTTCTGGACCTTAATTTCCATCTTGCTTCCAATTTCTCATCAACCAATTTGCCATTCTAGGGCTAAAAGGAAGTTGCTGACAATGATGAGATGTAGTATTTAAAACCAAGACATTAAAAGCTACTCCTGCAGATGTAACTGCTACATGTAACCCTTCAATCATAGCGCTCAACGTTAAAGTACTTTCCCAATGTGACCTGTCTGTTTCTAATTCTCAAAACAACGTCGGTTAACATTATTCCGTAGCTAAACGAAAAGGATTTGTATTTGTAATGGATTACATGAAGCACTTTGACACCAAAATCAGAGTGGTGCAATTTATCAGTGTGCTAGGTGTAAATTCATCATCACAACCACAATGAAACCAAAATTGCTGCAAGTACTTGGGTAGCAGCAATAGAGAAGCAAAGAATGACATTTACGCAGTGCTTTTTATAATCCCAAGACAATGTAAGATACTTTTCCATTAATTAATTACTATTTAAACCATAGCCACAATTGTGACCTGAGAAAGTAGAAACCACTTTATGTATAGCAGGCTTCCATAAACGGCACTGCAATAATAGTTTGTTTTAATGAGGGTTAGCTATCAACTAGAACGCCAAAATATTGCCATGGGATCTTATACCACTGAGAGAGGTTTCATTTAAAGTCCACAAGGATTACTCTGTAAAGCTAATAAATAATTCAGGCCTAAGCGGCCTTCCAGGAACTAAAATGAAGAACACGGAATCATAGAGTTATGGAGATGAACAGCACGGAAGCAGGCCCTTCAGCCCGACTTGCCCATGCCGACCAAGATGTCGACACTAGTCAAGGCGCCAGGCGGTTGAGGGCTCTACCCGAGCCGACTGCCTGCCTCTTTTCCGGGGTTACGTCCATGCCCGGGTGGGGTTAGAAAGGGAATACGCCCTGTCCACGGGCACCCTGGGGGAGTTCCGGGACCGCTGGGCTCTACGGGGTGTTGAATGTATCCTCAATAAGGATTGTAACATGGCTGTATAGCAGTTTATTGTGGATATATGTTTGTATTGTATTATGGTGGTGGGTTCTGGTTTGTTTTATTGTAGTGTAAATATTATTTTAATAATTGAATACATTTTTTGATTTAAAAAAAAAAGAATAAATAAATGTCGACACTAGCTCCTATATACTCTATATGGACACAAGGCCATTGTACCAAAACCTTTCTTGACCACCCCATCTACCTGTGACGCCACTTTCAAGGAACTATGTACCTCCACTCCTAGATCCATCTGTTCTACAACATTCCCTGGGTCTACAACACTCCCTGCCATTCAATGTGTAGGTCCTGCCCAAAATGCAACACCTCGCACTTACTTACTTAGACTTAGTTCCTCCCACACTGTTGAGTGCATTGGGCAGCAAGTTATTGCCATTCTGTTGGGTTATGTGCGACGTCTTCCCCCTCAATAGGTTAGCGTCCCGGGCTTCCAAATCCTTCTGGAATGTTCGCATCCATGTGAGTTTTGGTCGGCCTCTTTTCCTTCTTCCGTCAGGTTGCCATGACATTGCTATCTTAGGTGCACGTTCTGGTGACATTCTGAATACATGTCCTGCAAATTTCATCCTGCGTCCCTCTATGTCCTGGCTGAGAGGCTTTGTTGCAGTTTCCCGGTAGATCTCCTCATTTGTGATGTGGTCTCTAGATCTTCCTCAAGCAGCATTGTTGGAATGCATCCAATTTATTTTTTATCTTCACATTGATTTTCCATCTCACTGGCACAGAGGGCTGTAGGGAGGACTACGGACTGGAGAAGCTTGACTTTTAGCATCTTGGATATCCCGCCACTAGACCATATTGGCTGCATTCGTCTGAAGACTGATGCAGCTCTACCAATTCGGGAGTTGATGTTGACCTCCACATCTCCATCTACTGTGAACATGCTGCTAAGATAGGTAAATCTTGTGGCGTTTTCCATATGTTGCCCATTGATTATCAGTTGGTCTATTGGCTGCTGTTCTCCAGTCTGCATAGTCTTAGTCTTCTGACAGCTGATCTTTAATCCAACCTTTGATGCATTCTCCTCCAGAGCAGTTGTTATCTCTTGAAGGGTGTGTCTCCACTCTGCTAGCAGTGCAATGTCATCGGCAAAATCTAGGTCTGGGAGGCATCATCCTGTTCTCCACATAAAAACATAGAAATTAGGTGCAGGAGTAGGCCATTCGGCTCTTCGAGCCTGCACCGCCATTCAATATGATCATGGCTGATCATCAAGGCTTTTCATCTCCCTCGAATATTTTGGTTGTGTCTATGTGGGATAATAGGGTCATGACACATAACCGTGTTTCTGGCGGGTAAGCCCGGAATTCCACGACTGGATTAGGTGTTCCTGGTCTGCTCTGTTTGATCATTCCCTGGATAACGACAGAGATCTGGTCTGGAGCTGTGAGCATGCTGTCCAGTCGCAATAGGTGTAGTGACTGGACCCTCCGTGCAGCTACCAGTGCCATCAACATGAGTGTATTGAGCATAGATGGTTTTAGGTCGAGGGATCTGGCTGGTGGGCATCCCTGATGTATGTCAGGACCACACTGACATAAAAACATAGAAACATAGAAATTAGGTGCAGGAGTAGGCCATTCGGCCCTTCGAGCCTGCACCGCCATTCAATATGATCATGGCTGATCATCCAACTCAGTATCCCGTACCTGCCTTCTCTCCATACCCCCTGATCCCCTTAGCCACAAGGGCCACATCTAACTCCCTCTTAAATATAGCCAATGAACTGGCCTGAACTACCCTCTGTGGCAGAGAGTTCCAGAGATTCACCACTCTCTGCGTGAAAAAAGTTCTTCTCATCTTGGTTTTAAAGGATTCCCCTTTATCCTTAAGCTGTGACCCCTTGTCCTGGACTTCCCCAACATCGGGAACAATCTTCCTGCATCTAGCCTGTCCAACCCCTTAAGAATTTTGTAAGTTTCTATAAGATCCCCTCTCAATCTTCTAAATTCTAGAGAGTATAAACCAAGTCCGTCTAGTCTTTCTTCATAAGACAGTCCTGACAACCCAGGAATCAGTCTGGCAAACCTTCTCTGCACTCCCTCTATGGCAATAATGTCCTTCCTCAGATTTGGAGACCAAAACTGTACGCAATACTCCAGGTGTGGTCTCACCAAGACCCTGTACAACTGCAGTAGAACCTCCCTGCTCCTATACTCAAATCCTTTATTCCAAAGTCAGGTTTGTTCATTGTCCTCCGCATGACATAGTGGATCATGACAATAAACAGTAATGGGGGGGTAGAAGGAAACCTTGTCTTACCCCTGTGACAATGTCAAAGTATTCCGTGTTTCCTGAATCATCCTTGATGCAGCGACTGGATACGTCGTAAAGGTTCTTGAGGATGTTTATGAAAGCCTCTGGGATGCCATACACTCTATGTACACTATCGAATGCCTTTGTGAAATTAACAAAGTTTATTAGTGTTGGCTTCTGAAATTACAGGCATTGTTCCACCACATTTTGTAACACAAAGATCTGTTCACTGCAGAATCTTCCCATGCAGAATCCTGCTTGTTCATCATGGTTTCATATCCAGAGCTGCTTTAAGATGATGTAGCAGTACAGAACAAAGCATTTTTCTACATTACCTACATTAAACTCCATTAACCATTACTCAGCCCATTTGCCCCATATCTGAATAATTAGCGTAATGAAGGAGGCCATTTGGATCTTCAAGTCTGTTACGTAAGATAGTCCAGCTATATCTGCTCTCGGCATTCAGTAAACTAATTCCTTTCAAATATTTCTCCAGCTTCCTTCTGATACCGCTGTTAAATTTGCCCCCTTGGCAATGCAGTCCATACCCACGCTTTCAAAATATCTGATTCCCTTGTCAATTTTGCCAACCAATTTCATGCTGCACTATCTAGTTCTTGCCTGTCTGCGGATGACAACAGCTCTCTCTATCTTCTCTGCACGGTGGTGCCGCGGTAGAGTTGCTGCCTTATAACATCAGAGACGTGGGATCGATCCCGACTATAGATGCTGTCTGTGGGCAATTCCATAATTTCGGACGTACATTTCAGACACTTAAATGAGTTGCCAATGGAAAAATAATTACAAACAAGGAATTTTTATTTGACCAACATGTGACATCTACTGAGGAGAAAACAATCATATTTATAAATATAATACAAACACCATAATGACCTTGTACTAATTAAAATATACCACATGGATTCTACACTGGCAGACATTCACAGAAAAGTGTTTTTCTGACATTGGAAATTCAACTGAAAATCCCTGAAGTATACTGGCTTTTTCTCAAAAATCATGAGAAATGGCAAGACTAATGTGTCATTTCTACTTTCAAGTAATAAATAATTAAGTTTTTTCTTTGTGTCGGATGTACAATGTCGGACGTACAGTACTGTTGTGTTGGACGTATATGTGTGCATGTCTATTTGTTGCAGACATTTTGTTGGTAATTAAACCCTTATTACATCACTAACTACTTGACTTTGTATTACACGACAAATGAAACACACCATGGGTAACATTACTTATTGATAATATTAATGACATTTATAAAGCACTTAATACAATACCTTATGTTTCTGAGCGCTGTGAAAAACTAAATATTACAAATATCACAAAACTCAACAAAGCGATATCAAACTTAAACAAAATAAACCTAATCAAACACAAAACAAAGAAAGTAACCATTAACCATATATTCTTGATAACACTATTAAAATGGGTTTAATGTATTTGACAGATAGATTTTCATGTACAGTGTGCATTGGGATCGTGTTATTAGATCTGGAACATCTTTTCCCTTCAGAATGATTAAATTGAAAATAAAGCGGCTCATAAATTTGAGATCTGGTATATAATTGTATATTGGAGTACAATTTGAATACTGTTAATGCAACTATGAAAGTAACATCTAATCCAACAACTTTAGACTTACTGAATTGTGATGCCTTCAAACAATGGTAGAACATTCTCGCAAATGTATTATTTTGTTCCTCTCACACATTGTACAAGTGAATATTGTTTTTATTTTAATGACTCAGAATTAGAAACAAAAACACTAAGGAACATGTGAAAAGGTTTTAACCAAGGTATTTTTATACTTTTTTTGGCTATCCTGTTCAAGTTCATGTTCACACAGAAAGGGGTGGAGGACCTAAGGGAAAAGGGCTTAGAAAGGAAAAAAAATGTACTGTCCCCTGCTGCCAGCGACCACTGGTGGAGATATTTTTTTGATAACATCCTTCCTGGAATAGAAAATTTGATCTGGGTGTTGTGGCCATCTCCAGTGCTTGATGTATAACATTGACCTTGTGATCAGTGTTATTGGGACCAAATTCAATGACTTCACCAAGGAAAGTTTCCCCTTGATCGGCAACCAACACCCAGTCTCCAATTTGTATTATAATTCATCACTTTCATCATCAGATGATTCATCCAAGCGACTCATTGAGGTCCACAACCACCTCTCTGATGCGAACATGCATACTCGCTACTGTTGGGCATGTCACTGACAAGCAAGTGATGTTGTCCAACTGGTACCACACTATGAATTTTGTGCGTGTTTGGTACAAGTATTGTGGTTTGCCAGAATGCCTCCAAATTCTCTCTCTTCTCTGCAATTGTCACAAATGCACATGGCCAAAAAGTGTGTTCTGCTAAAGCTTGAAACACTTTTGGGCAGTTGCTCAATTTTGGTTAAGCAGTTTTATAGAACTAGTGACCTACAGTGTAGAATCCAAGATAAATATCTTCAGGTTGCCTTGAAAACGACACATTTAGCAGCTGGACAGTCTCAGAATCTTGAGAAGCCTGGATGACATCATGAGGCATGAAGGCCTACATGAATGCTTACCTGTTTGAACACACCAGTGTGCAAGAACACCTCTTTTCCATCGGCTTCACACTATTGAAATTATGATCTTAATAAACATGTGTTGGAAACAAAGTTTTATTAATAATAGTGCTACACACTTGTAATTACAGCACAATATCTCTGCATCATTACAAGGCCTTAAGGCATAGTAATATGGCAGAAACTTATTCATTATTAATGCCATGCAGATGTACATAAATATATGATGTCGGACTTACAAAAAAAATTGTACGTCCGACCACACATTTTTTCCTTAATTAGAGATAGTTAAATAAATCTAATGTACAGTCTTTGCAGAGGATCTAAAACTTGCTTTGCATTGAGATCCTTCAGTTAATTGGGTTCTTTGTCTTTTTGTAAAATTAAAAATCACATTTTTTTGTGTCGGACGTAAATGACCAAAGTACATATAATATTATAAGTAATAAATCATAACTTTAAAAAGTTTCACATTTTCTAATGTATGATCATGGATACATTGGTTATACCTATTATAGAGTGACATCATTCACTTCATTGTCTTTTAGAAAAAACAATAAATTAATTAGTACATGCAAGTGGCAATATATTGGCTGTCGTTGTATGCTTCTGTCGGAGCAGTCTGGTGACCTTGAACCTGGTCCAGTGTGTCTGTAACTTACATATTTTGATAGTTCACATCTTTACCGTTAAAATGATATAACATTTGAACCAATTTGATTATTTTGAAAATTTGGCCTACTGGTTGACATATTTATGGAACTTCCCGTGACCGTGGGGTTTCCTCCGGGTGCTCGGGATTCCTCTCACACCCCTAAGACATAAACCCTAGGAATTGTAAGTGCTAGTATACAGGGATCGCTGGTCAACGCAGACTTGGTGGGCCGAATGGCTTTTTCCGTGCCATATCTCTAAACCAAACTAATGCTCTCTGAACCCTTCATGGTTTTAAATGCCTCCACAAAATCTTCCTGAAATCCTCTATTTCAGGAATAATCCCAGTTTCTCCATCAATGCACTCCTCTATCACACCAAATCCTCTCCTCGCAGGAATCACAAGTAAGCTTCTAGTGTAGCTGCTACAAAGCCCTTACATCCCCCCCCCCCCCCCCCCCCCCAAATGTGTAGTGTCCAACAGTGGACCAGAATATGTCGGTAAGAACTACAGATGGTGCTCATGGGAGAGAGGGAAACTAGAGGTATGAAAAGGTTCAGGATAAATCTGAGCCGGCACTATTGACCAAGGAAAGATGGAGCCCACAATGGTCCATTGTTGGCTGTGGAAGAGGTGATAACAAAGGGATATATGGATGCGAAAAGTGGTACTGGCAGGACAACTAGTGTGGAGGAGGGGTGGAGAGAGCGAATGCAGTGGGGTGGGGAGAAGAACGCCTGCACTACTGCGCTGCCCAATTGGATTAAGCAGAGAATTAGCTAGTGGTAGTAGGAACCAGAGTGGAGGGGGTGAGTGGTGAAAACCAGTGTTGGCCCTGTGGGCCGAAGGGCCTGTTTTCACCCTGCATCTCGAAACTAAACTAAAATAATCCAAAATTAGGAAGACAGGAAAGTATGGAGGGCATAAACTAGCAGAATGGAACAAAGAAATTGTTGGAAAACCCAATTAATCAAACGTTATTTAAGAGCAATCTTACAAAACACAAACATAGAATTGCATTGTATTATCATAATAGTCCAAGTCAATATCTATAGGCCAGAATATGTTTTATGTTACGACAAAAGCCATATTCTTTAGTGCATGCAGTATAATGGGAATTTTGTTATAATAATTTCAGCCAACTCTATATTTCAAATAGTAATTGCAATGTTTCCTTTAGAACACACATCTTTAGGGTGCACAATTGCAATAAATTAATCAGTATGATATTTTTATCTCACCTCAGAAAGTTTGCTTTTGTAAAATTTGAGCTGTTCTATATTAACATTCAATAGTCCCATTTTCATTCTTAATCTCACCTCTCTTCTCCTGATAACATTTACCTCATCGCGGAGTGAAGGGATCCCCTGTGTAAGAATCTAGATTCAGGCACAATGCTGAATTATTGTTTAATTATTCTCTCCATTTTATTCATTTCTTTTCTCGAATTAGAGTCAAGGGAGACTGAAGGGAAATTTTCATGATGATTGATTGATAGGTCCACACACCTGCTCCTCTGTAGGTCAATTAGCTGCTGATGGTGCTGCTTAATTAATCAATTAACGTGGACATTTCATCCTTACTTATTCTCTTCAGGCACAAAGCTCTCTGGTCCTTAGAATTAGGTTATATGTGAAAATCAAATGCTGTTGAATGTCCTCACTGCTCTCTTAAGTAGATGGATTGCACATAGATGATACAGCATTGAAGAGAACAGTGCAGTGAAAGGAACTGGCTTACAAAAAATAAGATAGATGCAAAAAGGTGGAGTAACTTAGTGGGTCAGACAGCATCTCCAGAGAAAAGGAATAGGTGACATTTCGGGTCGAAACCCTTCTTCAGACTGAGAGACAGGGCAAAGGGAAATGGGAGATATAGACGCTGATGTAGAGGGATAGTAGAATAAATGAATGAAAGATATGTAACAAAAGTAACGATGATAAAGGAAACAGGACATTGTTAGCTGTTCATTTGGTGAGCACGAGTACAGACAATGGGACTAAACAAGATGACTTTGAAGCTGGTACGACTGGGGAGGGAGAGAGAGGGAATACAGGGGTTACTTGAAGTGGGAGAGATCAATATTCATACCACTGGATTGGAAGCTGCCCAAGTAAAATATTACAAAAAGAAATGCTGGAGTAAGTCAGCGGCTCAGGCAACATCTCTGGAGAACATGGATAGATGACGTTTCAGGTCAGGACTTTTCAGACTCCAGGCTTTCGTGGCAGTAGTGGATCTTCTGAGGCAGAATCTAATTGTACTTATTTGCCTTCACATCAGTTCAGGATTTACTTTAATCCACACATTGTACAGTTTTATATCTACCAAGATCATGATTTAGGTTTACTTTAGGTTTATGTTTATTATTGTCATTTGTACCAATGTACAGTGAAAAAGCTGGGCTTTGCATTGCTATGCAATCAGATCAGATAATAAATACAATACATAAATACAATCAAGTCAAACTCAAGTTCAATAAATAGAACAAAGGGAAAAAGACAGATTGTAGAATATAGTTCTCAACATTGTAGCACCTCAGTTCCATTGACAGAGTCCAATGTCTGCCATGGGGCAGAGGTGAATTGAACAGCACTGTGATAAAGCCAGGCCTTATATTTTTTGTCCATCCATTCAACACAAAAGATTTGCAGAGCATTTCACACAAAATAATTCTATAATGGAATAGGAGAACACGGTTATTACATTTGGTTGTTACAAGCAATTTTATTTTAATGCTCTAGAAGCCTAGATTGCCATACTGTTTGGATATTCATTATACTGATATAGTAATTCATGATTTGATGTTGCTGCACAATAGTACAAAATCCAACAGAAATGTTTCAATGTGGCAAGTGATTATTTATGCTTGGGGATTGTTTAAAATAGTTTTGCCTCTCGCTAAACCATATCTGATTAAAGTCATTTATCATAGGTAGACAAAAATACTGGAGAAACTCAGCAGGTGAGGCAGCATCTATGGAGTGAAGGAAATAGGCGACGTTTCGGGTCGAGACCCATCTTCAGACATTTGTCATCCTCTCTTTCAGTGTCTCCGTCTTTCTCTAACTCAGTCGTCCAGAATGTTATGGGCTCAATTCTCACTCCTGGGATTAGAGCACAATATTCTCCAGTGACTATGGTTGAGAGGGAGGACACAGTTGGAGGCGCCATCTTCACAGTGAGCTCCTAAATAATTTCTCCCTCCCACCTGTTACAATCAATATATCCCACAAAGTCAAACGGCAAAATTGTGGGCGGCTAATTTAAAAATAAGGGACTGAAGAAACTTGAATGCTTGAATTATTGTCGCATGAGTAAATACACCGTGAAATTATTTTCTTACAAACAGTCCAGTAGACCATTGCCACACCCAAGCACAATCTCCTATAGGGTGATTTCACCAAATGTCAAATGAGCGCAGATCCCCCCTCACGTGACCGAAACTTTTAACTGGAGGACATATCTCAGTTTGGTACATGTTAGTGAATGGGGAAACACGCACTTTCCCACCCGTTAAAAACATCGAAAATGGCCGATTTTTTAGCTGAAATTTTCTGTGCTAGTCGGGGTGACCGTGAAGCACAGTGACCTAAATTTTCAGGCAAAATAAAAGATAGAAAGTAAGGTAATTACAAGAGGGAACTGAAGGTAGAAAACAGCGGAAGTGAACAGCAAACATTTGCCGTGGTGATTTACAGGTCCAAAATATCGGGAATTATCGTGTTTGCTCGCTGAATTTCATCAAAAGTAAGGAATTATTAACTTACTTTTGATGAAATTCAGCGAGCAAACGTTTTCCATGTTTTTAACGGGTGGGAAAGTGCGTGTTTCCCCATTCACTAACATGTACCGAACTGACATATGTCCTCCAGTTAAAATTTTCGGTCACGTGAGGGGGGGATCTACGCTCATTTGACCTTTGGTGAAATAACCCTATTAGCAAAGTGTACAGAAATAGTGTACTGAGCCAAAATGCAAGAGGCGCCATGTTTTGCCACCATTTTCAAGGTCCAGTCCGGGTATGAGTGGTGCCCGATCCAGGCAAGTCCCAGGCTCCTGCAGGCCTCCTGCCATCGGGTTCCATCGACGTGTGGAACGAACTGCAGTCCCTCTCCTCGTCCGTCCACTATGTGCCCCAGCGGCGCTTCCTGCTGCTGACCTGGAAGGTGCAGTAGAACGGATCCCGGTCCCTCTCCTACCAGCCTTGCTCCTCATCCGTCACATCCGTCGTCACTACCGGCTCTGTCCTCCCCATCTTTGGTCTTTGGGAAAGAGCAGGGCCAGCTCAGTGGCCTCCCCCCTCCTGATCGCAGCCTGCAGGGTCTTCGTGAGCCTGGCTGCAGGGGACGAGCAGGGGCCGGCTCGGCAGCTTTCCGCCAACAGATGCAGCCCGCTGGGAGACTTCAAAGCGAAGACGCAAGAGACTGCAGATGCTGTAATCTGGAACAAAAATCACACTGCTGGAGGAACGCAGCGGGTCAAGCAGCATCGTTGCTTTCGATTTTAGACTTTAGAGATACAGCGCAGAAAGAGATCCTTCGGCCCACCAAGTCCGCACCGGCCAGCGATCACCCCGTACACTAGCACTATCCTACACACTGGGGACAATTTTCAATTTTTACAAAGCCAGTTAACCTATAAACCTTCAGGACTTTGGAATGTGTGAGGAAACCAGAGCACCCGGAGAAAACCCACACGGTTACAAAGAGAACATACAAACTCCATGCAGACAGCACCCGTAGTCAGGATTGAACCCAGGTCTCTGGCGCTGTAAGGCAGCAACTTTACTGCAGTGCCACTGTGCTGCCCTCTAGTTCATTCTTTGATAATCTTCCATCAAAATGTTTAAAAGTATATTAAAGGTGCAATATCACTCTTGGTGTTCAATGATTGGAGATAGAAAGAATGATGATATAACTTGTACACAAGATATCATATGCTAGACATGCTTGACAGCCCATTGCTCAAACTCTTCCCATCAAAGCCAATTAATCATCCCTTAGAGACACATGAAACTGCATATGCTGAAGTCTAGATCAAACGACAAAGGGCTGGAGTAACTCAGCAGGTCAATCAGCGTCTATCAGGGAAGGGACATGCAACATTTTGGGTCAGGACCCATATCAAGAACCAGAGGACATAGGTTTAGGGCAAAGGGGGAGAGATTTTATAAGAATCTGAGAGGTAGCTTTTTCACATAGTGGGTATATGGAATGAGCTGCCAGAGGAAGGTAGTTAATGCAGGGACTATTGCAACATTTAAGAAACAATTAGACAGGTACATGAATAGGACAGGTTTAGAGGGATATGGGCCAAACACATGTAGGTGGTTCTGGTGTAGTTGGGACATGTTGGTCGGCGTGGGCAAGTTGGGCCGAAGAACCCGTTTCCACACTGTGTGACTATGACCCCACTTCTTAATCCTGACTTTGTGCTTGCGTTAATCTTCCAGCTGTTTCATGTGCCTTTAAGAGATAAGTCTCTTGACTTGTTTTATTTTGTTTTTTAGCTTCCCAACACAGAGCATCTTCTTTCCGGGGCAATTTATCCTGGAAGATGAATGTCTGCCCCAAAGCTTTATGGAAGTATATCTATTTCTGAATCTGATTTGACAAAAATAAATGGAACAGCCAGGCTTAACAATAAAATTGAAAGACCAGGCGGCAGGCAGGGGTGTGATGGAAAAGCAAGGCAAAGGCACTGAGTCATTGGGAGATAAAGCACAACCTTAGTCACGATGTAGCGGAGAGGACAATAGTCTTCGATGAGTTCATTCATGTGATGTAAGCATCACTGTGAATACCAGTTTATTTTGCCTGTCTTTAACCACCTCCATGGTCCATGTGGCAATAGTTCTCCCACTCAGCACAGCAGTTTTAACACAGAAGAGGGGTTAACTGGGCCATTGCAGTGGGCAGTTATGAATTAATCATATTGACGTAGAAATGGAGTAACCTACAGGTCAGACCAGATAATAGACACCAGATTACCTTTCTTCAAGAGCACGGAAATACCATGCCAGTGGCTTGTGGTCGCCCACACTGATACTAACCCTTTTAATTCTGTATTTGTTTAAGTAACTGAATTTAAAACCCTCAGCTGAACTTGCCCCCTTTCACTATTCCTGGCCTCAGATATATTTGGTCCAGATACATGCACTATTATTACAGAGAGTGACTCAATGTCGAAAGGAAGGATATAAATTGGGGAAAGGCCGCCACTGCACCACTGTCATCAATTTAAGCTGGAACGGGTGCAGAGAATATTTATGAGGAGGTTGCCTGGACTAGAGGCCCTGAGCTACAGAGAGAGATTGAGCAGGCTAGGGCTTTGTTCGCGGGAGGTTGAGGGGTGATCTTATATTCTACTGGGACTCTGAGGAAGGGTCCTTCATGAAAAGCTGTAAATAGCTTGTTCTAAGCTCCCCCCTGTCTAGTTCCAGTCAATAAAATACTGAATCAACCACTTGAGCAACTAAACTTTATTTTGGATAACACAGTAACAGTTCTCCTATAATGTACCTAACCACGGTGGGTTCGATCCTTGTAACTGCTTGGCCAAGCCCTTCTAGCCTCGTGCAAGCAGAGACCCTGCAAAAGATCACGCAGACCCAAGCGTTCTTCCAGAAGATTGACATCGGACCTCATGGCAGCTACCTTTTATAGGTCCCCAAACCTTGAGGGGCCGAACCAAATGGGGGTGGTCTTTGTGCAGTACAATAACACATATCGATTAACACAGTATATGATAGACAGTTCCCTAACCCAATAACACATTGTATTCAAAAGGAGCTTCTAGAAGGAAGCAAACAAGCAACATGTGCCCTGGGATTCAGACAGTTCCTCCAAGGCTCAACATTTCAACCAATCAGCAACTATCCAAGTAAGGCTTTGCGACATTATTTAAACTATGTATATCTGGTTTGCATTGACCCAATCGGTTCCATGCATTTTACACCTCATTGTAAGACTTCTGCAGATGTCCCATTCTTTCTCTGCAGCTCTTATCTAGGCCACAGACAAACTAGCAAAGGTCACACATCCTTCTCTCCAGAGATGCTGCCTGTCCCGCTGAGTTACTCCAGCATTTTGTGTCTACCCCCCTGAAGTAAGTCTGAAGAAGGGTCTCGGCCTCAAACATCACCTATTCCCTTTCTCTAAAGATGTTGCCTGACCTGCTGAGTTACTTCACTAGGTTTTTTTTTGTCTATCTTCGTGAGATCACTCCCATACCCACTCCACCCCCAACCCCCCAGTGTTTCTTTTGTTCAGTGTCCCCCGCCATCGCTGATCCCCCTCCACCCCCTCTCCGGTTCCTGGTCTTCAGGAGCGAGCATGGTCCGGACTTGTCAGTTTCACCCCCCCCAATGGTTCCCGGTTCCACAATGGGTGAGCCAGGCGTGCTTTTGGAATATGGATGAGGCATTTGTACTCTTTCTACTTGTTACAGTTTTAAGCCAAAGGACTTAAATGTTACTTTCAACAATATTTATCAAATGTGCTGGCTTGGACAAGATTTTTATTCAGCTAACCTCCTAATAATCCATAATTGTGGGAGTAATTTGCACGTTAATTGCTGATTGCATCTAAGGTGACCTTTTACCCTCATTATTTAAACATGTCCATCAGCTTGTATGTGGCTAATAAAATGCTCAACTTGTCTCAATCAGAATTACACAGACTGCAGTTCCAAATCTGAGCAGAATGCACCTTACAGAAGCATGACAGCACTTTAGGGCACAGTGTCGGCACGGTGGCGCAGCGGTAGAGTTGCCGCCTTATAGTGCCAGAGGCCCTGGTTTGATCCTGACCATGGGTGCTGTCTGTACAGTGTTTGTACATTCTCCCTGTGACCTTTTGGGATTCTCCTGGTTGTTCCAGTTTCCTCTCACAGTCCAAAGACATACAGGTTAATCGGCTTTGGTAAAAAATGTAAATTGTCCCTAGTGTGTGAAATAGTGTGAGTGTACGGGGGTGATCGCTGGTTGACGCGGACTTGGTGAGCCGAAGGTCCTGGTTCCGCGCTAAAGACACAAAGTGCTGGAGTAACTCTGTAGGTCAGGCGGCATCTGGAGGACATGGATAGGTGACAATTTGGGTCAAGACCCTTATTTGGATTAAATGTAGGGGAAGGGGAGGGGTGGGGGGAAGCTGGAAGAGGAAAATGCAGGACAAAGCCTGGCAAGTAATAGGTGGATGCTGGAGAGGAGGCAGATGGGTGGAACAAAGGCCAGGAGTAAAAGCAAAAGGTGTGAGACAGGATTGAAAAAAAAAACATTCACATTAGATTTCACAGAGCGATCTCACAGTACAGATACAACATGTAGAGATTATTTCTCTGAAGAAGATATGAATTGTAAAGTCTCCACATTTAACATATTTAATCAACACCAAGAGATTGGTTACACTCTTTCAAAAGGAGGTTTGTGGTTATATTGGGTGGAATTTTAAACGTAAATTCAACAGTTTCCTTAAACAAATGCATTTAATAAAAATTATTATTAGAGTAAATAAGGAGCTAATTGTAAAGCGCATATGTTCATTTCTACCTCAATGCACCCATTAAGTATGGGAAATATATTCTGGTTCGTAGACATTATGACAAAATGACTTCTTTTCAGCCTCATTAGACAGCAAGAAGTTTGTCGTTTGTACATCATTTATCCTGGCTGTCAGTTCTTTGCATTTGCACTTTCATTTATTCCAGTAGCTAAAACAGTCACATTGTGAATAAACCTTCTGAACTGGGTTCTAATGGAGATTTACACAACATTTTCCCAGATAGAGTACAGCAAATATTTCCACATAAAACAATGCATGTGCTTCACATGTACTTACCTTGGAGGACTTACACAGTTCCCGCTGCATCAAAAAATCCCAGAGTATTATAAAGGACATTTTCCACCCCGGACACTTCCTGTTTGAACTGTTGCCGTCAGGCAGACGCTACAGATCTACAAGGACAAGGACAAACAGACTTAAAAACAGTTTTTACCCCACTGCTATAAAGGCACTAAATGTAGCTGCCAAGGAACGCAGGGGCGATACATACTAAGGGACTGTGGTACACTGTGAAATCGACAGAAGGATGTAGGGTTGGGTGTTTATGCGTGCTATTTTCATGATATTTATTTTAGTTGTTTATCTTTTTTAATATTTTACCTTGTATGTATCGTTAGCTTTCAGAATTGTTTGAATGGTGCACTGACTGGCTGACCTTTTTAAATTTCGTGGTACATGGTTCATGTTACAATGACAATAAAGAAACTATATATTCTATATATACAAGAGACGACACAAATAGGGCGACACGGTGGCGCAGCGGTTGAGCACATCAGCGCCTCTCCTTCCTGAGAAGGTTACAGAGATTCGGTATGTCAAAGAGGATTCTCTTGAACTTCTACAGGTGCACGGTAGAGAGCATATTGACTGGTCTGGTTCGGCAACTTGAACGTCCAGGAGCGGAAAAGACTGCAAAAAGTTGTGAACACTGCCCAGTCCATCACCGGCTCTGACCTCCCCACCATCGAAGGGATTTATCAGAGTCGCTGCCTCAGAAAGGCAGCCAACATCATCAGAGACCCAAACCATCCTGGCCTCACAGTCATTTCAGCGCTGCCATCAGGAAGAAGGTACAGGAGCCTGAAAACCATAATGTCCAGGTTCAGGAACAGCTTCTTCATTTCACCACTGCCATCAGGCAATTTTACTTCGGAGTCACGTGAGTGACTACGTGAAGAAGCCCACAACGACGCATGCGTGTCATATCGCTTTCACGCTTGCGAAACGACAGGCAGGGTGGAGCGTTCCCCCGCAGCGGTAAGTTTGAAACTGCGACCTGCAGATAAGTGATTTACTCTGCGGTAGTTTTTGTCCCCGTGCTGTTTTACACAGGGGGGGAAGCTGGACAAAATAGTGTCCACAAGTGCTGCGAGTGAAACTGGCTGGGGAGGACCGCGAAGTTGCTGGAGCCAGCAGCAGCTGAAGGCACAAGCCCCGTAAGGGATCAGCTGTGCCGAATTCTGATCCCGCGCCGGCCAGAACACCACGGCCGGGCGGGAGACTATTCAGAATGGGGCCGTCGACTTTTGACAAGTCGAAAACGGCAGGAGGCGGGGTGGAACGACGTTCCCCCGTAGCGACAATTTAAACCAGGACCTGCAGGTAAGAACTGCGGTCTTTTTGTGTTTTCCCATGCTGATTACAGGTGGAGAAACCAACGGGAAACAAAGAAGACAAGGTCTGCGACAAAGCTGGTGAGGGAGGACCGCGGAGCAGCGGGCAGCCAGCAGCAGCCAGCGGCACTCGGATCACCGATAGTGGGATCAGCTGTGCCCGATGTCGCCTCCGCACCAGCCAGATCCACGCGGCCGGGCGGTAAGGCTAGACACAAAAACAAACAAGGTCGTGGACTCAGAGGAGTCCGACTTTGAACAACCGCGGGCGGCCAGCGACCGAGAGCGCTGGAGCCGGATGGAGCGGTGTGTGGAGCATTTGCTCCAATGTGACAGACTCCGGGAGATGGAGTCGGGTCACTGTGGGCCCTATGATAAACCCACAGCAGTACCTCTTGAAGGGCTGCACAGTGCTTCTACCTCATCAGAGGGGAGCACTGCGGGTCAGTTCTGGGCTGACCTGGAAGAGGGGTCCGCAGAAGGAAAGACAAGTGTGCAAGGGGTGCAGGAACGAGAGAACCTACTGGACTAATAAAAGGGACTCCAACAAAAACCCACTACAGCCAAAGACAGCACCCCTACGCACCCACCAGCAGAACTGGTGAAAGCTCAAAGGCCCGGTACTCAAAACATGAGTCTTTTTTAGGCCATGGCCCAGGCCGGCCTTCTTGGAAGATGCGGGGACCTCCAACGCCAACCAAACTGAAAATCCAGACACCAGCGCAACAACAGCAGCGAAGAACCTACAAAAAGAAGTAAACCTGCCACTGGTAACTATGGAGGTAGGTGGGTCTGGTTCCCTACAAAATACAGGGAGCATGGAGGTTGGGGGGAGACTACACTCTTTTCTGAATGCATGGAGTATGTTAACAACCGATACTTACATCTTAAGCAGTATCCAGGGATATACAATAGAGTATATACACAAGTACAGCCCTCCAGTTCAACATATACCGAACCGAATGTTCGTGCTTTCTGATAAAGAAAAATCAAAAGCGCAAGCTGAACTGGAGCGTCTTTACGTAAAAGGTGTAATTGAGAAAACTCAACACGAACCATTAGAATTCGTGTCCAATATATTTACCAAAAACAAAAAAGATGGTGGTTGTCGCATCATCATAGATCTGACAAAATTGAATACATTTGTACAAAATATTCACTTCAAAATGGAAACCTTTGTTACTGCTAAACAATTAATTTCCGAAGGTTACTTCATGGCCAGCATCGATTTAAAAGATGATTACTATTCAGTGCCTCTACGAGGTGACCACAGATGTTACTTAAAATTCAACTGGATGGGACAACAATGGCAGTATAAAGCACTGCCAAATGGGTTATCATCAGCCCCAGGCTGTTCACAAAAATTTTGAAACCAGCCCTAGCGTTTCTACAGAAACGTAAACACATGGTCATGGCATATTTAGATGACATATTCATTGTGGGCAAAACTTTGGAATTAGCCAAACAAACTGTAACAGCCACAAAGCAGTTATTTGAAAAACTGATATTTATTATCCATCCAGTTAAATCTAAACTAACGCCTTCCACTACTATGGACTGTTTGGGGTTCACCATTGACTCAGTTCACATGTCGGTGACTCTGCCTAAGGGAAAGGCTAGAGATTTAATAGAGGCTTGCAATAATCCAATCATTGTCAGTAACCCTTCCATGGTACTACAAACTGATGCCAGTGCACTTGGGTGGGGAGCCACCAATACCATCACCAGCTGTGGAGGTAGATGGACTGCTCAGGAGGCATCATTATTACTCACACTGGGCATAAACTACCTGGAAATGTTGGGGGCATTCCATGGCCTAAAGTAATATTGTACTGGGTCATATCACCAGCATGTTAGACTACAGATAGACAATACCACCATGGTAGCAAACATTAACCACATGGGTGGAAACAAATCGACATCATGTGACAATCTGGCTAATACAATTTGGCAATGGTGTATCCAGAGAGATATTTGGATATCAGCCACTTACCTACGAGGAAGACTAAATTTAATGGCAGACACCAGGTCACGCAAATTTAATGAAAACACCGAATGGATGTTGAATAAAAAAGTATTTGCTTATATTACAGCAAAATATGGAACAGCAGATATCGATCTATTTGCATCCAGACTTAACCACCAGTTATCAAATTATGTTTCATGGGAACCAGACCTTGGGGCAGCAGCGACAGATGCATTTTCGCTGCATTGGGGGAAATTGTTTATTTACGCATTCCCTCCTTTCTGCCTCATCAGTCGGGTATTAAGGAAAATACAACAAGACTCTGCGTCTGGTATTTTGGTAGTACCCGATTGGCCTACTCAACCATGGTTCCCAGTGGTATTAAACATGGTATTAGAACCATGTATCACCATCCCACATAGACCAGATTTATTGCTACATCCCGTAACAAGGGATAACCACCCATGCCATAAACATTTGAACTTATTAATTTGTAGAGTTTAAAAACACCTCTACTACAACTGGGACTGACAGACCGAACAGTGAACATGATCTCGGCGGCCCAAAGACAGTCAACCAAAAAACAGTATCTGGTCTATATCAGGAAGTGGGAGATGTACTGCCAAATCGACTTACCTATGGCAGGGGACAGAGCATTACTCTGTTGGGACTCACCCACTGGTAACAAAACTTATGAGGGGAATTTTTAATACTAATCCTCCAAGAACCAGGTACTCCCAAATATGGGATGTAAGTATTGTCCTGAAGATGCTCAGGAATTGGTCTCCAGCAACAGCTCTGTCCCTACACGGACTGACATTAAAAACAGTCATGCTAATGGCATTGGTCATGGCACAGACGGTACAGTCACTGCATAAACTAAGACTGGACAACATGACTTCCTCAACAGAAAATATTATGTTTCATATCTATGAGTTAGTAAAGCAGAACAGACAGGGATCAACAGGCCTCAATATACAATTTAGGTCATAACCAACAGATGACCGTCTGTGTATAGTAAGACATCTGTCGTTATACATGGAGAAAACGAAAATCCTAAGAGGCAATGAGAAGGCACTTTTTTGTCAGCCACAAGCAACCACACAAAAGAGTGACGGTCCAGACCATCTCAAGATAGCTGAAACAGGTGCTAACACAGGCTGGGGTGGATACTAATATTTTTAAATCTCATTCCACCAGGGCTGCAGCTACATCAGCAGCAATACAGTTGAATGTACCAATGGACCAAATCCTCAAGACAGCAGGATGGTCTGGGGAAAAAACATTCCAATTATTTTACAACAAACCAGTAATGAAACCTGGAACGTTTGCAGAAACAATTTTAAGTTCTGTAAATTAATTTAAACCCATAAAAAGGGGTTATAATTTTGTGTTAATAAATTTTATGATTTCAATGTCGAATTCATGTCCAAATTATGTTAACACAATTCCTCCTACAGTCATCAAGGCAGACGTGATGCATGGACTCGTTTCCACGGCATGAAATCACAGAGCTTTAAAATCTTCACGTAGTCACTCACGTGACTCCGAAGTAAAATAGTAAGATTAAACGAGAACTTACCAGTTTGAAGCTTGATCTGTATTTTATGAGGAGTTACGATGAGGGATTACGTGCCCTCCGCTCCCACCCTTGGTCATATACATAATTGGTATCTCTTCTCTAATATTACCATGTTTAGTCATTACAGTTATCTGTGATTTCACACTGCTGCTTTGAAGAATGACACGCATGCGTCGTGGCGGGTTTCTTCACGTAATCCCTCATCGTAACTCCTTATAAAATACAGATTAAACTTCAAACTGGTAAGTTCTCGTTTAATCTTACTATTAAACACCACAACCTCATATAAGCTCACAATATAAGAATCACAATACACAATATATATATGGGTATGTTGTGAGTAAGTGTATATATACAGACTGAGCTTTTCTTTCTCTCTCTCTCGTTTGTCATATCACACTATATTTACATATTCTGTTGTGCTGCAGCAAGTAAGAATTTCATTGTTCTATCTGGGATATGACAATAAAATACTCTTAACTTGAGTTGCTGCCTTACAGCGCTTGCAGCGCCGGAGATCCGGGTTCGATCCCGTCTAAGGGTACTATCTGTACGGAGTTTGTATGTTCTCCCCATGACCCTCGTGGGTTTCTCAGAAATATTCTGTTTCCTCCCACACTCCAAAGACATAAAGGTTTGTAGATTAATTGTCTTGGTAAATGTAGAAATTGCCTCTAGTGTGTAGGATAGTGTTAATGTACGCGGATCGCTGGTCGGCACGGGCCTGTTTCTGCACTGTATCTCTAAAGTAATCTAAACTAAATTCTGCAGTAACTCAGCATCCCTGGAGAACATAGATAGGTGATGTTTTGGGTCCGGACACTTCATTGAAGGTGTGACACAAAAGGATCAAAGAGGCTCGAATTTTGAAGCTGCAGAAAGGAATGTAGATGAAGGGAGAGGGGAGGAAAAAAAGTGTGTCTACTTGGGGACCCGGTTCGTCCTGCCCTTCCTCTCTTCAAGCTTTCTCCCCCCCACCCCCACATTGTCTGAAGAAGGGTCCCCACCCAAAACGTCACCTATCCATGTTCGTTAGAGTTCCTGCCTGACCCGCTGAGTTGCTCCCACTTTGTGTCTATTTTTGTAAACCAGTATCTGCAGTTCTTTGTTTCAACAAGCACTTCGCAAGATATGAGGTGGTCACGATCCAAGTAGGAACTCTTTAGAAACAAGGAACTGCAGGTGCTGGTTTACACCAAAGTGTCCAGACGCAAAACATCACCCATCCTTTTTCTCCATAGCTGCTGCCTGGTCCATGAGTTACTAGTTAATTTTGTTAAAATTATTTGTGTCAGATTTGGAATATTGTGTATAAGATTTGTGCTCATTCTGATTTAACCATAAAAATATTTAAAAACAATTTGTTCCTCCTTATGGGCCTCCTGACAATTCAACATGTTCTGTTAAACATGCAAGCTTAATAATATTGGATATAATAAAAATATCATTACATTTTCTTTGTTCCATTTGAATCTGTGACAGATTGAGAATAGGAAATTTATCACCATCCCTGTATTGTGTGGAATGGACAATAAAATAGTAAGTTCTATCCCTTAATTTTGTTTTGTTTATTATTGTCACATGTACCAAGGTACAGTGACAATCTTTTTTGTTGCATGCTCTCTAGTCAGTGAAAATACTACACATGGGCTCAATCAAGCCGTCCACAGTGTACAGATACAGGATAAAGGGAATAATATATGTTATAAATTTAGAATGACTTGAATTGCCCAAGACTGGTGTCCTAGAAAATCACTGTATTCATCTTTTATGATTCATTCAAGTGTACCAATTGACAGAATAGACCTGTCTACACTTACAGGAGTAAGTTGTTTATACTGGATGTATAGTACTAAACAATTGTCACTGCAATAGGAGTCAAACATAGAGGCGATGTTACAATGTTTTAAACGTGCGTTCTATTTTGGGAAATTCTGTAAGTACATCTGAAGTTGTTTCGAACCAAAACGTCACCTATTCCTTTTCTCCAGAGATGCTGCCTGACCCGCTGAGTTACTCTGCAGTTTCTTCCCACCCATCACCTTGGTTTATCCATTTTAAAAAAGCTCCGCTAATCTCAGGCAAGTTCAAGGCGCTGTCAAGTTTCAGTCAGCTGTTCACACCAATGGTGAGATTTGGTAATGATTGAAATGCAACCTTATAAGACCATGTTCATTCTCAAAGTAGAATAAGAAGGAATTGCAGATTCCTGTTTTTATCCAAGATAGACACAAATAGTGCTGGAGTAACTCAGTGGGTCAGGCAACATCACCGGGGAAAAGGGATAGGTGATATTTCGGTCGGGACCCTCCTCAGACTGAAAGTAGTAGGGGAGGGGATGAAATACCAGAGGCTAGGAAAGACCAGGATTAATCTGGGCGGCAACAGATGACCTCAGGCAGGGTGGTTCCCTGATAGGCCAATTGTTGGCTAGGGAAGGTGTAATCTCAACAGGGATACATCTTCACAAACTGTGGAACTGGTATAATGACTAGGGTGAAGGGAGTGAGCATGGGGAGTGTTGGTAGATGTGATACAGCGTGGGAACAGTCTCTTTAGCCCACCTAGTCTACACACACATTCGATCCTATTCTATCACGAGGGACAATTAACAGAAGCCAGTTAACCTACAAACCCGCCCGTCTTTGGGATGTGGGATGAAACCAGAGCCCCCAGAGAAAACCCACGTGGTCACAGTAAAAACATGCAAAGTCAACATAGACAGCGCCCGAGGTCAGGATCAAATGCCGGGTCACTGGTGCCATGAGGCAGCAGCTCTGCCAGCTGCACCACTATACCACCCAGTTCAAAGATATAGAATATTATGATAAGGCTACATACAGTAACAATCAATGAGCTGACAATGTGTTAGGAATCAGAGACCCATATTAGAGGATACATAGTTCATGCAGGAGCCATTGATATATGCAAGAACCAGACTTTAAATTACACCCATTATATGTATTCATACTTATTGCCAGTGATCGGCTTTGAATTCACAACTAAGGTAGAGCTGTGTAAATAATCAAACTGTTCTCTTTTAAAACAGCAACTGCAATGTCACCCACAGCAGGAAGCCACTTGACATAAGTGGTTTGGAAACAGAGAAGTTTTTATATAAGATGGTTGCTATGTGTGTATCTTGTTATGTCTGTCCAACACTGGGAAAGGGTATATGTGATGTCACCTTGAAATGGCCCACCATACGGGGGTGGTCACTGGTCGGCGTGGACTCGGTGGACCCAAGGGCCTGTTTCCACACTTTAAATTCTAAAGTGTAAATCAATTTAGTGCAGAGATGTGGGGGTATGAAAAAAGTGGCTGAGAACAGATAGATGAATGGTCTGGGCAATATATTGCATATTTTAGTTAAAGTATTTGCCATGAGATATCCTCTATCTCAAACACACACACACAGGTTCATGGAGCTCCCAGATGGTCACCAAGACTCATCAGAAAGAAACATAGTCTTGAAAGAAGGTGGCAGCACAAGTAGATAGTGTGGTAAGATAAATGGTATGCTTGCCTTCCTTGCTCAGGGCATTGGGTATGTCAGGAAGTCTTTGTTGCAGCTCTGAAGGACTTTGATTAGGTCGTATTTGGAGTGTAGTTAGCAGTTCTGGTCATCCAATTACATTAGTGGAGGTTTAACAGAATGCCACCTGGATTAGATGGTTTCACTGCCAGGGAGAGGTTGGATAGACTTGGATTATATTCTCTGGAGCATCATAGGTTGAGGGGAGAATTGATAGGAGTACATATAATTAAGAAAGGCATATATAGATCAGAACCTTTTTCCCAGGATGGTAGTGTCCAACACAAGTGCTATAAGGTGAGAGGGAGAAAGTTTAATGGAGATGTGCGGTACAAGTTTTTCTACACAGAGAGCAGTGGGTGCCTAGGACATATTTCCAAGGATGGTGGCGGAGGGAGATACAATTGTGGCTTTTAAGAGGCTTTTAGATAGGCACATGGAAGTGCAGCATAGAAGGATATGAATCATGCACAGATGATTGACAGATAGATCATGTTCAGATCATTTAACTAGGCATAAATTTTAGCACAAACATTGTGGTCTTTTCTATGTTCTATGTATCATCAGTCATGTTTAATTTAGTTTAGTTTCCAGATACAGCGTGGAAACAGGTTGTTCGGCTCACTAAGCCCGTGCTGACTAACAATCATCCATATACTAGTTCTATGTTATTCCAGTTTCGCATCCTACACATTAGAGGACAATTTACAGAAGTCAATTAACCTACAAACCTTTACATCTTTGGAATGTGGGAGGAAACCGGAGCACCCGGAGAAAACCCATGCGGTCACAGGGAGAAGGTACAAACTCTGCACAGACAGCACCAGTAGCCAGGATAGAACCCGGGTCCCTTGTGCTGTAAGGCAGCAACTTTACCGCTGCCCCACTGTGCCGCATGCATTATCATTGTATCTAAAATTATAAAACTTGGTGTGTATTGGAGAGTTCTGCCCACGTAATCTCTCCGTAAGATCTGGTTATACTGAATTTAAAAAAGCCTGTTGTGGTGAAGGCTCCAGGCTCCAACTGGTTTTCTTTGCAACCATATATTGACACCAGCCTCCTAAACTCTGAGGGAATAAACTACAGTAAGTGACTCTATTGTGCATCAATGAATGATAGCAGCTCACCTCTGTATCAATGAATGACTGTAACCTACCTGGTCGCGTCGGTATGCATAATTACTGCACGAGTGAATGATTGCGGCTTACCTGAAGCCATATGAATGAACGTCAGCAGCTTTTCTGACCTGTGTTCCTGGAAGGTTAATGCAGAACAATCATTCTCAGGTGAAGAGGGAGATGCTAGTATCATTCATGTATTCTGTGACTACCATCTATAACTTTACTGCAATGTTTATTATACCATTAGTAAAACGTCCTTTGCGCGGTGACGAAATATCCAACTTCGGTTTTATATCAGTTTCACTGTCGTCCTGTTGAGTTTCACTGTCTGTATAACTTGAGTTCCACCTTTCCTTGATCATCATTGCTTTTTGCATATCTTTCATCCATTTGTTCTATGTGCCATCTATATCTCTTGTTCCCATATCTCCTGACTGGCAGTCTGATGAAGGGTCTCGACCCGAAATGTCACCTATCCCTTTTCTCCAGAGATGCTGCATGACCCGTTGAGTTACTCTAGCTTTTTGTGTCTAACGTTGTTTTAAACCAGCATCTGCAGTTACTTCCAACGCATTTGGTTTTACACTGCTGTACTCTAGGACATTCTTAGGGGTTTACCAGGAATTCAGAACTAAATTGTGAACACAGTAGAAAAAGAGTAGAGTTGCTACTTTACAGCATCAGTGGCCTGGGTTCAATCCTGACTATGGATGCTGTCTGTATGGAGTTTGTACGTTCTCCCTGTGACTACGTGGGTTTTCTCCAGGTGCTCTGATTTCTTCCCACACTCCAAAGATGTCCAGGTTTGTAGGTTAATTAGCTTCAGTGAAATTATAAATTGTCCTTGGGTTGTAGGAGAGTGTTGGTGTACGGGGTGGTCGCTGGACGGTGCGGACACGATGGGGCTGTTTCCACAATGTATCTCTAAAGTCTAAAGTGTTCTCACATGAATTCTTCATAAAGTCTTTAACAGGAGGAATTTCCCAATGGAGATATGTTTGGGTTTGAATGTAATTCTCTAGTCCTCAATTGACTGTCCAGCTGGAGGTACGTTCTCATGACTAATATCTCTGGTGATAACCAGAGATATTGTACCCCAGCAAGATTAACTGTTCTCAAGAGGAAGGCAAATAATTGGACTGCAAAAAAATAAATGTAAGTGGGAGCAAAATCATACGAAGCTTTCAGAAATATCTAAATGGTGTGGGTTTCAGAGACCAACATTTAATAGGTTCAATGGAATATATGCTTATTTTGAGTAAAACGGCAAAGCCCAGGGGTAAGAAAGAGGTGAACTGAAACACCACAACATGCAATTTTATTTATTTTTTGGCTGGGGAAGCAAGGCTGTTAAAAAACACTCTGTTTTTCTCTATGGTGAAAATTGGGCCTGCAAATTGAAAAATAAATAAATAGTCAACTCTCCTGATGTTCAGCGGAATGTAAAATAAGTTCAGCAGATTCGGTGCAGAGGTTAATGCACGTCTGTATTTGAAGAACAAACCTCAGCAATAAATTTGCTACTCCATAATTTAAAAAAAATCAACTCTGTAAATTTGCAAGTGTCTTCTTTAATGAACACCCCCCAGAGTCTTGGAGCATTCCTGTGCTGACTTAGTCGGTGGGAAAGAGCAAGGCACTTTACAATAGAGCGATATCTGGTGACCTTTATTAATCATGTTCATGTTATAGGAGCAGAATGAGGCCATTCAGACCAACAATCCACTCCGCCATTTCAATCACGGATGATGTATCTTTCCTTCGCAATCCCACTCTCCTGCCTTCTCCCCATAATCCTGACAACCAATCGTTCCAGTTTAGTCCTGACCTCCAGCTCTGTCTGTGTGGAGTTTGCACCTTCTCCTTACCAGCTTTCCTGGACACTCCGGCTTCTTCCCAAATTCCAAAGACTTGCAGCATGGTAAGTTGACTTTAGACTTTAGAGATACGGAGTGGAAACAGGACCTTTGGCCCACCATGAACGCGTTCACCACACTAGGGACAATTCACAATTTTACTGAAGACAATTAATCTACAAATCTGCATGTCTTTGGAGTGTGGAATGAAACCAGAGAACCAGGAGAAAACCAGCTCAGTTACAGCGAGAACGTGCAAACTCTATATAGATAGCGTCCGTAGTCAGGATCGAACATGGGTCTCTGGCGCTGTAAGGCTGCAACTCTACCCCTGCGCCACCATGCTATCCTACAAATGCAGGGAATGGTGGGATATGGATTACTTGCAGGCAGACGAGATCAGTTCGGCTAAGCATCATGTTCGGCACAAACATAGTGTGCAGAAGGTCCCCTTCCTGTACTGTACTGTTCTACAAATAATGTAAATGGGGAGAGACAAGATTGCTTAATTGTCGTATGCACCGGGAACATTACATTACATTAAGTGGCTTTCACTCCAACCGAGGTTGAGTGGTGCCATCTGCATTTTGCAGTGGTGCTCAAGGGTAAGCTGCGTGGATGAGCAGTCCTCTCCCAGCAAGAAAGAAAGAGCACAATACATGACAGAAATTAAACATAAAACCATCCACCACAGTGGGACCAGCACGTCCCGCTGTGATGGAAGGCACAAACGTCCAGTCAGTCTTCCTCGTTCTGTGGTCCCGTGGTCGGGGCCCTGAACCCTCCGCAGTCACTGTTACGGACAGCACGAAACTCCGACGTAGGGACAGATTGGAACACCCCGCGGCTTGGAATTCCCGAATCGGCCGCTTCCTACCGGAAACCGCGGCGTCACGATGCCAAGTCCACAGGCCCAGTGGTCGAGGCACCTCTTCAGACAATCCTCGGCGAAGGTCGCAGGCAGCTCCACGATGGTAAAGTCCATGCCACGCCCGCATCTAGAAGCTCCACAGACCGAGCTCCAATGTTGGAGCAGGCCCCCGCGGTGCGCAATGTTGAAGTCCATGCGGTGCCTGCTGCTGAAGCTCTAGGCTCTGGGACGGTCTCTGGTCGGAAAGGCCGCACCAAACCAGTTGATAGGCCGCGAGGGGGGCGAAAATGCAACACGGGGGAAAATTGCCTCTACGCCGAGGTAGGTGACTGGAAATGATTTCCCGCGTTACCCCGCCAGCAACTCCGGCATAAGACACACCGAAAGACACTAATAAATACATTAGGACACAGTAAAAATAACAAAAAGTGGAAAGAAACACACGAGTTGGTGGTGGGGTTGCCGCACGCAGGCGCCATCTTGTTGCTATTCTTGCACCGGGAACAGGATAATACAACTCTTACTTGAGACAGATTCACAGGCACATTAATGCAACCACACAACAAATAAATATACAATAATCTATTACAATCAACAATACGAAAAACTATATCAGTAATTCGAGGTAGCCCAACCACATGAGTGCATTGTGCTTCTTGAAACGAAAGTTTGTTAGGTTGTGCAACGATTGAGAAATTGGCTTAATCATAATCTTATAAATGTGGTTGGGTAAAATAATACTTAGTTTATATAACACACCATTATCAATTGAATAGCACATTCAAAGCTTGATCTAATTATTAAAATGTTTATTGCAGTGACATTAATATTTAATGCTATATATGCAACATGTACCTACTTCTGCGCCAGCACTCAAATTGTGAATAATCAGACCAAAAGCAGCTTCACTCGCTGTTTAAACAGAGGTGTCATTTTTCTTGGCTGCACCAGCAAATATGTTCCATAATAAAAAATTAATAATGACTTCTCCCCCATAATTACGTGATGGTTTTACACATTGCTCTTAATTTTACTGTATGGAAATAACGTAGCAGGAATTCAATTGAAAGTTCTGGAGGATCTGCCTATAATGAAGTTTTACAGATGCACATATTTCCCAAGTGACTTCTAGCAGATGTTTCTGCCTGCGTAGATTTCTGTGATACTCTTGATAAATGGATAGAGCAACAGAAGCTGCCATTTGCAATGAACGGGCAAGTTCACACACAGTGGAAAATATGGGAACCACAATTTGTGAAGCATCTTAATTGATGCTCATTAAACACACAGAGTATCTTGTTCTCCAGAGATGCTGCCTGACCCGTTGAGTTACTCCAACATGTTTTGTCGGTCTCTGGTATAAGCCAGTTCCATCCTACACAATTTATCCCTTAACATCAGGAAGACAACATAAATAAACAAGATTACATTGAATCTAATCTCTGCCAGCACCTGATCCATATCCCTCCATTCCCTGCATATTTATGTGCCTATCCAAGAATCTTAAATGGAACTTCTGCTACCATAGCAGAGAGTGAAACTGCAGAGATAATGTCAGGTGTGGCATCATTAATAACCTCAAGGCCAGAAACTTAAAAAACATTCCACAGGAATTTGTGTAGATCATTTAATTACCACAGTAAGCCCTTCCATTAAACTGCACTAAAATAACTAATTAAACTTTCTGCAATTGTAAATTGCCATATGCAGATCCCCATATCTGAGGACAGATGTGGTGGCATTGAGGAGGGTCCAGAAGATGTTTACCAGAATGATCCCAGGAATTATTGGGTTAAAATATGATGAGCATTTGAAGGCACTGGGCCTCTACTCGCTCGAGTTTAGAAGGGTGAGTGGGGACGTCATTGAAATTTACCAAATAGTGAAAGACTTGGATAGAGTGGATGTGGAGAGGATGTTTCACTAGTGAGAGAGTCTAGGACCAGAGGCCATAGCCTCAGAATAAAAAGACGTGCCTTTAGAAAGAGGATGAGATGGAATTTCTTCAGTCAGAGGATGGTGAACCTGTGGCATTCATTGCCACAGAAGGCTGTGGAGCTGCCATTGGGTATTTTTAACGTGGAGATTGACAGATTCTTGATTAGTGAGGGTTATGGGGAGAAGGCAGGAGAATGGGGATGAGAGGGAAAGATAGATCAGCCATGATTGAATGGCGGAGTAAATCTGTTGGGCCAGATGATCCTAGAACTTATGAACTTACACTTGATGGCAAGGCTTTAAATTCTCTATAATTGGGACATGACTTTAATTTCCCATGTCCCATGGGTTCAATGTAAAGTGAGTTCAGCTGGTGGGCTGCTGGCTGAGTGGAGGGGCCCCTTCAGGCCGGCAACGTTTCAGCAGTTGTCGGGTTTCCAAGCAGTTCGGTCCGACTGAGCATTAATTTGCAGCTAGTTGGCATTCGTGTTGACCCCGGCAGCAGGAGGCTTGGCACTCAGCCACAGCTCGGCTCAATTAGCTCCTCACTCACATCCGAGTCAGCAGACCGTCAGTTGGTAAAGCGTAGATCTGAGTATGTAATTCAGGCTGATAGTTCGGTGCGGCAGTGAGAGAGCGCAAAGTGCCATCCTTCTGAATGATGCATTGAACCAATTTCTTTGTTGAGGTGGACATAAAATATTTAGTGCTTTGTAATGAAGAGCAGAGAGTTCTGCCAGCACCCCATTCAGCAGTCCGGCCTCGAATAAGATGCACAGTGTGTCGTGAAACCCATTCCTGTTCAGTGGACCGAAAGAAACATGTGCGCTGTATTCTTCATCTGGAATTCATTTCTGCTGAAGTCACCAATTGCCATTATCGATGCCAATTTTTCAATTCCAATTTTTTTGAATGCTTGAGTTTAAATCACCTGAGATTAAAGCGGAAATTGACAGATTCGTGATTAGAATTGGTGTTAAAGATGTAATGGGGAGAGGCCGCACAGTCGCGCAGCAGTAGGGTTGCTGCCTCACAGTGCCAGAGACCCTGGTTCGATCCTGACTATGGGCGCTGTCTGTGTCATAGAAAGGTAGAAAATAGGTGCAGGAGTAGGCCATTCGGCCCTTCGAGCCTGCACCGCCATTCAATATGATCATGGCTGATCATCCAACTCAGTATCCTGTACCTGCCTTCTCTCCATACCCCCTGATCACTTTAACCACAAGGGCCACATCCAACTCCCTCTTAAATATAGCCAATGAACTGGCCTCAACTACCTTATGTGGCAGAGAATTCCAGAGATTCGCCACTGTGTGAAAAATGTTTTTCTCATCTCGGTCCTAAAGGATTTCCCCTTTATCCTTCAACTGTGTCCCCTTGTTCTGGACTTCCCCAACATCGGGAACAATCTTCCTGCATCTAGCCTGTCCAACCCCTTAAGAATTTTGTAAGTTTCTATAAGAAACAGTGTCTGTTTGTAAGTTCTCCCTGTGACCGCGTGCATTTTCTCCAAATGCTCCAGTTTCCTCCCACATCCTAACACGTGCAGGTTTGTTGGTTTGTAGACACAACGCATGGCATAACGGCCACAGCAATTAATTTTCTGATTTTGTCCTTAAACCCTTGGAGGTCATGTAATCAACAACATGGGAATTCATGAAACTGAGGTTTAGTTATTTTATGACTTTCCAGATTAATGTCAACTCTCACGTCAAGAGGAAGAGAGCTGGCATGGTGTTGAATAATTGTTCAGCACTGATGCCCACCATTAAAAGTTCTGTGAACAGTTTTGCTGGAAAGTCACAAATTTGCAAAGTTTCACCGAGCAGAGATATGCGAGAGAAACAGTCTGTTTCATCTTTGCCTTGAGTCCAGGCTTGAGCAGATGGTACCCATCCCTTCCTGATAGCTGTCAAGGGGAATTAATTGAAATTAATCTATATCTGGTCTTAATCTGGCGATCCCCAGGTGTGCAGGAGAGAGCATATTGACCAGTTGCATCACAACCTGATTTCGGCAACTCGAAGGCCCAGGAACGAAGAAGGTTGCAAAAAGTGGTGAATACTGCCCAGTCCATCACTCGCACTGACCTCCCCACCATCAAAGGGATCTACAGGAGTCTCTGCCCCTAAAAGGCAGCCAGCATCAGCAGAGACCCGCACCACCCTATTTACATTCTCATTTTACTCCTGCCTTCAGGAAGAAGATGTACAGTAAGAACATGAGAACTGTCACATCCAGGATCAGGAGCAGCTTCTTCCTAACAACCATCAGGCTATTAAACACTACAACCTCCGGATAAGCTCCGAACTACAGAGGTTTGGGGAGAGAACAATTGTTTTTATTGTTTTTGTCTTTGTGCTATTATTGTTTTTTTAATATACTGAACACTATTTGTTGTTTATAGGGTGTTTCTAGGTATTAAGGTATTGTTACATATCTGTTGTGCTGCTGCGTAAGAATTTCATTGTTCACTTTCAGGACATATGACATCCTTGACTCTCTCTCTGACATTAGTCTGATCCTAGTGCTGGCCATTTACCAACCAAAGGTGTTTCACTGTACATTCTGACACCACCTCTCCCTGAGGGCAGGGGGATTAGTGAGAGAGAGATGCATGCACATTCCACACAGCTAGCCTGAAATTAGAAAGATGTCACCTGGTGGTAAGGAAAAGTCGATCTTTAGCAATGACGATTATTTTTATCCAAGCCAAATGCGTAATCCAAGCAACACTAGCAATACATGCGTGCACACATATATGCGTACACACAAACTCACACACATATATACACGCACACAAATAGGCACACGCACACAAACACACAAGCGCAGTTACACACATGTATGCATATGTGCACACATATACTTGTACACACGCATATAGGCATAGGCAGAGAAACACATATGCACAAACACACACATGCACATGTGCACCTGCACGTGTACACACACACATACGTGTGCGTGCACATACGCACACACACACACACAAACACACACACACACACACACACACACACACACACACACACACACACACACACACACACACACACACACACACACACACACACACACACACACACACACACACAGAAATGAGAGCAGCTAATCACAGTAAAGATCATTCACAGAACAACTTAAGTGCCCTTCAACATCATTTGAAGTTGTCAGCTCCACTTATAAGTACACTGCTGGAGTGTATGTACAAAGCACACCAGTGGCCCCTACAGACAAGACTCAGAATGTGCTTTAGTTTACATACAGCTTAACCTTGGTCAGCTCATGCTCATCCATACGCTAACAGTAATGGTGATGTCCATTTGAGTGCACAGTGTGGAAGGATAATGCACCCCATTACCAGAGCTCGGTTCGTCTTGGACATCTTGCTGTCCTGGGAGATCAATAGGTTGGGGCCGACCAAAGAGCATCTCTCACCGGGTTGACGATCTTCCAGCAACACTTGAGGTATGTCTCAGAATCTGTCCCTGGGAACAGTCTATAAATCAGAGAGTCCTCCGTTCAGAACAGGTCAGGATGAACCATGACAAGGCTGTTCTTTCCACAGGTGTGATTTTCAAGTGGTGTCGAACTTTAGTTCAGATTTACAGCATCCACAGGCCCAACTTTAATATATATATATTGCGTGCAGTTGTGGATCGCCACCACTGTAGAGTTCCATTGGTTATTATCTGCACCCAACTGCCTGTCCGTCAACTAATTCTCAGTCCACACAAGTATATTAATCCCAATTGCACAAGAATTTACTGTTGTGCGATAATCTCTCACGTGGGCTTCTTAGATAGAGAATTCCAAAGGGAATTTCAAACCAGGTGCAGTAAACCCTCGTTATAACTGACCGTAGCGGAGGGGGCAATAGTGTCCGTTATTGCCGATTGCCTGCTATAACCGAGTAAGCAGTTTTAAGTACGTTTAAAGGAACAAAGAACTGCAGATGCTGGTTAATGCACAGAAGGACTCAAAGTGCTGGAGTAACTCAGTAGGCCGGGCAGCATATCTGGAGAACATGGATAGGCAACGTTTCAATTCGGGATCCTTTTTCAGACTCTCGGTCTGGAACTAGGCCTGGAATCCAGGTGATTGAGGGGAGGTTTGGAGGATCCATTGGTCACGGTCTGTGGGCGGCTGGAGTGGGGGGAAGGGTCGTCGGTGGAGGGGATGGTAGCAGTGGTGGCGGGCGCGGCCTGGATGCGGCTGGGGAAGCGGTTTGGGCTGAGGATGGTGTCGGCAGCAAGGCCTGGCAGTGAAGGTCGGTAGGTCCATCTGCTTGAACTGAAATCTGTCATAAAGAGCTTCATAAAAACGACTGTTTACTGTAATTTAAAATGGAGAAACGGGGGATTGCAGATACTGGTTTAACAAAATATGCAAAGTACTGGAGTAACGCAGTGGGTCAGGCAGCATCTTTGGAGGATAGGCAACGTGATGCTGCCTGATCCACTGAGTTACTCAAGCGTTTTATGGGTTTTTTAAAGGTTAAAATGAAGTCACTTCCCCGGGAGCCATTTTGCATCGACCAAACGGGGTGAAAGGTGAACGGGACCTCATCCAAATTAGAACCAGGCACAGCAGAATTTTAGATAACTCCAATTTCAATTAGACAGGCAGGCAAGAACCGCTCTGCAACAGTCATGCCAAAAGAGAACAAAGGCTTAGATAGGAATTTCAGCAGCAGATGAACTGAAGCTGAGACAAAGATGGCCCCAACAATCAATGTGGAAGTATGAAGCATATTTGAGGATCAAAGTAACAGCAAATCTCGAACAGTGTGGTTCAAACTTATGAGAATAAAACTGAATGTAATCAATGGCTAGAGAACTGTATTTTTGGCGGTAATGATATCAATCACGGCTGCCTGCTCTCTTCATAACAAAGCCAAGTGACTGGAAATTGCATTGTGTGATATTCACACACAATTGTTCAAATGAAAAAGCTTCATTTTAAAGTGTTCGCCTTTGGACAATCGGTAAAATAATTTCATCCTTATGCATTATACATGCAAGCACTAACATTACAGTGGTGGTCATACGTTTGCAAAGCTTCTCGACTTCACAATAAGTATGATAGAAACCCAGTTCACTGCTCAAAGGTTAACATTTTTAACAGCAGCTGTGATAAAGTACTCCACATTTTGTTGGAGAAATTAAAGATAATTAAGGACTTTATCTTGCACTCAACATTACAACATTATCTGTACTGTACATTGTAATCATGTATAGTCTTTCTGCTGACTGGATAGCACGCAACAAAAGAAGATTTTTCACTATAACCATATAACCATACAACAATTACAGCACGGAAACAGGCCATCTCGGCCCTTCTAGTCCGTGCCGAACACGTATTCTCCCCTAGTCCCATCTACCTGCAGTCAGACCATAACCCTCCATTCCTTTCCCGTCCATATAACTATCCAATTTATTTTTAAATTACAAAATCGAACCTGCCTCCACCACCTTCACTGGAAGCTCATTCCACACAGTTACCACTCTCTGAGTAAAGAAGTTCCCCCTCATGTTACCCCTAAACTTCTGTCCCTTAATTCTCAAGTCATGTCCTCTTGTTTGAATCTTCCCTACTCTCAGTGGGAAAAGCTTATCCACGTCAACACCTTGGTACACGTGACAATAAACAAAACTAAACTAAAACAGCTGGTTGAGCTGCTGCTTCACAGCACACGAGACCAGGTTTCAATTCAGACATCGGGCGTTGTCTGTATGGAGTTTACACATTCTCCCAGTGACCACGTATCTTTTCTCTGGGTGCTCCGGTTTCCGCCCACTTTCCAAAGACGTGCAAGGTTGCAGGTTATTTGGCATCTGTAAATTGTCCCTAATATGTAGGGAGTGGTTGAGAAAGTGAGATAACATAGAACAAGTGTAAATAAAGTTTTTTTTTATTTTTTTTTTTAATATTTTATTTTTATTAGAAGTACAGTCAATTACAGTAATACACATCACATATATCTTATTACATTTTGTTGTACCACTTCGTTTTTCGAGCTTTAAAAAAAGGTAGAAATAAAAGAAGGAAAGTGAGCAAGAGTCATGAAGGTGCAGGAAAGTGTTGGGAGAAGAAAGCCCCTTAGGGAAGAAGTTAGAGAAGGAAGTAAAGAAAGAAAATAGACCCTAGAAAGAAAAGAAAAAAAAGGAAAAACAATCGCTCTATTATAACACAAAACTCTGCAAAAAAGGATATACCAACCGTGTTTTTTTTTTTTTTTTATTTTATATCCCCCGTTACCAGATCCTGGTACCATTTATATTTTAAATTACTATTGCACCTTATGCTTGTAATAGTTCCATAAATGCAGACCACGTCTTTTGGAAGTGGTCTGCTTTGCCTGCTAGGAGGAGTCTCATCTCTTCCAGGTGTTGTGTTTCGAACATGTTTGAAATCCACATTTTTATTGGTGGTATTGGAGCATTTTTCCAAAATTTGAGTATAAGCTTTTTTCCCATTATTAGCCCGTAATTAAGTAAGTTCTTTTGAAACACGTTTAGTTCGGGGTTACCTTCCGATATTCCAAAAATGATCCATTCTGCTTTTGGTACAAGTTTTATTTTAATTAATTTTGTGAAGATTTCAAATATTTTGTTCCAGAATTTTGGGATTTTTATACAAAAAACAAAAGAGTGCGCTACGGTAGCTTCTTGTGACTGACATTTATCACAAATGGGTGAGACATTGGGGAAAAGTTTATTTATTTTAGTTTTTGAATAATATAGTCTATGTAATGTTTTGAATTGAATTAGAGTATGTCGTACGTTGATCGAGCATTTATGCACACATATAGTAAGTGTTTATCCCAGCTCTCTTTTGAAATTTTTATAGCTAGTTCTTGTTCCCAGTCTCTTCTAATACCATCGGTTGTAGGTATTTCTATATTTAAAATAATGTTGTATAAGTATGATATTAGATTTGCTGATTCAGCCTTTGTCTTCATGGCTTCATCCAATAAGTCTGGGATGTTATGATAGTCTTTTGTGTATTTTTTCAGATAGTCACAAATTTGAAGATATTTAAAATATTGATTATTTTTCAAATTATATTTCAGTTGTAATTGTTGAAATGATAATAATTTTCCTAATTCATACAAGTCTCCGAGCATTTTGATTCCCATTCTTTCCCATTGTGTAAATGATTTATCTATAATTGAAGGTTTTAACGACGGGTTATTGACTATTGGTATTAAAAGAGATAGATTTCTTAATTTAAATTCTGTTTTATTTGTTTCCAAGTTCTAATTGTGCTATGTATCATCGGATTTTTATTATAATTTTTGTTATTCAAATTCGTTGGTGAGAGGAGAGTTGCTCCTGTATTACACGGAGAGCAGTCCTCTCTCTCCATTACAATCCAGTCCACCTGCTGGGCAGTATTGTTCAGCAGGTGAATCATATTTTTAATATTTACTCCCCAATTATAGTACATAATGTTAGGGAGGGCTAGACCACCCATCTCTTTTGGTTTACTAAGGTGTGCTCTTTGTATTCTGTGGGATTTATAATCCCATATAAAATTTGTAATGTCTGAGTCTAGTTTTTTGAAAAACTTTTTGAAAGATATATAGGTATTGATTGAAATAAATATAGTTGTGGTAAAAAGATAATTTTTATAGCATTTATTCGACCTATTAAAGACATCGGGAGAGTTTTCCAGAATTTGATTAGATTATTAGTTTCTTAAGTAAGGGGCTATAATTGGCATTAAACATAGCGTGATTATTTCTAGTGATTTCAATTCCTAAATATTTAAATTTTTCTGTGGCTATTTTAAAGGGGAATTTCAAGAGATGTGTTGAGTCTTTCGGTTTTATCGACATAATTTCACTTTTGTTCCAGTTTATTCTGTATCCTGAGAAAGATCCAAAGTCCTCAATTAGATTTAATATGTTTGGTATACTGATTTGGGGGTTTGTGATATACAGTAGTACATCGTCTGCGTATAAGGATATTTTGTTATTTGAGTATTTTGTATTATAACTGTAAATATCCAGGTGTGTTCTGATTTTTTCAGCTAAAGGTTCAATTACCAGAGCAAATAACAGCGGTGATAATGAACATCCTTGTCTATTGCCCCTTGATAATTGGAATTTCGTAGATAATATATTATTAATTAATATTCTAGCCGTGGGTTTGTTATATAATAATTTTATCCATGCGATGAAGTTCTATCCCATTTGAAATTTTTGCAATACTTTAATCATATAATCCCATTCTACTTGATCAAACGCTTTTTCTGCGTCCAATGAAATGATAGATTCTTGAGGTTTATGAGAGTGCATTATGTTAAGCAGACGTCTCAGGTTATTAAATTAATGTCTCTTAGGTATAAATCCCGTTTGATCCTCATTTATTAATTTACTAACATATTGACTAAGTGTAAATAAAGTTACCAGTCCAGTTACCAGTTACCAGTTTGGCGGTGCAGGCTCGAAGGGCCGAATGACCTCCTCCTGCACCTATTTTCTAATTAATTGTTTACAACAATGTTTATAATGGGTTCGGAGAGTTTTTGTGTTTCAGCTTAAACGTTTATTTGATGTAATTAATTTTAATAGATTTTGATTGTTAGCGTTACTCAAAAGTATTGATAAAATTTGGAAGCTTTGAAAGGCAACAAAACCAGGACAGGCCCATCGGGTCAACTTACACACAACGACCAACACATCCCATTTTCACTGGTACCACCTGCCTGCAGCTGGGCCATCTATACTATTACTAAAACTCTCATCTTGGCCACTTCTGGTTTGCTTTTTTTTCTAAATTGCACAAAAACAGTACCCTTTATCGCCACCTTACTCACCTTTCTCCTCTGCTCCAAGTGCACCAAGATTTGATCTGATCGTTGAAAGATTACAAAAGTTATGAAGGTTTAAAAAAATTGTGAGATCAGCAGATTTGTCTTCTCGCCTGTCAGTCAACATGAAGGTAACGCCCCTTCCGGCACCCGCTGGAGAATTAAACCCTGGAGGCGGGGCTGAGTTCACAAGTAGTGGTGATTGAGTCCGCAAGAATGTAGTCGGGGAAGCCGCTGTGTGTAGTCGAGAAAGCCACTGTGTGGATTCGGGAAAGCCGCTGTGTGGAGTTGGGAAAGCCGCTGTGTGGAGTTGGGAGGTGCTGTGTGATGCCGCGGCCAGAGGCCGCTGAGTGAAGTCCTTCCGCCCACACATCCTCCTCCCCGACACGCCACAAACACCCTCTTCCCCCTTCCCCCCTCCCCTGCTCCCCACACACTCCCCCTCCCCCACACATACCCACATCCCTTTACCCCTTCCCGTTCCTCCCCACTTCCCCTACCTCTATACACCCCCCCCCCCACACCACCCCCACCTCCCACACCACCCCCCCTCCCACACCACCCCACCCACACCACCCGACCAATCCCACATGCCCCCCTCTCCCACACCATGGTGGAATATTGCATTGGAGAATGGGTTGCATTGGGGGACCAGGCCTCCCATGTGACTGGCTACTCCCTCAACTACCTCCTCCAGCAGCTTGTTCCACACATCCACCAGTGAAAATGTTACCCCTCAGGTTCATTACCTTTCCCCCCTCACCTTAAAAACATGATTCAAAACATCACCCATTCCTTCTCTCCAGAGATGCCACCTGTCCCATTGAGTTACTCCAGCAGTCTGTGCCTATCTTGTGCCTAATTTAAACCAGCATCCACATAACTCCTAACATAAGTTGTGTGAGAAGGAACAGCAGATGCTGGTTTACACTGAAGATAGACTGAAGATGACAAAAAGCTGGAGTAACTCAGCGCGTCAGGCAGCATCTCTGGAGAAAAGGAATAGGTAACATTTCATGTTGGGACCCTTCTTCAGACTGAGAGGGAAATGAGATGAAAAGGAACAAAACAAATTAATGAAAGGTGTGCAAAAAGGACAAATCAAAACCAGCAAAGAATGGCTAGAAAGGCGTTATTTGTTTAGTTTAGTTAGATAAGATATCGTGTGGAAACAGGCCCTTCTTCCCAACAAGTCTGTGCTGACCAATGATCACCCGTACAATAGTTCTATGTTATCCCAGTCTCACCTCCTGCACACTAGAGGCAATTTACAGAAGCCATTTAAACTCCAAACCTGTACATCTTTGGGAGGTGGGAGGAAACCGCAGCACCTGGAGAAAATCCATGTTACAGGGAGAACATGCAAACTCTGTGCAGTCAGTACCCATAGTCAGAATCAAGCCTGGGACCTTGGCAATGTTTAGTTTAGTTTAGAGATACAGCACGGAAAAAGGCCCTTCGGCCCGACCGTGCTAACCAGTGATCACCTGTATACAAGTTCTATTCTGTACACTAGGGACAATTTACAGAAGCAAATTAATCCACAATCCCCCCAATTTTTGGAGTGTGGGTGGAAACCAGGGCGGGAAAAACCCAGGTGGTCACAGGGAGAACGTGCAAACTCAGTACAGACTACAGCCTTAGTCAGGATCGAACCTGGGACTCTGGTGTTGTAAGGCAGGAACTCTAAATCTGTGCCACCATGCTGCCCCCACTGTGTTTAGCTTCATGTATTTTAGGGAAACACAAAAAAGAGGAAGATTGTATAAAGCTATATCTTGAAATTAAGTCATAAATAGGACAAAGTAAAATGGCCATAACCTTCCCTGTGTGTTTTAGTTTGTGTAATGAATAACTAGTAAATATAAATGGTCATTTATTATATCTGGGGCTTTTGAAACAATGATGTCATGTCAGTCCTTTTAAAACTATAATGTTTACAACAGTATGCTGGCCTGACCCTGGCAAGCTTCAGTGATGAATTTGAATTACTTCACTCCATTATTGTTATTAATACTGGTTTATTATTGTCAGGTACAGCAAGATACAGTGATAGACTTTATTTGCATGCTGTCCAGGAAGAAGATGCCAAGTATAACTAGGCAGTGCAAGAGGGAACAAGAACCAGAGCAGAATTAAGTGTTGCATTTACAGAGAAAGTGCCGATAAAGATAAGATGCAAGGGTCACAGTAAGGTACAGTGGAAGATGGGGACTTTAACCTTAGCTCATGAAAGGTCTGCTTGAATGCCTGATAACAGGTGAAGGAAGAAGAAGGAATGACCGGGGTGTCTTTGATTATGTTGGCCATTTTTCCAAAGCAGCGTGGTGTCAATGGTGGGAAATCTCTGTGATGGACTAGTCTACATCTATAACACTAGGGCAGCACGGAGGCACAGCTGTAGTGTTGCTGCCTTACAATGCCTGATACCCGGGTTCGATTCTGATGACAGGTGCAGACAGCATGGAGTTTGTACGTTCTCCCCATGACCTGTGTGGGTTTTCTTTGATCCTCTGGTTTCCTCCCACACTCCAAAGACATACAGGTTTGTAGGCTATTCGGCTTCTGTAAAATTGTAACTTGTCCCTGGTGTGTGTAGGATAGTGTTAGTGTGCGTGGATCACTGCTTGGCGCAGGCTCGGTAGGCCGTACTGTATCTCTAAAATAAACTAAATTAAACTAAATTAAATTATACCAAACTAAATTAAACTCTCGGACTCTTGGAGAAAAGAATGTTCAAGCAAAGGGAAATGCAGTACACTGACATGAAAGGCAATAGAACACTTTCCCTGTCATTGGCCACATACATAGGTGACTTCTAACATTGACCTTGACATCAGTGAGAGTTATGGGAATGGCTGAGCAACATTAATAACTGTGGGGCCAAGAGGCAAGAGGATACATTTAGCCTCTTGAGCCCCTTTCCCCGTTCATTGTCACAGTCAATCTGTGACTCATCCCTATTTGGCTGCTTGTTCCCCATATTACTTAATGCTTTTTCTTAAAAAAGTCTCAGGTTTAAATGGAGCTTGTCTCAATTGCAAGTTTCAATTGGGTCTGGAGTTATGCATGTGTCCTAGGAACTTGGAATTGGAATCAGGCATAGACCATTTAGCCTTTTCTGCCATCCATAGTAAGTGTATTGCTGGATTGCATCACAGGTTAGATTGGGGTGGGAGATTGCAACCTTCACATGGTCCACGCTTTTTCGATTAATACAATCAACCCCACGTGCACAAACAAATAGATCAAATAGAACAAGTTGGCCTACAACTATAGGCTGTGCACGCCATACGCAAGGAGAAGAACAGCTTGGATTGGGAACAAACAAAGCCAGATAGTCTGATTTCTGTGGTGGGTGTAATTTTAAACTTCATTATTAAGGATGAGGTTTCAGGGTAATCGGGAAGCACGATAGCATTAGCCAAAGTCAGCACGGTTTTGTTAAGGGGAGATCTTGCCTGACAATTCCGGTAGAGTTCCTTGAGCAGGTTACAAGGAGGATAAACAAAGGAGAGTCAGTGAATGTTTTTGACTTGGATTTTCAGAAGGCTTCTGTAAATTGTCGCTAGTGTGCAGGATAGAACTGGTATACGAGTGATCGTTGGCCGACACAGACTCAGTGGGCTGAAGGGCATATTTCCATGCTGCATCTCTAAAATTAAACTTAAAACTAAAACTGCAATAAAAAGGAACTACCCACTAAAGAAAGACACAAAATGCTGGAATAACTCAGAGGGTTAAGCAGCATCTCTGGATTAAATTGGATAGGTAATGTTTCAGGTTGGGACCCATCTTCAGACTTCTTCTGAACAAGGCATTTTATGTCTTTCTAAAACTAAAACTACATCTTATCTGCCTCCATTTTCCACCTTCCTGTTTCTGTTTTCCACTTCTCTCCCTCACCCACCAACCTGTCTCCATCTGTCTATCATATATCATCCCTCTTTGTCAACCTATCATTCTGCTGGGTCCTGTGACTCACAACCTGCCCCCATCTCCCCTTGAAACTGGCCAGAACCTGCCCCCCACCCCCACCCCCCCCCCCCCCCCCCCCCCCCCATCCACAGCAGGTGCTGCTCGACACAGGTATCCTCTAGCAGTTTGTTCCTCATCTCTGATCTTGTAGCTCACTTACCTGCACTAAGCTCATAATACTTAGTTCCAGTGCCTTCATGGTCAGATTAAAAACTCTGCAGTTAAAACTACTAGGACTTGGAAATGGCACCAAAAACATGCCGACTATGTTTACTGACTCAGTGTATTGCTCCCATGTACTGTATCTGAGTTTCTTATCTAACATGTATCTAAGTGCTTATGTATAGTGATGCTTGTACTGAACTGTATACAAAAAATAATTTCACTATACCTCGATACACATGACAAATAAAATGCCATTGAAACCATTGATATCCATGGACCACTGCCTGCCTAGACTGTTGAATCAATTGGTTTTGCAGGTAAGTTTGGAAGATAAAAATTGATATTAGTGTGCTTATTGCAGTATTATTGTTACTGCGAATTTCAGTTGTTTGAGAGGATTGTATTGATTGGTAAATTTACATTTGTGAAATATGCAAGGGCTTATTCCAGGCATTTGCACAGGGAAAATAATTTACCACAATTCCGTTCCACATCTTGTAGTTTTGAAGTAGTTTTGGCAAGCTATTGACTCAAAGGAAAGAGTGTAATTGGATTTAATATCACTGAACAGCAGCATTCAGTGAGCGGTGGATTGATACCTCTGCAGCTTCATACTGTATCTCTCTGCCTCTGGAGTGCAATGCTAAATAATGAAAAAACCTCTTGCACAAAACTTCAAACATTATATTATTTATTTAACAGAATTTAACAGAAAACTAATATCAAAATTTAAATGTAGACACAAAGAAAGGCAGATTCAAAATTTAAATGTAGACACAAGGAAAGGTAAGATGTTGGTTTACAAAAAAACTCCAAAGTGCTGGAGTAATTCAGCAGGTCAGGCAGCATCTCTGGAAGATGTGGATAGGTGACGTTTCAGGTTGGTACCCTTCTTCAGCCTAGTTCATGATTTTGTCTTATGTCTGTGTCTTATATATATAAGTTTATGTCTTCTAGAGTGTTTGTGTTTTTTAAAAACAAAATTTAAATAGCTTTTAAATAGCAGAAGTGCAGTTTTCTAGATTAGGAAATGTCAGAACTGTTAATAAATCTAAGGTCAGCCCAAGCAGGTCTTTGTGCTATACTAGTATCAAAGACAAATTGGTATCTGCAATAAAAATCAAACGAACTGTGCCCAGTACAGGTGTTACATTGGTATCCATAGCATGTTGTTGAACTACAAACTTTGTGTTGTATGCCGCAATCAATTTAACTGAAAACTTACTGTCCATGTGCAGTAGAAATAAAACACAAAGAGCTGGATTAACTCAGCGGGTCAGGCAGCATATGCGGAAGGAATTGATAGAAAGCGTTTTGGGTCTTGTTCCGTCGTCTGTACGATACAATATGATACAATAGAACTTTATTTATCCCAGGAGGGAAATTGATCTGCCAACACAAAACACAAAATACTGCACATGAAACATGAAATTAAAGTGATGTGGGGAAAGGATTAGGAATATGCAAAGATGTGGAGGGGGGGGGATGGGATGGGAGTCAGTCTCAGTCTACCCCACGACAGAAGGGGGAGGAGTTGTAAAGTTCGATAGCCACAGGGAAGAAGGATCACCTGTGGCGTTCTGTCCTTCATCTTGGTGGAACCAGTCTGTTGCTGAAGGTTGACCAGTGTGTCATGGAGGGGGTGAGCTGGATTGTATAAGGCTATCCGTTGCTAGCCTACCTTTGAATCTAAAAGCTAAATTGAAGTAAAAGTTGCAAATGCTAGAAACAGAGTTAACACATCAGGGCAATAACTTGGGAAAAAAGCTATAGATAGCAGAGGATTTCAGCAACAGAGTTAAAAGGAAGGGGTACAGAGTACAAAAGGGAAAATGTTTTGGGGGTGGAGATTAAAGAAGAGAAAGGATTTACACAGCAGGATAAAAGAGAGTGTGGATAGGGGCATTACAGTGGAGCTGTTCCACCAACACCTCTGGCAGTGCATTCCAGGCACCTGCCACCCTCTGTGTAAAAAAACATGCTCCGGGTATTTTACCTTTATCCAACTTTACCCATCTCACTTTAAAGCCTTCTACTATTTGATATTTCCATCCTGTTAAAAAGGTTCTGACTGTCTACCCTATCTATACCACTCATAGTTTTATATACTTCTATCAGGCCTCCCTACAACTACCGGTGTTCCAGAGAAACCAATGGAACTCTGCCCAACCTCTCCCTAGGAGCTAATCCCCCCTAAACCAGTCATCATTCTGGTATCCACAAAATACTGGAGTAACTCATCGGGTGAGGCAGCATCTCTGGAGAAGGAATGGGAGACATTTCAGGTCGAGTTCCTTCTTCAGACTGATGCCAGGGGAGGGGGCGGGACAAAGATAGAATGACAGTAAGACTAGTGGGGGAACAATGAAGGGGAAGGGGAAGGGGATGGAGAGAAAAAGCAAGGGCTATCTGATGTTACAGAAGTCAATGTTCATACCACTACCCAAGCGAAATATAACGTGCTGTTCCTCCAATTTGCCCAGGGCCTCACTCTGACAATGGAGGAGGCCTAGGACAGAAAAGTCAGATTGGGAATGGGAGGGGGAGTTGAAGTGCTGAGCCACCAGGAGGTCAGGTAGGTTCAGACGGATTGAGCAGAGGTGTTCATTCTGGTATCATTCTGAAGACTGGTCCCGACCGAAAATGTCAATTGTCCATGTTCTCCAGGGATGCTGACTGACCTGCTGAGTTACTCCAGTTCTTTATGAATTTTTTTGGCCATTGTGGTAAACCACCACTGTACCCTTTCCAAAGCCTTCACATCCTTCATGTAATGAATGGGACGACCAGAACGGAGCTTGTTCCTCGGGTTTACAACTGAAACAATGCAATGCTGTTAGTCACGCTGAGTGTAAAGCGCTGTGTTTAAAGCAGAATTCTTGCCCCACATCTTTTACAGCACAGCACATCAGTATTTAAGTAATTTGCCTGCTATGCGCTGTGGGTGGGCAAGACTAACAGCAGAAATAATTAAGTATTTAAAAATAAACATGCAATCTCCTCTTAATATCTGCCTCTCAAAGGTTTTGCTGTTGTATCCATAATCGTACTGCTGAGATAATCAGACTTTATTGACCTGTTAGCCTAACATTAACGGTTGGAAGAACATTGGAATGTATAATGAAGGATGGATTAGCAGATCACCTGGGAAGGAATGATAGCCTTGAGTTTTATGAAAATGAAATTTGGATTTTAGACTTTAGAGATGGTGTAACTCCATTCGGACATCAGAGATGCGCCGCAGAAACAGGCCCTTCAGCCCACACCGACCAGTGATCACCCCATACACGAGCACTATCCTACACACTAGGGACAATTTACAATCTTTACCAAAGCCAATGAACCTGCAAACCTGTACACCTTTGGAGTATGGGAGGAAACGGGAGAAACCCACGTGGTCACAGGGAGAACGTACAAATCCCGTATAGACAGCAACAGTAGTCGGGATCGGTCGGGACTCTGGCGCTGTAAGGCGGCAACTCTATCACTACACGGACCAGTGTCAGAGAAATGTATCAGATTTCTTTCAGGACGACTAGTAAAATTGATAAGACGGAGCTAGTGTATGTGGTGTGTGTAGATCTTCAGGTGGTGTTTGTAGTTACAGTGGAGGGTGTTCATTGGTCATCTCTCCTGATCTTTGTAATGAAGGCTCAGCGGTCCGCAGAACCCGCCCGAAGGCTCGTCAGACCATGGTACCGGGAGGGTGCCGCTGGAGACGTTGGACGCAAGGAAACGGAGGCCTTCAAGGTCGGCTGCAGGAGGCACCCCCAGGACACAAAGATGGCCGACAAGGAGAGGGACATCGGTTCATGGGCTGATCCGGTCGAGGGCGACAGAGGAGGACCCTGCACGAGCGTGGGGCTAACCTGGATCGGGAACTGCTCCTGAAGACCGAGCGAGCAGGTGGACCGGACTTTGGACTTTGGAAATGGTGCCAAAACATGGTGGCGCCTGCATGTGTAAATATGCAAAAATAATTTCACTGTGCTGTTGTTCGTGTGACAAATAAAGCACCAATGAACCATTGATCGCCTTCCCTCTGTGTAGTCGGTTTGGGCTCCATCAGCATAAATACTGTTGTGATTATATTGTGTGCATCAACACTCTGAATCACATCTCCTGAAGCTGTACCTACCAGCCCCCCTCCACCCCCCAAATCCACTGAGCAAATTATTTGATTAATATTTGTTGTGCTTACTGGAGCAGTGACTGGGTCATGCCTCTGCATTATTTATGAGGAACCTGATTTGCGAAGGTGCTATTTATCAAATTGTAAAAAACGTTGTTCAAAAATTGATTGCAGTATACTTCACGGTCTGACAGGGTAAATTAACATCTTGTAATTAATCTAAGTTTACACAGTTTTATCAGCAGTCAGTGTTAACGGGCCAAAGCTTTAAAAAAAGATTCAAAGTCAAAACTGCAGCGATTATTGCCTTAACAATCACATCTCATCTGCAGCAAGGCTACGGGGTTCTCAGCCTCTGCTGCCTTACCAGATCTACAGTCTTTCTTCCAAGTCTCTTCATCACCAACATCCTTGAATCAACAGCGCGACATGGCAGTGGTTAGGACAAGCTGAGTTTATTCAAGATATGGACATGATATGGATCAAGTTGGCGGCACAGTGGGGCAGCGGTAGAATTGCTACCTCACAACGCCAGAGACCTGAGTTCGATCCTGACTGCGGGAGTTGTCTGTATGGAGTTTGCACATTCCCTCCGTGACTGTGTAGGTTTCCTCTGAGTGCTCTGGTTTCCTCCCACACTCCAATTATAGATTAATTGGCTTCTGTAAATTGCCCCGAGTGTATACGATGGAACTAGTGTACAGGTGATCACTGCTCAGTGTGGACCACAGTCTAAGGTCCCAGCACCAATGGACTCTGAGGGCTGAGCATGTATAACAATTTTTCAATGCTGCTCGTGTATATTTTTGAGGAGAAAATAAGAAGTGAGTGCCACTGATGCATTATAAAGACATGTTGAACTGATGAGCAAAGAGAAAGACATATCCTTGTTTTATTAACTGTGTACATTATGGATAAAATATATTTTTGGCAAAAAAAATTATAGCCATCGAATTGACACCCAGGACTGAGGAGAAGAAAAGGTTTCCTTCCAGATGTGTAATCAGAGAAAAGTGCTTCCATGGGCAAGAAGGTGAGGGCCCAGACAACAACCGTGTTAATGATTGGAAAAAGGGTCATTTAACACGGAAAGAAGGAAGAGAGGAAGAGGGAAATCATTTTTTAACAGAATTGGTGTGAGTTGGAATCCATGAATAAAGAAGTAGTAGAAGACAGTTTATTCAAAGTAGATTTGACTTAGAGCAGGAGGGAGTGGGACTAATAAGATAACATTTCAGATAACATACGGAAGCTGTCTGTACGGAGTTTGTATGTTCTCCCCGTGACCTGTAGGGTTTTCTCCGGGTGCTTCAGTTTCCTCCCACACTCCAAAGACGTACAGGTGTGTAGATTTGGTAAAATTTGTAAATTGTCCCAAGTGCGTGTAGGATAGCGTTAGTGTGCAGGGATCACAGGTCGGCACGGACTCGGTGAGCCGAAGGGCCTGTTTCAGCACTGTATCTCTAAATTTCAGATATCATTATCACTTGCATTTGCATTTGACTAGGTAACAGGAGCATTGAAGGAAGTGGACTTCCTCTGTAATTAATCAAATCTTCTCTCATTTAAATATAAAATCAGAAGATTAAAGGCATGGGATTGGCTATTTAATGCAGAAACAAGGAACAGCAGATTTGACTTTAGACTTTAGAGATACTGTGTGGAAACATGCCCTACGGCCCACCAAGTCCGTACTGACCAGTGATCACTATCCTACACGTTAGGGACAATTTACAATTGTACCAAAACCAATTCACCTATAAACCTGTACATCTTTGGAGTGTGGGGGGAACCAGAGAAAACACACGTGGTCACAGGGAGAACTTACAAACTCTGTGGAGAAGCCCATAAATATTACTTTTTTCATTCAACGTCACCTTTTTAAGATCCTTGCTTACATTGTTTAAAATGGTCAAGTCAAGTTGATTTTATAGTCCACAGAATGAGCACTTTAGTTTGACGCCAGGTCATTGAGCTGTGAGGCAGCAACTCTGCCACTGTGCCAACCCCCAGTCAGAGACACAAATCTAGTAGTTTGATTTAGTTTAGAGGTACAGCACAGAAACGGGCCCTTCAGCCCACCGAGTCCACGCTGACCAGCGATCCCCATGGTGCGGAAGGTTCAGGGAAACTATTTAATCTCTTCTCATGAAACATAAAGTGCACTCAGGCTAAGTATTATAAGCGCCTAAAATGTCCACTTAATAATCAAAGCCACTTCAACATATATTTGCTTCTAGTTTTAAATTCAAGCTTCTACAGAGCAGGATATTGCAAGCTAATCACAAACATGCAATGATTAGTCCGCAGTATAGCCCATAAATCATCCACTGCTATATTCTGCTGCAATATTTTCTCAATTAATCAAATGTAAGTAATCATTGCCATTTACCTCACTTAAAACCCACGCGCCAAATAATCAGTCCTGTATGTAACTGAGAGAATAATATCACACTGAGTGTGCGTAAATCATACAAAGCGGCATAATCTCCCTCCCACACCTGGCTTTAATCTTGCAGCTAGAACAAATGCAAAGGATTGTGTTAGTCGCAGAAGATGAAGCGGCAAAAGAGGCAGAATGAAACCCAGGGTGGAACAATGAATCACATAAGAAATGCATTGTTAAGTAGCTGCCATTGCTGTTTTTAGAGGCCTGTAGGCAGGCTTGTGTATGTGAACTGGAGGAACAACACATGGGTAGCTTACAACCAAAGGGTGCGAACATTGAATTCTCCAATCTTAGGTAATCCCTTTTTTCTCCTCCCTTTTATTTCCCACTTCCCCCACATCCCATTTCTCCCATTATTCCTTCTCCCTTTTCCCCACCCCTTCCCCCTACCTACGTCTCTCCCTCTGGCCTTATATTTACTCAACTTTCACTCCTCTTCTCTCCTTATCTGACACAATTTTGTCACCTTATCTGAAAATGTGTCCCCTTTTGATACCCTTTTATCTCCTTTGTCCACCCATCCACCAATCAACCCCCTACCTCTCCCCCACCTCTCACCTGTATCCACCTATCACTTGGGTTTGGCACAGTGACACAGCGGTAGAGTTGCCAGAGACCTAGGTTCGATCCTGACTACGGGTGCTTTATGTGTGGAGTTTGTATGTTCTCCCTGTAACCGCGTGTGTTTCCTCTGGGTGCTACGGAGTTAATTGGCTTAGTGTGTAGGATAGACCTAGAGTACTGGTGATCGCTGGTCAGCATGAACCCGAAGGACCGATGGGCCTGTTTTCACGCTATATCTTTAAACTATATAAAACTAAACTTATCATGGTTTATTCTGGCCCCACCTCTTTTCCAGCTTTCTCACCTCCCCACTAGAGTCAGACTGATGGGTCTCAACCCGAAACTTCACCTATCAATGTACCTCAGAGATGCAGCCTGACCTGCTGAGCTACTCCAGTACTTGTACATATGAACATTGTAAACACTGTGGTAAGTTGCAAAAGGAAGGTTAAAAATAGATCATTCACACCTGCGAGATATGGGTAAGTTATTTGTAGGGTTTCAATGCATACATTGCTGTCACTTTCAAGGTGCAGGAAATAATTAAATAATGGTTTAAAGGTGTATATTAACCTTGGAAGTTTACAATGAATCATTTTGAACTATTTATCAATCCAATTGCTTCAAAATCAATATAGCGACATAATTTGTCACATACATGCAAAAGCATTAAAGCCCTGCCCCACTGTACGAGTTCATTCAAAGAGTTCTCCCGAGGTTGCCCTGATTCGAACGCGGAGATTTACAGTAATGGCCGCTCATCGGTACTTGGGGCTCTCGTGAATCTTCATGAGTCTTCCCGAGTTTACCACGTTTCCCGAGTACCTGCCGTTAGCGTTACAAGCCGCTAAGAGATGTCCCCAAGCTCCGACTGCGTTCTACGTTCATTCTACGTGCTTACCACGAGTTTGATTTTTTTTTTTAACTCGGGAGAGCACTTGAATGAACTCGTACAGTGGGACAGGGCTTTTACTGCTGACCAGGAACTCAATTAGATTTCTTGCTTATTGGTTTGGTTTGGTTTGGTTTGATATGTTATTGCCACATACACCAATGAACATAATGGTGTTGATGCTCTCCAGTCAAATCATGCTATACATATCAAGTACAATCAAGCCAATCAGGGCAACACGGTGGCATAGCGGTAGAGGTGCTGCCTTACAGCGCCAGAGACCCGAGTTCAATCCTGACTATGGGTGCAGTCTGTGCAGAGTTTGTACGTGTTCCCCGTAACCTGGTTTTGGTTTTCTCCGGATGCTCCGGTTTCCTCTCACACTCCAAAGACGTGCAGGTTTGTAGGCTAATTGGTTTCGGTAAAAACGAAAAAATAAATTGTCCCTAGTATGCGTAGGATAGTGTTAGTGTATGGGCTTCGCTGGTTGGCACGGACTCGGTAGGCCAAAAGGTCTGTTTCCACGCTGTATCTCTAAATTAAACTAAACTAAATGTTGTTAATTTTAATCAGATTCTACTTACACTGCCCATCGCAGTTTTTTCCTCACACATGCACCACAATAGGGTACGTTCTGTGGTACATCTGTTGCTGTTTGTAAGCAACATTGGAGATGTGCCGAACCTTCTTAAGGGCCTGTCCCACCAGCATGCGACTGCATGTGGCAAGCGCGACCTAACGTGGTCACTTGAGCTGTACGGCCTCGCGGAGCCGGTCCCTCTTCGATCGACTGACCCGTATGGAGTTGTGCGGAGCTGGTCCCGACATCACGCGGGGCCTCCAGAATACTGACAGTATTCAAAATTTCCGCGCGGTAACGTTCTGACGGCCAGCAGCCACATTGAGGCTGTACACACCGCCTCGACGGGCATACGCAGCATCTTGATGCCGTACATCACGCGTGAACTTCCCGCGGACTTCACTCGAACTTCACGTCACTCACTCGACCTCCACGCGGCCCCCGCTTATGGTTTGGCTGCACACACCGCATGCAGTAGCATGCTGGTGGGACCGGCCCTGTACGGGGATCACTTGGCCTCCGCACGACCCGCGCACGGCCCCCGCTTCTGGTTTAGAAGTAGAGCTGTTGGTGTGCTTTCTTGGCCTTAGGTTCAGTGTGATTGATCCAGTACTAATTGTTGGTAGTATTTAAACCACGGTAATTGAAGCTCTCAACCATTGTCATTTTGGCACCAGCGATACTGACTAGGGCTTGCACATCACCTTGTTTCCTGAGCATGCCAGCACCAATCATAATCCCGACTAACACCACCATCTGTGGGTTCACTCCACGACATGCACCATCCAGAACTGGAAATATCTCGCTATTTCTTTCTCATGCCCGAGCCTAAATCTAAACGTCTGCTGCCTCACAGCGCCAGAGACATCAGTTCAATCCTGACTATGGGTGCTGTCATAGAAACATAGAAACATAGAAAATAGGTGCAGTAGTAGCCATTCGGCCCTTTGAGCCTGCACCGCCATTCAATATGATCATGGCTGATCATCCAACTCAGTATCCTGTACCTGCCTTCTCTCCATACCCCCTGATACCTTTAGCCACAAGGGCCACATCTAACTCCCTCGTAAATATAGCCAATGAATTGGCCTCAACTATCTTCTGTGGCATTGAATTCCAGAGATTCACCACTCTCTGTGTGAAAAATGTTATTCTCATCTCGGTTCTAAAGGATTTCCCCTCTATCCTTAAGCTGTGACCCCTTGTCCTGGACTTCCCCAACATCGGGAACAATCTTCCTACATCTAGTCTGTCCAATCCCTTAAGAATTTTGTAAGTTTCTATAAGATCCCTCCTCAATCTCCTAAATTCTAGCGAGTACAATCCGAGTCTATCCAGTCTTTCTTCATATGAAAGCCCTGACATCCCAGGAATTAGTCTGGTGAACCTTCTCTGTACTCCCTCTATGGCAATAATGTCTTTCCTCAGATTAGTAGACATAAACTGTACACAAAACTCCAGGTGTGGTCTCACCAAGACCCTGTACAACTGCAGTAGAACCTCCCTGCTCCTATACTCAAATCCTTTTGCTATGAATGCCAACATACCATTCGCTTTCTTTACTGCCTGCTGCACCTGCATGCCTACTTTCAATGACTGGTGTACCATGACACCCAGGTCTCATTGCATCTCCCCTTTTCCTAATCGGCCACCATTTAGAATAGTCAGCTTTCCTGTTTTTGCCACCAAAGTGGATAACCTCACATTTATCCGCATTATACTGCATCTGCCATGCATTTGCCCACTCACCCAGCCTATCCAAGTCACCTTGCAGCCTCCTAGCATCCTCCTTACAGCTAACACTGCCCCCCAGCTTAGTGTCATCCGCAAACTTGGAGATGTTGCATTCAATTCCCTCGTCCAAATCATTAATATATATTGTAAATAGCTAGGGTCCCAACACTGAGCCTTGCGGTACCCCACTAGTCACTGCCTGCCATTCTGAAAAGGACCTGTCAGCTTGGAGTTTCTATGTTCTCCCTGTGGCTGCCTGGGTTTCCTCTGGGTGCTTCAGTTTCCTTCCATACTCCAAAGACGTGCGGGTTTGTAGGTTAATTGACCTCTGTAAATTGCCCCCAGTGCGTAGGGAGTGGATGGGAAAGTGGGATAACATAGAACCAGTGTGAATGGGCGATTGATGGTCACGAGGACCTGGAGGGCTGAAGGACGTACTTTCATGCTGTATCTAAACTAAACAAAATCTTAGAACAACAGGCGTCTTAGTATCATCGTGCAATATGGGTGAACAATATAAAGTGGGCTAAAGTGTGCTACCCGCATCCGCGTGAGTTTTTCCCGGGTGCTCTGGTTTCCTCCCACATTCCAAAGACGTGCAGTTTTGTTGATTAACTGGCTTCTGTAAATCGCCCCTAGTGTGTAGGATACGAAACTGAGATGACATGGTGCTGGTGTGCAGTGATCATTGGTCGGCGCAGGGTCGGGGGGGTCACAGGGCCTGTTTCCATGCTGTATTGCTAAACTAACCTATAAAATAAAGAATATGCCATCATATTAAGTCCAGGAAAACATAAATCACATAGTTTCTCAACATAAATTGAGGTTTTGCAGAATGAATAATCCACTCAGATCGGGCAGGAGCATTTTTATTATCATTGATCTTACACTTGCAGGTGAGAGGGAGTCCTGTCACCTTACTGAAGTATGGCCCTTGCAGTCTGTAGATCGTACACAACATTGCAATATTTGTAAGCCACATGGGTGTATTTCAGCATCTTTCAACATCGTCCTTGTCTTATCAGCACAGAGCCGTTCAGATATAGGTGAGCTCGTGATGAGTCTTTGCTGACGGTTCAGGCCTGTGTGATCACCTTGTGTCTTGTAACCCTTACCTTTGCCAGGCCGCCTGCTGGGGGAATGAAATGTCTTATTCAGCCATAATTAAGTTACATAACAAGAACTGCCTGGCTTCATCTTGCTCCCATATTGCTCCCAGAGGCGTGGGGATTCTTTACAATATTCCCTTATGAATACAGGGAGCTCTCCACAATCTCTGTCCTTATTACTCACTGTCATGGGGCTGGTTCTGCCTATAGTCTCATCTCAATTGCATTCCATTGGGAGCCACCAATCTGTCCTTGGGCCCTTCCCTCTCAGGATTTGATTTATCCTCCCTATCTCTCATCCGACATCCTATTCAATGATTCAATAAAATGTTATTGTCACACGTACAAAGGTACAGTGAAATTCTTTGTCCATGTAAACACGTACAGCAGACCTCACCAAGGCAGCGCACAAAAGAGTTGCCACTTTTCTGGTGCTGACACAGTTACAAAAGTCCATCGAACAGTCTTACCCTCTCACGGTGGCGAACCAGACCTGCCGCTGCCAGTGGCCACAGGCAGCCCACCACCGGGTCCCTCCTTCACTCTCGGCGGCCTCTACCCTTCCTGCCGGGTCCCCCTTTATTCTCAGCGTCCCCCCTCCCCCTCCCCCTCTGCTGGGTCCCCCATGCTCTCAGCGGTAATCAACATAATAAAGGATCAGTCTCACCCCGATCACTCCCTCTTCTCCCCTTTTCCATCAGGCAAGGTTTGAAAACGCATATCTCGAGATGCATGGAAGGTTTCTTCCCAGATGTTACCAGGCAACTGAACCATCCTCTCATCAGCTAGTGTGGTCCTGGCCTCCCATCTACCTCATTGGTGACCTTTGAACTATCTTTATTCAGACTCTATGTGACTGTATCTTGCACTAAATGTTATGCCCCTTACCCTTCATCTGTGCACTGCGGACAGCTTGATTGTGATTCATGTACAGTCTTTTCTTTGACTGAACAGCATGCAAACAAAAACGCTTTTCACTGTAACTCGGTACATGTAATGCAATAAAAAATGACTGCATGGAAACTGCCTCTTCAGTCTCAACTTCAATCCTGACCTTGGGTGGAGTTGCAATGATCACCCTATGACCACATGGGTTTCCTTTAGGTGCTCCAATTTCCTCCTTCTTCACAAAAATATATGGGTTGTTTAGTTCATTGGCCACCATAAGTTGCCTATAGTGCGCAGGTATATGGTAGAATCTGGATGGAGTTGATAGGAATGTGTGGAGGATAGAAAACATGGTGTTAATGTAGGATTAGACCAAATGGGTGGTGATGGTTAGTATGGACTATGTGGACTGAAGGGTCTGTTTCCATTCTGTACACTTAGTTTTAGTTTAGTTTAGAGATGCAATGTGGAAACAAAGGGTCCAGAGTAGACAAAGGGTCCACGATTACCATTGATCACCCATACACTAGTATACGTTATCACAGTTTTGCATCCTACACACTATTTAGAAGCCAATTAATCTACAAACCTGCATTTCTTTGGAATGTTGGAGGAAACCGGAGCACCCGGAGAAAACGCACATGGTCGCAGGGAGAAGGTACAAACTCCACACAGATAGCACCCATTGAACCCGGTCTCTGGTGCTGTGAGGCAGCAGCTCTACTGCTGCACCAACATGCTGTCTCTGTGACTCCATGAAGCTCATTTTACCCTTTCTGCCATGTCTGGTCTCGAAAAGCAGGATTAGACTGCACCCATTTAATTAGGAAACTGTGATTTTTGCCCGACTGTTCTGCTGAGCTCATCGATCTATTAGTGACAACTCTAAAGTTCCAGGCATAGTTTGCTTCTGAGCAGGATGGTTTGTGGATTCAGACACTGGACCAGTGTGCTGAATCAGTCGGTGCTGGAGTCTCCAAAATGAGAGATTAAACAAATGACACCATTTTCCATCCTGTTTAAGAACAGCAAAGAGCATCTCCTTGGTGTCCTGGTCGAAATTTATCAATCAACTCAGAATAAATGGACGTACCTTTAGAAGGAGGATTCTCTTTAGCCAGGGTTGTGAATCTGTAGAGGCAGTCAATGGATATTTTGAAGGCGGAGATTGACAGATTTTTGACTAGTACGGGTATCAAAGGTTACGGAGAGAAGGCAGGAAATGTGCAGCCCTAAATGTCTTAATGTATATGAATGTATTTTATATGAACGCAGATGTCTTGCTTTCAAAGGTAAGCGGGTAGAAGGTTGGAACAGATGCGCAGAAGTTTGGAACAAAGGGCAGAGATGAGGGCGGAAGATGTGAGACATTTTGAAGAGTTGTGGATTGTGAAGCAGCGGGAGGAAGGTAGCTGGAAGGAGGGGTAGTGGCGGGGAGAAACAGGTGGGAGTCCAGGTGGAGGGAAGTTATCATGTGGGGAGGCTGTTAGTTAGAGGTTACCTAAAATTGTAGAATTCAATGTTCGTACCATTGAGTTGTAAGCTACCCAAGCGGGCCATGTGTGGGAGGAAGGACAAAGGACATTAATTGTCACATACACCAATTGGTGCAGTGAAATTTGAGTTACCATGCAGCACACAAATAAGATAAACACAACACTATAGAATTTAACACTAAACATAAAAAACATCCCCCCACAGCGGAATCAACGTTTCCCACTGTGAGGGAAGGCAACAAAGTTTAGTTGTCATCTGCTTGTTCACCCGTGGTTGGGGCCTATTGAGGCCTCCACAGTCACCGCTCGATGTTTTAGGCCCTCTCGCCAGGAAGATCGGATGATCGGAGCTCCGGCGTTGGAACGGAGGAACACTCTCAGCGGCTTGGAGTTTCCGAATCAGCCGCTTCCTACCGGAGACCGCGGCTTCCAAAGTCCACAGGCCGCGCTGGGCGGAGCTCCAACACTGGCGATCCTCGGCGAAAGATCCCAGGCCTCCACGATGTTAAAGTCAGTGCGGCGCAAGTGTGTCTAAGAACCAGGAGCACCCAGAGAAAACCCACGCAGGTCAGAGGGAACACGTACAAACTCCGCACAGATAGCACCCGTAGTCAGGTTGGAACCCGGGTCTCTGGTGCTGATAGGCAGCAACTCTTGCGCCACTGCTTGCGCCACTGTGCCACACAATTTAATATTACTTGTGGATGACCCAATAGAAGTGTAACATATTTTTGACTCTCTTACGAAACCTTCACAGAAATGCTAGCTATCCAATTTCAGCGAGAGTTGACCCTGATTTCTCTGCTGAATCAATGTATTCGCTCATCATTTCAAGTCCATGACCGATACACACACAGTGTGGCCCTGTAGGATGGGGCTGGTCCAAGGATGTCATGGTTGGGGTGGCTTTTGGACTACAGCTGTCCTATTACCAGTTGCTCAATGATTCACTGCAACCAACAACTCCCCCGGTGCTTCTTAATTTTGTAAGGCGTCTAATTTGCTTTTGCTGACCCTCCATCGATTCCCAACCACATCATCTCAGCCCGAAGACCCATCATTATCGGCTATTGAGACTTGAAATGAAAACCTTGTTCTTAACAGTGTTTGCACAGAAAAAAATATAGCAAGGATTATTCCAAGTCATTAAAATTTCAGAACGGTCTTGTATATATTGATCATTTGGAAGCTACCCTGAGAATTAACCTTGGGGTGGCACAGTGGCGCAATGGTAGAGTTGCTGCCTTAAAATGTCAGAGACCCAGATACGATCCTGACTGTGTCGAGTTTGTACCTTCTCCCTGTGATGATGCCTCACCCCTGTGTTACTCCAAAGCTTTGTGTTTTTTTCTTGTAAACCAGCATCTGCAGTTCCTTATTTCTAATAATATACACCTTTTTTTCTTCAGCTCAGGAACCACTGATTAGGTTTCTGTTTGTTGGTATGCAATACTTCAAAAGAAGCAGCCAAGTGCTCCAGCAGAATAGCGTACAAGGATGAAATGCTCAGTGCCAGAAAATTGCAAAAAGTTATGATCCAGAACTTGAACGTTGCAACAAAATGCAAATAATAAAACTTTAAATTAGATAATTCTGATGGAAAATGAAGCCATTAAAGCTGCAGGACTCTATTGATAAATGTTTCCCGGTACCAGTAACGTATGGCAAATTGAAAGGTCCCACTTAAACAGGAGTGTTACACCTCAGAAATAAAAAGACAAGGGAGCCTTCAGGCACACTTGTGAATGGAAGATTGTGGAGACCTGAACAAAAATGAGGAATTTGCACCTGACCCATTTTCACAGGAATGCTTTTGAAAAAAAAATAGCTCTAAGGTCATAGAGAATGTTAGCAAAGCCAGATTTATCGTCCGTTGCTTATTGCCTTGAGGAAAAAGTGAACCTGCTTCAGCAGCAATTGTTTTTACAACCGAGTAGCTTGCCAGGTCACTTCTAAGTGTGTCTAGACTTTCAATATAAAAGCAAAGTCACACAGAAGCCTGTGTGAATTTGGCATCATACAACATGGAAGCAGGCCCTTCAGCCCATCTGATCTATACTGACCATCTAATACTTATTTACAGTCATGTCACTTTATTCTTTTAGAAACATAGAAACATAGAAACTTTTCTCACCAAAGAGAGTCATAGAGTCAAAGCAGAAACAGGCCCTTCAGCCCAACTCGTCTATGCCGACCAAGATTCCCTATTTAAGGTAGTCCCATTTGCCTGCATTTGCCCCTGTCCCTCCAAATCTTTCCTAACCATGCACCTGCCCAAGTGATTTTTAAATCATGGCCTCCAGATTCTACCACTCACTTACACACTCAGGGCAATTTACAGTGACCAATTAAACTACTGACCTACATGTCTTTAGCGTGTGGGAGGAAATTGGACCACTTATAGGTAACAGACACATACAGTCATAGGGAGAATGTGCAAACTTTACACATAATAATAATATATTTTATTGTCATTGCACATAGGTGCAATGAGATTAGGTATGCAGCTTCCATCCAATGTCATAACTTAAGCAACTAATAAAATTTAGATAGACAGAGAAACATGATTTATAAAAAAAAGAACAGTAAAATAGTCTAAAGTGCAAATAGGTCTGTGCCGGGTTGATGTGCGATGTGACAAAGTCAGCATGGATTTACGAAAGGTAAATCATGTCTGACGAATCTTATAGAATTTTTCGAGGATGTAACTAGTAGCGTGGATAGGGGAGAACCAGTGGATGTGGTGTATCTGGACTTCCAGAAGGCTTTCGACAAGGTCCCACATAAGAGATTAGTATACAAACTTAAAGCACATGGCATTGGGGGTTCAGTATTGATGTGGATAGAGAACTGGCTGGCAAACAGGAAGCAAAGAGTAGGAGTAAACGGGTCCTTTTCACAATGGCAGGCAGTGACTAGTGGGGTACCGCAAGGCTCAGTACTGGGACCCCAGCTATTTACAATATATATTAATGATCTGGATGAGGGAATTGAAGGCAATATCTCCAAGTTTGCGGATGACACTAAGCTGGGGGGCAGTGTTAGGTGTGAGGAGGATGCTAGGAGACTGCAAGGTGACTTGGATAGGCTGGGTGAGTGGGCAAATGTTTGGCAGATGCAGTTTAATGTGGATAAATGTGAGGTTATCCATTTTGGTGGCAAAAACGGGAAAGCAGATTATTATCTAAACGGTGGCCGATTGGGAAAGGGGGAGATGCAGCGAGACCTGGGTGTCATGGTACACCAGTCATTGAAGGTAGGCATGCAGGTGCAGCAGGCAGTAAAGAAAGCGAATGGCATGTTGGCTTTCATAGCAAGAGGATTTGAGTATAGGAGCAGGGAGGTTCTACTGCAGTTGTATAGGATCTTGGTGAGACCACACCTGGAGTATTGCGTGCAGTTTTGGTCTCCAAATCTGAGGAAGGACATTATTGCCATAGAGGGAGTGCAGAGAAGGTTCACCAGACTGATTCCTGGGATGTCAGGACTGTCTTATGAAGAAAGACTGGATAGACTTGGTTTATACTCTCTAGAGTTTAGGAGATTGAGAGGGGATCTTATAGAAACTTACAAAATTCTTAAGGGGTTGGACAGGCTAGATGCAGGAAGATTGTTTCCGATGTTGGGGAAGTCCAGGACAAGGGGTCACAGCTTAAGGATAAGGGGGAAATCCTTTAAAACCGAGATGAGGAGAACTTTTTTCACACAGAGAGTGGTGAATCTCTGGAACTCTCTGCCACAGTGGGTAGTTGAGGCCAGTTCATTGGCTATATTTAAGAGGGAGTTAGATGTGGCCCTTGTGGCCAAGGGGATCAGAGGGTATGGAGAAAAGGCAGGTACGGGATACTGAGTTGGATGATCAGCCATGATCATATTAAATGGCGGTGCAGGCTCGAAGGGCCGAATGGCCTACTCCTGCACCTAATGCCTACTCCTGCACCTAATTTCTATGTTTCTATGTTTCTATGTGGACCATCCGAGGGAGACAGTTCATGGGGATGGGGGGGGGGGGGGGGGGGGGGGGGGGGGGGGGGGGGGGGGGGGGGGGGGGGGGGGGGGGGGGGGGGGGGGGGGGGGGGGGGGGGGGGGGGGGTGGGGGGGGGGGGGCACTCAGCAGGGCCGGTTCAGAGCAGCTATAGCTCTGGGAATGAAGCTGTCCCTGAGTCTGGAGGTGCGGGCCTAGAAGGCCTTGTAATGTCTGCCAGAAGGTAGGAGTTCGAACAGACTATTATAAGGGTGTGAGGAGATTTGTGGATGCTGACTGCCTTCCTGAGGCACCGTGTATAGTAGATGCCCTCCAAGGCTGGTAGCTGTGTCCCAATAATCTTCTGCGCTCTGTGGACGACGCACTGAAGAGCTGTCCTCTCCGCCTCTGTGCAGCTGAGATACCACACAGAGATGCCATATGTTAGTATGCTCTCTGTGGTGCAGCGGTAGAAGGTTTTCAGCAGCTGTTGGGGCAGACCAGTCTTTTTCAATGTATTTAGGAAGAACAGTCGTTGCTGTGCCTTCTTGACCAGCGCAGCGGTGTTGGTGGACCATGTGAGATTTGAGTGCCTAGAAACCTAAAGCTGGACACTCTCTCCACACTGTCCCCATTGAGTGAGATTGGGGCGTAATCCCCATTTTGTGTCCTCCTGAAGTTGATAATCAGCTCCTTGGTCTTGGAGGTGTTTAGGGACAAGTTGTTACGTGTGCACCAGTCCGCCAGGTTCTGCACCTCCGCTCTGTATTTTGTTTCATCACCGTTGGTGATCAGCCTGATCACCGTTGTGTCGTCTGCAAACTTGACAATGGTGTTGGTGTCGAATGCAGGAACACAGTCGTGTGTGAATAGGGAGTAGAGCATGGGGCTCAGTACACAGTCCTGTGGTGTGCCGGTGCTCAGGGTGATAGTGGAGGACAGGCTCGGGCCCAGTCTCACTGCCTGCGGTCCCTCCGTCAGAAAATTCAGGATCCAGTCGCATATCGGCGAGCTGAGGCCTAGCTGGTGGAGTTTTGGTGGGGATGACTGTGTTGAAGGCAGAGCTGTAGTCTATGAAGAGCATCCTCGCGTACGTGCCCTGTCTCTCCATGCGAGTCAGGACAGTGTGAAGAGCCAGAGAGATGGCATCCTCTGTGGATCTATTTGCCCTGTATGCAAATTGATGTGAGTCCAGTGAGGCAGGGATGCTGGATTGGATGCTGTACATCCTGAGTGCTCAGTGTTAAGGGCTGTCCCTCCGCCATGGCCGGGGTTATTCCACTCCTGGTAGTGTTGCCAGTTTTTAAGCGGGCAAAGATGGTGTTTAGCTCGTTGACCAGTGTGATATCACTGTGGGGGCAGGCGGGGCTGTTCTTGTAGTCAGTGATGTCCCTAACGCCCTGCCACATGTTTCTGGTGTCCGCGGTATTGAAGTGGTCTGCCACCCTTTGCCTGTGGATGTCTTTGGCCTTTTTTATACCTTTGTTCAGGTTTGACCTGGCAGCACTGTATGTTGAAGTGTCCCTGTATTTAAAGGCATTGTTGCGTGCCCTTAGCAGATTCCGTACCTCCTTGTTCATCCACGGTTTCCGGTTTGGGAACATCTTTATTTTCTTGTCCACTGTGACAAACTCCACACAGCAGTTGATGTAGGAGAGCTCAGAGGATGTGTACTCCTCCAAATCTACCTCTGTACCAGTTGTGCAAACAGGTCCCAGTAGGTGCGATCAAAGCAGTCCTGGAGTTGTAGGGTGGCGTCCTCGGGCCATATTTTGACCATCTTTATTGCAGGTTTGGTCTAGCGGATGAGGGGTTTGTATGCAGGCAGTAGAAACAGTGAGAGGTGATCGGAGGATGGGCAGGGGAGAGCTCTGCAAGCGTCCTTGATGCTGGTGTACGCTTTATCCAGCGTGGTTGAGCCCCTGGTAGGGCACTGCACATGCTGGTGGAATTTGCGGAGTGCAGCTCGTAGGTCGACCTGATTGAAACTTTACACATACGGAGATGGGAATTGAACGCCAGTCACCAAAGCTGCAAAGCAACATCTCCTTCAGCTGCTCTATTGTGTTGCACGTTCCACTCAACTGCCTTCTTGGATCCAGTCATACAAAGGGTCAAGAACAGGACAATTATATTCTTACTTGCAGCAGCTAAACAGAATATGTAAACATAGTGCTCTGAAAACAATATAATAAACAGGAATAAAGGCTCAGTATATATATATATATATATATATATATGTATACTGAACCTTTTTTCCTGTTTATTAAATTGCTTTCAGAGTACTATGATTACATACACACACACACACACACACACACACACACACACACACACATATATATATGATGAACTTTTTTTCTGTTTATTATAATGTTTTCAGAGCATTATGTTTACATATACATACATACATACATACATACATACATACATACATACATACATACATACATACATTCCCATAAAAGCAGACAATAATAGTGCATAAAGACAAAACCAATGCCCCAAAGTCTATTTAGTTCAGAGCTTATTTGGAAGTTGTAGCATACACAATCTATTGAACTAAACTGAAGAGAAAAGGATTTAACCTTTGGAGCTTCTAGCAAGCTAATATGACACCATAACCACCACAGCATAATAATCACAATTTCTACCCTGACCCAGAGTGAGGGGGAGAGAAAGATATAACAATCAAGGAAGTCAATCAATCTCGCCAATCTACCACCTCCGCTGTCCTTGAGCAATGAATTCAAGTAATCATCTCTCTATATACCGTAAAATCTGCAGTCTTTCTCTTTAACCTACTGTGAATCAAATAGATCATTACTTCTTAAACTCTCTTCAATTTTCTTGTTCTCTGCTTAATGAATATAATTATCAATTCACTTCGGCTAGTGAAAGTTCTTTTTCTGATAAACCATTGTCTTGGCAAAAAGAAGTACCTGCTTCAAATCTCCATGATTGTTCTGGGAAAGTGGAATTGGTCATTTTTCTGCCTTTTCAATGTCGTGATGGCAAATTAATTTTGATTCTTCACCCAAAGAGTTGTGAATCTGTGGAATTCTCTGCCACAGAAAGCAATGGAGGCCAATTCACTGGGTGTTTTCAAGAGAGTTAAACATACTGTAGCTCTTAGGGCTAATGGAATCAAGGGATATGGGGAGAAAGCAGGAACAGGGTACTGATTTTGGATGATCAGCCATGGTCATATTGGATGGCGGTGCTGGCTCGAAGGGCCGAATGGCCTACTGCTGCACCTATTTTCCATGTTTCTCTATTTCTATGAATTTGTACTGGCGATCGGAAGGAGATCAAAATGAAACCAAGCCAGGAGCCTCAGATCTGTGAGAGGCTTTGAGAGGTTTACTGCAAATTTAAACCAAAACTAGTGAATTTCAAGCACTGGAGGGTCTTGCACATTAGCCCTTTTAATCAAAACAGTAATGTGCTTGTACAATGCAAACAAATGATTATGAAATGCAAGACACCATGTTACTTATCAAACAGCAAGACACAAAATACTGGAGGAACTCAACAGGTCAGGCACCATCTCAAGGTGTGCAAAAGGGTTCCAGCCCAAACTGTTTTCTTCTTCCTGACTCGTTGAATCCTCCAGCACTGTTTTTATAGTTCAGGATGCCAGCATCTGTGGTTTCTTATGTATCCATGTTACTTAGTAAGATGACTTTGTACCTCTTGTCACCTCTAGATACATTTCGAATCGTGGTGAAATTAAGCATTTATCCCTGGATTTGAGAAGAGCATCAAACAAGCTTGTGATTTACCTCTTCCATTGATTGGAGCGGTAATTGTGCCCATTGCGACCATGCTGGAGGGGGCAGCTCTGTGTGGAAAGGCCATAAGAGTTTTTGCATATGGTCTGAAAGAGTTGGCCCTCAGCTCTTTGAAAGATTGAAAGATACACCATGGAAACAGGCCCTTCGGCCGAATCGAGTCCGAGGCCGACCATCGATCAACCGTTCACACTATTTCTACGTTATCTCAGCTTTGTATCCGCTCGCTACACACTGGGTGTTATTCACGGAGGCCAATTAACCTACAAGCCCACAAGTCTTTGAGATGTGAGAGGAAACCCTCACAGGTCACCCGGAGGAAACCCTCACAGGTCACTGAATTAAAAAATCAGTGGAATGAAACATTCGACAAGTGAAAAAATACTTATATCATACTTATATCTTACATATCATACATATATCATGCATATCATACTTATATCATACGTATATCATACATAACATAATTACATTTTACTTATCATACATATCATATCATACTTACATCATACTTATCATATACCATATCAAAACTTATATCACACTTATCATACTTGTATCGTACGATCCCTGGAAGCGACGACGTGATGCACTCTGTGACGTGTTGGACGCCAGTTCTGTTAACATGTTGGACGATGACAGAAGCCAACGACGAGCTACATCGTCTGACACACGAGCGAACGAACGATCATTTATTTCAGCACCAAGAATAAACATGGTGCAATAAACATGAATGGATTTAACAGGATGACTGGGTTACAGACAACAAATTCTTCCCATAACACGCATAATATTTACTTTAGCATTGGATATGTGGAACCAAACTACTGCGGTAAATATTATTCTATTCTGGCTCTCCTGTCTGATTCCAAATCTAAGAAATAGGTAATTGAAAGTCAAAGAGGAAATGAGAAGCATGACAAAAGCCATGGATCATGCATTGTACTGTGGAAATAATGATAATACGTTATTTTATCGCAGCCAGAGAAAATAATATTTCCTGGAATATCATATTATTTTGCATCCAGAAAGAAGAGACAGCAGATGCTAAAATGTGTAGTAAAAATAAACTCAATGGGTTAGGCAGCATCTGTGGAGGAAAAGGAATAGTCGATGATTCAGGTCAAGACTCTGCTTCAGTGTAGAGGGACGATAGCCAGTAAAGAGAAATATACTATGGCATAGGTCTGAAGAAGGATCCCGGTCCAAAACACCACCTATCCTTGTGCACTTACCTGCTGAGTTACTCCAACACTTTGTGTCCTTTTGTGCAAACCAGCATCTGCAGTTCCTTGTCTCTACATAGAGAAATATATATAGTTCCTCCTAATTTCCTTGCATAATGGAAGGAGACCATTCAGTCCCTCGAGTTAATGCTGGCTCATCGGCGTCCATCACATGTTCTTATTTCTGAATCTCTCTCACATGACTGCCAATCCCACATGATCCCTCTGCCACTCACTTACACGGAGTAATTTACCAATGCCAAATAACCTACTAATGGGAACTCATTGAGTTGTGTCACCTATTAACGTAAATAAATATGAAGATCTGTTGGCACATGTTGCCTGATGAACGGAGCATAGGTTCCTAAGATCCTGGCTGGGACTAAAGTGCAAGGCCTTGAATTGAAGATGCTGCTTGACTTACATTGTATATGAGTGGCCCTTGGTTTGTTAATCTGGCCTCTCTTGCAAAAATATTACACACCATTGTTTTAGAGCAAGTAAGTTTTTAATTCTGGAGACTGTGGATGCTGGAATCGGCGGGTCAGGCAACATCTGTACAGGGATTGGATAGGTGATGTTTCGGATCAGGGACATACAGTAGTTTAGAGATGCACTGCGGAAACAGGCTCTTCGGCCCACTAAATCCACAACAACCAGCGATCCCTGCAGATTAACACTATCCTACACACACTAGGGACAATTGTTACATTTATACAACTCAATTACCCTACAATCCTTTGGAGTGTGGGAGGAAACCGAAGATCTCCGAGAAAACCCACCCAGTCACGGGAAGAAAGTACAAACTCCATACAGCCAGCACCCGTAGTCGGGATCAAACCCGGGTCTCCGGCGCTGTAAGGCAGCAACTCTACCGCTGCCCCACCGTGCCGCCCTGTCTGAAAATCACCATCTTTCTCACTCCCTTCACAGATGCTGCCTGACCAGCCGAGTTACAGTACTTCGCCACTCCAATGTAATACTTTTTCCTTGATTCAGTGGGGAAGGCCACAAGACAATGCAAGCATTAAAGGTAGCTGTATAACTGGAACAAGATAGCACAGGAACAGGCCCATCGGCTTTCAACATCCATGCTGAACATGATGCCAACTTAAAGTAATCTCCCCTGCATGCACCTCATCCATGTCTATAGAATACAAAACATGTAAATGCTGAGGCTTTATAAGGCACTGGTCAGAACACATTTGGAGTTTTGTGAGCAGTTTTGGGTCCCACATCTGAGGAAGGATGTGTTGGCCCTGGAGAGGATCCAGAAGAGGTTTACGAGAATGATCCCAGGAATGATTGGATTAACATATGATGAGCGTTTGACGACACTTGGCCTGTACTAGCTGGAGTTTAGAAGGATGTGAGGGGACCTCATTGAAATTTACCGATAAATGAATGTGAAGAGGATGTTTCCACTAGTGGGAGAGTCTGGGACCAGAGGCCATAGCCTCAGAATAAAAGGATCTTTAGAAAGGAGATGAGGAGAAATATCTTTAGGCAGAGAGTGGTGAATCTGTGGAATTCATTACCACAGAAGGCTACAGAAGCCCAGTCATTGGATATTTTTAAAGTGAAGATTGATAAATTCTTGATTAGTACAGGTATCGGGTTATGAGGAGAAGGCAGGAGAATTGGGTTGAGAGGGAAAGATATATATTTGAATGGCTTGATGGGCTGAATAGCCTAATTCTGCTCCTTTAAATTATGAACTTATGAACTGTCAGAAGCTTCAGCATTTGGATGCATTGGTGATCATTTTTCCATTATTGTATAGATTCAGGATCAGTTCCTGTGGATTGGAAGGTGCTAATGTTTTTCCGCTTCTCAAGAAAGGAGCGAGAGAGAAAACGGGGAATTATAGATCAGTTAGCCTGACAACGGTGGTGGGGTGAATGAATGAATATCCAGGGAACATGAGAGATGGCATAAAAATAATAAAACATTAGGAAGTGCAAATGACAAAGCCCCCATTCTGGAAGTCAATACTAACCACCTAGAAAAGAGTTGCTAGCAAAAAGTTGCAGTGGGTTAGAAGAAGTACCAGGGTACTTGTTGTCAGAGTCGATGTATGTTTGAATGTTTTGATAATGATTCCAGCCCAGTAACCCAGGTTCAATCCTGACTATGGGCGCTGTCTGTACATTGTTTGTATGTTCTCCCTGTGACGTAGTGGTGCTATGGTTTCCTCCCGCAATCCACAGACGTATTGTTTTGTAGGTTCATTGATTTCTTTACATTGCCCCTCGTGTGTAGGATAGAACTAGTGTGTGAGTGATAGTTGGTCGGCGTGGACTCTTGGACCGAAGGGCCTGTTTCCATGGTGTATCTCTAAACTAATTGAAATGTATTGACCTAATTAAGCATCGTTCATATAAATCCAGGAGACTGCTTTATAAGTCAAGTCAAGTCAAGTCAAGTCAAGTCACACTTTTATTTATATAGCACATTTAAAAAACAACTCTCATTGGCCAAAGAGCTTTACATTGGTATAAGAATAGTATAACAACAGTGTACCCCGCTGTTAAAGACACCTGCAACAGATGCAATCAATCCCCAGCCAACCATAGTCATATGTTTTGGTCTTGCCATAAGCTAGCAACCTTTTGGAGGAGTGCTTTCGACGTGATAAGCAGAGCCTATGGCCAGACTATTCCTCCAAACCCACTGTCAGCTATTTTTGGTATTCCTCCCAACACCAACCTCTCTGTTGCGTTGAAGCAGGTCCTGGCTTTTAGAAACATAGAAATTAGGTGCAGGAGTAGGCCATTCGGCCCTTCGAGCCTGCACCGCCATTCAATATGATCATGGCTGATCATCCAACTCAGTATCCCGTACCTGCCTTCCCTCCATACCCCCTGATCCCCTTAGCCGCAAGGGCCACATCTAACTCCATCTTAAATATAGCCAATGAACTGGCCTCAACTACCCTCTGTGACAGAGAGTTCCAGAGATAACTTTGAGATTCACGACTCTCTGTGTGAAAAAAGTTCTTCTCATCTCGGTTTTAATGGATTTCCCCCTTATCCTTAAGCTGTGACCCCTTGGCCTGGACTTCCCTAACATCGGGAACAATCTTCCTGCATCTAGCCTGTCCAACCCCTTAAGAATTTTGTAAGTTTCTATAGATCCCCTCTCAATCTCCTAAATTCTAGAGAGTATAAACCAAGTCTATCCAGTCTTTCTTCATAAGACAGTCCTGACATCCCAGGAATCAATCTGGTGAACCGTCTCTGCACTCCCTCTATGGCAATAATGTCCTTCCTCAGATTTGGAGACCAAAACTGTACGCAATACTCCAGGTGTGGTCTCACCAAGACCCTGTACAACTGCAGTAGAACCTCCCTGCTCCTATACTCAAATCCTTTTGCAATGAAAGCTAACATACCATTCGCTTTCTTTACTGCCTGCTGCACCTGCATGCCTACCTTCAATGACTGGTGTACCATGACACCCAGGTCTCGCTGCATCTCCCCCTTTCCCAATCGGCCACCATTTAGATAATAGTCTGCTTTCCCGTTTTTGCCACCAAAATGGATAAACTCACATTTATCCACATTATACTGCATCTGCCAAACATTTGCCCACTCACCCAGCCTATCCAAGTCACCTTGCAGTCTCCTAGCATCCTCCTCACAGCTAACACTGCCCCCCAGCTTAGTGTCATCCGCAAACTTGGAGATATTGCCTTCAATTCCCTCATCCAGATCATTAATATATATTGTAAATAGCTGGGGGTCCCAGCACTGAGCCTTGCGGTACCCCACTAGTCACTGCCTGCAAGGTTTTACAACCTTGTTAGCCCGGAGACTGATTTTGCTTAACTGGAGGCTTACCTGTCCCCCGACACACACCCGCTGGATCAAGGAGGTGCTCTACAACTTAAAGCTTGAAAAACCTAGGTTCTCTCTCAAAGGTTCTACCAAGACATTCCTAGATACATGGAACCCTTTCTACCAAGACATTCCTAGATACATGGAATGGTATGTTAGCAGCTGCTATCCCCTCCCCCTCCCCCCCCTCCCCCCCCCCCCCCCCCCCCCCCCCCCCCCCCCCCCCCCCCCCCCCCCCCCCCCCCCCCCCCCCCCCCCCCACCCCCCCCCCCACCCTTTTTTTTTTTTTTTTTTTTTTTTTTTAAATTTTGTTTATCTTATCGTATTTGTGTGGATGTGTACGTATGTGAGTGTTGTTTGTCCCTGGGTGGCGAGGGTGGGTAAGGGTAAGGGTAAGGGTTTTGAGGGACGTTTACATACTGTTATACAATTATGTCCTGACTATCACTGTCTGTTATCATTGTATGTATGCAAATTGCTGTTAAATTCAAAATTCAAATAAAAAGATTTAAATTAAACAAACAACAGTGGTTCCTAGATTAAATACAAACAACACTACATACATGTAGCCCTCGCTCAGAGGACGTCAAGAAAGGCTTGGGAGTAGAGATGAGTTTTTAATCTTGACTTAAAGGAGTCGGTGGAGGGGGCAGTTCTGATGGGAAGGGGGATGCTGTTCCACAGCCTAGGAGCTGCAACCGCAAAGGCGCGGTCGCCCCTGAGCTTATGCCTAGACCGCGGGATATTCAGCAACCCCAAGTCGGCCGATCTGTGGGACCTGGAGGTGGTGTGGTGGGTCAGTAGACTTTTGATGTAGGAGGGGGCAAGCCCATTGAGGGTTTTGTAGACATAAAGGAGGATCTTGAAATTTATTCGGAACCGCACAGGGAGCCAGTGGAGAGAGGCCAGGATCGGGGTGATGTGGTCCCTTTTTCGGGTGGCCGTCAGGAGTCTCGCTGCGGCATTTTGGACCAGTTGCAGGCGGGACAGGGAAGATTGGCTGATGCCAGTGTAAAGGGAGTTGCAGTAATCTAGGCGGGAGGAGATAAATATGTGGATGATATTTTTGAGGTCATCAAATTGGAGGAATTGTTTTATTTTAGCTATCATCCGAAGCTGAAAGAAGCTAGCTTTTACCACGGCATTGACTTGTTTATCAAATTTCAGTGCTGAGTCAAATATCATTCCAAGGTTTTTGACGTGAGGTTTGAGTAGTGGGGTAAGGCTTCCAAGGCTGCCTGCTATCATTTTGATTGAGTCCAAGGGGCCGAGAAGGATGACATCAGACCTACTCTCGTTTAGTTGGAGAAAGTTCTGGGCCATCAAACACTTTATATCCTCGAGGCAATGGATAAGGGGAGGTGAAAAGCACTTATGAAAGCATGGAACTACCAGGCAGAAGACTGTGTGGAGCAGTACAGACAATGTCCCACCTACTGGAGCGTGATGACGCCCCCCAGTGCAGCCCCCAGGACCTGGCTGAACCGACCCGACCAGCTGTGACCTGCGCCAGGTACTGGCAGAACGACATCTGAGATTGCAACGGACTCAAAGAAGAAGAACGGATAAGGTTAAGCAGATCTGATTGGCTTTTGGGCTTCAGGGGGAATAGAGTTGTGTATCGTCTGCGTAGCAATGGAAGGAAATGCCGTGCCTTTCAATGACTTGGCCTAAGAGGAGCATATACAGGGAGAAGAGAATGGGGCCAAGGATGGAACCTTGTGGAACCCCACAGTAGAGGCTAGCTGGGGAGGAGAAAGAGTAGCCTATGTTAGTAGAGAAACTCCTACCTTTGAGGTAGGAGATGAACCAGCTCAGGTCAGTGCAATCAATACCAACCCCGTACCGGAGACGGTCAATTAGGATGGTGTGGTCGACAGTATCAAATGCTGTGCTGAGGTCGAGAAGGAGCAGGATTGCACAGTTGCCGGAGTCAACGGTGAGCAGTAGGTCATTATGTATCCTCAACAAGGCAGACTCTGTGCTATGGTGAGCCCTGAAACCTGATTGGAACGTTTCCAAGATAGTATTTTGGTGAAGGTAAGGCATAAGTTGACTTAAAATTACCTTTTCAAGGTCTTTTGAGGAAAGGCAGTTTAGAAATGGGTCTGTAGTTGCTTGGCAAGGTGGGGTCGAGGTTAGGTTTTTTCAGGAGTGGCTGGACCACCGCATGCTTGAAGCAGGTAGGTACAGTGCCAGTGGCCAGAGAACTGTTGAAGATGGCGAGGATGCTGGGATCGGCTGTTGTAATGACGTCCTTTAGAAGGGCAGAGGGGACAGTGTCGAGGGGGCAGGTGGTACGTTTCATGGTGGTGATCAGTTTTACAAGGGAGGGTAGAGTAACGGGTTGGAAACAATCTAATTTTGAAGAGCAGACCAATGAGACAGCCAGGTCACGGGTGGGAGGGGAAATATTCGTTCTGATGTTCTTTACTTTGCTGATGAAAAATGTAGTAAATTCCTCGCACTTAGCAGGGGACCCAGTTAAGCTGGTGCTGGGGGCAGGACAAATGATGGAGGTGATGGTGCTAAAAAGGACCTTAAGAGTTATAAATCTACGTGGATCCATTTTAGGATAAATACATTAAAATATGAACAATAAATAAAGGAACCTGCTAATTTTATTCCATTGCATCTGGTGAAGCTAACTCTGCTGTTCTGCAGAGCACCACCATTCATTGTTCTGGGGATCAGAAGCATCAATCCAGCAGTAATCACTCACACATACTTGTCTCCCAGCAGCCAGGGTTATTCAATGCATCAAAGATGTCTCTCTCCACCAGAGTGTGACATTTCCTCCATCAACCATCCTCATTTCTGCAAAGCTTGCCAAATAGTTGATGAGTAATACGTACCTGCGCCCTTGTGTTTGGTGGGCCATCGCTCACTGAAATATTGCTGCTCCAGTTCCTGGAGGGGCCTAGTTCCTCGCTGTTTCACAATGTTAGTTTGCTGAATGGCAGTTTTTTAATGTATGGGTAGAGACTCCTAATTCCTTTTTTACTTGCAAATAAAAATGTGCACATGCCATTTAAAACTAATATGTGGCCTGTTTATGAAGACACAAAAGGGCAGCACGGTGGCGCAGCCTTAAGGGCCTGTCCCACTTGGCAGTCATTCGCGCGCCATTTACGCGACCTGCTAGCGTGCGGGTAGCGTGTGGGTAGCGTGTGGGTAGCGTGTGGGTAGCACGTGGGTAGCGTGTGGGTAGCGCGTGGGTAGCGTGTGGGTAGCGTGTGGGTAGCGTGTGGGTAGCGTGTGGGTAGCGTGTGGGTAGCGTGTGGGTAGCGCGCGTGGGTAGCGTGTGGGTAGCGTGTGGGTAGCGTGTGGGTAGAGCGTGGGTAGCGCAGCGTGTGGGTAGCGTGTGGGTAGAGCGTGGGTAGCGCATGGGTAGCGTGTGGGTAGCGCGGGACGGGCGCATGCAGTGGTGTGGAGGAGTGTGGACTTCGTCCTGCACAAAATCTTCACGTCCCACCGGCCTGTCGTGTAATTGACGGCCAAAGTGGGACAGGCCCAAGACCCTGGCACGGCGCAACGTTTCACCTCCAACAGCAGCAGAAGCAGGCAAACGATAGCCGAGCTCGGCCTGGGGCTCACGGCCGTTGCGGAGCCGGATCCGCCCCTACTCTTACTTCCAGAGCGGGGCCAAGACGATTGGAGGACACAAAATGCAGGAGTAACTCAGCGGGACTGGCAGCATCTCTGGAGAGAAGCAATGGGTGACATTTCGGGTCAATACTCTTTTTGTGTCTATCTTCAAATGACGTCACGCGCTCCAGACGGCTGTGCCGATGCATGATGACGTGCGTGACCTTCACGCGTCAGTCACTACCGGCCTGTCGCATAAATGACGGCCAAGTGGGACAGGCCCTTTACAGTGCCAGTGACCGGGGTTCAATCCTGACTGCGGGTGCTGTCTGTTCAGAGTTTGTAATCATGTGGGTTTTCTCTGGGTGCTTCCGGTTTCCTCCCACACACCAAAGACGTACAGGTGTGTAGGTTAATTGATTTTGGCAAAATCATTTAAATCGTCCCACTATGTAGGATAGTGTAGGTGTATGGGGGTGTTTCTGGTCAGAGTGTACTCGGTGGGCTGGTCTACCTGTTTTCACGCTGTATGTCTAAAGTCTGAATTCTAACGTCTAAAGCTGCAAATGCTCAAATACCGGGGGAACCCAGCAGGTCAGGCAGCATCCGCGGAGGGGAGGGACAGACAACGTTTCAGGTCAGAACCCTTCTCCAGAGCCAAAGCATCATCATCACCAATTCCCTCTACAGATGCTGCCAGACCCTTTGAGTTCCTCGAGCAGTATGTGTTTTGCCTTGTTTATGAAGGCCTGTGTCCCATATTGTTATTAACCATTTTCTTGCCATCAAAATATTTGCAACCAGACACATCTGTTCCTCCATCCCCTTTAAGCCTGCATTGTTCCCCCTTCTACTTTCAGACAAAATGTATCACTTTGAACTTTTCTTCATTAGCCAGTCGACATTATATTGAAGCCTTCTACCACCTTCTGTTTACCGGGTAAATCAAGCACAATGTTGCCTGTAATAAATTTATGCTGGTTCACATTTGTTACATTAGAAGACACAAAGTAACTCAGCGGTCAAGCAGAATATCAGGAGAACATATATAGGGTATGTTTTGGGTTGGGATCCTTCTTCAGACTTCGCCTACCCATGTTCTCCAAAGTCGCTACCTAACCTGCTGAGTTACTCTTGTACATTGTGTCTTTATTTTGTACATTTTCCAGCACCTTTGGTTCCAGAGCCCTTCGGATTATCCGCTTTGCCGGACCAACAGAGGTCATGGGCTCCAAGAGAATCCAACGGGACTGAAATGGTCTGTCAAGGCCACCGAGAGACCAAGATACCAGCTCGCAGAATTGGCCTCAAGTCATCTATAGGAACAGATCTGCTAGCTCCGGACAGACCAGTTTCAGAGCCCCGGCTGCAGGGGCTAATTTGACCCACCGATCTGTGCGGAGGTCCTGATGAGGTCAAGATCGGCTGCCTCACCCGGCCAAGGTGCTACATTTTCGGGGGTCTTCCCGTGGGGATTTCAAGTGCACTCTTGTGATTTTGTTTGGACTGAAGGAGCAGAAAATTGTTGCCGGAAAATCTTTTAAAGCTTCGATTCTTGGTCTGCTAGCAAAACATTTCATGTAAAATGTCACTGAGCAAAATCTGGAGCAAAAGATGGGACATCATCTTCATCAATAAAAATCCATCTGCATAGATGCAAAGTGCACAGAAAAACCTTGTGCAAAACGTAGGATGTGTCTAGGATGAATGAAGATGATGCAATGCGTTCTATCAGATGTGTTGGAGGCAGGTTTCTGAACTGGTTCATTCTGAAACAAGGGCTGTTGTCTCATCATCCATGATTCATCCATCCAGACCCATGGTTGCCAATTATTTTGAGTCTCTGAAGTTATTTCAGTTGGTTGCCCCATACGTTTCTCTCCAGTGTTCAGAGTTGTGAATACAATCAGCCTCTTGACATTACACAAAACTTGTTATTTGTGATAATGAAGTCAATGCCGCCGTCATCATTTCACTGGTGTCAGAGAGATTAACATAAGCCTGCGGAGTGATGCTACATCAAGAGCCGCTTGGCTCATATCTCCAGACATTTTATTTACTTTACTATAAGGGCGGCATAGTGGCGCAGCGGTAGAGTTGCTGCCTTACAGCGCCAGGGACCCCAGTTCGATCCTGACTACGGGTGCTGTCTGTACGGAGTTTGCACGGTCTCCCTGTGACTTGTGTGGTATTTCTCCGAGTACTCCAGTTTCCTCCCACACTCTAAAGACGTGCAGATTTGTAGATTAATTGGCTTTGGTAAAAATTGTAAATTGTCCCAAGTGTGTAGCATAGTGCTAGTGTACGGTGGGTGATACAAGCCCAGTCGCTCCATTCTTTCAACATATGACAGTCCCGCCATCCCGGGAATTACCACGTGAAACTAAGCTGCACTCCCTCAATAGCAAGAATTTTCCTCCCTCAAATTTAGAGACCAAAAACTGCACACAATACTCCAGGTGTGGTCTCACCAGGGCCCTGCACAACTGTGGAAGGACCTCTTTGCTCCTATACTCTTGTTATGAAGGACAACATGCCATTAGCTTTCTTCACTGCCTGCTGTTCCTGCATACTTAATTTCAGTGACTGATGTACAAGGACACCCAGATCTTGTTGTATTACCCCTTTCCTAACTTGACACCATTCAGATAATAATCTGCCTTCCTGTTCTTGCCACCAAAACTGATAACCTCACATTTATCCACATTAAACTGCATCTGCCATGCACTCTCACCCAACCTGTCCAAGTCACTCTGCATCCTCATAGCATCCTCCTCACAGTTCACACTGCCACCCAGCTTTGTGTCATCTGACCATCAGGCCCTGGGGATTTATCAGCCTTCAGTCCCATCAATCTACCCAACACGATTTCCTGCCTAATGTGAATTTCTTTCAGTTCCTCCGTCACCCTAGGTCCTCTGGTCACTAATGCATCGGGGGAGATTGTTTGTGTCCTCCTTAATGAAGACAGATCCAAAGTACCTGTTCAACTCATCTGCCATTTCCTTGTTCCCCATAATAAATTCACCTGTTTCTGTCTTCAAGGGACCCACATTTGTCTGAACAATTGTTTTCCTCTTCACATACCTAAATAAGCTTTTATTGCCCTCCTTTATATTCTTGGCTAGCTTACCTCCGTACCTCATCTTTTCTCCCCCTATTGCCTTTTTGGTTATTTTCTGTTGCTTTACAAGTTTCCCAATCCTCTGGCTTCCCGGTCATCTTTGCTACATAATACTTCTTCTCTTTTATTTTTATACCGTCCTTGACTTCCCTTGTCAGCCATGGTCACCTCTCACACCCCTTAGAATCTTTCTTCCTCTTTGGAATTAACTTCCTGAATAGACCTGCCATTGTTGTTCCACTGTCATCCCTGCTGGGGGCTCTTTCCAGTCAACTTTGGCCAGCTCCTCCCTCATGCCTCCATAGTCTCCTTTGCTCAACTAATACTGACACTTCCGATTTTCCCTTCTCCCGCTCAAATTGCAGATTAAAACATAATTTTTGATCAATACCTCCTTTACCTTGAGTTCCCTTATCAAATCCGATTCATTATACAACACTAAATCCAGAGATGCCTTCTTCCCAGTAAGCTCCAGTGCAAGCTGCTCTAAGAGCTGTTCTAAGAGGCACTCCACAAACTCCCATTGCTGTGGTCCAGTACCAACCCAGTCTACCTGCATGTTGAAATCTTCCATAACCACCTTTGCTACATGCCAATTTTAACTTTTGATTCAACATGCACCCTATATCCAGGCTACTGTTTGGGGGCCTGTAGATAACTCCCATTAGGGCCTTTTTACCCTTACAATTCCTCAGTTCTATCCATACTGACTCTACATCTCCTGATTTTATGTCACCCTTCACAAGGGACTGAATTTCATTCCTCACCAACAGAGCTTCCCCACCCCCGCTGCACACCTGTCTATCTTTTCGATAGGACGATACCCTTGAATATTCAGTTCCAAGCCCTGGTCCTCTTGTAGCCATGTCTCTGTAATTCCCACAACATCATACTTGCCAATTTCTAACTGAGCCTCAAGCTCATCCACTTTATTTCTTATACTTCGCGCATTCCTATACAAAACTTTAACTTTGGTATTCAACTCCCCTCTCATACCGGTCACTATTGCCCCTGACCTTACTCCCTTGTCCCATCTCAAACTTTCCTTCCCATTAATTCGGGAGTATTTTGTAACTTTTCCTGAACTCACTTCCCCTTTAACTCCATCTTTATACCCACAATTTGTCAACCCCTCTCCCCCGGCTATTTAGTTTAAACCTACACGTATAGCACTAGCAAACCTGTCTGCCAGAACGTTGGTCCCACTCCAGTTAAGGTGTAACCTGTCCGTTTTGAACAGGTCACCCCTACCCCAGAAGCCTATGAAGTAGGAAATTAAAGTAAGTGATGTTTCTGCAACCTATTCCCAGAGTTTAATGAAAGCAAAGGTAATTCATGCAACCTGGGAATAGTTCGGGATGATGTTTTGGTTTATTATTGTCACGTGTATGGAAGTGAAGTGGGAAAACTTGCTCTGCATGCCATCCAAACAGATATACAATACATGATCTATCATCTTATTATCTAAATGGTGGCCGATTGGGAAAGGGGGAGATGCAGCGAGACCTGGGTGTCATGGTACACCAGTCATTGAAGGTAGGCATGCAGGTGCAGCAGGCAGTAAAGAAAGCAAATGGTATGTTAGCTTTCATTGCAAAAGGATTTGAGTATAGGAGCAGGGAGGTTCTACTGCAGTTGCACAGGGTCTTGGTGAGACCACACCTGCAGTATTGCGTACAGTTTTGGTCTCCAAATCTGAAGAAGGACATTATTGCCATAGAGGGAGTGCAGAGACGGTTCACCAGACTGATTCCTGGGATGTCAGGACTGTCTTATGAAGACTTGGTTTATACTCTCTAGAATTTAGGAGATTGAGAGGGGATCTTATAGAAACTTACAAAATTCTTAAGGGGTTGGACAGGCTAGATGCAGGAAGATTGTTCCCGATGTTGGGGAAGTCCAGGACAAGGGGTCACAGCTTAAGGATAAGGGGGGAAATCCTTTAAAACCGAGATGAGAAGAACTTTTTTTCACACAGAGAGTGGGGAATCTCTGGAACTCTCTGCCACAGAGGGTAGTTGACGCCAGTTCATTGGCTATATTTAAGAGGGAGTTAGATGTGGCCCTTGTGGCTAAGGGGATCAGGGGGTATGGAGAGAAGGCAGGTACGGGATACTGAGTTGGATGATCAGCCATGATCATATTGAATGGCGGTGCAGGCTCGAAGGGCCGAATGGCCTACTCCTGCACCTAATTTCTATGTTTCTATGAATATAATCAAGTCAAATTCAGTGCAAAGGGGAGGATACAGAATGCAGAATATAGTTCTCAGCATTGTAGCACATCAGTTCCATAGACAAAGTCCGATGTCTACGATGGGACAGAGTTGAATCGGACAGTATCCTTGTTTAAGGAAGGGCCATTTGGAAGACGATAACAGAAGGGAAGTTGTTCTTGAGACTAGCGGTGCGCATTTTCAAGCTTCTGGACGGGAGCAGGAAGTAGTAAGCAAGGTCGGAAGAGTCACTTGACTTTAGACTTTGGATTTTAGGTTTACAGCACTGAAAAGGGCCCTTTGGATCACCGTGTCCACGCCGATCAGCGATCACCCGTACACTAGCACTATCCTACGCACTAAGAACAATTGACAATTTTAACCAAAGCCAGTTAAAATACAAACTTGTACACCTTTGGTGTGGAAGGAAACCAGAGCACCCGCAGAAAATCCATGCAGCCCCAGGCAGAACGTAGAAACTCCATACAGACTGCACCCATAGTTAGGATCAAACCCAGGTCTCTGCACTGTAAAGCAGCAACTATATTGCTGCAAAACTGTGCTGCCCTTAATGTGCTTTTACACATTAAGACGCAAGGGGAAAGGTTAGTAGTACACTGGATTTTGTGCTTTGGACTTTACAATGAACCAAATTCCTCTAATGTTACTGCAATGCCATTAACTTCATGGTCTTTCATGTGTTCCATTTGCCAGCAGAATGTCCCCACAGACAATGATGAGTCGGATGGAGAAATGCAAGTGGCTCTGACCTGGGTTGACATCATATTTTTCCAATCAATTAGCACACAGCTGCTTTCTTCATTGCCGTCTGCAGATTGTGCATGTCCATCCTTGCAAATAGAACATTAATGGAGCGCTGCCTCATTGAGCACAGTCAAAGGACAATCAGTCAGTGGAAGCTAGACCATTAACTTGCAAAATGGCTCTCAGAGGTTTCCCATTCTATTAACTCAACTCACTTCTGCTGATTTTCTTTTGTTTAGAGAGACAGCGCGGAAACAGTTCCTTCGCTCCGTCGAGTCCGCGCCAACCATCAATCACCCCATATACTGGCACTATCCTACACACTAGGGTCAATTTCCAATTTTTACTGAAGCCAATTAACCTACAGACATGTATGTCTTTGGAGTGTGGGAGGAAACCGGAGCACCCAGGGAAAACCCACGCGGTCACGGGGAGAATGTGCAAACTCCACACAGACAGCATCCGAGGTCAGGATCGGACCAGGGTCTATGGCGCTGTGAGGCAGAAACGTTACTGTTGTGCCGTTGTGCCGCCCATTACGCATTTACCACATTGAACGTCCGACAGCTGCTGCCACATGTGGTGCCAGGCAGAAGATAGGACTGTTCTGTGAACTTTTATAATTTTGTTGGCACCAGTCACGTGGTGACTCCTGTGTACTGCCCAGGTGAGGTCTGCGGTGTGATTTTACTGGGTTGGATGCAAAACAAAGTATTTCACTGTACCTAGGTACAACAGACAATAAAGTATCATTGAATCATTGAATGGTTCGGACCGAGGGAAATGTATTGATAGGATTTGGGGGAGAAAATGCACACCGCCAGTCTCAAGAACAACTTCCCTTCTGTTTCCCTCTAAAGTAGTGGCGCAAACATTTCACTCCTAGGCTGGAGATCAAATTGGATATCAGCATCATCTCTTCTGGGAGGCTGCAGCTCCTCTGTAGCAATGGGCTGTCAGCCTAGATTATCACTCATGAGGACTCTGGAACCGAATCTGAATGCATAACCTCCTGACTCAGAGGCAAACGTACGAGCAATGAACCAACTACTGACATGGCTGACAATTTGCTGCTACTAAATGCTTTGGGGTATCTTAAGGGCTTGAAGTCTGTTACATAAATGTACATTCTTTCTTTCTGCATCAGGTATTCCTTCTCTAGTATTTTAAAATTCCTTCTACCATGTTAATATCCCCTGGATCAATCCCTGGGGCAAAACTCCTGCCACATGAATGCATCAAATCTGAGCAAAAACAAACTTCCCCAAATGGTGCCCTTGGGTTTATTTGGAGTTAAGAGATTATCTGTCAAAGCCCTGAATGCAGATTAAGCATTGCATGTTTGGTGCCTTAAAATATCGTCATTGGAATAATAGTTGGCCTATATTTTAATATAAGCCTTTGTTTAGTTTAGCTTAGTTTAGCTTAGTTTCGTTTCGTATAAAGATACCGCATGGAAACAGGCCCTTCGACCCACCGAGTCAGCGCCTAGTTCTATCCAACACACGAGGGACAATTTTTACAAAAGCCGATTAACCTACAAACCTTTAAGTCTTTGGAATGTGGGAGGAAACCGGAGCACCCAGAGAAAAAGAACACGGTCACAGGGAGAAACTACAAACTCCATACAGACGGCACCCGTAGTCAGGCGCTGAAAGGCATCAATTCTACCACTGTGCCACTGTGCTGCCTTTGCTAAATTTAAATTGTTAATATTTCATAACTGCACTCTAAAAATATTCTTTGGCTCCATTCATTGTACATGCTATTTTAAAGTAATATACAGTAAGGCTCTGCTTGTTGACCTTGATAATTCCTTGGCTTGCTGGAACCACATAGGAAAAAACATTGAATGAAGCCACATGTTGCCATCTGGAAGACACAAAGTGCTGGAGTACCTTAGCGGGTCAGGCAACTTCAATGGAGAACATGGATTAGTGATGCTTGGAGTCAGGACACTTCTTCAAACTGATTGGGGAGGAGGAGCAGGACAAGGAAGTCCTCTGAAGAAGAGAATTCTCTGGTACGGAGCTGTTCAGGGTAAACCTTGATAAACCTATTATAGTCCCTGCAATGCATTTTAGAACCTGTGTATTTAATTCCTACCAATCCACGTGGCCCATCCAAGATCAAATAGCATGACCTTTGATCAAGGGAGGCAACACTTACGTTGGTAATGAGAAGCTTTTGACAACTGGTGGCACGGTGGCGCAGCTGTAGAGTTGCTGCCTTACAGCACCAGAAACCCAGGTTCCATCCTCTGGTTATAATGTTGCTGTTCGTATGGAGTTTGTATATTCTTCCCGTAACCACGTGGTTTTTCTCCAGGCGCTCCAGGTTTCCTCCCACCCTCCAAAGATGTATAGGTTTATGAATTAATTTCGGTAAAAATTGTAAATTGTCCCTTGTGTATGGGATAGTGCTAGTGGATGATGATGGCTGGTCGGCACAGACTTGGTGGGCCGAAGGGCCTGTTTCCACTCTGTATCACTAAACTAAATTAAACTTTGGGGTCTGATTGGCAAGAAAATGCTGCTCTTCTCACTCAGCTCCACACAACTATGGGGCTTTCATGGCATGGAGGAGAGGCAACCCAGCTTCGGTCTATTATTATACATTTAATGTCAAATTGAAAAGCTGACTTTGAAACAAAACCTTTCTGGATCAAGCAGAACTGCGTTCATCACTTGACAATGTTTTCCTGCCACAGGTTGGTGTTAACCAGTGCCTGGAGTTCAATTTATTTTCAACTACGAAGAGACAGTAAGGGTTCAGTGGCATGTTGAGTTGGTCCTTGATGGATCAGCCTGCTAAGCAATCACGTGGAAGACAAAGCATTTAATGTCAAACCATCAGATGACTGACACCATGGACTCTTCTTTTAATTTGACAAATGTCATGTGCATTTCTCCTCTGGCAGATCTGAAGCCGAAGCTCAGGAATAAAGTTTCCCGTTTGCAAAGCCCGCAACTGATTGGGAAATATTTAGTTATCGCTGATCATTGTCCCAGAGGTTGCGAGTGAAAAAACTAGAGAGTAAAAAAAATAAAACACGATTTTCTATGCTAACTGGCCCTCTGTAAAGTGCCCCTAGTGTGTAGGCAGTGGAGGAGAAAGTTGGATAAAATTGGAGAACTAGTGTGAACGGGTGATCGATGGGCAGCATGAACTCAATGGGCCAAAGGGCCTATTTCCATGCTGTATCTCAAAACTAAACTAAACTATGGATAAGATACTTGACCAACAATATAGAGAGTTTTTAAGAAAGAACTGCAGATGCTGGAAAATCGAAGGTACACAAAAATGCTGGAGAAACTCAGTGGGTGCAGCAGCATTTATGGAGCGAAGGAAATAGGCAATGTTTCGGGCCGAAACCCTTCTTCAGACTCTGGAGAGTTTGATTAGTTATCCAACAATAGCAAAACAGAATAACACTTTAGAATGAAACTGTAGTCCCCCCATCCTCATCCCCCTTTCTCTCCCTTCCCCCTCCCCTCTCGTCCCCCTCCCCACTCTCTCCGAATCACCCCCTCCCCACTCTCTCCCCATCTCCCCCTCCAGTAAATAGCTGTTTTTTTAAAAAATCTGTTTTAATCAAATTCTTGGGGGGAGGTTTCATTTACAAAAGAAATCACAGTTTTCGTTGTGGGGGTGGAATAGGGGAGAGGTGTCATTTACAAAAATAAAGCAATATTTTCATTGTAGGGGGGTGGGATGGGGGTCTTCTCCTCCTGCGCAGCCTCGGCCTCTCCCTCCTCCTCCCGTGGCTCCGGACCACGGCCCATCCCTTCATCATTGTCACGGTGGAGAAAACCGGGCAGCCAGTGGTTTACATCAAAATCCTGGGGAGGTGTGGAGGGAGATTGCGGGAGAGGAGGTGGTAGGGAGGGAGAGGGAGGGGAAAGTGTGGGAGGTGAGGAGGGAGAATGGTGGGGTGGGATAGGGGGGAGGTGGGGGATGGGGATAGCGGGAGAGGAGGGGGCTAGGGAGGGGATAGGGGTTATGGAGGGAAGGAGGGAGGGAGTGACTGAGGATAGGGGAAAGGAGAGGGAAGGAGAGGTTAGGGAGGGAGTGGGGAGGGGATGAGGAGAGGGAAAAGAGGGAGGGTGAAGAGGAGGGGGAGAGAGTGCTGGGGTATGAGGGGGAAATGGAGGAGGATAGGGGTAGGAAGAGGGAGGAAGAGAGGGGAAGTGAGGGGATGAAGGGAGGAAGCAGAAGAGGGTTTGTGGAGGGTGGGGAGAGGGAGGATAATGGAAGAAGGGAATAGGGGACTGAAGAGGGAAAGTGGGATGTTTACACTGATCTTATTTTTTACAAGTTATTGCCATATTAAACTTTAAAAACATCCCATGCCTGCGCAGTAGGGGACTGTGGGTGAGTGGCGGAATATTGCGTTCGAGGACCAGCCCCCTCATGTGACAGGGACCCAACGGGTCCCACTTGTTCTAGTAATTTATAAAAGCAGCCATTTGTGGGCTACTTAAAACAAATAATAGGCGGCGTTTAATGAAACAATTTTCAGGAAACATAACGTGCACTTATAATAATGGTGAAGTCGCAGAGGCCAATATTTCATGTTCTCAAAGGAAAATTAGCCAATTGAATATTAATGATCCTCCAGAAATCCTCTTCGTCCCTATAGAGTAATAGTGACATATTGATGAACCTTTCCCTGCTCACTTCCGAAGACAGAGAACATAAATCCAGGGCGTCTGTTTACTTTTTGCTTCCCTGCCGGGTTCATAAATCACATTGAAAGACAAATGTTGCCTTAATGTCAGCCCGCATTAATGTCTATTAGTGATTGGAACCATGTGGAAATAATGTCAACTGCTACTTGAGCTAATGGGAAACTGTTTTGATCATTTGTGAGAGGGTGTGTTGTGTCCATTGGAATGAGAGAATCCCGCTTTTACTCATGTAAGCAATATTGGCAGACACACACACATGAGTCTGGTTTTGGAACAGCTCCATCCAAGACTGCAAGAGGTTGCAGAGAGTTTGCGGACACAGCACAGAGCATCTCGCAAACCATCCCTCCTTCCATTTACTCCATTTACACCTCACCTGCCTCGGCAAGGCCACCAGCACAATCAAGGATGAGTCTCATCCGGTCACTCCCTCTTTTCCCCTCTCCAACCAGGCAAGATGTACAGAAGTGTGAAAAAAATCACCTCCAGATTCAGGAACAGTTTCTTCCCAGCTGTTATCAGGAAACGGCACCATCCTATCGCTAACTGGAGTGTGGTCCTGACCTCCCATCTAGCCTTGGACTATCTTTAATCGGACTTTACTGGTCTTCATCTTGCACCTTGGTCCTTATTCTCTTTATCCTGTATCTCAATGAGAAGTCTATACATGATCAGCATGAAGTGTAGATGGATTAGACTCATGGGATGGGTTAGACCATCCCAAAAACTGTCCACCTATGATTTCTCTATATATGTAATGCAGTATTGGAGATAGGCACACAGTTGGAGTAATCAGAGGGTCTGGCAGCATCTCTGGAGACAAAGAATGTGTGACGTTTCGGGTCGGGATCCTTCTTCAGACCCTTCAATATATACAGTACCAGTATCTACAGTTCCTTTCTACACCTGTAGTGGTACTCGGGAAACTTGTTAACACTGTTGAGGACTTCATAATGCAGAGAGCATTATAAACAGTGGAGCGATTAACCCTGGAAAGGGGGGAGACTTCCATCTGAGTTGGACCCAGGCAACTGAAACAGGCTCACGTAGACTTAATATTTTCTTGATGTTATTAACGACAGATAAATGGATGGGATGCGTTTAGAGGGCTATGACTAAGGCCTATCCAGTGGGATTGACATGTTTTGTATTTTTCCTTTCTAAAGATGCAGTGTATTTTGGTGTCTATTGCACACTGCAGACCAGAAGTGCCTTCAATACCCAGATATACCAGATCCGCACAAAATCTTTTTTTGCGGCAACTGTTTATAATGCTCTCTGCATTATGAAGTCCTTGACAGTGAGCCCCATGGGCAATTATTACCAAAGTATCTGCCCGCACAGTCAGTACACAAAATCATGAGAGACCTCTTCCACCCCTGCAACGGACTGTTCCAGCCGCTACGGTCAGGCAAACGCCTCCGTTGCCATGCAGTGAGAACGGAGAGGTTGAGAAGGAGTTTCTTCCCAGAGGCAATTCGGACTGTAAACGCCTTTCTCACCAGGGACTAACTCTACAGAACGTTTTTCCTTCTATTATTTATTATGTAAAAGAATATGTGTGTTATGATTGTGTTTATAATTTGTTTGGTTGTTTTGTTGTTTGTCTTTTGCACAAAAGTCCGCGAGCATTGCCACTTTCATTTCACTGCACATCTCGTATGTGTATGTGACAAATAAACTTGAATTGACTTGACTTGACTTGACTTGACTTGACACCTCTCCTACACCTTCTCTCCCATACTAAGTCACCTCAACCCCCCCCCCCCCTCCCTTCCCCTCCCCCCCCCCCCCCCAACTCATCCCGTCCCATATAACAATTACAGCACGGAAACAGGCCATCTCGGCCCTACAAGTCCGTGCCGAACAACTTTTTTCCCCTTAGTCCCACCTGCCTGCACTCATACCATAACCCTCCATTCCCTTCTCATCCATATGCCTATCCAATTTATGTTTAAATTATACCAACGAACCTGCCTCCACCACTTCCACTGGAAGCTCATTCCACACCGCTACCACTCTCTGAGTAAAGAAGTTCGCCCTCATGTTACCCCTAAACTTCTGTCCCTTAATTCTGAAGTCATGTCATCTTGTTTGAATCTTCCCTATTCTCAAAGGGAAAAGCTTGTCCACATCAACTCTGTCTATCCCTCTCATCATTTTAAAGTCCCAACCCCCTGGGAAACTGAAGGAAGCGACAATCAACTGCCAAGGATACAAATAATGTCATACACAAGAAAGGGCAGATGCTGGTTGACAAAAAGTGAACCCACAGTGCTGGAGTAACACAAAGACGCAGCAGAATTTTTGAAACGTCATCCCGTCACCCATTCCAGAGGTGCTGCCTGTCCTGCTGAGTTAAAGAGTGCCCACGGTAGCCTCACGAGTCCCTACGGTAAACTCACGGGCTACTACGTTCTTACAGCAAGTTTAAAATTTTTACTACAAGAGTAAATTTGACTCGTCAAAATCTTTCATCATGTTGAAAGATTTTCACGAGTTAACAAGGTTCCCGAGTACCTGCCGTTAGCGTTACGAGTCACTAAGTTACGTCCACGAGTTCCGACGTTCCCGCTACGTTAATTCTACGGGATTACCACGAGTGTGATTTGTTTTAAACTCGGGATCACTCATGGGTGGACTCGCACCGTGCGACAGGGCCAAAAGGCAGCAACTGTACCACTGCACCACAGTGCCATCCACCCATCTTCTTGAATATATAATACCAATACAATACCGGAATTACCTTTTTGCCACTGATTCCACCAGCTCTCCCAATCCTGTGAATGCATCCTGAGTATGTTGCTGAAACAGTGCAGTGGTCCAGAGAAAGTAAGAGAGCAAAACATTTACAGAATGAGTAACTGCATGTCGTAAAGGCAAGTCCCAGTAAGGTAATTGAGTTCACTGCATAACTTTTCTAAAGAGACTAAAGCAATGGTTCACTTGTCTGTTGGGAATAAGATAAGTCTGTTTAAACATATGAAATGGTTACAGGAAAAATCACAGTGAAAAGTGAAGAAATAGCAAAAATGTGGTCAGATAGAAGCATAGAAACATAGAAATTAGGTGCAGGAGTAGGCCATTCGGTCCTTCGAGCCTGCACCGCCATTCAATATGATCATGGCTAATCATCCAACTCAGTATCCCGTACCTGCCTTCTCTCCATACACTCTGATCCCCTTAGCCACAAGGGCCACATCTAACTCCCTCTTAAATATAGCCAATGAACAGGCCTCGACTACCCTCTGCGGCAGAGAGTTCCAGAGATTCACCACTCTCTGTGAAAAAAGGTCTTCTCATCTCAGTTTTAAAGGATTTCCTCCTTATCCTTAAGCTGTGACCCCTTGTCCTGGACTTCCCCAACATCGGGAGCAATCGAAGGTTACACAGAAAAGCTGGAGAAACTCAGCGGGTGCAGCAGCATCTATGGAGCGAAGGAAATAGGCAACGTTTCGGGCCGAAACCCTTCTTCAGACTGATCAGGGGTGGGGGGGGGGGGGGACAAGAAAGGGAAAAGGAGGAGTAGCCGGAAGGCTGGAGGGTGGGAGGAGACAGCAGGGGAGCTGAGGAAGGGGAGGAGACAGCAAGGACTAACAGAATTGGGAGAAGTCGATGTTCATGCCCCCGGGGTGCAGACTCCCCAAACGGAATATGAGGTGCTGTTCCTCCAATTTCCGGTGCTGCTCGCTGTGGCCATGGAGGAGACCCAGGACAGAGAGGTCAGAGGCGGAGTGGGAGGGGGAGTTGAAGTGCTGAGCCACCGGGAGGTCAGCTAGGTTATTGCGGACCGAGCGGAGGTGTTCGGCGAAACGATCGCCCAACCTCCGCTTGGTCTCACCGATATAGATCTGCTGACATCTAGAGCAGCGGACGCAATAGATGAGGTTGGAAGAGATGCAGGTAAACCTCTGTCGCACCTGGAACGATTGCTTGGGTCCCTGAAAGGAGTTGAGGGGGGAGGTAAAGGGACAAGTGTTGCATCTGCTGCGGCCGCAAGGGAAAGTGCCCGGGGAGGGGGTGGACCGAGAGGGAAGGGAAGAATTGACAAGGGAGTTATGGAGGGAGCGGTCTTTGCGGAAGGCAGATATGGGGGGAGATGGGAAGATGTGGCCAGTAGTGGGGTCACGTTGGAGGTGGCGAAACTGACGGAGGATTATTTTTTGTATGTGATGGCTGGTGGGGTGAAAGGTGAGGACTAGGGGGACTCGGCCCTTGTTGCGAGTGCGGGGATGGGGAGAGAGAGCAGTGTTGCGGGGTATGGAAGAGACCCTGGTGCGAGCCTCATTTATGGAGGAGGAGGAGGGGAACCCCCGTTCCCTGAATAGTGAGGACATTTCAGATGTCCTGGTGTGGAACGCCTCATCCGTGGAGCAGATACGGCGTAGACGGAGGAATTGGGAGTAGGGGATGGAGTCCTTACAGGAAGCAGGGTGGGAAGAAGTGTAGTCCAGATAGCCATGGGAGTCAGTGGGTTTATAGTGTATGTCGGTTAGAAGTCTATCACCTGCAATGGAGATAGTGAGGTCAAGGAATGGTAGGGAAGTGTCGGAGATGGTCCAGGTGTATTTCAGTGCCGGGTGGAAATTAGTGGTGAAGTGGATGAAGTCAGTCAGTTGTGTGCGGGTGCAGGAGGTGGCACCAAAGCAGTCGTCGATGTAGCGGAGGTAGAGGTTGGGGATGGGGCCCTGGTATGTATTGAACAAGGATTGTTCGACGTAACCTACAAATAGGCAGGCATAGCTGGGGCCCATGCGTGTGCCCATAGCTACGCCTTGTATTTGGAGGAAGTGGGAGGAGTCGAACTCGAAGTTATTGAGGGTCAGGACCAGCTCCGCTAGGCGGAGGAGAGTGTCAGTGGCTGGGTATGGGTTGCTTCTCTGGTCGAGGAAGAACCGGAGGGCTGTGAGACCATCGTGGTGGGGGATGGAGGTGTATAGTGATTGGACGTCCATGGTGAAGATGAGGGGGGGAGGGCCTAGAGAATTGAATGCGCGGAGACGACGGAGAGTGTCTGAGGTGTCTTGGACATAGGTAGGGAGGGATTTAACCAAGGGTGATAGGATGGAGTCAAGGTATTTGGAAATGAGTTCGGTGGGGCACGAACAGGCGGAGACAATGGGTCTTCCGGGACAATCTGGTTTGTGGATTTTAGGGAGAAGGTAAAATCGGGCTGTGCGGGGCTGGGGAACGATGAGGTTGGAGGCTCGGTCGGGTAGGGCATTGGAGTGGATGAAGTTGGTGATGGTGCTGGAGATGGTGGCCTGGTGCTCGTCAGTGGGGTCATGGTCCAGGGGTAAGTAGGAGGAGGTGTCCGATAGTTGGCGCGTGGCCTCAGCTTTGTAGAGATCGGCGCGCCAGACTACCACGGCACCTCCCTTGTCAGCGGGTTTGATAACCAAATCTGGGTTGTTGCGTAGTGAGTCGATGGCAGAGCGTTCCTGTGGTGAGAGATTGGAGTGAGACAGGGGAGTGGAGAAGTTGAGGCGGTTGATGTCGCGACGGCAGTTATTGATAAAAAGTTCTAAAGCCGGAAATTGGCCACGAGGGGGGTTCCACGAGGAGGGGGTGCGTTGGAGACGGGAAAAGGGGTCATCAGTGGGGGGCGAGGACTCCTTCCCATCGGGAGCAATCTTCCTGCATCTAGCCTGTCCAACTCCTTAAGAATTTTGTAAGTTTCTATAAGATCCCCTCTCAATCTCCTAAATTCTAGAGAGTATAAACCAAGTCTATCCAGTCTTTCTTCATAAGACAGTCCTGACATCCCAGGAATCAGTCCAGTGAACCTTCTCTGCACTCCCTCTATGGCAATAATGCCCTTCCTCAGATTTGGAGACCAAAACTGTACGCAATACTCCAGGTGTGGTCTCACCAAAACCCTGTACAACTGCAGTAGAACCTCCCTGCTCCTATACTCAAATCCTTTTGCTATGAAAGCTAACATACCATTCGCTTTCTTCACTGCCTGCTGCACCTGCATGCCTACTTTCAATAACTGGTGTACCATGACACCCAGGTCTCGCTGCATCTCCCCTTTTCCTAGTCGGCCACCATAGAAGCAAAGAAAGGAGTTAGTTTGGCCTGGCCTTATGCTGACCCTGAAATGATTGATGTAATTATCTCATCAGTCTCTTCAGTTTCAAGAAATGATTGCTTCTGCTGTATTAAAGGTGTAGCAGAAAAAGGTAAGGCCATGTGTCTTCATTTATCAGCCGATGGGGTGAATGAGGGTCAAAGCAATCCGAGCACTGCCGACAGTTCCACTGATCAACGACACAGACTTAACAGTAAAGAATCATACACCATTCTGTCCATTAATACACCTCCAACCTTGGGCTGGTCAGATGTGGCATGAAAATTGCTGCAAGATAAGACAGGTGGCTTAAATATGGGCCAGATCTGTGTGGCGTTAATGCATTGAGAAGTAATAAATTGCATTTCACACTATATCTCTAGCAGTGTCACAAAGCACTATAGTTACTGAAAACAAAACCTGACTTAGCCCGTCACCTTTCGTGAGTTAGAGGTGGTTCTGCCTCTCTTATTTGTTGCCTGACCAAACAAAATGTTATAACCAACAGAGGTTTGTAACACGTATGAGGTCCATCGTGTTTGTTGAATTCCTGTCGTCAAACTTGTAATCTTTGTGCGCTGGCCGCAACTGAAGTATTCCGAGTCACACTGAAACAGGCCATTTGGCCTGCCGCGTTAGTCGGTTACAGTAGTTAGTTTAGTTTATTGTCAGGCGTACTGGGGTACAGTGAAAAGTTTATAGACAATAGGTGCAGGAGTAGGCCATTTGGCCCTTCGAGCCCTTTTTATTGCATGCTAACCAGTCATTGTGTGGGGTTTTTCTATTTGCGCAACAACGGTAAGCGATAGCACTACAACTTTTTGTCAGGTTACTCACTGTTCTCCTGTGCTGCGAGTGCAACAAATTTTGTTCCGATCGCCCCTTCCTGCCCCATCAGCGGCAGCCTGTGCCGCCTCACTCACAAACTCCTTTATCCCCTCCTCACAGTAACTTGTCTATCGTCTCCCCCACCACCGGCGGCGGGTGCGGGTTCAGTGGATGCCCAGTTGAGGCCATGATCCCGTCACTCACTCCCTCATCACTCACCCCTCTCCCCCGCCTGCCCTCTGCGGCAATGGCGGTTCCATTTACCCGTCCCCCCGTGTCCGTCTCCTCTGCCACCGCCGTTGCAGCAACTCACCCTCACGGCTTTCTCAGAGGATATCTTCACCAGGCAGGGCGGGGACGAGCCGAATGGCAGCAGTGGGCGGTTGGACAGGACGGGGATGGGCCGAGCGCCGGCTGAGCCAGAGTGGGCAGAGGGGCAGAGGGAGAGAGGGAGAGTCGGGTTGTAGGGTGGCCAAGCAGTTTGCGAGGAGTTTGAGTAACTCATACGCACACACACACATGATGCAAACTGGTCCAATCATCAAGTCAACGGGATCTAAACCACAGCTAACAATGAATGACCTGTGGAGGAAGGAACTGCACATGCTGCTTTTTAGGGAGGGAGGGGGAGGGAGGGAGGGAGGGAGGGAGGGAGGGAGGGAGGGAGGGAGGGAGGGAGAGAGCGACGGGGTGAGGGAGTGACTGAGGGAGTGAGGAAGTGACGGAGTGTAGGGGAAAGGAGAGGGAAGGAGAGGTGAGGGGATTGGGGGTGGGGAGGAGGAGAGGGGAAAGAAGAGGGAGGGTGAAGAGGGGGAGGGAGTGCTGGGGAATGAGGGGAAATGAGCCATGCCTGAGCAGTTGGGGGCTATGTGTGAATGGTGCAATATTGCGTTTGGGGGATGGGTTGCATTGGGGGAACAGGTAAGTGGTGGAATATTGCATTGGGGAACGGATTGCGTTGGGGGAACCAGGCCTCCCTTGTGACAGGGACCCAACAGGGACCCACAGTCTAATACATGATTATATTCGAGTCATCAACAGTATACAGATACACAATAACGGAAACATTGAATAATGTTTAGTGCAAGATAAAGTCCAGTAAAGACCATTTAAAGATAATCCAAGGGTCATGTACATTTTAACAGATACATGAAAAGGAAAGGTTAAGAGGGATATGGAACAAATGCAAGCACTTAACATAACATAATGATGTGCCCAGCATAACATTACATAATATTTGATGAGTGTTTGACGGCACTGGGCCTGTACATGCTGGAGTTGCTGGAGTTTAGAGGGATGAAGGGGAATGTCATTGCAACATACAGAATAGTGAAAGGCCTGGATAGGGTGGATGTGGAGAGGATGTTTCCACAAGTGAGAGAGACTAGTGCTAGAGGACAAAGCCTCAGAATGAAAGGACGTAGCGTTAGAAAGGAGAAATCTCTTTAGTCAGAGGGTGGTGAATCTGTGGAATTCATTGCCACAGAAGACTGTGGAGGCCAAGTCAATGGATATTATTAAGGCAAAGATTGATTAGTACAGGCTCAGGGGTTAATGGGGAAAAGGCAGAAGAATGGGGTTTAGGCAGAAAGATAGATCAACTATGATTGAATGGTCGAGTGGACTGGATAGGCTGAATGGCCTAATTCTGCTCCTATAACATGAATTTATGAACTTATGAACACTTGGGACAACTCCATGATAAAACCAGGTCGGTATGGACAAGATGGGCCGAAGAGCATTCTTCCAAGCTGTGTGACTAAATTAATAATAAAAGCTGGACCACGTCAGTCTACATCTCACCCTGGAAGCTTCACTGTCACCATAACTGATTCCAGCTTTTGTTACTTCCAGGATTTATTTAATTAACTTAATTTGAATTCCACGGATAATGTTGCAGTACCGCAAGACATTGCAGATAAACATCAGCCTGCTTTCAGTTGAGAAAAGTGGAAAATAAATATATCTCCTGATTGTCTCCTGTTTTGAACAGCAGCTGATGTTTATTGCTTTAAAAAAAGTTAAAGAGCAGAGATTGATTTGAAAGCTGCCATGATTCACAGGGACCTGAACAGAAAAAACATTCATAAACCAGATGATGTCTACCAATCTCGTCAATTAGATTAGACTCTTGTGATTCCCTTCTTCCTATTTATTATTCTATACAATATCCTGTGAAAGCTGGCGATTCCCATTTTAATAAGTAAATGACAAATACATCTTTCTATAATTCAATTTAAATGCTCCTCTTTGCTGCTTAGTAAAGTTGGTATTCCCAGGCCTTTAGCGGCAAGTAAGCACAACGGTGTGGCACGGTGGCGCAGCTGTACAGTTGCTGCCTTACAGCACCAGAGACCTGGGTTCAATCCTGACAATGGCTGCTCTCTGTATGGAGTTTGTACAATCTCCCGGTGACCACGTGGGTTTTCTCCGGGTGCTTTAGATTCCCCCCACATTCCAAAGATATACAGGTTTGTAGGTGAATTGGCATGGTAAAATAGTAAATTGTCCCTAATGTGTGTAGGATAGTGCTAGGGGATCACAGGCCAGCATAGATTCAGTGGGCCGAAGGGCCCGTTTCCACGGTGTATCTCTAAATTAAACTCTCGTCAACTAGTACAGAGGCGCCAAGGAAAGCATTTTATTGGGATGCATCACAGCCTAGCTCCACCCAAGACCGCAAGACATTGCAGAGAATTGTGAGCGCAGCCCAGACCATCACAACCTCCCTTCCAATGACTCCATTTACACCTCACACTGCCTCGGCAAGCCCACCAGCATAATCAAGGATGATTCCCACTCCCTCTTCTCCCCTCACCCATCAGAGGTATAGAACTTTGAAAACGCACACCAGACTCGGAGACAGTTTCTTCCCAGCTGTTATCAGGCAACTGAACCACTCTATCAACATCATCGGAGATCCTTGGAATATCTTTAATCGGATTTTACCTTGCACTAAACATTATTTCCTTTATCCTGAATCTGTACACTGTGGTTGGCTCGATTGTAATCACGTCTAGCCTTTTCACTAACTGGTAAGCACACAACAAAAGCTTTTCACTGTACCTGCAAATAAACTAAACTAGCTCAGCATGCACCTAAATCTCAGGATTTGGTGGACACCATACATAGCAATATAGAAACATAGAAAATAGGTGCAGAAGTAGGCCATTCGGCCCTTCGAGCCAGCACTGCCCTTCAATATGATCATGGCTGATCATCCAAAATCAGTACCCCATTCCTGCCTTCTCACCATATCCCTTGATTCTGTGTCCTAAGAGCCACATTCCAACTCTCTCTTGAAAACATCCAGTGAATCGGCCTCCACTGCCTGTGGCAGATAATTCCACAGATTCACAACTCTCTGGGAGAAAAGGTTTTTTGTCATCTCAGTCCTAAATGGCCTACCCCTTATTCTTAAACTGTGACCTCTGGTTCTGGACTCCCCCAACATCAGGAACATTTTTCCTACATCTACTGTAACCTGTCCAATCCTTTAAGAATGTTATGTTTCAACAAGATATCCTCTCATCCTTCTAAACTCCAATGAATAAAAGCCCAGATGATCAATTTTTTATCATGTCGCTGTGCATCTCTTATTCATTCCCCTTGTGATTTTATACAAGATCACCTCTCAGCTTCCTGCACTCCTAGGAATAGTCCTAGCCTGCTCAACCTCTCTCTAAGGACCAGGACCATGTAAAGTATATGGGATTGAGGAGGGCACCAGTAAATGGTGAATTAGGGGAGGGCACCTGTAAATGGGGGAATTAGGGAAGGGCACCTGTAAATGGTGGAATTAAGGGAGGGCACCAGTAAATGGTAAATAAGGGGAGGGCACCTGTAAATGGGGAATTAGGGGAGGGCACCTGTAAATGGGGAAATTAGGGAAGGGCACCAGTAAATGGTGAATTAGGGAAGGGCACCAGTAAATGGTGAATTAGGGGAGGGCACCTGTAAATGGTGAATTAGGGGAATTCCGACCAGGTTTGTACGTTCTCCCTGTGACCGCGAGGATTATCTCCAACATCTTCGTCCTCCCACATGCCAAAGACGCACAGGCTTGTAGATTTGCAGATGTAAATTGTCCCCAGTGTGTGTGTAGGACAGCGCTAATGTGCAGGGATCGCTGGTCAGTGCGGACTCTCACTGTCCCTTTTCGAGACCCTTTTCTCCAGAGATGCTATCTGTCACGCTGAGCTACAGCTTTTTGTGTCTATCTTCAGTTGAAACCCGCATCTGCAGCTCCTTCCTATGCGAAACATCCCCCTACAGCCTAGCGGTCCGAATTATAAAATCTAATGGCTGCAGGGGTGAAGGATCTCCTGAACCGCTCCGTTCTACAGGGCAGGGAGAGGAGCTGGTTGTTGTTCCGAGTGCTCTTTTGACTCTCCAGAATTACATGGAGGGGATGCCCGGGGTTTTTCAGGATGACCTGCACCTTGTGCCTCATACGCCTCTCAAGCACATCCATCCCAGAGTCTACTCTCCCCTCCAGCACTGAGCTAGCTCGTTTAACCAGTTTGATCAGCTTCTTGTTGTTTTTTGCACTAATGTTGTTGCCCCAGCAGACAGCAGCTTAGAAAATAACACTTGCAACCACAGTGTTGTAAAACATGTGCAGCATGTCATTACACACATTGAAGGATTTGAGCCTTCTGAGGAAAAAGAGTCTGCTCTGGCCTTTTTTGTAGAGGGAGTCAGAGTTGACAGACCAGTCCAGTTTGTTATCAAGGTGCACTCCAAGGTATTTATATGTCTGCACCACCTCAATGTCAGCCCCAGCAGCATTGACCGGCTGAAGGGGGAGCTTGGACCTGCCAAAGTTAACCACCATCTCTTTAGTCTTTAGAAGCTGGAAACTTGAGAAAAACACAAAGGCAGAGGAGCTGAACCACTTCTTTGCTCGCTTTGAAGTGGAGCCACCCGAGACAGCCACATCACAGCACATGGTCCACAGCAGCCTAACCCTCAAGATAGAGGAGCATGAGGTGAGGCGCACTCTGCGGGCCATCAATCCAAGGAAGGCTACTGGACCTGACGGCGTCTCTGGACGCGTGTTGAAGGACTGCGCAGACCAGCTGGCTGGAGTCTTTACAAGGATTTTTAATCAGTCTCTGGCCCAGTCCACTGTCCCACCCTGTCTGAAGTCCTCCACCATAGTCCCCTTGCCCAAAAAAACCAACATCTCCAGCCTCAACGACTACCGGCCAGTTGCACTCACACCAGTGGTGATGAAGTGTTTTGAAAAACTGGTCCGGGGTCATATCACATCACTTCTGCCCCGAAGCTTTGACCCCCACCAGTTTGCGTACAGAGCAAATAGATCTACAGAGGACGCTGTAGCCACAGCTCTCCATGCTGCACTGTCTCACCTGGAGCAGCGGGGGAGCTACGTGCGGATGCTCTTTGTGGACTACAGCTCTGCTTTTAACACCATCCTTCCCCACAAACTGGTGGACAAACTGGGGGACTTGGGACTTCCACACTCCACCTGTACGTGGATAAATAGCTTCCTGTCGGGTCGCAGCCAGAGAGTCAGAGTGGGCCATCATACATCCACGGCCCTCAGCCTCAGTACCGGCTCTCCACAGGGCTGCGTACTGAGCCCCCTGCTCTACACCATCTACACACATGACTGCACCCCCGCCCACCACAGCAACACCATTGTCAAATTTGCGGATGACACTACGGTGGTGGGACTCATCTCCGGGGGGGGGACGAGTACGCCTACCGGGATGAGGTGGAGCAGCTGACAGTGTGGTGTGAAGAAAATAACCTGCTCCTCAACACCTTAAAGACAAAGGAAGTAATAATAGATTTCAGGAAGAATAAAACGGATATGGTACCATTGACTATCAGAGGGGACTGTGTAGAGAGGGTGGCGGATTTCCGCTTCCTGGGAATCCACATTGAGGAGGACCTGACGTGGAGCGTGAACACCACTGCGCTGCTGAAAAAGGTCCAGCAGAGACTGCACTTCCTGAGGGTGCTCAGGAAGAATAACATCACTCAGAGACTGCTGCTGTCCTTTTATCGGTGCTCCATTGAGAGCATACTAACATACTGTGTATGCGTGTGGTACACCAGCTGCACAGCGGCTCAGAGGAAAGCGCTCCAGAGGGCCATTGACAACGCCCAGAGGATTGTCGGCTGCCCTCTCCTTACCTTGGAGGACTTACACAGTTCCCGCTGCACCAAAAAATCCCAGAATATCATAAAGGACATTTCCCACCCCGGACACTCCCTGTTTGAACTGTTGCCGTCAGGCAGACGGTACAGATCTACAAGGACAAGGACAAATAGACTAAAAAACAGTTTTTACCCCACTGCTATAAAAGCACTAAATGTAGCCGCCAAGGAGCGCAGGGGCGATATAGACTAAGGGACTGGTACACTGTGAAATCGACAGAAGGATGGAGGGTTGGGGGTGTATGCGTGCTTTGTTCGTGATATTTATTTAGTTGTTTATCTTTTAATATTTTACCTTGTATGTATCGTTAGCTTTTAGAAATGTTTGAATGCTGCACTGACTGGCTGACATTTTAAATTTTGTTGTACATGGTTCATGTTACAATGACAATAAAGAAACTATTCTACTATTCTATTCTAAAGTGCTGGAGTAACTCAGCAGGTCAGTCAGCATTTGTGGAGGCACTAGCGATGTTTCAAATCATTAGTTCATAATTCATATTAGCAGAATTAGGCTATTCAGCCATCGTATCCACTATGCAATTCAATCATTGCTGTTCTTTCATTCCTTATCAACCCCATTCTTCTGCCTTCTCCCAATAATATTTGACACCCTTACTAAACAAGAATCATTCAATCTCTGCTGTAAAAATACCTAATAACCTGGTCTCCTCAGCTGAGGAAATTAATTCCAGAGATTCAACATCTCCTTTCTAAAGGTATGTGAGTACCCTTCTTCAGACTTTAAGGCAGTCCATGGAGCGCAGGAGGATGAAGGGTAATCTTATAGAGGTGTAAAAGATCATGCGAGGAAAAGAAAGGGTAATTGCACAGAATATTTTACCCAGAGTAGGGGAATCAAGAAACAGAGGACATAGATTTAAGGTGAGGAGTGGGGGGGGGGGGGGGGGGAGGGGGGGGGGGGGGGGGGGACATTTAATAGAAACCTGAAGGGAGATTCTTTTAGACAAAGGGTAGTAGCTATATGGTACAAGCTGCCAGACGTGATAGTTGAGGCAAGCGCAATTGCAACATTTAAAAAACATTTGGACAGGTACATGTTCACAATAGGTTTAGAAGAATATGGGGCAAACGCAGGCAGGTGGGACTAGTGTAGATGGGGCATGTTGGTCGGCATGAGAAATGGGCAGAGGGGACTGTGTCCACGCTGTATGACTATACGACTCTATGAACTGCATTATTTAGTCTTGACCACAAAGTTACAATGACAACATGGCCATCAGCCTCATACAAGTCGACATTTTACATTGAGGAATGGTAATAAAAATGTAGGAAAATGTCATCTTTTGTTCTTCATTGCACGTGTTTTTATATTAGCAAACATATCAAAAGAAGACATTACTACTGTTGACATTTTATTGCAAATAACACTCTGATAGAAATACAAGGGAAGTTGTGATTCTTGTGAAATTTACTGCCAAACTCATCCGTGCCATCAAGCACTGAAATAATATTTCCAGGATGCATTCATCTCAAGTCTTACCAGCTCATGTGGGAACTGGTTCAAAAGCTACTGGCCTTGGAGTCTTAGCCCAGCAGGTGAGCATAGTTAGATGGCCATGTCTCCAACAAAGTATTTGATCTTAGGCCTGAGCTTTGAGCTTCAATCTCCAAACAACAGACACGTCGGGACATCCTACAGAACAATAGCGGATGGTGTTCAAGTGACTCAGGCAGCCTCACAATGTGGGCCAATTGTCATGATGGAACCAGTCCATGAATCGTGAACGGGGATTACGAAATGGCTCTCAGAGTCAGACGTTAGATTGCTAGTCATATGAAGCTACGTATCTAACTTTTCCACAGCAGGTTATTTCTATAATAGTATGGCAACACTAAAGTTCCAGCCGTCTAACATTAGTTTCCAAAGACCGCAGTTACGCTAGCAGCATGAAGAACAAATTGCAATCATTTTTTTTTTCAGATGATAAAACTCCAGTGTATTTCACTCAATGATATTCTCACTGTAAGGACAGTAAAACCTCTCATGGTGCAATCACCTACGGGCTTTGTGACTCAATAATAGAACATCACCACTTAGTATTGGGAGCTGGCAACTTCAATGCTGATGCTGAACTCCGCGTAGAATGAGGTTTCAAATCAGCAGCATATTAGCGTCTTGCTGTGCCTTGTATTCCATTGAGGGAAATGTCAACTGGTTCAATATTAAAGCTAATGCCATTTCACATGTTAACATAAAAATACAGAAAATTGGTGCAAGAGTATGCCATTTGGCCCTTCGAGCCTGTACAGCCATTCAATATGATCATTGATCATCCAAAATCAATACCCCATTCCTGCTTTCCCCCCATATCCCTTGATTCTGTTAGCCATAAGAGCTAAATCTACCTCTCTCTTGAATACAATCTGGTTAAACAAATCACTCATCAATGTAGTGATGAGATGACATGAAAAAGCTCCAGACTTTTTCTATTCATTGTTAAGATTCCTCTTCAAGGAGTTAAGTTTAATTTTGATACAGCATGGAAACAGGCCCTTCGGCCCACTGAGTCCACACCAATCATCGATCACCCGTTCACACTGGTTCTATGCTAGGCCTCTTTCTCATTCACCCACTACACGCGAATAGGGGGCGAATGAGAAGAGTAATTTACTACACAAGAGTAATTTACAGAGGCCATTAAATGTACAAACCTGCACGTCTTTGGGATGCGAGAGGAAACCAGAGAAACCAGAAGAAACACACGTGGTGACAGGGAGAACGTGCAAACTCCACATCGACAGCGCCCGAGATCAAAATTGAGCCCAGGTCTCTGGCGCCAAGAGGAGGCAGCACTATAAGCTGTACCTCAGTCTCCTTAAAATCTTATTTCATTATTTAAAGGCTGCAGCGTTCCAGGGATTAGAGGATAAACTGGAAGTTTTCTTTTGGAACAAGAACCAATTATAATAGCATCACCCATTCCAGTTTATTGTGAATAATTTTTCCAAATCGAATTGGAACTCCACAAAATCCTTCAGCAGGGACCAGGTGCTCAAAACTCTGAGAGAGTAGATCACCTTGACACTTAAAATCTCTACTGGTTTATAGATTGTTCAGAATTGTGTGGAACTGAAAATAAATAAGGAAGACATTTATTTCTCCAACACCTTTCATGGTCTTTCCAGGTGCCCTAAAAAAACACGATGCAATCAATGAAGTATTTTTGTAGTAAACACAAAAAATGCTGAAGATGCAGTGGAGATAGTTGAGGAAGGTATTTCAATAGTATTTAAAACTTACCTAAGATGGACACAGAATGCTGAAGTAACTCCACGGGTCAGGCAGCATCTCTGAAGAAAAGGATTAGGTGATGTTTTGGGTCAAGACCCTTCTTCAGACTTCAGACTTTAAAGCTTACCTAGATGGGTAAGGTTGAGAGGGATAGGAACCAAATGGGGGCTTAGATGGAGCATGTTGGACAGCATGGACGAGTTGGGCTGAAAGGCCTTTTTCTGTGCTGTATGACTCTAAGATTTTTAACATCTCACTCAGCCAGGCAGTAGTGCCGAATTGTCTTAAGAGTGCCACCATCGTCCCTGTACCGAAGAAACCAAACCCAGCCTGCCATAACGACTTTCGACCAGTGGCCCTAACACCCATTGTAATGAAGTGTTTTGAGCGACTAGTTATGCAGCACATCAAAAACAGTCTACCTGCCGACCTAGACCCACTGCAGTTCGCCTATAGAGCCAACCGATCCACAGAGGACGCAGTCTCAACAACACTGAACCTCGTGTTGTCACATCTCGATCGGAAAAACACCTATGCCAGGATCCTCTTCATAGACTTCAGCTCCGCTTTCAACACAATCATCCCGCAGCAGCTGGTGGAGAAGTTGGAGCTGTTGGGGGTTGATGCCGGCACATGTAGCTGGGTCCTGAACTTCCTGTCGCAGCGGCAGCAGACAGTCAGGGTGGGCAGTAGGACATCAAAAACCATAGCCGTGAGCACTGGCTCACCCCAAGGCTGTGTCCTAAGCCCCCTTCTGTTTAGTCTGCTGACACACGACTGTACTGCCAGACTCAATAACAACTTCATCAGCAAGTTCGCTGATGACACAACAGTAGTGGGTCTCATCAGCGACAACGATGAATCGGCGTACAGGATGGAGGTGGAGCTGCTCACAGGTTGGTGCAAATCCCACAACCTCATTCTTAACGTGGGAAAAACTAAGGAGATGGTGGTTGACTTCAGGAGGGCGGGGAAACATCACCATGCATCTCTGCACATCGACGGAGCTGATGTGGAAAGGGTCAGCAGCATGAAGTTCTTGGGACTACACCTGTCTGATGACCTGACGTCCACGGCCAACACCACAGCTCTGGTCAAGAGAGCCCAGCAGCGACTTCACCCCCTCCGAAGACTACGGAAAGCAGGCCTCCCCCCCACACATCTACGGACTTTTTACAGGGGGACTGTTGAGAGCACACTGACATACGGCATCACTTCCTGGTTCGGGAGCTGCAAGGCGTACGAACGGCACCAACTGGACAGGATAGTGAAGACCGCAAGCAGGATTATTGGTGCTCCACTCCCCTTCCTGCTGGACATATACAAGAAGAGATGCATCAACAGAGCCATCTCCATCATCAAATACCCTTACCACCCATCACATGACTTTTTCACCATCCTCCCATCTGGGAAGAGGTACAGGAGCATCAGCTGCAAAACCAGCAGGATGCTCCTCAGCTTCTTCCCACAGGCTATAAGACTGTTAAATGAACTTTCCCCCCTGCCAAGTATCGCGCACAAACCCCCCACACTGCAGCAGAGCCACTGTTGTGCCGCTGCCGGTCGGAACGGCTGTTGAATGTTATTGAATGTTATTAGAGGGTTAAATTGTTCATGACTGTATTTTAATTTTAATTGCTATTTATTTTGTAACGAAAACTGAACGGACACTGGTTGAGAAACGTTTTTTTTTGTTTCCTCTGAGTATGCGAATACTCAGGAAATGACAATAAAGATTTACAATTACAAGATTCATTGAGAACAGAATGTGTTGCATTGGTAAAAGTAACAAATGCTGGATTTAATGAATCCCTGGTATCTTTATCTGTAACAGGACATTTATACTGGCAATATTGTCTCACAACATCCTATTTGACCTACATAATCACCTTATTTCAATCCTTTATCCCTGGGAGAAATGTGTGTTAATGGGTTTTGACGCCACCAATACTCTGGGAAAGAGAAGTTCCTTTGGAACAAGGTTTTTAAGAAAATGTACATTGAAGGTGATGTCTTGTGCAATAAGGCTGAGGATGGTTTTCCTGCTCATTTGATACCCAAGCAATAGACTGACTATCAGAATCAATCAGGTTCTGATGGAGCAAATAACTCAAGAGTGAATCTTGAGCTGTCTGTGCACTATGCCTTCTGCAAGAAGCTGCAAAATTCAATTCACTGAGCAGCTCAGGAAATCAGGATGACATTTAGTGTGCAACACAGGCCCTCTAAGCCCTGGAGATAAAGTGCCCCTCAGAGGAGCTTTCAGAACAGAGAAGAAGAACAGGCTGAAAGATATGCAGCTGAATGGGAAAAACGGACAAGCAAACAAACATCTGCAAAAGTCGCAAAATGCCTAGGCCGAGTCAGGTCATGCCAGTGTGAAATTGTCCACAGCTTCCCTGCTAACCCGACCAACCACCAGCTAAAGAGATAAACTGGGCATACGCGGCTTTAGTTTAGTTTAGAGATACAGCGCAAAAACAGGCCCTTCTGCCAACCGAGTCCACACCGACCAGCAATCCCCATACATTAGCACTGTCCTACACACACTAGGTACAATTTACAATTAGTCTACAAACCTGTATGTGTTTGGAGTGTGGGAGGAAAACAGAGCTCCCAGGAAAAATCCACACAGGCCACGAGGAGAACATACAAACTCCGTACAGACAGCACCCGTAGTCAGGATCGAACCCGGTTTTCTGGCACTGTAAAGCCCCTGTCCCACTTTCACGACCTAATTGGTAACCTCTGGCGAGTTTGCCCTTGACTTATACTCGCAGCATGGTCGCCACGATGTCATAGGAGGTCGTAGGAGGTCTTCGTAACTCTTGCTCATGCTCGTGAATGGTCTCCGCGTACTCGTGGTCTCAAGTAGGTCGCTGCGTTTTTTCCAGCCTGATAAAAAATGTCCACGAGTAAAAAAAAGGTCGGCATGGAAAAAATTGATACTTTTTACTCGTAGGTAGGTCGTAGTAGATAGTCGTAGATAGTCGTCACTGGCCCGAGAAAAAAAATGCAAACATGACATCATTTTATCATGTGATCATTTTCCACTCATAGCTACTCGTGGTTGGTCTTAGGTGTGAAAGATTGAGGTCGAGGGGGGTCGTAGGAGGTCATAGACATAGTCGTAGGAGGTTGTAGACATAGTCGTAGGAGCCTTTTACTTCGGCAAGTCAACACGACCTTGACATTTTTTAAAACTCGTCTAGGGTCTTCTAAACTCGTGGATTAGGTCGTCCGTGGGACAGGCCCTTAAGGTAGCAACTACCGCTGTGCCACAATTATTTTATCAGTGTTGGAACTCTCTACACAGCATCTTTGCCCCAAGTACGACCGTAGTTCAAGGAACCAAATCACCTGTGGGTCCATGGGGGAACTAAGGGATGGGAAATAAATGCTGACCTGGCAAATGATAACTGTACACTGTGAATCTATCAGATCAAAGATCTGCATTGTATATATGATCAAAACCCTGAATGCTAAATCCATACACGGTAATTCATTCTGACCTTTTCAATCTCTCTCTTGTTAGTGCCTGTCAGATTAGCAATCCCATAGGATGCCCACTCTCTGAGGAAAGCATTTCAAAATGGAAAGAACAATTGAAATTTAAATCTAAATTTCAAAAGAGGTCCCAGTCCTTCACACATCACACCCTGTAAGGAGTGAACCCGTCTGAAACCATCAATCGTATAAAAGGTAAAAGGTAACAAAAATGCTCGAGAAACTCAGCAGGTGCAGCAGCATCTATGGAGCGAAGGAAATAGGCGACGTTTTGGGCCAAAACCCTTCTTCAGACTGATAGGGGGGTGGGGGGGGAGAAGGAAGGAAAAAGGGAGGAGGAGGAGCCCGAGGGCGGGGAGGATGGGAGGAGACAGCTCGAATGGTAAGGAAGGGGAGGAGACAGCAAGGGCTAACAAAACTGGGAGAATTCAACGTTTATGCCATCCAGACGCAAGCAACCCAGGCGGAATATGAGGTGCTGTTCCTCCAATTTCCGGTGTTGCTCACTATGGCAATGGAGGAGACCCAGGACAGAGAGGTCGGATTGGGAATGGGAGGGGGAGTTGAAGTGCTGAGCCACCGGGAGTTCAGGTAGGTTATTGCGGACTGAGCGGAGGTGTTCGGCGAAACAATCGCCCATCCTCCACTTAGTCTCCCCGATGTAAATCAGCTGACATCTAGAGCAGCGGATGCAGTAGATGAGGTTGAAGGAGATACAGGTGAACCTTTGTCGCACCTGGAATGACTGCTTGGGTCCTTGAATGGAGTCGAGGGGGGAGGTGAAGGGACAGGTGTTGCATTTCTTACGGTTGCAACGGAAAGTGCCCGGGGAGGGGGTGGTACGGGAGGGAAGGGAAGAATTGACAAGGGAGTTGCGGAGGGAGCGGTCTTTGCGGAAGGCAGACATAGGGGGAGATGGGAAGATGTGGCGAGTGGTGGGGTCACGTTGGAGGTGGCGGAAATGGCGGAGGATTATTTGTTGTATTTGCCGGCTGGTGGGGTGAAAGGTGAGGACTAGGGGGACTCTGCCCTTGTTGCGAGTGCGGGGATGGGGAGAGAGAGCAGTGTTGCGGGATATGGATGAGACCCTGGTGCGAGCCTCATCTATGGTGGCGGAGGGGAATCCCCGTTCCCTGAAGAACGAGGACATTTCCGATGCCCTGGTGTGGAACGTCTCATGCTGGGAACAGATGCGGCGTAGGCGGAGGAATTGGGAGTAGGGGATGGAGTCTTTACAGGGGGCAGGGTGGGAAGACGTGTAGTCCAGTTAGCCATGTGAGTCAGTTGGTTTGTAGTGTATGTCGGTCAGAAGTCTGTCCCCTGCGATGGAGATGGTGAGGTCAAGGAATGGTAGGGAAGTGTCGGAAATGGTCCAGGTGTATTGGAGTGCCGGATGGAAGTTGGTGGTGAAGTGGATGAAGTCAGTCAGTTGTGTGTGGGTGCAGGAGGTGGCCCCAAAGCAGTCGTTAATGTAACGGAGGTAGAGTTCGGGGATGGGGCCCTGGTACGTATTGAACAGGGGTTGTTCAACGTACCCGACAAAGAGGCAGGCATAGCTGGGGCTCATGCGTGTGCCCATAGCTACTCCTTGTGTTTGGAGGAAATGTGAGGAGTCAAATGTAAAGTTGTTGAGGGTGAGGACCAACTACGCTAGGCGGAGGAGAGTGTCAGTGGCTGGGTATAGGTTGCTCCTCTGGTCGAGGAAGAACCGGAGGGCTTTGAGGCCATCCTGGTGGGGGATGGAGGTGTAGAGTGACTGGACATCCATGGTGAAGATGAGGGGGTGAGGGCCTAGAGAGTGGAATGAGCGGAGGTGGTGGAGAGTGTCTGAGGTGTCTAGAACATAGGTGGGAAGGGATTTGACCAAGGGGGATAGTATGGAGTCAAGGTATGTGGAGATGGTATGTGGTATCAAGGTATGTGGTATCAAATGTGGTATCAAGGTATGTGTGGTCATGCCACGTTGCAAGAAACCACATCTCCAGTGTCAAAGTTGTGTTGAAGTCTGTAAGTGTTGAGAGGGTGAACTTTAGGGAGAGTTTGGGCAGGCTCGGACTTTATTCCATGTAGCACAGGAGGCTGAGGTGTGGTTTTATTGAGGTATATAAAATCATGAAGGGAATAGATATTTTCTAGGAATATATTTAATATGAATCCGAGGGGTAACTTTTTCACATGTATGGAACAAGCTGCCAGAGGAGGTAGTTGAGGCTGGGACTATCCCATTGTTTAAGAAACAGCTGGACAGGTACGTGGATAGGACAGGTTTGGAGGGATATGGACCAAGCGCAGGCAAGTGAGACTAAGGTAGCTAGGGCATGTTGGTCACTGTGGGCGAGTTGGGCGGAAGGGCCTGTTTCCACACTGTACCACTCTATGACTGTATGATGAAGTCACAGTGGGTAGGGGAATCAAAAACCAGAGGGCATAGGTTTAAGGAGAGAGGAAAATGTAACGCAAATCTTTTCACTCAGAGGGTATATGGAACAAGAGGTGGTAGTTGCGGCAGGTAATATACTGTCATTTAAAAGGCACTTGGGCAGGGACATGGATAGGAAATATTTTGAGGGATAAAAGCCAAACATGGGCAAATGGGACTAGCTTAGATGGGGCAGCTTGGTCGGCATATAGGAGTTGGGCTGAAGGGCCTGCTACGTCTCTGTCACCCAATTACTCTATGTTCTGACCAGAGAAAGTACTTTGCATCAAAGAAATAAAGACAGCATGTTTCACCCAACCGGTAAACTGCAAAGCTGCAAAATCTTGAAGAGTAACCATGGAACAGGAGGAATTATGATTCATATGATTCATGCAGTTGCAATTCTAGTTAGAACATCCCAAATTAATTAAGAATAATATTAAACATGTTGATTAATTGTTCTGCCCAAATGGAGAGTCGTTAAAGATGCACAAATCATATCTACTAACCTTGCATGCTGCGATGGGTTCTAAGCTGGCCTTCTGGGTATAACTGTAATTTTATTCCCATAACATTACAGTATCTGGCAGATTTTAATTGGAATTAATTGGGTGGTATCAGTCAACAAGGCTCCAGCCATATTCTGTGGCACGTTAAAAGTCTATCATTGCATTGGCAACCACATTGTGCTAAAACGTGTTTGTTCTGTCAATAAGCAAAAGCAACATGCATTTACGCAAGCACTTTAAGGCAGTAAAATAGTAAGATTAAACGAGAACTTACTAGCTTGAAGTTTGATCTGTATTTTATGAGAAGTTACGATGAGGGATTACGTGAAGAGCCCGTTCAGCACGCATGCGTGGCATACTTCAAAGCAGCGGTGTGGAATCACAGATAGACACAGTTATTGAAGTAAACATAGTAAAGATAAGGAGACATCAGTTTATGAATTTGACCCATATTATTGAGGGTGGGAGCGGAGGGCACGTAATCCCTCATCGTAACTCCTCATAAAATACAGATCAAACTTCACTGGTAAGTTCTCGTTTAATCTTACTATTTTACTTCGGAGTCACATGAGTGATTCCGTGAAGATTTCAAAGCTCTGTGATTTCAAACCGTGTAACAGTTATTACTACATCACTGCTGAAGTCTTTGAGGGAGGAAGTGTGTTATCGTAATCAACCAATGAATCTGTTTGTAGAAAAACATAATGGTATTTTTTTAACAATAACAACAAAGAAATTAAATTGTTCTCCTGGGCTTAAATTAATATTTGCAGTCTGTAAAATCTTTCCTGCAAATAAAACAGGCTTTTTCAACGGTTTATTATAAAATTTCTGAACGGTCTTTCCCCCCCACCATCCTGTTGTAGCCAGGATGTGGTTTATAGGCTCGTCCATTCTTTTAGCCGTCGACGTGGATGCTCCCTGGTGGAATAAACTTTTGTACATGTTAGTTTTTATCCCAGCAGAATTTAGCACCTGCTTGAGCCATCTCGAAATGGCTCGTCACCCGACCATAAGGTTTTTTATGACTGACCCACAAGGCTTTTCATCTCCCTCGAATATTTTGGTTGTGTCTATGTGGGATAATAGGGTCATTGCACATAACCGTGGTTCTGGCGGGTAAGCCCGGAATTCCACGGCTGGATTAGGTGTTCCTGGTCTGCTCTGTTTGATCATTCCCTGGATAACGACAGAGATCTGGTCTGGAGCTGTGAGCATGCTGTCCAGTCACAATAGGTGTAATGACTGGACCCTCTGTGCAGCTACCAGTGCCATCAACATGAGTGTATTGAGCATAGATGGTTTCAAGTTGAGGGATCTGGCTGGTGGGCATCCCCTGAGGTATGTCAGGACCACACTGACATCCCATATATTGGTGTACCTTGGTCTAGACGTTAGAGTTGTAAATGCCCTTCATAGTTTGACCACCAGCTGGTGGGACCCCATGGCCTGTTGTCCTGGAGCTGGTTTTAAATAGACAGGCAGGGCAATTCTAGCTGTGTTGATGGCTCTGTAGCTGAAGTCCTTCATCATGGTGAAGGTTCGCCAGGAATTCCAGTACGTTGGTAACTGTAGCGGTTGAGTAGGTGGTCCCTGTATCCAAGCAGTACTTCTCCCATTTTTTGATGCTGGACAAGTGCTGTTTTAGTGGATGTTCGGAGGGATGCTGACATGGTGTCAACGGTTTGTTGAGATAATCCCAGTCCCAGAAGTGGTTTTGGTACAAAGGTCCGAATTATGTAGCTGGAAATGCTGCTACCTGTACCATTATCCCAATTACTTTGTTCCTTGTCGAGTAGTTGGTAGTTGGGAAAATCCCCTCTGGGGTGAATGTTGACCTGGTGGCTATTTTTCTAGTATGAATTGTATTCACTAATGCCATTGAGTATATACTGATCACTTGTGATAGACTCCCATGTGTTAGTATGCTCTATATACTGGTAGGAACCAGACCCACCTACCTCCATGGTTATGGGTATTCTTCTGTTTCCTGCCGGTCCAACGAGTGTTGCACGTCGTCTGACGTGGCGGTGACGTTGCGGGGTGGCACATTTTCCATGGGGTCCGCTCTGGGCCCTGGTCTAAATAAGACTTTTGGTGATAGATGCGGACCCCGAGCTTTCATCAGTCTGTTATGGTAGACGTTGACTGATGGATGCGATGGGGTACTGCTGCGTAGGAATTACTGTTTTTGGTTACTCGTCCCGGCCCTGCCCTCATGAGCCGAAAGTTTTGTAAAACCTCTTGCATGTCCTTCATATGCTTTGTGAGGTTTTTGCCACAGAGCAGTGGGTCTGGCTCAGTGGCTGGGGTCTTATGACTTGTTTACGAAGATTGTGGTCATCTCCGTATTTGTCCATGGAACGAGGAAAAAAACGATGTGATGGCTATCGTCAGGCTTAACGGCCTCCTGCACGTGGGGTTCCACGGTGCTGTCCACCATACCTAGCAGCTCTTCCTGTTACTGCACCCCTTGCATACTCCCGAGATCTTCAGCCATTGCCCCTGTTCTTGACCAGCCCAGTCCTGGTCACCAAAGCTATCCTCTGGAAAGGAGGAAGCAAAGGACAGTGCACAAGGCACTGTGCAGGGAGTGCCTGACCCCCCTCTGCGAGGGCGCCCCTCCTGTGGTGCACCTCGCTGGAGCTCCTGCTCCAAGAGCCGCTCCATGCGGCTCAGGCGGCTGTCTCTCCCCCACCTGGGTGGAGAGACGTCCCCGTCCGATAAGTCAGAGCCACCGGCCGGAACGCCTCTTCCTCGGCTTTTACATCCAGCCCGCTGCTCAGGCGCTAGCAGGGCTGGGCTCGGTCACGGTGTCGGGGTAGCTGACCGCCCGGCAAGCAGTCCTACTGCCTTGTTGCTGCCCCCGCGAGATGAAACGCTCCTCCTTGGAGTCGAGCGGGGGGCAGGTTTGTGCAGGCGGCTGACTTTCCTCCCATGCGGGTGGAAAAACGTCCCGTCCGAAAAGTCGGAGCCACCGGCCGGACGCCTCCGTGGCGTTACTTCCAGCCCGTTGCTGAGGCGCTAGCGGAGCTGGGCTCGGCGCGGTGTCGGGATAGCGGAGCACCGGGTAAGCGGTCCTACCGCATTGTTGCTGCCCCCGCGATGGAAACGCTCCTCCGTGGAGTCGAGCGGGGACAGGTCTGTTGCTGCTGCCCCGCGATGGAAACGCTCCTCCGTGGAGTCGAGCGGGGACAGATCTGTTCCGTTGCTTCCCCCCCCCCCCCCCCCCCCAGATGGACGCTCCTCCATGGAGTCCAGCGGGGGACAGGTTTGTTGCAGAGCCTTTCTTCTCTGCCGGACAGCAGAAAGCTCCCTGTGAAGGAAACCGACGTCAGCTTACCTGACGGTCCGTTCTTTCACCTCCATAGCGGGAGAGCCCGACTCCCGCTGTGCCGCTGTTGCTCTGCTGGACGTAATTCACGCATGCGTGCTGGACGGGTTCTTCACGGAATCACTCACGTGACTCCGAAGTAAAATGAGCCAAGTGGTTTAACCAAATTTGACTGAGACGGAAAAAGATTGGAATAAATTGGCGTTAATTTGGTGAATGAGATGGTGAACATCTGAAAGAAGTACTTGTGGGGATGTTGAAAGTGCAAATTAGTCAGAGCTTAAAGGGCCTGCCCCATTTGGCTGTCTTTCACATGCCATTTACGCGACCTGCTAGTGTGTGGGTAGCGCATGGATAGCGCGCGGGTAGCGAGGGGACGGGCGCATGAAGTAGTGTGGAGGAGTGTGGAATGGCGTGGAGGAGTGTGGACTTCGTCCTGAACGAAATCTTCGTGTGCCACCGGCCTGTCACGTAACTGACAGCCAAAGTGGGACAGGCCAAAGATCCTGGTGCGACGCATGTCTCACCTCCCACAGCAGCAGAAGCAGGCAAATGATTGCTGAACTCAGCCTTGGGCTCACGGCCATTGCGGATCCAGATCCACCCCCACTCCTACTCTCTGAGCGGGGCCAAGAAGATTGAAGATAGACACAAAACGCTGGAGTAACTCAGTGGGACCGGCAGCATCTCTGGAAAGAAGGAATGGATAACGTTTCGGGTCAAGACCCTTCTTTCAGACTGAAGAAGAGTCTCGTCCCGAAACATCATCCATTCCTTCTCTCCAGAGATGCTGCTTGTACCGCTGAGTTACTCCTGCATTTTGTGTCCATCTTCAAATGACGTCATGCACTCCAGATGGCTGTGCAGGCACATGATGACGAGCGCGATTCAGAGAAAAGCAGCACGGTCACAGATAGAACGTACAAACTCTGTTCAACAGCACCATAGCCAGGATCGAACCCCGGTCTCTGGCACTGTCAGCCAGCAACTCTACGCTGCACCACTGTGTCGCCCTAATGTACTTATAAAATCTCTTAATATGATCTGCCAGAGCTATCTCCTGCCCCCTTTTTGGGCTCCATATTTCCTTTGTAAGTCTGCTCTTCAGTTCTTCAAACTCGTCATCCAAGCTTCCTTACTCCCACCTGGAATGTTTTGCGAGGGGGAGTGGTAGCAGCAGTATGATAGCAGCGTTTAAGAGTAATTTAGGCATACACATGATAAGGCAGGGAATGGCGAGTTATAGACCATGTCCAGCTCTTCATTCTGACAGGAACATGTATGGTCTGTTGGTAGAGTCAGGGACCAGAGGGCACAGCATCGGAAGGGAAGGATGTGCCTTTAGATAGGAGATGAGGAGGAATTTCCTTGGTCAGAGGGTGCTGAGTCTGTGAAATGTGTTGCCACAGACGGTGGCAGAGGCCATCATTGGGTGTTTTTGAGGTGGAGATTGATAGGCTCTTGTTTAGTAAGGTTGTCAAAATTGTGGGGAGAAGGCAGCAGAATGAGGTTGAGAGAGAAAGAAAGATCAGCCATGATTGAATGGTGGAGTAGACTCAATTGGCCGAATGGCCTAATTCTGTTCCAATGACATATGAACTTATAACATGGACTTATGCATGGCCTGGACTCTTTTAAAAGCATCCCACTTTCCAGACATGCCTTTGCCTGCAAACAACCTACTCCAGTCAACTATGGCAAGTTCCTAGCTAATACCATCAAAGTGAGTATCATCCCAATTCATTTTAACCTGTCTTTATCCATAACTAGTTTAAAGCTAATAGAACAGTAGTCGCTGGTCCCAAAAGGAAAAAGTCCCAAGTGTTGAAGGCACTTAGATATGCAGACACTGGAGGGCGTGGATCATGAGACTAGTTTATCGAGTCTGCACAGAATATTGTGGGCCAAAGGGCCTGAGCCAGTACTGTACTCTTTGTGATGATGCCCAAGTTGTTTGCAGATTTCCATAGTTGTTCTCAATCTTGCTTTCGTGGAACATATTGTAGAACAGTGTAAGGTCAAGCACTTTGGCCCACAATGTCTGTGCTAACCATGATGCAACTTTAAACTGCACATCTGCCTGTACATGGTCTATATACTCCATTCCCTGTGTTTTCATGTGAATGTCTAAATGTATTTTCAATATTGTTATGCTATCTGCTTCTACCACTTCTCCTAGCAACACATTCCAGGCACCTACCACTCTCTGTGTAAACTATTTGCCCCTTACTCCTTTACACTTCCCTCCTCTCACCTTAAACCTATGTGCTTGAGTATTTGACATTTCCACCCTGGAAAAAAAAAGACTATCTCTGCCTCTTGTAGTTTTATATACTGTACTTCCCTCAGTTATCTACTCACGCTGTGTAAGCTTGTATCCCATTCACTACATGGTGATCTACAGTGACACCCCTTGACAAGAACAGATTGAAACCAAGTCCGCTTTGACACAGGGCATGAAACAGTCAGTGCACAGCTTGCAATGCAGGACAGTGTCAGAACCAACAAAAGCTCAGCAGTCACATTTCCTGATGTCTTGCCAAATTCAGACCACAGTATTGAAAGTTTTGGTCAGGTCAATAAATTTTTGCTTGAATTTGTTGATCTTTGGGTTTATATTTCTGTGGTAGGCAGGAACTCCAACAATACTGTCTTCCTGTGAGTGTTTCGTTTGAGCCTCACTGAGGTTCAAATGATATGAAATAAATATTGTATTGTATTGTACATGAGGGTGGGTCAGGCGGCATCTTTGGATAGGTGAGGTTTCGGTCGAAACCCTTCTTCAAGCTCCCGACCCGAAACGTCACCTATCCATTTTTTCCAGAGACACTGTCTGACCCGTTAGGTTACTCCAGCATTTTGTGTCTATCTTTGGTCTAAACCAGCATCTGCAGTTCCCCAGAAGTATTACCCAGTACCCTGTTTTGTAACTCATCCCACAATATTCTTTACTGTGCATTTTCTCTTGGATCACTGCATGAGTTTGCCCAAACTTGGTTTATTCAATATTAATTATTTCCAGTATTCACAGTACTTTGTCTTTATTTTCTCTATACTAAGTGACAGTGCTGTATGTTGATCAAAAGACAAACTGCAGAAGGAACTCAAAGGGTCAGGCAGCATCTGTGAAGAGAAAAGGACAGCCATTATTTGGCGTTAGAACTTTCTAAAGACAGTATTGTTACCAGGGTGGATTTATGTTTATTTGATAATGACACATTAAATCTAGAGATATTCAGGCAGAAAAGTTACAAGCCTGGGATTGAGATAATTGCCCGAATGTTATTTTTAGCTCACTTATCTGCAGCAAATTTGCCTTTGTGCTATTTAATGCAAGCACTCACTTTAGTGCTCCCTCTCTGTGAATCCTGTCCTGTTCTTCTACCATGTTCTGACCTGGAACCCACCCCCTCACCTACCTATATCCACTGATCACTTGCCAGACTTTGGCCTGTCCCCACCTCTCTCTAGCTTTCGCCTCCTGCAACAATCAGCCTGAAGAAGGGTCTAAACCGGAAATGTCACTTATCTATGTTCACCTGAGATGCTGCCTGACCCGTTAAGTTACTCCAGCACATTGTGTCTTCTTTTATAACTTTGGAGTTGTGAGGTATAGAGTTTGAAACATTTATCTTGCCTTGATTCCAGCAATCTTACCACCTGTTGAAATGTCAGGGAACTGAAATTGCTTAATGATTTGGTTTATTAGTCTTTGTGTGATATTGTGGCTTATTGATGGTGAAAGCGGAAAAAGTGTGACTCCCGATGCAGGAGCTTGATCGCCCCGACAAGGAGGCCTGACACCGGCTACAGGAGTAGGATCGTCCCGTCAAAGACCTCCCCTGACCTCAAAAAAGGGAAGAGATTGAACTTTTTTTTCGCCTTTCCATCACAGTGAGGAATGTGGAGGAGTCACTGTGGTGGATGTTTATGTTAAAATGTATTTTGTGTGCTCTCTTGCTTTTTATTGGTATGACTCTATGGCAAATCAAATTCCTCGTATGTTGCAAAACACACCTGGCTAATAAAGTATTATTATGATTATTATAATTAAGATTATGATTATGAATGCAACCTAAGCAACTATGGATGCTGGAAATACAAATCAAAACCGTGATTGCAAGAAATACTCAGCAGGTCCAGCAGCATAAGTGGAGGGAGAAACAAGTCAAGGAGCCATCATCGGGACTTGAAAGTGACTTATTTTCATTTCTGGCCTCCCATCTAGCAAATAAATCTCTCTCACCTGTATCCATCTATCACCTGTGTAAGAAATAATTCTAGATGCTGGTTTAAATTGAAGGTAGGCACAAAATGCTGGAGTAACTCAGCGGGACAGGCAGCATCTCTGGAGAGATGGAATGGGTGATGTTTTGGGTCGAGACCCTTCTTCAGTCTATTACCTATCATTTGTCAGGCTTTGTCCCATCCCCACCTCCCTTCTAGCTTTCTCCGCCAGACTACAATCAGTCTGGGGAAGGGTCCTGACCCAAAACGTCACATCCATGTTCTCCAGAGATGCTGCCTTACCCATTGAGTTGCTCCTGCATTTTGTTTGTAAACCAGCAACTGTTTTCCTTGTGCCTAAAGTAATAAGTTTAGTTGAAAGGAAAAGCTGTGGGTGGCGACAAAGGGAATGGCGTCCTGGGCCTGGGATCCCTCGTTGGGGACCTGGGAGGAAAAGAGCTCCGACCGCCGGCCCGTGGCCAACTACTACCGCGGGCGCGGCGTGGACTTACCATCCTGAGCATGATCCCTCGCCGGGGATGCCTGGAGAGGAACTCCGACCGCCGGCCCTGCGGTCTGCGGTGCTTCAGGCTGCGGCACGGCGGGGACTTTAAATCTTCGACCGCCGGCCTGCGGCCTACACCAACTTGAAGCCGCGGTCTCCAGTGGGGAAGCACCGATTCAGGACTTATCTGGACTTACCTTGTCTGAACATCTGGACGCCCGCAGCGGTGACTGCGGAGGGTTGTGGTCCCGACCACAGGGGAAAATGGAGGAGGACTAGCCAATTTTTGTGCCTTCCACCACAGTGATGAATGCTGTGGTGGATGTTTGTGTAAATTTTTATTGTGTATTGTGTGTTTTTTTTATTGTACCGCTGCTGGCAAATTCATTTCACTTGCACTTTATGTGCACGTGATGAATAAAACTTGACTTGACTTGGTTGTGATCGGATGCCTGGATTTATAACATACACCACTTCAGGAGCTCATCAGCGCCTCTACTACCTGAGAAGATTACGGAGAGTCGGATTGTCAAAGAAGACTCTCTCCAACTTCTACAGGTGCACAGTCGAGAGTATACTGACCGGTTGTATCGTGGCTTGGTTCGGCAATTTGAGCGCCCTGGAGAGGAAAAGACTACAAAAAGTAGTAAACACTGCCCAGTCCATCATCGGCTCTGACCTTCCTTACATCGAGGGGATTTATCGCAGTCGCTGCCTCAAAAAGGCTGGCAGTATCATCAAAGACCCACACCATCCTGGCCACACACTCATCTCCCTGCTACCTTCAGGTAGAAGGTACAGGAGCCTGAAGACTGCAACAACCAGGTTCAGGAATAGCTACTTCCCCACAGCCATCAGGCTATTAAACCTGACTCGGACAAAACTCCGATTATTAATAACCACTTTCTGTTATTTGCACTTTACCAGTTTATTTATTCATGTGTGTATATATTTATATCATGGTATATGGACACATTTATCTGTTTTGTAGTAAATGCCTACTATTTTCTGTGTGCTTAAGCAAAGCAAGAATTTCATTGTCCTATACAGGGACACATGACAATAAACTCACTTGAACTTGAACTTGAACGAACTTCAGTTCTCTTAACTTCTTCCTGGTCGTTGCGTGTGAGAGTAGGCTTTGCTCCTCTCCTCACTCACATTCACCCTATCTATTCCCTTCATGATTTTATTGTTTCTGACCATAATTGCATTTCCCTCAACACACCACATAATGGGATATTTGAGACAAGAAGGAAGGGAAGCACGGGATGTTTGGTTTAGTGTACCGAAGTACATTGAAAAGCTTTTTGTTGCGGTTATCCAGTCAGTGCAAAGACATCAAGTAAAGTCAAGTCAAGTTTATTTGTCACATACACATACAAGATGTGCAGTGAAATGAAAGTGACATGATTACAATCAAGCCGTCCACAGTGTACAGATACATGATAAAGGGAATAATGTTTAGCGCAAGATAAAGTCCGATTAAAGATAGTCTGAGGGTCGCCAATGAGGTACTGTAAATGGGAGATCAGGACCACTTTCCAGTTCATGATGGCATGGTTCAGTTGCCTGATAACAGCTGGGAACTGTCCCTGAATCTGGAGGTGTGTGTGTTTTCCACTTCTGTACCCCTTGCCTGACGGGAGAGGGGAGAAGAGGGGTGTCAGGGGTTAAGAGGAGAAGACAAGAGAATGGGGTTGTAAAGGGCATATATCAGCCATGATTGAATGGCGGAGTAGACTTGATGGGCCGAATGGCCTAATTCTGCTCCTATAACCTATGAGCTTATAAACTAATAACCAGGGTGTGATTCGTCCCTGATTATGCTGGTAGGTGAGAACACAAGCGCGTGAAGAATTCATGCAGCAAATTACATTCAGGTTATTGACTCCAGTGTAGAGAAAATAAGAAAACTCACGTGCGAAAACAGCCATGGATATCAAGTGATGGGCAGGGTTTAATTTCATCTGCCTTGTGCCAACGCTAACCATTCACTGTTGTCATCATGTCACTCAGTCGTGCCCTTTACCATGTAATCACATTCTGCTTTTTATATTTTATTACTTTTCAGGAGGCCAATTGCTCAGTGCTACCACTGCCTCAGGCTAGCAGCAGAAATTGGTATTTAATATTTAGTCTATTAGCGTCTCGGGGTGTCTACCTAATGTTAACGTTTCTCTATTGAATTTCTTCAATGGCTCGAAGGCAGACATTGACAAAGATGCAGGCAGGCAGGTTTCTGTTAAAGGGGCTAAAATCTGTAACATTTTTCATTTGCGCAGACAAAGGTCTCCTCATGTTGGGTGACAGATGCAGCTAAATTGATGCCGTTAGTATCTCTGACCCAGATGTCATCTGCAGGGTAACAGGAATGTCATTTAAAATAGGGATTTGTTCTCACAGTGGGTGGTGAATTTCTGGAAATCTCTTCCCCAGAAGGTTTAGGGTTTTTTAAAAGATACAGCATGAAAACAGGTTCTTCAGCCTACCGAGTCCATGCCAACCACCCGTTCACGCTAGTTCCATATCATCCCACTTTCTCATCCACTCCCTGCGCACTAGGGGCAATTTGCAGAGGCCAATTAAGGAAAGACCGGCAATTTTTGCCGAGGCCAATTAACCTTTAAACCTGCACATCTTTGGGATGTGGGAGGAAACCGTAGCGCCCAGAGGAAACCCACACAGTCACATGGAGAACGTGTAAACTCTACACGGACAGCACCAGAGGTCAGGATCAACCCTGGGTCTCTGGTGCGATTAGGCCAACAGATCTACCAGCTCCCCAACAGCGTTGTTCTGTTGTGGAGGCTAGATTTCACTGGAGGTATTTCAAGTGGAAGGACGAAATGTGTAGGAAGGAACTGCAGATGCTGGTTTACACAGAAGATAGACACAAAATGCTGGAATAACTCAGATCATTTTTTTAAAATCAGGGAATTCTGGGCCATGGGGAACTGGCACAGAAGAAGAGTTTGGTCCAGATGAGTAAGAGACATATTGAATGGTCGTCTGAGCAGCTTTAACAGTCCAGATAGCTTATTGCACAGACATCCTTGCGCTCCATCAACTCCCAACTCCATCTCAACGCCAGGCCAATGGGCGTATTAAGAGCTACAGGGGTCAGATACTAAAGTGGAAGCCAATGATGAGATCCGTCCTGATCTTACTGTGAGGCAGAACAGACACAATGGACCAAGCAAGAAATTACAGAGGGTCGTGGACGTAGCGCAGACCATTAAACAATCTATTAAATAAACTTCCATTGACTCCATCTACACTTCACACTGCCACAGCAAGGCCACAGCATGGATATAGGCCCTGAGTCTGTGCCGATCAGCGATCACCCCGTCCGTACACTAGCACTACCATACACACCAGGAACAATTTACAGTTTTCACCGAAGCCAATTAACCTACATACCTGTATGTCTTTGGAGTGGGAGGAAACCGGAGCACCCAGAGAAAACCCCCATGGTCACAGGGAGAATGTATAAACTCCGCATAGACAGCACCCAGGATCGAACTTGGGACTGAAGCTGTGAGGCAGCAACTTTACTGCTGTGCCACCCTGCCACCCTTGAAAGAATGAAATGGGATCAGTGCAAATGGGTGCTTAGTGAATGACACAGCCTTAACGAGTTGAAGGGCCTGTTTCTGCACTTTTTGATATGAAGCTCAACGATCCATTGTGGTCCACTAGGCCAAACAGAATGAAAACAATTGGTCTAAACTAGTATCACTTTAGTTAATTTAGTTTATTGTCACGTGTGCAGAGGTACAGTGAAAAGCTTTTTATTGCATGTAGTTAGATAGTAGATCGTCGACATCTTGGCCGTCAAGAAAGAGTAAACATGAACTTGGGGAGGTATTCATCTGTAAAGAAAGATGTTTGGGTTATTTTGTTGCTCTCTAGTTGCTCTTTCCAGCAGCTTTGAATGCCAGAGCCTGTGACTTCACAGCAAGTTAATACAATTTAACACCCAGAAACTATCAGTGAAATACAGCACAGCATAAAAACATAATCACACCAAATACCCAAGACATAAACTTGATCTCGATAATACCATTTAGAAACACATTTTCTAATGCTGTTTTGGTGTGGGCTTGCTATGTTGTGAGTGGCAAGTTCCCCGCATGCACAGGGGGATAAATGGAACAGATTAGAACCAAATAAACTGCATATTACCCATAGTACAGGGCGGCACAGTGGCACAATGGTAGAGTTACTGCCTAACAGCACCAGAGACTTGGCTTTGATCCTGACTACGGGTGCTGACTGTGTGGAGTTTGCACGTGCTCTATGTGACTGCATGGGTTCTCCCCTCCTGTTACCTCCCACATCCCAAAGTCAAGGTTTTTTTTTAGGATAAATGGCCTCTGTAAATTGTCCCCAATGTATAGGGAGTGGATGAGTAAGTGAGAAACTTAGAACTAGTGGGAACGGGTGATCAATGGTTGGCCTGGACTTGGTGGGCCGAAGGGCATGTTTCCATGTTGTATCTCAAAATGAAACTAATCTATACTAAACTTGGGGAACAAATCAAAATAATGGCACCAATTGTTATTAACTGTATTATTTACAATACAACATCAGAAATCATATCAAATGTCTTGATTTGGGAAGCTTCTTGAGTTCACATGGTTGCATCAAAGAATTGATTTAACCCCCCAGGATCTTCAAGGTTGAAAGAAATGTCCATGCTTCCCACGTTCAAGGCGCCAACCATCCAAGCCTTTCGTAGCCTCTGAAGTGCAGCTGTTGCCTGAAGCATTGCCTGACCAAGATCTCGCCTCAGTTTATGTACTGCTAACCCCACACCCATGCTCATCTCCAGAATTATTTATTCTGTGCAATTTCTGACCAACTTCTTTCATCAACAGGAGGTCGGGCAAAAACTTTGTTGCTGCTATATGCAGGAAATGGATACGATACGATACGATACAATAGAACCTTATTGATCCCAGGAGGGAAATTGATGGAGCATTATGGATTAAGTGCAGGCAGACAAGAGTTGGCCCTGCCATTAGGGTGAGAAGATGGACGATGGCTCGCTGGACGATTCAGATGGACACGATGGCTGGAGGCCTTGCCGCAACCTGGGGCTCGCCTGGATCCAGCACCGCACTGGAAGACCAAGGGTGCAGAACGAACTGGATTTTTAAAATGGCGTCAAAGCCTGGCGCTCTTGCAAGCGGTCTCAGTGGACTATTTCAATACGCTTTGTACTATCAGGGATTGTGATTAGCTATAGCGATATTTTACTTAACTGTATGCAAAAAAATAATTTCACAGTACATGTCTGTACATGTGGTAATAAATAGCCATTGAACTATTGAAGTGCCTGTTTTGGTGCTGTATTGTACTATGTTCTATATTCTACATTCTATCCCAACTTGTAGATGGTCCCCTTCACCCATCACCCCAGCCCTGTTTTGACTTTCCAAAATGTAACACCATTAACCATTCCTCTAGCCACTTGTCCAACTAATCTGTAACCACCAGCCTGCTGTAACCACCATCCTCATTGACCACAATACGACCTACTTTGGTGTCATCTGCAAAACTCACTATTCATAACTTGTACATTCTCATCCAACTCGTTGATATAAACCACAAACAGCAAGAGGTCCAGCACCAATCTCTGAGACACACCACTAGTCACGGGCCACCCACTCTTGAGAAACAACCCTACACCACCAGTCCAAAACTCATAGTGTTTGAAACAGAGCATATGCAGATTGGTGCAATCCATTCAACTATTCACAGGACCAGGAAAGTCTTTATCTTTCTTTGACTTTAAATCTTTTCAACTCAGAATGTTTGAAATAAGTAACTGAATGAAGAATGATTGTGTTAATTTTCATGCTTCCCAAACCATAATGCAAATGGTCAGAAAAAGCAAAAGACAAACTCAGCCAACAATGCACCATTGTGGTCTCTTTGGTCATCGGTGCCAGCTCCGGCGCCACCCGTTGCCCGACTGCTGTTGAGAGTCCGACGCTGCAGAGGCTCCAGTGCCGCTGAGGCTCCAACGCCGCCGAGGTTCCACCTCCGTCGCCGAGGCTCCATTGGCCCAGGCAGGCTTCACCGTCCAGCTTCCCCACGGCCTCCCGGGAGGCGTTTGCTGCTGCGGCCTGTTGTTTACGCAATCCCATGAAGCATAACCTCCTGACGTGCCCTCCCACTTATTGATAAAGACTGTGGTAATAGTAAAGGGAACCTGATGCACGTGTGTTTGGCTTGATTGTATTCATGTATAGTATGTATGATTTGATTGGGTATTGCATGCAAACAAAAGCATTTTATTTTATCATAGTACATGTGATAATGATAAACCTAAAGCTAGAATAAGAAATCAGTTGTAAAAGTGGCCTTTGGAGAGATGATATTTTTTTGTGAAGAGGTAAATATTTGCTTTTAACTCTCAGATTTAGGGATTGAGGTTCAATGGTCCAATGGTTACTTGGTGCTTTCATTGTTACATGTGCGAAGTGCAAATGGCCAGTGAAATTCTTCTCTTACTAACAATCCAGTAGAGTATTGCAATACCTAAGCACATCTCCGATTAGCAAATCGTACATAAATATTCTACAGATGCTGCATGCAAGAGTCGCCATTTTCAAAGTCCAGTCTAGCTATTATGAGCGGTGCCCGATCCAGACAAGGTCCTAACTTGTCTGAATCCCAGTCGGGGTTTCATGTTGTTTAATCATTTAGGGAATCACGTAGGGCAGAAATTCCTGATGTGCACTCCGGCTGCGCACTACAGACTGTGGTGAGAGTAAAGAACGAGAAATCAGTTACAACATTGGACTTGAGAGAAGCAGAGTTCCTTCAACATTATGATCCACCAAAGTAATGCTGCATTCCGAAGAGGATCACATGGCTGTGAATGTGTACTTCAGCGAACCATCATCTGTAAATATGACAAATAAGAGAGCAGAAATAATGGCGATTCTCTTGAGACCTGTTACATTTCTCCCACTTTATGCCATTGATCAGCGATTCAACATCAACGTGCAGGCATGGCTCAGTAACGATCTGTCTCTTTAATTGAATGCAGCTGACTGTTGGGTAGCAGCAACAAATTCAGCCGGTGAAACAAAACTGAGCTGTTGCCATGGCATTCTGATAAATTGTCATGCAGGCTCCTAAACCATGAGTAGCTGTTATAAGGTTCAGGTTTATTATTGTCATATGCACTGAGATACAGTGAAAACCTTTGTTTTGCATGCTACCCAATCACATCAGATAATACCATGCATAAATACCGTCAAGTCAAACTCAAGTACAATAGTTGGAGCAAATGGAAAGATACAGAGTGCAGAATATACTGTAGCTCTCAGCATTGTAGTGCACTAGTTCCATAGGCAAAATTAACCGTCAGTAATGGGGTAGAGGTGAATCGAGTAGTAACCTGGCTTGTGGAAGGACAGTTCAGAACCTGATAAAAAGGGAAAGAAGGGAAGCAGCTATTCCTCAGAAGCTGACACAAAGTGCTGGAGTAACTCAGCGAGTAATAAAGCAGCATCTCAGGAGAACATGGATAAGTGACGTTTCAGGTCGGGACCCTTCTTCAGACACACGTAGAAGCTGTTTATGAAAGAAGCTTTAGACTTTAGACTTCAGAGATACAGCGCAGAAACAGGCCCTTTGGCTCATCGAGTCCGTGCCGAATAGCGATCACCCTCTACACTAGCACTATCCTACACACTAGGGACAATTCGAGATATTTACCAAAGCCAATTAACCTACAAACCTGCACATCTTTGGAGTGTGGGAGGAAACCAGAGCACCCGGAGAAAACCATGCGTTCACGGAGAACGTATAAACTCCGTACAGACAGCACCCGTAGTCAGGATCGCACCACGGTCTCTGGTGCTGTAAGGCAGCAACTCTACCGCTACACCACTGTGACGCCTCTTCTGCCGTTCCAGAGCAAAGTGAGGAAGGGTATCCTAAGGAATTGGAAGATTGCTCTTTACAACATTGTTATTGAATGGGGATATCATATTTTAGTCACAATGGAAATCTTGTTACACCAGGGCACCTTTCTTCAGAGGTAGGCAGGGACTCTGATGGAGAATACAGGAACACAGTAGGTTGCTCAAGCCTGAATAGTGAAAGGCTTGATTAGAGTGGATGTGGAGAGAATGTTTCCACTAGTGGTATAGTCTAGGAGCAGAGGTCATAGCCTCAGAATTAAAACACGTTCCTTTTGGACAGAGACGAGGAGGAATTTCTTTAGTCAGAGGGTGGTGAATCTGTGGAATGCTTTGCCACAGAAGGCTGTGGAGACCAAGTCAATGGATATTTTTATAGATAGATAGATTCTTGATTAGGATGCATCAGGGGTTGTGGGGAGAAGGCAGGAGAATGGGGTTAAGAGGGAGAGATAGAGCAGCCATGATTGAATGGCCGAGTAGACTTGGAGAGCCAAATGGCCTAATTCTGCTCCTATCACTTATGACCTTATAAGATGATCATGGCTGATGTAAGTTCACCTCGACTCTTCTACAAAAAGGATTTCACTGTGCAATGCCTCCCTACAACCACCGGTGTTCCAGAGAAACCAATCGAACTCTGCCCAACCTCTCACTCTGGCTAATCCCCGAAGAAAGCGAATAGCATGTTGGCCTTTATAACAAGAGGAGTCGAGTATAGGAACAAAGAGGTCCTTCTGCAGCTGTACAGGGCCCTAGTGAGACCACATCTGGAGTTTTGTGTACAGTTTTGGTCTCCAAATTTGAGGAAGGACATTCTTGCAATTGAGGAAGTGCAGCGTAGGTTCACCAGGTTAATTCCCGGGATGGTTGGACTGTCATATGGTGATAGAATGGAGCGGCTGGGCTTGTATACTCTGGAATTTAGAAGGATAAGAGGGGATCATTGAAATATAAGAATATTAAGCGTTTGGACACAATAGAGGCAGGAATCCCCGATGTTGGGGAAGTCCGGGACCAGGGCCCACAGTTTAAGAATAAGGGGCAGGACAATTTAGAATGGAGATGAGGAAAAACTTTTTCACACAGAGAGTTGTGAATCTGTGGAAATTCCTGCCTCAGAAGGCAGTGGCCATTTCTCTGGATGCTTTCAAGAGAGAGTTAGATACTCTTAAAGATAGCGGTGTCAGGGGATATGGGGAGGGGCAGAAACGGGATACTAATTGTGGATGATCAGCCATGATCACTGTGAATGGCAGTGCTGGCTCGAAGGGCTGAAGGCCTACTCCTGTACCTATTTCTATTGTCTATTGTATATTGCTGATAAACGAGCTTCCTTATCTAAAAAGGGTTATTGGTGGCATTTGAATGCAGCTATCCAGGATGAAAGCCGCAGGGGTTAAATTGCTGTGCAGCCGGCTGACGCCTTCACAGAGACGCAGCTTTTGCAACCCTGTTTCTTATCAGAAACAACAATCCTGGGAATCCCACCTTGTAACAAACAAGCTCCCACAGGGACGTAGACTGTGCAGATGCCCCCAGAGTTCTCGGTATTGAACCAATGTGCTTATTGATCCAGCAATAGTAAATAACGCTTTGCTGCATATTCAATGCTGCTGTGGGAGATGTTGGAAAAACAAATATAACAAATGCCCTCTTAAGCATAGCGGCAAAAAAAAAACCCTGAAATGTATCAGGGTTTTGCCGATTGACGAGAAATTGTTGCTCGCGGAGATGATGAATGCTCTTCCAATTTGCTGACATTTAGAGGGATAATCTGTCAGTGCTCATTGCAAAGTAGTAAATGCTTTTCATCTGTCATCGTGTCAAAGAACATATGCATATTACACACAAAAAAAAAACTGCACTCTGGTCCAATACACAAGACCATTTTGAGGTCCATCATCTGACCATTTGCTATGGCTCTTGGCCTCCGAATCAAAAGGCTGTGGATATAAATATGACTTGAGGTAGATGAGCACAAAAATCTAGGCTCTCATCTACAGCACCACTGAAGGAGTTCTATGACATTGGAATGGACAATATGTTGAAGGCCCAATTATCTTATTAGGTGGATGTAAAAGTTGTGAAAACATCATATTAAGGACATGCACAGAATCAATGTGGTGGGTATGAGCTGCCAGAGGAGGTAGTTGAGGCAGGCACCTTAACAACATTTAAAAGACATTTGGGCAGGTTTAGAGTGTATGGGGCCAAGCACGGGCAGATGGGACAAGTGTACATGGGGCATCTTGTTCTGCAGGGGAAAGTGGCACTGAAGGGCCTGTTTCCGTGCTGTAAAGCTATGTCCATATGACTCTACTGGACCCTCCCATGGGTTCACAATGGGCTGGTAATGAGAAGGACGTCAGCCCTAAGGAATTCCTAACTGGGGATTTTTAGTTGCACAAGATGTTGGTGAGGCTGCACTTGGAGTATTGTGTTCAGTTTTGGTCCTCCCCACTGTAGGAAATATGCTGTTAAGCTAGAAAGAATTTACAAGCATGTTGCCAGGACTTGAGAGCCTGAGCTATGGGGACATGTCAGGTAGACTGGAACTTTATTCCTTGAAACGCAGGAGGCTTCGGAGTGATCTTATAGAGGTATAAGATAGGTAGGGCTCTTAAAGATAGCGGAGTCAGGGGATATGGGGAGCAGGCAGGAACAGGGTACTGATTGGGGATGATCAGCTATGATCACATTGAATGGCGGTGCGGGCTCAAAGGGCCGAATGGCTTACTCCTGCACCTATTGTCTATTGTATAAAAATCATGAGGGGAAGTGATAGGATGATCCTCTTTTTACCCCAGCGTATGGGGAATCAAGAACTGGGGGCATAGGTTTAAAAAGAGAAGCAAAAAACTTAATAGGAAGCTGAGGAGCACCTTGTTTTCCACAAAGGATCATGAGTATATGGAACAAGGTGCCAGAAAAAATACTTGATGCAGGTACAATGACAACATGTATTGGTATAAGTATAGGAAAGATTTGGAGAGATATTGACCAAATGCGGGCAAATGGGACTAGTTGGATGGGGCATCGTCGATGAGTTGCACCAAATCTGTTTCCTTGCTATATACGTATAGGAAGGAACTGCAGATGCTGATTTACACTGAAGATAGACACAAAATGCTGGAGTAACTTAACGGGTCAGGCAGTATCTCTGGAGAAAATGTCACCTATTCCTTTTCTCCTGAGATGCTGCTTGACCCTCTGTGTGACTCCACCATTTTGTGACTATCTTCCATGCTATATGACTCTATGACTATGTAAGTGACAACAAAGCAGAATTCCTTACTTTACAGTGAAATACCTTCTTTTAAAGTTGAGAGATTATAGTGCGACACTTGTGCCCTTTCTCTCTGGCTGCCTATCCCGCTCTGCCAGGAGCCAAGCCATGTGTTATACCTCATATGATCCAATGAAGTTCACAATTGACCAATTCATTTGATTATACCCTGTCCTGACCACGTTTCCTGTTAATGGTACACTACTGACTATTTTTTAAATCTCAAAAATAAACTTATTCATAAAAAGATATGTAGGGATTACAATAAAAGTGGTACCTCTTAACAGTCATAGGACAAGTTAGAGTTTAATGTCGACTCATTTGTCAATAAACTTAACTTGTACGCTCATGGTATCATCAAACCAATACATTTGATTTACAAAGGACAAAAGCACTCAACTGCAGTGGCCAAACTCAAGAACAGTCTCTTCCCCTCTGTTATCAGACTACTGAACACTCCTCACGCGAGCTAGAATGGAAGTCCTGATCTTCCAACCTACACAGTGAGGAGATTGCGCTTTTCCCTCCGGAACTGTGATGCTACATTACATTTGGAGCCTTCTATCGCTTGGTCTTCTGAATCATAATGGAAAAGAATGGGAAAAAAGAAAAAAAGAAAGAAAAGGAGTACAACTTTGAGCCAATTCCTGAAGTTTTCCTGGATATTATTTGCAATTATGAGGCATAGGTAGGGTAGACAGTCAGTATGGGAATATCAAAGAGCAGAGAACATACTCTGTAGATTGGATGATATATGTGTGATGAGCAAAGTTTAAAGGAGATGTATGGGGCAGAGAGTATTGGGTGCCTGGAACCAGCTGCAGGGGTGATGGTGGCACATGGATATGCATGGAATGGAGGGGTATGGATTAAGTACAGGCAGATGAGATTAGTTTATTTTGGCACCAATTTAGCACAGATATCATGAGCGGTAGGGGCAGTTCCTGTGCAGTCCTTCTCTATTAAAAAAGGACCCGAAATGCTGGAGTAACTCAGCGAATCAGGCAGCACCTCTGGAGAACATGGATGTGATGTTTCGGGTTGGTACTCAGACTGATTTTGGGGGTGGGGGGGGGGGGGAGTTAGGGGATTGTTTTCAGGTTAGGGTTGGTTGCTGTGCTACATACCTTATAGTCCACACCACAGAAGTCACGATGCAAGTGCAAGCCTTTGCTTTCTTTAAGATTCTGAATAGGTTGGCAGCCATAACCTTGCATTTCAGAGATAGGCACGATGACTTGAGCAAAGACAAATGCAGACACCAGCAGAGGAAAGTGAAATAAATAAACGCTGAAGACATTTAAGTACATTGTTGATTTGATCAATACAACGGTTTAATTGGGAATCCTTTAGGGAGACAAAACCAATACAGAAAATGCCACACATCCATTAAACCAACAGGTAATTATGTCTTCAAGGGTCACCGCATCATATAAAATACGGTGGCAAATTTCAGGGGAAGAAGCCTCTATCCTTTGTCTCTTTTTAAAGAAGTTTGCATGTAAAGATGTTTGGACCATCGTAAAAATGATGCAAAGATCTGGCCTTTTATTTCCCGTCATTAGCTAGCTCTTTATTTTGCAGACAAGCTTCAGATTTACTGAGGCACACGTCCTGGCCCAGGTTAAATCTGTCACCCGTCAGTGCCACAGGTAATTTTACTGTCAACTCAACTCCAATCAGATTGGAAAATAAAACACCCAAATACACAATTGTTGTCAAGAACGTTAAAAAAAACATCCAGTTTTTGTTTTCCATTTGTATTAAATGCCTGAATGAAAAAGGTTAGAGTCACTTGTAAAAATAGTTACAATTGGAACCACTTTGACATATATGTAGGAAGGAACTGCAGATACTCGTTATCATATGTTAACCCAACCATCCCCAGGATCATCTCCTCTAGACCCTACTTGACCATTGCAATGTTTGATCAAAGACAATAGCAACATTTAAAAGATACTTGGACAGGTAGGAGATAAAGTGCTGGAGCAACACAGCTGGTCAGGCAGCATGCCTGAAGAACATGGAAAAGTAAAGTTTTGGGTCGAGATCCTTCTTCAGACTCAAACTAAAACATCACCTATCCATGTTCTCCAGAGATGCTGCCTGATTTACTTCAACACTGTGTCAATTTTTGCGTATAAACCAGTATTTGCAGTTCTTTGTTTCTATATTTGGGCAGGTTCACAGATGGGAAAGGTTTATAGGGAAATGAGCCAAACACAGGCGGATGGGAGTGGTGTAGATAGGGCATGTTAGCCGGTGTGGGCAAGTTGGGCTATAGGGCCTGCTTCCACATTGTAACACTTCCTAGCTCTATGACTCTCTATGGGTCAAATGCTAGCAGCTGGAGTAATGTAGATGGGGCAACTTAACCAGTATTGGCAAAAAATTGGCAAATTGGGCCAAATGGCCTGTTTCCTTGTTTTGTTTGACTATGAGTCCAAGGAGGACACCTTATAAGGAGACAAAAAATCAAAGAAGGGTCCCAACCCAAAATGTCTCCAAATCCTTTTTCTCCAGAGATGCTGCCTCCTGACCCACTGAGTTGCTCCAGCACTTTGTGTCTATCTTTGGTATAAACCAGCATCTGCAGTTCATTTCTATACAGTACATCTTATAAGGACAAATACATTGCATTACACACAGTCATTGAGGATATCATCACTGTCTTTGCTATGAGCCTGCTAGATTATAATCTCCTTTGTCTATTCTCATCACCAAGCAAGTAAGTGTTCAAAAAGATGCAAACTAGAATGATCAATTGATTCCATCTATCTGGATATTTCCAAATTATTTCATGGCTTTGTTCTGCTCAACCACAAAAAATAATAAATTCCATCCCTTTGTATCACAAGATGGGCTCCTTTGGTGCAGAAGATTTTCAATTCTGAAAGATCTAATCATTGCAGCTGTAAGAGACAAAAGCTTTGGTTTCTACACAGCTCCCAAAGGAAAAGAAAATTCCCGAAGATTAAATCTGAACTTCACAAAACGATAGGGTGGAATTTGAATACCAAACCACAGATGAAACCGGATTGTTGCTGCCTTTTTTGACTTCACAAAAAATGTAATAAAATGTTAGATTATCCCAGTACAAAAGAAATAAACTCAACATTGCTTTCAACTTGCTTAACTTTTAGAATAGATACAGATGCTAAGTGAAGAAATACTCATTTTACACAAGGCATTGGAGCAAGTGTAACCTATGGTGCCAACAAGCATGGAAACCATTTAATGAGATCTTGGCTGATTCAATCTTTGCTTCAACTTGTCTTTTTTGTTCAACCCCTATGATCCTTCATTCATCTAAAATTCAAAAAATTAACTCAGCCTTGAATATAGTTAATGGCTCTGGATGAACAGACAGGATAAACATATTCCTCGGTTAACAGGTGGCACAGCAGTAGAGTTGCTGTCTTACAGCGCCAGGGACCCGGGTTTGATCGTGTCAATGGGTGCTGTCCGTACAGAGTTTGTAAGTTCTCCCCGTGACCTACGTGGGTTTTCTCTGGCTGCTTCGGTTTCCTCCCATATTCCAAAGACGCCCACTTGGCTTGGTAAAATTGTAAATTGTCCCTAGTGTGTAGGATAGTGCTAATGTGCAGAGATCGCTGGTCGGCGTGGACTCAGTAGGCCGGAGGGCCTGTTTGTGACTGGTGAAGTCCCACAGGGATTGGTTCAGAACACCAATATTCAAAGGATATTTTGCTTCTCTGTTCTTCCCAGTAAAGTGAAGAACCTCACATATCCCCTTTTCATACTCTATCGATCACTATTATCCCCGATCACATAACAGTTTTACATCCTTCACAGACCTATCTTTGAATCATCTGCAAACCTGGAAACATTAATCCCGACCCTTTCAATTAAGTCATTAACATAGGTTGTAAATAACTGAGACTCCACAACCAATCCCCGAGGCACAGCACTAATTACAGCTTGTCAACATGAAAATGAACCACTTATCCTTACTCTCTGCTATGTTGCAATTTCTATCCATGTTAATAGATTACCCTTAATTCCATTAACCCTTATCTTGTGCAGTAACCTTATAGATAGCATCTAACTGAATGCCTTTTGGAAATCCAAATGCAATATATTAATTGGGTCGTCTTCATCTGCCTACTAGTTACCTCCTCAATAGACTCAAATTATCTTTTTTCATATGATTTAATTCCCATAAATCAATGTTGAGTGTGCCTGATCTTGCCATACTTTTCTTATTGTTCTATTACCATTGCCTGGTAAGGCTACCAGCATAATTAAGGACCAGTCTCACTCTGGTCACTCCCTCTTCTCCCCTCTCCTATCAGGCAAGAGGTAATAGACAATAGACAATAGGTGCAGGAGCAGGCCGTTCGGCCCTTCGAGCCAGCACTGCCATTCAATGTGATCATGGCTGATCATCCCCAATTAGTACCCCTTTCCTGCCTTCTCCCCATACCCCTTGACTCCACTATCTTTAAGAGCCCTATCTAGCTCTCTCTTGAAAGTATCCAGAGAACCGGCCTCCACCGCCTCCGAGGCAGAGAACTCCACAGACTCGCAACTGCTCTGTGTGAAAAAGTGTAAAGAAGTGTGTTACCTCCAGATTCAGGGACAGTTTCTTCCCAGCTGTTATCAGGCAACTGAACCATCCTACCACCAACTAGAGAGCGGTCCAGATGTAGGGGTTTTGGTTCCCTTTACTCCACTTCGGGCCCAACAGCCCGGGTGATTCTCTCCCTTGTCGGTGGGTCAAACGGCCACCACTCCACTCGAGCGGTTCACAAGAGAGAATACAAAAAAAATCTGGTATCCCTGGGTTCTAGACCTCGGAATTATGATGGGATATGATAAAAGGTTGAATTGACCAGAGTGTGCTGATGAGAGAAAACAGAAACCAAGATGGACTCAAAGCAAGTCTAAAATTTACAGGCTTTATTAAACAATGAGAAATCGAATCTCACCAACACTACATAATACGTGGCTAAACTTATGCTTTAAACTAAGACTATGGAAAGAAAATTATAGGGCACGTCGTAAAACTTACTTTACACAATTTTACTTACAAGTACACCCCCTTTCACCTTCATCCCTCAACCTCTATTTCAGGAACGTCACCAGGTTACTGGGGTACTTACAGCTAGATTGATGCAGGGTCAGGAGTCGTCCAACAGAGCAGAAAAGAGGGTAGAGTTTGCTTGACTGTCCCTTGAAACCCCCCCACCACCCCCCCCCCCCCCCCCCCCCCCCCCTCCCCCCAGGTGGTCCCCTGGACAAAAGGGTCTTTCGATGATTCCCAGTTTCGATCTGGCATGAACAATAGGCTTCTGATAGCGTTTAAGAGGGAACTGCAGATGCTGGAGAATCGAAGGTTACACAGAAAAGCTGGAGAAACTCAGCGGGTGCAGCAGCATCTATGGAGCGAAGGAAATAGGCAACGTTTCGGGCCGAAGAAGGGTTTCGGCCCGAAACGTTGCCTATTTCCTTCGCTCCATAGATGCTGCTGCACCCGCTGAGTTTCTCCAGCTTTTCTGTGTAACCCAGGCTTCTGATAGCAATGGGTTTGCTGATGTCACTATACCTCAGCCTGATCGTTATCCCATCACCTGGATGGGCTCCCATTCACGATGGTGATACGTCTTGCTGCTGGGCTGTTCACTCCCCGTCTGCTGAGGCTCGGTTCCTTCCTTTGTCTTTCCAATAATCTCGTTATCTCCGTCCCAGCCTTTCCTGTTCACACCATTCGCACAGTCATGTAATGCCCAGGCTGGTTCTTTTAAACTGGTTCTTCCTTTGTGGATTGGGGTTTTTTTCCTTTGCAGCCAGCAAGTCTGTTTTAAAAATGTCCATGTCCTTATCCGAGTTCTTCCATAATTTTGGAGGATTTGCCCCAATAACTTACACAGACCTACCATCTACCTCATTGGAGACCTTTGAGTATCTTGAATCTGACTTTACTGGACTTTACCTTGCACTCAATGTTATTCCCTTTATCCTGTATCAGTACACTATGGACGGATTGATTGTATTCATGTATAGTCTTTACGCTGACTGGATAGCATTCAACAAAAAAGTTTTTCACTGTATCTCAGGACATGTAACAATAATAAACTAAACTACTATTATCACTTTATTAATAAAGGACAACAGTATTTTACCAACAACTACCTTTAAAACAACTAACCTGTAATTCCATGTACTTCCCCTCTTTCCTTATTTTGAATAGTGGTGCTTCATGCTTATATTTCCCGAACTTGTTGGGATCTGGGAGGGCATGTTGGTTGGCTTGGATGAGTTGGGTCAAAGGGTTTGTTTCCATGCTAAACAACTCTTTAGACTTTAATGTGGAAACAGGCCCTTTGGCCCACCGAGACTGCACTGACCAATGGTCACCCCGTACACTAGCACTATCCTACATACTAGGGACATTTTACAATTTACAATTTTTACCAAAGCCAATTAACCAACAAACCTGTGCGTCTTTGGAGTGTGAGACAAAACCAGAGCATCCGGGGAAAACCCACGTGGTCACAGGGAGAATGTATAAACTCCAACAGACAGCAAACATGGTCAGGATCTAAACCAGGTCTCTGGTTTAGATACTGGTTTAGGAGGCAGCATCTCTACCGCTGCACCACTGTGCCATCCATTTAATTAACACACTTGCTCCACATGCGTTAATATATCTGACAAAATAAATCAAGAGGGTTTAGATTTAAGTTTGAGTTTATTATTGTCACATGTGTCGAGGTACCGGTAAAAGCTTTGTTTTGCATTCTAGGAATTTTAGAAGAAAGCAGAGCTGATACTGAGTAAAACACCAAGTGCTGGAGTAACTCAGCAGGTGAGGCAGCATCTGTGGTGGGAGTGGATAGGCAAAGTCTCAGAATGGGATTTATTTCAGACTGAAATATCAAGTCTTTAATCGGCCATTACTGGAACCTCCAGATTCAGAGACAGGTTCTTCCCATCTGTTATCGGGCATCTGAACCATCCATCACCAACTAGAGAACATTCCTGACCTACCATCTACCTCATTGGAGACCCTTGGGCTATCTTTAATCAGACTTTACCTTGCACTAAACGTGATACCCTTTATCCTGTATCAGTACTTTGGATGGCTTGATAGTAATCATGTATAGTCTTTTCACTGACTGGATAGCACGCAACAACAAAAAACTTTTCTCTGTACTTCGGTGCACGTGACAATAACAAACTAAAGGGACCTGACCCGAGACCTCACCTAACAATTCCTTCCACAGATGCAGCCTGGCCCACTGAGTTACTCTGGCACTGTGTTTTACTCACGATTCCAGCATCTGCAGTGCCTTGTATCTCCAGAGCCGCTACTGAATCTTCCTGCAGGATGTCAAAGTTCTTCCAGGACGCAGGTGCAAACCAGCTGAATGAATAGCGCCTCCGACTAAATGACTAACACCAACAGCTTCTAAATCTATTAAAAACAAAATCAGATTTAAACATTTAGTAACTCTCTTCACAATTATGCTGTCATTACTTTTATTCCCAGCTAATGAAAGCAGAATGCTGTTTGCTGTTTGCAATTAATCAAATGAACAGTTTGCCTCATTACTCCATCTCCACCCTTTGTGAAACATACCCAGGTTAGAAGAGTTGATCCAACAAAGTGCTCCTGTTATCTTTGATGGCCAGCATGGTAATGGAGCGCCAGGTTAGAAGACAGAAAGCAAAACACTGCATGTTGGAAATCTGAAATCAAAACAGAAAATTGTGAAGATCTTAACTGGTCAGGCAGCATCTGTGGGAGAGAGATAACATGTCAGGTCAATGATGTGGTGTTAATATCTTTATGCTCATATGTCATAGGATCAGAAGTAGGCCAATCGGCCCACCAAGTCTATTCCTTTCTTCAATCATGGCTGATCTGCCTCCCCCTCTCAACCCCATTCTCCTGCCTTTTCCTCATAGCCCTTGACACCCTTACCAATCAAGTATCAGTCAATCTCTGCCTTAAAAATACCCAAAGCCTAAACTCCAGCCGACTGTGGCAATGAATTCCACAGATTCACCATCCTCTGACTAAAGAAATTCCTCCTCATCTCCTTTCTAATGGTACATCCTTTTATTCTGAGGCTGCGCCCTCTGGTCCTAGACTCTCCCACTAGTGGAAATGTCCTCTCCACTTTATCCAGGCCTTTCACTATTCAGTAAATTTCAATGAGGCTTCCCCTCGTCCTTCTAAACTCCAGTGAGTCCAAGCATAGTGCCATCAAATGCTCATCATATGCTAACCCAGTCATCCACAGGATCATTCTCGTAAACCTCCTCTGGCCCTCCTTGACCATTGCAATGATTGATCAATGACATAATTGGTATATAGAAATAAAGACAAGTGAGATGGAGGGTGGAGATCAAGGCTGGTAGGTGATAGGTAGAACCAGATAAAGGAGGTATGGGCAGATGATACCATGTGGGTTAGGAGATTCAGAAGGTGAACCACATCTCAGAAGTAATGATTTAATAGAAATTCAGGAGACTATCCTACACATTGTTGCCTCTCACAAACACTCCTCGCCTGTCTTCACCTATTGCCTGTTATGTTTTGTCCTGCCTTTCCTCTCCCCCAGTTTTTTTTCCCTCTCCTTCCGTACAATCAGTACAACGTATGCACGTTCTCCAGAGATGCCGCCTGACCCGCTCAGTTACTCCATAACTGTGTGTCTTTTACCATAAACCAGCCTCTGCAATTCCTTGGCGCTATTAGTCTCCTTCACACAGTGTGAAAATTACTACCGCATGGATTCTGTGGCCAAAAGGCACTTGGGAGAGAACCCGTGGCTGTGAACAATGCTGTACAACTGCAAGCCTCTCGTTCTCAGCTCCCTCCATTTCCATAATTGATGGCAGGCAGAAGAGGGCTTGCAGTTATTTGTTTCCTAAATGGATTTGCACAGCGGTATTAATGAGGTCAATTATCTGGAGCCTGCATCTACTATTTTGAAAGCTGAAGCTGAGTTATATCATTGCCAGTGGAGCCACGGTGCTTTAATAGATTGTTGTTTTGCATTCTGTTGTATCGTTCTGATTAAAAATTATGCAATGAATCGCCTGTTCTCCCTTACAAATTTACATCAGTGAACGCTTTTAAATGTTTTTTCCCCCACTGTCATCTGGTCTGGTGGATAGTTGTCCTCATCAGTTGTTACAATCCATAAGGAAATCACTTGTACCCATTGACATTGCATTATTGTAACACTAATGGTTGCCGTCCTGGTCAGAGTACTTGGAGTTCCTTGCTTTCTGGCTGCACTTCAGTCCCACCAGCCTCATCTTTGGGCATCCAGTACGTGGGGGAGTGGGTAGAGCTGGGGATGTCCTGGTTGGTTTGCTCCTGGGCTTGGCCAAGCTGCCCATTCGTGGGGCATGGTGCCAGGCAGAAGAGGGCTCCACTTGAGCCCACTGCCTGACCCTTTTCCGGGGTTACCTCCGTGCCTGGGTATCCCACGAAAAGGAACATGTGGTGTCCACGGGTGCCATGAGGGATTTCTACGCCCGCTGGGCATCGCACAGGGTTGAATGCATCCTGGGCCTAGATTGTAATGGACCATTGTGGGCTCCACCTTTCCTTGGTCATTGTTCCTGGCTTTTATTTGTTCTTTTGCATACCTTTCATTCATTTGTTCTTTGTACCTCATCATATCTCTAGTTTCCCTCTCTGCTGACTTTCAGTCCAAAGGAGGAGAAAAGGAATTAGGTGACGTTTCGGGTCGAAACATTTCTTCGGACTGAGAATTGGGGGAGTAAAAAACTAGTGATATGAAAGTGTTGAGAACAAATCAGTCTGTACCAATAATCAAGGGAAGGTGGAGCCCACAAGGGTCCATTGTTGGCTGTAGAAGAGATGGTCATGAAGCGATATATGTGTGCGAAAAGTTGAACTGGCAGGTTGACTAGGGAGGGGGAGGGGTAGAGATAGAGAGGAAGTAGGGATTACTTCTAACCGTTTGATTAGGCAACAACGCTGCCTTAGACAACAAGAAATTGCAGAGAGCTGTGGATGTTGCTCAGTCCATCACAGAAACCAGCCTCCCCCTCCACTATCTCCATCTACACTTCACCCTGCTTCAGGAAAATAGCCAACATTATCAAGGGTCATTCTCATCCAGGTTCGAAACGTCACCCATTCCTTCTCTCCAGAGATGCTGCCTGTCTCGCTGAGTTACTCCAGCTTCTTGTATCTATCTTCATCCCAGTTATTTCCCGTTTCATTCCTCTCCCATCAGGCAGAAGATACAGAAGTTTGAAAGCACTGACCACCAGATTCAGGAACAACTTATTCCCCACTGTTATTAAACTATTGAACAGCCCTCCCAGAAGCCAGGGTGCAGTCCCAATCTCCCAACCAACCTCATTGCACATCTTGCACTTTAAAAAAAATCTGTACTTTCTCTGAACTAACCACTACAACGCAGTAACACTATATTTTGCACTTCAGTACTTTTTTCCCTTGCGCCACCTGTTGTACTTGCATATGGCTCGATTGTACTCATATATAGTATGATTTGATTTCATACCATCAAATAAAGTTTTTCACTGTATCCTGACACACTGGACAATAATAAACTAATCCAAGATAGTTTGTGAGAACAGAGACATGGATATGACAATTAACATCAGCAAAAGGAAGCAAATGAACCAAACATCTCAATGAAATAACTAATGTCATACATTGTCCCAACAAAATGCATTATCAAGGATTGCGATCAATAAACAGTTTTCAAAAAAAGGGAAGTAGTTTTTCATAAAGGGACAATAAACAGCATTAGGTTCATTGCAGCATATTATTGAGTGAGGGAATTTAATCTTCAATAAATGAAGATAAGAATAATGCTCAAAGCCTGCAGGAGGTATCTTATGACTAACTATGGTATCTTTGACTTGCCATATGTCGCAGCAACAAGCAAGGTGCTATATGTTGAAAAAATGTTATATTCAATTTCTTCAACACGGGAGCAAAATAAGCATCCCCCTTGGTGCTGACTGAAACAAATTGTACTGTTTTAAGTGACTAATAACAGCAAGATACAACTCTGCAATATCTTAGGAATTGGAAGGAAATTAGGTAGGTTGGTTGGCATGGAATGTACCGGCTTGAGTAGAAAGAACATTGCACTCAACAGAGACAGGAGGAACTGCAGATGCCAGTTTACAAAAAAAGCTGGTCAGGCAACATCCATCTGGAGAATATGGTTAGGTAATGGTTCGGGTCAGGACACTTCTTCAAACTGATTGTAATGGGGGGAGAAGCTGGAGGAGAGGTGAGGGTGGGACAAAGCAAGGCAAGTGACATGTGGATAAGGGTGGGGGGGGGGGGGGGGGGGGGGGGGGGATTGCAGCTAGTTGGGACAAAGGCCAAAAATGAAAAGACAAAAGGTGGTGAACTATGGAGCTAAGGAGAGAAGAAAGTGGACATTGGAAGATAGAGAAAGAGAAAGGAATATAGGTGGAAGAGGAGAGGTGGAATGGGGAGAAGGAGAAATGAATATGCGTCCAGGATGTGTACAGAGAAGAGAAGGATTAATAGTTACCTGAAATTGGAGAATTCAATTTTCAATCAAAGGAGTCAATAACATGCTAAATATGACAGAGACATGACTGAAAGACTGGCAGGACTGACACCTTTATTTAGCCGGGTATTACATTTTCAGGTGAGGCTGAGGTGGGAGGTGGAGGGGGGCAGTATGGATAATCTTGCTATTGAGAGAGGATATCCTAGAATGCTCCTCAGAGGAAGCCTTATGGATAGAGACACAGAACAAAAAGGGTGTCATCACTTGGCTGGTAATATGTGACGGACCTCCCAATAGTCTAGAGGAGAAGGAAAAAGGAATATGTAAGCAGATATTAGAAATATGCAACCTAATAAGGTTATTTAGATTCCCAAATATTAAGGGTGGCACAGTGGCTGTTAGAGCTGCTGCCTCGCAGCACCAGAGATTTTGGGTGCTGCCTGTATGGAGTGTATATATTCTCTGCGTGACCACATGGGTTTTCTCCTGGTGCTCCAGTTTCCTCCCACATCCCAAATTAGATTAGATTAGATTATTTAATGACCACACAGTCAATGAGCTGGTTTGTAAATTTCCCCTTGGTTTGTAGTGAATGGAATTGGGTGGAATTATGGAGGTGTGTCCAGGAAATGTTTTTATGTAGAAACACCACAAGGAAATAAACATTTCTAGTCATTATCTAGAGGGACAGCTAGTCTATGTAGGGGGATGTGGTGTGGGCGTCATTTTGTACACAGGAACATAACTCCATGCATTTTAAAGTGGTTCTGGAAAATAAGTTTAGTTTCGGATACAACACGGAAACAGGTCATTCAGTCAACTCAGCCCATACCTACAATGGATCCCCCAGGCACACTAGTTCTATGTTATCCAGTTTTCTCATCAAATGCCTCGATGGGCCGAATAGCCTAATTGGTAGAGCTGCTGAGGCAGCAGCTCTACCAGCTGAACCACTGTGAACTATCAGGATGATTTCAGTGTGAGTACAATGGGTATGCAGCAAATCTGCGACAAGGCACAGAAACATTTCATCAACCTTTGGGACTGCCAAGAGAGACGGTTATTTTATTTGTTCCTGGGATGACAAATCCAATATTCATGGTTGTTGTAAGAAACAAGGACAATTTCAACTAATTTCAGGTGAATTCCCCGTCCCATCATTACCTTAATTCTTGCCACACATATTCAAAAATCGTTTTTCAGATGCACAAATATCTTAGACACAAAGTGCTGGAGTAATTCAGCAGTTCAGGCAGCATCTCTGGGAAACGTGGATTGTTGACATTTTAGTTCAGGACTCTCCTTCATACTGATTGTGAAGGGGGGTAGGAGAAAGAAAGCTGGAAGAGAGGTAGGACATAGCATGACCCAACCAAGGCCCACACTGATTTCTCTCCTCCCTCTCCCCTTTCACCTACATTCTTTCCTGGCTTCACAATTCGCAACTCTTCAATCCTTTTGTCTCATTCCTTCTATCTTTTCATCTATGGCCTTTGTCTCTCTCACTGTTTCCACAAATTTCTTAGCTTGTTTGCATTGAAATTGCAGCTCGGGGACTATCAAAACTGTGAAACCACAAGAAATTGCAGGTACTGGAATCTTGTGCAGATAACAACATGCTGGAGGAACACAGTTGGTCAGTCAGCATCTGTAGAGACAGTGAAGAATGTAGAAGGGTTCTGACCCAAAACATTACCTGTTTGTTCCCTCCACAGATAGTCATAGAGTCATACATAGAAACATAGAAACATAGAAATTAGGTGCAGGAGTAGGCCATTCGGCCCTTCGAGCCTGCACCGCCATTCAATATGATCATGGCTGATCATCCAACTCAGTATCCCGTACCTGCCTTCTCTCCAAACCCTCTGATCCCCTTAGCCACAAGGGCCACATCTAACTCCCTCTTAAATATAGCCAATGAACTGGCCTCAACTACTCTCTGTGGCAGAGAGTTCCAGAGATTCACCACTCTCTGTGTGAAAAAAGGTTCTCCTTATCTCGGTTTTAAAGGATTTCCCCCTTATCCTTAAGCTGTGACCCCTTGTCCTGGACTTCCCCAACATCGGGAACAATCTTTCTGCATCTAGCCTGTCCAACCCCTTAAGAATTTTGTAAGTTTCTATAAGATCCCCTTTCAATCTCCTAAGTTCTAGAGAGTATAAACCAAGTCTATCCAGCCTTTCTTCATAAGACAGTCCTGACATCCCAGGAATCAGTCTGGTGAACCTTCTCTGCACTCCCTCTATGGCAATAATGTCCTTCCTCAGATTTGGAGACCAAAACTGTACGCAATACTCCAAGTGTGGTCTCACCAAGACCCTGTACAACTGCAGTAGAACCTCCCTGCTCCTATACTCAAATCCTTTACTATGAATACAGCATAGAAAGAGGCCCTTCGGCCCCTTGGGCACACCGACCAGCATGTCCCATCTACACTTGACCCATATCCTGCTAAACCTGTCCTATCCATGTACCTTTCTTAAAGTTTCTTAAACGTTGTGATAGTACCTGCCTCAACTACCTCCTCCAGCAGCCTGCTCCATACACCCACCCCCCTTTTTGTGAATACACTACCCATCAGGTTCCTATTAAATCTTTTCCACCTCACTAAACTATGTCCTCTGGTTCTCAATTCCCCAAACTCTAGGCAAGAGACTCTGTGTATCTACTCAATTTATTCCTCTCATGATTTTGTACACAAATGCTGCCTGCCCACTTAATTCCTCCAGCACTTTATTTTTGTAATAAAAACTATGATCTGTGTAATCTGTTTATAAATATTCTAGCCTTCTTTAAAGCATTATACAAAGTTTAGCGTGTTGCCATTTCATCTCCTTTATACTATGATATGTATCATTTTTTTCTAACAATACTGGTGATTTCCTTGATTACTTTTTAAATTAATTTTAAGCATTAAAAAAAGTCATAAAAATTAAACCTCAATTATAGTTAAAAGATTAAAATATAATTGGTTTCCATTGATGGTGCTATGAACACCTCATTGTTATGTAGTGACAGGTAGCTGGAACTGTTCTATCAGGTGAAGGCATGTTATTCAGTTAACAAATGTTCCTACTTATGTTCGTATGTTCATAAGTTCCAGGAGCAAAATTTTGCCAATTGGCTCTTCAAGTCTACTCCACCATTCAATCATTGTTGATGTATCTTTCCCTTTCAACCCCATTCTCCTGCCTTCTCCCTAAAACCTCTGACATCCTGACTAATCAAGAATCTGTTAATCTCCCGCTTGAAAAATATCCATTGAATTGGCCTCCACAGTCATCTGTGGCAATGAATTCCACAGATTCACCACCCTCAGACTAAAGAAATTCCTCTTCATCTCCTTTCTAAAGCTACATGCTTTTATTCTGAGGCTGTGGCCTCTGGTCCTAGCCTCTCACAGGTGGAGACATCCACTCCACATTCACGCTATCCAGGCCTTTCAATTATCCAAGTATGTTGGAGAAGAGTATGTTGGGTGTGCAGGAGGAAATCTTTCTCTTTGGCAAACAGAGAGAGCAGTACTTCATTAATTTTGGGAGAGGAGTCAATATTAATTACCACCACTGTGCTGCCATTTCATCCGAACTGGCCAATTCTAATCTCGTAGAAAGGGAGGTTTTCTGGTATTGAGGTTAAGGGAAAGGACGGGTGGTTGGGGAATCTTGGCCTTGGGGACTTCACCACTCCAAAGAGTGAAGTCGTTCAGGATTGGTTAAGAAACATTTCTACATGCAGATAATGCTGGGTAAATTATGATAATAAATATGATATAGTGAAGGAGTCGCGCGGTAGAGTTGCTGCCTTACAGCACCAGAGATCCGGGTTCGATCCCAACTATGGATGCTGTCTGTATGGAGTTTGGACATTCTCCTTGTGACCGCTTGGGTTTTCTCCGGGGGCTCTTGTTTCCTCCCAAACCACCAAAGACGAACAGGTTTGTAGGTTAATAGGCTTCTGTAAATTGTAAATTGCCCCTAGTGAGTAGGACAATGTTAATGTACGGGATAATTGCTGGTCGGCACAAACTCAATGGGCTGAAGTGTCTGTTTCCACGCTGTCATAGTCATGTAGCATGGAAACAGGTTCTTCGGCCCAACCTTCCCAACATGGCCCATCTACACTTGTCCCATCAGTCTGCATTTGGCCCATATCCCTCTAAACCTCTCCTGTACCTGTATAAATGTTTCTTAAATGTTGCAATAGTACCTGCCTGAACTACATCCTCTGGCAGCTCATTCCATCCACCCACCACCGTTTTTCTCTAAATTCTAAAGTAAAGTATGGAATACCATTAACGAATGGCATTGAGGTCAAGACTCAAGAGTGTTTAGCACAAGACAAGGATAAATATATTGACTTGGATTATATGTCACCCATTGTCACATTGGCTATCAGGATGGGCTCAAATTGCCAGCTGGCTTGTTTAAAGAAAAATAGTAAGATTAAACGAGAACATACCAGTTTGAAGTTTGATCTTTATTTTATGAGGAGTTACGATGAGGCTTACGACCCCGTCCAGCACGTATGCGCGATATTCTTCAAAGCAGCGGTGTGAAATCACAGACAACAGTAGATGAAATGAACATAGTAAGATAAGAAGAACTAGAATACCAGTTGACCTTTATGATAGAGGGAGGGAGCGGAGGGCACGTAATCTCTCATCGTAACTCCTCATAAAATAAAGATCAAACTTCAAACTGGTAAGTTCTCGTTTAATCTTACTATTTTACTTCGGAGTCACGTGAGTGACTACGTGAAGATTTTAAAGATCTGTGATTTCATGCCATGGAACGAGTCCATGCTTCACTCACTCCCTTAGTTGACCAGGGGAGGAAGTATGTTATCATATTCAGACATGAATAATGACAAAAGTAACCTCCCTCACCCGGGAGGAACTATGAACAGAACTTAACATAGAGTTCGTAAATACCCCCGATCTGGTAATGGGTTAGTACTAAATGTGTGGAAAATTGCTAGATTGCTGCAACCGCTAGGATGTGGTCCTGCTAACTTCCATAACCCTGCTACTGAGGTTGTTACAGCCTTGGTGGAGTGATTTGAAATGTCAGTATTTACTCCTGTATAAGCCAGACCCATAACCACTTGAAGATGGTCTGAAGTGATACCTTCTTTAGACGCTAGATGTAACTAACAATATTGCTAGTTCAGAGTCTCTAGGCTCTAGTGATCTAACATTCTGGTGTAGATGTGTGACCATACACAATTGAAGGTTCATGGGATGTGTGAACATTTAGTTTGAGATCTGGTGCGCCTGGTCTATACTGCTTGACTAAGTCATAACATAAGTGTTATTAGCCTGCAGATATAATCATCCTATCCAGTCAACGTTTATGTAATGACTGGACCCGTAGTGCTGCATGCAGGGCTATGAGCATAACCACTTATAAGTGAGTTAGCCCAAGGATAGGGATGTAGGTGGAGCCCTTCAGCGAAGCGATGTAGCACAACGTTAACACTCCCCGTATCCCTAGGCCTGGGAGTTTTCGAGTTGCAGATTTCCTTCATAATCTAGAGCTCAAAGGATGACCCCCCCAGAGTGGATTCTACTCCTCTCAGCCAGTATGATGAAGCACTTAGGTATGGTAGATGGCACTTTAGACATCAAGATTTGTCAAGCCCTCATATGAGCCTGAACTACAAGACGTCAGTCATCCGTGCCGAATATGTAATATAATTATAAAACAAATACCTCCCATCTCCTTATGAGGAAATATTGACATTGACATCCCTGCGATCTGTAGCGAGCACGTTCATGGTTGGTTTAACAACCCCAGCCGCAGGAATGGTCTTCTCAGTCTCTGTAATACAAATAATTGATTATATCATGCTGTGGACGGTTTCCCACGTCACGGCTAGACCAATACTTGTGTCTAGAATAACCATATATGGTTCTATCATTCCCCACATCAGTGGGAACCATGGCTGGCTAAGCCCAGCAGGCACTATAAAAATGCCTGAGGCGGGAACTTGCTGAATTTTGCAAACCCGTCTGATGAGGCAGAAATGGAGGAAGACATAAAAGAACATTCCTCCTTAGTGTATCAATGTCTATTTAGAATGTAACCAACGCTACCGATATGCCACATATTTTCCATTGGTGATTGAGCCTGGATGCAAGCAAAGTTGATCTTTAATGTTCACAATGTATTTTAATACTTTGTGATCCAAATACAACTTGTGTACAATTCAAATAAATTGTGTACCCATAATGAGGTTTGGGTAAACAATCACCGGACATTTTGACTTGTTTGCAAGATATGTAAACATACATTTTTAACCATTCAAGTGTGCCAGACTTAGACTAGAGCATGAGGTATGATTAAGCATATTCGCAAACCTTTAATATAGAGAATGCAAATAGTGTACTATAGACAGTTGATACCATGTAACTGAGGAAGTAGGTCTTTGTTTGTGTCCACATTCATGTAACTTTCTGAGTGTGAGCAATTTCTCATCCTGAACAAAAAAATCAGTTTTTAATTTAACTGAAGATTTGCTCCGATTTGCGGTAGAATAGCATAGAGCTGGTAGGACAATGACCACGTGGTGTGCTGGGTGGGTACTTCTTTTGCATGCTATATGGTTCTGATTGTGCAAAGGCCTAAATAGGTATAAGTAAGCCATTGCAGGTTGATGAACAGAAGGTGGCTTGATCAGTTTTGTGTACGGGCTTCAATTAATTCCAATCCCTTACCTCAGGGAGAAGTCCAGACAATTAAATAGTTAGAGGGAATCCCAATCATCAATAATTTCAGTTGGTATCAACTTAAATTTATCTGGACAGATGAGAACCCAATTTCTCAAAAAAGGGTTTTGGGCTGATACAGCTAATTTAGCTCTCCTCGCATTTAAAGGAATCCAGATAGTTTCTTAACAATATTTTTTTAACTGGTAGCAGCCGAAGCTGATCATTTGTAAATAACTCCCAGGAACTGGTTAGCCTATTTTGCAATGTTTTAACTGTATCATTGCCCCATCCAGTTAAATTTCAGATGTTTCTTTCTTCCTGTGAATGAAGCTTACCCCATTGGGAATTAATAGTCATGAAGTTTCAATGTCTATACTGCACAAGCGAGTTGGGCTTGTTGATAATAAACAGGCCTCATTTGTCATAATAGCGAGCCTGCCTAAAGAGACAACTCCAGCTTCATATTCTTGCACTGTGCAGTATAAATTAAACTCATCCAACCTTCTTGTAAATGGTCCACAACCCCACATTTCGGAAAGAACCAGACCCACCTACCGTTATGGCTACCGGTGGTTTTACGGTAAGCCCAAAAGGCCCCTGATGTGGGTTCAATTTCCATCCTTGAATGGAGCGTAGGGCTGCTGGAGTATGTGGACCCATGTCTTTCCAGGTGCATGGTAACTCCAAGTCGGCACCTGTTCCTCGGACATGCTTCCAAGTTCAGAGTCAGTTGCCAACTGACTCCTCGCACTCACCTTCGCAGAAGTGAGTTTTGTAGGATGGGTAAAATGTCCGAGGACGAACCCATGTTGGAGGGGACCCTCCTGGCCTGACTTCAGTCTAGGCCTTTCAGTCTCCTGTTTTAGCTCTTACCCTCCTCGGGCAGCCGGAGTCTGAAGTCGCCGCCGGCTACCCGCTCTTCTGCGGTCCTAGCCGTGTCTTCCACACGGTCCCCGTAGCTGGGGTGTCCCCCAAGCACGGTTCTACCCGCTGTCTTCCACACGGTCCCCGTGGCTGAGGTTTCCCCCACGCACGGATCTACCCGCAGCTTTTGCACGGTCCCCGTAGATGAGGTTTCCCCCAAGCACGGTTCTGCCTGTCGTCTTCCACGGTCCCCGTAGCTGAGGTTTCCCCCAAGCACGGTTCTACCCGTGTTCTTCGCAAGGTCCCTGTAGCTTGGTTATCCACGGATTTCCCACGGTCCCTGAAGTTGGGTTACCCGTGGTTTTCCCGTGGTCTCTGGTCGGTTTATCCGTGGTTTCCTGTGGCCTCCAAAGTCGGGTAACCTGTGGTTTTCCGCAGTCTCGGAGAACGGGTTACTCGCAGTCTTCCCCCGGTCTCGGAATGCAGGTTACCTGCAGTCTTCTGAGGTTCCGTGGTCCCCGCAGCCAGGCTTCTTCCTGCGGTCGGCATTCCCCATGGCCCTTGTAAGTTGGGACCTAAAATGCTGGCGAAACTCAGTGGGTGCAGCAGCATCTATGGAACTTTGTAGCAGGGATCCTTGCGGTGTCGGGAGCCCGGATTTCCCCTTTGAATGCTCCCCGATATCCCCGCAATTCGCAGCTGGGATTCCCCCCCCCCCGGCGGGCCCTGTAGACGGGAGCCGGGTGGCGCTGGGGTTCCGACCTCAGACCTCCAGCTAGAGCTCTGAATGCTTCCTGCAGTAAAAAAGAGACCTGAACAAGCTTAAAACTTACATTCGGGTCCGAGCTGTTGGAAGCAGAGCTCCAACAGCCTGTTGTTTGTGCAATGCGAGAGACGATATGTCGCGCATGCGTGCTGGACGGGGTCTTCATGTAGTCACTCACGTGACTCCGAAGTATAATAGACCTTTTGGCTCTCAAATCTTGAAACATTTTTAGAATTGCTTTGCTCTTGATGTTAACACAGCTTGAAAACATTTCTCTAAACAGTTAGGAGTCTGATCCCTCTTACTTATCTTCAAGCATAGATATTTCTTTTGGAATGTATCATGCATTTACAAATCTGAAACATGATCCATCTGTTTAGATATATCTCCAAATGTAAAATGTTTTAGCAGCTCTTTACCTGCTGAAAGGATTTCGTAGATTTACTTTTTTTCCTGTCTCTCCAGAGAACAAGACCATAAATTTAAAAAAAGAAGAATTTACACTTCTAACATCCTTTATCACACTCCTAAGAAGTTCATAAGCCTTGTATGCACTGAGACGTCATTTCTAGTATGTAGTCAGTTTAGTAAATACAGGTAGTTCCGCTATAATGCAATAGTTGTTTTCCTAAAAAACCTCATGTTACACAATATCACATTATAAAGATACTTGTGTCATTTGGGGAAAAGGAAGCTTCTAAGCTTGTAAAGCTTTTGAAAGCTATGTTTATATTTGTTACTGCAAGAATAGAATATGAAAGGTTGTTTGTTACATTGTTTAATAGATTACGTTGCATAAGTTAATAGAAGCAACTGATTTTCAATTTCAATGACCACCTGTGGTGAAACTGACAGACAGTGTTCAAGAGAGATAATGGTAACTGACTCCTGCGGGAGGGTAACATGGAGACAATTGTTTTCTTCATCTGTCTGTTTTTTGCAAATCAGATTTTTTTTCCTGCTTATCAATTTCCAAAACAACTTTTAAGTGGCTCTCTAGTTTGAAATCACGTTATAACCCACTTAATACAAATAATTCATTAATGACATTGTATCCATTATGCAATATAGAGACATGCATTACAGCTGAACTACCTGTGTAATAAATGTAAATGACAGAAGAGGAATGGCCAATTATTTTTAATGAGATAAAAACAGAGCATGTTTGCAATGTTCCCAAGTGGGGCAATGTTTGTGGAGAGAGAAAGAGAATTAACATTGATGGAGTTACAAGAAGTTTGAAACTGAACATGGTTTCAATTGTAGAGAAGTGGGATGGGCAGAGGGAACAAAGGGAGACCAAGAGAGACTGAATGAGGAAGTGGTGCTGGCTGAAAGAGCATCTATTGTGATTTAAGAAGCTTTCAATATTCTCTCACCACTACTGTCTGTGTCATCACTACTACTGTCTGTGTCATCAATCTTTCCTGGTCTTCAATAGAAAATGCTGGTAGCACCAAGTAAGTCAGACAGCATCTAAAAAAGGAGAAATTTTGGTTCACCTAATCCGCGCCAACTAGCGATCACCCCATGCACTAGCACCATCCTACATACTAGGAACAATTTACAATTTTACTGAAGCCGATAAATCTGCAAACCCGTACGTCTTTGGGGTGTGGGAGGAAACCGGAGTACCCGGGGAAAACCCAAGCGATCATAGGGAGAATGTACAAACTCTATACAGACAATACCCATAGTAAGGTTCAAGCCCAGGTCTTTAGGACTGTAAGAGAGCAACTCTACAGCTGCACCACTGTGTCGCCCTATTTCAGGTCAAAAATCCTTTGTTGGTCTTATTGGTCTCTTGGTTGGCATGGATAAGTTGGGCTGAAGATCCTGTTTGTGTACTGTATGACACTATGAATCTACCCTAAACCCTTCTCTGTAACTTAAAGCTTGCTATTAACTTTTCTTGGTGAAAGGTCATCGGTGTTAATTATGTTACTTTCCCCATGTGCTGCCCGATCTGCTGTATATTTCCATTATTTTATGGTTTTATCTCAGATTTCCAGCATCTGCAGGATATTTGTGGTGGAGTTTTTTTGTGTATATTGTTCATGCCACTTGTTCATAAAGGTAAGAACACTGGGTGAATCTGTGGAATTCATTGCCACAGAAGGCTGTGGAGGCCAGGTTCATGGATAGTTTTAAGACGGAGATTGACAGATTCCTGATTAGTAGACCTAATTCTGCTCATAGAACTTATGAACTTGTGAAGCCTGGCAGAAAGACTCATGGGTCATGTTCTTTTAATGAGGCTAACAGAATCCTGGTCTGCAAGCAGTTGTGAATAGTCTCTAAATTACCACAGATTCATGTGCCTGCAACATCAACTCATCCCTATTCCTTTCCACCCAGTACTTACCCACAGAAGATAAACTGCAAAGATCAAACATACCAGACTATCTGGCCACTAACTTCAAAGTCCACAGGAGTTCACAGTTATATGCAACACGCCGAGAGGAGGAATGATGCGTAGAATTTGGAATTGTTTACAGAAAATCTGCCCGGCCCCTTCCACTGCGACCCCCCCCCCCAAGTAACCCATCGATCAATCAGCACATCTGGGGGCCAGCATGCATTAGATCAGGCTCCCAGCACTTTAATAAGTCGCAGGTTCACGCTCAGCTAAACCTGGTGGAGGTTCAGCCCGTTTTACCCAATATTGAGCAGGAACTGACTTGGTGAGCATCATATATTATCCATCTTGGGATCACTGCATTCCAATCCAACATTTGGCCCATCAAGGAACTTTCCTGCCTGAGATCATCTGTTGCTGTTGATTTATCTGGTCTTTTCTTGCTTCCAGTCATCCCTCCCCACAATCAATCTGAAGAAAAGTCCCGACACATGTTCTCCAGAGATGCTGACTGACCCACTGAGTTATTCCAGCATTTTGTGTCAATCGTCAATCATACACATACACAAAAAATTCCAGCACAAAATTGCCGAATATAATTTAAGGGATAGTTTGCCATCAGCACTGATCCATCTTTCCTGTATCATTTAGTTTAGTTCAGATTATTATTGTCACACGTGAAAAGCTTTTGTTTACGTGCTATCCAGTCAAAGAAAATATTACAATCAAGCCGTCCACAGTGTTCCGATTAAGGATAAAGGATACATTTGTTATCTTTAAATAAAATATGATGTTTTAATAAAACATCATGTTTTATTGAAACACAATAAGTGTTTTATTTGTTGGTACAAATGCAATATTTATATCAGTGGTAAAATAGTGTATAAAACCATGAGAGGAAAAGATCGGGTAGATGCACAGAGTCTCTCGCCCAGAGTAGGTGAATCGTGAACCAGAGGACACAGGTTTAAGATTACGAAGAAAAGATTTAACAGGAATCTGTGGGGTAACATTTTCACACTAAGGGTGGTGGGTGTATGGAACAAGCTACCAGATGAGGTAATTGAGGTGGGAACTATCCCAACTTTAAGGAAACAGTTAGATAGGTACATGGATATGACAGGTTTGGAGGGATATGGACCAAACACAGGCAGGTGGGACAAGTGTAGTTGGGACATGTTGGCCTGTGTGGGCAAGTTTGGCCGAAGGGCCTGTTTCCATGCTGTATCACTCTATGACTATGCAACAAGATATCTATCACACTGAAGTTCAATAAAATCTAATTAAAGATAGTTCAAAGCTGTTCAATGAGAAGCACCCATCGAGATGGGTAAAATTATCGATTTGTTTCTATATTCCTCTTTAAATATTGCAAATCAATTGATATGTTATAATAATCTTAAGATGATCTTAACCTAATATTGAAGATTTTTTAATAAAATATTGTTACTCCTCAATAGAATTCTGTATAGGCCACAATAGAATGCAGAACCAATATCCTCTGCTTGCTTTGGCTCTTTAAAACTCTCCACCCTTTGTATCTAAATCCAAGAAAATTATACTTTAAATGTTCCTGCTCCCATGAATAACGATCTCATACAAACTACAGAACAAATCTGATCTCTATGACTCAGTAAAAAAAACTAATCTTAGCGAATTCAATTTGATATACCATTAAATCAGTCACAAATAGGCAACCCTGAAGGGATTATTTTTCTTTTTGTGCATAGACTTACTCATACGACACTGTAATACTACTAATTATATAAAGTCGCAATTAACATGCAATTTGACTGGTTTTACCGAAAGAAAACAATTTGCATTTAAATAGCATTAAGATTTCAAACCAGTGTAATGATTTGGCTATTATGTACTTAGGCCCAATTATGGTTGTCTTTCAAATAATCTTTTCAACAATTCAAAGATATTTTTGGATGTATCTTCAAAAAGGAGCATTTTGTGTACTCCTTAATAGAATTTGCTTTTGGAAAGGAGCCAGAGCTGATAATAATGGAAATAAGAAATAGAGAGTACTTGATGGATCTGTTGATTCAGATGGGGAAGGGGACATCAGGTACAAACCATTTATTGAATGGCAAAACAGGTTTGAGCGAGGCTGCATAATGCACTTCTGGCAGTCTGAAGAAGAGTCCCGACTCTAAGCATCATCTGCCTATTCCCCTCCGCTTAGCTGCCGGACCTGCTGAATTCCTCCAGCAGTTTGTTCATTTGTTCAAGATTCCAGCAAATGCAGTCTCATGAGTCTCCACATCTGCTATTATTCCTTATCTTCTTTACCAGTGCAGAATGGATATCTGGCAACAAGTCTCCAGCGCAGGTGCTTTCATGATTTTATATTATGTGCGCAGAACCATTGTAGTAGAGGCAAAAACCTTTAGGAAACTCCATCCATCAGCAAAGTACAGGAGTACGTACGTCTACCCACTGTTGAGAGCCAAGGTCTAATCAATGTAGCTCTCAAACTTAAGACGGTCAAAGATAAGAGGGGAAACGAGGGAATACTTCAGAGAAACCCTTTGCCCTTGGTAACACAAGGTTGAAGATTTGGCACTGAATTAATGGAATCTACCGTCAAAGATATCTAGACATGAACCCACATTATCAAAAGATCTAAAGCCACTGGTTAAATTAATAATCGAAGGGATTTAGTTGTGAGGGATGCCTTTAAGATCAATTATGTAACTGAGGTGCAGGAAATGCTACTTTAGAATTTCAATATATTTGACCAAAGTAATTCAGAACGGTGGATTCAGAAACGTTACAGCTAATTTTTTTTCAAGTCACATTAAAGTGTGAAATTGCTCAATAATCAGAGCATTACTAATTAAAAATCTATTGGATTTTTCACTTGTTCGCATTGACCTGGCCACACCTCACCTCGCATTTCACTGAAGAAAATAGCCTGAATTCCATCTCCCAAAACTACATCATTCTTTATTGTATCTGAGTGTGTGCATGTGTGTTTTAACAATGAAAGAGCAAGAAATAACCAAGAAAAACAGACTACCATTCCAATGGAATTTCTGTTGGACATTACATTCTGTTTTACTTCGGAGTCACGTGAGTGACTACGTGAAGAACCCCGCCAGGATGCATGCGTGCCATATCGCTACACGCATTGCAACGAGTCACAGCATAGCGGCAGAATTTAAAAGCCGGGAACAGCAGGTAAGGAGACTCTGCGTTCTTTCGACTTACTTCACAGGTGGAGGCATGGACAGATCGACGAGAAACAAGAAGGCTGCAAAAAAGCTGGCGGGGGAGAACCGCGGAGTTGCGTGCGGCCAGCAGCAGCCAACGGCACACCAATCTCCCGTAATGGGAACAGCTGTGCCCGACTTCGCTCCCGCACCGGCCAAATCAACACCACGGCCGGGCGGTAAAGCGAAGCAAAAAACTGACAGAGTCGTTGACTCCGATGAGTCCGACTTTGAACAGCCGCGAGCGGCCAGTGCCCATGAGCATTGGAGCCGGTTGGAGCGGCTTGAGGAACAGGAGCAGCCGCGAGTGGCCAGTGCCCGAGAGCATAGGAGCGAATTGGAGCGTGTAGGGGTTTTGTTTCCCTTTACTCCACTTTGGGCACAACTGCCCGAGTTATTCTCTCCCTTGTCGGAGGGTCAAACGGCCACCACTCCACTCGAGCGGTTTCCTAGAGAGAGAATACAACAAAAGGGATTCCCCTAAGTTCTGGACCTCGGAATTATGGTGGGATATGATACAAGGTTGAATTGACCAGAGTGTGCTGATGAGAGAAAACAGAAACCAAGATGGACTCAAAGCAAGTCTAAAATTTACAGGCTTTATTAAACAATGAGAAGTCGAATCTCACCAGCACTACATAATACGTGGCTAAACTTATGCTTTAAACTAAGACTATGGACGGAAAATTATCGGGCACGTCGTAAAACTTACTTTACACAATTTTACCCCCCTTTTCCCTTTCGTCTCTCAACTATCCTATTTCGGGAACACCACCAGCTCACCGGGATACTTACAGTTGGGCTCACGAGTCGTCCAGCAGAGCAGAAAGAGAGAGCGAGTTCCGGCTTGACTCCGGCTTTTATACCTGAGCTTCCTTTGAAACCCCCAGGTGGTCCTCTGGATTTCTTTTGATGACTCCCAGTTTCGATCTGGCATGAACAATAGACTTCCGATGATAAGGAGTTTGCTGATGTCATGAACCCTCAGCCTGATCGTTATCCCATCGCCTACATGGGCTCCCATTGTCTCGATGGATGGGTCATCCAAGATGGTGATTGTGCTTGTGCTGGCCTGTTTACCACCGTCTGCTGAAGCTTGGTTCCTTCCTTTGTGTATCCAAGATAATCTCGTTATCTCCGTCTCAGCCTTTCCTGCCCACACCATTTGCGTGGTTGTGTGATGCCCAAGTCCACAGGCCAGACAGGTTTGAAACTTGTAACTGATTCTTTCATTGTGGATTGGGGGGTTTTCCGTTGCAGCCAGCAAATTTGTCTTTTTTTTAAATGTCCATGTCCTTATCCGAGTTCTTCCATTATTTTGGAGGATTTGCCCCAATAACTTACAAGCGGCTGTTGGAGCAAATACTCCAAAGTGGCAGGCTCCGGGAGAGGGAGCCTAGTCACAGTGAGCAGCTAGTAAGTCCTACAGCAGTACCTCTTGTAGGGCTGCACAGTGTTTCTCCCTCATCAGAGGGGAGTACGGGGGGTCAATTCTGGGCTGACCCTGAAGAGGGGTGTTCAGAACATACGTCTAGTGTGCATGGGGTGCAAGAGAACCTATTGGATATGGTGTCCCAGTTCATTCAACCTGACCAAACTGGCCAAAACCTGGAGCCTAAAATAGCTGCAAGTATCGACTACATGTCATTCAACCAGCTACAAGGACAGGCATTATTGGACACCACAGCAAGGCACTTACCACCAGGGAACTGCAAATCACTAAATGTTCCCAGTGTCAAACAGTGTATTTGGAAACATGTCGGAGCATCAATCAGAGCCAGGGACTTGAAACTACAAAAAGTTCTGAAAGTCCTAACAGCGGAAATTACGGATTTCACCCGCACATTAAACAAACAAGACATGACACAAGATCACCAGGTTGCACTGGCTTTATTTTGCAACTCCCAATACGAGTTAAATAGTATTAGGAAGAGTGCCATCCAACCGGCTTTAGACCCCAAATTTGCAGGCCTGTGCAAACCTGGAACCTCCAAACCACCAATATTACTATTTGGAGGTGACTTATCCAAACAGGTAAAAGAACTTGACGAAGAGGCTAAAACCCTGGGGCTCATTAAAGCAACGTCCAAAAACTACTTCGGCCAGAAACAGCACCCCTACGCACCCACCAGTCGGCCAAGACAAACTGGTGAAAGCTCGAAGGCCAGGAACACTCAACATCGGTCTTTTTTTAGGCCATGGCCCAGACCGGCCTTCCTGGAAAATGCTCAAACCCTCAACACCGACCCAACTACAGACCCAGACACCGGCGCCTCAACGTCCACGGAGGATGCCGAAAAAGTAACAAACCTATCACTGGTAACCATGGAGGTAGGTGGGTCTGGTTCCTTACAAATTGAAGGGAGGATGGAGGTTGGTCGGAGATTACACTTCTATCTGGATGCATGGAATAAGTTAACTACCGACACTTATATTTTAAGCAGTATCCAAGGTTATACCATAGAATTTATACAAAAACATAACCCTCCAGTTCAGCATGTACCGAACCGAATGTTCGTGCTTACAGGCAAAGAAAAATCAAAAGCACATGCTGAACTACAGCGGCTTTATAAAAAAGGAGTAATTGAGAAAACCCAACACGAATCACAGGTATTCGTGTCCAATATCTTTATCAAAAACAAGAAAGATGGTTGTTGCCGCATCATCATAGATTTGACTAATTTGAATACTTTCGTACAATATATTCATTTCAAGATGGAAACCTTTGTTACTGCTAAGCAATTGATTTCCAAAGGTTACTACATGGCAAGCATCGATTTAAAAGATGCTTACTATACAGTACCCATAAGAGGTGACCACAGATGTTATTTAAAATTCAACGGGATGGGTCAGCTCTGGCAGTACAGGGCACTACCTAATGGCCTAACATCAGCCCACAGGCTGTTCACTAAAATTTTGAAACCAGCCCTAGCGTTTCTGCGGAAACAAAAACACATGGTAATGGCATATCTAGATGACATACTTATTGTGGGCAAAACTTTGGAATCGGCTAAACAAACGGTAACAGCCACAAAACAATTATTTGAAAAACTGGGGTTTATCATCCATCCAGTTAAATCTAAATTAACGCCTTCAACCACAATGGATTATCTGGGGTTCACCATTAACTCAGTTCACATGTCAGTGACTTTGCCGAAAGAAAAGGTTACAGCCTTAATAGAGGCTTGCAGCAAAATCATTGACATCACTAAACCATCCATAAGACTGGTAGCAAGAATAATTGGCAAAATAGTGGCTACGTTTCCAGCCACACAATTCGGACCTTTACATTATCGAAATTTACAGAGGGCTAAAATACGAGCACTCAAAATTAATGGTGGTCATTTTGACAGACCAATGAAACTACCAACAGAGGCCATAATGGAACTAAAATGGTGGAAAGATAACATTAGGCATTGTTCCAATCCAATCATTATCAGCAACCCGTCTATGGTACTACAAACTGATGCCAGTGCACTTGGTTGGGGTGCTACCAATTCCATCTCCAGCTGTGGAGGGAGATGGAATGCACAGGAGGCATCATTATTACAAACACTGGGCATAAACTACCTGGGAATGTTAATTGCATTCCATGGCCTTAAGTCATATTGTTCTGGGTTAAATCACCAGCATGTTAGACTACAAATTGACAACACCACCGTACGTAGCATATATCAACCATGTGGGTGGAAACAAATCAACATCATGTGACAATCTGGCCAACACAATTTGGCAATGGTGTATCCAGAGAGATATTTGGATATCAGCTACCTACTTACCAGGTAAACTAAATTTAGTGGCAGACACCAGGTCACGCAAATTCAATGAAAACACTGAATGGATGTTGGATAAAAATATATTTGCTGAAATTACAGCACGATATGGAACACCAGATATCGACCTATTCGCATCCAGGCTCAATCACCAATTATCGAATTATGTTTCATGGGAGCCAGACCTGGGGCAGCGGCAACAGATGCATTTTCGCTGCATTGGGGGAAATTGTTTATTGATGCATTTCCCTCCTTTTTGCCTCATCAGTCGGGTATTAAGGAAAATACAGCAAGACTCTGCGTCTGGTATTTTGATAGTACCCAATTGACCTACTCAACCATGGTTCCCGGTGATACTCAACATGGTATTAGAACCATGCATCACCATCCATCATAGACCTAATTTATTGGTTCATCCCACAACAAGGGGAAGTTACCCATGTCATAATTATACAAACCTATTAATTTGTAGAGTTTGAAAGCACCTCTACTACACCTGGGACTGACGGACCAAACAGTGGATATTATTTCAACGGCCCACAGACAGTCCACCAAAAAACAGTACTTGGTGTACATCAAGAAATGGGAAATGTACTGTCACAACAATAACATCACCCACAGATCTATGAACATCCCGTCTGTTCTGGAATTCCTGGCAAGCCTCCATTACGATGAGGGGCTCAGTTATAGTGCCTTCAACTGCACCAGAAGTGCTCTGTCAACATACCTGTGGCAAGAAACAGAGCGGCATTCTGTTGCGACACACCCCCTGGTAACCAAACTCATGAGGGGCATTTTTATTGTTAATCCCCCAAGAACCAGGTACTCCCATAATATGGGATGTGAGCATTGTACTGACCATGTTAAGAAACTGGTCTCCAGCTACAGCTCTGTCCCTACAGAAACTGACTATGAAAACAGTCATGCTGATGGCCTTGGTCACGGCACAAAGGGTCCAGTCGCTACAGAAACTAAGGCTGGACAACATGACTATTTCATCTGGAAATTTAACTTTTCACATCAATGAATTAGTCAAACAGAACAGACAGGGGTCAGCAGGCCTAAAAATAGAATTCAGGGCCTACCCGACAGATGATCATCTCTGTATTGTAACACACTTACTATTGTATATGGAGTATACTAAGATCATCAGAGACAAAGAAATGGCACTTTTAATCAGCTACAAACAGCCACACAAAAAAGTGACAGTCCAGACCATCTCGAGATGGCTAAAACGGGTCCTAATAAAGGCTGGAGTAGACACTAACATTTTTAAATCTCACTCCACCAGGGCTACACCGGCAGCTATGAAGTTGGATGTTCCTATGGACCAAATCCTCAAGACAGCAGGATGGTCAATGGAGAAAACTTTCCAACGATTTTATAACAAACCAGTAATTGAACCTGGAACATTTGCAGAAACAATTTTAAGTTCTGTAATATAATTTTACCCCATAAATAGGGGCTATAATTTGGTGTTAATATATTTATCGTTGTTTTTTCAATATCGTGTTGATGTCTAATGATGTTAACACTATTCTCCCCATAATCAAGGCAGATGTGATGCATGGACTCGTTTCCACGGCATGAAATCGCAGAGCTTTAAAATCTTCACGTAGTCACTCACGTGACTCCGAAGTAAAATAGTAAGATTAAACGAAAACTTACCAGTTTGAAGTTTGATCGTTATTTTATGAGGAGTAACGTTGAGGGAATACGTGCCCTCCGCTCCCACCCTTGATCATATACTCAACTGGTATCTCTTCTCTAATCTTACTATGTTTAGGCATTACAGTTATCTGTGATTTCACACCGCTGCTTTGAAGAATGACACGCATACGTCCTGGCGGGGTTCTTCACGTATTCCCTCAACGTTACTCCTCATAAAATAACGATCAAACTTCAAACTGGTAAGTTCTCATTTAATCTTACTATTTATGCTTCATTTCTTCCTTCCTGTAACTTAACCATTAGGATGCTGGTAATATTATCAATAGAATGTTTACTGCACTGACCCATTCTCAGATGCAGTTACCAGAACTGCATGCAGCATCGATATTATAATGTAACTGGGGTTCTATAACTAAAGCAAAGCTTCCTCCAGCCTTATATTCTGGCTTAGTTTAGTTTAGAGATGCAGCGTGGAAACAGGCCCTTTGGCCCACCGAGTTCGTGCCGGCCAATGATCCCTGCACACTAGCACCATTCTATACAAGAGGGACAATTTTACCATTTTACCACGTCAATTAGCCCACAAACCTGCATGTCTTTGGAGTGTGGGAGAAAACCGGAGCTCCCGGAGAAAACCCATGCAGGTCACGAAAAGAACGTACAAACGCCATACAGATAGCACCCGTCATCAGGATCGAATCCAGGTCTCTGGCGCTGTAAGGCAGAACTCTACCACTGTGCCACCGTGCCATCATCCACCTTCTATACCAACATGATAGTTCATATTATCTTTTCTAGCGGAGCCACAAGGAACTGCAGATGTTCCTTCAGATGTTAGAATCTTGAGCAAAAACACAAAGTGCTGGAGGAACTCTGTGGGTCAGGCAACATCTGTTCAGCAAATAGGGTACTGACTGCATTTAGTGAAATGGAGTACCTGACTGCATTTGGTGATGTGTACATGGATGGCCTACTTAGACGTTACCTCACGTTCAGGCTGTCTGTCATATTGCCCAAGGAGTGCACACCTGAAGCCTTATCCTACACGCCCTTCCAAATAAATGATACCATCCATTTTTGGCAGAGGGAGACACAAAGAGAGAGATACAGAAAGACAGAGAGCTCTACTCTGCTTCATAACATGCCATGGGATCTTGAGGGTAGACAAAAATGCTGGAGAAACTCAGCGGGTGAGGCAGCATCTATGGAGCGAAGGAAATAGGCAACGTTTCGTGTCAAAACCCTTCTTCAGACTGATCAAAGGGTGGGGGAGGGGGGAGAGGAAGAAAGGAGGAGGTGGAGCCAGAGGACTGAGGGAGAGCTGAGAAGGGGAGGAGAAAGTAAGGACTACCTGAAATTAGAGAAGTCAATGTTCATACCACTGGGGTGCAAACTGCCCAAGCGAAATATGAGGTGCTGCTCCTCCAATTTACGGTGGTCCTCACTCTGGCCATGGAGGAGGAACACCTCCGCTCGGTTCGCAATAACCAACCTGATCTCTCTGTGGCTCAGCACTTCAACTCCCCCTCCCATTCTGAATCCGACCTTTCTGTCCTGGGGCTCCTCCATGGCCAGAGCGAGGACCACTATAAATTGGAGGAGCAGCACCTCATATTTAACTTGGGCAGTTTGCACCCCAGATCTATTTACTTAGCTCCATAGATGCTGCCTCATCCGCTGAGTTTCTCCAGCATTTTTGCCTACCTTCGATTTTCCAGCATCTGCAGTTCCTTCTTAAGGATGGGATCTTGAGCATTTATTTCAACAACTACAATCTTTCCTTTTGTGTTTCAGTACAAACCTCTCTCTTCACCTTTTCTGTGTTATATATGTAGGGTAATGGAAAAAGAAAAAGTCACATAGGTGCATGGTCCAGGCAATTTCGAACTGCGCAATGCACTTCAAGTACAATCATTAGGAATTTACCTCCTACTGCTTGCCAATGTTTCCATTGCGACCATTTTATGATACTGTTCTCTAAAGTGCATAATTTAAGACTTTGTACTATTGATGCACTGAAAAAGAAGTATTTATAAAAGTGATGCTGTACAAAGAGCGAAGTCATTTTAAATAGATAGAATCCTTTATATTGACTCATGTAAACAAAAATGTAATCAAACATTTACATTGATAATGTAGAGAATGGAGGGGTATAACTATACAGCTAACACAAATTTGCTCTCATTAATATAATTTTAAAAAGATGTTTCCAAAAAGTGCAAAAAATATTTTTACTTTTATTTCTTCAGATTGTAGAATAAAGTACAGCACTAAAACATGCGCTGCATAAGTAATATCGATAGTTTTATAACATTTTATAACTTTTATAATGGGTTTGCTCCATATTACATGATTCATAATGCAAATAGCATGCTCGAACAGTGGTTCTGGTTTCTACTGAATTTATAGTGACACAGAGAATGAAGTGTGAAAAAGGAAGCTCTTAAAAAGACATTCTGGTCTGCTTAAGAATTGAGCATCTATATTTAGCAAAGAAGGCTTGCAGAATTGATAGATGCTTTATTGTTCAATAGCCAATTAAAACATCCAGAGCTGGAATATATAGAGAAAAGAGACTGCAGGTGTTAGATTCTGAAACAACAAAGAGTATGCTGGAAGTACTCAGCTGGTCAAGTGCTGAGCAGCTTTAACATTCACAGATGCCACTTTTTTTGCACTGGGATTGCCAGAGAACCGGGATCAATCCTGACCCCGGGTGCTGTTTGTCCAGAGTTTGTACATTCTCCCCATAACCTGCAGCTGCATGGGTTTTCTCCAAAGAATCCTTCCTCCCACACTCCAAAGACGTACTGGATTGTAGGTTAATTGGCTTGGTATAATGTAAAATTGTCCCTAGTATGTGTGGGGTAGTGTTCATGTGCGGGGATCGCTGGTCGGCGCTGACTCGGTGGGCTGAAGGGCAGTTTCCGTGCTTTATCTCTAAAACTAAAACCTAAAACTAAAATTATCTGAAGCATTATTTCTCTTAAACCAAAATGGATGCTTCTTCGTCAAAGCAGACGATGGGGCAAAGGACAGGTTTCCAAGCTATCTATGAATCCAAAATGACAAACACATTGTTAGGGTCATGTGGTTGAAATATATGGTTGAATTAAGTTTCTATTATGTACATCAACTCTGATGGTTTTCTTTGATAGATCCAGAATGTCACTCTAGTTACATTAATTCCAAAAGATTAATTTTCTTTCCCAGTGCAAAGGTTAGAAAGACAATATATCCAAATACAACAATATATATGCGCCATTGTAAAAAGAATGGTGCTCATAAATCTATTCCCATTGTGGAAGTCACAACCAATATTGTGACTGATATAATTTGCAGATAGACGGTACCTTGGTTTAACATAGAATGTACAAATAAGGAGCAGCAGATGCTGGTTTATACCAAAGATAGACACAAAACACCGAGGTAACTCAGCGGGTCAGGCAACATCTCTGGAGAAAAAGGATGGGTGACGTTTCGGGTCAGGACCCTTCTTCAGACTGAGTATAAAAGCCACAAGAAAGCAACTGAAAATGCTCAATAGTTTTGCTTTCAATCATGAGATTACAAAATACATCTCAAAATAGCTGCCAATAATTGGACTATTAGTGCCTTAACATCAACAAGTCAACATGACATGATATTTCCTCAATATAATAACAAACATCCATTAGCATTGGCAATGAGTCAATTCCAACAACATGCACCTTAACACATTATTATTCATAACTGATATATTACTATTTGTTCACGAAACATTAGATTTACAACCAGTGCATAAAACCTATCGCTCTGCTGAGGCATCAAACCAAGGTTCCGTCGATTTGCACATTGTAATGGGAAGGGGGGCGGGGGTACATATTCTGGAAGGACAATTATCAACGGACCCGTCCTTCATTACTCAAACCCAAACAGTGATCTCCTAAATCACAGTAATGAATTTGGGGTCGGGGTAATTAAAGAGATCAATTTTAATATTCAATCCAAAAAAAACGAAAATCATCTCTTACTCATTGTGAATTAAAATCATAATATTCAATCAGAAACCTCATTACGACAAATTAATTCTCTTAATAATCAAATTACATTATCATAAAGACATTGGTGACAAGGTAACTGGTAATATTAATAGAGACTAACGATTAAAGTGGGTAGGAAGGTGATAACAAGAGATATATCAAGTTGCTCCCAGGAATGTGCTTCATTTCTGTTTAGAGCCTTTTAAGCCACTGCTTCTTGGCACTCACATAATAAATGCGGAGAAAAAACTTTGATATAATTATCCCCTACACAGTTGATCACGAGAATCATCAGTAGTCCGACAGGAATCGCACATAACCTAATCAAAAACAATCGCATCCCTCATGAAAAAGGAGGATTCGATAACCTTTGAAATGTTGAAAGTAGAAAGAAACATTGATACTACTCTCATCTCCCCTTATTAGCCTGTGTATCATCGGCGTGAGAGGGAAAATAAGTAATATTTCACAGCTGAGCTGACTGCGGATTATAAATCTACGCAAGGCTTAACCGGAGTAAATGAAGTCTGACAGGTCTAATATCAGACACTCGTTCAGCTGGGCCATTAGAAGATTAGTCTATTATTTAACCCAGTCGGGAGACAAAAACGCCAAGGCACAGCAACAGTTGTGCAGCCGACTGCAATTTGTTTTGTCGTGCTGAGGTATTGAGAAGGGAACCATGAAAGTATATCAGCAGCCTCCTAATGTATCCTTGTGCACTTGGCCATACATACTGTACATCTCTCCTGCTGTTCAGGGCTCTTTCCGCAAGCTCTTTGCTTAGATCATCAGCAGCCCTTCAAGTGAGTAACAGCAAACTTCTGTCTCTACATGATAGTGCATCGAGGGCCATGGAGCTTTGAGAATTTCGGTGGATCTGAATTAATTTCTCCGGGGTCACAATTGACAGCCTCAAAAAAAATAAAAAAGAGCAAAGCACCGGAGTGAGTGCAGATTGAAAGGCTTTTTACATAAGAAAATGAATGATTATCATGCAATACATTTATCATTGTCAGCCAATTGAAGTGGATTTGCCTTCATGACAGAACTTTGTAAATATATTCTCCAGAATGATGCACTGCTCTCAAAATTGTATTACAATCTACAACATTGCCCTGTGACTTTGGACAGTAGAGATAAAGATGAAATCTTATTAAACCTTTAAATTCCCAGGTATACAAACCTTGTTCATGTAATCTCTCTTAATGGTTTAACCCTTGGACTTTAGGCTTTGAACTTTAGAGATACAACGCAGAAACGTTCTCCCCGTGACTGCGTGGGTTTTCTCTTGGTGCTACAGTTTCCTCCAACACTCCAAAGACGTACAGGTTTGTAGGTTAATTGGCTTCGGTAAAGATTGTAAATTGGTCCTAGTGTGTAGGGTAGTGTTAGTGTATGGAGATCGCTAGTCGGTACAGACTCGTTGGGACAAAGGGCCCATTTCCGTGCTGTATCTCTCTATAAATACCTTTATCCATATGTGTTTACATAGTTTCCCATTAAATAGTTAGTGGTGTTTGATCTTCAAACATGGAGGTAACTTGCATCCATAAAGCCGTTTAGAATAGGCACAGCGGCACAGCTAATGGAGCTGTGATGATTCAGATCAAGTCCTGGCCTCCAGTGTTGTCTATCTGGTTTGTGAGTTCCCCCTACTGTATGTTCTGCAGGGGTTTCTTTTAGTTGCTCTGCTTTCCTCCCACATCCGAGCAGTGCATAGAAACAAGGAACTGCAGTGGCTGGTTTACCACACAAAATGGCACAATGTGCTGGAGTAACTCAGCGGGTCAGGCAGCATCACTGGAGAACATGGACAGGTAAAGTTGTGGGTTGGGACCTTTCTTCAGACTGATTGAGCGGAGGGCTGTGTGTCCAGAGAAAGTGAGATTTTAGTTGGTGAGGGGAGTAGAGAAGTCCGTCTGAAGAAAGGTCCTGACCCGAAACATAATCTATCCATGTTCTCCAGGGATGCTGCCTGGCCCGCTGAGTTACTCCAGCGCATTGTGTCTTTCCTACTAATGTACTCGTTTTCATTCCATTTGACTGCTGTTGATTGCTGCTATTCTACAAAATAAGTGGCAGAATCCAAGATGGAACGATAGGAATGGGGAGAATAAAAAAATTTTAGTGCAAGATTAGTGTAATAAATATGTGTGCTTGATGATAGACACAAAATGCTGGAGTAACTCGGCGGGTCAGGCAAGCATCTGTGGAGAAAAAGAATAAGTGACGTTACAATCTTTGCCGAAGCCAATTAATCAACAAACCTGCACGTCTTTAGAGTGTGGGAGGAACCCGGAGCTCCCGGGGAAAACCCACTTGGTGACGGGGAGAACGTACAAACTCCGACCAGACAGCGCCCATAGTCAGATCGCTGGCGCTGTAAGGCAGCAACTCTACCGCTGCACCACCATGCAGTCCATATTTTCTATTCTTAAATATAATTATACACGAAAAACATTGTTTTAATGGTTTAATGGGTTTTTTTTAATGGTTATAGGAATTCTTCGGAGCACATGATATCAAGAAATAAACATTCACTGCAGAGGGTCCTAAGCTCCTTACATCCATACATTAACTTTAATAGCAAATTAATTCCATACTTCTAATCAATGTAAACTGGGTAGCTTTCTTTGACAGCATGATATACAGCCTAGCCTCAGCTCTGATGGAGCTGTGCCAAAATGTATTACTCTGTCACAAGAGAGTGTTTCCTTAAATGTTATTAATGCTTTCAAGTATTGCTGCCTGAATTTTAGTATTATGGACTGCCCTAAAAAACAATGGGGATAGAATTCCAAATCATTTAAGTAGTAACACTCACAAGACCACCAACTAAAAAGGTCTTACTGATCATATTAATGATGTTATGAACACATAAACACAGGCGGATAAATGGCCCAGCAGCAGAGTTGCTGCCTTACAGCGCATGATATCCGGGTTTGATCCTGACTGCGGGTGCTGTCTTTACGGAGTTTGTACATTTTCCCTGTGACCACATGGAATTTTGCAGGGTGTTTCAGTTTCCTCCAACAGCAAAAAGACGTCCGGGTTTGTAGATTAATTGGCTTCTGCTTTTATTGTAAAAAAGAATGGTCCCTAGTGTGTAGGATAGTGCCAGTGTATAGGGTGGTCGCTGGTTGGGGCAGAACTGGGTGAGCCGAAGGGCCTGTTTTCATGCTGTAAGTCTAAAGTCTAAAGTAATGTAAAGTCTAAAGAACACAGTTTTCGTTCCTCATGTGCTCTTTAGATCAGGCAAGTAATTTAATAATCTACAAACGGTTTCTAAAACAATTTATTTAAACAACCTTTTTATAGATTAGCTCAATTTGGTGCATACAGAGTGTTTTCAAAATACACATTAGTATAGCATGACGTATATTACAAATATTAATTCAGGTTTTGTGGTGTTATTTTTTCTCTGTATTGATTTTCAGTTCTTCAATGAGTTCAGTTTTAATGGAACATAAGTTATTGCCAAATGCTTATTTTCTGCTCTGCCTGTAATGTTCATAGCTTACAGGAGCAGAATTAGGCCATTTGGCCCATCAAGTCTACTCTGCCATTCAATCATGGTTGATCTACTGTATCTTTCCCTCCAACCCCATTGTCCTGCCTTCTCCCCATAACCCCTGACACCCGCACTCATCAAGTATCTGTTGATCTCCGCCATCAAAATATCCATTGACTTGGCCTCCAAAGTCTAATAAACAATCAAATAAGCTGAATCCTTAACATTATTTCAAACAAATAGAAAATTGTTGAGATTTAACCAGCATCTTCTCCCTTCTGCACGATCTTTCTTCTGTCTTAAATCAAGGGATGGAGAGAACGATCCTTCTTCAATGCAGATGTGGGTGGGTACTGGGGTAATTTTCCATTCCTTTCTTGTCTGTTAAGGTGCGAGGGCACAAACTCACACCTTGCACCAACAGAATAAGTCTCACAAATAAAACTGCTTTAAAGTATGGGGAGAGGGCACCTGTTTGATCTGCGCCAATATGATTATACTGGGAATAGTTTAAATGAGAAATACATGTACACACATTGATCTTTGAACATTGATTGATCTTCAAGACGCGGTTTTATTGACACCTTTAAGAAATTGTGCTTCAAACTCTATTCACCTACATTGAGCTTTCCTGCAGAAACGAGGCTTAAATACATTGAATCCAATTGCATTATGACCAAGACGGTGCCTCAGGAAGGCCATCAGCATCCATAAAGACTCCTCACACCCTTGTAACGGACTGTTCGAACTACTTCCCTCCGGCAGACGTCACAAGGCCTTCTACGCCCGAACCTCCAGACTCAGAAACAGCTTTATTCCCAGAGCTATAGCGGCTCTGAACCAGTCCTGCTGAGTGACCCCCATACCCCCTGGACTGTCTCCCTCAGATGGTCACGTCACACAGTTTATTTATTTATTTTATTTTTTAGACATCGGTTGGAAGCTGCATACTAAATCTCATTGCACTGATGTGCAATGACAATAAAAGATATTATTATTATTATTATTATTATTAAGACGCATTATAAATCACTAGATTATTTTCTCTCCTAAAAAACACGTAGAAAAATTAGTGCTAGTTCTAAGACTTGAAGCCTTGCAATGAACACTGTCCACTATAAATATAATTGTCAATACAACCCTTCTTCTACCATGCCTTCCCTTTTGTCTGATATTAAACACAAAGTGCTGGAGTAACTCAGCGCATGGGCCAAAGGGCCTGTGTCTGCCCTGTATCTCCAAATTAAACTAAATCACTGGTAAACATACCTTCAGTTGTCAAGACACAAAACTCTACAATTCTCTTAATAAACCGCTCTTTAGCTTCTTAGATTTTGAAGCAATCTGTGGTCCATTTCATAATGTGTCATTGTGTTAAACATCTGGGGTGACGCAATGGCGCAGCGGTAGAGCTGCTGCCTTACTGCTGCCTGAGACCCAGGTTCGATCCTGACATTGGTTGCTGACTGTACGGAGTTTGCATTTTTTCCCTGTGACCGCATGTGTTTTCTCCCTGTGACCACGTGTGTTCAATGATGTGCAGGTTTCTAGGTTAATTGCCTCTGACCTCTGGGGCTATATGCATGGAGTCTACATGTTCTCCCTCGGACTGCATAGGGCTCCCACATCCCCAACACTTGCAGGTTAGTCAATAGACTAGTCACTGTAAGTTGCTCCTTGTGGGGAAGAAAGTGGTAGACTATGATACGATATGATAGAACTTTATTTATCCCAGGAGGGAAATTCATCTGCCAACAGTCATAAAACACAAAATACAAGAAACATGAAGCTAAAGTGATGAGTGGAAAGGATTGGGGATGTGCAAAGATTGGGGAGGGGAGTCAGTCTACCCCACGACAGAAGGGGGGGTGGAGTTGTATAGTTTAATAGCCACAGGGAAGAAGGATCTCCTGTGATGTTCTGTACTGCATCTTGGTGGAACCAGTCTGTTGCTGAAGGTACTCCTCAGGTGGACCAGTGTGTCATGGAGGGGGTGAGCTGTATTGTCCAAGATGCTCTGCAGTTTGAGGAGCACCTTCCCCTCCAAGACCACCTCCCATGATTCCAATTCCAACTCCAGGACAGAGCCAGCCTTCCTGATGAGTTTGGTAATTTTAATCCTAATATGGGGAGAGTTAATGGGAATGTGGGGAGGCAGATATGATAGCAGCATTTAAGAACCTTTTGGACAGGTGCATAATTATGCAGAGAATGGGATTATGTGCAGGCAGCTAAGAGTTAGTCTTAGTATCGTGTTCAGTGCAGACATTGTGGACTGACTTACTATTTGACGTTCTATGCTCTAATACAATGGCATTAGTGTAGGATTAATATTAATGGGCGGTCGATGGTTGTCATGGAGTTGATGGGCGAATGGGCCTGTGAGTGTGCTACATAACTCCGTGACTCTAATGCTTAAGCAAGAATTTAGAAAATCAATGCAACGTAAATGTGTCCTTGGCTTCAGCAAACAACAGGATGATAGGAAATCAAAAGCCTCCTTTGCACTGCACTCAACATCCTTCTAAAGAACACTCTTGCACCAAGGTGAAATGTGTGTGGCTTTCAAAATACAATGCAAAAAATGTCTCTGCCTTCTCTGCAACATCAGAGAGTGAGGGGGGACCTAATAGAAATAGATACAATTATGAGAGGTATATATAGGGTTGACAGTCAGAATCTTTTGTTGTATGTGATTCGTCACCATCCCTGGCAGTCAATTACAGGCATCCACGCTCTCTATGTAAAAAGAATTGCCCTGCACATGCCCTTTTAACGTTGCCCCTCTTACCTTAAAGCTTAAAGCTTACATGGGTAGGCCAAGTTTGGAGAGATATGGACCAAACACAGGCAGGTGGGACTAATGTAGCTGGGACATGTTGGCCGGTGTGGGCAAGTTGGGCCGAAGGGCCTGTTTCCACACTGTATCACTCTATGACTCTATGGATCTATGCTGTCCAGTCTTCCATAGTGGAAATATCAAAGACCAGACGGCATCACTGGTAAACAAACTTTCAGCTTTCTCTCCCACTTTAGGGGAGCAACGGTGGCGCAACGGTAGATTTGCAGCCTTGCAGCGTCAGAGACCAGGGTTCGATCCTGACTACGGGTGCTGTCTGTGCAGAGTTTGAACGCTCCCCCAGTGACCTGCATGGATTTCCTCCAGGTTCCGCCCCCCCCACCACACTCCAAAAAAGTACAGGTTTGGTTTGTAGGATAATTGGATTTGGTAAAATTGTAAATGATCCCTAGGGTATAGGATAGAACTCGTGTACAGGGTGATCGCTGGTCGGCACAGACTCCGGGGGACTTAGGGCCTGTTTCCATGCTGTATCTCTAAAGGCTAAAATCTAAATTCACTGTTTGTACAAGATAGGTATGGAGTCTGGGATTAACAGGTTTCAACAAAGTCAGGAAATCTGCAATTGGGCTCGTGTTATGTAAATTATTAAAAATTCACATAATTAAAAAATGTTGAACGTGTTGCCACCTAGACCATAGAATGGTACATCTTAATTCAGCCCACAATGATGCCAAACTAAGCTAATCCTATCTGCTAGTACACGGTCCAAACCCCACCATTACCCCACTGTACAATATGTGGGGAGAGGCCAGGATTACCCATGGAAAATATCTGGTGTTCCCTGGAGAAATACCAACAGTTCCGCTGAAAAACGGCAACAGTCCTGAGGAGACCATGCCGGTAGTTCTCTGGGGAGTTGCCAACAGCGTCCTGGAGAAATGCCAGCCATCCCACGTGTGGAAATATTACTGGTTCCATGTGAGAAATCTCAACAGCTCTTTGGGAAACCGCCTGCATTTACCCATGAATTCCAGACCATTGTCTTTACGCCACTGAACCAGCCCATTCAAACCAGAAAATGTCTGTGTTTGTATTGCATATGAGCCTTCTCCTACCTTTCTTCATCCAAACTTGTACCCAGGTCCTTTCTCATATAATGCTTGTTAAAGTCGGAGTAAGCATTGAAGTGCAGCCAATAGTGGGACATTTGTGCTATCTTCAACCTGTTATTAAATTTCTATGGACTCAGTGAAGCAGTTGTGTAACTGCATTTGACATTTGTTCGTTGGAGGTGTTCTAAGTACAGTAAATCTGAGTATCTCAGATTACAGGGTCAACCTATCGATTCAGAGCCACTCAGAACCATTTTAATGATCCATGGTATCTCGTTGTTCTTGATAAATTGAGGCACAGAAGATAGTTCCGAATGCAATCAGTTCCTACTGATCACCACTGTGCCTTTTAGTTTAGAACGGCGAAGCATATAAGGCTGTAGACCAAGTGTCAGTAAATAATATTAGTATGGCTAGGTAGTTGATCAGTGTATACATAGTGGGCCAAGGTTGGGAGTGAGTGGCAAAACAATTATCGGGCTGGAACTTCTTGATTCAAAAACAATTTTATGCACCAGTACACAGCTGACACAAACTATTGTGATGACAACAGACTTCACATTTTATGGCTATAAATGTCATCCACTGGTATAGGGAATACCAGTGTTTAGGGATAGAGCATGAATACAGGCTCATTGGCTAAACGAGTCTATGCCGACCATCAATTACCCATACATTAGTTCTACGTTATTGCACTTTCATATCTTACACAATAGGGGCAATTTTACATGTGGAGTAGTTTAGAAATACAGCGTGGAAACATGTCCTTCAGCCCATCAAGTCCACGCCGACCATCAATCACCCATTTACACTTGATGTATGTCCTACGTACTAAGGGAAATTTACAAAAGCCAATTGACTTTCAAACCTGCACATGTTTGGAATGTAGAAGGAAACAGGAGCACCCAGAGGAAATCCAAGCAATCACAGGGAGAACGTACAAACTACACAACGATGGTCCCCGCTGTCAGGATCGAACCCGGGTATCTGGTGCTGTGAGGCAGCAGCTCTACCACTGCACCACTGTGTCACCCAGTGGAGTCAGCAAATTTATTCAGATGGACCCTGACTCAACACTTGCCCTCTTCTCATTATACTGGTTATCTTCTGTCTCCGTGGCTTCAACACAAAACCATCCCTTTTCCTCCACAGATGCTGCTCAATGGGCTGAGATATTCCAGCATACGTTAGTTCTGTTTGGTTTGGAGAGACGGTGCAGAAACAGGCCCTTCGGCCCACCAACTCCGCACCAAGCAGTGATCCCCACACATTTATGCTATCCTACACACACTAGGGACAATATTACATTTATACCAAGCCAATTAACCTACAAACCTGTATGTCTTTGGAGTGTAGGAGGAAACTGAAGATCTCGGAGAAAGCCCATGTGGTTACGAGGAGAACTTACAAATTCCGTACTGACAGCACCCATAGTCAGGATCGAACCCGGGTCTCCAGCACTGCAAGCATTGTAAGGCAGCAACTCTACCGCTGCGCCATCGTGATGCCCCAAATTGCTGCACATAAATAAAGGATATAACTTAGGAAGGCAGAATGGGGTTAAGAGAGAACGATAGATTGGCCATGATCGAATGGCAGAGTAGACTCGATGGGTCGATTGGCCTAATTCTGCTCTTATGCCTTATGAACTTATAAAGCATTATTCAGGATTGGCGTTGGTCTCTCTGGAACTGTTCGACAGCAACTCTATTAGCTGTGGCACCGTGCCATCGAAGCCAATAAAGGCAATAGCACCAGCAACAGTATTTCTAGCTCCTTTAATGCAACACTTCACAGGAACATTAGCAAGCAAAAATTTGACACCTCCACATATGAAGATATTTTGACAGCTGAACAAAAACTTCATCAAACAGATATTGACAAAACCTCCTTAAATAGGAATTAAAGTTAGTGAGGCACGAAGGGGAATCCAGAATTTAAGATCTCGGCTTTGCAAGGCAGGACACCAATGGCAGAACGATCAAACATGGGGATTAGCAAGGAGCTGAAGTTTGATGACCACAAGAAACACTGGACTGTGGGAGGTTACAGAGATAGGTATAGAGGAGTGTATCCACAATGGGATTCAGAAGCAGTGGGCCAGATCAGGCTTATCAGGGGAGGTAGAGACAGAAGGGCAGAAACATGGTGACACTTGTGATCTATTTCAGTGTAATCTACCATTGCCACAGTAAGTTTGAATGTGCTTATGTACAGTAAGATTTTCACTGGGCAGCACAGTGGCTCAGCGATAGAGTTGCTGCCTTACAGCACAAGGGACCTGGGTTCAATCCTGACTACGGGTACTGTCTGTACAGAGTTTGTACGTTGTACCAGTGATCCACATGGGTTTTCTAAATACATGCAGGTTTATAGGTTGATTGGATTCTGAAAATTGCCCCGAGTGTGTTGGATGAAAATCTGGGATAACATAGTTGCTTCTTGGAATGGTTCACCCAAGGGTGAATTAAATTATTTTGGGGTGAATGAAACTAGAGGGGTGAATGAAGGGTGAATGACTTAATTTATTCAGATATTTATATGTTCTTTTCTATACTTAAAAAAAGGCATTGCCATTAAAGGAAGCTCTTGTTGGTTTAATGGCAGAGCTGAGAATTTGATATGTATTTTTTCGCTCTACCTATGGATTTCTAATTTCAAAGTAGCAGGATATTTCCCAAATTTACTGTAATATAACCTTTTAGTGAAGACATGGTTTTTTTGAGCTAGTTTTCCAAGAAAAAAACTGCAGTAATCAAAGCCCGAAAGGGTAGGATGGGGCTAACGCCCAGTGTTTAGACGTTGGAATGTTTTTTATCATTCTAATTGAATGATTTTCCAACTCCAGTGGTAATTAAACTTCTTTTTTTTTCATTCCTAGTTTTCTTTACATATTTTTAGGATGTTCAAAAAGTTGAATAAAATAAACACTTAAGAAATTAGTTAATTTATGTTTTTTGCTCATGTGACAAAATAAATGATATATAAAATTATACACAAGGGAGAATAAGACGACAATTACCAAAAAACGTAAGAACTTTTAGTTAAAGGGTGAATGAAATTTTGTGATAAAGACTCAAGGGTGAATAACACTGAAATAGTTTAAGAAGCACTGAACTAGTGCACAAGTGATAGTTGGTCGGCTGATATAAAAAGGAAAGGGGGAGTTCTGACAAAGAGGCCAGTAGGTGAGGTATGGACAGAACCTTTACTCCTCCTCGCTTCACCAGTCCCCACTGGACCCTGACTCAACAATTCCCCTCTTCTCTTCATACTGGTTATCTTCTGTCTCCACTGTCAATACTTTATTTTAAATATTTTTATTAGAAGTAGTGTACAATGATATAAGACATGAATTACATATTACATTTCATGTACAACTTCTTATTTTAAGTTTAATAGTACAGAAAAAAAGTAAGGAAAGCAAGAAATAGAGAAAAAGATAATATTATATATAGTGATATTGTTAGTTCGAGAGGAAATAGAAAAGAAAGATCCCATGGGGCTGTATAGCCCGAAGGAGAAAACAAAAAGGTTGAGGTGAAATAAGAAAAAAAAAGAGAATAAAGAAGAAAAAAAGAGAGAAAAAAAAAATAGAATTGAAAGGGATATATCTACTTCGTATCTTTGCCCACCCCTCACCCGGTTCTGAAACTATTAATTTCTAAGTTTGCATTGCACCATCTGCTTGTAATGTCAATAAAGGGAGACCAAATCTTTGAGAATTGGTCTGATTTGCCTGATAGGACGAATCTCATATCTTCAAGATGTAACATTTCCGACATAACCATATAATAACCATATAACAATTACAGCACGGAAACAGGCCATCTCGACCCTTCTAGTCCGTGCTGAACACATAATCTCCCCTAGTCCCATATACCTGCGCTCAGACCATAACCCTCCATTCCCTTCCCATCCATATAACTATCCAATTTATTTTTAATATTTGAGATCAACAATTTGAGCGTTGGTGTGGGTGCATTTTTCCAGAATTTAAGTATTAGGTTTTTTTTTGCCGTTATTAAGCCATAATTAAGTAAACATTTTTGAAACGAAGTCAGTTTACATCCGTCTTCCATTGATCAAAAATAATCAGTTCTATATTAGGGTTCAATTTTATTTTAAATAATTTTGTGAAAATTCCAAAAATTTAATTCCAAAATTTATGAAGTTTTATGAGTGTACTATAGTAGCATTTTGAGATAAACATTTATCACACATGGGGGAAACATTAGGAAAAAATTTATTCAGTTACACTGTCAATCCTAATGCAGGGTTTCCACGGAGTTATCGCAGCATATGTTATTCCAAGTAGAAAGAGTAAAATGATGTACTTTTAGAAGGCAAGAGAATGCAGTTGAGAGGGAAAGTCAGATCAGCTGTGAGTCAATGGCAGAGTAGACTCACTCGATGGGTCGAATAACCTAATTCTGCTCCTATGCCTTACGAACATATCAAAGATTAGAGTTTTAAGGTGAGAAGGGGAAAGTTTAAAGGATATATGGAGTAATTTTTTTACACAGAGAGTGGTGGGTGCCTGGAATGTGCTGCCAGAGGAGGAGGTGGAAATATGACTGCGGCATTTAAGAGGCTAATAAATAGGCCCATGGATATGCTGAGAATGGAGGGATATGGAACATGCACGGGTAGATGAGATAGTTTATCTTGGCATCATGTTCGGCACTGACATTTTGGGCTGAGGGACATCATCCTATGCTGTACTATTCTGTTCTATGGATCCGTTTTGTTAAACTGATACAGGTGCACAACCTTTTATCCGGTGTTCCGGAAACCGAAAAACTCCAAAAACCGGCCATTTTTTCCAGGATGTCGTCTGCACACCAAAGCTCGCGTTTGGCGCCAAACTTGACCCGAAACGACCCATGCTCAACCGAGGTCTGTACTACTGTAGCGGCTGCCTCCTCCCCGGAGACCGGGGAGACACTTAAACATCTGTAAATCATTGCTTAAATGTTAGTCAGTTAGTTTGGAGGGCTTTTATGTTAAGGGGGGTGAAGGGGTAAACTTTAATTCTTAGTCCCCTACCTGGTCGGAGAGGCGGGGAGCGCTCAATGCCTTACCGGGTCGGTGGCCGCCAACTGTGGCCACCAACTCCCAGCTGGGGCTGCGGGCGTCGCCGGTTGTAGCTCCGACCCCGGGAACTCTACCCCTGGCTGCGAGGCTCCGCAAATGTTGGGAGTCGCTTGCGTCGCAGCGCTAGGATACCAGCGGGAAGCGGGCAATGCCTTACCGGGTCGCTGTGCGGTAAGCTCCAGGGCGCTGAGGCCGCCTTCTCCCTAAATTCGCGGAGCTGGGGGCTGCGGGCGGCACTGGATTTGGAGCGCCGCGCAGCCAGGGGTTCGAGTTGCCGGGGTCGGAGCTACAACCGGCGCCGCCCGCGGCCGGACGGAGCCCCCAGGTAGGGGACTAAGAATTAAAGTTTACCCCTTCACCCACCCACCACATAAAATCCCTCCAAACTAACTGACTAACATTTATGCAATGATTTACAATGATTCCCCGGTCTCCGGGGAGGAGGCAGCTGCTCCAGACTTTTCAAGCCGCCCGCGCTACCTACCTAATCTACGCTAAAAATCTTCCATTCGGAAATCCGAAAATGTCCGAAATCCGACAAATGTCTGGTCCCAAGGCTTTCGGATAAAAGGTTGTGCACCTGTAATAGGATAAAGAATATGTTATTGAAGAGTGCAGCACATGTGGTGACAGGTATATAACAGTGACTGTCCAGAATTATCTTGGATTTGGTTTTATTTACTGCCCCATGGGAGTGATAATGGGTAGAGAAAGGCAACCGTTAGCACTAGAATAGTAGTCATAATTAGCTATTAACTGTGCATTAAACTCATTGATTCGCACATTGGAAATTAGACACACATTTTCATAAGTGATAATACTCCATAATGGATGATATAAAATTAATTAGCAGCAGAAGTTTTTATTTAAATCCTCTCGTTCATTTTTACTGGCTAAATTTGGACAAGCTATGCAAAACCTTGACGTCATTTTCCTATTGGGCATAATTACCAAAGTATGTACACAGAACTATAAAGGTCCTCTTGGGTCAATCATTATGAATCCAGTATTATTAAAATTTGTGGAGTCTCTCCAGAATCAATTAAGTCATTAATAAAGTGAGATTTGAATATTCTATTATGGGGCTTATGAATCATTTCATTTCAAAGAGAGCCACCAAACATTAATCGCAATGCCACCACTTTGTGATAGCATTGGTTGGATTTAACGGCACGGTGGCGCAGCAGTAGAGTTGCTGCCTTACAGCGTTTGCTGCGCCAGAGAATCAGGTTTGATCCCGACTACCGGTGCTCTCTGTAGGGAGTTTGTACGTTCTCCCCGTTACTCTTTTCTGAGATCTTCGCTTTCCTCCCACACTCCAACAACGTACAGAGTTGTAGGTTAATTGGCTTGGTATATTGTCCCCAGTGTGTGTAGGATAGTGTTAATGTGCAGGGATCGCTGGTCAGTGCAGACTCGGTTGGCTAAATGTCCTGCGTCTGTGCTGTATCTAAACTAAACTGCCAGTATTTCCAATATTACAACAGTAACCCCACTTCAAACGTGCTTCTTTGACTGCGAAGTGCTTTGAATCATCGTGAAAGAAATGAAAGTGTTTGCTGTGTTCGCCATTCAATGACTTGTTCTCAGTTAAATGCGGAATATATTTCTTCCTGAGTCGCGGATTAAATTTTTGTGTAGAGAGACTCCCTGGTTCAGTAGTTGCAAAAACGGTTTCCTTTATGAAGTGAATTTTATATAGGAAACATTCGCATGGCACATGCGAGAAGAAAAATAGATTCAAGATTCAAGAGAGTTTATTGTCATGTGTCCCAGATAGGACAATGAAATTCTTGCTTTGCTTCAGCACAACAGAATATTGTAGGCATAAATAAATACAGAACAGAACTGATCAGTGTGACCATATACCAATGAATATATATACACACATAAATAAGCAGATAAAGTGCAATGGGCTATTAATGATCAGAGTTTTGTTTGAATTGAGTTTAATAGCCTGATGGCTGTGGGGAAGCAGCTATTCCTGAACCTGGATGTTGCAGATTTCAGGCTCCTGTACCTTCTACCTGAAGGCAGCAGGGAGATGAGTGAGTGGCCAGGATTGTGTGGGTCCTTGATGATGCTGGCAGCCTTTTTGAGGCAGCGTCTGCGATAGATCCCCTCGATGGTAGGGAGATCAGAGCCGATGATGGACTGGGCAGTGCTTACAACTTTTTGCAGTCTTTTCCGCCCAAACATAGTTTAGTGTAAAAACTGTGGATGTAGATTGTCATTCAGTGGTGGAACCAAGAAAAGGGAGACAAGAGTGGTTCAGGGACATTGAGAAGAGATGAAGGATGGGCTGGTCATGAACAAGATGGACAATATTGGAACAACACTTGGGATAGTGCAATGGACTGGAACTATGAGACCACTAGGGGAATAGAGTCATTGAATCAGAGGACATAGGTTTAAGGTGAAGGGGGAAAGATGTCATAGGAATCTGAGTGGTAACCTTTTCACACAAAGGGTGGTGGGTGTATGGATCGAGTTGCCAGAGAAGATCGTTGAGGATCCATTGAGGATAAATGGGGATCCTGTGGATAGGGTGGACTGTTTTAAATATCTGGGAGTCCACATCTCCGAGGATATGACATGGGCATCATACGCCTCAGCACTCGTGAGTAAGGCAAGGCAGCGTCTTTACCACCTCAGGCAATTGAGGAAATTCAGAGTGTCTCCGAGGATCCTCCAGTGCTTCTACGCAGCAGCGGTGGAAAGCATCTTGTCCGGGAACATTACCATCTGGTTTGGGAATTGCTCTGCCAAGGACAAGAAAGCTCTGCAGAGAGTAGTGCGTTCGGCCGAACGCACTATGGGAACTTCACTTGCCCCCCTGCAGGAACTATACATCAGGAGGTGCAACTCCAGAGCCAACAATATCATGAGAGACCCCTTCCACCCCTGCAACGGACTGTTCCAGCTGCTACGGTCAGGCAAACACCTCCGTTGCCATGCGGTGAGAACGGAGAGGTTGAGAAGGAGTTTCTTCCCAGAGGCCATTCGGACTGTAAACGCCTATCTCACCAGGGACTAACTCTACTGAACGTTTTTCCTTCCATTATTTATTATGTAAAAGAATATGTGTGTTATGATTGTGTTTATAGTTTGTTTGGTCGTTTGGCTGTTTGTCTTTTGCACAAAAGTCCGCGAGCATTGCCACTTTCATTTCACTGCTCATCTCGTATGTGTATGTGACAAATAAACTTGACTTGACTTGACTTGAGAAAGAGACTATTGCAATGTTTAAGAAAAAATTAAACAGGTACATGGATAGGACAGGTTTAAAGGGATATGGGCCAAACACAGGCAGGTGGGACCCAGTGTAGATGGGACATGTTGGTCGGTGTGGGCAAGTTGGGTTTCAGGGCCTGTCTCCACGCAGTATCACTCTATGACTATGAATGGAAAGCATGGAAACGGGACCCTCAGTCCAACTCCTCAATGCTGACCATCCAAGCTAGTTCCGTTTGGCTGTGTTTGGCCCATATCTCCTTAAACCTTTCCTCTCAGTGTACCACGTGTCTTTTAACTGATCTATGCCAAAAGTCAAACTTGAAGCTTATAAACACATTGCACATGCTGTAGTTCAATAGAGACATATACTGGCATGGAAGGGAAGTAAAGAAAGCACAAACTAGAGGGAGAAGAATCTCTTTATCATATCTTCAAAAAAATATACCTTATAACCAAATTGGCCATCAGTATAGCTGTTAAAGTGGACAATAATGATGGATTTGTGAAACAGAGAAATGGAGACCAGGGGTGGCACGGTGGTGCAGCAGTAGAGCCAGAGGCCAGGATTAATCCTGACTATGTGTGCTGTCTGTACAGTCTGTACATTTTCCCTGTGATCACATGGGTTTTCTCCAGAAGCTCTGGTTTCCTCCCACTTCCCAAAGACATATAAGTTTGGAGGTTAATTGGCTTCTGTAAATAGTCCCTAGAGTGTCGGATAGAACTAATGTACGGAGTGATCGCTGGTCAGGACAGGTTCGATGGGGCCTGTTTTCACGCTGTATCTCTAAAACTAAAGCTCTAAAACTGCTCAGTTGTTGGTGAGTCTGGTTGAGCATTACATGATATGACTAAGACAACTAAGGTGCTAAGATAACTGCATTGGGGCCATGCCAAGGGAATTTTTACACCATCCTGAAAGCGCAGATAGGTGCCCTCGATTTAGCACAAAGTGGTGAGTGCCTGGAATGAGCTGCTGGGGGTGGTGATGGGGACAGATACGATAGTGGCAATCAAGAGACTTTCAGACAGGTATGTAAATATATAAACAACGGAGGGATATGGATCAGGTGCAGGCTGGTGAGAGTAGGTCTTGGCATCATGTTCAGCACAGACACTGTGGGCCGAAGGGGCTGTTCCTATACCATACCACAGATACAGATGTGAATTGATATTGAATTTCAATGTATTGAAATTTACAACATCAGGTCACTACTTTTATTTTTCTCTCCATAAAAAAAGAAGAATCTCATTATTATATTTTGGTTTGATCATTGGGAAAGTTAAGGTAACTGATTGGATATAAAGTGAATCACAGCTGGATATATTAAAGTTAGTATTGTATTGTATTGTATTCAATTTATTGTCATTATCTCATATTAGAGACAAAATGAATTTTCCTTACAGTCAAGTATCATAAAAAATAAATAAATAATAAATAAATAAAACATATTAAAATGAAAACAAAGCACAAACACAGAAGTTCACGACACAACATAACCACAACACAACACAGTGGCACCAAAGTTGAGGAAGGTACCATAGTCCAGCCAGCCTCCCCTCCGACGTGTTTCAGACATGGACCCATTTGCAAATATTTTTCTGGCTTCATTGTAGATCTGACATGTATGCTGTGGCTTTTATAAGCTCAGCATCTTCAGTGCTACACGATTTGTGGAACAAGTGGTGCTTTAAAATGAAAGCATTCGCGGAACATGAAAATATTCCCAGAACTGCCAGGTTTCCAACGCTTCTGCTTCTTTATATAATAAAAACCCTTGTCTCATCCGGGAACGACTATTTAATTATAAAAAAAACACAGGCAAAGTGTTTCTTAAAAATCATGGGATTTGACATGATAAATATTTTCAAGCTCTCCCCATTTGAAGTTGTGGCCATTAAATGTGTACAGAAATATGGATTCACTCTCTGATGGGTCTGACTCTCCCCATGTTACACAGCAGCCTAGTTGTTTATATGTTTGTTCATACAAATTCATACTATTTTCTCCAAGTGCATAAATAAATTATGACATGCTCCCAAAGTCTATGCCTTAACAAATAAATAACTGCCAGACTTTTCCTGCGTTTATCTGATGTGTTTATTCATTGCTTTCACGTACATTTCATTTTACACATTTTGTTTTACTTTTCAAAGGTGTCTCCATCTTCTTGTCTTCCCTTATTGTTTTAATATATCGTCCATGCCTTTTTCTCTCTTACTTTCAACTCCAAACCTGTTTTTTCCCTTTCCCTATCCGTGCCCATACAAAAAAACGATGCACATTGGTGTTTTTATTTTAACAAGAAAATATATATGAAAACTGACCACGATGCGCAGATACCTAAACATGCTCTCCAGAGATGCTGCATTATCAACTGTTACCCTAGCACTGTGCCTTTTTTGATTCTGTTGCGATTTTTCTTTCATTTGATTGTTTCCTATTTTGACATTTCTTTTTAACCTTTGTGGAATCTGTCAAATTTATTGGGTCTCTTTTTCCATCTTTCTCTTTCACTTTTCTTTTGATCGATCTTTGATTCAGACTGATTTGTTTTTGATTTGTTTGCATTTAATTGCACAAAATGTGAACGGCGGGAGTTATAGAACAACAAATGAAGTACCTTCAACCTGAAGTATTAACTGTGATTCTCTTCCCACGGGTGTTGCCTGACCTGCTGAGTGTTTCCAGTACATTTTATTATGTATCTGTACAGTGTGGACGGCTTGATTGCAATCATGTATAGCCTTTCCACTGACTGGATAGAAACAAAAGGCTTTTCTCTGTACCCCGGTACACGTGACAATAATAATAACCTGAACTAAACTATTTGCTGTTTTAGCCCTCTTAAAAGCGCTGATTGAATGGTTCCACTACCCTTGCAGGCAGTGACTAAGTTTAGAGACACGGCATGGAATCAGGCCCTACAACCCACCGAGTCCACACCGACCATCGATCACCTGTTCGCACTAGTTCTATGTTATCCTACTTTCTCATCCACTTCCTACACTCTAGGGGTATTTCACAGAGGCCAATTAACCTACAAACCCGCACATAGTTGGGACGTGGGAGGAAACTGCGGACCCAGAGGCAAAAACGTGCAAACTCCATGCAGACAGCACCCAAGGTTCAGGTCAAATCAGGGTTTCTGGCAGTTGTGAGGCAGCAGCTCTTCAAGCAGCGCCTCTGTGGTGCCCTTCTCCTTCATACATCAAGATACCTAATTGCACACATTTCTTACATATGTCGTTGTCTCAGTTACAATTCATTCTTCAAGAATTAGGTGGCCAATCTCTGCTACTGAGATGAGTTCATTCCTGAACATGGCGTTACTGCCAAAATGCTTCCATCCTTTTGATCAGTCATTAGTTGTTAACAAAATGTGAAAGCAGTATTTCACAGGATTATCTGTTGTTCTATAATTCCCGCCATTCACATTTTGTGCAATTAAATGCAAACAAATCAAACACAAATCAGTCTGCACGAAAGATCGTTCAAAAGAAAAATGATGAGAAAGAGGGATAAAGAGCATCACTGAGTATGACAGATTCCACAAGGATCAAAAGAAATGTCAAAATAGGAAACAATCAACTGAAAGAGATATCGCAACAGAATTTAAAAAAAGCACAAAGTGCTAGAGTAACAGTTGATAATGCAGCATCTCTGGTGATCATATTTAGATATCTGAAGCTGGTTTATACCAAAGAGAGACACAGACTTCAGGAAGAACAAAACGGACATGGTCCCTTGGATGTGGCTGTCTCGGGTGACAACACCATTGTCAAATTTGCGGATGACACTACAGTGGTGGGACTCATCTCCGGGGGGGACGAGTACGCCTACCGGGATGAGGTGGAGCAGCTGACAGTGTGGTGCAAAGAAAATAACCTGCTCCTCAACACCTTAAAGACAAAGGAAGTAATAATAGACTTCAGGAAGAACAAAACGGACATGGTACCATTGACTATCAGAGGGGACTGTGTAGAGAGGGTGGCGGATTTCTGCTTCCTGGGAATCCATATTGAGGAGGACCTGACGTGGAGCGCGAACACCACTGCGCTGCTGAAAAAGGTCCAGCAGAGACTGCACTTCCTGAGGGTGCTCAGGAAGAACAACATCACTCAGAGACTGCTGCTGTCCTTTTATCGGTGCTCCATTGAGAGCATACTAACATACTGTGTATGCGTGTGGTACACCAGCTGCACAGCGGCTCAGAGGAAAGCGCTCCAGAGGGCCATTGACAACGCCCAGAGGATTGTCGGCTGCCCTCTCCTTACCTTGGAGGACTTACACAGTTCCCGCTGCACCAAAAAAAACCCAGAATATCATAAAGGACATTTCCCACCCCGGACACTCCCTGTTTGAACTGTTGCCATCAGGCAGACGGTACAGATCTACAAGGACAAGGACGAACAGACTAAAAAACAGTTTTTACCCCACTGCTATAAAAGCACTAAATGTAGCCGCCAAGGAACGCAGGGGCGATACAGACTAAGGGACTGTGGTAACTGTGAAATCGACAGAAGGATGGAGGGTTGGGTGTGTATGCGTGCTTTGTTCGTGATATTTATTTAGTTGTTTATCTTTATTATTTTACCATGTATGTATCGTTAGCTTTTAGAAATGTTTGAATGCTGCACTGACTGGCTGACATTTTAAATTTCGTTGTACATGGTCCATGTTACAATGACAATAAAGAAACTATTCTATTCTATTCTTAAGAATGCTGGAGTAACTCAACAGGTCAGGCAGCATTTCTGGGGAAAAAGGAGACAGTCTGAAGAAGGGTCCCATCGTGGAGCATCAACTATCCACATTCTCCAGACATGCTGCCAGACCCACTGAGTTCTTCTTCTTCATGGCGTATGGCGTGCATAGCCTAAAGTTGTTGGACAACTTGTTCTATTTGATCTTATATGATTGTGCACGCCACGGGGTTGATTGCATTCGTCGAAACAGGAGGTTGCAATCTTCCACCCCTCCCACTGAGTTAATGCAGCAATTTGTGTCTCTCTTTGGTATAAACCATCATTTGCAACAAAATGTTTCAACATTTTAGTAAATCTCTTCTGCATCACATGAAATTTGTACGAGGAAACATAATGTTTCAGTGATCCTTGTTTTAAGAACTACATTTTTTAAATAACCTTTTGGCCATCTGTTCCAATGTCTCCTTGTGCATCTCGTTCAGGTTTTCACCTAGTTGTGAAACGCATTGAATTGTTTTGCAGCATTAAAGGCAGGACGCTCCAGAACTAAGGTCACCTAAACTTCAGTACTAAAGCTGCAGTATTTAGATGATGCGAGCATTTGCATGCACTTGGGCTCTGAACTCCAAGTCATCACTGAGTTTTTCACAGAAGTATTTTGCACCCAACATCAGCTAAACAAAGGAAACACAAGGAAATGCAGATGCTGGAATCTTGAGAAAAGTACAAAGTACTGGAGGAACTCAGCAGGTTAGGCAACAACTGTGGAGGGAATAGGCTGGCAGTATTTCAGGTCGGGATATTTCAGTCTGAAGAAGGGTCCAGGCTTGAAATGTCCAATGTCCATTCCCTCTACAGATGCTTCCTGACCAGCTGAGTTCCTCCAGCACTGGTAGGCCCTCTACCAGTTTAGTTTAGAGATACAGCGTAGAAACAGGCACCGCTAGTCCGCACCGACCAGTGATCACTCATACACTCGCACTATCCTACCACACTGGGGACAACTTACAAAAGCCAATTAATCTACAAAACCGCACGTCTTTGGAATGTGGGAGAAAGCCGGAGCAATCGGGGAAAACTCATGTGGTCACAAGGAAAATGCACAAACTCCACACAGACATCATCTGTAATCGGGATCGAACTTGAGTCTCTGGCGCTGTAAGGCAGCAACTCTACCGCTGCGCCACTGTGCCCCATTGTAGAACATCACCCAGTAAGAATAAATATTCACGGCATGCTTCTGGAAAGAATGAACAACCTTTTCCTTTTCAAGAACACAATTAAATAGGAGCAAGAATATACCACCAGGCCACATAAGCCTGCCCCACCATTCAAAATGATTATTGCTGATATACCATTCAATATGAATATGGCTGTTATATGCAGAAACATAGAACTGCGGTTACTGGTTTACAAAAAACGCACAAAGTGCTGGAGTAACTAAGCAGGTCAAGCAGCATTCCTGAAGAAAGTGGCTTGGTGACGTTTCGGGTTGAGACCTTTCTTCAGATTAATTATCTCTCTAGTGCCAACTCTCAGTGAAGGTTCACATCAATGATGAAATTCACCCTTCAATATTGTCAGCACAGCCTTTTGCAGATTGAGGTAAAGGATATGTTAAGATGAAGACATTAGATCTAGAACAAAACCGAGCAGCAGTGATCTCTGTCCTGCATTATGTTTCTGGGACCAGGACAACCTACAGCAGGCAGCTCAGATTCAGATTCAATTCAGATTCAATTTTAATTGTCATTGTCAGTGTACAGTACAGAGACAACGAAATGCATTTAGCATCTCCATTGAAGAGCGACATAGCAAACTATTTGAATAATAATAATAAGTGTCCGGGGAAGGGGGGGTGGGGGGTGGTGATTGGCAGTCACCGAGGTACGTTGTTGAGTAGAGTGACAGCCGCCGGAAAGAAGCTGTTCCTTGACCTGCTGGTTCGGCAACGGAGAGACCTGTAGCGCCTCCCGGATGGTAGGAGGGTAAACAGTCCATGGTTGGGGTGAGAGCAGTCCTTGGCGATGCTGAGCGCCCTCCGCAGACAGCGCTTGCTTTGGACAGACTCAATGGAGGGGAGCGAGGAACCGGTGATGCGTTGGGCAATTTTCACCCCCCTCTGCAATGCCTTCCGGTCGGAGACAGAGCAGTTGCCATACCATACTGTGATGCAGTTGGTAAGGATGCTCTCGATGGTGCAGCGGTAGTTCACCAGGATCTGAGGAGACAGATGGACCTTCTTCAGTCTCTTCAGGAAGAAGAGACGCTGATGAGCCTTCTTGATCAGAGTAGAGGTATTGTGGGTCCAAGAGAGGTCATCGGAGATGTTGACTCCCAGGAACCTGAAGCTAGAAACACGTTCCACCTCCGTCCCGTTAATGTGGATGGGGGTGTGCGTGCCGCCTCTGGACTTCCTGAAGTCTACAATGAGCTCCTTGGTCTTCTTGGAGTTAAGGGCCAGGTTGTTGTCAGCGCACCATGCTGCTAAGTGCTGGACCTCCTCCCTGTAGGCCAGCTCATCATTGTTGCTGATGAGGCCAATCACCGTTGTATCATCTGCATACTTGATGATGGTGTTAGTACCATGTACAGGTGTGCAGTCATAGGTGAAGAGGGAGTAGAGGAGGGGGCTCAGCACACAGCCCTGTGGAACGCCGGTGTTCAGGGTGAGGGTTGAAGAGGTGTGCTTGTCTAACCTCACAGACTGGGGTCTGTTGGTTAGAAAGTCCAGTATCCAGTTGCAGAGGGAGGGGTCGATGCCCAGGTTATCGAGTTTGGTGATCAGTTTTGATGGTATAATGGTGTTGAATGCTGAGCTGTAATCGATGAACAGCATTCTTACGTAAGTGAGAAGCTCCTCAAAGCAGTGGAAAGATACCGCCAGCACTGCCTCCACAATATCCTCCAAATTCATGGGAAGAAAAATATAATTATCCTCATCCCCAGGCCCACCCTGCCAGCACTGTGGCCGTAGTTACACAGGGTTGGCTACACTGGGGAGGCCACGTTAATGTCTGCCCAATGCTCATTCAAGAACAGGCACCCTTCATTTGAGAAAAAAAACCAATACAAAGTGGTGGAGCAACTCAACAGGTCAGGCAACATCCCTGGAGAACATGGATAGATGACATTTCGGGTCGGGACACTTTTTCAGCTTTAAGAGTGCAGCCAAAACCATTTTTGAGGCAACGTCCCCTATAGATCCTTTTGATAGGACAGTAGCCGTGATAGACTGCCACCTAATATCTAATCACTTTTGAGACCTTGTTACCCATTGCTGAATACATCTTGGTGTAGGGGTCGATTCCTCTGAGCCCAATGTAGCTAATTTCTCCTTACATGATGTACTAGTGGTAATGGAGGGAATACATCTTTAGGTTAATGAATGGATGCCATTTATGCAGGATGCTTTGTCCTGCTTTTATAAGTTCAGGAGTACAGGGAGAGAAAATAGATTTGGGCCAATCACGGGCAAACGGGAGTAACTTGGGGCATTTGGATGTCACCCATTCCTTCTCTCCAGAGATGCTGCCTGACCCACTGAGTTACTCCAGCACTTTGTGTCTATCTTTGGTGTAAACCAGCATCTGCAGTTCTTTCCTCTGCCTCTGGGCGTTGGGCTGAAAGGTATTTTTCCATGCTGAATGACCCTATGAATCTATGGATGGTATTGAATGTATTATGAGTTCCTGCAATCAATCAGTAGAGTCATAGTCATACAGCATGAAAACAGGCCCTTTGGCCCAACTTGCCTACACCGACCAATGTGCCCCATCAACTCTGGCCCCACCTGCCTGCATTTGGCCCATACCCCCCTAAACCTATCCTATCTATGTACCCATAAGTATTTCTTAAGCATTGTGACAGTACCTGCCTCAACGACTTCCTCCAGCAGCTCGTTCTATAGACCTACCACCCTTTGTGTAAAAAGGATTGCCACAAAGGTTCCTATTGAATCTTTCCGCTCTCACCTTAAACGTATATCCTCTGCTTCTTGATTTGCCTACTCTGAGTAAAAGACTGTGTGTTTATCATATCTATTCCTCTCATGGTCATATATATAAGATCATGAGAGGAATAGATATGATAAATGAATCCCCTCATCCTCCTGCGCTCTTGCAAACCAGGAGAATGCTTCATTCACAATTTGTAATTTTACTTCGGAGTCACGTGAGTGATTCCGTGAAGAAGCCCGTCCCAGGACGCGTTGCGGCATTACGTTTCAGCAGGCCAAGCGGCAGCGCGGGAGACAGGGCTCCCGCAGAAACAAGAAAAACTAAAGTTTAGGTAAGTACTTACCTTTACTTTACAGCCTTTGCGTCTGCTTGTTTCCCTGCAGGGCACGCAAGCGGCCCCTTGGACTCCGGGAGGAGTTTTTCCGTTGTCGGGAGGGGAGGACGCAACAAGGACTCACCGGCGGACCATGGTGCGGGTGCCGGTAACTGTCCACAGGGGCGACATCGGCGCGGGGCTAGCACTGCGCTGGGGTTCCCCTCAGTCCTCGCTCGCCCTCAAGGACTGTCCAGGTGAGGCAGGCAGGCGGGCGGGAGGAGGCTTCCGACTTTTGCGGAGCCGTTAAGGGGACCCACTGTGCAGTGCTGCCGTGAGTGCGCTGCAGCCCGAGTGCAGCAGCCCGAGAACAGAGAGATAGAGAGGGGGAGGACCGCTAATCAGCACCCCGCTCCCGAATCTGCACCAAGCCCGTCAGCATCAGCTGCGGGCTGGGAGGGAAATGCTGCACCTGCCCGACGAAAGGACGTTTTTTTGGGCAGCAACAGGGGTGGGACCGCTTAGCGGGCGGTCCACAAACCCGACACCGGGACCGAGCCAGCCCGCTAGCGCCTGAGCAGCGGGCTGGATGTGTGTAAAACCCGGCGGTGGAGGAGAGAGACAGCCAACATCGGACTGGGACGTCTCTCCACCCAGGAGGGGGAGAGACAGCCGCCTGAACTGCAGGAGCAGCTCTTGGGCATTCCAAAGGTAAGTTTGCAGTTGTGTTTTTATTACAGAGTTCAGGAACACAACGCAAAACTCGCAAAGAGGAACTGCCCCGCTCCAACTCTACCAGCGGGGCAGCAACCGGCGGCAGCGTCGCTCGCAGAGCGTTTTCGCTATCCCTGAGACCGAGCCAAGCCAGTCTCGCCATAGCCTGCACGGCGGACTGGGAAAGGGGCCGGTCGGCCTCCGACTCGTCGGAGGGGGAAATGTCCACCCCAAAGCGGGGGAGAGACAGCCGCCTAAGCTGCATCCAGCAGCTATTGGAGGGGATGGTCTACCGAGAGCAGCAGCGCTCTCGGACAGACAGGACAGGCGCCCCCTCCATGGTGCTGAGTCCGGCACCTCCCTTTGCGACCTCGGACCAGGAATGGGAGGTTAGCATCGGTGACCAGGGCAGGGCTGGTCTGAGCATGGGGCAGGCGGAAGGAGTCGAAAGAGAGCAGGGTGTGCAGGAAGAGCTGCTGGGGGTCGTAAGCCGATTTGTCGCTACCCCAAAGGTTGGAGCGCCGCTGGAGCCAAGGATGGCTGCCAGCATTAACCATCTCTCCAACAAGCCACTTCAGGAGAAGGTGCTCGCCCAAGTGCTTGAGGAGCACACAGCCCCGGACAATTGTGAGGCTCTTAAAGTAAAGAGCCTCAATCCTCAAATCTGGGGCAATGTGGGGGGACCAATTCGGGCACAGGAAGTCAAGCTTCAGCGCATACTTCGCCTCCTCACGACGGCAATAACAGTCTATGCGCGGGGTGTCGAGACAGAAAAGATGTCCTTGCACTAATGTGCACAACCCAATACGAGCTAAATAATCTACGAAGAGAGAACATCAGGCCGGCCCTCAATCCAAGTTTGCAGGGTTATGCAAAGTTCCAACAGTCGAGACCGACTCTTTCTTATTTGGGAAGGACCTGAATAAACAGCTAAAAGAGATGGATGAGGCGTCCAAGACCTTTAGCCTCATGAGGGCAGTACCGGCGACGAACATACCAAAGCTTTTCATTCCACCCAGGCGGCAGCACACCACTGTATCTACCAGTCGGCGTCCCGAATATGCGACTGGTCAAAGCTTGGGGCCGCACTATCCCCAGAGACCTTTTTTAGGTCAGGGCCCGCAGCGGACCCCCTGGAAAATGCGCCTCCCCCCAACATCGCCAGCACGTCGACAGAGAAGAACATTGAAAAAGAAAAACCACAACCCCGCCAATAACCATGGAGGTAGGTGGGTCTGGTTCCTACCAGCATATAGAGCGCTTTCTTGGACTATCTTGGCTTTCATATTAATTCAGTCCACGTAACTTTAATGTTGCCAAGAGACAACATAGTTGAATTGGCACAAACAAGGAACAAATTAATGGTCAAACTACCAACTACTCGACAAATAACAGAGTAATTGGGGGAAAATGGTACCATTTTCTGTCTACATGATTCAGATGTTAGTATCAAAAACAACATATAGGTTGTCATTGAGCATCTCATGAAGTTACCCACTGAAATAATATCAGAAAGACAGTGGTGGGGTTACCACTTATACTGGGCATTAAGTATCTAAAAAATGCTCGGGTGAAATTTATGAGTTTAAGCACTTGCATGTATGGGTATAAATAAGACTACACTATGGAGGTGGCCTATATTAACCATATGGCAGCATAAAGTCGGTATCATATGACAAGTTGGTCAAAACAATTTGGCAATGGTATATCCATAGAGGTATTGGACTATCAACAACTTACCTGCCTGGTAAGCAAAATACAGTGACAGACACCAGGTCACATAAAATTAAGGACAACATCAATTAGATGTTTTCATATAAAGTTTAACAAAACTATCAAGCTATATGATGCAACAGATATTAATGCATTTTCATTGTCGCTGTACTGTACACTGACAATGACAATTAAAATGGAATGTGAAACTGATATCGATTATTTGCATTAACGCTATATCACCAGGTGTTTGGGGATGTCCTATGTATGTCGCGGGGGGAAACCAGACCCTGGGCCAGTGGAATCCTCATTAAAAAATTTTCTCTGGGACAGATAGTTCCAGCAGAAAGATCGTCAGCTATATATATTAACTTTTCTGGCCTATAGGTCATGTTGTCATTCAAGAATGTATTTATAATATTGATAGACAAATGCGTTCACGCTGCATTGGTGAAATTAATTTTATGTATTTTCCCTTCTGCCTCACCAATCGAGAACAACGCACAGTACAAAAGGATTCTGCTTCAGGTATTTGATAGTACCTGACGGACTTACGCAGGCCTTGTTTCACTTCACGCCATGACATGGTTGTTGGAACTTGGATGGTGTTTTTCCAGTACCCAGAATTATTAATATCGGAGCCGGGCACAAATCAACTGTGCCATGAGAAATAAGCTCCTGAGCTGCAGATTCTGCGCAAGCCTCTGGGACTGGGATTGTTATACTGAATAATCGACACCATGTCAGCATCCTTTTGAACATCCACTGGACTACAACACTTGTCCAGCATCAAGAGAAGTACTGCAAGGATAAAGGGGAAAACCTACTCATCCGATACAGGTACTACGAACTGGAATTCCTGGAGAACCTTCATCATGATGAAGGATTCGGCTACAGTGCCATCAACACAGCTAGAATTGCCCTGCCTGTTCTTTTTCAAAACAGCTACAGGACAACAGGCCATGGGGTCACTGGCTGGTGGTAAATTTGAAGGGTATTAAAACTCTAAACCCCTAGACTAGGTACACCTATATATGGGATGTCACAGTGGTTAACCACACTTCAGGGGATCCCACCAGCCAGAGTCCTAAACCTGAACCATCTATGCACTAAAAACATATGTTATAGGCACATGGAGCAGCACAGAGTGTCCAGTCACTACTACTATTTTCAACTAGACACCATGCTCACAGCTTCAGACCAGATCTCTATCATTTGTTCAGGGAATGGTCAAACCAGACCAGGAATACTTTATCCAGTCATAAAAAAAAACGGGCTACCCGCCAGAAAAAACACGGTATGTGCCAAGACCTATTATTACCTTACATAGACACAACCTAATTATGTGAGGGAGATGAAAAGCCTTGTGGGTTGGTCACAAAACACCTTGTGGTCGGGTAACAAGCCTTTTTTGAAATGGCTCAAGCAGGTTAAAGCTCCTGGGATAAAACTAACATGTATAAAGTTGTCATCCCACAGGAGAAGCTTCCACGTCAACGGCAAAAGAATGGACGTGCCTGTAAACCACATCCTGGCTACAGCAGAATAGTGGGGGTAAACGTTCAGAGAAATAAATTATTATAAACTGTTGACAAAACCTGTTTTTATTTGCAGGAAGATTCCAATCTGCAAATATTCAAATTAGCCAAGGGGAGCATTTAAAATTCTTCAGTGTTATTGTAAAATACCATTGGGTTTTTTCTATAAACAGAATCATTGGTTGATTATGATAACACGCTTCCTCCCTCAAAGGCTTCGGCAGCGAGTGATATAAGCTGTTACACGGTTTGAAATCACAGAGCTTTGAAATCTTCACGGAATCACTCACGTGACTCCGAAGTAAAATAGTAAGATTAAACGAGAACTTACCAGTTTGAAGTTTGATCTGTATTTTATGAGGAGTTACGATGAGGGTTTACGTGCCCTCCGCTCCCACCCTCATTACATGGATCAAACTGATAATTGATGTCTCTTTATTCTTTACTATGTTACTTCAAATACTTGTGTCTATCTGTGATTCCACACCGCTGCTTTGAAGTATGCCGCAACGCGTCCTGGGACGGGCTTCTTCACGTAAACCCTCATCGTAACTCCTCATAAAATACAGATCAAACTTCAAACTGGTAAGTTCTCGTTTAATCTTACTATTATATTATTTTTACTTTCCACTCTTCCAGAGACATTTATCATGGGTAAAGGGGTGCAGGGAGCTGAAAGGGTCAAATGTAAGCTCAATTGCCCTTAATTATTCTTGGCGTACTGAAACTTACGCAGATTCCCAATGCTCGCAAGCAACCACTTTCCAGACACACTCCTGAACTCTGCCTCCAAGCCTGATTTGTATTTTAATCATTCTCAGACCTTCGGTGCATTCATGCTACCCAGGGAATCTAATCGCGAAAGCATATGCACTACAGGTCCCCAGCTGGCTTGCAAAATACGGCCCACAAATTGTGTGCCAGGGTGTCAAGGAGAGGGCTCTGTTCCATAGGCCCTCAAGGCCATATTGATGGAGTGAGAAGAATGGGTGAAAAGTTGCCTACTATTCCTTGAAATAAATATATTGGCAAAATAAGCAGAAGGTGAAGGAAAGAGATAAAGGCCAACCACGGGCAAATGGGAGTAACTTGGGGCACGTCTTTATAAGCATAAGCAATCAGTGCCTCCAAAAAACCCCGACAGTTGTTTACTGGATAAAATATGAAGTGTGCTCATCAGAACCTCCACAACGACATATATGCATGGAATATACTGCTAGCCAAAAGGGAGCATACACATTTACTACCTTGTTGGGTAGGCGGGTATTGCCCCAGAGTTACTATCAGATAACAACTTAAATCTCAATACAGCAACTGGAGAATTAACTTCAGTTGATTAAGTAAATTCTTGAATAAAAAATTAGTATGGGTTTTGGTGACCGCACAACTATTCAATTGCTAGTTATCTCCATCAGGTTCACTGTTATCCTCCACAGAAACATCCTTGTAAATTCTGGCTCAGATGGTTATATAGTCATAGTCATAGAGTTATACAGCAAGGAAGTATGGTCCAATTTGCTGACCAAGATGGCTCATCTACGCTAGTCCCATCTACCCACGTTTGCCCCATATCCCCCTAAATCTTTCCTAATCATGTACCTGTCCAATGGATTTTAAATGTTGTTCTAGTACCTGCCTCAAATACCTCCTCTGGCAGTTTGTTCCATATATACTTATCATCCTCTCTGTGGGAAAGTTGCCCCTCCGGTTCCTATTTAATCTTTCCCCTCTCATCTTAACCCTATGTGCTTTGGTTCTTGATTCCAATACCCTGGGTAAAAGAAAGTGCATTCACCTATCTATTCCTCCCATGGTTTTATAGAAGTCTATAAGATCACCCCTCATCCTCCTGCACTCCAAGGAATAAAATCCTACCCTGCTCAATCTGATCCTATAGCTCAGGCCCTAAGTCCAGGCAACATCCTCATAAACCTTCTCTGCACTCTTTCCAGCTTCTGTCGCAATTCCACTCCCATCATCTTCCAATCCTTGTTTGCTGACCCAACCTCAATCCAATTTTCAGCTCCAAGAAAAGGGGACACCCCTTCAGGTCAATTACTTTACTTTACTTTGGGCTTTAGAGATACAGCTGGGGAACAGGGCTTTCGGCCCATCGATTCTGCACCAACCAGCAATCACACGTACACTAGCATTATTCTATTAATTAGGGATAATTTACAGATATTGTCAATTAGCCTACAAACCTGTACATCTTTGGAGTGTGGGAGGAAACCAGAGCACCCGGCCAAAACCCACGCGGTCACAGAGAGAACTGTACAGATAGCACCCGTAGTCAATATCGAACCCAGGTCTCTGGTGCTGTAAGGCCGCAATTCTACCTCTGTGCTACTGTGCTGCTCAATAGCACTTCCAATGGATAATATTGCTTCAGCAGTCCCTGAGCTGAGATAGTTATTGTACACTCCAACAATGACCAGCTTGTTGACCTATTTCGTGAATGGGAGCTCCCACCGCTGGCTATTTTCAATGGCACATTTCTTTGCCAAATCTTTTGGATGGGAAAAATTGCCAACAGCAAAAAATGATCTGGTTAGACTGGCAAAGCCCTCCAAAGAAACCAACAAATCTTTTCATTATCTATATAATTAAAAGTCTCATCTTGACCACTTCCTGTCTATGCTGTATATTGATTTTAGAAAAAAACACTACCATATATCGCTATGATTTTTGGCCATCTTACTCACAGTCCTCCTCTGCTGAAGTATCCCCGTGGATTTTTCCGATCGATGAAAAATAAAAAAGTTATGAATGTTTAAAAAATCTTGAGATCAGCTAATTGGTCCTCTCGCCTGTCAATCACCATGATGAAGGTAACGCCACTTCTTGGGGAGGGGGGGGGGGGGGGCAGGACTATAAAACCCCGGATGCCTAGATGTCAACCAGTCACTCTGGAAGATCATGAGGGAGAGGCCACAACTGCAATTCTGCTGTGAGGCAACTGAACTGTGAGCCTACTGAACTGTGAGTCTGCAATGTACTTGCAATAAATTATTTGTTAGCCCTTAATGAAAATAAAATGAGTTGTTTGGCCTGCCCTGTGCTTGAAACTGAAATGGAAATGGAAATGAAATGAAATGAAATTGAGATGAGTTGTTTGGCCTGCCCTGTGCTTGAAACTGAAATGGCAATGGAAATGAAATGAAAATTAGTTGTTTGGCCTGCCCTGTGCTTGAAACTGAAATGGCAATGGAAATGAAATGAAATGAAAATGAGATGAGTTGTTTGGCCTGCCCTGTGCTAGAAACTGAAATGGCAATGGAAATGAAATGAAATGAAAATGAGATGAGTTGTTTGGCCTGCCCTGTGCTTGAAACTGAAATGGCAATGGAAATGAAATGAAATGAAAATGAGATGAGTTGTTTGGCCTGCCCTGTGCTTGAAACTGAAATGGCAATGGAAATGAAATGAAATTGAAATGAGTCGTTTGGCCTGCCTAGTGCTTGAATTTGAAATAGAAATAGAAATGAAATAAAACGTGTTGTTTGGCCTGCCTGAAGCCACTCATTTTTGCCCAAAAGGCCCCTATTAGCTGAAAAAAAAAACAGTCCCTTTTGCCGTATTAGCCCAGGAAGAGCATTTTAGCCCTAAAGACCCGTGCCAGGCCAGGAAAAGTCCAGAAAAAGTGCCTTTCACTGAGATTTCACTCAGATTCTTTTTAAAGAGTCCCTTCGGCCCATCAGTAAGTATTCCCCCTGCAAGTATTAAACCCCACCCCAGTATTTTTCTCCCTACCTTCATTTTTCCCTGTGAGATCCAGGCCAGGATAGACTTTCCTCCTTCATTGCTGTGATCTGCAAAAATAGATGAAAAATGTGTAAAATTGATTCTCCACCCTCTCCCCCTTCTCTCTCTCTTTCTCTCTCTCATAGTCTCTCACCTGTTTTGGGCAGAATCTCTGGCAGTTTCTGAACTAACAGCCCACCAGCCCCGAGTGACGGAGCTGCCAGCGCACCAGGCTTGAGTGACGGAGCTGCCAGCCCACCAGGCCTGAGTGACTGAGATGCCAGCCTACCAGGCCTGAGTGACTGAGATGCCAGCCTACCAGGCCTGAGTGACTGAGGTGCCAGCCCAAGAATTCATTTGGCTCACAATGTCCATACTAGCCCTCTGTAAGCCAGTCCCTTCAGCCCACAACACCCATTCAAGCGCTCCAGAAAGCCTCCCCCTCCCCCTCCCCCACTGGCCACCAATATTGGAATTGGTAGAGAGGTGGGATTTTGCATTGGGGGACTAGCCCTCCCTTCTGAACATGGAACCCAACGGGTCCCACTTAGTCTAGTATATATATATTTTTTTAATTTGTTGGGACTGAATAACACATGTGAACTTGCCAACCTCCATCACACAACGAGATTTATTAAATAAAATAAAATGCTTATTTTCATTTGAGATGAAGACGACTGACATAGTGAAATAATTCTTCTTGAAAGGAATAAAAATAAGTTACAAAATTTAGAAATAAATAAGCAGTTTTAATTGTGAGCAATCAGCCAGCCATAGATTTTATATATCTCACTGAATGGAGTGAATCGCAGTGAAATAATATTGGAATGAGAATTGTTATTATCATAATGAAAACAATTAGAATTGTAAATGATGATTACAGAAACAGAATTATTGCCATTTAACTTGTTTTTTAAAACTTAAATCGTAATAATTTTATTATTTTTGAATTAATACCAACAACAATTTCAGTTCTAAAATGAAACAATTTCATTACTTTGAACTTTGCAGGTCTATGGTTACAGGTATATAATGTATAGTAGACCACATCAATCTGTTTGAACAGCATACAAAACAGTACCTCAGAAAACTGTACCTCAGAAGGTACAAGTGCTGACATTGCTCAGCAGGTCAGGCATGTCAGAGAACATGGTATTTGCTATTGTAAACCACAAGCTTTTGCAAACCAGCATCTGCAGTTCCTTGTTTCAATGTTTCACTGTACCTCAGTACACAGGACGATAGTGAATCTAAACCAAAACCTAGTTGTGGCTGGCCGTGATCCACATGCCGATGTTATGGTAATTTAAAAATTACAGTTTGGACTCTTATTTGAGTGAAGTACACAATATTGTTTGCAGCAACTGCAGATGTCGCCAACATTTTTGTCATGACAGTAATTTTGTAAAATAAAGGAATCATTTGTCACTGACAACATGACAATCTTTTAATATTGTACTTATTTATGATTAGACCAGAAATGAAAATCTCTAACACAGGCACTTCACGTTTTATGCAGGAGACGGTCACAGAGTGGAAACAGGCTCTTCAGCCAAATTTACCGACCAACATGTCCCATCTACACTGGTCCCACCTGCCTAGGTTTGGCCCATATCCTTCTAAACATATCCTATCCATGTACCTGTCCAAATGTTTCTTAAACGTTGCAATACTACCTGCTTCAACTACCTCCTCCGGCAGCTCGTTTCATATACCCATCATGCGATGTGAAAAAGGTTATAAGATCATACGATCATAAGTGGTAGGAGTAGAATTAGGCCATTGGCCAGTACAGGTGGAAGTTTATCGTTGCTGACGTCACCCAACCAATCCCGGGGGCCGATTTCTTGCGCGTGTTCTCCCTTTCAGTCGATGTGCGAGGTGGTCGCATGGTCCCTGTGTCGGACCCGCACCCTGCCAAGCCGCGCAACCCGTCAATGCCCCTACAGCAACTCGACGAGGTAGCTGAGATCCAGCAAATCTTTCGCAGCCCTGTTCGCCGACTTTCCAGGGTTGTTCACGCCCCGGTTCGACGTGGCCACGCCCCGTCATGGCGTGGTCCACCACATTCCCACCAAGGGATCACCAGTACATGCCCACACGCGCCGTCTCCCGCCCGATAAACTGCGCATCGCACAAGACGAGTTCCAACTTATGGAGGATCTAGGGATCATCCGGCGGTCGGATAGACCTTGGGCTTCCCCGTTACACATGGTGCCCAAAGCATCTGGGGGTTGGAGACCTTGCGGTGATTACAGGCGTTTGAACGCAGTAACCACAGCCGATCGGTACCCAGTCCCGAACGCCCAGGATTTCTCGGCCCATCTGAAGGGTGCGACTATCTTCTCGAAGGTCGACCTCATCCGTGGGTATAATCAAATCCCGGTCCACCCCGACGACATCCCTAAAACAGCCACCATTACCCCTTTCGGCCTTTTCGAATGGCTCAGAATGCCTTTTGGTTTGAAGAACGCTGCTCAGTCGTTCCAAAGGCTAATGGATCAGGTCGGTCGGGGTTTGCCGTTCATTTTCATCTACCTAGATGACATCCTGGTAGCCAGCAGCTCACAGCCGGAGCATGTCAAGCACCTCCGCCGCCTACTTTTCGAACGGCTGCGCAAACACGGGTTGGTGATCAACCCTGAGAAGTGCCAGTTTTGATCGCACTCCATCTCTTTCTTAGGTCATAGCATCACCTCCCAAGGTGCGCAGCCACTGCCCGAGAAAGTCAATGCTATCCGTCGCTTCACCAGGCCTCTATCGGTCAAGCGTTTGCAAGAGTTTATCGGGTTGGTTAACTTCTACCACCGGTTCGTCCTGTCTGCAGCCGCCATCATGCGGCCATTGTTCTAATGCCTGGCCGGTAAGCCCAAGGACCTGGTCTGGTCCAAAGAGGCACAGAAGACGTTCGAGGGGGCTAAGACCACATTGGCCTACGCCACTATGCTGGAACACCCTAGGGCGTCAGCCCAAACGGCCCTCACTGTGGACGCCGTCCTCGAGCAGCGTGTTGGTAGTCGCTGGGTGCCGCTGGCATTTTTCAGCAGGCAATTGCGAGCCCCCGAAGTTAAATACAGCGCTTTCAACAGGGAGCTCCTTGCACTTTACCTAGCGATCCGCCATTTTAGTTATTTTTTGGAGGGGCGCGCTTTCACCGCATTCACCGACCACAAGCCGCTAACGTTCACTTTAACTAAGGTCTGACCCTTGGTCTGCCAGACAGCAACGGCACCTCGCCTACATTTCCGAATTCACGTCTGATATTCGGCAAGTGGCAGGGAAGCTGAAAGTTGTGGCTGACGCGGTGTCCCGTCCAGCGTTGCCCAAAGTATCAGCGCTTAGCCTAGGCGTTGATTATGAGGAGCTGGCCGCTGCCCAACAGGCAGATGCCAGTATGGAGGTTTACCGCAATGCTGAATGAGGACTAAAGCTGGTTAAAGTGCCATGTGGCGTCTCCGGCGTACAAGTCCTTTGCGATATCTCCTCAGGCAAAGCCCATCCTATAATCTCAGTCGCTTGGCGGCATCGGATTTTCGACACCATCCACAGCCTAGCGCACCCGTCCATTCGCGCCACCTTTGCCTTGGTCGCGGCGAAGTTCGTCTGGCACGGTTTAAGGAAGCAAGTCGCAGTGTGGGCACGTTCCTGCATCCCATGCCAGACCTCCAAAGTGCAGAGACATGTACACCCGCCGGTCCAGGATTTTGCCGTCCCGGACAGCAGGTTCCTGCACATCCATGTCGACCTAGCAGGTCCCTTGCCATGTTTGCGCGGGGCTACTCACTTACTGACCATCGTGGACAGGTTTACCAGGTGTGCGGAGGCAATACCGTTAACGGATACCTCCGCTGAGGAGTGCACGAGGGCCATTGTCTCGAATTGAATCGCTTGTTTTGGGGTCCCCTCCGATATCACTACCGATCTTGGGGCCCAGTTCGCATCCTCCCTGTGGTGCGGTACGGCACAGCTGTATGGCGCAAAGCTGCATCAGACTACCGCTTATCACCCAGAGTTCAACGGGTTAGTTGAGCGTTTCCACAGGCCCCTTAGGTCGGCGTAAAAGCTCGACTCACCGGCCCTGATTGGGTCGACCAGTCCTCCTAGGCATCAGAACTATGCCTAAGGAAGACCTTAAAGCCTCCTCAGCCGAGTTGATTTATGGCTCGGTTTTTAGAGTTCCTGGGGATTTCTTGCCTGTCCCCCAGGACCAAGAGATTCCAACCTCAGCGTTATTAGCGGACCTTCGCGAGCTTTGGTCCCGGTTCGCACTTCCCGGCATGGTTCGTCTTCGGTACATGTGCCTACTATGTTACGGGATTGTGCTTATGTTTTTCTCTGTAGAGACGCTCACCACTCGCCGTTACAGCGGGTACGAAGGTCCGTACAAGGTGCTCAGTTCTGGTGTCTCGACATTCATGTTGGACATGGGTGACAGGGAGGAGTTTGTCTCCGTTAGCCGCCTTAAGCCATCGACGACGAGGATATCCCAGTGACAGTGGCTACTCCACGGCATAGAGAACGTCCACCTGCCGTTTTACCGCCATCTACACATGTTAACCCGGTTGCGTTTTCTCCGATCCCTTTTGTTACGCCCGTCCTTTGTTTGCGTTTTTGGCGCCTCTCCGGTCCTGTTTTACCAGTCCCCATTGTTACGCTCGCCCCGCGACCTCAGACTACGCGATCCGGTCGAACCGTCCGTTTACCCGTGCGTTTCCGTACCGTGGATTCTGGGGGGGGGGCATGTAGCGGCGCCTGCTAGCGCATGCAGATATCGAACCCGGTGTTCGGAAGCCGCGGTCACGTGACTCGGGAGGGGCTGCTTGTTTCGCGCGGTTATTCACTTGCACGCGTTAATTCAGCGCTGACCACCGTTGTGGGCAGATGTGTCTGGAGAACCTGTATACTGGATCTCGAACTTTTGAATAAAGATCTGTTGAAAACTCCAGTAGTCGTTTCACAGACCACTAAAACCTCCCCTTCACAAAGCCATGCTGACCAGTCGATTTTATCATGAGCTAAGTACATGCTTAAAGTTACATGCTTAAAAAGCAGCATAAAATTTGAAAACAGCAGTAAATTTGAGCACGTTATTTACAAAGTACAAGCTGTAAATCAATCGGTGGCGTTAAATGACCAAGCGCATTATTTCAAAAGCGCATAAATCAAACACATGTAAAATGCAAGAGGCCAGTACTCTAATTCATCTGCCATTACAACCTATTATAGTTGAGGTTCAAAGATGCAAACCACATTCTGGAGGGGATGTGTTTTCGCTGGTCGATGCACACATCCAAGGAAGGCGGCGGCGGAAGGCCCGCAGAAGCCTGGGGCGCGCTTGGGTTGGGCACCGCTCATTACAACTAGAGCGTAGACGGGGCATTTAAAATGGCTGCAACACACGACGCCTCTTGCATTTGGGATGAGTAGACTATTTCTGTACAATTTGCTATATGGGGATGTCCTTAGGTAGGGCAAAACTCTCCTGGGTTGTTTGAAGGAAAATAAGTTTGCTCATGTGAGAATAAAAGATTATTGAAGCATTGAAATTATGCAATTTCTGCAGTGCCTCCATGATCTCAGAGTGCCCTAAAGTGCCCTACGACTAAAGAAGCACTTCTGAAATGTAATCACGTTTGTAACGTGGTGATTGTGGTCGCCCATTTGTACACAGCAAGCTCTACACACACACTGCAGGCAGCTAATTATCTGTTTTAGTGAATTTGCTAATTAACTTTGCCTGATGCAGTCGAGGGGCAGCAGCTGTATTGGGATGTTTTTACAGATCCACATAATTTAATTTCAATTATACTCAAGCCACACATATAAAAGAGGGGAATTAATTAAACCCATCGTTCTTCATGAATAGAATGGTTGAAGGCCGCTGCATGGAATACCTGAGCTTGGCATTACGTTATTTAGAGGGCAGCACAGTGGTGTGGCCGGCAGTGCTGCTGCCGCCTCACAGTGCCAGAGACCCGGGTCTGATCCTGAACTCGGCTGCTGTCTGTGTGGAGTTTGTTCGTTTTCCTCCCACATCACTAAGACTTGAGGGTTTGTTGATTAATTGGCCTTTGTAAATAGCCCCTGGTGTGTAGGGAATGGATTGTAATCACTTTTGTCATGTTCATCAGTTCATAAGTTATAGGAGCAGAATTAGGTCATTCGGCTCATCAAGTCTACTCCACCATTCGATCATGGCCGATCTATCTTTCCCTCTAATCCCCATTCTCCTGCCGTCTCCCCATAACCCCTGACACCCATACAAATCAAGAATACGCCAATCTCCATCTTAAAACCCCCCATTGATGGCCTCCACAGCCGTTTGTGGCAATGATTTCCACTGATTCACCACCCTCTGACATGAAATTCCTTCTCATCTCCTTTCTAAAGGTATGTCGTTTAATTCTGAGACTATGGCCTCTGGCCCTAGAGTCTCCCACTAGTGTAAACATCCTCTCCACATCCACTCTGTCTAAGCCTAAACAAAATTGGATGCAAAGGTGGGATAGCACAGAACTAGCGCGAATGGGTGATCAGTGATCGGAGGGCGGAAGGGTGCTTTAAGCAAAAGTGAAGTTTCTAAAAAGAAAACAAATGTCCTTTTAGATCTAGAAATCAAGAAGACAAACATTTGTAGCAAGCAATGTAACAGATGGTCTCTGTTCTGAAAATGAATGTTAGAAAAAGCCGAAATATTAGCAGAGCAGAGCAGAGTTTGATGGCTGTGTCAGTGGGAGGTTTGTGAGAGAAGGGAAGATTATGGGAGAAATGTAACAACATAGAAATTGCAGGCACTGGCATAACAGCGTGACAAAAAACTACCTGGACTTGTCAGCGTGGGGCAAATTACAGAATTTAGCTATTGACCATAAAGAAGCTACAAGTCATAATGAAGCCTGAATGCTCAAGGAATAAATGGAAACTATTTTGTCTCAAACGATTAAGCAAATCAAGGTGTATTAGGTCAGCCAAGAAGGACAGAAGGAAATGATCAGGTATGGTTTTACTGAATAACAGAACAAGTGGTCTACTCCGGTTTCTGTTCGTTATATTCTTATCGATAGAATATTGAACAATAAACGGTCAGATTCTGGCTGTTCTATCACAGTTCCAGCCACCCGGATTCAGCTCAGACGTCCGGTGCTGTCTGTGTGGAGTTTGCATGTTCTTCCAATGTTTTCCATATGTTTTCCCCAGTTCCTTTAGTTTCCTCCCACACCCCCCAAAGAAATGCCAGTCAGTAATTAGATTGCAAGTTTAATGTTTCAATGGTTCCATGGTGCTTTATTAGTCACATGGGTAACTGCACAGTAAAATTATATTTACATATTGACACATGCGGGTACCACCATGTTTGGCGCCATATCCAAAGTCCAAAGTCCAGTCCGTCCGCACGCTCGCTCTCCTGGAGCGGTTCCCGATCCACGTAAGCCCCAGAATCCTGCAGGATCTCCCTCCGTCGCCCTCGACCGGATTGGCCGGAGAACTGACGTCCCCCTCCTCTCCCGGCCATCTTTGTGTCCCGGGGGCTCCTCCTGCAGCAGGCCTTGCAGGTGCTAAAAGTTTTATCCCGGTTCACCCTCTAACCGGCCCTTGCTCCTCGCGTCCGACCTCTCCAGCAGCTCCCTCCCGGTACTACCACCCGCCGAGCCTTCAGGAGGATTCCACTGTCCCCCGAGCCTTCCCTTGTCGTTCCTACTCTGCAGCTCCATGTGTGTAGGTCAAAAAGCCATATGACAATGGCATTTAAGAGACTTTTGGATAGGCAGAAGAGTCAGGGGGTTGTTGGCAAGCATGTGGGGGAGAAATGGGGTAACAATGCAGGGGATGAAATTAGTGGGATTGCACTGTGAGCCAGCATACACTTGATGGGCTGAACGACCTCCTTCTACGTACTAAGGAAACATGAAAAAAAGTAGTCCTTCCGACCAATTCCTTTTCTCCAGAGATGCTGCCTGACCCGCTGAGTTCCTCCAGCATTTTGCGTCGATCTTCGGTATAAACCAGCATCTGCATTTCCTTCCCACATGTAGTTATCATCTCTCAACCCGTTAACACAATGGAAATGGTTTGGAGATTTTGGCTCCTAAAGCAGTCGGTGAATATGAAGATGATCCAATAAAATTGTAATTAATATATCAGACTTCCTCAGGCAGTCAAAAAAATTACCTTCTAGAAATCACAAATAGCATTTTAGCAGCACTCTTCAGAGGTTAAGAGGGTGGCTGAAAGCCAGTGACTTTCAATGGTTTAGCTTTGGATATTGTCCTTTATCAGAATAAATCTGCCATGCTTGTCACCTCCACTGCCTACCAATAGTATTTCAGAGCAAACATCGCTGTGTGATTGCCCAGATTCTGCTTCATGCCACAGAGCTTAAATTACTTAATAACGTGTAAAACATAATCTTCTTATGTTATTTTATTTTATTTTCTCCAGGTGCTGTCTCAGTACCAGCGGGAATGAGATTACCAGCTATTATGTCGGTAACAGTCTCTTGCTCACATGACCTCAGTGTAGCTAGGGAGGCACAATGGTGCAGCGGTAGGATTGCTGCCCTACAGCACCAGAGACCCGGGTTTGATCCTGACTACGGGGACAATTTACAGAAGCCAATTAATCTACAAACCTGTTGGTCTTTGAAATGTGGGAGGAAACCATAGCACCCCTGGAGAAATCCCGCCCAGTCACAGGGAGAACGTATGAGCTCTGTATCAATGGCACCTGTAATCATGATCAAACCCAGATCTCTGAAACAGTAAGGCAGCAACTCTACCGCTGCACCACTGTGTCATCCTATGGTTCAGCTCTTTGGGACTATTTTCATTCGTCACAGTTTCTACATTTGCTGCTTCTTCCACAAGGTGAACAGGGGGTGTAGGCGAGAGGGGGTGTAGGGGAGAGGGGGGTGTAGGTGAGGGGGTGTAGGTGAGGGGTGTAGGGGAGAGGGGGTGGTAGAGGTGAGGGGTGTAGGGGAGGGGGGGTGTGGGACGGGGGGGGAAGTGTGGGCTCACCGGTTTCTGGTCCCGGCTCCGACCGCACTCACCTGCTCCAGGACCCGGCTCTGAACTCACTCAGCGGCTCCCTTCCCCAGCGCCTGTCTCACTCAAAGCCCCTACCCGCAAACACAGCCCGCCCTCACCCGCGAACACAGCCAGCCCGCGAACACAGCCAGCTCCCGCCCGTGGAATACAGCCCACACTCCCCTCCTTCAGCTTTATTCTAGGCGCCAGTGATTGACAGCGGGTGCTGGAAGGGGCCTTGCCGTCCCGGCAAATAACAGACCAATAACATTGGTAATATTTCACCGATCGGAACAAAACTTGGAGCAGGGGAGAACGGTGAGGAAGGTGGCGAAAAATCCTAGCAGTATAGGGTACCATTTTTGTGCAAATTTAAAAACAGCGTAAACCGGAAGAGGACAAGATGAGAGTTTTAGTAATAATATATTAATAATATTATTACTATTATAATATTATTACTATAATATTAATAATATATTATATCTATCTATCTATCTATCTATCTATCTATCTATCTATCTATCTATCTATCTATCTATCTATCCATCTTCTATACTATAGATAGATAGATAGATAGATAGATAGATAGATAGATAGATAGATAGATAGATAGATAGATAGATAGATAGATAGATAGATATAGATAGATATTATAGATAGATATAGAAGATGTCCTGAAACTAGCTATTTATTTCACATCTTTCATCTTGCATTAGACTATCACTTTAATGGGTCTATCTATGTCAAAGACAGTGATAAAAACACAGACAGCAGCCATTCAGCCCATCGAGTCCATGCTGACCATCAACAGTCCATTTACATTAATCCTACCCTAACCCATTTTAACTTCCCCACATTCTCACCAACTCTCCACAGATTATACCTAAACACTAGAGAACAATTTAACCTAAGAGCCCACACATTTTGGGGTGTGGGAGGAAATTAGTTTAGTTTAGGGATACAGTGTATGGAAACAGGCCCTTTGGCCCACCAAGTTCATGCTGTTCACACTAAATTACTGAAAATTATGAACATCTCATTTTTATAATCACTCTTCTCGGTTCTGCTTCCAGAACAGGATTTACAGATTTAGCCCACAAACCAAGATTCCCGCAGATTAATCTACATATCCGCACGTCTTTGGAGTGTGGGTAGAAACCGCACAACTTTGGAATGTGGGAGGAAACTGGAGCTCCCGGAGAAAACCCACACAGGTCAGAGGGAGAACGTACAAACTCCGTGCAGACAGCATCCATAGTCAGAATGGAACCCGGGTCTCTACCGCTGCGCCATGTGCTGCACCCTAGTGATGTGGGTATGTTATCTAGCACATGATGATTGACAGAATGATGATGATATTTTGCAGCCCAAGGCATTAGGTTTCTAAAAATAACTCCACTATCTCATTCACGCCACTTTCTGACATTTGACCAGACTTTTAATTTGGATGCCAAAGTATTTTATAATTTTGTTCTATGTAGAAGTTCATAAATGATTGATCAGCTGCACCTTACTAAACACCAAAGATGATAAAAAACCTACGGCACTTTATCATCTTTGCTAAACACTGCAGTCAAAAAAATCCACATGGTTACTGGGCCAAAATGATACTTGGCAATTCCTCTGAAGAAGCTCCACTTTGATACTTCCAGCTCGGAACCATTCAATTATTCCAATAAAACAAGACCTGTGAATATAGATTATTGAAATCACTGAGTCAAGGAGAGCATCTTGGTTCCGCTTGTTACATTTCCATATTCTCTTCTGGCAGAATTACACATTTTGAAAGGTTCTGGCCAAGATTCTTCCCTCAGTCCGTCCAGATTTATATTGTTTGCCGTTGATTCACCTTAACTAGCTCTTGGGAGATTAGTGTTCAAGAAGGAACTGCAGATGCTGGAAAATCGAAGGTACACAAAATTGCTGGAGAAACTCAGCGGGTGCAGCAGCATCTATGGAGCGAAGGAAATAGGCGACGTTTCGGGCCGAAACCCTTCTTCAGACTGATGGGGGGGTGGGGGGGGGAGAAAGGAAGGAAAGGGGGGACGGAGGAGCCCGAGGGCGGGCGGATAGGAGGGTGGGAGGAGACAGCTAGAGGGTTAAGGAAGGGGAGGAGACAGCAAGGGCTAGCAAAATTGGGAGAATTCAATGTTAATGCCATCCGGACATTGGGAGATTACGTTGCACTGTAATAGTTCTTCCAAGCTGGGTACAATTTTGTGTGTTTCTGTCCAACCAGCCTCAAAAATAGCTGTCCAGCTGATGCAAACTAACTGTTTTATGAGACTACTTCATAATAGCCAGTTAACCAAATGGGGATAAAGAACAACCAATCGTATGGGATTAGTGGCATCTATCCTGGGATTAGTGGGTTTTATCCTGTGGAGGATAAGCACCATTGATGGTTGGACTGAATGGCGACAGTAATTCAAGAAATTAACAGTGATTCAGGAGATACCAGGGCTACGCAGCGATGCAGTTGGTGGTGCTGCTGTATCACTGCTCCAGTGTCCCAGGTTCAATCATGACATCTGATATTCTCTATGTGAGGTTTGCTCATTCTCTCTGAGACCACATGTATTTCCTTCAGTACTTCAGTTTCCTCCTCATGCCAAAGACATGTGGATTGGTAAATTGATCAGCTACTTTCAGTGCTCCTAGTGTGCAGGTGAGCGGTAGAATCTTTGCTGTAGTTGATGGGAATGTGGGAGATTAACATGGAATTTCAGAAAAGTCTTTGACCAGGTCCCACACAAGAGATTAGTGTGCAACATTATAGCACATGGTATGGGGGGTAGGGTATTGACATGGATAGAGAACTGGTTGGCAGACAGGAAGCCAAGAATAGGAATTAACATTTCTATAGAATTTCAGAATGGCAGGCAGTGACTTGTGGGGTGCCACAAGGCTTGGTGCTGGGACCTCAGTTATTTACAATATATATTAATGATTTAGACTAGTGAATTAAATGTAACATCTCCAAGTTTGTGGATGACACATATCTGGGTGGCAGTGTGAGCTGCGATGAGGATGATATGAGGCTGCAGGGTGACTTGGATAGGTTGGGTGAGTGGACAGAAGCATGGCAGACGCAGTATAATGTGGATAAATGTGAGGTTATCCACTTTGGTGGCAAGAACAGGAAGGCAGATTATTATCTGAATGGTGTCAGATTAGGAAAAGGAGAGGTGCAACGAGACCTGGGTGTGCTTGTACATCAGTCACTGAAAATAAGCATGCAGGTACAGAAGGCAGTGAAGAAAGCTAAGTTGGCCTTCATTGCGAGAGGATTTGAGTTTAGAGTAAGGATGTCCTACTGCAGTTGTATAGGACCCTAGTGAGACCGCACCTGAAATATTGTGTGCAGTTTTGGTCTCCTAATTTGAGGAATTACTATTGAGGAAATACAGCGTAGGTTCACCAGGTTAATTTCAGGGATGTCAGGACTGACATATGATGAAAGCATGGGACGACTGGGCTTGTATTCATTGGAATTTAGAAGGATGAGAGGCAATCTTATAGAAACATATAAAATTCTTAAAGGATTTGACATGCTAGATGCAGGAAAATGTTCCTGGTGTTGGGGAAGTCCAGAACCAGGGGTCACAGTTTAAGAATAAGGGGTAGCCATTTAGGACTGAGATGAGGAAAAACGTTTTCACCCAGAGAGTGAATTTTCACCAGAGAGAGGGATGTGGAATTCTCTGCCACAGAAGGCAGTGGAGGCCAATTCACTGGATGTTTTCAAGAGAGAGTTAGATTTAACTCTTAGGGCTAAAAGAATCGAGGGATATGGGGTAAAAGCAGAAATGGGGTACTGATATTAGATGATCAACCATGATCATATTGAATGGTGGTGCTGGCTCGAAGGGCCGAATGGCCTACTCCTGCACCTATTTTTCTATGTTTTTCTAAGTTTCTAGGGCATGATGGCAGTAACATGAGTGCCTGATGATCAGTGTGGAGTTAAACTCGATGAAGATGTTTCCGTGATGGATGAGTCTATGTGTAGTTCTCTCTCCCTTTCTCTTCCTCCATCTATCTATCTCTATCTGTCTATGTCTATTTGTCTTCTATGTCTATCTGTCTATTCATCTGTATCTATCTATAACTATCTCAATCAATCTATCTAAATATATATATGTATTTATATATATATATATATAAATCTATATCTATCTATCTAAACGTAATCATCTGTATCTATCTAAAACAATCTATCCAAATTTATCCATCTAATTCCATCTACCTAAATAAGTGCAAATATACACAACAGTTATTCACTATTTCTCCGTTCTGCTCCTTTTATCCATTTATGAACCAGACATTCCAGATTATCAAAGGTTATACTTTGTACAGAAATACGTGCAAACAATCTAGGAAAACAATGCTACTCTTGCCTTTCACAAGTTCACAATATCGCAAAGCACTTCACAACCGACTAAGTATTTCTTCCAACCCAGTTACTGTCATGGGAGAATTAGTAGTCAATTCATGCACAGTACAGTCCTACAAACACAATCGAGATGTTGAGCAGAAAACATGTTGTGATGGCTTTGCTCAAGTGATGATGTTGACCAGGTTGACCAGCACTGTTGAGACCATGGAAGGCTGGAATATTGTATAGTAATACTGCTGTGAATGACTAACAGCAGGTAACTGCGAATCAAGGACATTTTGTCTGCTCCACTGCAAAATCTCCTCAAGGTATGCCTACTTTGAAGAAGTTCACCTCTCTCTGACCCTCTTTTACTGCTGCCCCCCACCCACTGTGATTTGAAGAAGGGTCCCGTCCCAATACGTCACCTATTCATGTTCTCCAGAGATGCTGCCTGATGCTACTCCAGCGCTTTGTGTATTTTCTTTGCATGTTACTGCATTAGCTTTTAACAAGCAGTGATTGCAAACCACCATGGCATTATGCAGTATCCCTTCACGCATACATTTAAAGCTGCATTTCACATGCGAGAACTGCGCTGTGCTGACCTAATTCTGACTCTGTGAAAGAAGCTCTAGCATATGCTGGTGACTGCGTTATATGACAGATCGCTCAGTGATCTGTGACAAATGTTACTTATGCGGGATCTGCATGCAAATAATATAAGCAGAGTGAATTAAATTTAGTTGCAACTTTTCAACAGGACATCTTCCTGTTCTTTCTTATGTACATATTGCCAGTGGAGATTATATAAAGTCAAAATTTGTAATTTTGTACATTGTGTAGGAAGGAACGGCAGATGCTGGTTTACACCAAAAATAGACACAAAAAGCTGGTGTAACTCAGCAGGTCAGGCAGCATCTCTGGTGAAAAGGAATAGGTGACGTTTCAGGTCGAGATCCTTCTTCAGACTGAGAGTCACGAGAGAGGGAAACAAGAGATATGAAACTCAGCAGGACAACAATGAAACTAGTACGATGAGAGAGGGGCAGAGAGAGACTTGAAGGGTTACTTGCAAGGGTTACTTGAAGTTAGAGAAATCAATATTCATACAACTGCCCAAGCGAAATATGAGGTACATTGTGCATTGATTATGGATCTCATCCCAATGGACAGAATTAGGTCTGGTGCAGAGATGCCATTAATGTGCGACTTCTGCAAAGTTATTGACATTGAAATTGCCCACAGGATTGGTATATATTAATCAAAAAAAAGATAAAGATGCCATTGCCAAACAAAAAGTGCTGGATTAACCCAACGGGTCAGGCACCATCTGTGGAGGGAATGGGCAGGTAAGATGGGGGGAGGGGAGGGGGGGCTGCATAGTAATATTGTTTTAGTTTAAACTCTTATTAATTCTTTCTTTTCAAAAAAAAATTCAAGTTGTAATTATTTCAATTTTAATAGATTTTAAATATCTCTGAAGGAGTGATATGTAAGGGCAGGAGTGATACGGATGGAAGGGGACAGAGACGCAGGGAGTCAGGGGGGACAAAAAGGAAATATATAACCCTAACCTTAATGGTTTTTACAATCCAACAGTATGAATATTGAATTGTCCAATTTCAATTACTACTCCATTACCCCATCCACTACTATCTGTTAATCTCCCTCAAAAATATCCATTGACTTGGCCTCCAGTGAGTATAGGCCCAGTGCCGTCAAATGCTCATCTTATGTTTACCAAATCATGACAGGAATCATTCTCGTAAACCTCCTCTGGACCCTCTCCAATGCTAGCACATCCTTCCTCCAAATGTGATCTGGTCAGTGCATTGTGTTCCCAGTCAGAATCCAGTATACCTGGAGTGATCACGGCAGCACAGTAGAGGTCGCCTCACAGCACCAGAGACCCGTTCGAACCTGAGCTCGGGTGCTGCCTGCGTGGAGTTTGCACGTTCTTCCTGTGACCGCGTGGGTTTTCCGCGGGGTGCTCTGGTTTCCTCCCACATCTGTTTTTTACAAACCAACAGTTTAAACACCCATCCTCTCTTTCCCCCACCCACATGTCTCCCACCCCCATTACCTATGACCCCTAAAGCACCCCGCTGCTTCCCCCATCTTCATATACCTCACTCTCATCCCAAGTCCCATATTTCCTTTTATCCCCCCTCATTCCCTTCCCCTCTGCCCCCACTCATATCCCTCCATTTAGCTTTACATTTCACTCCTCTTCTTCTTTCCTTTTCCAAAACTTTGTTTGCTTTTCACCTCGAGCCGTTCTCAAATACTCCCCCCGTCCGACAATCACCAGTCCACCCACCCCCTCACCTGTCACATGCTGGTCTTTGTCCCACCATCACCTCTCTTTTCCAGCTCTCCACCCTCCCCACCCCCACCCACCCACCAAATACATCATTCTGAAGAGGAGTTCCAACCTGTAACATCATCTGCCCATTCTCTCCACAGATTCTGCCTGACTGAGTTCATCCGGCACTTTGCTCTAGATTCCAGCCCCTCCAGTTCCTTGTGTCTCTTCCTTTGATTGTCACCGGTTCACATTGCCACCCACATGGCATGAGGTGAAATTGCTCACACAATCCACTCTGCATTCGGAGATTGTCTGTTGGTTATTCCTGTCCGTGGATGCAAATTTAAGGGCCTGTCCCACTGTACGAGGTAATTCAAGAGTTCTCCCGAGTTTCCCCTGATTCGAACTCGGAGAATTACGGTAATAGCCGTTCGTAGGGACTTGGGGCTCTCGTGGACATTTTTCACAGTGCTGAAAAAACTTCACGAGCTTACCGCGTTTCCCGAGTTCCTGCCGTTAGCATTACGAGCTGCTACGAGACATCCACGAGCTCTGGCGTAGCCGCTACGTACATTCTACGTACTTCCCACGAGTTCGATTTTTTTAAAACTCGGGAGAGTTCTTGAATTACCTCGTACAGTGGGACAGGCCCTTTAGGGTGAATCTTTCCCTCATTAATCTATTGGCTCAGCAGTTCAGTAACTGTTTGCAAATCAGAGGCATCAGCATGGAAGCAACTCTTTGGTGCAACTCTTATCTAATCCACTTTATCTAATCTCCTAAAGATTTTCTACAATATAAAATCACCCCTCAGCCTCCTGCACTCCAAGGAATAAAGTCCCACCTTGCCCAATATCTTTCCATAGCTCTAACTCATCCCCTCGTGATTTTCAACACCTTTATAAGATCACTCCTCAACCTCCTGTGCTCAAGGGAATAAAGTCCTTGCCTGCCAAACCTCTCCCTACAGCTCAGCCCCTCAAGTCCTGGCAACATACTTTCTGGTTTAGTTTTGTTTAGAGATACAGCATAGAAACAGGCCCTTTGGCCCACCAGGTCCATGCCGACCAACAATTATCCATACATTAGTTCTATCCTACACATTTACAGAAGCCAATTAACCAACAAATCTGCACGTTTTTGGAATGTGGGAGGAAACGGGAGCACCCGAGGAAAATCCACGCGGTCCCAGGGAGAATGTACAAACTCTGTACAGACAGAATCAAACCATTAGTCAGGATCAAACTCTTGTCTCTGGCACTGTAAGGCAGTGATTCTACCGTAGCATCACTTTGCCACCCCTTCTCTTCACTCTTTCAAACTTAAATGACATCCTTCCGAGAGCAAGTACACAAAAAATAATAGGAAAGTAGTATCAGCTGCACGCTGGCCAAGGTAAATGAGCCCACATTCTCCCATGTCTTGGAGTCAAAGTCTATGAAAAGGACATAGTTCTTGCTAACAAATTATTATCAGCTGTATCATGGGGAAAATGCGAATAGACACTGTATATGGACTGAATGCAAATGAAGGAGCAGAGGGTATGCAGTATTATAGTTCACTTCACAGCAGATCTCAAAGCTTTCACTTTTCATTATGCAAGCTGCCCTCTGCTGCACATTTGGATACAATCCAGGCAAAGGCCTAGAGGGAATCCAACAACATTACTTGAGAATTTCATGTCTTCTGCCTGCTGCACAGTTAGATAATGTATCTGGAAAATTAATGGACTAATTTACAAACGTTCGAGATAGAGGAAGTAGATTAGCCGTTCTCAGATACAGGAGCAATGGCACAATCCTGTCATCGGCAATGTTAATCAAATGGAAAAGTGCATGCAGTGCAGTGCCTGGACATGCCAGCACAGAGAAATGAATGGTCTCCTGCGGCTGGCCATTGATTCTTTAGCATTTACATTCTGATGAATGTCCTTCGGTAACTTTGTATTCAGAAAGTAAAGATTTCCATTCCCATGGAGTGGAAATTTTTGTTGTGCTTTGGTGCCCTGGTGGCAGATATATTGTACCAAATGCAGGAGCCTGTATTGTTGATCAAAAGTTCATAAGTTCATAAGTTCTAGGAGCAGAATTAGGCCATCCGGCCCATCAAATCTACTGTGCTGTTGAATCATGGCTGATTGATCATTCCCTCTCAATCCCATTCTCTTGCCTTCTCCCCATAACTCCTGATACCAATACTAATTTCATTACATTAATAATTTAATTGGTCTGTCTGGAACATATGACAATAAAACACTCTTGACTCTCTTGACTTGACTCTTTACTCTAATCCAGAATCTGTCAATCTCAGCCTCAATAATACCTTTGGCAGCCTTTGAGGTGTGCCAGGACCAGCCTCTCGAAGTTAAATGGCCCTCTGTAAATTGCCCCTGTGTAGGAAGCGGGAAGTGGGATAATATGGTCGGTGGGTCGAAGGGCCTGTTTCCATGCCGTATCTGTAAACTAAATGAAACTAGACATTCTAAGTTACAGAGAAAGGTTGAACAAGTTAGGGCTTTATTCTTTGGAGCGCAGAAGGTTAAGGGGGGACTTGATAGAGGTTTTTAAAATGATGAGAGGGATAGACAGAGTTGACGTGGAAAAGCTTTTCCCACTGAGAGTAGGGAAGATTCAAACAAGGCGACATGACATGAGAATTAAGGGACTGAAGTTTAGGGGTAACATGAGGGGGAACTTCTTTACTCAGAGAGTGGTAGCTGTGTGGAATGAGCTTCCAGTGAAGGTGGTGGAGGCAGGTTTGTTTTTATCATTTAAAAATAAATTGGATAGTTATATGGATGGGAAGGGAATGGAGGGTTATGGTCTGAGCGCAGGTATATGGGACTAGGGGAGATTATGTGTTCGGCACGGACTAGAAGGGTCGAGATGGCCTGTTTCCGTGCTGTAATTGTTATATGGTTATATGGTTATTTCGCAAACTTGTTCACGACCATAATGAAGGACGTCACACCTGGGTCACTCCCTCATCTCCCCTCTCCCATCAGGCAAGAGGTACAGAAGTGTGAAAACGCATAGCTTCAGCTTCAGGGGCAGGTTCTTCCCAGCCGTTGTCAGGCAACTGAACCATCCTATCACCAACTAGAGAGCGGTCCGGACCTACCATCTACCTTAGTGGAGACACTCGGACTGATCTTTAATCAGTCCTTGCTGGATGTTATCTTGCACTAAACATTATTCCATTGATCCTGTATCTGTACACTGGGGATGGCTTGATTGTCACCATGTATTGTCTTCCCTCTGACTGGATATCACACAACAAAAAAAGCTTTTGACCGCACCTCAGTGCACGCGTCAATAATAATAAATTAAACTAAACTAAATTAAACTAAATTAAACTTCAGTCTGAAGAAGGGTCTCGACCTTAAACGTCACCCATTCCTTCTCTCCAGAGATGCTGCCTGGTCCGCTGAGTTACTCCAGCATATTGTGTCCATCTAAATTAAAAAAAACTCTGGGTCACTTTGGAAAGAATATCTTCACATCCCAAATCACCTGACTAGAACAAGAGCAAATCTCAGCAAACCAACACAAAGTTAAGTCTCTTAAATTTGCCTGTAAATGAAGCATGGTGACAACACTGTCATAAGTAACTGAGATTAATTATAGACTCATGATTTCTATGTAATTCTTCTTCATGCTCTGCGGTGTTTCTGGAGATGTTGCCTTGCTTTGACAGTGGGAAGTTGCTTTTGCTTGCTTCTTCTCCATTTTAAGTGAACAGGTTACTGGATAAACTGCTGCTGGGAGCAGTAAACATCATCCTGCCAGGCAGAGTATTGCCAATAGATACTCTATCTTTTAATTCATCAGTTGATCATGAGAGTCTCAGGCAAGCCTTGCTTGTTAATTGTTATTTAAAACGGTACGGTGACGCAGCGGTTAAATTGATATTAATCCTGATTTCCATAATCCACAAAAGTAACCAGAGATTCAGTTCCTCATTCACCCATCACTTAACATGCATCAACAGGGTGGCTCAGGGGCATAGCAGTGGAGTTACCGTCTTACATTGACAGAGATTCAATCCTGACGAAGGATGCTCTCTGTACGGAGTTTCTACGTTCTCCCTGTGACCATGTGGGTTTTCTCCAGGTGCTCCGGTTTTGTCCCACATTCCAAAGACATACAGGTTTGTAGGTTAATTGGCTTCAGTTAAATTGTAAAATATTGTCACAAGTGTGTCGGATAGTGCCAGTGAATGAGGTGATAATTGGCCCTTCGGTGGTCAAAGTGAGGTGCATTGTTGAATTCTTGCAATTTATGTGGTGACAATGTTCCTACTGAACTACTGGGAAAGGTGTTTAAAATGTAATTACAGATACAGAATGGAAAAAAGGTCCAGCTCATCAAGTCCACGCTGACCATCGATCACCAGTTCACACGATTCTATGTTTTCCCACCGCATCCATTCCCTACACATTAACTTTAGACTTTAGACTTTATCTATTATCTTAGACTATCATCCTCATTCCAGCTTAAAGCTTGTTGAATGGCAGAGCATGGTTACCGAGAGCAGACTGGGCGACTGTTTCGTTAAACGCCTGCACTCAGTCTGTCTTGGCCTACACCATCTTCTGGTTGTCAAACATTTTAACTCCCCTTCCCATTCCTCTACTGACCTTTCTATCCTGGGCCTCCATCACTGTCAGAGTGAGGCCACATGCAAATTGGAGGAACAACCAATTTCGCTTGGGCAGCTTACAACCCAGCGGTATGAATATTGCCTTCTCTAATTTCAAGTAACCCTTGAATTCCCCCGCTCTCTGTCCCTCCATCATCCTAGTCGTCTTACTAACTTCAGTTTTCTTATCCCTTCATTTTCACCTTCTCCACAGCCAACAACAGACCATTGTAGGCTCTTAGGCCATCGGTGCCATCTGCTTCCTTCTGTACCTTTTCATATCTCCAGTTTCCCTCTCCCCTGACTCTCAGTCTGAAGAAGGGTGTTGACCCAAAGCGTCACCTAGTCCTTTTCTACAAAGATGCTGCCTGACCCGCTGAGTTAAGGGCCGCTACAAGACATCCATAAAACTCCTACGGACCCGCTACGGACATTCTCCGAGTTCGAATCAGGGGAAAACACGGGAGAACTCTTGAATTACCCTGTACAGTGGGACAGGCCCTTTACTCCAGTTTTTTGTCTATCAGATGTTAGTTGGCAGCAGCTGAGGGCCAAGGAGGAAGAGAGCAAACCTCCTCTGATATCCTCAGTAGCATTGATGAATTCCCCGCGTGCATATTTTAAAAGGTGCCAAGGAATCACGGATCCAGGATTAATAGAAGCCACTGCCGCAGCAATTTGCTGGTTTATTTAATAATAATAATAATAATTTTTAATAGAAGCCGCTGCCGCAGAAATTTGCTGGTTTATTTAACAATAATAATAATAATTTTATTTATAGAGCACTTAAAAAAATTATTTGATGAGCATTCCACAAGAAAGTACTGAGGTAAGCAAAAAGCTTGTCCTCCAGAGAGAGTAATCTGAACTTTGAGAAAACACTAAAGAAAAGTAAATGTAAACTTGAAAAAAGGCAAGAACAATGGGACCAAACAGAGTTATATGGGATGGCAAATTACATGTCAAACCTAAAAAACCGTGCACTATTTCAAATGAAACCATGGTAGCAAGAACAATAAAGGTCACATCTCTGCAAGGTGCACAATTCCCATAGGTCTGCTGGATACAAGGACCAAGTTTCCTCTGAAGAGGAGTCCAGGGCATACAATAAGGGAGGAAGTCACTTAGAATTGACCTGAGGAAATCATTCTTCGCTCAGATGGTGGTGAATTTTTGAATTCCCCTTCCCCCGCAGTGTTGTGTAAGGATAGTCACTAATTTCCAAGGTCACCTGAGATTGATACATTTCTGGATATTCAGGCAATCAAAGACGTACAGGTTTGTGGGTTGACAAAAGTGCTGGAGAAACTCAGCGGGTGCAGCAGCATCTATGGAGCGAAGGAAATAGGCTTTTATGAAGGAACTGCAGATGATTTTCCAGCATCTGCAGTTCCTTCTTAAACAGGTTTGTGGGTTAATTGGCTTCTGTAAAAAATGAAAATTTGTCCCTAGTGTGTAGGATAGTATGGGGATCGCTGGTTGGTGCGGGCTCAGTGGGCTACAGGGTCTGTTTCCATGCTGTTTCTAAAATCCACAGTCTGAAGATAAAGTCAGTTACAGTTACCTTACCTTTAACAAGAAAGTTATAATGGATTATTTAATCTTTCAATCTATAACGTTTCTCAACTGAGACAGGCTTGTCAAATATAGAATTGCTCGGACAAACTTGTGTGCAAAGAAAGCCTCATTGGACCTTCAAAAGGAAAACTGATTAATGGACATTTCGTGGGAAGATCCTCTGAGTGACGGCTCTTACAGCTCATAGACCCATACAACACGGAAACAGGCCCTGCTACCCAACTTCACTTCACGCTGCCTCAGCAAGGCCACTAGCATAATCAAGAACCAATCTCACCCCGGCCACTCCCTCTTCTAAATTAAACTAAACTATAACAAAACTATTGTCCATGTTGATGAAGATGTCCCTTCTCTGCTACTCCCACATGGCCCATATCCCTCTAAGCCTTTCCTAACTCATGCTCCCTTTGCGATATCAGTCCTACTTTCTCATTTCATGATCCATAAAAGTAATCAGAGAATCAGTTCCTCATTCACCCATCACTTAACCTGCTTCAACAGGGTGGCACGGTGGCACAGCGGTAGAGTTGCAGCGCCAGAGACCTTGGTTCAATCTTGACTACCAGTGCAGTTTGTACGCTTTCCCTGTGACCTTTGTGGGTTTTCTCCAGGTGCTCCGCTTTCCTCCCGCACTCCAAAGACCTGCACGTTTGTAGGTTAATTTGGGTTCCGTATAAATTATAAATTGTCCCTAGTCTGTAGGATAGTTTTAGTATATGGGGTGATCACTGGTCAGTGTGGACTCAGTGGGCCAAAGGACATGTTACAGCGCTGTAGCTCTAAAGTCTAAGAGTCAAACAGAAGAATCATCGGCTACCTCAACACACCTTGCAACTGGGATGTATTTTAAAGCATTTAAGAGATGATAAGATTTTATTTTCCTCTCACAATGATTACAAACACAGACCTTTCATTCACCGCTGCTGGATTTTTCATTTGCAAAGGCATGGATAATAATCTTACTGAAAGTGTTTTGGCTTGCACAGGAATACTACACCTTGGGGGAGGTCTGACACTTGTAATTAAATAATTCTGAGCAGCAAAGAAAGTTATAAAAAATATATCCAAAATTGAAAAATCACAGCAGCCTCTTAAAGGGAAAACCATTCAACACAAAATTAGTCAAGTCTACAAGAGTGTGTTTAGTATTGCTCATCCAGGTTTATTCTCACCCTTCTTTAAGATTCACCGTTTTGAAATAATTCTCTGATAAAGATTATGCGTACATATGCAGCAAAGGTTGCAGTTTCGGACGATGCATTATGGTTTTCAGGGATTGTTTCCATTCTCACTGTACCGCACGTTCTATTCGCTAAACTCCGTCTCTGTATCATGAATCAGCTCCCATAATGTCGGCCATTTCTACCAATGGAAACAACATCAGATTCCACCTCCAAAGAGTCACAACATGCTGACATCCTTTCCCTCTTGCCGCACTTTACTTTCTTACTTTTTCTGTCTCGCCCATCCAGAGGCGGCGGGCGCGGTGATAGAGCTGCTACCTCACTGCGCCAGAGACCCAGGTTTGATCCTGACAATGTGGAGCATGCATATTCTTCCAGTGACTGCATGGGTTTTTTCTGGGCGCTCCAGTTTCCTAACACTTTCCAAAGATGTGCATGTTTGCAGGTTAATTGGCTTCTTTAAATAGTCCCTATCGCGTAGGATAGTGCTAGTGTATAACTAATTGTGGTCAGCGCGGTCTCGGTGGTACGATGACCTGTTCCCACACTGCATCTCTACACTAAACAAAATAATTCTGCTGTAAAGGTAACATTTGGCTTCATTCTGCTTTGCTGACCTTTATCATCATCTTCTGTTTCGATTCTTCCCCCAGATCTTCCTCTCATCACTGCTGGATAACAAAGGTTACTCTCATCCCCGATATTTGCTTTGAATGTCAAAACTGAACAATGTTTAATTGTCATGACCCGAACATTGCTGCAGCTTTACAGTCCCATTATGCAACAAATAAACTTACTTTTACTTTAGATTTTACTTTAGAGATAACAGCACGAAAACAGGCTCTTTGGCCCACCGAGTCCACACTGACCAGCAGTCGCCCTGTACACTAGCACTATCGTAAACACTAGTGACAATTTACAATTTTACTGAAGCCAATTAACCTACAAACCTGTACGTCTTTTGAGTGTGGGAGGAAGCCGGCGCACCCGGAGAAAACCCACGCGGTCAAGGGGAGAACGTGCAAACTCCGTACAGACAGCACCGGACTCAGGATTGAACACAGATCCCTAGCGCTGTAAGGCAGTAACTCCACCATTGAGCCATTGTACTGCTCTGAGCAATAAACAATAACAAAATTAAATATCAGTTTTACTCAGTTAACAGACTATAATAGTGCAGGCTAAAGTAGGCAGTGCAACCTTACAGAGAGTCATAGTCATGGAGTGATATAGTGTTAAAGCAGGTCCTTTGGTTCAACTTCCCCACACTGGCCAACATGTCCCATCTATATGAGCCCCACCTGCCTGCGTTTGCCCCATATCCCTCTAAACCTGTCTTTTTCCACGTACCAGTCTAATTGTTTCTGAAATGTTGCGATTATCCCTGCCCCAACTACCTCCTCTGGCAGCTCATTCCATACACCCACCACCCTTTGTGTGAAAAAGTTACCCCTCCGATTCCAATTAAATCTATCCCCCTTCTCCTTAAACCTACGTTGTCTGGTCCTCAATTCCCCTACTCTGGGCAAGAGACTCTGTGCGTATACCTGATCGATTCCTTTATATTTAATCAATTTTTAGTCCTCACTGCCATGAGTAATGAAGGCAAGCATACCATGTGTGTTCTTTACCATTCTATCAACTTGGAGCACTCTATCTAGTCACTGAAGGAACCATGGTGCAAGGTGGGACGGTGTCAGGGGGGGTAGCAGGATGGGACGGTGCAAGGCGTGGTAGCGGGGAGGTGCCACGGTGTCAGGGGGGGTAGCAGAGAGGTGGGACGGTGCAGGGAGGGGTAGCAGGGAGATGAGATATTGCAAGGATTGTAACATGGCATGGAGAGGTGGTGAAGTTAAAATCTGGTGCTTGAAAGGTGAAAGATGCAAGAGGTTGTAGCTGGGGAAAGGTACTGTAAGTCATGTAGGAAGGCAGTAACATAACAAGAGAGGATGTGAATTAGGGGACCAAGTGGAACAATCTATACAGATCATTTACAATCAAATAAAAAGCTGATTTTGAAGTGTGTGAGGTTCTGAAATTAAGCTGATATCAACAGCATATTGAAACTAGATATAATGCTTTGCTGCCAAAATACACACCCAGCTCCCATCACATGGTCGCATTGGTAACATTGCTATTACGAGTTTCTTAGGGTTGGGGTGGGTGGAAAGCAGATTTTGATTTTGATTTCTGGTTGAGAAATGTTCTCTTGCAGCTGCGTTTAAAATGTTCATAAATCCGAACCTACAACTTGCACCCGACAAATGATTGAAACAGAGCTGTCATTGCAAGAGAACCGCCGGACAATATCAATCCTGGAAAGCAGGAGGAATACCTTGTCTAGAAGTGTTGAGAGTTTGCTGCGAGTCAAGTACCTACAGACCCCTCTGGAGTACCGAGAAAGTGACACCCAAATGATATCCATGTAGCACAACATGATAAGAATGAATTGATTCAAAATTGCCATCTGCTCTCCTCACCTCAGTCTGTTCATTTTATATTAGGCAATTGTTTATCAATGCAAGCTTTGCTGTAAAGGGTATCATCTGTCACATGCCATTAATTTTGAACTATAAAAGCTACAGAAACCGTAATAACGCCACGGCTAAAGAATATCCTGCAGGCATTAATTGACAAGGTGGAAATTCATCTAATGGAGAGACTCGGTGGCTTTACATGAACCAATATGGCCCCCTAGTGACAGGCAATAACTTTGCAGTAAAAGTTCAATGGTGCTTTGATTGTCACATGTGTGAGGTGCAAGCACACAGTGAAATTATTTTCTTACAAACAGTATGGTGTTCCCATACCCAAGCACATCCCTGATTTGCAAATGTACAGAAATAGTCCACTGAAACCGCATGCAAGGGGCGCTGTGTTTTGGCTCCATTTTCAAAGTCCAGTTCGCACTCTAGTTGTTATGAGCGGTGCCCATTCCAAGCGAGCCCCAGGCTACTGCAGGCCTCCAGCCATTCAATCCTTTGAACATCCATATTATCAAGGCCTTTCATAAACAATCAAACATCATTGTATTCTTTGTATCCTGTCCATCACTACCCTTTAACTTTGGTTTTGCCCTTGGACTGATCCAGGATGGGGAGGAATCTGCCTACAGACAGGAAGTGACACAGCTGGCGTCCTGGTGCCATGGCAATAACCTGGAGCTCATTGCTCTTAAGACGGTGGAATTGATTATAGATTTTGGGAGAGCTCCCCCTCCACTCACCATCAACAACACCACAGTCACATCTGGAGTCATTTAAGTTCCTTGGAACCATCATCTCCAGGGAGCTTAAATGGGAGGCCACCGTCTACTCCACAGTCAACAAGGCCCAACAGAGGATGCTCTTCCTGCGGCAGCTGAGAAAACACAATCGGCCACAGGCAATGATGGTCCAGTTTTATACTACAATCATAGAGTCTGTCCTCACCTTCATCATGGTCTGGTTTGGCACAGCCACCAAGCACGACATCCGGAGGCTGCAGAGCATCGTTCGATCAGCCAAGAAGGTCGTTGGCTGCAATCTTCCCCCCATTGACGAACTGTACACTGCAAGGGCCAGGAAGCGAGCGGGTAAGATCACCTCTGACCCCCCTCACCCTGGCCACAAACACTTTGAAGCACTTCCCTCTGGAAGGCGACTCCCGACTGTCAAAGCTGCCACAGCCAAACATAAAAACAGTTTGAGCAGTAGCTCTACTCAACAGCCAAAAGTCTGCAGCCTCCTTTTGCTCTGGTATTTCATTTTAATCGTCACATGTTTAAATTATAATGTTTTATTTATAATTGTCTACTATATATCGTGTTGTTACTTGCGAGCAAAGCACCAGGGCAAATTCCATGTATGTATACATACTTGGCTAATAAAATGTATTCAACTCAATTCAATTTATACAGTCACTTCCCCGTCATTGAAAGCATTTCAAACAGCTCAAAGAAGCTTTGTTCAAAAAGAAATCTCCAATATATAGAATAAGACCAGGTATCTGGCATTCAAAAATCTATGTAGAGAGGCACATTTTAAAGAGAGATTAGCATTATGGAGGCATACAGCGTGGAAACAGGCCTTTTGGCCCAACTTGCCCATGCAAACCGACATGACGATTTATACAACACTAGTCCCACCTGCCTGCGTTTGGCCCATATCCTTCTATACCTATCCTATCCATGTTCTACGTTGATTATAGGTTGATCGGTGGAAACAAAGAACTGCAGATGATAATTTTTAATCAAAAAGACACAAATTGCTGGAGAAACTCAGAGGATCAGGCAGCATGTCTGGAGAACATGGATAGGTAACATGAAGTCTAGAGTCGGCACCCTGACAGAACCTGACAGAAGACACAAAGCATCGACTCATGCGACATTCAACATTCTACGGAATACAAGCATGTAACTGCAGATGCTGATTAATACACAAAAGGGCACAAAGTGCAGGAGTAACTCAGCAGGTCAGGCAGCATCTCTGGTAAACATGGATAGGTAACATTTTGGATCGAAATCGGAAATCAGGCTGACGAAGGGTCCCGACGCAAAACGTCACCTGCCCAAGTTCTCCAGAGATGCTGCCTGCCCTGCTAAGTTACCCCAGCATTGTATGTCCTTTTGTTTTTGAACATTCCACGCTCTTTGTTGACCCTTTGATAGCTTCATAAAAATCAAAAAAATTAATACAGAACTTAGGGCTCTATAGACACAAGGAATCTTGATAGAAAAACAGTGCTGGAGTAACTCAGCGGGTCTCTGAAGAACATGGAAAGACAACATCGATCCATGACTGACTATAGTAGGGGGTAGAGGGGTGGAAGAGAAGTGGGCGTGGGACAAAGCACTACATGGATATGGGTGAGGGTGGTTTTAATTGGCGGATGGGTGAACAGAGGACAAAGATGAAAATGAGATGAGAGACAGTAAGACAAGGAGTGAAGAGGCATGAATTGTGATGGAAGAGAAAGGGAAGTAGGTGGATGGGGACAGTGGGGGGTGGGGGAGGAGGGAATGTGAGGCGGGATAGTGGCAGAAATGGGTGTGCATCCAGGCAGCATTCAGGGGAGAGAGGTGGGAGAAGAAAGAAGGCGGGGGGGAAGAGGGAAGTGTAGGAGCACTATATGTTTACTCAAGATGGACACAAAGTGCTGGAATAACTCAGCGGGTCAGGCAGCATTACGGGAGAAAGAGAATAGGTAATGTTTCGGTTTGAGACCCTTCTTCAGACCTCTTCCTTTTCTCCAGCTTTTTGTGTCTACCTTCAAGTGTAAACCAGCATCTGCAGTTCCTTCCTACACATACAGTATGTTCTGGTACAGAAAAATCTTCTCTGCCTGAGAGTGCTGCTGAAAGATCTAAATCATAAAAAGAAAACTCTGAAATGCTTAAAATAATACTGGATCTTTCAAAGAAGGCAAATGTAAATGAAAGACCCAGTGTTGGCACAGATTCAGAGGAAGTATAAATGAAGTATCATACGTGGCGTGTATGATACCAGGAACGTAGTGATAATAAGATCTCAGATGTGAGACAAGGTAACTCCTAGGACGGCCCTTGGAATAAAGGAGCAACGCAGCGGTTTGCATTGCAGTATTTATCATTAGTGTCAGCCCAAGCAAGCAGTCCACCCAAAGCACCATTAATCATGTCTCCAGCTGAATAAAACATGGGTCCCTTTCTATATCATTTCCAAGAAGCAAATGTTTGATTATGATAGATGCTCCCCAGGTCACTGCACGCACCAGCTCTCCAATCAACTACTCGAATCGTTGCATCTATACTAATAATAAATAATTTGTTTACTTACGCAAAGTACAGTTGATAATGGATTTTTACACATATTTTGGCCTCTGTGCTTTTGTCTAGAGCGCAGCAGTTGAGAGTACTGAACAGTTTCTATTTCAGTAAGGTCAAGTTCTGAGGAAACGTCTGCCACTGATCAAACGTAATCTATTTTTACATTAGCAGGAAAACATGGTCATTCATCACCCCTGGACAATCCCATCTTAAAGTACTATTGCAAGATTTCATTTCCGAAACAAACATCAAGTGCCAGAATTTTGGCATGAATGCAAATTCATTGGAATAAGTGCTTAGTGAAATCTGTTAAAAACTCACACGATGACAGTCCCAAGTTACATACATTTAAAACAGTACAAAGCTCTCTGAAAGAACAACCCTGCGACAGGCTGGGGCTCGGCTGGACCGGGCGCCACTACAACATTCAACCAGTGCCACGGGGATTCAGAGACGGATCCGCACCGTCCTAAAGGACGTTCCTTTAGGAAGGAGATGAAGAGGAATTTCTTTAGCCAGAGGATGGTGAATCTGTGGAATTTTTTGCCACAGACGGCCATGGAGGCCAAGTAGATGGATACTATTTTTAAAGCAGAGATGAATGGATTCTTGATTAGTACGGGCGTCAGGGATTATGGAGAGAAGGCAGGGGAATGGGGTTGAGAAGGAAAGATAGATCAGCCGTTAATAAATGATGGAGTAGACCTGATGGGCCAAATGGCCTAATTCTGCTCATATTACTTATGACCTTATGACCATCCTCCCTCCGCTGAAGGATCAGGAAGGTATACATGGATGCCACAGCCACGTAAATGCAAATGTGTCAACATATGAGCCAGCAGGGGGTGGCATGGTGGTGGAGCGGCAGAGTTGCTGCCTTACGGCACCAGAGACTTGGGTTCGACCCAGACCACAGCTCCATCCACCCTCATTACCTAGACTCATTACCCTCGCAGTAGTGCGGCTGGTAGCACCGCTGCCTCACAGCACCAGAGACGGGTTTGATCCTGACCTTGATTGCTATCTGTGTGGAGTTTGCATGTTTTTCCTGCCGCTTCTCTCTTCCAGATCCCTTCCCTCCTCACCCCCTCCATGATCAGTGTGAAGAAGGGTCCCGACCCGAAACATCACCCATCCAAGTTCTCCAGAGATGCTGCGTGAACTGTTGAGTTACTTTGCAAGGGTTACTTGAAGTTAGAGAAATCAATATTCATCCCGCTGGGTTGTAAGCTGCCGAAGCAAAATATGAAGTGCTGCTCCTCCAACGTGGATGTTGCCTCACTCTGGCAGTGAAGGAGACCCAGGACAGAAAGGTCAGTACGGGAGTGGGAAGGGGAGTTCAAATGTTTGGCAACCGGGAGATCTCGTTGTGTTATTTTGACTCTCTCTCTGGTGTAATGGGAAGGAGAAAAAGTTGGGATATTATTTACTTAACATGTAATAAAGAGTTAGCAGTGACTTTACCAAGCCAATTGCCTCATCAATTTTATCAAGTATGGCACTGGTACAGTTTCAACTGTAAACCAGCATGAGCAGTTTATTAATTCTGTTGTAATGAAATGTCACATTGCTGCCACTGAACGTAAATGCCCACAGAATTGTATGAGGGTGACATTCATTATGATAACTCCCAGAAATCTGGAGCCAATGGAGAAGAACTATTGATGTTTTCACTCGAGTCACGATGTTGTTCCATTGTGACTGGTTCACGCTTGACAGTCAGTTGCAAAATGGTCTTTAATAGAATAAACATCGATTTCGTAGCACGTTAAAATTATACACATATAAATAGAAAATTATAATTTATTGAAAATTCAAAACATTTTCATCATCAGCCAAGGGGCGTAGATATCACAAACAATACGCACACATGTTTTTATGCGTATGGAATATTAAAGAGGACACTGAAGAATTAATGCAATGACTGAAGAGAATTACTGTAATGCTATATCAATAAACTATGCTTGAACCTCCATTTCATTATCTTTATTCTGTCATGTCTTTTATAATCTCCATAACTCGTTTCTTACACAACACAGATCTAATTTTGGCATTCCAACCAAGAGTAGAAAAATGCATCTGCCTGATGCTATATGTTACTTTTCCTTATGCATGAGGTTTCAGCATTGCTGGCAAAGCCAGCATTCACCTCTGAAGAAGGGTCTTGACCCAAAACATCACCCATTCCTTTTCTCCAGAAATGCTGCCTGACCTACTGAGTTACTCCAGCTTTTCCGGTCTAACAACAATCAAATTGAAGGCCTTTCACTAATTGACTGTCGAAAAGTGTTAGTGAGGTACATTTGTTGAGGTCCCAAGGTGTAGATGATCATTGCGTTGTTCGTGAGGCAGTGGGGAATACGATCCAAAATAGAAGGGACTGTTGATGCTATAATCTTGAACAAAAATACAAATTGGCAAGTGCTGAGTGGATAGACACAAAGTGCAGGAGTAACTCATGGGTCAGGCAGCATCTCTGGAGAAAAAAGATGAGAGGCGTTTCGGGTTGGGACCTGTATTCATACTGAAAGAAGGGGTGTGTGTTAAAGAGCTGGAGGCAAGAAAAGGTGTATCCGCGCAGCACAGTGACGCAGCGCCAGAGACCGGGTTCAATTCTGACTACGGGCATTGGCTGTACTGAGTTTGTACGTTCTCCGTTACCTATCTATGTTACTCCAGCACTTTGTGTCTATTTTTTTCAAATGAAACCCTTTGAACTCATGACATATACCCGTGGCCAATTTTCATCATTTCACATACAGACGGCACAGCGGTAAAGTTGGTGTCTTACAGCGCCACTGTTTTGATCGTGATCTTGGGTGCTGTCTGTACATTGGGTGAGTTTGTACATTTTCCCCGTGACTGCGTGAGTTTTTCCTGGTTGCTCTGGTTTCCTCCCACACTCCAAAGACGTATAGGTTTGTAGGTTAATTGGCTTTGGTAAAATTTGCAAATTGTCCCTAGTGTGTAGGATTGTGCTAGTATCCGGGGATCGCTGATCTCTAAACTAAACTAAAAGCTTTTCAATGTATCTAGGTACACGTGACAATAATAAACAAACAATCCTGTACAAAGAATATTCCAAAGTGGTTTAAAGCCAGTCACATCTAAAGTGTTATCATCACAATTACCTCAGCAGCCAACTTGCACAAGTCAAGGACAGGGCAGTTAATGAGATTTGGTTATATTGGTCAATGGATAAATAAGGCCAGGGCTCCAGGGAGAGAACTCAAGGTCCCGAGGAGCCGTGCGCGCGTCGGGAGTGTCCCGGGTAGCTGCGCGAGTCCGATCCACCTGCTGAATGCGCCTCGGTATACCCGACTCACCCCACAGGCTTCCCAGACAACTGCAGTGAAGCCTGTCTGGGCCGAAGGAGCCTCAGCGGCGTCAGAGATGGGTGCCTCGGGAGCAGCATGAGCCTCGACATAATTGGCAGTGGGGCCTTGGGGGCAGCGTGAGCCTCAGTGGCAGCATGAGCCTGGGCAGCAGTGGGACCTCGTGGCAGCAGGATCTTTTGTGGCGATGGTGCCCTGCGTTCATTTGTTTGTTCATTTGTTCCGGTGAAGGCGCTGTGCACACGGCAGCCATCCAACAATCGCCTTTTACTTTCAAGTTTTCGTGTACCTTGATGTGTGTTGTGACTGTCGGCAGACCAATTTCCCAGAAGGCAATGGCAATCCTTGGGTACAATGTTACAATTTCCCATGTAGGTTCTATGTTCAACTAACATATGAGATTTTGGACAAGGGCTGGAACGTACAAGCTTCTTACCCTGAGACAAGATTGGCACTCACTGAGCCATTATCAGCTATGCAGATATTTTCCATTAAGGAACAAGCATGTCAAAATTAGTATTTTCTCTAAATAAGAATAGAAATAAATGGTCTACAAATACAACATAAACAACACTTTATATGCTTCTTGGGCAGCTTACGACAATGGTATGAACATTGACCTCCATTTTTAGAGAACTTACCAACAACCCCCTCCTCCTCCCAAATCCCCTCCGTTTTCCCTCCTCTCTTCCCTGTGCCCCATTTCTCCCACTATTCCGCCTCCTCGATTCCTTTCCTTCCTCAAGCCTCTTTTCTCTTTATCTCACAGACCTTGGTCTTCATTTCATCGCTTGCCTTTGTCCACCCAGCTGCCAATCCAACACCCCTACCCTGCATCCACCTATCACTTGCCTGGCTTTGTCCCAACCTCCTCCACCTTACTTCTAGCTTTCTCCCCCCTATTACGATCAGTTTGAAGAAGGCCCCCATCACAAAACGTTGCCTATTCATATGCTGCCTGGCCCGCTGAGTTACTCCTGCACTTTGTGTCTTTTTTTTTTGTAAACAAGCATCTGCAGTTCCTTGTGTCCACAATTAGAGCAGTTCTTCCCCCAGACTAATTACCCACCTTTCAGATAGTACACACGAGGCAGAATAATCCATATAAACAGTGTTTTAATGGTAAGATTTATGATGATTTTATCGATTACAATTTCAATTTAAAACATAAAATCCAGATTGACTTCAAAGTGAAATTTAATATAAAAGTTGAAAATTCTAACTGTTTCCGATATAAAGCGGTCAAATTTATTGAGGTGCGAGTTTACATAATGACTTGATTTGCGCTGTTTACCAAAATCCTGAAAGCTGCTGAATATGGTTGCCAGTGTCCAAATATCTAGGTTGAAGATTAAGTGTTCTTTAGATAAATGAAGCAGCTAGTTCCTTAGCTGATTCTGAATTTATCTTCCACTAGCAATTGTGAAACCTACAATTGCAAATCCTATTGAACAGTAGATTCTTATCTTTCCTTATCTATTCAGCGCTGCGTCTGATTAAAAACTTATGCTCTGTTTGCCTAATCTGATCGTAAAATTCCACCTCCGATCAACAAAATATTTTAATTTGCTGGATCTACGTGCGCCATTAATTACATATTTCCCAAAGTCAAATCGCAACGTAGTGACTGACCTTGCTGCTGTTTAGAAGGCAAGCTCTGGAACAGCCTTCCAAGGAACTCATTTTGACCTTTAAGTATAAATAATATTTGACAAAGAAAGATTTTATGGGAATGAGGGCTTTGTAAAAAAGGCTAACATTTAGCGCTCATCTCTGTCCTTGTGAAGGTATGTGAAGAGGAAAAAAATAGTTAAGACCAAAGCTGGATCCTTGAAGACTGAAACAGGTGAATTTATTATGGGGAACAAGGAAATGGCAGATGAGTTGAACAGGTACTTTGGATCTGTCTTCACTAAGGAGGACACAAACAATCTTCCTGATGTACTAGTGGCCAGAGGATCTGTAGTGATGGAGGAACTGAAGGAAACCCACATTAGGCAGGAAATGGTGTTAGGTAGACTGATGCAGCCGCCTTAGTCTAGTTTATTTTGGAGATACAGCGTGGAAACAGGCCCCTTGGCCCATCGAGTCTGCGCTGATCATCCATCACCCATTCACATTAGTTCTATCCTACACCCAAGGGAAAATTCACTGAAGCCAGTTAACCTACAAACCTGTATGGCTTTGGAGTGTGGGAGGAAACGGGAGCACCCAGAGAAATCCAAGCGATCACAGGAAGAACATACAAATTCCGTACAAACAGCACCCGCAGTCAGGAACAAACCCGCGTCTCTTTCGCTGTAGGGCAGCAACGCTACCGCTGCGCCACTGTCTGTGTCGCCCTATATTTGGTCATTGTGATAATGATGACACAATGCTCCGTCTGCCAACAACTCAATGAATGCAAATAACTTTGAAAACATTCGAAGTACAAGCTCTTTGTTATTTCAGATTCTGAGCCAAGTTATGCAGCAGAGAGGTAGGTTTTAATCATTATTTGCAGGACCTTTTTTTTGTAGACAAATAGTTGCCGGCAAACAACTTCAATGAATATACGTGTCATGTGGCTGTTACCCAAAACAATGGCGTTTAACGTTTTAGTGGTGAAGGTATGGTGTACTGGAGCGTACCTTCACAAATAAACACTGATTATATGTAATTAATGCTAATTAATAAAGTAGCAATGAGAATTATTGTAAGGCCATAGACTACAATCAAATGTTAACATGATGTCAGCTGTATAATTGACTCCATCTACATTTCACGCTGCCTCGGCAAGGCCACCAGCATAATTAAGGATAAATCTCACTCCCTCTTCTCCCCTCTCTCATCAGGCAAGAGGTACAGAAGTGTGCAAACACACATCTCCAGATTCAGGGACAGTTTCTTCCCAGCTGTTATCAGGCAACTGAACCATCCTATCACCAACTAGCGAGTGGTCCTGACCTACCATCAGTGGTCCCGACCTATCATTGGAGACCCTTGGACTATCTTTAATCGGACTACACTGGACTTTATCTTGCACTAAATGTTATTCCCTTTGTCCTGTATCTTTACACTGTGTATGGCTCGATTGTAATCATGTGGAGTCTTTCAGTCTGAAGAAGGACCCCGAATCAAAACATCATCCATCCTTTTTCTCCAGAGATGCTGTCCGACCCGCTGAGTTACACCAGCTTCTTCTTCTCTTCTTAAGCCCTTTGCTCCTCTAGGGAGCATAGGCCATTGACAAATGTCCTCCACCTCACTCGGTCGTTGGCAGTTCTTTTGAGATCTCCGTTGAGCCCACTCTCAGACATTTCTGTCTAGACACCTCTTCTCCAGCTGTTCCTGGGGCGACCTCTTTTCCTTTTCCCTTGGGGGTTCCATTTCAGGGCTTGCCGGGTGATGTTTGTGGCAGTTTCCTGAGACTATGTCCAATCCAACTCCATTTTCCCTTCGAGTTTGTAAGTCAATGGGCGCCTGTCTTGTTCTTTTCCTCAAGCACTTTGTGTCTATCTTTGGTATAAACCAGCATTTGCAGTGCCTTGTTTCTACTGTAATCTTTAGGAGACAAGTACGTGAATAGGAAAGGTTTCTGGGGATATTGGCGTAATGGGACTAGCTCAGGATAGCATGGATGAGCTGGGCCGAAGGACCCATTTCTGTGCTGTATGATTTCATAAATTGCAGTGGAGTGAAACCTTAGCTATCAAAATGGAATCTGATACAATAACGTGTTATTGTTTCTTCAAGGTTGATTTCTTTTCTGAAAGGCTATCAAATAGATCCCATAATATTATATCATACACATAAATGAAGGGGAGGAAGTGTTGCAAGCATTAAAGTTCATTCTCCTGAAACTGTACTGAAAATTAAATCAGTTAAATGCGGAAAGGGATTTTTTATGACAAGGCATTAGTCAACTTGAAGTAATTACAGGATTGAACTGTTATCCTTGTACATAATTCACCACAGGGCTATAGTAATTCTACAAACACTTCATTATATGAATTCACAGTAATGTAAATAAGAATTTATTTTATAGATAAATTGTTGTATTTTTATATTTTATAGGTAATAAATTAGCCAAGTTTGTGTGACAAAATGGTCTTAACTTTTGCTTGCAAATATATATTTCTTAAGCACAGACACAAATATGTAATCAGCCAAAGGTAAATGTTTAAAGGGCTTTTTTTTAAAGATATAATGGAGTCCATTACTACAAACTGTACTATTTTAACTTTTGTCATTCAACAAAAAGCCTAACTACAGATAAGTATTTATTGGTGGGTTTCCTCAAAGCTGCATATATGGCTGAAGGTGGTAGGGTATGGTGTGTGTTCATTGTCATGTGTATTACGGTACAGTGAAAAGATTTTGTTCGCATGCTGTCCAATTGAGTTGAGTTGAGTTACTCCAACACCAAGTGCTGGAGTAACTCAACGGGTCAGGCAGCATCTCTGGAGAACATGGATAGGCGACATTTTGGGTTGTGACTTTTCTTCAGACCAGCGTTTCGGGTTAAGATTCTTCTTCATAATTAAATCAGATCACACTATACACGAGTATAATCAGGCCACATACAAGTCAAGTGAAGGCTGTCTTTCTCTTAGCCAAGAAGTCATAAGTTAATAATTCAAATCGTTTACATAGCAAGGCATTTTAATGAAAAATAGTAGCCCATAATATTAGAAACAAGGAACTGCAGATAGACACAAAGTGCTGGAGTAACTCAGCAGCACAGGCAGCATCTCTGGAGAAAAAGGATGGCTGATGCTTCGGGTCGGGACCCCTCTGCACCAAACGTCACCTATCCATATTCTCCAGTCATTTGAAATTATTAAAACTTAAAATGTGACTGCTCTCATTCCTCATTAATTATATATTTATATATTCACTAACTTCAACCAAAATATCTCTTTGGTACAAGTAGGGTAGAAACCAAGAACCTATTCCCAGGGTGGAATTTTTTTTTTTTTTTAATAAAACCGCCCCTAACCCCCACAATGTTAGCTGTTAATGAAAATGGAAAAATTTGATTAAAACTGATATTTTTTTAATCGCGATTTTTAAAATGTAAATGAGATTCGCAATCCCGCTGTGACGTCGAACACTGCTGACGGGCAGGGCAAGTAGAAAAGTGGTTTAAAAAGTGTTTCTTGTCAAGTTTAAAATGTCAATAACTAGTTAAATATAACATCAATCCGAACGAAACTTGTTTCTTTTACATCCCAGTACAATGGTGAGTAAGGCGGGCCAAAAAATGTAGTGCTATCGTGTACCGTTTTGGAGGGGTTTTGAAATATCGCGTGGCGCACGCGTACATACAAACAAACAAGATGAGAGTTTTAGTAATATATAGATTGCACGGCAAGGTTTTCCACCTAAAATTAGGGGTGGCTGGAGCACACAGCCATGGGTGGTGATGGGGGCAGATATAATTGTGGCATTTAAAAGGCTTTTAGATAGGTACATTGATGTGCAGGGAAATGGAGGGATATGGGTCACATGCAGGCAATGAAGATTAATGTAACCTGCCATCATGTTCAGCACAGACATTCGGGGCCGAAGGGCCTATTCCTGTGCTGTACTGTTCTAGGCTCTATAAGCTCAGTGAAAATATTATACACACGTTTTACTAAGTAAATATATAATTGAAATTGTAGAAATGGATGACTATTGCAAAGGTTCATCATGAACAAGAATCTTCAGTGACCAAAGAGCTCCATTGGAAGTGTGGAATTGGAAACTAGAAAATTACCCTTAGGTGAGCTCAGCCCAAATAGTGTGAGACCACAATCAAAAGACGTGCTGTGTGATATAGCACAAGTTATAAAATCCAAGGCAGGGATGCACTAATAAGAGTTTCATGCCTCAGTATGAGGGTTATATTTAGAAAAGCTGTTGCCGTTGGACTCTATAGTTTGTAAACGAGTCATTTTCCTTTATTGATCACACTTTACTTGCAGTCCTTGTCAATTAATTTCCAGGATTCAAAGAGAGAAACATAGTCATTCTCTCACATTATCATCCTTCACCACACCGAGCATGAAATTCACAATGAAACTGAACTGCAGTCTTTTTGCTTTATTGTGTGGACATTTACTCTCACAGTGCAAAGCATTTCCAGATAACAGCAAATTTCAAACATTTGAAACCAAACCCAATTTGTAGCCTGCGGCTACAGGGTCATAGAAGTGTAATACTTCAGAAAGAATAAAACACTGCACATGGTTGGCAAGAAATTTGAAAGGAAAGGTTAATGTTTCAGATGGATAACTTCACCAGTTTGGAGGACGGAGTATGGTGTTTCTACGTCCTCCCCCTGACCTGCGTGGTTTTTCTCCAGTCGTGCCGGCTGGTAAGCTAATTGGCTTGGTAAACCTGTAAATTATCTCTAATATGTGTAGGATAATGTTAGTGCGCGGGGATCACTGGTTGATGTGGACTCGGTGGGCCAAAGTGCCTGTTTCCGCACTGTAAACTAGCAATTAACTCCACAGATTCACCACAGATTCACCACCCTCTGACTAAAGAAACTCTTCTACTATAAATTGCTCATTTCGAGCACTTTCAGAATTTACAACTTTATTTACATGTAAGCATCAGTATTTCCATAAAAGCACCATCAAGTACCTTTCACCAATTGATGTAGTAACAAGACCCATGAAAACACATTAAACATATGGATACAGCGATGTGCCGGAGTATATTGGCTTGGTTGTAAGCAGCTTACAAGATGCAGGTTCCCTGTGATAGAATGAAGGGGGATACATGGCACAGAAGGAGACAAATGCACAAAAGCATAAACTACCGCATGCAATTTTCAATCTCCCTTCTTTGTCTCGTTATTTTAGTTTAGTTTAGAGATACAGCACAGAAACAGGCCCTTTGCCCCACCGAGTCTGATCCCCGTTCACCAGCACTATTCTACACACGAGGGACAATTTACAATCTTTACTGAAGCCAATTAATCTACAAGAAAGAGATTAGTTAAAACAAATGTAGGTCCCTTGCAGTCAGAAACAGGGGAGTTGATCATGGGGAACAAGGATATGGCGGACCAATTGAATAACTACTTTGGTTCCGTCTTCACTAAGGAAGACATACATAATTTGCCGGAAATAGCAGGGGACCGCGGGTCAAAGGAGTTGGAGGAATTGAGTGAAATCCAGGTTAGCCGGGAAGTGGTGTTGGGTAAATTGAATGGATTAAAGGCCGATAAATCCCCAGGGCCAGATAGCTGCATCCCAGAGTACTTAAGGAAGTAGCTCCAGAAATAGTGGATGCATTAGTAATAATCTTTCAAAACTCTTTGGATTCTGGAGTAGTTCCTGAAGATTGGTGGGTAGCAAACGTAACCCCACTTTTTAAAGAAGGGAGGGAGAGAGAAAATGGGGAATTACAGACCAGTTAGTCTAACATCGGTAGTGGGGAAACTGCTAGAGTCAGTTATTAAAGATGGGATAGCAGCACATTTGGAAAGTGGTGAAATCATTGGACAAAGTCAGCATGGATTTACGAAAGGTAAATCATGTCTGACGAATCTTATAGAATTTTTCGAGGATGCAACTAGTAGCGTGGATAGGGGAGAACCAGTGGATGTGGTGTATCTGGACTTCCAGAAGGCTTTCGACAAGGTCCCACATAAGAAATTAGTATACAAACTTAAAGCACAAGGCATTGGGGGTTCAGTATTGATGTGGATAGAGAACTGGCTGGCAAACAGGAAGCAAAGAGTAGGAGTAAACGGGTCCTTTTCACAATGGTAGGCAGTGACTAGTGGGGTACCCCAAGGCTCAGTACTGGGACCCCAGCTATTTACAATATATATTAATGATCTGGATGAGGGAATTGAAGGCAATATCTCCAAGTTTGCGGATGACACTAAGCTGGGGGGCAGTGTTAGCTGTGAGGAGGATGCTAGGAGACTGCAGGGTGACTTAGATAGGCTGGGTGAGTGGGCAAATGTTTGGCAGATGCAGTATAATGTGGATAAATGTGAGGTTATCCATTTTGGTGGCAAAAAACAGGAAAGCAGACTATTATCTAAATGGTGGCCGATTGGGAAAGGGGGAGATGCAGCGAGACCTGGGTGTCATGGTACACCAGTCATTGAAGGTAGGCATGCAGGTGCAGCAGCAGTAAAGAAAGCGAATGGTATGTTAGCTTTCATTGCAAAAGGATTTGAGTATAGGAGCAGAGAGGTTCTACTGCAGTTGTACAGGGTCTTGGTGAGACCACACCTGGAGTATTGCGTACAGCTTTGGTCTCCAAATCTGAGGAAGGACATTATTGCCATAGAGGGAGTGCAGAGACGGTTCACCAGACTGATTCCTGGGATGTCAGGACTGTCTTATGAAGAAAGACTGGATAGACTTGGCTTATACTCTCTAGAATTTAGAAGATTGAGAGGGGATCTTATAGAAACTTACAAAATTCTTAAGGGGTTGGACAGGCAGAGAGTGGTGAATCTCTGGAACTCTCTGCCACAGAGGGTAGTTGAGGCCAGTTCATTGGCTATATTTAAGAGGGAGTTAGATGTGGCCCTTGTGGCTAAAGAATCAGGGGGGTATGGAGAGAAGGCAGGTACGGGATACTGAGTTGGATGATCAGCCATGATCATATTGAATGGCGGTGCAGGCTCGAAGGGCCGAATGGCCTACTCCTGCACCTAATTTCTATGTTTCTATGTTTCTAAGCCTGTACGTCTTTGGAGTGTGGGAGGAAACCGGAGCACCCGGAGAAAACCCACAAACTATGTCGAGACAACACGTGTAGTCAGGATCGAATCCGGGTCACTGACGCTGTAAGGCAGCAACTTTACCGCTGCTCCACCGTTCCGCCCTAAATGCCCAATTAGAAATGTCCAACACTAGAGGACAGAGCTACAAGGTGAGAGGGGGAAAGTTTAATGGAGAGGTGCGGGGCATGTTTTTTTTACACAGAGAGTGGTGGGAGCCAGGAGCACATTGCCAGGGATGGTAGTGGATACAATAGTGGGGTTTAAGAGGTTTTTAGATGGGCACGTGGAATTGCAGGGAGTAGAGGGATATGGATCATGTGCAGGCAGATGACATTAGTTTAATTTAGCATCATGTTCGGCACAAACATTGTGGGCTGAAGGGCCCGTTCCTGCGCCCTACTGTTGTATGCTCTATGTTGTAACTGGAAACTCCCAACTTCTGTCCTCAAGTTGTGCTGGATGTGCTGATGTGAAGTGGTAAACTGCACCTTGTCACAATGAACCAAGCCGAAGCAAAGCACGGGAGAGAAAAAACATTGTCTTGGGCATCGGGCAGTGAGGACACGACTGTAACATTGATAAGAAAGATGGATTGGCTGCACTTTGCAATGGACCAGAGTCAGACTTGTCGGGCATGTCGTTAACTTCATTTATTCAGTCAAGAGATAATGCTCATCATTTGAACGCCAGCATGTTTCATATTTCTAATTGCCTCTGAACTGAGTTATGAATCGATCACATCGGTAGGTATAGAATGATAGAGTTTAGATGAGGTAAAGATGGCTGATGTTATATTCCATTCCATCTCCCTGCATCTAATCTAACCCATCAGGATTTTATGTATTTTGGTTGTCCCCTCTTATTTTTCTAAATTCCAACAAATATAAGCCAGTTGACCTAAGATCTCCAAATACATCAATCCTGCCGTCAAAATACTGAAGTAACTCAGCGAGTCGGGCAGCATCTCTGCAGAAAAGGAATGTGTGACGTTTTCGGGCTGAGACTGAAAGACAGGGGAGATGGGAAACTAGAGGTATGAAAAGGTACAAAAAATGAAAGGTACGAAAAGAACAAATGAAAGCCAACAACGATGATCTCGGAAAGGTGGAGCCCACAATGGTCCATTGTTGGCTGCGGAAAAGGTGATAGCGAGTGGATACAAACAGTGAAACTAAGCAGGACGACAGTGAAACGAGTGGGATGACTAGGGTGGGGGAGGGCCAGAACCCAGCGGTATGAACAATGATTTCTCTAATTTCAGGTATTCACGCATTCTCTCTCTCCCGTCCATCTCCCACCCTAGTCATCATTATTCCAGTTTCACTGCCTCCTGCTTAGTTTTGCTGTTTGTATCCAGAGTATTCAAAGAAAGAGCATAGACTGATAGACAGTAATTTTCTTTATCATACAGTTTCAATTTTCATTTCAAATGCCCCTGAAACTGTAATCAATTCAGAAGTGTAGAAACAAGGAACTGTCGATGCTGGTTTACAGTCTCAACCCAAAACGTAGCCTATCCCGTTTGAAGAAGGGTCCCACCCCGAAACGAAGTCCGAAGAAAGGTCCAGACCTGAAACATCACTTATCCCAGTCTGAAGAAGGGTTACAACCCAAAAAGTCACCTATCCATGCTCTCCAGGGATACTCCCAGACTCATTGAATTACTCCAGCACTTTGTGTCATCAATGCAGTAGTCCCTGTCTAAACCTCAAAGTCAAGCACAATACAACCCAGAAACACATCCACTCACATTTCTGAATAACTCCTAGCCACAGTTTTCCTTAAACAAGTCAAAGAAGAAATGATTTCTAATTCCATAACTCCCAGCTGCTTTGCTACAATTCCTTTCAACATTACCTACACCGTGCAAGGAGATTAGAGTAATCTGTGCGCTAAATAATTGATCCATTAGTAGCATAATCTCTTGTTTAGTAAATTAATTGAACGATAAGGTCATTAAAGCTATGAAACCAGTTGGTCTCACTCTCTCTTAAATTTCCTGCTGGATAAGAAAATCAAATTCGAAAATCAAATTTGAATCATATTTCATAATTTAATTTTCCGCATTGTAGATGTGCTCCCTCTCATTCATCAGAAACTGATAGTCACGATGTAGTGGAATTTGTTCCATTTGTTTAGAGCCCTGGGAGCTTTAACAGTGTTTGCTCAACTATAAAGAGAGATGTCCAATTGCAACTCTTGGGGAATAAGAGACTTACAATATTCAATGGGTTTTAAATTGAATCAGCCGCACAAGCTATAAAATGAATTTTGGTGAGTGAGAAAAAAAATTTAAGAAGTGCTTTCAAACATCATCAATAGGCTCTCTTTCTGTGTCCACTAAATATGTATATTTTAATTTAGTTTAGTGAGGCAGCTAAGAAACAGGCCCTTTGGCCGACCAAGCTGACCATCGATCAACCATTCACACGAGTTCTATCTTATCCCTCTTTCTCACCCACTCCCTATCATACATTAGGGGCAATTTCACTGAGGCCAATTAGTCAAACTGAGGCAAACTATCTGTTCCAACCATCTGCCTAACAAACGACCCCCCCCCCCCCCCCCCCCCCCACACACACCTTTGCCTGTGTCCACCTATTATTTGCCACGTTTTGGCTTGCCTCTCCTCTCTTTCTTCCCTCCCTCCTCCCCCCACAATCAGTCTGAAGAAGGGTCCCGACCCGAAACGTCACCTATACACATTCTCCAGAGATGCTGCCTGACTGCTGAGTTATTCCAGCATTTGGTGTAGCCTTCATCAGAACATTGCCTGGACGGGAGGAGATTAGTTATGGGAAAAGATTGGATAGGCTGCATCTACAAACCCACAGGACTTTTGAATGTGGGAGGAAACCGGAGCACCTGGAGGAAACCCACACAGTCACAGGGTGAAAGTACAAACCCCAAACAGACAGCATCCGAGGTCAGGATCGAAACCCAGTCTCTGGTGCAGTGAAGCAGCAGCTCTACCAGCTGGAACGCTGTAAGTGCAGATTTATAAGCTAATAGGTGACACAAGGTCAGCAGCTCCAGCTGAACTCAACTACATACTCCCCCAGCCCACCGATCACCCTTGCTCGGTTGGCAATACCCTTGCATCAAAGTCAACCGATAATGGCTTCAGACCCCCTACTCCAGAGACTTGTCCAAAACTCCAGGCCTATTCCCCAGCGCGGTGTTCTGTTTTGTTCCTGCCTATTCCTTGGTGATATAGGTGAAATTCTTAGGTGAAATATCCTGGTATAAACTCAACTTAAAGCATTGACAATATCCTTATCATCGTAGCCTATCTTCATCCCCAAATCAAATCCATTTACGGGAGCTTACACTGTGCGTCTGTAAATTGCCCCCAGCGTAATGGAAGTGGATGTGAAAGTGAGGCAACATAGAACTTGTATGAATGGGTGATCGATGGTGAGCGTGGACCCCAGGACCTGCATCCGTTTGTATCTCAAAACTAAATTAAATTACTTGAATCTTTTGTCTGAAGAATCTGGCACATTTGCCTTCATCAGTCCTAGCCAGCACCACAAGGGGAGCCACGAGGAAGACACTGCGCATGTCCACAACTGGCCCTGGTGTTCTCAGCCGCCGAGTCCTGCGCCCCGATTTGGTGCCGTAGCCCTCATGCCAAGAAGCTGGATGCTGCGGACTGTCTCCGGATGCCTACGAGCCACCCCAGTAAACCAACTGCCCGTCCTCGCTGGAATCGCCCCGGCCAACATCAGGCGAGAAGCAGCCACACTGGCCCTCTCTCGAAAGACACAGACCAGTGAATCCCACCTCCTCCATCAGATCGTCACAGAGACACCACGACGTGTGCGCCTCAAGTCACGGCGCCCCTTTGCCACGCAAGCCCAAGAGCTGCTCTGCACAACACCGGTTGCCATTTCTAAGGCCGCCTGGGTCAAGACGAGATGGAGAGACCAGTAGAAGTCAGCGGAACCATCTCTGCTACACCATTACATCGTTGACCCCATGGACGCCCCTGGCCAAGACCTGTCCCGAAAGCAGTGGACAACCCTCAACCGCTTGGGGACAGGCGTTGGGCGCTATAGAGGTGGGGCCTCGTGGACAGCGCCTCCTGCAGGTGTGAGGACCCAACACAGACCGTGAAGCACATAGTCACCAGTTGCCCCAAACACCGGCCACCGAATGGTGAACAAGATCTGATTGACCTGGACGATGACATGTTGGCCTGGCTCGCCTCAACGGAGCAGCAGGTCTAAAAGACATATGACAGAAGAAGTCAGAGTATTGAGTATAGACGTTGGGAGATCATGTCGCAGTTACCGTATTTCCCGGCAATGAAGACGCACTCCCATTGAGACAGAGACAGAGAGAGAGAGAGGGAGAGAGAGAGCCCGGGACGGAGCAGCCAGCCTTCCGCCCAGTAACTACATGCCAACCACTTTTGCGCCTGTGCCGAAGGACACCGTGGCTGGTTGGCGGGCGGGCCGGCAGAAGGAGCTGAGGTGGCGGCCAGTACCGCTGTCCAGTCCCAGCGGTCGCTCGCAGCCACCCGAGCTACCACTCTCACCGGCCACAATGCGATGGCCCACGCCCGGAGCGCCGCGGCAATGGTGAGTGAGTGAGTTGCTGCCATGATCTCCGACCCCCTCCTTCTCAACACTCCTGCCCTCCCCGCAACTTTACCCCTGGCGGCCCAGCCAAGTTTGCAACTTTGTGCAGCACAGGCCATGCTGACCCAGGCTGGACTCCCCACATGCTGTGGAAAGGAACTCTTCCCCCCCCACCGCCCAGCGGCGCTGTCCTTTTACAGCCGCTTCCCAGTTCACACAGTTCCAGGGTCGAAGGCGTGGCAGGTTCCGAGGAGCAGTTGCTACGAAACATAGAAACATAGAAACATAGAAAATAGGTGCAGGAGTAGGCCATTCGGCCCTTCAAGCCTGCACCGTCATTCAATATGATCATGGCTGATCATCCAACTCAATATCCTGTACCTGCCTTCTCTCCATACCCCCTGATCCCTTTAGCCACAAGGGCCACATCTAATTCCCTCTTAAATATAGCCAATGAACTGGCCTCAACTACCTTCTGTGGCAGAGAATTCCACAGATTCACCACTCTATGTGTGAAAAATGTTTTTCTCATCTCGGTCCTAAAAGATTTCCCCCTTATCCTTAAACTGTGACCCCTTGTTCTGGACATCCCCAACATCGGGAACAATCTTCCTGCATCTAGCCTGTCCAACCCCTTAAGAATGTTGTAAGTTTCTATAAGATCCCCCCTCATTGCTCGGCCTAACCTTCGGCCTCCTAGACGCAGGTAAATTTTTCGGGCATTATTTTAAAGTAAAAAATAGAGTAAAAAATCGTGTTTTGGAGACTAGGAAATATGGTATATAGGGTTTTGGTGAGGACACATTTAGAGCATTGTGTTCAGTTCTGGGCACCATGTTATAGGAAAAATGTTGTTCAGCTTTAAAGGGTGCAGAGAAAATTTACAAGGTTGTGGCCAGAACTCGAGTGTCTGAGCTATAGGGAGAGGTTGAGCAGGCTGGAACTCTATTCCTTGGAGTGCAGGAGGATGAGGGGTGATCTTATACAGGTGTACAAAATCATGAGTGGAATAGATCGGGTAGACGCACAGAGTCTCTTCCTCAGAGCAGGGGAATCGAGAACCAGAGAACATAGGTTTAAGGTGACGGAGGAAAGGTTTAATAGGAACCTGAGGGGTACCTTCTTACACAAAGGGTGGAGGGTGTATGAAGCGATCTGCCGGAGTAGGTAATTGAGGCAGGTACTATCGCACCGTTTAAGAAACATTTGGACAGATACATTGATAGGATAGGTTTACAGGGATATGAGCCCAATGCAGGAAGGTGGAACAAGTGCATGTTGGTTGGTGAGTGTGGGCTAATTGGGCCGTAAGGCCTGTTTCCACACCGTATGACTATGACTCTAAGAAAGGAAATCAGAGCCATCACAATTTATTTTCTGGAGGAGATTGCAAGGGAAAATGAGATTGAGCAATTTCTTCTTCTATGAACCCCAAATTTCCCAGTGGAAATCTCTACAGATTAACTCAGTCCAAAGGCGGCATTTAAATCTCATTTTACACTTTTATGCAAAGGGTGGTGGGTGTATGCAATGAGCAGCAGAAGGAAGTAGTTGAGACAGATACTATCACAATGTTTAAGAGTCATTTAGACAGATACACGGATAGGACAGGGTTAGAGGGATAAGGGACAAATGCAGGCAGGTGGCATTAGTGTAGATGGGGCATGTTGGCTGGTGTGGGCATGTTTCCATGCTGTAAGACTGTAAGGCTCTATGACTAGGCTGTAATTGGGGAATTCTCTATTATCAGTGCCATCCTTTTGAAGACATAGCAGCCAAAAGGCATGTCTTGATGTATCTGGAATTTAAAAATGCCATGGAATAATATGTTCTTGCCATCTCCTGCATGATAATCCCCTTTCCAGAATCAGCTGAATCCATTAGAAATAGATGAACCAGGTCAGAAAGATAGATCTTGCATTTATGTGGCATCTCAAAATGTTTCAAGGTAATTTCCAACGAGTTAATTATTTTTCAACTGGAAAGTCTTCTACTGATGTAAACTTACACATTGTTCTAATGGATCACCAGTACTAACCCACAAAAAAACAAACATCGAACCCGGATTCGATCCCGACTACAGGTGCTGTCTGTGCAGAGTTTGTATGTTCTCCCCGTGACCTGCGTGGGTTTTCACCGAGATCTTCGGTTTCCTCCCACGATCTAAAGACGTACAGGATTGTAGGTTAATTGGCTTGGTATAAGTGTAAATTGTCCCCAGTGTGTGTAGGATAGTGTTAATGTGCGGGGATCGCTGGTCGGCGCGGACTCGGTGAGCCGATGGGCCTATTTCCGCGCTGTATCTGTAAACTAAACTAAAAATAAGAAAGAATAAGGAAGGGTCAAAATGTTTTGGGTAAGCAATCGACAGAGAGATAATGAGAAAGATTTTGAAAAACTTAGATAAAGACATGATACACGGTAATTAATAGACAAGCAGAAAGGAGCAAGTAAACACAAGACTGAAAAACAGGTTACACAAAAAAAGCTGGAGAAACTCAGCGGGTGCAGCAGCATCTATGGAGCGAGGGAAATAGGCAACGTTTCGGGCCGAAACCCTTCTTCAGACCTTAAAGACTGAAAAACAGGCCTGACCCGAAACGTTGCCTGTCCTTTCCCTTCACAGATGCTACTTGATCCACTGAGTTAAGGGGCTGTCCCACTGCGGCGACCTAATCCGCGAGTTAAGAAGGGTGTCTTCGACCTTCAAGCTCGAGGGCACTCGCCTGGAAAACCTCAAGCTCGACCGTCAGCGATGAAACCGCGAGCTGGATCGACCGACCGCACACGCACACACAAACACATCGCAAAGGTGGAGGCCAGGGAAAGTGGGGGAGCGCTGTCTGAAACTCACACCCACGATGAAGAGGAAGGTAAAAGACGGCTGCATAGTGTACGGCAAATCCTTTAGAGAGCGCGCGGAGGGGGGGGGGGGGGAGGAAAGAAAGGGAGAGAAGGGGGGGAGGAGGGGGGGGTGAGGGGGGGGGAAGAAGGAGTGGACACACTTTTAAGAAGTCAGACAACATTTATTAAAGTTTAGCGGGCATTTTATTTACCGGTCGCTTTTCCTTGATCCTGAAAACTCCAAAGAGCCAATTAAAATGCCCGGTCAGCGAAGGAGATTGCCTACGGCTGCCCTCGACTGCCTGTAACTACATAGTGACCCCACTCCACTGCACTACGAGTTCAAACAAACCATGCCGACCAATTTGTACTCGCGGAAAATGTTTCAACATGCTGAAAAAATTTCCTCGTCCAAACTGAGGCCACGAGTATTCGGGAACTTCCCTCGAGCATGAAGGAGAGTTCCAGTGACCTCATAGGACCTCCTTGGACCACCTGTCCACAATGCTACGAGTTTTAAGTCGAGGGCAAATTCGTCTAAACTCGTAGATTAGGTTGCCACAGTGGGACAGCCCCTTTACTGCAGCACTCTGTGCTCTACAGGAAGGAGCAAGCTACAGAGCAAGAAAGCAGCAAGTGTTTTTATCACTCTTGTCCATAAGCAATGTTAAAAGAGATTAAGTGGTGCAGCCTCTGAAAGTTTACCGAATCTGCAGTCACGATACGTGTTGCACTAGTAAATAAAAACCATATTCAACTGAATGCTTCCTTGAGGTCCTCTAAAACACATGCCGTATAAATAAATTAGTAGCAAATGCATTTGTCTTCGAAAGACAGAGTCTCCTCAGAGCATTCCTCGCCTGTGCATGTCGAAATCTGTGAACCGTAATGTTTCGGTAGCGAGGGTATATATTTTCATTATCAAATCTGAAGATGGGCGACATTAGAAATCCACAGAGCTTCATAATTCCATGTCACTGCAGCATAATCTAACATCATGCAAATAGATCTAAATTCATCTCCTGTGCTATTCCACCTCCAACCATTGCAGCCTACAGTTATACTTTACCTTTTGAATTTTCAATTTCCATTTGCTATATCAGATTTGAGTTTCTACATTGTCTTGTGGATATAACCAACCTGGGAATGTAAGCTTCTGGGAGGTTTATTTGGTACATGTACATTTTTCATCTTCAGTCATTTCAGTCATGCATTTGAAACATGTATTCCACCTGCAAAATAAAGTTCAGCCATGCATTCTGAATAAATTAGGGGGGTGGGGGGGGGTGGGGTGGAGAGCTGTTGCAATGAGAGGGGAGTGATATTTTGTTTCCATTAGTGGGAGAGCCGAGGACCCAGGGCCGCAGCCTCAGAATAAAAGAATGTAGCTTTAGAAAGGAGATGAGGAGGAATTTCTTAATCAGAGGGTGGTGAATCTGTGGAATTCATTGCCACAGATGGCTGTGGAGGTCAAGTCATTAGAACATTTTAAGGCAGAGATTGACAGATTCTTGATTAGTACGGGTGTCTGTGGTTACGGGGGGAAGGCAGGAGAATGGGGTTGAGAGGGAAGGATAGATCTGCCATGGAATGGTGGAGTAGACTTGATGGGCTGAATGGCCTAATTCTGCTCCTAAAACCTATGAACTTATAAAGTTATGAAAATAGAGAAATTCTGTACAATAAAGTTTCCCACATGCTAACAAACGTCTCTTTAGCAGAAAAGCTGACGTGCTGAAAGATGTTACCAGCGTCCATAAACACGAGAACAGCACAGGAATAGGCCCTTCAGCCCACCATGAAGGGCCACAGCCAGCCCTTCGGCCCATCTGTGCCGACCAGGCGTGATGCACAACCAGATTTAATAAATTTACTAATTGGGCGGCACGGTGGCGCAGCAGTAGAGTTGCTGCCTTACAGCGCCAACAGAGACGAGCTCAATCCTGATTATGGGTGCGGCCTAAACAGAGATTGTACATTCTCCCTGTGACCGCATGGGCTTTCTCTGGGTGCTCCGGTTTCCTCCCACATCTAAAAGACGTACAGGTTTGTAGATTAATTGGCATTTGTAAAAATTGTAGATTGTCACTAGTGTGTAGGAAAGTGTTTGTGTACAGGGATAGCTGGTCGGCGTGGACTGAGTGAGCTAAAGGGCCTGTTTCCACACTGTATCACTAAACTAAATTAAAAATTCCCACCTTGGGAAAAGGTTGACTGTCCACCCTACCCATGTCTCTCATCATTTTATAAACTTCTATCAAATGCAACAATACATAAAAGAGGGAAGTTATGTGTTTAGAGGTTTAGAGGTCCATTAAGTCCATGCTGAGCATTGATCACCCATTCACACAAGTTCAACCCTGCACCCACTCTCTAAACACCAGGGACAAATTTACAGAGGGCCAAATAACTGACAAACCTGCACGTCTTTGGGATGTGGTAAGAAACCAGGCACCTGTAGTCAGGATCGAACCAGGGCCTCTGGCGCTGTAACTCTACCACTGTGCCACCTTGCTGCAAAAATGTCAAAGAATAGAGGGCTTAGCTTTACAGAGAGAGGCGAAGTTTAAAGGAGACACTTGGAGCAAGTCTTTTTACACAGAGGCTGGTGGGTGCCTGGAATGCAATGTCATTATCTTCACCAAAACGTTTTAATTTTAGCAATGCTGTTTTCTTTCAGTTGCTCATTCATTCTTGAAGTGTTTTTTCTCCAACAATAAGAGGCTATTTGCAGCTTCTTTTGTGAAGACAGACCCCGAAAATGTGTTTTGTTTTGCTCCTATTTCCTTATTTTGTATCCTAATTTCGTTCATCCTAGTTTCCAAGAGAACCACACAAACATTTGCTAATCTTGCTCTTTTTTTTTCACATCTACAGAATAACAAATGGCAATCTATCTTTTATCACAGGTCCACAGAGATTGCACAAAGGAAAATTCAAATCTAATTGAGAGAAATTTGTATAGAAAACGGTATCTTTTATCTGTCGATGTTTGAAGGGTTCGAATTACAGAATGCACTTTTCATTATCTGGCAAACCCACTTAGATATTTTATTCTGCTCCAAAGAGAATTACGTTGTTATTTTTATATCAATCAGTATAATTATGTTAATCATAGGTCGATAATGTGACAAGAAGATAATTTACGTCTTATTCATTTATTCATTATATTGTGTAACCATTAACATTAAATGCAAAAATGTTTTTTTTTAAATTCCTGTCAATGGCTCAGTTGGTAAAGAGACACAGAGAGTTAGTTTAACTTTTGGTAATCCAATCCAAAACATTCGATCAAACAGCCCAATCTCCGGTGCAACCCGTTCCACCTTAATTCCTCTGCCCGTGATGATTTTGAACCAAATCTCCTCTCAGCCATCGCGTCTCCTAAAAGACATTCTCCAGCATTGCAACTAAAGCTCCAGATCGCAGGGCTGTTCCATGAAATGGACACAAAATGCTGGAGTAACTCAGCCAGGACAGGCAGCATCCCCGGAGAGAAGGAATGGGTGATGTTTCAGGTCGAGACCCTTCTTCAGACCGAAGAAGGGGCTCGATCCGAATTGTCGCCCACTGCTTGTCCCGGCTGAGTTACTCCAGCATTTTGTGTCTATTTCTTTGTACAGCCCTGACAATGCTAAATCTTTCCTGGCATTAGTCATCTAAGCTAGTATCTGTTATTTGGGACATGACAAATTTTGTTTGATAATGAATGACCTTGGGACATTTTTCCGGTTTAAATTGTTGCAGTCACAAGCTGTTAATGTGTCAGGTCAGGCTAGTAATAATCATGTGATCTGTTTTGTAGTGGTTATCAAACTGTAGTAAAGAACCAAACAAGCCTCATTCTGTGCTCCAACCTTCATTCTGAACACTACTACATGGCTTTTGTTGCGAGAGTATCCATTTAGTCAAATTAAAATGGGTATAAAAAGGTTAAGTGACAGGTCAAATGGCTCACGGTTCACATATAGAGTAGCCGCAATCCACAGTTAGATTTCCATTTTCATATATCAGCTCCCTCAGTCATCTTAGAGATAAGCTCGTCTGAAAGATATTTCCATAAACCTGAGACAGATTGTGGAGTGGTTATCTTGCAGTTAGGGGCAGAATTAATCTGCTGATCAAATAAAATTTATATTTGCACATTTTATTTACCAACACCTCTCAGAAGCGATCTGGAATTATGCAACCCACCTGCCAAATCCCTCCATGCATGTCCGCACAACGCCATGTAATTCAAGGTGTAGCCTCAATTTGCGACGCCATTTCTCAGTGAAATTTCTCATAAATAGATGTCCGCATTCATGAGGCAGATTGCAGAATGGTTATTTTGCAGTTCAGGCCAGAATTAATTTGCCGAACTTCACATAAAATTCACCAGTGCACATGCTTGGTCTTTGGCCTACTGAGGAAAAGAGTGCTTATAAACCAAGACCAGAGAGTTGGCACCAACGGTGTACAAGCCCGCATTAATTCCCATCCCCCTGTCTGCTTTGGAGGTGAGGTCACCTCGGAGTATCAAGATCAAGATCAAGAGATCAAGAGACATTTATTGTCACTTGCACCAATTGGTACAGTGAAATCTGGGGTCACCATACAGACATACGAATAAAAAAAGAACAAAACACGATAGTATTTTAACAAGAGTCAAGAGTCAAGAGTCCATAAACATCCCCTGCACAGCGGAATCAAAATTTCTTACTGTGAGGGAAGGCCAAAAGTTCAGTCATCCTACTCTTTGATGTTCTTGATGTACACCCTTGGTCGGGGCCTCCCGAGCCCTCCGCAGCCCTCCGCAGTCACCGCTACGGGTGGCCCGATGCTCAGGCCCTCTCGCCGGGATGATGGAACTCCGACGTCGGAACGGGAGAACAACCTCAGCGGCTTGGACCTACGAATTGGCCACTTCCTACTGGAGTCCGCGGCTCCTGAAGTCCACAGGCCGTGCCAAGCGGAGACCCATGCTGGCGGCCCTCAGCAAAGGGCCCCAGGGCACTGCAATGTTGAAGTTAGCACCGCATGCACTGGAAGCCCTTCAAACCACAGCCCCGTGATATTGTTGCAGCAGGCCCAGCACTCCGGAGCTTCAAACAGCGATCCCAGGTGAGGCATCGCGATGTATCCATCGCTACGCCACCGCTGCTGGAGCTCTGGTCCGGTCCCCGGCAGGAAAGGCCGCGCCTATTCAGTTGGTAGGCCGTGAGGACGCGACTCGGAGATAGTCACATCCTCGCCAGGAGGCGACTGGGAGACGGGTTCCCCCTTACCCTACCCCTCTCTCACATAGAAAAACTAATTAGAGTTCTGGATGTAGCCCAGTCCATCACACAGACCAGCCTCCCCTCCTATCTACATCTACACCATGTAGAAAGCAATCTTTAGACTTTAGAGATACAGCATGGTAACAAGCCCTTCAGCCCATCGAACCACGCCATGAATCCACGCTAACCAGAGATGATCTGATAAAGGTAATGCTATAATGCTGTAATACTATATTCAGCACTGGTATATTTCTCTCTGCACTACTTGTGCTTGCATATGGCTTGATTATACTCGTGTACAGTATTTTGACTGAATGGCTTGCAAACAAAGCTTTTCACTGTATCTTCAGACCGAGAGTCAGGGAAGAGGGAAAGAAGAGGTATGAAAAGGTACAGAACAAATCAGAGCCAGCACTGATGACTCAGGAAAGGCCCATCCTCCGTCCATCCGCTACCCTGGTTTCACTGTTCACATCACTTCATTCTTACCTCTTCTACAGCCCACAATGGACCATTGTGGGCTCCACCTTGGTCATCGGTGCTGGCTCCGAATTATTCTGTACCTTTTCATACCTGTAGTTTCCCTCTCCCCTGACTCGCAGTCTGAAGAAGGGTCTCAACCCGAAACATCACATATCTATTTTCTCCAGAGATGCTGCCTGACCTGCTGAATTACGTTTTGTGTCTACAAAATAAAAAAATGGGATCAGTGTGGGATTAGTATAAATGAGTAGTTGACTGTAGAGTAGACTCAGTGGGCTGAAGGGCCTGTTTCCGTTACGTTACATTACAGAAGCTCCCAGCGAGTCTCAACCATACCTCGACTTCAGGCCTGGCTCGCCCGCCACGGAACCGGGAACCAATCCGACGCTCATCTCCTGCTTGACCCTGAGGACTGGGAGTTGGGGAGGAGGGAGGAGGAAGTTGGCAACGGCGGCAGACGTTGGGCAATGAGTATTTTCAAGATGGCGGCAAACGGAGGAGAGGATCCATGTCGCCAGGACAACGGGCCTTTAAGGCCAAAATAAAAATGCACTCTTAAGAACTTCTAACCTTTGTGGGCACCAGATACATGTACTTAGTTTTGGTGAAGTCTACTACTACACTACAATCATTGCACTTTTGTACTTATCTATAATTGTGCTTATCTATAGTATGATTTTACTGGGTATGCAAAACAAAGAATTTCACAGTACTTAGGTACATGTGGCTATAAAGTATCATCTTCATCATCATTATTTTTTCGTACAGAGAAATCTGTCTTTATTCTCTACCACTGAAATGTATGATGAGTACAGGCATGATGAGTACAGTTAATGGCTAATGCACTCACTTGACTTTAACATTTAAAACTAAAGATTAATTTATTCACCAAGCTTAGTGCTTTATATTCTCCATAAATATCCGTCTGACTTTTTAAAAACCCCAAGTTGCTTTTGTAAACAGCACGGAAAAAAGGTTAATACCCTCATGTATATAATCTATCTTATTCAGCCACATAAATGGGTTGTAATTACTTATCAAGATAGGCATTTAAAGCCTCCTCTACATATTTCCCCCCCTTTGATAGTTTAATAGAGTGAACGAGACTCACAGACCAAGCACTTTCAGGAACTTGTGCAGGAAAGAACTGCAGATGCTGCTTTAAATCAAAGGTTGACACGAAATGCTGGAGTAACTCGTTGGGACAGGCAGCATCTCTGGAGAGAAGGAATGGGTGATGTTTCGGGTTGAGTCTGTAGAAGGGTCTTGATCCGAAACGTCACCCATTCCTTCTCTCCAAAGGTGCCTGTCCCGCTGAGTTACTCCAGCATTTTGTGTCTACTTTCAGGAACTTAGTGGATGTCACAATTTATGTACAATCTAAAACCTGTCAATCTATCAATGCGCCAGGTGCCCTGTTTCCCTTTTTAAAAAGTCAATTTTGGAAGTAAACCCAATTGAAGTGCAGTGTTAGACAGAACAACCATTCTTGTACAAAAAAGTAAATCTGAATAATTTTGATTATAATTACACAATGTGAGCATGAGCAGCAGGTGAAACCCAGAATGTGTACTGACACTTTAGACTTTAGAAATAGAGCGCCAGAAACAGGCCCTTCATCCCACCGAGTCCGCGCCGACTAGCAATCACCACATACATTGGCACTATCCTACACACTAGGGACGATTTACAATTTTCACTGAAGCCAATTAGCCTACAAACCTCAGTGTTCAAGAAGGAACTGCAGATGCTGGAAAATCGAAGGTACACAAAAATGCTGGAGAAACTCAGCGGGTGCAACAGCATCTATGGAGCGAAGGAAATCCTGCATCTCATAGAACCTACAAACCTCTATGTCTTTGGAAGCCGGAGGAAACCGGAACACCCAGAGAAATCCAACGCGGTGACATGGAGAACGTACAAATTAAATACATACAGTAACCATAGTCAGGATTGAACCCGGGTCTCTGGTGCTGTAAGGCAGCAACTCTACTGCTGTGCCACCGTGCCGCCCCTCTAAAGAGGCTTTCTGAACAGATGATCACTACCTGCCCACCTTGCTATACCTTCCTGCATCTCATAGAATTGTAAAAATGTACAGCACAGAAATGAACACTTTCAAGCCTTCTCATACATGGCAATGATGATGCCAATCTGCACCAATCAAAAATACCTGCGTTTATCTGGCACAGATAGGATGGACAGTCAGAACCTCTCCCCATCATGGAAAAGTCAACCACTTGGAGCTATATCTTTGAGAGAGGGGAAGAAACTGTCCCAGAATCCAGAGGTATACTCCAGTCTGAAGAAGGGTCCTGAACCAAAACGTCCCCCATCCATGATCTCCAGAGATTCTGCCTGACCCGCTGTTGATACAGCACTTTGTGTCTTAAAAAAAAGACTCAAACATTACTATTCCTGGGGTAAACAGAAAAAGCTGGAGTAAATCAGCGGGTCGGGCAGCATCTCTGGGAAGAAAGGAATAGGTGATGTTTCAGGTCGTGACCCTTCTTCAGACAGAAAATGCTGGAGTAATTCAGTGGCACAGGTAGCGTCTCTGGAGAAAAATAATTTGTTGCACGTTGGGTCGAGACCCTTATTCAGACAGAAGAAGGGATTCGACCTGAAACATCACCTATTCCTTCGCTGGGACAGTTCTGGGACAGTTTCTTTCCCTCTCTCCAGCATTTTGCGTCTATCTTGGTGTAAACCAGCATCTGCTGTTCCTTCTTACTACCTTTTCTGGGGGTTGCCTGAAATGGGCAATTACTTTAAAAAAACAGAAAATATCTGCTCATTTGCCTGACTTGGCATGGTAATAAGTTCAGCTCCCCTTGGAGGATATCTCTTCCATGAAATAGATACAGACCCAATATTACTCAGTTCCAAGAACAGAGCATGCCGGCCAAGTCTCTCGATTGGGAAGATTGTGCTGATATTACAGGCACAAAATTATGGATTTTTGTGTCACTGAAAATTTTCAATCAAGGAAAGGAGGTTTGATCACTGCAGCCTAATGAGGGAGTAATGCACCAATATCTTCAGGCTATTTTGCTTTCTTGGATACAGTTTGCATAATGGTTCAGGCATTTTCTCACAGAATGTTGAGCTGCAGATCCCAGATCCGCCACTGAGTTAGACTCTTAGTCCCATTCTGTTCAGCTCAGTTGCCCAGATCTTTGAAAGAATTAATCAAAAACATTTTATTTTTAATAGCATGCACATCTAAAAAAAAAACTACAACCTTAACCTAGTTCATAAGACATGGCGCCGCAGTGGTAGAGTTGCTGCTTTACAGTTTTTTTCTGTACGGAGTTTGTACGTTCTCCCCATGACCTGCGTGAATTTCCTTCAGGAGCTCTAGTTTCCTCCCACATTCCAAAGACGTACAGGTTTGTAGGATAATTGGCTTGGTAAAATTGTAAATTGTCACTAGGGTGGTGTTAGTGTGCGGGGATCGCTGGTCGGCACAGACTCGATGGGCCGAAGGACCTGTTTCTGTGCTGTATCTCTAAACTAAACTAAATTAAACTAAATTAGGCCATTGGGCCCATCAAGTCTACTCTGGCATCTTTCCCACTCAACCTCCATTGCCCATTCTTCTCCATGTAACCGTTGACACCCATACTAATCCTGACACTAAGTTGGTTTATTTCCAATTAACTAAGCTAATGGCTCAGAAGGAAAGTAGCAGATCAAGAAGTGAGGAGTGAAGAATGTTTCATTTGTCTTATGTAATGAAACTGAACTATTCAATTCTTAGAAAAAAGGAACTGCAGATGCTAATTTACAAAGAAAAAGAGACACAAAGTGCTGGGAGTAATTCAGAGAGTCAGGCAGCATCTCAGGAGATGCTGCCTGACCGGAAATATGTCCTATCCATGTTCTCCAGAGTTGCTGCCAGGCCCGCTGAGTTACTCCAGCACTTTGTGTCTTTGTTTAACAATGAAATTCTTACAGGCGGCTCTGAACTTCCATCTACCTCATTGGAATCCTATGATCTATCTTCAATTGGACTTTACTGAATTTTATCTTGCACTAAATGTTATACCTTTATCCTATATCTGTACACTGTGGATGGCTTGATAGTAATCATGTATTGTCTTTTCACTGACTGGATAGCACGCAGCAAAAAAGCTTTTCACTGTAACTCAGTACACATGGCAATAATAAACTAAACTAAACTCGCAGCTGCATAACAGGTCTGTAAACACAGTGCTCAATAGATAACATAATCATAGGACAAATTAAAAATAAGCACAATTAAAAAAGAACAATATTAGTGCAAAAGAAAATAAAAGTCCCTAGTGAAACCAAGACAGTTCGTAGTTCGAAGTTTAATTGGTACTTGTGTTCAATAGCCTTGTGGTTGTTGGGAAAGTAGCGGTTGGCATGGAAACCTACTTTGTCCAGCTTCATCACATGGTTTCCCCATTGAAATGGCAGTGTACAAGTTCAATTGGTTCACATTGACGTCAGGATGAGCTTGAACACCACAGATACTTTGGTGGGACTTGTAACCAACGCAACAGACTGTGGTAGAAATGTGGAGCCTGGTGTTTTGGGTAAGCAGGTAAACGTTACAAATCGAATCAAAGTTGGTTGTCGGACTTTCTTTTTTTTTTCGCAATTAGTAATCTGTGTTTTTCTGTTTTGTTCTCAGAGTTTAAAATTGTGAACTGTATTTTGGCCTCTGTTGCAATTTGCATTCTGATCGGGTCTGGAATTATCTGCAGCCTCTCCTATATCAGGAGACGAAGGTAAATATTACGTGAGAAACCAGTTCAAGGTCATTTTGACGTCAGTTCAAGATCATGTCATATTTAGACATTGGTCCCAATAGATTTTATTTGATCGTGCAGCACAGAATAGTTAAATAAACATGATCGCCATTCAGCTCACTAGAGGGATGCTGCACAGAAACTTTAATACATTAACCAGGAGTGTTTCACACAGTCACTATTACAAAGAACATTTTAAAGGAAATATCTTCTGAGGAGGAATATGTTTAATTCCCTTCCTTTGCACAGTAAGTATGTAATAGAATTTGTTTGATAAATGTGGCATTTTTAATCACTGGACCTGTTGTGTGACTTTTACAGTATTTCATTTATAAAGAGGTGACTTTAGTTTTTAAGGTAGGAATTAATTGGCAAAAACCTACGGCATTCTGCTTTAAGTGCTCAGATCACAGCATTATTTCAGGGCACTTTAACCCACTGCAGAATTACTTTCGTTGGCAGCCTTCAAAGTATACTCCTCTCTCCTGATCGATTTTAATAAATTATTTCCTAATAGCATTGTGAAGCACTGCTTTACAAGCTGTTACATCATTCTTCATCAATCGCTGCTACGTTCTAAAATAGAAATGAGAGGCAGCACACAGACTTTTAAAGGGAAAGATTGTAGCAGCATTAGAAGGTACCACTGGAAACCATCAGGTTAAAGATAGACACAAAGTGCTGGAGTAATTCAGCAGGTCAGGCAGCGTCTCTGGAGAAAAAGGATGGTTGACATTTCGGGTCAGACTGGTTAATGCACTCTGTAATTTTTAAATATTGACAAATTCTCCATTTGTTATAGAGTAATCGAGTTGTACAGCACAGACATAGGTTAACGTACCTGATATATATTAAAATTATGAGAGGCATGGACAGAGCACAGTCAGAATGTGTTTGGAAATGTCAAAGAGTGGAGAGCACATCTTTCAGATGAGATGAGCAAAATTTAAAGGATATCTGTAGCGCACATTTTGTTTTTACACAGAGGGTGGTGGCTGCCTGGAATGCCCTGCCAGGGGTGATGTTTGGAGGCAGAGACGATAGTGGCATTTAAGAGGTTTTTGGATAGGCACATGGATGTACAAGGAATGGAGGGTATGGGTTTTCCGGTGGCGGCGTGAAGGCTCGTCAGCAGCGGCCTCTGCAGTCTGTCCGGATTATTTTCTGTCTATGTTTTTATGTAGTTTTGTTTATTTTTTGTGGGCAATGTTGTGGGGGGGGGGGGGGGGTGGGGGTGGGGGGTAAACTTTTAAATCTCTCCCTGCACGGGAGACCCGACCATTTCCCGTAAAACCGTTGTCGTTGGGGCTGCAACGAGGAGCGGCCTCCAACAGGGGCAGAAAACTTGGTGGACGACTCACCGTCGCCGCGGGTGGGCAGGCCGAGTCCGGATCGGGTGGAGCGGTGGAGGAGCGCTGCTGCTGCTGCTGCTGCTGCCGCTGCTGCGGCCCGACCGGAGAGTCGGAGGCTTCAACGGCAGGTCTGTGGACAATATCCCTGCGGGTCCCTGGAGGGAGACCGCTTTAGGGCTCTCGCAACGGCAACTTCTACCCCAAAGTTGCGGGGTTCGAAGAGCTCCTGGAGCGGGGCCTTACAGCATCTGGCGCGTGGAATGGCCGCGGGACTCTCAAGCGAACGCCGGGGGCTCTAACATCAAGACCCGGTGTGCGACCTTGCACCACCCGTCTTTATGGCCGCGGGACAATCGCCATCGCCAGATGGGGGCTTTGACTTGACTCTGAAAGGACCTTGGGGGGGGGGGCCCAAGAGTACAGCAAGAGATAAGTTTATTTGGCATTCCATCACATCATGTGTTGTTTATTCCTGCAGATCTTGGGTCATTTGTTTATACTGTAAGGCTGCAGAAAACGGCATTTCGTAACCTCAAGTCCAAATGACAGGGAATGTTCTTGTATCTTGTATTACGTGAACGCAGAGGAGATATTTCCTTGGCTCCATAGACATTGTGGCACACAGGGCCTGTTCCTGTTCTCCACTGGGCAATGTTGCAAGTACCTATGTTTTTCCAGCACTAAATGGGTCCTTCCTTCTTGAACACAAACATGAAACAATGAAGCACAGGTACAGGCCCTTCGGCCCACAATTGCCATACTGAGCGTGATGCCTAGTTAAATTAATCATGACGACCTATTTTCCCCTTACATGACTGCATTTTGCTGATGGTTTGGTTCGAATGTTTTGTAAAGTTTTATATTTTGATTAAAGACACATACAGTAACTTCATTAAAAAAAGGTAAGTTGGGCTTCTTCTTGGAACTGCAAGGTTTGCACTGGAGCGAGAGAGAGAGAGAGAGAGCCATAGCTTCTGGCAACAAGAGATTCCATCTCTCAATCCAAACACAGGATATTAAATGGTAATTGCTACTTTTCCTAACGATGGAATCAATGATCCCGATCTTCCTGGTGCGGCCTGTATAGAGTTTGTGACAATCTGGTTTCCCCCCATTTCATAGCGTCCAACAGCATGAAACAGGCCAACTCATCCATGCCGACCAAGATGACCCATCTGAGCTAGTCCCATTTGACCGTATTTTCCCCATATCCCTCTAAACCTTACCTATACATGTATCTGCCCATGTATATTTGCATGTATAAATGCTGTTATAGTATCTGCCTCAACTACCTACTCTAGCTGCTCGTTCCATATAGCAGCCAACCTACTGATGAAAAAGTTGCCTCTCAGTCCTTTTGTATTTAACCAACCTGCGCTCCTTTGTTTCTATTATTTAAACAATAAAACTCCATTACTTGCTAAACCTTTACTCGGTTATAGTGGACAATCAGCAATAACGGACTACATTCCCCCCCCACCCCTCAATGGTTCATTATAATGAGGGTTTACTGTACAATATACACATTTGTTTAAATTCAATAAGTGAACAGTAATACTAGTGTAAAATCTAAAGTCATTAGTGTAACCAAATACAGCTGCCATGTTAATATAGCAAACAATGCCAATAAATAGTTCGTTCAACAAACAGCAAATTATATCGAACAGTAATCTGTGTTAGTGATAACAGTTCAGGAATAAACATTGGCCGGGACAACGGAAAGAATTCCTCTGCTGCTTTTCAAATTAAAACCACAGTCTTTTCATCACCTCAAAATGGAGCCTTTGCCGGTAACCTCCTTCCACACTGGTCGGGAGCAGCAGCTTAAATATTGTGTGAAGTCTATCGAGTATAACTTAAATGCACAAACTTTAACTCAAAATCACCCACTGAGTCGCAGCTGATTATCATGCATCTGAACATCAATGGCTCATTGTGGTTATAAAATTCCATCTTTTAATAAAACTGTCTTGACAACAGACCGTGCGATTGCGTTTCCATTGGAAATAGTCAGACCATTCCCCCATTTGCAATGCAGTGGTCTTAGCAAACCGTTAATTCCATATTTCCATCTACTATAACAGCATAGAGCTCTAGGGGCTAGTGGAATCAAGGGAGAAGGCAGGCACAAGTTATTGATTGGGGACGATCAGCCATGATCACAATGAATGGCGGTGCTGGCTTGAAGGGCCAAATGGCCTCCTCTTGCACCTATATTCTATGTTTCTGTTTCAACACCTTTCCTGACTTTTCTTAAGGGCAGGAGTTGGAAAAGTAAAGGAACTTAAAACGTTATTCCTGAGGTAGAGAAAGAACTTATCTAGGGCGGCACGGTGGCGCAGCTGGTCGATCTGATGCCTCACAACTCCAGACACCTGGTTTGATCCTGACCTCGGATGCTGTCTGTGTGGAGTATGCATATTCTCCCTGTGACCGCATGGGTTTCCTCCAGTTGCTCCTGTTATCTCGCACATCCTAAAGACGTGCGGGTTTGTAGGTTGACCGGTCCCACTTAGGCGATTTTTTTGGGTGACTACAGGCAACTGCCAAAAATTTTTCAACATGTTGAAACATTTTCGGCGACAATGGCGACAATTTTTGCTGTCGTAGGTTGTTGTAGGTGTTGTGGTAGGTTGTGTTGTGTTGTAGGTTTTCACCAGGTGTCGTAGGTGAATTCCATTAAAATTAGTCCCTGGCAGTCAACTAAAGAGTCGCCTGAGTGGGACAGGCCCAAGTGCAGGGAGTGGATATGAAAGCGGGGTAATATGGACAGGTACATAGATAGGAATGGTTTAGAGGGAATATGGATTAAATGCGGGCAAACAGGACCAGTGTAGATGGAAACTTTGGTCAGCATGGACGAGTTGGGCCGAAGGGCCTGTTTCTATGCTGTATGAATCTATGTTGCTGGTAACAAAGTTTGCTAAATTCAGCCACAGTTCTGTTTGTGAAATTCTTTGAGACATTTAAATGTAAGTACATTAAGTCATCAATTACATTGTGCTGTCCTATCCCATTGGAATTAATGTCGGATATCAATTAAAAATAGCATTTGTTTAAAGAAATCTTTTTGATAATTTCCCATAATAAATTGAAACATGTAGCTTGTTTTATATTGTTCAAAGGAAACACTGATTGAGAAAAAAAGGCTTGGAAGAATTTTTCTTTTAAGTTTCTCGACAATCAGATATAAGATTTTATCAGTTAGCAATTGAATTTTTGTTCTAAGTGTAAATTATATCTCAGAGCCTCACAACTAACGATTCAAAGCTATTGAACTTGGAAGGGGGTGAAAGGGAGAAAAGGTATTCAAATGGAGGAAGATCTTGCGAGGTGACTGGCAAAAGAATGCCTCCACCCTTTGGCAAATTGGCAGAGGGATAAAATGAAAGAGGAAATTAGCAGAATTATTTCCACATGAATAACTACCAGAATGTGGAATGCTTTACCGCAAAATGCTAATAAGGCAGAGGATGGAACAATACTTTTAAAAAGAGATAGAACGGAGAACAGCACAGGAACAGGCCTTTCAGCCCACAATGTCTGTGCCGAACATGATGCCAAGATAAACTCATCTCCTCTGCCCGTCCACGGTCCATATTCCTCAATTCCCTGCATATCCACATACCTAACTAAAAACCTGTTAGCCACCACTATCATATGTATCTCCAACACCATCCCTGGCAACGCATTACCCTCTGTAAAAAAAAAAACTTGTCCCGTACATCTCCTTAAACTTTGTCCCTCTCAACTTAAAGCTATGCCATCTAGTATTTAATATTGCCATCCTGCGAAAAAGGTTCTGACAGTCTACCCTCCATATGCCTCGCATTATATTATCTACTTCTATCTGGCCTTTTTACTTGGAGCGTGCCTGAGAAAACAATTCAAATCGGTGTCGTAAAGTTGGCGTCAAGTTTGGAAAAGGGGAAGTACAGCGGGATCTGGGGGTCCTTGTTCATCAGTCTATGAAAGTGAGCATGCAGTGAGACCACGCCTGGAGTATTGTGTGCAGTTTTGGTCCCCTAATTTGAGGAAGGACATTCTTGCTATTGAGGGAGTGCAGCGTAGGTTTACGAGGTTAAATCCCTGGATGGCGGGACTGTCATATGCTGAGAGAATGGAACAGCTGGGCTTGTACCTGAGTATAGAAGGATGAGAGAGGATCGCATCGAAACATATAAGATTGTTCAGGGTTTGGACACGCTGGTGGCAGGAAACATGTTCCCGATGTTGGGGGAGTCCAGAACCAGGGGCCACAGTTTAAGAATAAGGGGTAAGCTATTTTGAACGGAGATGAGGAAACACTTTTTCTCACAGGGAGTTGTGAGTCTGTGGAATTCTCTGCCTCAGAGGTCAGTGAAGGCAGGTTCTCTGGATGCTTTCAAGAGAGAGCTAGATAGGGCTCTTAAAGATAGCGGAGTCAGGGGATATGGGGAAAAGGCAGGAATGGGGTACTGTGTGGAGATGATCAGCCATGATCACATTGAATGGCGGTGCTGGCTTGAAGGGCCGAATGGCCTACTCCTGCACCTATTGTCTATTGTCTATTGTTCAACCTCTCCTTGTTATTAATACCTCCTAAATTGTCTTGTTGCTGAAATGTGCTATATAAATAAACTTGCCTTCTTCCTAATGCAGGCAACATGCTGGTACATCTTGTCTGGACCATCTTCAAAGTCATTCCTGTAATGGGGTGACGAGATCTGCATGCTATACTCCAAGAGTGTGTCTAACCAAAGTCATAAAGAGCACCTTGTGACTTCCTGATTTCTATACTCAATGCTCAGGCCAATGGAGGCCGGCATGTCATGTGCCTTCTTTACCATTCCGAAGTTAAACTAATCTCTGAGCACATGTGAAGAACGCACAAGGATGCATTTATATAGAAAGGACAGAAGGTGAATTATTAGTACGGAGCACTGGCTGAAAAGTGTGAAAAGTCCTCTGCGATTTTACTGGAAGACACAGATCAGCTTTGTTTGTAAATATCACATTGCATGAGTCAAGAGTCAGGAGTGTTTAATTCATGAGTGCATTACAGTAAACCCTTGTTATAACAGACCATTGGAAATGGTGTCAATTATTGTCGATTGTCTGCTCTAACTGAGTAAGGTATTATCATAAAAACAAACTGCAGTTGCTGGATGGTACACAAAAGGACATAAAGCGCGGAAGTAATTCAGTGGACCAGGCAGCATCTCTGGAGAACATGGATAGGTGACGTTTCGGGATGAGACCCTTCTTGAGACTCTTGTTCCGGAACTGAAAAGCCTGGATAAAGTGGATGTGGAGAGGATGTTTCCTCTAGTGGAAGAGTCTAGGACCAGAGGCCATTACCTCAGAATAAAAGGATGCACCTTCATAATGGAGATGAGAAGGAATTTCTTAGACAGAGGGTGGTGAATCTGTGGAATTCATAGCCACAGGTGGCTGTGGAGGCCAAGTCGATGGATATTTTTAAAGTGGAGATTGATAGGTTTTTGATTAATACAGGTGTCAGGGGTTTATGGAGAGAAGGCAGGAGAATGGGGTTGAGAGGGAAAGATAGATCAGCCAAGATTGAATGGTGAAGCAGACTTGCAGGGGTGAATGGCCTAATTCTGCACCTAGAACTTGAACTGGGCCTGGAATCATAAGATCATAAGGTCATGTAATAGCAGAATTAGGCTATTCGGCTCATCAAGTCTACTGCACCATTCAATCAAGGGTGATCTAGCTCTCCCTCCTAACCTCATTCTCCTGCCTTCTCCCCATAACCTCTGACACCTGTACCAGGTCTGCTGCCGGCTGGGGTAGTGGCAAGGATCAGCGGAGTCAATGGTCACAGCCCACGAGTGGCCAGACTGAAGGTAGGGGGTCGGCAGTGGCTGTGGCAGGTGCGGCATGGCATGGAAGCGGTGGGAGCTGGGGATGGCCAGGGGAGCAGCCGACACGGCAAGCCTTCAGTAGGTCAGTCTGCTGCATCTGAAATCCATTATAAAGGGGTTTGTTAAAATGATGGTTTACTGTTTTGCCATATGTACCGAAAAACAGAACAATTAAATTCTTACGCTGCAGCATATACACAGTATTCATAACACATGCAAAGTTCAATAATTTAAAAACATTTGTGAGAAATAAAATGACATTGAATATTCCTTTGATAATTCTGAATAAACCCTGATATTCATTTTTTCTAATCCAAAATGAAGAAAACATAATGTTGTATTCAAAAGATAGTTAGATAAAGCTCTTAAGGCTAATGGGATCAAGGGATATAGGGAGAAAAGTAGGAGCGGGGTACTGATTTTGGATGATTAGCCATAATCATATTGGATATGATTCATATTGAATACGACTCGAAGGGCCAAATGGCCTATTCCTGCTCCTATTTTTCATGTGTCTATGTATACTTAGCTGGAATACATTTTAAATAGCACTATATCACTGGTGCTACAATTACTCACAATTCATAGTCACTCAAACAGACAAACTACACGGGCTGCCGTGACAGATCATTTACTAATTTACAATTTGTGTTAAAACTGTAGCCACAGTGTGTGTAACATTAGATGGAAGCAATGGTGATTAATGCCTGTATGCTCGGTTTATCCTGTAAATCAACACTTCATCGGTCACAAGTGACAAAAGCAGTGGTGCGACATCAGGAGTATTCGCCCACGCGTTAAACAAAGAGACATTTGAAGAGGTTCAGTCATGAAAGTTTTTTCGTCACACACAGAGTGGCAAGTGCCTTAAAAGTGCTGCCAAGGGTAGTGGTGGAGGCAGACACAATAGTTGTGTTCAAGAGGCATTTTAGATAGGCGCGTGGATATGCACAAAATGGAGAGATGTGGATCATATGGAGACAGATATGTTCAGTTTATCTTGGCATCGTGTTTGGCACAAATATTGTGGGCCGTAGGGACTGTTCTTGTGCTGAACTGTTATTTGTTCTAAAATGTGCAGCAGAACAGATCACAATTTAGTTTAGCTCTATATATTTAATTGAACTGTGTTTTTGTTTGTGATATTATGTTATCCAATGAGTACTATGCTTTATAGATCTCCTATGATGCTGTAGATAATAATGTTATTGTTCTGGTTCAGTACATATTTAATTAAACACTCTCGACACTTCATGGTTCCATGTGGACTACTTGAAGCAATTGATATGATATCGAAAGTTTCACCACCTAATACTGGTTAGTGTTAAATGAGTTCAGTTCAATCATCGATTAAACTGGGAAGGCACGGTGGCGTAGCGGTAGAATTGCTGCCATACAGCACCAGTGACCCATGTTCGATCCTGACTGCTGTTTGTACGGAGTTTGTATGTTCTCCCTGTGACTGAGTGGGTTTTCTCCATGTGCTCCGGTTTCCTCACACACTTCAAAGACGTACAGGTTTGTAGGTTAATTGGCAATTTCTGTAAATTCTATCTAGTGTGAGGGATAGTGCTACTATAAGGGTGATATCTGGTCAGCATGGGCTCAGTGGGCCGGAAGAGCCTGCTTCCGCGCTGTATCTCCAAAGTCTCAAAGTCTAGTCTAAACCCATTATAGCAGTTCAGACTCCACTCAATGTTATCAATAATTTTTTTTTAAACTGTTGCTAGATTTAGTTTAATTTAGAGATACAGCATGGAAACAGGCTCTTCGGCCCAGCGAGTCCACGATGACCAGCGATCACCTGTACACTAACACGAGGGACAATTTCCAGAAGTCAATTAACCTACAAACCTGCATGTCTTGGCAGTGTGGGTGGAAACCGGAGCACCCAAAAAAATAAACCTATACGGTGATAGGGAAAACGTATGACAGCACAGACAGTACAGACAGCATCCATGGTCAGCCTGAAACATAAAACAAAAATACTGGAAACACAACAGGTCAGGCGCCACACGATTAGCAGCCCCACCAACAGTCTGTTTTTTAAATCTTTTTTTTAATTTTTAGTGAGTGTTAAAAGATTGTGTAAATGTTCTCTGGTTTGTTTTCTGTGGAGAGAGGGGGAGGGGGAGGGAGAAACTTTTTTTTCAATTTCTTACCTTGCCGGAGATGCATTTAATTTTCGGATTGCATTCTCTGGTCGCTCTATGGCTTACCACCTCCTCGGACTGACCTTGGGCCCCACCACGGGGCCTGGACTTATATCGGAGTCGATCCCTTGCCTGGTATCGTTCCAACTGCGGCCTGCGGACTTTACATCGGGAGCTCGCAGTCACGGTAGAGGCCGTGGATGTCGGGAGCTCCAACGTCGTGGAAGGTTCGACCAGCCCCGAGGGAGCTGATTTCCCCCCCCCCCGATCCAGGAGCAGACCTTGACACAGAGGGCCCTCCGCCTGCTATGTGAGTCAAGATCATCCCATCAACGGAGGGCTCGAGGACCCTGACCGCGGTAGAGCAAAGAGAAGAGATTGAAGTTTTTTTCGCCTTCCATCCACAATGAGGAATGTGGAGGCAGTGCTTCCGCACCTCAAAAAATAATCTCCTTAAATAGAATCGCAAATTTCCTGGAATGTGATGGTGTTTCCTGAAATTTTCAAAAATGCTTCCTGCGTGCTATTTGTTGTTGTTTTTTTCGCGGGCACACGTTAACAACACAAAGAAGAACAAGACAAAACAGATCTATGTAACTACACCATATCTGCCTGCTTCTGTTACTCTCTTGTAGTGTTATGCAAGGCAGCTTTCGTTGCCTCCAATAGCTTCATGCGTCTCAGTCTCTGCTCTCCCTCCCACTCTCCCTTCTTCTTTCCCTCCACCCCTCCCACTATTTAGCTTTATAATTTCTACCTTTTTTCTAAAACTACAAATAATAACTTGTTTCTGTTAATGCTGTTCAGTGTTTTTTGTCCTTTCCATTTTAAACAGATGTCTCCGAAGAAGAAATGTAAAATTGTCAATCCACATGCCCAGCAAAAGAGACTGATTTAGAAAGCATTCGTAGAGATTATCTGAATTTGGACTACTCCAAATGTGATGAGCTACAGGACATTCTTAATGGGAAAGTAGTGGGCAGAAAGGCTTGTCATGTGTGGTTTGAAGAGCAAATACTTGTAGTTTACAATGCCAAAATTGAAAATTTGAGGAAAAACAAGGTGTACAGAGTTGCTTATTGGTTACAATCTGAGGAGTATGATGATTCTACTGATTATGATATGCCAATGTACCAGCTAGCATCTCCATAAAGACTTGTTCTATTGCGAGAAATTGTATTTTTTTTACCTACCTGTTACGGCTTACAGCATATGTACAATAATATTAAAGTACTGATCTTGAGAATATCACATTTTTTTAATTTTCAAGGCAGTCTGTTTATTACTATTTCCGTCACAACGGTCAATTTTGTAATTAGCTACAATTAGGTAACTAACTAAATATATGCTTTAATTTCAGGTCATCCAAGTAAGATGTATCATATTTGTTTCAGAATGCGTCAATCTATAATAACTGAACATTTCATTCAGTTCTCTTAATTTTTAAGAAAGTTATGGGTTTTTGACTGTCCTCGATCACAGCTTTGTGTTAAGTCCAATGGAAAAGCAATAGGGAACAAGATGTTAATTTCCGAGTATGAAAATGGCCATAGTTTTTTTAATACTGAAGATATGAAAGTAAATTAGGTATCAAATTAAACTTCTTTTTATGCTTTATCTGATGGGATAAATTACAGACTTGAATTTTAAAATCTCAAAACGTTGTAACATTGCTACTCTCTTCTACCCTCTCTCCTCCTCACTCCCTTTCCTGCTCACTCTTTCTCTCCCTCCTTCCCTCCCTCTCTCCCTCCCCCCCATCCCTCATTGTTATACGGGAATTTTCCCGACCTGTCTGTGACCCATAGCGCTGTGACCCATAGCGCTATGTTTAAAGCCCATAGCGCTGCAGCCGGTAGCGTTATATTTAGAACCCATAGCGTTGCAGCCGTCAGCGCTTTTTTAAATTCCCATTCGTTAAACTGACAGCGCTCTGTTTAAACCTTTGAGCGACAAACCGGCAGTGCTATATGTATTACCTTTACACCCCTTTGCGGGCCGGATGCGGAAATTTCCCGAAATGATTCCATTTCCCTACAATTACCCGAAGGCAACCAGAATTTCCTGAATTTCGGGTAATTTCCTTCAAAGTGGAAACATTGTGCGGAGGAGTCACTGTGGTGGATTTTCATGCTACAATGTGTTTTGTGCTTTCCGTAGCTTTTTATTTGTATGATTGACTTGGCAAATGAAATTCCTCGCATGTTGCAAAACATACTTGGCTAATAAAATATTATTGTGATTGTGTGGTCTGCAGCAAGAGCGAGAGCTAATGTATCAGATCTAAGATCCTTTGTCAGTACTGAATCAATATCCCAGACCTGAGATTCCTGCTCCATTTTGCCAGCCGGTATTTCAGATTGGGAAGCACACATGTCTGGGTAGAACAACTACTATTCCACCTGGGAGCATCTAGCTTGGCCTCAATTTCCAGGACGATACTTTAAGAATGACCAGTTTGGTGAGGCTTGTGAACCTTCTTATTTGCAGACATCTCATGATTAAATATTCACCACCATTGAGAGAAGATATTAGAAAGGCTTTTTCCCAAAATGCCAAATACATTTCAAATACAAATAAATTATTGAGTTAAGGGTAAGGCCATTGCTTTGTGCCAAACTGCAAAGGCTTGAGGCTATGTATCTATTGTCCATGAAGTTAGAAGTTGCCTCAGTCGGTAATCCATGGGCACGAGGAGATCAAACCAGGGGCAGACTTTCCAGGGACTAAAGCATAGCTAGAATTCATGGAGTTATATAACAATAAGTAAATCTCCAAAACCAAGATGCAAACAAATGACAAGATGCAAACAAAAATGAAGTGCTGGAGTAACTGTGTTGGGAACCGTTCCTTCCACAGATGCTGTCTGACCCACAAAGTTACTCTAGTGCTTTGCAGTTTACTCAAGATTCCGGTACCCCCAGTTTCTCGTGTCTCATACAAACAAGTCAAGTCACGTAGTAACTAATAAAGAGGCCATTCAGCCCAACTGAATAGACTTTATATCTGCATGCAGGAATAGTGGTGATACTTTATTGTCACATGTGCGTAGATACAGTGAAATGCTTTGTTTTACATACAACCCGGTAAAATCATATAGCAGACCTCGCCTAGGCAGTACACAACGTCGCCACGTTCAGACACCGACAAAGTTGCAAAAGTTCACGGAACAGCCCAATCTACTGCCTGCCGAGCACCCCGGCCAGGTCCATGGTTCGTTCTAACCGGACCCCCTTTTCTCTCAGCTTCCCTACCTCCCCTCGGGTCCCCCTTTTGTTCTTGGCAGACCCTCCCCCAGACAGGGATGGCCCAGGCTTGGTCCAAAGGGAGGGGTTCAGAAAATGTTGAATAATTGGCATTTGAAAAAATTACATTGGAATTTTTATTCAATTTAGCTTCCAACTGATTCCAACCAATTAAAAACTGAAAGTGCATTTGTTTATAGTGACTTTGGTGAATTAACAATGGAGTTTTGCTCGTATTAATAAAATAGAAACCAGAACTATGGAAAAATACTCCGATGTACTTATATTTTCATTTCTACTTGGCAGACAACTTCAGCAAGCCAGACTGTACGAGAACACTATCGGAAACAAGGCAGATGCTGTAAATATAAAGAGTAAGAAAAGAACCCAGAGTTGCTGCAAATCATCTGTTTTCATGAACAAACGCAAAAGGCATCACAATGTAAACATATTCTTTATTTCTCAAAATCCAATGACTTCATCAGAGGAGTGTATCATTAACTTGTGATGGGCGGCACAGTGGCGCAGCTGGTAGAGCTGCTGAATCACAGCTCCAGAGACTCGGGGTTCGTCCTGACCTCGGCTGCTGTCTGAGTGGAGCTTCCACGTTCTCCCTGTGGGCTTTCTCCGGGTGCCCCGGTTTCCTCCCGCATCCCAAGCATGTGTGGGGTTTTAAGGTATTTGGAATCTGTAAATGCGCCTAATGTATAGGAAGTGGATGAGAAAGTGGGATAACATAGAGCTAGTGTCAACGCGTGATCGATGGCCAGCATGGACTCGGTGGGCCATGTTGTATCTTTAAACTAAACTTAAAAACTTAAATTAAAATTTTTAAAGTACTGTATATACAAATATGTATCCATGAGCAAAGATTGGCAAAATAAAATTAAGTTTATGACATTCTATCTCTGGAATGCATTAATTTGAACTACATCTAGATTGTATTGGTTTTTAATGTGAATGCCAAAGCAGAGGGGCAGGTGTTATGAGCAGTGGCACAGTGGTGCAGCGGTAGAGTTGCTGTGTTATAGCACCAGAGACCCGGGTTCAATCCTGACTACGGGTGCTGCCTGTATGTAGTTTGTACATTCTACTTGTGACCGCGTGGGTTTTGTCCAGGTGCTCCAGTTTCCACCCACACTACAAAAACGTGCAGGTTTGTAGGTTAATTGGCTTTGGTTAAAAAAAATTATCCTTATCTAGGATAGTGGTCATGTGTGGGGATCGCTTGTCGGCACGGACTCGGTGGGACAAAGGGCCTGTTTCAACGCTGCATCTCTAAAGTCTAAAAGAGAGGGAGTTAATTTGGTCTAAAAGTTGGAATATAGACTTGGTCATAGTTATATTACATAGAAACCGGCCCTTCAACCCAACTCAGCCATGTTGACCAAATTGCCTGCCTGAGCTAGTCCCATTTGCCCATGTTTGACCTGACCAAAACATGTACCTGTCCAAAAGTATTTTAGACATTGTACCCATCTTCCCACTTCCTCTGGTAGCTCATTCTATTCTATATACACACCACCCTCTGTGTGAAATATTTTGACTGAAGAAAGTCAGAGCCTATCCTCATAACTAAAGCCATCCAGTCCTGGTATAGCCTTTGTGAATCTTTTCTGCACTCTCCATAACTTAATGGTGCACTTTACAATATCTCTGCAAAATTGTATTGATAGCACCATTGCGTCAGGTTCTGAAATGCAAAGACAGGACCTTAAACCTTCATGACCTAGTTCTCACCAATCTACTTGTTCCAGATGTTATCCATAGCAGCGTACATACAAGCACTCACCACATACCCCTTGTGGAGATGAAATCCTGTCTTCACACTGACCTAGACTTCAAATGCCTGCATACACAAACGTTGTCTTCATGTTGCAGATGGATGATCAAGCTTGGAGTGACCTTGGTTCTTGAGTGGAGAAAACGTAGGTTGAATAGTTTCCCATTTACCCTGTAGAATAGCTCCACTCCAGTGGGCAGTTTGGTGGAAGTAGAATGCAACATTCCAGATTGAGAAAATTGTTGGGAAGATATAGCCTTTCTTGACATCCGTCTGAACTGAGATTGGGTCTGTTGTGGACCCATAGAAGCCACAGTGGTGCAACAGTAGAGCTGCTGCCTTACTGTGCCAGACACCAGAGTTCAATCCTGAATGCGAGTGCTGCCTGTACGGAGTTTGCACGTTCTTCCTGTGACCACGTGGGTTTTCTCCGGGTGCTCCAGTTTCCTCCCACACTCCAAAGATTGCAGGTTTGTAAGTTAATTAGCTTTGGTAAAAATTGTAAATTGTCCCTAGTGTGTAAGATAATGTTAGTGTATTGGGGATCGCCAGTTGGCAGAGACTTAGCGGGCTGAAGAGCCTGTTTCCATGCTGTGTCTCTAAACTAAATTAAAATCATGGTTTGCATATCAAGCATGAAATGGAAACAAATTTCTGCAGGAGGGCAACTTTGAGAAGGATGCTCCACACTCCATTTCAATTGAAGCATTTTCTGAGATTAAAAAAAGCCCTGGGGTGGTAGATGCTACTCCTTACATTTCTCTTGGAATTGATGTGCTGGAAGGAACATGCCAGTTGTGCCTGTAAATGAATAGAAGCAAACGAGGCAGCTATTCAGGCACTAGGTGTTTGCGAAAAGGGGACAAATGTGGCAGCCTTTCGGGGAATGCCCAGCAGTTATCAGAATCTGGTGAGGCCCGCTTTCACTGCTCCCCCTGAGATCCAGCCCTGCCTCACCAGAGTCGCTGCACGATTGGCAGCCCTGCCAACAGTCTGTCTGTTTTTTCTTTTTTTTTTTTAATTATTATTAGTGTGTGTTTAAATTAAAAAAAGATATGTAGAGTGTTGTGGGTGCCTTGAATTGCTGCCGTGGTGGTGGGGAGGTAGGTATGATAATGGCATTTAAGGATAAGACTTTTGGATAAGCACCTGGATTTGCAAGGAATGGAGAGATATGGATCATGTGCAAGCAGAGATTAGTTTAATTTGGCATCCTGTTCGGAACAGACTGTGGGCCGAAAAACCCGTTCCTGTGCTGTACTGTTCTATATTCTAACTTAGCATAGGAGCTCCGCAAGGCTGCGTATTCTCCCCTCTCCTTTACTCTCTCTACACCAACAACTGCACATCCACAGACTCCTCTGTCAAGCTTCTCAAGTTTGCGGACGACACAACCCTGACTGGACTGATCCAGGATGGGGAGGAATCTGCCTACAGACAAAAAGTGACACAGTTGGAGTCCTGGTGCCATCGCAACAACCTGGAGCTAAATGCTCTTGACAGTGGAACTGATTGTAGACTTTAGGAGAGCTCCCCCTCCCCTCACCCCACTCACCATCAACAACACCACATTCACATCTGTGGAGTCATTTCAGTTCCTTGGAACCATCATCACCAAGGACTTGAAATGGGAGGCCACCAACGACTCCACAGTCAACAAAGGATGTACTTCCTGCGGCAGCTGAGAAAACACAATCTGCCACATGCAATGATGGTCCAGTTTTATACGGCCATCATAGAGTCTGTCCTCACCTTCTCCATCATGGTCTGGTTTGGCTCAGTCACCAAGCATGACATCTAGAGGCTGCAGCATATCGTTCGATCAGCCGAGAAGGTTGTTGGCTGTAAGCTTCCCCCCATCGACAAACTGTACACAGCAAGGGCCAGGAAGCGAGCGGGTATGATCATCTCTGACTCCTCTCACCCTGGCCACAAACTCTTTGCAACACTTCCCTCTGGAAGGCGACTCCGGACTGTCAAAGTCGCCACAGCCAGACAAAAAAAGCCTTTTTCCACGAGCAGTAGCTCTACTCAACAGCCAAAAGTCTGTAGCCTCCTTTTGCTCTGGTATTTTATTTCATTCTTCACATGTTTAAATTATAATGTTTTATTTTTAATTGGCTACTGTATATCGTGTTGTTACTTGCGAGCAAAGTGCCAGGGCAAATTCCTTGTGTGTATACATACTTGGTTAATTAAATGTATTCAATTCAATTCAATTCAATTCAATTAAATTCAGATGCATGAACAAATGTAAATGAGCGATCTGAAGGTGGATGTTGAACATGACGGGGTGGACAGGATGGATAGATACATCAGCATTTCTACAAATTCAAGTCTCATCTCAAGTAATAAAGCTATTCACAGTGATTTCAGACTTGAACCGTGCCTCAGTCACTCAAACTACTTGGATTTCTTCTTCACTTTTTGGACAAACACAATTAAAACCATTGACTAAAACATCTCTTTAAAACTGATATCGTTCAAAGATTTCATGCACGGAAATACAAGATTTTGTTTTGAAAATAAATTCAAAAGAAAGTGGAGTTACCAAAAACTTAGAAGCATGAAATATTTTATTTTTGTAAGAATCACATCATAACTTTGAAGGAGGCATCATCTTAGTTTGAGATTATATGACATATGTTGGGTTCTCTGTATAGGAAGGAACTGCAGACGCTGGTTTATAGTGAAGATAGACACAAAATGCCAGAGTAAATCAGCGAGTCAGGCAGCATCTCCGTAGAGAAGGAATTGATGATGTTTCAGGTCGAGACCCTTATTAAAATTGAAGAAGTGTATCGACCAGTAACGTCACCTATTTATTTTCTCCGGAGATGCCTCCTGATAGCTGAGTTCCCAGCATTTAGTATCTACCTTCGATTTTGCCAACTCTGCTGAGTATGTTTACGGTGGGTTATAAGAGTGTGAATGATAATAGATGGCCTTTCACAAACTTCATTCTGCCCATCAGCTGATTGGCTCGGTTTCCTTCATGAGCCACTGTAGTGTCTCCATTTTTCCTTGTTTCTTCAGTTCTGCTCCAATCACCTCTCTGCATAACTGGTGGTAATGGTTAAGCCACTCACGCTAAAGGACATTGATACAGGGGTCATTATTCATCGTAATACTACGCACAATAAACAAAGCTGTTGAGTGATCAAATGGAGCTGTATCTCATGACAAATGAATAATGTTTCAAACAAATCATACATTAGTGTCTGAGACCCGATATTTTTACAGATTGCGAGCATTAAAGCCAGATGGGTTTCCCACACTCCAATGGGTGCCTGATAGATCTATAATTGTTCTAATCACATATGCATCCACAGAATTACCTTTGTGTCAAATAATTGTTCAGGGTGTCAGCATGAGTCTGCAATTGTCAACTCACACACATCCTGTTCAAATATATTGTAGGAAATAAAGATTATTTTTAATCCAATTATTTACCTGGTAAAATTTTAATCTTTGTTCAGGAAAAATATAATAGCACAAAGCTTCATCTGCCCCAGTGTATTCCTGCTCCCCCATACTTTGTTCATGTAAACCCAATCTACAATAAATTGTCTGTTCCATATATCAGTTCTCCAAGTAACAAATAGGGACTGTTGCCTAGTGGTAGAGTTACAGCGCCAGGGACCCGGGTTTGATCCTGACTACGGGTGCTGTCTGTGCGGAGTTTGTATGTTCTCCCCATAACCATGTTGGTTTTCTCTGGGTGCTCCGGTTTCCTCCCACATTCTAAAGATTGGCTTCTGTATAATTGTCTCTAGTGTGTGGATAGAACTAGCGTATGGGTGATTGCTGGTCGGCGTGGACACGCTGGGCCGAAGGAACTATTTCCACGCTGTATCTCTAAAATAAACTAAATGTTCTAGTTATAGTGTTGAAACAATGAACTGCAGGCGTTAGTTTACTCAAAAGAACACAAAGTGCTAGAGTAACTCAGCAGGTCCAGCAGCATCTCTGGAGAACATGGACTGATGATGATTTAGGTCGGAACCTTGCTTCAGAAGTAAAGTTTCTTACTTTAATTCTCACATTCCTCCATTATTTCTCAACATACATTTGGGATTTACAACACAGATTGTAAACAAAGTGAATTTTCATAGACTTAAAACTGGTTTTGACGATCATTTTAAATGACAAATTAAAATGTTTAGATGCAGAATTTGATGAGCTGCTATTAACTTTTCATGTGTAGCAAAGGACTGCAGATGCTGGTTTATACAGAGGATAGACACAAAGTGCTGGAGTAATTCAGCAGGTGAAGCAGCGACTCTGGATGGGTGACGTTTCAGATCGGAACCCTTCTTCAGACTGGACTTAACTTTACAAACCTGCTGATAATCGCCAGGCACAAATATCACCTTGAGGCAACCAGTCCACAAGATGTAAACGACTAATTACTTAATTTCATCAAATTCTGTTCCTAGATAAACCTGCAACATTGGATCTTTGTGTCTTCAAAATTAGTTTCAGATCATATATCACAGTGGATAGAGCTGCTGCCTCACAGCACCAAAGACCCAGGTTCGATCCTTCCCTTAGGTGCTGCCTGTGTGGAGTTTGCACATTCTCCCAGTGACCATATTCTGCAAGGATGCTGCCTGACCCGCTGAGTTATTCCTGCACTTTGTATCTTTTTTGCAAACACGCATTTGCAGTTCCTTGCTTCTAGATTTACCCAATATAGATCCTTACTTCACGTCTAAACATTTACAGTGGATTCTTAAGTGAGAAGGAAGTGCAGATGCTGGTTTATACTGAAGATAGAGACAAAATGCTGGAGTAACTCAGCGGGTCAGGCAGCATCTCTGGAGAAAAGGAAAATATGACGTTTCAGGTGGAGACTCGTCATTAGAGGGAGAGGGAGAAAGTGGATTCTTACCTCTTTTTCTGTGAGTTGCTTGACATTCACCATTTTGATTTGTATTGGGACGAGAGTCAATGCTTGAAATCTCAGGCTCTCTCTGTTCAGAAACCGGTACTAAATAAAAACAAAGATAATTTAATTCAGGGCATGTCGTGCATTATCATGCTGGGTTTTCATATGAAAGACAAGGCAGAGATTACCATAACAAACAGCTCACTTTTTCCAGCAATCACTGAGACTATAAAACTTGTAATGAAGCCAGATTGGCACACTTAGCACTACAAATCTGTACCTTCCTTTGTTAAAACTGTGAATACAAATCTTAACTTTTCTTATTTATCTCATTTCTGAAATGGGTGACGCTTCGGGTCGAGACCCTTCCTCTGACTGAGTCAGGAGAGAGGGAAAGTAGAGATATGACAAGGTTCAGAACAAATCAAGAGGCGGCACCAATGAGCAAGGAAAGGTGAAGCCCACAATGGTCCATTGTTGGCTGCGAAAGAGGTGATAACGAAGTGACCTATGGATGCAAACAATGAAACTAGCAGGACGACTAGCATGGGAGAGGGACGTAGAGAACGGCATTGGGGGTTCAGTATTGATGTGGATAGAGAACTGGCTGGCAGACAGGAAGCAAAGAGTAGGAGTAAACGGGTCCTTTTCACAATGGCAGGCAGTGACTAGTGGGGTACCGCAAGGCTCAGTGCTGGACCCCAGCTATTTACGATATATATTAATGATTTGGACGAGGGAATTGAATGCAACATCTCCAAATTTGCGGATGACACAAAGCTGGGGGGCAGTGTTAGCTGTGTGGAGGATGCTAGGAGACTGCAAGGTGACTTGGATAGGCTGGGTGAGTGGGCAAATGTATGGCAGATGCAGTATAATGTGGATAAATGTGAGGTTATCCACTTTGGTGGCAAAAACAGGAAAGTAGACTATTATCTGAATGGTGGCCAATTAGGAAAGGGGGAGATGCAACGAGACCTGGGTGTCATGGTACACCAGTCATTAAAAGTAGGCATGCAGGTGCAGCAGGCAGTGAAGAAAGCGAATGGTACGTTAGCATTCACACAGGGTCTTGGTGAGACCACACCTGGAGTATTGCGTACAGTTTTGGTCTCCTAATCTGAGGAAGGACATTCTTGCCATAGAGGAAGTACAGAGAAGGTTCACCAGACTGATTCCTGGGATGTCAGGACTTTCATATGAAGAAAGACTGGATAGACTTGGTTTGTACTCGCTAGAATTTAGAAGATTGAGGGGGGATCTTATAGAAACTTACAAAATTCTTAACGGGTTGGACAGGCTAGATGCAGGAGGATTGTTCCCAATGTTGGGGAAGTCCAGAACAAGGGGTCACAGTTTAAGGATAAGGGGGAAATCTTTTAGGACCAAGATGAGGAAAACATTTTTCACACAGAGAGTGGCGAATCTCTGGAATTCTCTGCCACAGAAGGTGGTTGAGGCCCGTTCATTGGCTATATTTAAGAGGGAGTTAGATGTGGCCCTTGTGGCAAAAGGGATCAGGGGGTATGGAGAGAAGGCAGATACAGGATACTGAGTTGGATGATCAGCCATGATCATATTGAATGGCGGTGCAGGCTCGAAGGGCCGAATGGCCTACTCCTGCACCTATTTTCTATATTTCTATGAAAGACAAGGGTTACTTGAAATTAGACAAATGAAAATTCATGCCACTGGGTTGTAAGATGCCCGTGCAAATTATGAGATGCTGTTCCAATTGGTGTGTGGTCTCAGTCTGACAGTGGAAGAAGCCCAGGGCAGAAGGGTCAGTATGGGAATGGGAAAGGCAGTTAAAATGTTTGGCGACCAGCAAATATTTCGTGTGAGGAAGAGCCTCGGCCCAAAGCGTCACCTATTCCTGTTCTCCATAGATGCTGCCTGATCCACTGAGTTACTCTTTTTTTTTTTACACAGAGAGTGATTTGGGGCCTGGATGCGCTGTTGGTGGGGATGGAAAAGATATGATGTGGTGTTTAAGAAACTTTTAGATAGACACATTGATAGGCAGGGAATGGTGGAATATGGATTATTGCAGCTGAGATTAGTTTATCTTAGTAGCATGTTCGGCATAAGCATTGTGGGCCAGAGGACTTGTTCCTGTGCTGTACTGTTCTATGTTTTAATCGCAATGTACGAATGGGAGGTGTGAAAAAAATCACAATCAATTCCTACGACTTTACTTAATATGTGATGCAAGTCTTTTCGCCATTTGAGACTTACACACATTTTTTTTAATGGTATTTCCAATATTTCTTGTTTTTGGAAGGTTGGAAAGAAATCCCTTAACAAATAACGCAAAAGGCAAAATCTCAAAAGGCAAATAAAAAGTCGTCACAATTTGAATGATAAAAGGACAGCCAGAGGCAAATATTATTAAAAATGCAAATTAACTCGGAATAGGGGTATGAATGATGACTTCCTTCAAGAATTCATGAAGAAAGGCATGAGCAAACTGCCTGCACTAAACGGCGATAACCAAGGGAAAATGTACAACTCTGATATAAATGAACTGTCCACGACAGGCTGAAAGGGCTCTTAACAAATAAATTGCTCAGTTGACAGCTGATTATAAGAGTATATTGCAGGCTGTTGGGGTTTAAATAGATGATTGAAGTCTGGCATTTTAAACAAAGCATCCCTGAAGAACATGCTTTGAGGCTGCTGCTGTTTCATAAACCATGCTAATAATATCCCATTAGAACAAATTCAACATCTGAACATCTGTATTCAGATGTTGTTTCCATGCAAAACAAAAGCCTAGAATACCCACGGCAGATTTAAAAATCTGCACCTGCATTTGAATGCAATAATAAAAATCCTAGTCTAGTGCATCTTATAATGCACCAGAGACACCGTACAGCAGACTGTCGGGTCGGATCACAGCTTGGTTTGAGAATAGCTCTGCCCAAAACCGCAAGAAATTGCAGACTTCTGTATGTAGTCCAGTGCATCATGATACAGTGGTAGAGTTGCTGCCTTACAGCGCCAGAGACCCTGGTTTGATCCTGACCTCGGATGCTGTCTCTATGGAGTTTGTATCGGAGAATGCTCGAATGGCAGAGCAGACGCGATGGGCTGAATGGCCTAATTCTGCTCCTATTTCTTATGAATTAGATAATTAAATACAGTTAATGATCTCCTTCATCGTTTTTACCCTGTTTATGCTGTTTGGTGCACCGCTTTCTTTTTGATTCATTCAGAGAGCAGTGCAGTTGGGAAAAGTTTACAGTTGGATTTTGCAGTTAGCAGGAACCATGGGCGGAAATCCTGGGGGGGGGGGACACACCTGTCCCCCCATGTTTTGAGAGGCGGGGGACAATCCCCCCCATGTTTTGTGAAACATTTTGCAGCAAAGTAATCGCAAGGGGGGGGGGGGGGGGGGGATCGGATTACGATAGATAAAACTGAAAGAAAAATAAATATTGGCTTTGATTTTGCAGATTTGCTGGCAATTCCATATGGCATCAATATACAAGCTTTCACAAATGTCACGACACCCACGTATGTGCAGAATTTCCAATCTTGCTTTGCACGTTCTGATTACAAATTCCTGGCAGTGCACACTGTGGGGATTCCAAGCTGTGTGGAGACTTGCTGAAATTTCTCAGCAAAGTGACGAGGGAAAAAAAAGACAAATGTATGTTACTTTTTCTAATTATTTGAGTTTTCTTTTATATTTTTAGTTTAGTTTACTTTAGAGATACAGCATGGTAACAGGTCCTTCAGCCCACTGGGTCCACGCCAACCCATTCACACTAGAGTTTAGACATACAGCGTGTAAGCAGCCCTTCGATCCACCAAGTTCCCGCTGACAATCTATCACCCACACACTAGTTCTATGCTGCTCCTATCTCACACACTAGGGGCAACTTACAAAAGACAATTAACTACAAACCTGCACGTCTTTGGGATGTAGGAGGAAACCGGATCACCTGGAGGAAACCCACACGGTCACAGGGAGAATGTGCAAACACCACACAGACAGCACCCTGTGTCTGGATCAAACCTGGGTCTTTGGCACTGTCAACCTGCAGCTTCCAGTTGCACCAATGTACCGCCACATTTGTGATAATATCTTCAGACATTTTCATCTTTTTTATAATTATTTACTTTTTAATGGTTTGTAAAATGTTTCTGAATGGCAAGAATACTAAAATAATACTGAGGGAAAAAAAGATAGTGTTGATAAGTGGCAAAGGTGGTGGGAAGGTGTGATTTGTTGCTTGGCAAAGATTTTCAGAGGGGTTTCATGGGCACAGTCTGTGGCCACATAAACTCTTGCTGTTTGGCTTTAGGACAAGGAATGGATAAGATGGAGGCAATATGCTGTGGCAGTGTAGTGTATGTGTGTGTTCATTTGTGTGCTTTGTGAAAATTACTTTCACGAGAGAGGTACTCATAAACATCGGACATACAGAACCTCCAAACATCGTTCCGGTTTCTCTCACTCGCTGGATTATTTGGACATACTCGTCAGTGGGGCTCTGGCTGCATTCAAGGTCTTGAGATGGAGGAGGACCCATGGGAAGCACTCTGGAGCACTCACCGGACTCCAGCCACGAGGATCACGCAAACCACCCCCGAGCATATTTCTGGCAAACGTACGTTCTCTCAATAACAAAGTGGACGAACTGCAACTCCTGCGCTGGACAAACAAGGACTTCTCTCAAGCCGCTGCCCTGTATTTCACCGAGACCTGGCTTTGTGAGTCGACCCCCGACAGTACGCTGTAATTGGCTGGCTTCCAACTTCACAGAGCCGACTGCAAAGTGGAGGCAGCGGGGAAATCTAGAGGCGACGAAATATGCTTCTATACCAACCAGGACTGGTGCAGCGACATCACGGTACTGTCAAACTTCTGCTCTCCCAACCTAGAATCCCTCTTTATAAACTGCAAACCCTTCTACTCTCCGAGGGATTACTCTGCTTTATTCTCGCTGGAATTTACATTTCCCCCCCCCCCCCCCCCCCCCCCCTGCGTACATGAGGCGCAAACGTAACTCGGCTGGTCAGGTAATGAGGGTAGAGAGTGACTTCCCGAACTCCATGGTCATTGTTTGGGGGGGACTTTAACAAAGCTGACCTCAGTCGTGACCTTCCAAAGTACAGATTTCAGGTTACCTGCCCCACCAGAGGGGAGAGAACACCTTACCACTGTTACACGTCAATCAAGAACGCATATCGTTCTGTTCCCCGTCAATCATGAATGCATATCAGGTCTGGGTCTTTCTGATCATTGTCTAGTTCACCTTATTCCAACCTACAGGCAGAAACTAAAGTCCGCTAAGCTTGTGGTGAGAACAACGAAAAGGTGGACAAGCGAGGGCATTGAGAACCTAGAATCCTGCTTTGACTGTATGGATTGGAATGTTTTCAGGGAAGCAACCACAAGCCTCGATGAGTACACAGACACTGTATCATCATATGTCAGCTTTTGTGAGGACAGTGGCATCCCCACTAGGACCCAGACCTGGTTCAACAATGGCAAGCCCTGGTTCACAGCAGAACTCAGACAGCTCCGACCGTCTAAAGAGGAAGCCTACAGGAACTGGGATGCAGACCTCTACAGGCAAGCAACGTACAAGCTGAGAAGAGGAATCAGAGCTGCCAAGGAAAGGTACTCTGAGAAGTTGAGGAGTAAGATCGGAGGCTGCAGCGAATCGTCCGATCAGCTGAGAAGGTTATTGGCTACAACCTTCCCTCCATTGACAAACTGTACACTGCAAGGGCCAGGAAGCGAGCAGGTAAGATCATCTCTGACCCCTCTCACCCTGGCCACAAACTCTTTGAATCACTTCCCTCTGGAAGGCGACTCCGGACTGTCAAAGCTGTCACAGCCAAACATAAAAAGACCATGGAGATGGTTGGTTTGTGAAATGGAAGTTTGCAACAGTGAAAGGTGAGCTGCATGTAACCCATGCCACAACTGAACACATATTGCCCTACATCTTACAGAACAAGAACCTCTATTTCCCAATACTCCTGGTGCGATGTGAATGGACTCTATTTCAATTGCTACAAGCGGCACAGTGGTGCAGCTGGTGGAGATACTGCCTCTCAGCCCGGTTTAATCCTGACCATAATGCTGTCTTTATGGAGTTTGCATGTTCACCCTGCGACCGTGTGGGGTTTCTTCCACGTGCTCTGGTTTCCTCCCACATCCCAAAGCCATGCAGGTTTGTAAGTTAATTGGCTTCCGTAAATTGCCCCTTGTGTAGGGAGTGGATGGGTGGTCAGTATGAACTCGGTGCTCCAAAAGGTGCTCCTTGCTGCATCTTCAAACTAAACTAAACTACAAAGTAGATTAAAGTAAATTAAATGGGCTTGAACAACATCCAACAGAGGTCAAAAGAACAGCCAACAGTCTTACCATGGCTCATATTTTAAAAACCAAATTACTCAGAATAAGACAACTAACCGGCTGATAATTTACCTTGGTTTGTGCGGGAACTAAAAGAAATATACTTTCAATCCGTATTCCAAAACTACCATCTTCATAATAACCAGGCTCTAAAAATAAACACAGACATAAATTTATCAGTTAATGTCCCTCAGATATCAAAACACTGTGTTCATTAGTTATGTCAGATGGCCATTGCCGCATGAAGAGCAAAGGGGTATTGTTAATTCAGTTTTAATGCTTTGTCTCATTTTCACACTATTAGCTTTGATAACAATGCAACAAATCGGTTTCTTTTAGGTCATACTGAGTTATGCATTATGGTCTTTTCAAAGCATTGCTTTTCATGATAGGATTCCTCTCTGTACCATGAATTTTAATCATTGCTGGTCGTATAATTAAGCAATCAGCGGTGTCTTGCTGGGGAAGGGAATCGAATGCAACAAACTTGGGAGGTTGTTTTTGATGACTACTGCATTAATAGTTCGCCTCCATTTGTTTTCAATTTTCTCTGAGCCTTTGGTACTTTAATGCATCACTTTGCAAAGTACTATTAATTTTAAAATAGTATAATATCATAGAGTAGAACATATTAACACCGAGTACAACAGTCTATGACTGAATTCAATCCAGTGCTGGACTCAAGCACCATTGAATATGATTGACTGTAGCAACTTCAGTTTTCACTACCTCTTACCAATCTACCAAAGACGAGATTCTGTGTACCTCTCAAAGTGCTGGCATGGGTACAACTATCCCACCCACCCTGTGTCCCAGATAAACCTGGCTCACAAAGGTGCAGGAAACTGAAATAAACAAAATAAGAATGCCAAAGGATTAGGATGTCATCCCAGGCTCTGTGTATTGTGCGTCTTGTGATAATCACAGGACAACTTGGGAAAAGATAGCAAAAATAGCCTGCAGGTTTCATAAATACAAGGTGGTGAACTGTGGGGAATGGAAGGATGGGAGACATAAAATGCTGGAGTATTTCAAGAAGCCAATTTAACTCACACTTTTGTAATGTTTAAAAATGCAAAATGTTTGGACGGACATTTTAAAAATTAGATCTAAAATTATCTATAATCAACTGGACCCAGATCCAAAATTAATAATATTAGGATTATCAGAACATAGCACAAATTTTACGATAAGCCAGAGACACTTTCTTGATTACAGTTTAATAACTATGAAAAAATTAATACTCAAATTTTGGAAAAATCCAGCAAACCCCACAATTAAAATGTTGATTACGGAAATGACCAAGACCTTGCATTTGGAAAAAATAAGATTTGTCTTAATTGACAAACCAGAACTATTTTTTTAAATATGGTCTCCATTTATTGAATTTTTTAAAAAGTAAACTGGTGCACAAAATTAAAGTAAAAAACTTGAGTTTAGGGTTGGATGAACAACTATACTCAACATCTCCCGGATCTATCTCCACAATCTTCATATTTGTAATCTCCTTTCTCTTGCTTTTTTTCTTTCTATTAGTTTATAGTTTCTCTTATCTCTTTCTTTCTTTATTTCTTTCCTTTAAAAAAAACTTTAAAAATTGAAGCTATGTAAGAACTCTGTAACCAATTTGTCCTTTATTACTATTTCTACATATGCTTTTAATACAAATATTTAAAAAATAAAATAAAATAAAATGCTGGAATAACTCAGGCAGCATCTCTGGAGAAAAGTAATAGGTGACGTTTTGGATCGAGACCCTTCTTTAGACTGAACTGACCCGAATGGCGGGATGGTATTAGACAATTAGCAAAACTAAAGATGGTAAAGTACAGCTTTAGAAAGTGTGAAACTCACTCTTATGTGCAAACCAATATATTTAATGAAGCATGGTACTGACCCAAATCTTTACCTATTGCTTTTCTCCAGAGATGCTGCCTGACCTGCTGAGTTACCCCAGCATTTTGTTTCTATCCCAATATATTTAATGTTTCCTTATATAAACTTCACTGCACCTTCCAAGCAAAATTAAAGCATTTTTCAACAGGTTTATTATTAGATATGTTTTGCAGATTGCTGAGTGTTGCAAATATAATTAGAGTATCGTTAACTATGCTACTTATTTAATCTTTATGTGAAGTTGTTATATATTTTGTGCAGTAGCAGGCATAACTGTTTACTATGACCATGCCATAGCAAAATAAAGTGTCAAAAGGACTTGCATCTCTCACTGACAGCTCAAAGAGCATGAAGTGTAAAACGACCGCAAAGGCTGCTGCTTAGGAAAATGCTTAGGTATTTTTACACCACCGCAAAATGTCTCAAAACAGCCAGGAGATGAATAGACAGATTAATGTAAGTGATATCGGACACATGAAACATTTGGGCAGACTCACACCACCCTGGCCCCACTCACATTTCACTCCTGCCATCGGGAAGAAGGTGCAGGAGTCCAAAAACTGTAACCTCCAAATTCAGGTACAGCTTCCTCCCAACAACCATCAGGCTTTTGAATACTATAAATGTCAACTAAACTCCAACTACGAACTGCCTGAGCTTTGAGCCAACTGGAAACTTTGAGCTTTGTTTTGCACTATATCAGTTTTTTTTTTAATTTTGTGAGCTTTTTTTCCAGTTTGTTTATATTATCTATTGAGTATAAACCTGTTGTGCTGCTAACTGTTAATTAGTCCTTTACCAACAATGGATTCATCAACTAATTTGGGGAAGATCCATTCACATTTACCCCACCCCTTGCCAATTTCTAATCTTACTGGCAGCTCAAAAATGAGAGCACTTTGCTGATTATAAATCCTCTGCTGATTTGTGAAAGAGGTGGCTGGAGAGGAAACAAATTTCCTTCTGTTAAGCCTTCTCATTGAGAAAAAAACAAGCAACAGTTTTGCAGTTGAGCTGTTGACAGGATAACTTTCCACACTCAGATGTCCTTCACACTGAATAACCTGGAACATCTGGTGGTTAAATGTTGACTGTTCTACTGACCAAGACAGTTCTCCAGCATCATCCTGAATACAGTCTACACCCCACCTCAGGCAGACATCATGCTAGCAACTGAGGACTTGAGTACCCACATCAACAAATATGAAACAATGTATCCCAAAGCCTTTCCCCCAATGTCTTTCCCGTCAACCAGGCTGGCGTGAAGAAGTATCTGCCAAACTACCATCAACATATTATCTTCAACGCAAGAGAACTAACACTCGGTCACTCCTAACCACCATCAGGAACGCCTGCTGCTCCATCTCACCCTCGCAAAAGGACACCTACTGTTCCGGTACCTAAGAGCATCGTAGCCCTTACATCTATGACGCTAGGAACCACTTCTTACAATACCACTGTATTTTGCACATTGTGTTATTTCGTTTCACTCCCTTGAAAAAAAATGTTTATAATTTATGTTTTGTGTATCTGTGTGTCTGTGATGCTACTGGAAGCAAGATTTTCATTGTACCCGTACGTCACTATTCTGGTGCTTGTGACAATAAACTCGACTTGCAGTTGGGCCTCTAACAGGCAATTCAAACTGTGAGATGTACTGACACCTAATGATAAGAAACTGGCACTGCAAGGATTTGCAGCTACTGCTGGAATTTGGCCTGGAATTTCATATCACACTTTTACTACATTTCTAAGGGAGAACATTACACAACTGGTTGAACTTTTTTCCGTGATTCAGAACAGAATCAAAAGCTACAAGATGTATCTTATGGAGGCTCAGTGTATTACCCTTCCATTGACTCCATTTACACCTCACACTGTCACGGCAAGGCCATCCCAGTCATTCTCTCTTCTCCACTTTCCCATCAGGCAAGAGGTATAGAAGTGTGAAAGTGCACATCTCCAGATTCAGGGGCAGTTTCTTCAGGCAACTAAACCACAATTCACAAATGATGAACTTATGACTATCCTATCAACAACTAGAGACCAGTCCTGAGTTACCATTTACTTCATTGGAGACCCTCGTACTATCTTTAATTGGACTTGCACTAAACTTTATTCCCTTCATCATGTATCTGTACACTATGAATGGCTCGATTGTAATCATGTATTGTCTTTCCAATAACTAATTGGCATGCAACAAAAGCTTTTCACTGTACCTCGGTACTTGTGACAATAAACTGAACTAAACTACTAATATCAGCCTGCAGATTTCCATGTTTAACCTGCACAAGAATGCTCGGAGTTACTAACAGTCTCAATGTGATAACTACAACACTAGCAGTTTAACTATCATTATATACTGAGCCTTTTTTGTAAATGTGCAACTCGGAGTGACAGGGTACTCTAGATACTGTTCTTAATGGACACTACAGTACATACTTTCTATGGATATAATGGGTTTGACAGAATGGGTTTGGTTGTAGTTATCTTTTGCACAGCCCAAGCAGTTCTGCAAACATTTGCAAATAGAAGCAAATCAGTGAAAGGTTGGCACATAGCCAATGCAGGTGCCTGTACACATCTCAACCGTAGAAATGAATCATCGTTTTCTTCTGCTGGTCACCGCTCCAACGATCAGATACAGGCACCATTAGTCGACCTGCGGGCCACCTTTACTCACCGTCACTCAGAATCATTCCAGCCTCAAGAGGTTCATCAGCGAACGTTTTATAACTAATACCGCAAGGCCCTTCGTGGACATTCAGGAAAGATCCAACTCCATGTCCTGTGCCATGAAGATAATCCAAACCATGTTCCCAAAGAGACGCTCTTGCAAATGAGTCAATGAGGTGTCCTGGCAGAAATGAACACATACGAAGGTAAGCATACGGCAAATCTCTATGTACGCAGCACTACACTGAATGAGGCCAAATGCAAGAGAATTTGAGAGTTTGTGGCTCATCACAAAGCACTGTGGCACGTCAGTAGAGTCGCTGACTTAAAAGCGCCAGAGACTCAGGCTCGATCCTGATTACGGATGCTGTCTTTTGGAGTTTGTACGTTCTCCCTGTGACCGCGTAGGTTTTCCCAGGTGCTCCAGTTTCCACCAAAGACGTCCAGGTTTGCAGGTTGATTGGCATCAGTAAAAATTGTAATTGTTCCTTATATGTAGTGTGTGCTAGTATAACGGTGATCGCTGGTCAGTGCGCACTAGTTGGGCTAAAGAGCGTGTTTTCTGCGCTGTATCTCTAAACTAAACTAAGCACTGCAGGGCTCCCACAAGATTTGGACCACATGAATTCATGACAGCCGGATTATTGAAAAGGAATAGGACAAATGGGCGGCACAGTGGCACAGCTGCTGCCTCATAATGCCGGAGACCATGGTTCAATCCTAACCTTGGATGCTGTCTGTGTGATGTTTGCACATTCTCCCCGACACCATGTGGGTTTCGTCCCACAGCCCAATCACGTGGGGGGGGGGTTAATTGGCCTCCGTAAATTGCCCCCAGTATGTAGGGTGTGGATGGGAAAATCGAACTAGTGTGAATGGGTGATCGATGGTCGGAGTCGGCCAAAGGATCTGTTTCCACGCTGTGTATCTAAAACTAAACTAAAATCTGTGATTCGTTTATCTAACGCCACAGCATGGGCGAAACTAGAGGATCGTCAGGTGGTGTAGTCTGTGTCTGTGTCCAAGCAGTTACTTTATCACATTGACAGCTTGTCTCAGCCAGCCACACAGCTTGCCCTGCTGCAGCTCTGCAGTTTTTAAAAGGTCTATAATCAACCACATCTAGATTAATTAATTTTAATATTCTGAGAATCTACGTTCGGCCAGTATCACACATTCGTGCAAATATTTCAATTGGACTTTAGAGATACAGTGCAGAAACAGGAGCTTCAGCCCACTGAGACCTTGCCGACCAGCAATCACATCGTATACTAGCCCAAATACACTGAGGACAATTTAACAACTTACCGAAAGCAATTAATTTACAAACCCACACGTCTTTGCAGTGTGCGTGGAAACCGGAGCACCCGGGGAAAACCCATGCGGTCACGCGGAGAATGTGCTAACTCCGTGCAGACAGCACTTGTAGGCAGGATTGAACCTGGGTCTCTGGAGCTGTAGGGCAGCAACTCTACCGCTGCATTGCTGTGCCGGCACAGGATGTCCCAAAGCATTTCATCTCAGAACTACAGAACTAATGTAGGTAATGTAACAACCAATTTGCACACAACATCCCACAAAGAGCTACAAGATTATTTTGTTTTCACTGTTCGGTCCGAACCCTGTTCATTTTAAAAGTTAATGCTGAATCTTCTTCACCTTCAGTTAAGATACCAAATAACCTTTCCAAATCCCATTGATTAACTCTGAACAACAGCATTAGGTGTGTATTATTAACTTGTTCAAGGAGGTTCGAGTCAACATTTTCTGCTTGTTCGGACTCTCAAATGTTCACTAATACCTTGGTTTCTTTTAAAAGACTCTCCCACTCACCATGTAGTGAATAATTCTATGAAGTAACTGGACAGAGATTATTATTTTTGTTGGCTCAAAGTAATCAGCTTTCATTTCACTTCATTCATAAAACCATCAAATGGTCCGACTATCTTACCTTTGGTACCGCTTGGAAAAACTGCTGAACCCAGACAGATATGTCCCTTTAACACGTAAGTAAAGCACTCCTGGAGGATAAATAAAGGAATTGATAAAATCCATCACACCACAAACGTACTTCATTCTTACAATAAACCTCTGTACTTTTTACCATGAGAAAATAATCATGTGAAGTTGATCGTTTGACATGCTGGATACAGAACTATTGCCCCATACCTAGCAACAAGTCTGAAACTATCTAACTAGTGATAGAACCGCAATTATCACTCTTGAAAGTCATTCAATTGGAGGATTTATTAAGAGATTAACATACCTTCTCAAATTCAGTGGGAGTGCCAAAGTGAACTGTACGTGTGACATCTGTAGTTCCATCCCTAGTTCAAACACAAAGAACAAAGAACCAAGTGCTTTAGTCATTTTTATAACTGAATGTAATTGTACTAAAGCTGCTAAGATCCAGCTCTATGCCCCACAAAGAGAAACTCTGCGTGTTGATTTAAAGGATGAAAGAATACACAAAGCCTTTACAAATCTCAGGATGTACCAAAGCACCTCATGTATGAACTACGTGCACCGGTGTAATGTATGAAATGTGACACTCAATTTGCACACAACATCCCACAAAGAGCAGCAAGATTATTTTGGTATCAGTGTTGAAAGGGTAATCAATGTTAACCAGGTCTTTGGTAAAAATTAACTTATCCTCTTGAATTAGTGCCATGAGGTTAATTCAAGAGGTTTGGAGGAATGTGGGTCAAATGTAAGCAAATCGAACCAGGGTAGTTGGCACCTTGGTCGGCATACGGGTTAGGCCGAAGGGATCGTTTCCGAGCAGTATCACGCTACGCCTGTATTAAAGAGCCAAATGAGACAAGGTTTAATGTTGAATGCTGTATTTTTGACTGAGATTACATCCTCAATGGGAAAATTAAAACTTTGGGGACATGAAAGGTGACCAAACTACATAAGAGTTGAGTTTAGTTTATTGTCACATGTACCAAGGTACAGTGAAAAGCTTTTGTTGCGTGCTAACCAGTCAGTAGAAACACTATACATGATTACAATCGAGCCATCCACATGGGATTAATGAGCATAACAAAGTGCTGGGGTACCTTAGCGGGTCAGGCATCATCTGTGGGGGGGAATGAAAAGATGACGTTTCAGGTCGGGCCCCAAAATCTAAAGAAGGATCCTAATGTGAAACATCATCTGTCCATTCCCTCCACAGATACAGCCTGACCCGTTAATTTACTCCAGCACTTTGTTATTAGTCGATAGTACCATGGAACATTATTTTTATTCATTTATACCCATTTATATATCCTGTCTTTTTCATTTACCTGACACAGCTTCAGGAAACCACAAACATCCTTTTATGAGTGGTAAATTTCTAAACAATAAAATAGTTGCCTAACACATCAGATCAGAAGCATAGCGGAGGCTCATCAAGGAGGAGCTTTTAAAGAATGAAAAAGGCTGTACTCTAAAATTCTCTAACATTGAACTTCGGGATACTAGTTAAGCATATGCACTCCACCACCCCATCCCACCCCACCCATTTTATGAGTGGGTAAACCACCCCATCGCTTACCCAAACCATTCTTCCAATTTTCCCTTAAAATATTGCAAAAGATTTATTCAAGTTTGTCTTACCTGTACTGGGCACCAGAATCCAAAAGAAAGATTTCATTCAATGATAAAGTTCTGTTTGTACTTGGGATAGGCCTAAAAATGACAAAACAAATTTGGAATTGAAATAATTTAGGCATTGAATTATGTTATATAAACTGCAAAAAGTTCCATGTGTATCTACTGATTAAAATCTCTGGTTTAAATTCACGAAATAAATTGTCTATTTTGCACCAGAATGATAGAAGAAATTTCATTTTTAATGCTAAGTTACATCCATATCAATAAATTGCATATTTGTGCTGAGGGGAATATAAAGTGCATGTGCTCACTTTCTGATCAATGGTTCAGGATTTCCGTAGTAACGGCCACAGGTATAAAAGAGGATGACAATCAGAAAACATTCCAATGTCCTGGTCCACCATCATCACTTACCATTCATTCAACAGTGTCTTCACTTGCTTTCAGTACTAATATTTTGAATTGAATTGAATACATTTAATTAGCCAAGTATTTATACACACAAGGAATTTGCCCTGGCGCTTTGCTCGCAAGTAACAACACAATATACAGTACACAATTAAAAATAAAACATTATAATTTAAACATGTGAAGAATGAAATAAAATACCAGAACAAAAGGAGGCTAAAGACTTTTGGTTATTGAGTAGAGCTACTGCTCATGGAAAAATGCTGTTTTTATGTCTGGCTGTGGAGGCTTTGACAGTCCGGAGTCGCCTTCCAGAGGGAAGAGCTTCAAAGAGTTTGTGGCCAGGGTGAGGTGGGTCTTACCCGCTCGCTTCCTGGCCCTTGCTGTGTACAGTTCGCCGATGGGGGGAAGTTTGTAGCCAACAACCTTCTCGGTTGATCGAACGATGCGCTGCAGTCTCCAGATGTCGTGCTTAGTGGCTGAGCCAAACCAGACCATGATGGAGAAGGTGAGGACAGACTCTACGATGGCCGTATAGAATTGAACCATCAATGCCTGTGGCAGATTGTGTTTATTCAGCTGCCGCAGGAAGTACATCCTCTGTTGGGCCTTTTTGACTGTGAAGTCGATGGTGGCCCCCATTTAAGGTCCCTGGAGATGATGGTTCCAAGGAACTTAAATGATTGCACAGATGTGACTGTGGTGTCATTGATGGTGAGTGGGGGAGGGGAGGGGGAGCTCTCCTAAAGTCTACAATCAATTCCACTGTGTTATGAGCATTGAGCTCCAGGTTGTTGCGATGGCACCAGGATGCCAGCTGTGTCACTTCCTGACTGTAGACAGATTCCTCCCCATCCTGGATAAGTCCAATCAGGGTTGCGTACTGCGTACTCTCCCCAAAAAGGAGAGGGGAGAGTATGCAGCCTTTCGATGCTCATATGCTGAGGGTTTGCGGGTCCGAGATGTGCTTTCTCAGCCTCACATGCTGCTTCCTGTCTATCAGCAAGTTGGTGATCCACTGACAGAGGAGTTCAGACACAGTCAACTGGGAGAGTTTGGAGTGTAGTAGCTCTGGCACAATGGTGTTGAATGCAGATCTAAAATCCACAAACAAAATCCTTGCATAGGTACCCTGGCAGTCTAGGTGCTGGAGGATGAAGTGCAGGCCTAGTTTGACTGCTTCATCCACTGATCTATTGGCCCGGTATGCACACTGCTGGAGGTCCAGCAAGGGGCTTGGGATATTTTTCAGGTGGGCCAGCACAAGTCTTTTAAGGGACTTAAGGGACTGATTACAGAGGTCAGTGCGACAGGCCTGTAGTCATTAAGACCAATAATTCTTGGCTTTATGGGTACAGGAACAATAGTGGAGACTTTGAAGCAGGCAGGGACAGTGCAGGTTGGCAGGGACTAATTGAAAATGTCTGTGTAGGCTGGTGCCAGTTGTTCAGCACAGAGCTTGAGGGTAGAGGGGGAAACATTGTCCCGTCCTGGAGATTTCCTGCATTCCCTGCCCGAAACATTGCCGTTTCCTTCGCTCCATAGATGCTGCCTCACCCGCTGAGTTTCTCCAGCACTTTTGTCTACCTTCAATAGAAAGGAGGTTGGTTTGTGTGATGGTTTGGGCCACATCCACAAGTCCACTTAAGTATCTGGCATTGGTTTTCTAGAATTTCCTAGACGGTTTTCTAGAAGTATCTAGAATGGTTTTATGGATTTTAAACAGAACCCTCAAGCTTGAGGACATTTACTTCTCAGCACCAATGTACATTATTGTAAAGGAACTAGACGCCGTCCTTAGTCCTTTAACTAAGTCTTTATTCAGATACTACTCACACACATTCCAGCACTAACCACAACTGGTCTACACACGTACTGGAACCTAACAGGGAGGGAACATGCAGATACTACAGTTATACTACAAAGTGTGGGAGGGTCAATATGATAATGAGGTAGCTACATATATGGTTGTATGCATAACCATCTACAATTATATCTAAACAACCTGTGCATTTGTTACCTGTAGAATAATTGCACTGTTTGGACCGCTGCTGGAGATGGTGCAAAAGCTCAAACCCATAAATTTGGCTTGCTGGCTGCAAAACATTAATAAAGAGATTGAAACAAATGGTTACAATTTCCAAATTGATTTTTTCGAACTGCAAAACTCAATATTTTTGATCCTGTTAATCAGACTGAAGAAGGGTCCCAACCTAAATAGTCACCTATTCATGTTCTCCAGGAATGCCCCCTGACCCGCTGAGTTTCTCCAGCACTGTGTGATTTATTTTGTAAACCAGCACCTTCAGTTCCTTGTTTCTACAAGGATCGATTTATCCCCACTTTCCGCCTTCCGTTCAATAGCTAATTTTCAGCCCATATCATTGTACATCAAATCCTGTACTCTACTCTTGATGACAAGCCTCCTGTATGGGTAGGACCTCATTGAAAATGATGAACATTCAAGCACATCAGATCTACTGGTTACCTGGATCTATCCTACATGCTCAAAACAAATCCAGCAGCTTGCTCACACAAGATTTTCCTTTCATAATCCACATAGACTTTTTAAATCTTAATATCGATCTTAATGTATTGTGTTCTAGCAGCTTTTGGTATATCTTCCAGCAACAGAGCCCAGTACAAATGGGCATGGAGTCATACAGCACAGAAACGGACCCTTGGGCCCAACTTGTCCAAGCTAACCAAGATGTCCCATCTACAGTAGTCCCACCAGCCTGCATTTGGTCCATATCCCTCTAAACTTTCATGTACCTGCCCAAATGTCTTTTGAATCTGTGAAATTATATCAGCGTGGGTCAGAGGAGAAAAGCAAGGAAAACAGTGAAGGCTCTTAATAGTAAGACAATAATATATGGACAAATATAATCCCGTGGCTCTGGTTTGAAGAAAGGCAGAATATAGCAATAAATTTGTGAATATATCCGTATTAATTTCTGTACAACGCCCATTCCCTATACAACTATGCTGCCAATTTATTGTGGCAAAATAAATGTGAAAAACATGTTACAAACACCAGGCTCACAAAACATAAATAAGACAAACCAAATCAATACAAAGGTTGAGAGTTTCCCCAGGGATAACAAGATCTTTTTTAACTGGAGAAAAATATTCCATCAATTAATAATTAGTCTGGTGACAAATATTTTAGTTTGTTTCAAAACAGATCAAATTTTGTGTTTTTATTTCAAATTTCTGTGCAGTCAATAGAGTGTCGACAAGATTTTTTGTCCAAACACGGTGATCTTCACTGTTAGCAATGGTGAGTATCAAGGTTTGCTTTTACGTTTTTCAGTAATAATCATTCGCAGTGTAACAGGAATCAAGTAGATTCCCTTCACACAATTCACCCAATAATAAACATAGGTCAGCCTTACCTACGCAGTTTTTCAGCTTTATCTGAAGCATCGAGCTCAGTTATGTTGCCTTTTGGAACCTGCAAAGTTGCAATTTTAGCAGACAAATCAGAAATCATGGAAATACAAAGAGGGCTAAATTGTGCATCTAATGAATGATTCCATTACAATTACAGGCTCCACACGTCTCAGGCGGCGGTTACATTCTTGAAACTCAAAAACACGTACACACATAAATGACAATGCTGGCAGCAATAAAGTTGAGCACATTATTCCAAAAATACAGGCGCATATATCAGTATGAAATGAACGTGCATTATTTCAAAAACACAAATCAAACACACGAGGTACGTGTATTCTGTTGTTACTTTCCCAATATATTCTATGCACATTTAGTGTACTTGGTAATATTATACAAGGTGTCCTGTTCCATAGAACATAGAAAAATACAGCACAGGAACAGGCCCCTCACCCTATAATGCCTGTGCCAAACATGATGGCAAGCTAAAACCAATCTCATCTGCATGTACATGATTTCTTCACGCTCCATTCCCTGATGGTTATAAGGACACAAAGTGCTGGAGTAACTCAACATGCCAGGCAGCATCTCTCGAAAACATGGGGCTGAAGGGTTTGGACCCAAAATGTTACCTATCCATGTTCAACACCAGAAATTGGAGGAACAGCACCTCATATTCCGCTTGGGGAGTCTGCATCCTACGGGCATGAACATTGAATTCTCCCAATTTTGTTAGCCCTTGCTGTCTCCTCCCCTTCCTCAGCCCTCGGGCTGTCTCCTTCCATCCCTCAGCCCTCGGGCTTCTCCTCCTTTTTCCTTCCTTCTCCCTGCCACCCCCTATCAGTCTGAAGAAGGGTTTCGGCCCGTTGCCTATTTCCTTCGCTCCATAGATGCTGCTGCACCCGCTGAGTTTCTCCAGCATTTTTGTGTACCTGCTGCCTGACCTGTTGAGTTATTCCAGCAATTTGTATCCTTTTGTATATTAACCAGCATCTGCAGTTCCCTGTTTCTACATTCCCTGATAATTAATGAGTTCTGTTGAACAACCAAAAATATTGAAGCCCCAAAGAAATAATCCCAACAATAACATTGACACACACAATGAGATTTCTTACCTCCTTCTCAAGCCAGACAAAGAGCTCACAAAGTGCCACGGCATCTTTAATCTAGCATATGGAAACATAGGCAACAGAGTGATTAATTCCTATTTATTTATTCTGTCCACTACTTTTAATTGCCATTGCGTTTGCAAATTTCTGCACTTAATTTTAAAAGATCACAAACAATTTCCACAAACACGGGGGGTAACCCTGTCTAACTAAAAAATAACGATTTTGCTGCCAGAGTTCAACAAATAGAAAATGTCACGCGAGAAAAATCTCTTATGAGCATTAGTATAGATCCATGGATCCAAATCCATGCTAACCATCGATCACCCATTCACACTAGATCTGTGTTATCCCACTTTCTCATCCACTCCTTCCACTTTCGGGTCAATTTTACAAGGTTAATAAAACTACAAACACACACATATTTGGAATGTTAGGAAACAGTTAGGGTGCGAGAGAAAAAGGTGAAAGTGGGCAAGAAGCACGACAAACAGGAGAGTTAAAATTGATGAACTGGTCCAAAAACAAGTACAATTTGAGTTGAGAAAAGCCCAGACGTTGCATTTATATAGCACCTTACACCAGTCAATCATAAACTCACATATATAATTATGACAATGACATATTCTAGGTAGATTATGTACAATCCATTTACGTGTCATCTTAAATTGTTCAAGATATGTTTGAGGGACGACAGCAAGAATAAAAAGCTTGAATGATCACAACACTCACATGAGCTTGCCTCATGCCTTCAATCTCAATTGGATTCTTCATAGATTTTGCAATGCAGACTGGGGTATAAACTGTCTCCAGCCTCAGCATCTGTGGAAATCAAAATAAATACTATATTCAGTGCATTTCCTGTTCTATAATTACAACCTGACATGGCGCGAGTATACACAAGATAGACACAAAGTGCTGGAGTAACTCAACGGGTCAGGCAGCATCTCTGGAGAAGAAGGGTGAGTGACGTTTTGGGTCTGAACCCTTCATCACCAACCGTGATGCCAGAATTAGGGGGTATTAGCTGCAGGGAGAGTTCAGACAGACCTGGTTTGTTTTCTCTGGAATGCCGGAGGTTGCAGGGAGACCTGATAGAAGTTTATAAAATGATTTCAGTCATAGATCGGGTAGACAGTCAGAATACAAATACAAGAGGGCATACAGTAGCTTTAAGGTGAGAGGGGTAAACCTTAAAGGAGATGGGCAGGGCAAGTTTTTGTTACACATGGAAAGTGGTGAGTGCCTGGAATATGCCACCAGGAGTGGTGGCTAGGGCAGATTTGACAGTGGCATTTATGAGACTTTTGGTTAGGCATATGGATATGTAGGGGATGGAGGGACATGGATTATGCAGAGGCATATAAGAGTTGATCTTCACAATCATATTTGGCACAGACTTTGTGGGACAAAAAGGCCTGGTCTTGTGCTGCATTGTTCTATGTAAAAAATACTATTTGGGAATAATACATTTTGTCAACCATTTAAATGACTGTCAATGCATTAGTCGCCTGTTGAATACCTCGCCTTGCTTCTCTGTCTCGGTCAATGGAAGCGAAAACTGGGAGAGGGTTACAACTTGCTGCTGATCAAATGTTGAGCAAAGTACAAAGCGCTGGAGTATCTCATCAGGTCAGGCAGCATCTGTGGAAAAAATTGATAGGCGACGTTTCGGATTGGGACCCTCCTTCAGCCAACTTCTTTGGACCCAGTCAGAATAGGACTCTGACTCAAAACTTTGCCTGTCCATTCCCTCCACAGGTGCTGTCTGACCTGCTATAAAAATAAATAACTTTTTTGGTTTAGTTCAGAGATACAGCACAAAAACAGGCCCTTGCTCCCCACCGAGTCCGCGCCGAACAGCGATCCCACACACTAACACTATCCTGCACACTCCAGGGACAATTTCCAATTTTACCAATCCAATTAGTCTCCAAACTTGTACGTCTTTGGAATGTGGGTGGAAAATCCCACGAAGGTCATGGAGAAAATCTACAAACTCCGTCCAGACAGCACCCGTAGTCTGGATCAAACCAGGGTCTCTGGCGCTGCAAGGCAGCAACTTTACCGCTGCACCACTGTGCTGCCCAATATTACTTATTAGTTAATTAAATTATTGAGTTAATGATTATTGACACTATTATTTAAAGAGCACCAGATTTACATTTAATAAGACGGTGTGCTCCTGGCATTGGACATGCTTTGACAGAAGCAAAAAGAACAGCCAGTGAGAAGGGAAAATTATGATAATTTGGGGGGGCATGGTGTGGGATCAATGCTGTGAATAAAACTTAGCAAAAACAAATCATTAGACTGAGCATCTAAAATTCTTATCTGGTCAGCTCAGCATGTTACTTTCACAAGGGATTGAAAAGAGAGCAAAAGCAAGAAAATTGAACTAAAAACAGATGTAACTGAAAGCACACAGCGGGGCAGGTATAATATCCTACAATTATACCTGTCTAATCCCATTCTGCATTCCTGTCATTTTTTTCCTTCTGGAAACTGCTCAGTTATAAGAGATTTGATGCCAGTGCTGAATCAAGCACGACCAAAAGATAAAATGGGCCCTGGTCAACCTAACAATCTGTCAAAATTGCCAACATTTATTAAAGTTATGTGTAGGAAGCAACTGCAGATGCTGGTTTAAACCGAAGGTAGACGCAAAAAGCTGAAGTAACTCAGCGGGACCGGCAGCATTTCTGGAGAGAGGACTACTGTAGATGGCCCATGTTGGCAGAATGGGCAAGTTGGGCCAAAGGACCTGCGTCCATGCTGTGTGACTGTACGAGTAACTCAGCGGGTCATGCAACATCACTAGAGAACATGAATAGGTGACATTTCGGATCATTACATCAGCTACATATATGTTACATATGTTGATGCAAGTTTCTTATAACAGGCTCCTAACAATTAGATTTTGGCAACTTGCTTTCTGTAAATATGCGACAAGTTTTATCAAACAAAATTTAACGAGCATCCTAGGCGAATATAAAGTGAAGTTTTGCTATCAATACTCTTTAAAAAATATGCATTAATTATAGACTTTGACAAAAATGAATGTGAAAGATTGAAACCACAGACATACACCATTTAATAGGCCCTTCAGCCAACCAAGTTCGCACTAACCATCGAGCACCCCTTAAAGTTAATTCTCCACTGATCCTATTTTGTTCTCCCCATATTCCCATCAACTCCCCTCAGATTCTATCTCCCCTCCCCTCACCTACTCTATGTGCAATATAGTGGCTAAATAACCTACCAAACCACGGTAGGCACCCAGAAGAAACTCATTCAATCGCAGAGACAGCATGCACCCCCTCTCACTGCTCCCCTCTGTGATTCCTGCTGCTTTCCAGCTCTACGGCCACATTTTAACCTGGACTCACTACCACAGCCAGAGTCTGAAGAAGGGTGCCAACATGAAATCTCACCTATTCCTTTTTCCCCCCAGAGATGCTGTCTGACCCGCTCAGTTACTCCAGCATTGTGTGTAAATCTACTGTAGGCTGCCAGCTGCTCCCATGAAAATACAGCCAGAGAAACCTCGGATCGCAGGTTCACTGTTACAAATATCAACCATCTGCTCATGCTCTTATGACATTAATCCAGTTTAACCTCCTACTGCTGACAATCACAACCAGCCAATTTTCATTTGTTTCTGGAACAGTATGGAGCCCAGACTTCTCTTCTGTTGCCAAGAAGTGTTTGCAGTCGACACAATTCTACACAAAGGGTAACAAGGTGCTGGAGTATAGAAGATAGGAGGGCATGTTGCATTTGTACAAGACGTTAGTGAGGCCACATTTTAGACATACTGAACTGTGTTCAGTTCTGTGCACCATGCTATAGGAAAGATGTCACGATGGAAAGGGTGCAGAGAAGATTTACAAGGATGTTACTAGGACTCAAGGGGCTGAGTTTTAGGGAGAGGTTGAGCAGGCTCGGATTTTATTATTTGGAGCACAGGAGGATGAGGGGTGATCTTAGAAAGGTGTACAAAATCATGAGAGGAATAGATGAGATAGACGCAAGGTCTCTCCCCAGAGTAGGGGAGTTGAGAACCAGAAGCATAGTTTTAAGGTGAGGGGGAAAGAACCAAACGCAGGCAGGTAGGACTAGTGTAGATGGCACATGTTGGTCAGCATGGGCAAGTTGGACCAAAGGGCCTGCTTTCATGCTGTGTGACTCTACGAGTAACTCAACGGTTCTTGCAACATCTCTGGAGAACATGAATGGGTGACGTTTTGGGTTGGGATCATTCTTTAGAAGGTAGACACAAAATGCTGGAGTAACTCAACATCTCTGTAGTGACGGAATGGGTGATGTTTCAGGGGTCTCGACCCTTCTTCAGAAGATGGGTCTCGACCCTAAAGTCATCTATCCATATTCTCCAGAGGTGCTGCCTGTCCTGCTGAGTTACTCGGGCACTTTGTGCCTTTTGTCAGCTTCAGCGGTTCCTTGTTTCTGTAATTCAGGATAACCTCCCCCAGAAGGACGACAATTTTACAGGCAAATATTTCCAGCACCACTGGTGAGGCTCTTCTGACTGACACCTGGAATCGCTGCCAGATTTACCATTAAATGGCCTTTATGGGCAAGCGATTTCCAATGTTTGTGGAGGGTAGAATTGAAAACAAGTTACTGAGAGTCTAAATGTAATTCTCTTTGAATTTCAATGTAATTCCCACAATGAGCATTTTTATTTTGTATTCACACATCCATAAAAACAAAACTTTGGGTACCTGTCTTACTAACAAATTTGAAATTATGAACTATGATAATGGAAAAGATTTTAGTTTTGCTTTGAACACAAAGTCCTTACATAATTCAGCAGGTCAAGCATCACCTCTGGAAGATATCGATTGACGATGATTCGGATCCTTCTGCAATCTGAGAAAGGGTCCCGACCCAAAATGTCGCCTGTCCATGTCTTCCAGAAATGCTGCCTGACCCGCTGAGTTACTCCAGCACTTTGTGTTCCCATGCAAGATTCTAGCATGACGGCACCGAGGTGCAGTGGTAGAGCTTGCTGTCTTACAGCGCGAGAGACCCGAGTTTGATCCTGACTGTACTGACAGCTTGTCTGTGCAGAGTTTGAACATTCTCCCCGTGACCTGCATGGGTTTTCTCTACTTTCCTCCCACACTCCAAAAACATAAAGGTTTGTAAGTTAATTGACTTGGTATAATTGTAAATTGTCCCTGGTGTGTATAGGATGGTGTTAATGAGCGGGGATCGCTGTTGGGCGCACACTCGGTGGGCCGAAGGGCTTGTTTCCATGCTGTATCTCTAAACTAAACTAAACCAAATCTGCAGTCCCTTGCAACTCCTTTAGTTTAGCTTTGGCAGGTGAACAATGAGACCGTGTTAGCTGATGACTAACCTTTGGGATAGTTTCTGAAAGAGCGTGGCTGGCTTTGCTACTGATCCAGACCTTCTCCTTAGAATTCAAGTTGGAACAAATAGTCCGTAGCTCGCTCAGAACAGATTCATAGGGGAGTACTTGTACACTGAAATCAGGCGTGGCATTTGAATCAAGCTGCAGATGCCTTCGCACAGCAGGTTCTTCCATGTGTTTCTCATTAATGAAGAGTCTGCAGTGAAGAAGAGAAAAATAACATACTTTCCTGAGAATTGAGTTGCTGATTATCTGACGTAGTCTTTAATAATGCACATAGAAATCACATTTGAAAGAAAATAAAACAAAACAGCAGAACTGAAACAAAAGCAGAAAATGCTGGAAATACTCAGCATGTCAGGCCAGTTCGAGTTAGTGCTTCAGGTATTTTCTAATGAGCACTGATCCTTTCCGCCTTTTGAAAAGTTAACGTTTCAAAGTTTAAAAACATAACAACAAAGTTGAAGCAGCAACGTGTAACCCATAACCAGGGATCATAAAAAGCAATGGAGTCATAGATACATACAGCTTGGAACAACTTGCCCATGCCAACCCAGATGCTCAATCCACACTCATCCCACCTGCCCACATATGGCCAATATCCCTCTAAACCTTTCCTGTCCTTGTACATGTCTTGTAAATGTTCTATTGCACTTGCCTCAAATACCTCCACTGGCAGTTAATTCCATAAACACACCACCGTCTAGTAAAAAAGTTGACCCTCGGATTCCTATTAAATCTTTCCCCTCTCACCTTAGCCTATGTCCTCTAGTTCTGATTCCCCTATCCCGAGTAAAAGACTCTGTACATTCACCCTATCAATTCCCTTCATGATGTTATATACCTCTGTACAATCACTTCTTAGCCACCTGTACTTCAAGGAATAAAGTCCTCGCCTGACCAGTCTCAACCTATACCTCAGGCCCTCGAGTCCTGGCTGCATCCTTGTAAAAGATATTAACAAAGAAGGAATTCAAGATAAACCCATTTACCCATAGAGTTAGTTCCACTGCAAGGAGCTGAAAGGAATGACGTGGATGCTTCAAATGAAAGTTGGATAACAATGGGGAGAACGGAATAGGAGATGCTGCTAGAGTTCAATGGTGAGGTGGTAAAAGACTCATGAGAAACATAAATATAGACATGAACCTACTGAGTTAACTCATCCTTCCCTGTGCTGTAAATATTTCTGATGCATACCAGCGACCATGTACAATACAGTAAAAATTGAGTCATGATGGAAGTAAACTGCAAAGAATAAGTGGTATAGAAACAATGAAAAGCACTGTAAGCTGAAAGGAGTGCAGAGAAGATCTACAAGGATGTTGCCAAGACTCGAGGATTTGAGCTATCGGGAGAGATTGGGCAGGCTAGGACTTGGATTGCAGGAGGCTAAGGGGTAATCTTATAGCGTGCATAAAATCATATGGGTAATAGATAAGGTGAGTGCACAGACAGGGTTTGGGAAATCAAAAACCAGGCTTAAGGTAAGAAGGGAAAGATTTTATAGAAATCTGTGGGGAGGTTTTTTCATTTAGTGGGTGGTGGGTATATGGAACGAACTGCCAGAGGAGGTGGTTGAAGCAAGAGCAATAACAGCATTTAAAAGACACTTGGATTAGGACATGAATAGGAAAGGTTTTGAGGGATATGGGCCTATCTTAGATGGGCATCTTGGCCAGTATGGATGAGTTAGGCTAAAGGCCCATTTTACCGCTGTATGACTCGATGACACATCACAAACACATCTACCCACTGTGCAAACTGATGAATCAGCAGCATTGAACCAAATTACAACTTAAAAACAAAAATGGCGTCTTTGAATTTGCTCTATACAAGAGAAACATGTATGGAATTAACAGGATGGTGCACATGAAAAACATTGCTTAGATTGAGACAAAGCAAATCTTTAATAGGTGCATCGTCAATCAGAGCTATGCAAACAAGCCACAGATGACAGTTTGCATGAACAAGCGTTCAATTAGCAACACTTTGTCCTTCATTCCCATACATTGTCTTTACAAAAATCGTTTGCACAGAGAAAAATATATAATTTTAAGTAAAATGCCTCCTAATAACATGCTTCTACAATATATCAGAAAAGGTATCAAAATGATAATAAAATAGCTGCAGAAATTAAGTGCACTGTGCATGCACAATCCAAATTTTGTTTTCAGTCACAACTACAGGAAACCCTTTGGTTTGTGAAGTAAAAAATGGAAATGCGCCAAAAGACTTCAAAACCCCACCGAATGGCCTTTATTAAAAAATATGGGCACCGTTTTAAGGCTTACATATGACAAATTATCTTCCTGAAGAAAAAAAATGGAAGGTAAAATATTTCAGAAAGAATAACAGGGAGGCCAGACCATTACACAAACAGTAATGGTTTAAATATATCAGCTCACCATCACCTCAAGGGCAATTGTGGAAGGTTAATAAATACCGACACAGACAGAGAGAGAAAATGAAAGAAATAATAAAAAAAATCCATTTGACAGACAACAATATTCACATGTCTAGGCTGCAGTAACAAAATGCATTATAAATGTGATTATGGGAAATTGTAAAGAAAAGAATGTGCCAAAATACGATAACAAACGCAAGTTATACAAACAGTTGGCGTTATAGCTACAATACACAAAGTAAAAACATGGTGATAAAAATCATGCTATTCAATGAATAAAACACCTATCAAAAAAAGCATCTAGAGAGCAAAAAAAGTATTTTTTTAAATCTTACATTAAATGTTTTTATTTGGGCAATATTGGTTTTAAATTGTTTGTCCACACTGCAATAGTTAGATAGTATTCATTGGAGAGCAATCTATACTGTACTGCTTTATCCGATGCTACTACTGTCTGAGTACAATACATTTCTATGTAGGATAGCCAAAATATATTGACTCCACGGCTTGGTGTTGATGGTCTCTCCAGTATAGCTCAAAATGTATACCACAGAAATAAATGACACAAGACATCTGACCCATTGAGTTAAGATTATTTGAGTATTTATAAGTAAACAGAATATAAACAGCAATCCTATTCCATACATGATGACTCTGTGGAATTCATTGCCACAGGTGGCTGTGGAGGCCAATGGATATTTTGAAGGCGCTGTTTGACAGATTCTTGATGTACGGGTGTCAAGGGTTATGGGGAGAAGGCAGGCGAATGGGGCTGAGAGGGAAAGACAGATCAGCCATGATTGAATGGCAGAGTCGACTTTAGTTTAGAGATACGGCATGAAAACAGGCCCTTTGGCCCATCGAGTCCGTGCCGACCAGCAATCCCCGTATATTAACATTATCCTACACACACTAGGGACAATTTTTACATTTACCAAGCCAATTAACTGTACGTCTTTGAAGTGTGGGAGGAAACCGAAGATCTCGGTGAAAACCCACACGGTCACGGGGAGAACGTGCAAACTCTGTACAGACAGCACCAGTAGTCAGGATCGAACCTGGGTCTCTGGCACTGCAAGTGCTGTAATGCAGCAACTCTGCTGCTGCACCTAATTCTGCTCCTATATAACTTAGAAACCTTGTGTTTCCTTGGAGCCTAATGATTTATTTTTATATATATCAAGCACTACCACCATACCTCCCTCAACCTCACTGACTCTATGGAAATTACAACTGAACTGGCTTCATCATGGACATTCTAGATCAAGGATTCCCAACCTGTGGTGAATTTCCCAGGGGGTAAATTTCGCCTACCCTGGGGCCTATATTTGTTGATCCGGGATTTGTACATATTTTTTCTCATTGACTGTCTGTGTTTGGTTCTGGTATAGCAATATCTGTTCCTCATTTGTTGTTCATAACAGTGAAATTGTTATGTGCTATTAAAGTTACCTGGGGTAAACGGGACGAAAAAGGTTCGGAACCCCTGTTTTAGATTATGACAATTTGCTAACTGTACCTGTCCTGAAATCCCCTTCACCCATCCTTATGAATGTGTCCTCAATTTATCTGCTAAAACAGAGTTTATTATGAGCTATTTCATGATGGCCTCAGAAATTTAAACCTCCATTAAAATTGATCCTTAATGAAAGAAAAATCCCCAGTCTCTAGATTCCTGTAGAACTGCTCCTCACCTCTGTAAATTCACAGCTTTGATGGTTTATGGGGTGAAACCCATACAAATTTGAAAAGCCTTATCACAGTCTTAGACAAAAAAAAGTGACCGTTTTTATATTTACAAGCTATGCAACAATATCTTTAGATAGTGTAAAATGCGAGGCACTTTTGCATCCAAGTTACCTTATGGTGTTTATACCAATGATAGCAAAGGCGAAGAAGACCGGATTGTATATTATATCAGAGCCTCGGAGGTTAAACAGCCCTATGGAAGAAAACAAAATATCAAAATATTACAGTGAAGCTGCAAGCTGAGAAGTTCAATTTAAATCGAAGACTAAATGGTTATTGCTACGGCTGAACACCTCAATAGAGTACATCACCTGCTATTTCTCAAAGTCTCACGTTATAGAAAACATAGAAACATAGAAATTAGGTGCAGGAGTAGGCCATTCGGCCCTTCGAGCCTGCACCGCCATTCAATATGATCATGGCTGATCATCCAACTCAGTATCCCGTACCTGCCTTCTCTCCATACCCCCTGATCCCCTTAGCCACAAGGGCCACATCTAACTCCCTCTTAAATATAGCCAATGAACTGGCCTCAACTACCCTCTGTGGCAGAGAGTTCCAGAGATTCACCACTCTCTGCGTGAAAAAAGTTCTTCTCATCTCGGTTTTAAAGGATTTCCCCTTTATCCTTAAGCTGTGACCCCTTGTCCTGGACTTCCCTAACATCGGGAACAATCTTCCTGCATCTAGCCTGTCCAACCCCTTAAGAATTTTGTAAGTTTCTATGATCCCCTCTCAATCTCCTAAATTCTAGAGAGTATAAACCAAGTCTATCCAGTCTTTCTTCATAAGACAGTCCTGACATCCCAGGAATGAGTCTGGTGAACCTTCTCTGCACTCCCTCTATGGCAATAATGTCCTTCCTCAGATTTGGAGACCAAAACTGTACGCAATACTCCAGGTGTGGTCTCACCAAGACCCTGTACAACTGCAGGAGAACCTCTCTGCTCCTATACTCAAATCCTTTTGCAATGAAAGCTAATGAAAGCAAAGAAAGAAAAATGACTGCAGGTGCCATTACAGGTCGGTTTTTTAGCATCCTTTGGGATCAAGCAACTACAGAGTATACAGCACAGAAACGTGCCATTTCAACCCACCTCGTCCATGCTGACTGAGATGCTTATCTTTAGTTTAGTTTAGATGCAGCATGGCAACAAGCCCACCCAGTCCATTGATCGCCTGTTCACACCAGTTCTTTGTTATCCCACTTTCTCATCCACTCCCTGCACACTACCGGCATTTTTTTTAACGGAGGCCAATTAACCGTCAACCCTGCAAGTCTTTGGTATGTGGGAGAGAACCGAAGCACCCAGAGAAAACCCACGCGGTCACCATTAATTCACTTGGCTGGATTAAACTCCATCTTCCACCACTCTGCACAACTTTCCAGCTGATATGTCTCACTGTATCCTTAAGACAACCTTCCTCACCATCTACGACCGTGTCATTTAAAAACTTCACAAGTTCATAGGTTATAGGAGCAGAATTAGGCCATTCGGCCCATCATGTCTACTCTGTCATTCAATTATGGCTGATCTGTCTTTCCTTCTCAACCCCATTTTCATGCCTTCTCCCCATTACCCCTGACACCCTTAATAATCAACTCTTAAAAAACTTATCAATCATATCCCCATATTCCCAATCAGGTCATTCATTTACATTATATAGGTTTTCTCTGAAACATCGGAGGTTCCCGACACTAGGTAGAAGTTTTTTTAAATTATGAGAGGCATAGATGGGGTTGAAAGTCATAACCTTTTCCCCAGGGTGGAAACATCCATTACTAGAGGGCATAGTTATACGGCGAGAGGGGGAATGTTTAATGGAGATATGCAGGGCTAGTTTTTTTTTTACACAGAATGTAACAGGGGCCTGGGGTAGTGGTGGAGGCAGATACGATTGTGCCGTTTAAGAGGTTTTCTAATAGGGACATTGAAGTGTAGGGAATAGAGAGATATGGATCGTACAGGCAGGTGAGATCACTTTAACTTGGCATGAAGTTTGACACAAACATTGTGGGCAGAAAACCCATTCATTTGCTACTACAGCTGTACTGTTCTATGTTCTCTTGTCAGCATAGTCTAAATAAAGCATTCCCAGCCCAACATCAGATGCTTGAGATTCCAAATTTCAACAATTATATAAGAATTACAAGGTATAAATGAAAAAAGATTGCACTTTACCATGTGCAGCCCTGTAAAGGACCCCTTGCAAAATGTGCTGTCAAACTAGATGTTAACATTCTCACAGCACTTTTAAGTACTGAAAAAGAATAAAAGGAGGAAGACAGGACAAAGAAAATAAAATAAAAAAGGGAAACAGAAAGAAAACTAAAGATTGCATCGACCAATTTGTCATTCATTCTACCATTTTTAGGTTTAGGTTTATTTGTAGGATCTTGTTATGCCTAAATCTCACAAGGAATTAAGTCAATGATAGAAAATAAAACTTGCTGAGAAAGTAGCTGACAAAATAACACACAAGGCAGAGAAAACATGTTAATGCTTGAGGGGAAAAAGGTACTTCAGTCGGATTTGAGAAATTAGGGCAAGGGGAGACCTCTGTACAACATAAACATCAGGGCGGCACAGTGGCGCAGCAGTAGAGCTGCTGCCCTACAGAGCCAGGTTCGATCCTGACTATGGGTGCCATCTGTATGGAGATTGTATGATCTCCCTTTGATCGCGTGGGTTTTCTCTGGGTGCTCCGGTTTCTTCCCACATTCCAATGACGTACAGGTTTGTAGGTTAATTGGCTTCAATAAATTGTCCCACGTGTGTAGGATTGTGCTAGTGTACGGGGTGATCACCGGTCAGCGCAGACTCAATGGGCCGAAAGGCCTGGTTCCACGCTGCATCTCTAAACTAAATAAGCATGGATCAGTGGAGTTAAATGGCCCTTTCTTGCTCTGAATATATTGCATAAACAAATGCAGAACAATCACATTTCTTTGTTATTTATAAAAGTAGCAACTGCTTTCCACATAATTCTTCAAAGAACAAAAGGGTACGCACATGCAACTTCATCGAGAGCTGTGATCACCAGCCAGCTGGCCTTCCTCTCTGCCATCTTTGCACGCTGTTGCACAATTTTCTCTTGCCATGACATACCTGGAAGAGTTAAAACATGATCATTCTAAACATCTGAATCTTACTTACATGTGCACACGGCGCTATTTTACCTCAAAATCTGAACAGATTCAATAGACAATAGGTGCAGGAGTAGGCCATTCAGCCCTTCGAGCCAGCACCGCCATTCAATGTGATCATGGCTGATCATCCCCAAACAGTACCCCGTTCCTGCCTACTCCCCATATCCCCTATCTTTAAGAGCCCGATCTAGCTCTCTCTTGAAAGTATCCAGAGAAGCCTCCACCGCCCTCAAAGGCAGAGAATTCCACAGACTCATAACTCTCTGTGTGAAAAGGTGTTTCCTCATCTCCGTTCTAAATGGCTTACCCCTTATTCTTAAACTGTGGCCCCTGGTTCTGGACTCCTCCAACATCGGGAACATGTTTTCTGCCTCTAGTGTGTCCAAACCCTTAATAATCTTATACGTTTCAATAAGATCCCCTCTCATCCTTCTAAATTCCAGAGTAAACAAGCCCAGCCGCTCCATTTTCTCAGCATATGACAGTCCCACCATCCCGGGAATTAACCTTGTAAACCTATGCTGCACTCCCTGAACAGAAAGAATGTCCTTCCTCAAATTAGGGGACAGAAACTACACACAATACTCCAGGTGTGGTCTCACTAGGGCCCTATACAACTGCAGAGGACCTCTTTACGCCTATACTCAACTCCTCGTGTTATTAAGGCCAACATGCCATTTGCTTTCTTCACTGCCTGCTTACTTACTTTCATTGACTGATGAACAAGGATCCCCAGATCCCATTGTGTTTCCCCTTTTCCCAACTTGACACCATTTAGATGATAATCTGCCTTCCTGTTTTTGCTACCAAAGTGGATAACCTCACATTTATCCACATTAAACGGCATCTGCCATGCATCTGCCCACTCCCCCAACCTGTCCAAGTCACCCAACATTCTCATAGCATCCTCCTCACAGTTCACACTGCCACCCAGCTTTGTGTCATCTGCAAATTTGCTAATGTTACTTTAAATCCCTTCATCTAAATCATTGATGTTCCTACTAGTTTACTCATTTTATTTCAATAGGAGTCATCAGATATGAAACAAAAATTTGTAGTTACCAAATCCTCATGCGGATGAACAAACTTAGGATATATCAGACTATATCCCTAGTTGGTGGTCTCTGCAGGAACCCAATCTATAACATACACTTTATGTTCTTTTGCAACTGAGTGGACACTGAAGTCTACACTGTCAGGCAAGGACTGGCATACTACGCCATAACACTTAAAGTAAAGTAATCTCAAATAACATAAAGGATACAAATGCACAGACACACACACACATATATAAACATACACGCACATATACACACACACATACATACATGCACACACACACACATATATATATTAACATTTTATATATACTATATATCTACACCTCCCTGGAAGTTGCACTGAGACATAATAGAAGAATATAAAATTATGAGGCATAGATGGGTAGACAGTCAGCCTATTTCCAAGGATGGAAAAATCGAATACTAGAGGGCAGAGCATTAAGGTGAGAGGGGCAAAGTTTAAAGGACAACTTTTTTGTCCCCAGAGGGAGGCAAGTTATCACACAGCATCATGGCCTATAAAGTGATTTTCAGATCACTGTCATGATTAATGTCACACAACAATTTAGATGATAAATCTTAGCCATGCTGAGGTTTAATATATTGTACTAGATTTCCACGTCAGATCCAAAGTTGCACACTGACAATTGCAATACAGGTGCACAACCTTTTATCCGAAGATCCAAATAACGAAAACCTCCGAATAGCGACATTTTTTCGGTCCTTGAAGAAAGGTCCTTGAAAACGTTCACCGAGGGCGGCCTGCAGAGGTGACAGCGGAACCTCCGGTCGGTCCTCGAAGAAAGGGGAACTAAATCCCCATTCATAAAAGAGAAGGTGAGGGTATATTGCGCGTTAATAATTGACAATATGCTGCTACCTGCCAGCTGAGTTAAAAGGTTCCCACGGTAGACTCACGATACACAGTGTATCGTGAGTCTTGCGTGGGAACTTTTTAACTCAGCGTGCAGGCAGCAGTAGATTGTCGCTCCCTTCAGTTTCACCCCACCTACACCCCTCTGCTCCCCGGCCATGTGTGTGACCCCTTCCCTCCCCTCTCCAGCTCCCCGCTCATTGCACCGGCGCGGGGGCTTTGTACTGTCTTCACGTCGCGATGCTAGCAGCACAGTGCCAGTCACCGGAGACGTCAGGACCAACAGAACACCGACCCCCAGGCCCACTGCAAGCATGGAGATCCCAGATATGCAAATCCAGCCCAGCCCCGTTCCAACTCCAGAGGAACACGCTCCCCGTATGGGCAGAAGCTGATGGTGTGCAAGGGGTACGTCTTGTTCTTGGGGTCGCGCAGCTCGGGCTGTGGTCGAACTGCCACTTGTCGCCGTAGCGGCCCATCGGGGAGCGGATTCCTCTGGAGTTGGAGGGGGAGGGGTATTGTGCTGTTTGATCGCCCCCTACTATTCCAGGGACAGGGAGACAGGACGTTCACCGAGGGCGGCCCGCAGAGGTGACAGCGGCCCTCCGGTCGGTCCTCGAAGAAAGGGGGACTAAATCCCCATTCATAAAAGAGAAGGTGATGGTATATTGCGCGGGAGGGTTAATAATTGACAATATGCTGCTACCTGCCCGCTGAGTTAAAAAGTTCCCACGGTAGACACGATACACAATGTATCGTGAGTCTTGCGTGGGAACTTTTTAACTCAGCGTGCAGGCAGCAGCAGATTGTCGCTCCCTTCAGTTTCACCCCACCTACACCCCTCTGCTCCCCGGCCATGTGTGTGACCCCATCCCTCCCCTCTCCAGCTCCCCGCTCATTGCATCAGCGCGGGGGCTTTGTACTGTTTTCACGTCGGCGATGGCACCCAGCAGGTCAGTGCAGTCACCGGAGACGTCAGGACCAATTGGACGTCGACCACCAGGCCCACCGCAAGCACGGAGAACCCAGAGACCCACAGCCAACAGCAGCCCAGCCCAGCCCCGCTCCAACTACAGAGGAACCTGGGTTGCGGATGACGGGGCGCAGCTCGGGGCGTCGTAGGGGCCCATCGGGGAGCGGGTTCCTATTGGTCCTGACGTCTCCGGCCACCTGCTATCCTCCGGGAACTGTACCGCCCTTGCAGGAGAGTGGGGTTGTTTGCAGTTGCAGAGGGAGGGGGCAAGGGCGGTACAGTTCCCACTCTCAGCTCCAGTCCACGGGGGTGGCCGGAGACGTCAGGACCAACGGGACAGCGACCCCCAGGCCCACTGCAAGCACGGAGATCCCAGAGACCCACAGCCAGCAGCAACTCCAGCCCAGCCCCGCTCCAACTCCAGGGGAACACGTAGGGGCAGAAGCTGATGGTGTGCAAGGTGTTCTTGGGGTGGCGCAGCTAGGGCTGTGGGCAAACTGCCACTTGTCGCCGTAGCGGCCCATCGGGGAGAGGATTCCTCTGGAGTTGGAGGGGGGTATTGTGCTGTTTGATCGCCCCCTGCTATCCCAGGGACAGGGAGACACAGCGGCTTTTTAGACTGGTGGGCAATCACTTCCAAAGTTCTGCCCACACAGTCAGTACACCTCTCCTACATTGCATTTCATACAAACATTTATTCTGCAAGAAAAAACGACATTGAAGACTCAAACTCGCGACCGAGTAACTGCCGGGATCAAGGCGCAAACTCGCGACCTTGCGGATATGAGCCGAGCACTCTACCACTGAGCCAGCCATTAAAATCTACGCTAAAAAATTTCCATTCCGAAGACCGACAAATTCTGAATTACGAAAAGTGTCTGGTCCCAAGGCTTTCAGATAAAAGGTTGTGCACCTGTACTGCAAAAACTTTGCCATATTGTTAAAAATATGACATATATTGTACTAAACTATCCATCCATCATGAGAAGTCCTGGGGAAAAAAAAGACAACTGAAAATTCAATTCTAAATTACATAGGGATTTAACATGAAAAATGTCTAGAAAAAGTTATTCAATTAAGGCCTCAAATCTACCAATTGTTCTCCCTGCTTTTTTAAACATTTTTTAAAATATCAATTACTACATCTGTCCATTTACTAACTCTTGTCTAGTGAGGTTAAGAGAAGGTTTATTATAACTGCAGATAAAAGATTTCTGCAAGACATTGGAAATGATACACAGAATACTGTTCTTCACTGAGTTCAGGGAGGAGAATTGAGCCCTGCACACCTTTGTTGGCAAGTTCCTATCACCATGTTCTGCCTTTCTCGTCTCCTTTCCATGCAGCTCTTCCTGAGTTGCATGTTCCCTGTATGTTCTGACATTCCTTCTCCATTCCTAGACTTGTTTCCTGGATTTTCAGTTTTGCGAATGTGCAAATATTTTATGTTGATTGAATCCAGGATATTTGGAAATTTTCTATTAGTCTCAATCTAGATTGTTCTAATTGCAGTAAATGAAGATTACAAAGGAAGTAATATTTGGTATCCCTAAAATCATATTACAATCAATAAAATATTTCCAGATTCAGAATAATTCTTTCACCTATGGTTTTTAATGTTCATGGCAAGTAGCTTTATATTACTGCAAACTTGTGTTTATTATATCAAAAATATGTTGAAAATAGTTGAAAATAGTTGAAATTAGACATCATTAATCTACTTAGATATTGATCTTTTGAAACCAATCTACTGGACGTGGAGTGGGGGGGGGATGTGCTGCTTGGACAACAGCCCGTCTTCCATATGACATCGCCCAGGCTTGCATCCGACCATAAATCACCCGCAAACTAGGATGCATCCCCAATGGTCAGTCATGACCGAGGGGGGCCTACTATTGGAATTAAATGGCTGGTTGAGGCCCAGCATAAACTAACTCAGCCGGTCAGACAGCATCTCTGGAGAAAAGAAATAGACAACGTTGCAGCTCGAGACCCTTCTTGAGACTTCAGACAATGATACTTATTAAGTTTTATCTAGTGCTAAGGCTCGTGGTTTACGCAGGGGTTACTTGCCTGAAAATTAGTGCGTAAAATTAAACATTTTCCCGACTATGTTGCCAGGCCTAAATTTGAGCACGTTGTTCCAAAAATTCGAGCACCTTAATTAGGTTTCAGTATTAATTGAACATAGAAACATAGACATAGAAACATAGACAATATGTGCAGGAGTAGGCCATTCGGCCCTTCGAGCCTGCACCGTCATTCAATATGATCATGGCTGATCATCCAACTCAGTATCCTGTACCTGCCTTCTCTCCATACCCCCTGATCTCTTTAGCCACAAGGGCCACATCTAACTCCCTATTAAATATAGCCAATGAACTGGCAAGAATGTCTTTCCTCAGATTAGGAGACCAAAACTGTACGCAATACTCCAGGTGTGGTCTCACCAAGACCCTGTACAACTGCAGTAGAACCTCCCTGCTCCTATACTCAAATCGAACGAGCACGTTATTTCAAACAACGCATAAATCAAACAGGCGTAAAACGCGAGGTGCATGTATTTTCAAAGAGGACAGACTTACCAGTGTAACTCAAATCCATAACCAACAAAGGTTTGCAAGGCCGACATGGCTGGTCCTTCCATATCATATCTACAAGGTTTGCTTTGACAGGCACAAGATCATGACCTGCATTCTTCAGTGCTTTAGACAAGACTTTCCACTGGTCTAAATAAAAATACATAGAGTATGTTAATTCCTAAGGAATAGATGCAGGGGAAAAAAATGGCTATCTCATGATCATTTCCATTTCCCATTGGCCAACCCTACAACTTGAAAAGATAACCTAAAGTCTTGAGATTTAAATTGCAAATAGTTTTTGCCATGTCATCAAAAATCTTTGAAAATATTTTACTCTTAAATTTCTGTGCATTAAATGCGTCCCACATATTCTCTCCTAAGACCTTACCGTTTAGAAAAGCATTCAATTCTAATTAAAACTATATTCAAAAAGATTAGTTTAAAAATTCAAACACAAGGGGCTGGAGCAACTCAGAGAGTCTAGCAGCATCTCTGGAGGATATGGATAGGGAAGCCTGAGCCGCTCAGTTGCTCCAGCACTGTTTTTTTTTTTGCGAACCAGTATCTGCAGTTTCTTGTCGCTCTTAATTAAAAATACTTTTTTATGATGTCAGTAAAGAAACCTTTCAATGTGATTCTTTTGAATGGGAAAATAAGCAGACAACATAATATATTGACAAGAATGCATGATACAAGTTGATCACCATTGATCACCCATTCACACTAGTTCTACGTATTCCCACTTTCCCATCCACACTGCGGGCAATTTACAGAGACCAATTAACCTACTAACCTTTGGGCTGTGAGAAGAAATTGTAGCAACTGGAGGAAACCCTTGTGGACACAGGGAGAACATGCAAATTCCCCTCTTCTCCCTTCTCCCATCAGGCAAAAGGTAGTGAAGTATGAATACACAAACCTCCAGATTCAGGGACAGTTTCTTCCCAGTTGTTATCCGGCAGCTGAACCATCCTACCAATAACTAGAGAGCAGTCCTGAGCTACTATCTACATCATTGGAGACTGTTGGCAAAATGCAGATTCTGCCTGTGTCCACATGGGTTTCCTCCTTTGGGTCGCGGTTGTATTCCCACAACCCAAAGACGTTTGGGTTTGTAGGTTAATTGGTCTCTGTAAATTGCCCCTATTGTGGATGGGAAAGTGGAAATATGTAGAACTAGTGTGAATGGGTGGTCAATGGTGATCAACTTGTACCTTGCACTCTTGACAATATATTGTCAATATATTACATTGTCAGCTTATTTTCCCATTCAGACTTTACTGGACTTCACATGATCGGATTTTACTGGACTTTATCTTACACTAAATGTAATTCACCTTATTCCCTTTAGCATGTATCTGTACACTGTGGATGGATCAATTGTAATCATGTATTGTCTTCCCGCTGACTGGTTAGCATGCAACATTAGCTTTTCACTGTACCTTTGTACTTTAAGGCAGCTGCTCTACCAGCTACCAGCTGCACCCTGCGACGTGACTTTTTTTTTTAAACATTATGTAAACTTTGTGTACAATGATGGAAAACATAATTCACAGACTTTAGAGCAGATCTTTAAAATATAATGGTAATTTACAAATTTCACTTACCAAATGCAATAATAAAAGGATCCACACCAACCTTTGACCCTTCAGGTAATACATTTATCAGCCAATCCTCCTGGGTGGGTGTGCTCTTTAAACCTACAACACAAGAGGTTTATTTAATTGCATCTCTATAGCACCTTTCCCAGCTTTCCCCCTAGCTCCCAACGCAGTTAATTATTGATTCATCCCATCACTCAGCCACTGAACTTTGCTTTATATATCCACTCACCCAATTTCATGAGGGTCCAGTTTTTGTCCATTTGCTGGGCAGCTTGAAGAAAGTACCGACCATCAGTCCACATGGCTGCATGCTCCTCTGTTACAATTGCAGTACCTGGAGGTAAACCAAATTGCAAACCCTCAACACATTTGTATTGTTTATACCTGAAGCACGGACAAGGGTTTCAGAAGTTAATCGTCTAAAGTAAGCGCAATGATAAGCGATGCAACACTTTCCATTGAAAAAAAACACAGTAAATTATAAAATCATTCAGCACAGAAATTGGCTCTTTTGCCCAGCTTCCGCATGTCAACCGCGATGCCTGTCCCATTTTATTCTGTATTAGGTCCATATCTCTCTATACCCTAGATAGACACGTACTGGAGCAACTCGGCAGGTCAGGCAGCATCGATAGCGAAAAGGAACAGGTGACATTTTGAGTCGGAACCCTCCTTCAGATTCATGTTTGCGAGTCGGAAACCTTCTTCAGATCCGAAACGTCACCTGTTCCTTTTCTCCAGAGATGCTGCCTGACCAGTTGAGTTGCTCCAGCACTTTGTGTCTATCTTCAGTATAAACCATCAACTGCAGTTCCTTCCTACACATTTTCTCTATACCCTTCCTTTTTAAGTACCTGTTCAAAACTTAAAAGTGCTTGTCACATGTGGTTGTCTTTGGAGCTGTACAGTTGATGATATGTGTGTTCATTTGAAGAATGGATTAGTTATTCATATCATATTATGTCAGCATTGAATGCATTTTTTTTCATGCATGTGTTCTTTTAAAACAAAATACAACTGACCTGCAGAGCCATCAAAACCAGAAATAAACTCGCGCCGACAGTCACATGAAGCAATGTATTCACTCTGAAAAGCACAAAGAAAACCACATTAGTTAGACACACATATTGCTTTAGGCTGATTGGTAAAATCAATGTTTCCGTGCTCAAGGAAGCACAGTTGTTAGTCTCAATAACAAAGGCCAGATACCAGTCAAAGGGTCGCAAAAGGAAAATGCAATAATGAATGTAAGCTGGTATTCAGATGCAAAACAAAAATATTGCATTTTTTCACGACAAGCTAAAACTATGGATGTATCCAAAATATAAAACACATGGCAATTTTAGAAAGGAATGCTGCAGTTAATCAGCATCTGCACATTTTGTCATTATTTTTCAATAAAATCCAACAGACACAGGCACAGCGGGTGGTGGGTTTATAGAACAAGCCGCCAGAGGAGGTGGTTGAAGAAAGTACAGTAACAACATTTAAAAGATATTAGGACAGGTACATGGATAGGAAAGGATTAGAGGGATATGTTCCAAATACAGGCAAGTGGGACTAATGAAGGTGTGACATCTTGGTCAGCATGGAATTAATTTGTAAACGTACGAGGAGCATTTGATGGCTCTGGGCGTGTACTCACTGGAGTTTAGAAGGATGAGGGGACAATTTCATTGAAACCCAATGAAAAATGAAAGACCTTGGAAATGATTTTTCCAGTAATGGGGGAATCTGGAACCATAGGGCACATCATCTGTATAAAAGGATTCAGCTTTAAAAATGGAAATGAGGAGGAATTTCTTTACCCAGAGAGTGGTGATTCTGTGGAATTCATTGCCACAGGCAGCTAGGTATTGGGTATTTTCAAAGCGGAGATTGATAGGTTCTTGATAACAAAAGCGTCAAAGGTTACATGGAGAAGGCGGAAGAATGGTGTTGTGAGGGAAAAATAGATCAACCATGATTGAATAGCGAAGTAGACTCGATGGGCTGAATAGCCTAATTCTGTTCATATGGCGTATTGTCTTATGGGCCAGTTGTGCTGAAGGTCCTCTTTCTTTCTATGTCATTCTATGAGACTATGAAAGTAAGAAACTTCTAAAGAGAAGAGTTTTAAAAGATTGAAAAGGATATTTTGTTGGTTTATTATTGTCACATGTACTGAGATACAATAAAAAATTACTTCTAGAGAATACATATTAAAGTATTTAAAAGTGAACAAAATATAAACAGCAATCCTATTCCATATATGATGAATCTGTGGAATTAATTGCCACAGATGGCTGTAAAGGCCAAGTCAATGGATATTTTTAAGGCAGAGCGACAGATTCTTGATTAGTACGGGTGTCATGGGTTATGGGGAGAAAGCAGAATGGCAGGGCTGCCAACTCTCATGCATTCAGTGTGAGATTCACGCATTTCGCCAAATTCTCAAGCTCGTCGTGAGAAATTCTGTGATCAACGTAAATGTCAAAACTCATATCAACTGCATGGGCCGCGGGTGTTGAAGAGCCGGGGCTGAGGGAGGGATGGAAGCAGAAGCAGTGGCCGGTACAGATGCGGAGCTGGGGCTGGCGAGTATTTGCCGGGTTGACGAGTATTTGCCGGGTTGACGAGTTTGCCGGGTTGACGAGTATTTGCCGGGCTGGCGAGTCTCTCGCTGCAGCTCCGGTTATGGAGCAGCCTCAGTGCAAGAGTCCCGGGCCGTCGGAGGTGTCAGAAGCGTTGCTCCGCTGCCATGAGAGTCTCTGTGCCGAATTCGCCCAGTGACCGGCATGGATCAGACTGCTGCTCGGTGCATCCTAGAGGACAACCAGTGGCTGCTGGAAGTAGGTACCAAGCACTGGGTAGAAACGGTGGAAGATAGTGGCCTTCAAATGGGGGTGGTTGGAGAAAGCATCCTGCTTGCCTGCTAGATTTTCACTTACTGTAACTGCAGGAAAAATGTTCCCGATGTTGGGGGAGTTCAGAACCATGGGTCACAGTTTAAGAATAATGGGTAGGCCAGTTAGTATGAGATGAGGACAAACTTTTTTTACCCAGAGTTGTGAATCTGTGGAATTCTCTGCCACAGAAGGCAGTGGAGGTTAATTCACTGGATGTTTTCAAGAGTTAGTCAAGCCAAGTCAAGTCACATTTATATAGAACATTTAAAAACCAACTCTCGTTGGCCAAAGTGCTTTACATTTGTACAAGAATAGTATAACAAACAAACTACATACGCTCAGAGGACGTCAAGAAAGACTTGGTAGTAGAGATGGGTTTTTAGTCTCAACTGAAACGGAGTCGATGGAGGGGGCAGTTCTGATGGGAAGAGGGATGCTGTTCCACAGTCTAGGAGCTGCAACCGCAAAGGTGCGGTCGCCCCTGAGCTTGTCTAGACCGCGGGATATTCAGCAGCCCCAAGTCGGCCGATCTGAGGGGCCTGGAGGTGGTGTGGTGGGTGAGCAGACTTTTGATGTAGGTGGGGGCAAGCCCATTGAGGGCTTTGTAGACATGAAGGAGGATCTTGAAATTTATTCGGAACCGCACAGGAAACCAGTGGAGAGAGGCCAGGATCGGGGTGATGTGGTCCCTTTTTCGGGTGCCCGTCAGGAGTCTCGCTGCGGCATTTTGGACCAATTGCAGATGGGACAGGGAAGATTGGCTGATGCCAGTGTAAAGGGAGTTGCAGTAATCTAGGCGGGAGGAGATAAATGTGTGGATGATCTTTTTGAGGTCATCAAATTGGAGGAATTGTTTTATTTTAGCTATCGTCCGAAGCAGAAAGCTAGCTTTAACTACGGCATTGACTTGTTTGAGTAGTGCGGTTTGGCTTCCAAGGCTGTCTGCTATCATTTTGATTGAGTCCGAGGGGCCGAGAAGGATGACCTCAGACTTACTGTCATTTAATTGGAGGAAGTTCTGGGCCATCCAACACTTTTAGCTACATTTAGCTCTTGGGGCTAGCGAAATCAAGGGATATGGGGGAAAAAACTGGAAAGCGGTACTGATTTTAGATGAACAGCCATGATCATATTGAATGGCAGTGTTGGCTCAAAGGGCCGAATGGCCTATTCCTGCACCTATTTTCTATGTTTCTATGCTGGAGTATACGGCAATAAAATTCGATCACTTGATTTTGAAGCATTCATGCATAGTGGAGGTTTCACACAGAGAGTGGTGAGTCTCTGGAACTCTCTGCCGCAGAGGGTAGTCGAGGCCAGTTCATTGGCTATATTTAAGAGGGAGTTAGATGTGGCCCTTGTGGCTAAGGGGATCAGAGGGTATGGAGAGAAGGCAGGTACGGGATACTGAGTTGGATGATCAGCCATGATCATATTGAATGGCGGTGCAGGCTCGAAGGGCCGAATGGCCTACTCCTGCACCTAATTTCTATGTTTCTATGTTTCTATAGAGTGATACAGTGTGAAAACAGGCCTTTCGGCACAACTTGCCCACACCCGCCAACATATCCCAGCTACGCTAACTGCTTTTGGTCCATATCCCTCCAAATCTGTTCTATCCATGTATCAGTCTAACTGTTTCTTAAATGTTGGGATAGTCCCTGCCTCAACTGCCTCCTCTGGCAGCTTGTTCCATACACCCACCACCCTTTGTGTGGAAAAAGTTACCCCTTAAAAAGTTACCTCTTAAAACTACTTCAAACAAAAAAACATTGAAATCATACTTCTACAATGCACTAAAACATGATTTTAATATCAAATTTCAAAAGGTCCCTACCGTGGGAGGGGGGGGAACACCCCCATCCCACACCCTTCCCCCACTCGGTTGCTCCACTCCCTCCTCGGTACCCCCAAGGCCAGTGATCAGTCATTGCTCAGCCTCCCCACTTTCACAAACGCTCCGTGGCCCCTGGTTCAGATAGAGAGCACTGCCAGTTGTCCGTTGTCCGGGATGTCTGGATCCTAATGCTCAGCGCTTCGTGTTTCGGAGTTGGATAATGTTATTGAATTGTAATTAGCCTGATTTGTAATTAGTTGACAAAACCTGAATTTATTAATCCAGAATATCCAGGGGGATGGGATAAGTGTAATATTAAGTACTAGGTGTGCAGTCAAAGCTGGGACAATGGGAGTGTTCAGCACTGGGAACCTAAGCAGGTCAGCAGCTGTGATCAGGGTAGAATAGGGGGCCAGGTGTAAGGCTGGATTCATGGTCAGGAATGAGATGGTATGCAGCTGGAGTCAGGGTCAGGAGTACCAGGTGTGCAGTGAGACCCAGGTTGGTCAACATGGGCCAAGTGTTTGATTATAATCTGATTTCCATACATGAATATACTAAGATCATTCATGTGCTGCACCTGTTGATCAGAGCCTGGCTCTACTGTGGAATGTAATTAGGAATGTAATTTAGCCTAACCTTATTCATAACTAATCAAATTTAAAGCATAAATATTGCATTCAAATGTAAGTTAAAAGACTCGCTACAGTATGCACCAGATTGCACAATTTCAAGTTGAAAAATGTAAAAGCTCCGTATCAATGGGACACCCCCCTCCCACAACCTTTCCCCCCTCCTCCGTCGCTACGCTCCCTCGGGCTTGGTCTCTCGCAATTTGCTCACACCCCAACTCTCACCCAATGTTGGCAGCCCTGGAACAGGGTTTGAGAGGGAAAGATAGATCAGCCATGATTGAATGGCAGATTAGACTTGATGGGCGGAATGGGTGAATTCTGCTCCGAGAAGTTATATGACGTGTGTATTTTCAATGATGAGGGGACTGGTCGGGGTACCTGATGGTTGTCTCCAGATGGCACAATCAGGGCTTGGATGGGTTCACTCAGGTGCTTCATCACCTGCCTCAGCTGCTTCAACAGCTCTGTTGTCACTTTTGGGGACATTATTCCTCCTGCAGCAATGAGATGATAAAAGGTAAAATTAGAAACCTCAATAACTCCTTCCTAATAACACAAACTTTCAGTGGTAATGAAAACAAACATGATGTTGTGGTAGCACATCTCCTACAGATTGGCTCAAATTTTTCAGAATCCATGATCAAGTCAAACCAGTGTTAACAAATCTCATTAATATGCTGTGATCACATATTTTAAAACTGTACAAATCAAAACATTTTTAAACGTGCTCTCTCTTCCATTTGAGATTTTTCTTTTCCAACAAGGCGAATAGGAATAAATATCACAAAATAAGAAGTTCCCATTTATTAGCAGAAGCAAGGAACTGCACATGAGGCCACAAAGTGCTGGAGTAACTTAGCGTTAGAACATGGATAGGTGACATTTCGGATCTGAAGAAGGGTCCTGACCCTAAAAGTCACACATCCAAGTTCTCTGGAGATTACTTATAAAAAAATAATGGATTATGAACAAGTTTTGTAAACACAAGAAAATCGGACACATGATAGATTTCAATGTTAAGACCTGAGAATGGCGATCATGTCTTGTTTAACCCAGCCAGATAGTTCCAAAGCTATGATGTCCAAAACCGCATCCAAACAGCTTTTCAGACGGTTACTTCTTCCAACGTGAAGTGGTGCCTTCTAGATATCAAATTTGGTTCTTAATGGCCTGTAATCATGTCTCTAATTTATGATGCCATGAGAAAATGCATTCTGGATTAATCGTTTTGAACACAAGACCCGTTACGAAGCAAGGAACTGTGACGAGCCTTCTCAAGGTCATTTTTCACAAGCTGTAATCTCCACCTGCAGCTTGACTCCCGACTTATTCCACACCTTCTGTGCAGAATACCCCCGATACAAGAAGCGTGCCTCAAGATTCAGGAAGAATTTAACAAAGACCTATGCAAACACCCGCACTCACACACGCTACCTGGGTTATCATAACGTCAAGATCTTTGAAGGATTCCAGATAACAGTTTCAGTCTGGAAGAAACCCTGTTATTAGACCTACTTAAAAAGACAACAGGTCATGAAAAAATAATGAAAAACAAGAAACTCAAGACGCATACCTTTACCTTTGACATCCATCGTTTGTAGGTACAGTGCAAGTGCCCAGCGATGTCAGAACTACAGTACCAGGAAGAACTGACCTTGCCCTTTACAATCCAATGCTGCTGTGCCTATTTGTTATCTGTCTTTTTTTTCCCCCTCAATGCAATATTAAATGTCATTTAAACCTGTAACATATTAAACCTTAACCATAATAAACTTGTTCAACAGTCATTATTGTGAAATGCTATTTTACTCTCAGGTTAACTGAGTAAGTGGTAGAGATTGAAGTGAATGATAATAATTATTATGGTCAGGCTAAGGACTTTGGACACTAATATAAAAAGTACCAAACCTGCAGTGTCAGATTTTTTTTAAATTAAAACATGAACAAAGTTATGCAAGGTCAGCACTAAAGGTTTCCTGAGCAGCACAATGGCGCAGAGGTAGTTTCTGCCTTGCAGCGCCAGAAACCCAGGTTCCATCCTGACGATGGGTGCTGTCTGTATGGAGTTTGTAAGTTCTCCTTGTGACCACGTGGGTTTTCTCCGGGTGTCCCGGTTTCCTCCCACAACCTAAAGATGCGCAAGTTTGTAGGTTAATTGGCTTCTGTAAATTATCCCAAGTGTGTTGGATAGAACTAGTATACGGGTGATCATTGGTCGGCTCCGAAGGACCTTTCTCCACGCTGTATCTCTAACTTAAACTACATTAAAACTTAAAAGACTTATGTAACTGTATTCATTTATCTTGTTTTTGCATGTATTTGTTGTATGTTATGACTGTTGGCAAACCAATTTCCCTCCTGGGATAAATAAAGTACTATTGTATCATATCCTATCATTTATTTGTCACATACGCCAGGTATGAATCCAATCAGTTAAATTCTTAACAAATCAGTTAAATTCTTCCTTGTTGCAGCTTTACAGGCACAACAAGAAATAAACATACAATGCTATCAGTCATTCTAAGTAAACTAGACTGCAATAGTGCAAAAGACAAATTAATTAGAGCGATCATAATAGTGCAAAGTCCACGGTGGCTCAGTGCTGAGGTAGCATTGTGATGTCAAAGTGACATCCCCACTTAAATAGACTTTCAGGTCACAATGGCCCATCTTGTCCATGCCGACCAAGTTGCCCCATCTACACTAGTCCCACGTTTGGCCCATATCCCGCTAAACCTTTCCTATCCATGTAGCTGTCTATAGATAGACATAAAATGGCTGGAGTAAATAAGCAGGTCTGGCAGCATCTCTGGAGAAAAGGAATAGGCGACGTTTCAGGTTGAAACCCTTCTTCAGAACAGCTGAGTTACACCCGCATTTTCTATCTATCTTCAGTGAAAACCAGCATCTGCTTTCCCATCCCAAACGTACCTGTCATTTAAATATTGTTACAGTACCTGCCTATGGCAGCTTGTTTTGGCCAAATCAACCCATTGATTGTAATTCTATCTGCCCTTCTATACAGTGTATTCCCCCAGCAGTAAAACACCATCATTGTGGTTTATACCATCGTCAAATGGTGGTTTATACCATAGTGGTATATACAAATTGTAGTTTATACCATAGTGGTATATACAAATGGTGGTTTATACCATCTTAATCGGTTGCACCTGTCAAATCAAAGACACCACAACCTAAACGAGCATAGGTGGCAAGCATTAAATGAAGCCACAGTCCCCATTAGTTTTTCAAGGTCATGCATTTTCCGTCTTTGACACTGGATTAAAAATCCCAGAATGCCCATCTTAATAAGGCACGCATCTTATTTTGTGTGCAATGAGTACAGTATTTCAACACTTCACCATTTTTTCAAGGATAGTTATTATCAGGCATGAAATGCTGGCCTTGCCTACATCTCCACTTCATGCTAACTCTAATGAATCTACATTTAGCCTTCGATTATCTAATGGAGGACTGAGGTTCGAAGGATAAATCGAAAACACTGTAATGCAAACAATCACGTAAAACTTTAAAAAGACGGCAAAACTGTTGCATAATACAGTTTCAAGTTTCATAAAATATCCATCGATGAACTTACCGTTTTTTCTTATATTTTCCACAGCATTCATAGAAACAGCTTGTCGTTCAAGAATGAGTTATCTTGTTAAAGATAGACACAGTGCTGGAAATACTCAGCAGGGCAGTCAGCATCTCTGGAGAAAATGGATCGGTAATGTTTCAGGTCAAGATCCTTCTTCAGTCTGACTAAACACTGCATTCACAATCAGTTTTTAGTGGGTTTTTAAGCAATTGAGAGTCAACAATAGTTAGATTTTAATTAAAAGTTTCACTTTTGGTTTGTATGGATGGGTGTGGTATTTTCGACAAAGCTCTGTATTCTCAACCTGGTTTCGTGTTTTTATTATTCACTTTCAAGACCAGGTCAACACTCACAAGACAATTGTTGCCCATCCCTAATTGCCCTTCAGAAAGCAATAGAGCAAGCTTTCTGGTGTAGGTGCTCCCAAATCCTATTGGGCACAAAGTGCCAGGACATAAACACAGTTGGCATGTAATGTTTCACATTCAAATATAACCCTGATGCATCATTTTCAAAGGAAGTGTTTGAATAATAAATTACAATATAGGGCCAAACACAGGCGCCGCAAAACACAGCAGCATCGGCAGCTGATAGATAGAAAGACGCTCACCATCAGGCTACTCAATCCAGATTAAGTCTGAGACGTTATCCCTGCGATTTTTGTTCCTGCCCCACTCGAGCTCCATCTGACCATCTCTCAAATCTCTATCGCTAATCCATTTCTAATGAGTCTCCTCTCTCTTCTGGCCTATTTTGTCCCTCATTCCATGTTCGGCGACACTGTACCTCTTCACCCGATGTACCCCTCCAACAGTCTGTACTAGGGTCCCTCCTCCGTGGGTTTTGAACCCAAGAGCCCATTACGTTCCAAGCCCAGTAATTTATAGACACAAGAGGCTGCAGATGCTGGAACCATGAGCAACACACAAGGGGTGGCACAGTGGTGTGGCGCAGCGCTAGAGTTGTTGCCTTACCCGGGTTCAATCGTGACTACGGGTGTTGCCCGTATGGAGTTTGTACATTCACCCTGTGACTGCGTGGGCTTTCTCCAGGTGCTCCGGTTTCTTACCACGTTCCAAAGACACAAGGGTTTGTGGATTAATTGTGTAAATTCTGTAAATTGTCCATAGTGTGTAGGATAGAACAAGTGTACGGCGTGGACTCGGTGCGCCAAAGGACCTGCTTCCACACTGTACCTCTAAAACTAAAAAAAGTGCTGGTAGGTGCTCAGCGGGTCAGGCAGCATCTGGAAGGAAGGAATGCACAGGCGACGTTTTGGGTTGGAAGCCAAGTCTGGAAAAAGGGACCCTAGTCCGAAAAAAAGGTACTCTAGTGCGAAAGAGTCCCATCCCAGAACAACATCTGTCCATTCCTCACCTCCACTGCTCTGTCTGATTGATGAGGCTCCTCCCTCTAGCGCTACTGAAAGGTCTCCCTCTTTCCAGAAATGTCGCTTCCCTTCTGGTGCACACGTATTTCCACAAGATCTCGCATAGCGGGTCTCACTCCCCAAAAAGTACAGAGATTGTGTTCTCTGCACCCTCACCTTTCGCCTCATCAACTTTTGCGTCCAGCACATCATCCCTCACGTGCTCCAATGGTTTTCCAACAACATTCTCATCTTCAGCCCCACCACCATTTTCTGTTTTTTTCACAAGGACTACTGCCGCCAAGACTCCCTGCATAGATAGCACTTTCCCATGGTATTTGCCTCTGTAATTGCAGGAGTTGCAACACCTGATTGCACATAGCCATGCAGAGATTTACGTTGACCTTCCACTTTCATTAAACAGTTCCCTCTGCCTGTATGGTTCAAAGGTACTTTATTGTCACATGTACCAAGGTAGTAAAATTATTTTTTTGCATATGGTTCAGGAAAAGTTTAAAGGGCCTGTCCCACTTGCATGCGATTGTGTGTGTTTGCCGCGACCAACCAGAAGCGGAGGTCGCGCGAAGTTCGCGCCAAGTCCGCGCGTGACGTCATTTACGCATATTGAAGAGATGGAGACTGCATTGCTGCAACAGCAACAGACTTCTGTTAGCAGCACCCCTCATGCTTACAAATCAGCTGGGCAGAAGGCGGGCCGACTAAATTTGGGCGTTGCATGGCGTTGGGCGGTGACGTCTTCATGCAACGCCACGCGCTAGGCGTACGCCTTCAAGTCGCTGCGTACGACCGCAATGCGCCTGCGTGCGTACATGGAAACATAGAAAATAGGTGCAGGATTAGGCCATTCGGCCCTTCGAGCCTGCATTCAATATGATCATGGCTGATCATCCAACTCAGTATCCTGTTGCTGACTTCTCTCCATACCCCCTGATCCCTTTAGCCACAAGGGCCACATCTAACTCCCTCTTAAATATAGCCAATGAACTGGCCTCAACTACCTTCTGCGGGAGAGAATTCCAGAGATTCACCACTCTCTGTGTGAAAAATGTTTTCCTCATCTCGGTCCTAAAGGATTTCCCCCTTATCCTTAAATAATAATAATAATAATAATAATAATAACAACTTTATTTATAAAGCGCTTTTAGACAACATCAGTTACCACAAAGTGCTGTACATGGGAAGTCAACAAAAAGTTATTACAAACTACTAAAACCATTAAGACGACAGGACTATAAAAACAGTAAAAATTAAAAGACATTTAAAAGCACTAAAACAGGAACAATGTCTCAGCCAGTGTCGAAAGCCAGTGAATAAAAGTGAGTTTTTAGGGAGGATTTAAAGATGGACAGTGAAGGGGCCTGTCTGATCTGCAGCGGCAAGGTGTTCCAGAGTGCCGGGGCAGCAACAGAAAAGGCTCTATCCCCTCTGAGCTTCTGCTTAGACCTTGGTACCTCAAGGAGCAGCTGATCCGCTGACCTGAGGCACCGGGTAGGAGCATATAGGTGGAGCAGCTCAGAGAGGTAAGGCGGGGCGAGGCCATTCAATGATTTAAAAACAAATAAAATAATTTTAAAATGAACTCGAAAGTGCACTGGGAGCCAGTGAAGGGAGGCCAAAATTGGCATAATGTGCTCCCTCTTTCGAGTTCCGGTTAAAAGGCGAGCGGCAGCATTTTGGACCAACTGGAGACGAGCCAACGAAGCTCGTCTCCACTTAAACTATCGCTTAAACTATGACCCCTTGTTCTGGACGTCCCCAACATCGGGAACAATCATCCTGCATCTAGCCTGTCCAACCCCTTAAGAATTTTGTAAGTTTGTAAGATCCCCCCTCAATCTTCTAAATTCTAGCGAGTACAAACCGAGTCTATCCAGTCTTTCTTCATATGAAAGTCCTGACATCCCAGGAATCAGTCTGGTGAATCTTCTCTGTATTCCCTCTATGGCAAGAATGTCTTTCCTCAGATTAGGAGACCAAAACTGTACACAATACTCCAGGTGTGGTCTCACCAAGACCCTGTACAACTGCAGTAGAACCTCCCTGCTCCTATACTCAAATCCTTTTGCTATGAATGCTAACATACCATTCGCCTTCTTCACTGCCTGCTGCACCTGCATGCCTACTTTTAATGACTGGTGTACCATGACACCCAGGTCTCGTTGCATCTCCCCCTTTCCTAATCGGCCACCATTCAGATAATAATCTACTTTCCTGTTTTTGCCTGTTGTACGCGGGCCGACAGGCGTGCGAAGATGGAATTTCGGAGCCCCGCGCGATGTCGGGACCAGCCCCGCATAACTCCATACCCCTCCGCGCTTCTAAGTGGGACCAGTCCCGTGCGGCCATACGGTGCCCGTACGCCTCAATCGACCACGAGGTTGCGTAATATGCGAGCCAAGGTCGCGTAAGTGGGACAGGCCCTTTACTATACATGAGCACGATCTTAGATACCGATCATACAATACCGATTCAGCCGAATGCATTTTCCCTTGTTTTACCTTTCCTATTCCCCCCGCCCCGTTCCATCTGCTCATTGTTGCTCCCTTACCTGTATCCATCCATCACCTACCAAACCTCTGTCTCAATATTCCCCCTTGCCCCCACCGGGCTCCATCTTCCCAGCATTGCTTTCCCTGCCTCTCATCGAGTTTGTCAAATTAACGGCCACCCCTGTCTCTGTGCTCCCACTTCTAAATACTGGCACTTTTCCCTCTATGTTCTCGTTGCTGATGCAGAATCTGTACCCAAAGCGTCAGCTTTCCCTTTGCATCTGCAGATGCTGTTTGACCTGCTGAATTCCTCCAGTAGTATATCTTTTACTTCTGATTCCAGCATCTGCAGACATTTGTGCCTCCATTCTGAAGCCTGTTTAGGTTCTCCTCAGGATTTTATACCTGAAATAAGGAATTTTACGAAATAAAATCTTCTTCCACCTCTGCCCCCAATCTCCCAATCAAACCCCACGACATGCTTAATGAACAAACAGCAATTTAGTCAATTATCATTGCAATTTTGATTAGAAATTTCACTTTCCCTTTGAAGGGATGGGTGTGGCATTTTAGACTTCACAATCTGCTTTCTTATTTTTTTTTAATTCACAAGACAATTGTTGCCCATCCCCAATTGCCCTTTGGAAAGCGATAGTGCCAGTCTTCTGGTGAAGGTGCTCCCAAATCCTATTGGGCAAGATGTGCCAGGACATAAGACACAGTTGACGTGTAATATTTGACATTCAAAAATAACCCTGACATCACTTTCAAAGGAAGTACTTGAAAAATAAATGTCAAATGTGGCAAAATAAAGGCGCCTCTAAACACAGAATAGGTTAGAGATAAAAAGATGCTCACTATCAGACTATTTAATCCAGATTAAGTCTGAGGCGCCATCCCTGCAAGTTTTGTTCCTGCCCCACTCGAGCTCCATCTCTCAAACCTCTATCGCTCACCGATTTCTAATGAGTCTCCTTCACTCTCTCCTGACCTATTTTGTCCCTCATTCCATGCTTGGCGTCACTGTGCCCCTTCAACCAACGCACCCCTCCCCCATCAGTCTGTGGATGGATGCCATCATGGTGGGATTTGAACTCACAAGACCATTACAAATGGCTGCGGATGTTGGAATCATGAGCAAAACACAAAGTGGTGGAGCGACTCAGCGGGTTGGGCAGCATCTGTTTACCCTCTTACCATCCGGGAGGCGCTACAGGTCTCTCCGTTGCCGAACCAGCAGGTCGAGGAACAGCTTCTTTCCGGCGGCTGTCACTCTACTAAACAACGTACCTCGATGACTGCCAATCACCCCCCCCCCCCCCGGACACTTATTATTTTTTTTATTCAAATCGTTTGCTATGTCGCTCTTCAAGGGAGATGCTAAATGCATTTCGTTGTCTCTGTACTGTACACTGACAATGACAATTAAAATTGAATCTGAATCTGAATCTGTGGAGGGAATGGACAGGCAACGTTTCAGATCGGGACATAAGTCTGAAAAAAGCAGAGACCTGAATCCAATCTATTCTCTTCCTCCAATGCTCTGTTCTCAACATGAGAATTCGCCCTCTAGCACTATTGAAATGCCTTCCTTCTACCAGAAATGTAGCTTTACTTCTGCCACAGCTGCTGCAAACGTCACACACATTTAGTGCATGACTGTTCTCACCCCCCCCTCTCCCCAGAAAGAGTAGAGCTCCCTTCACCCTCACCTTTCGCCTCACCAGCTTTTGCGTCCAGCGTATAATCACCCCTCACGATTTCCACCAGCTCCAACGCGATCCTAACACCATTCTCATCTTCCCCCCCCCCATGGTACGAAGGACATGACAATAGTCCTTTTTGTCATGTCCTTCGTACATGGATCGAGGGAAAGTGAAATTCCTTTTTCGCATATAGTTCAGGTAAGGTATTATGATACATAAGCACAATTTTAGACCGCCGTCACATGCTAACAAACAAACAGCAATTGAGAGTCAACAATAGTTTGAAGGTTTTGATTAACAATTTCATTTTTGTTTTGTATGGATGGGTGCAGTATTTTAGACTGAGCACTGTATTCACATTCTACTTTTGTTGTTTGAGCAATTGAGTCAACTATTGTATGATTTCAATTAAAAGTTTCACTTTTGCTTTGTAAGGTCAGTTGTAATATTTTAGACTAAGCACTCGAGTTTCCCTCTCCCGAGACACTCAGTCTCCAGATATGCTGCCTGTCCCGTCGAGTTACTCCAGCATCTTGTGTCTATCTTCTGTGTAAACCAGCATCTACAGTTCCATCCCGCGCACAGTGTATTCAGAATCTTCTTTCTTGTTTTTTTAGCAATTGAGAGTCAACTACAATTGGAAGATTTTAATTAAAAGTTTCACTTTTGCTTTTCATGGGGCAATATTTTAAACTAAACATTGTATTCACAATTTGCTTTGGTGTTCAAGCAGATCTTGCCCAAATCCTTTTGCCAGGACACAAACACAGCTGACGTGTAATATTGGACACAAAATGCTGAAGTAACTCAGTGGGGTGGGCAGCATCTCTGGCGAGAAGGAATGAGCGACCTTTTCAGGTAGTAAACTTCAAGAGTTCAGAGTCTTTCCTTTGAACATCACAGAGGACACTATCAAGGTGTTCTATTTTAGGCCAACATAAACATTACAATTCGTCAGTATAAAAATTCTCATCTTATCACTGATGCTCACAATTTCACACTTCTTCAGAACTTCTCAAGTTATTGCCTTACTTTTTATCTCCAGGTTGCCAACTCTGTTGCATTGACAGGTGTTCTTATTCTGCCCATTTTGACATTTACTTTGCAAACACTGTTTTGAAAGTGTTGAGTCAGGCTTACATTTGTATGTCAAATTTTAAACCGCCATTTGCGGTTCCTTCCTACACATACAATATCTGACATTCAGATCCTGACTCAACACTTTCAAAGAAATGTTTGACAAATAAATGTCAAAATGGGGTAGAATAAGGATACCTCAGAATAAAGCAACCAGGAGATTAAAAAGTACAGTCAAACTACTCAATCCTGATTAAGCCCCAGATGCCATTCCTGCTTGTTGTGTCTCCATCCCCTCTCGAGTTCCGACCACCTCTCAATAAGCAAGTTCGGTATACTGAAAAACGCAAGTAATCATGGGATTTGTCAAAGGTCACGGGCAATAAACACCCCAGGCCGCCGGATGCACACATACCCACACCCCATCCGCAGCCAGGATCGAACCCGTCCTCCGGCGCTGCAAGCACCCCCAAACCGCCGCTGGACAGTCCCTCTCCTCCCCGAGAGCCCCATCCCCGTACGGGGGCAATCCCGGACCGAAGGGACACCGGCTCGCCGAAGCAGCAGCTCAGGCCCACAGCCAGCGCAGAGAAGAAGCACCAACTCCAGCTCAACTCTGCCTTTCCTGCCGACAGCCCTGAACTGACAAGACACCGGCTCGGAGTAGTGGAGCTAGCACTTCTTCTCCACACTACCAGTCTACCCAGCTGGACAGGCAGAGCCAAATCTGAGTCAGCGCCTCCCTTCCGCGCCAGCTGCAAGCCCGGGCCCCCACAGCAACGGGCCGGAGCACCGCCAGTCCAGGGCCGCCGGTCAACCCGGGGGGACAGGCAGAGCCGAGCCAGAGCCTTCCCTCCGCGCCGGCTGAAAGCCCGGGCCGCCAACGCAACGGGCCAGCGCCCTGCCAGCCCTGAGCCACCCCGGACATTCCCGGTCACCCCCAGACAGGGATGGGACACCCGGGAGGGGAAGGGGATGGCTCAGCAGCAACTCGACAGCGCCTGCAGCACCGGAGACTCGGGCCCGATCATGACCACGGACGAAACTCAGGTCTGCACCCTTGTAGTAGCACAGCCGCCGAGAAAGTTTATTGCGTGTGACCCATGACCTGGGCATGCGCAGTTGGAATACCGAACTCGCTTATAAGCGATAATGTGTTTTCTATCGCTCACCTATTTCTCATTGGTCTCCTTCCTGCTCTTCTAATCTTTTTTGTTTGGAATCATGGTGCCCTGTGCTTCCTCTCTTTCATCACTCTCCTTATCGTCCTACCCCTTCCTCCTCTCCTTGACGCCCCTTCCCTCCTTCCTCCCCTCCCAACCGACGCACCCGTCCTCCATCAGTCTGTGGACGAGTCCCGCCACGGTGGGATTTGAGCTCCTGAGTCCATTACATTACAAGCCCAGTCATTTGACACAAGAGGCTACAGACGCCGGAATCTTGAGCTAAACACAAAGAGCTGGAGACTCAGAAAGGCAGGCAGCATCTGTGGTGGGAATGGAGAGGCGACGTTTCGGGTCAGGATCCTCTGCAGACTCGGGTCCCGAAACGTCGCCTGGCCATTTACTCCCATCCCCCCCAGGGCCGCCCGCCCGCCCGAATTACCATTCACATTCCCTCCACAAACGCTGCCTGACCCGCTGAGTCCCTGCAGCACTTTGTGATCTGATCAATGATCCCACCACCTGCAGCCTCTGGTTGGTAACTCCCTGTGACACTCGCCGCGGCCCTGCCTCTCACGCAGCCGCGCCTCCCTCCCTCCCTCACTCACTCTGCTGATGCCGATGGCCGGCTGCGGCCGCGAGCGTCTCACCGGCTGGGCGCCGCCATTTGCAAACACGCGTCACAGCTGCAGGCCGGTGCGGCGCGTGCGCACTGCGTCGAGGCCAGGGGCCGCGCTATTGCGCGTGCGCAATGGGGGTGGGTTGTTCGAAGCAAGGCCTTTGATTGTCACGTGTACCAAGTAAGGTAGAGTGTTATTCAAATTGGTTGTTGACCAGTTTGGTGTTAGTTCTCAAACATTCTGCTTTTCTAATATCAAATAAGATTACAGAAAATATTTGCTAAGGCTAAGGCCCCTTCAGAGTTTGGTTTACTTTAGTTTAGTTTAGTAAGTAATTTTTATTTCTATAGCACTTTTAAATCAAATCATGTTGAAGCCAAAGTGCTTTACAGAGAAAAAAATTAGATTACCATACATCCATATAAAATAAAAAAGAAGGAAAAAAAAGACACAATACACTATAGGATTCAACACCAACATCCCCCCCAACAGCAGAATCAACACTTTCCACTGTGAGGGGAAGGCACCTAAAAGTCCAGTCCTCCTCCTCCTCCTAGTCCACCCGAGGTTGGGGCCTACTTGAGGCCTCCGCAGGCCCGTCGCTGTAACGGCGGCCCGATGTTATAGGCCCACCTGCCGGGAAGATGGAACACCGGCCTCGGGTGAACTCCTCAGCGGCTTGGAATGTCTGGAGCGGACGCTTCCTCCCCGGAGACCGCGGCACCCGAAGTCCTCAGGCCGCGCTGGTCGGAGCTCCGACTGTGACGATCTCGGATCCCAGGCTCCGCGGTGTTTTAAATTCAGTCCCACCCAAGGCTGGACGCCCGCAGCCACAACTCCTCGGATGTTGGAGTCGGCGGCCACAGCACTCCGGAACTTACCGCACGGCGACTCGGTAAGGCATCGCCCGCTCCATGATGGTGTCCCAGCGCTGTGCCGCCGCCGAAACTGGGGTTCTGGCCGGTCCCGACTGGAAACGCCGCTCCAGTCCCGACGGTACGCCGCATGGAGAGGCCAGAGATGCGATTCTGAGGAAAAACGCAGAAATAAAGTTTCCCCTTCCCCTCCCCCAACCCACCACATAAAAGAAAACCTACAACAAACATTTTGATCTAACAGGACTAAAAATAAAAATAAATAAGGGTGAAAGGACGGACTTAGTATCACGTGTACCGAGATACAGTGAAAATATTTTTGCTGCGTGCTATCCAGCCAGCGGAAAGACTATTCATGATTACAATTGAGCCGTCCACAGTGTACAGATACAGGATAAAGGGAATAACATTTCATGCAAGATAACAAAGTCCGATTGAAGATAGTCCGAAGTCCGATTGAAGATAGTCCAAGGGTCTTCAATGAGGTAGAAGGGAGGTCACGACAGGAAACATTCCCTTCCAACCAACTCACCCATGCTGTCCAAGTTGCCTCTCTGAACTGACCATTTGGCCCAAATCCCACTAAACCTTTCCTATCCATGTATCTGTCCAAATGTTTTGAATATTGTTATAGCACATGCCTCTTCCACTTCTTCCGGTAGCTTGTTCCATTTGGCCAGCTCAGTATTGCATTTATTTTTCTAATGTTTTTAAATATCTTTTACAATATATTAAAGGACACAAAGTGCTGCAATAACTCAGCAGGTCAGGAAACATCGCTGGAGAACATGGATGGGTGACATTTTGGGTCGGGGCCCTTCCACAGACTCACAAAGAAGGATCCCGACCCGAAACATCACTTTTCCATTTTCTCCCGAGATGCTGCCTGACCTGCTGATTTACTCCAGCACTTTGTGACCTTTTGCATATTGAAGAGCTTCTGCAATTTTTCATTTCTGTACAATATATTATTATGTGACTACCAATTGTTTGTTGATATCATTATGTGGGATTTTGGTTAGTCAGTCTCACCCCACATTAATTTTGGTTGTTACTGGCATTTGTTGTCTTGTGGACCAGGTGCTGGTTGAGACACAAAATGCTGGAGTAACTCAGCGGGTAGACAGCATCTCTGGAGAAAATGGTTAGGTGACATTTCGGGTCAGGACCCACTGAGTTACTCCTGCATTTTGTGTCTATCGTTAGAAAGAAATAGAACTTTGGTAGTAAGCATTAAAGAAGAAAATGGACTCTAAGTCACTTACTATCATCAGAAGGATATCTATCTTTAAACACTTTGGAGCTTTATGCCTTGCACACATTTTTCTAAACTTCAGTCTTCCTATCTTGTTTTTGCCAAGTTGCTGTTCCTGATGCTGTAAATTTTTATTGGGTCTCTATAAACCCTCAAGCAAGAAATTGCATTTCCTGAACATTTTACTGTTTGCCTCAAGAGGGCAGGATTTGCTTTGAAATCAACAGCCAAGGAAATGTACTGTCTTTTTTTAAGCACAAATTAATCCAATTTAGTGTTACCCAGACGAGCTGCTGCCCTGTGAAAGCACGACAATCACAAAATCAGACAACACTTTTGCATTAGTATGCCTGACCTGTTTCCCAGGTTTGGACATACGCATAAGGATGAGGAAACAGCAAAGGGGGAAGTTGGAGACTGGAAAAGCGGTTGTCACTTTATTGAAATGCATCACAGCATGGTTTGGGAACAGCTCCATCCAAGACCGCAGGAAATTACAGAGAATTGCGGATGCGGCCCACACGATCACACAAACCAACCACACTTCCAATAACTCCTTTTACATCTCACACTGCCTCAGCAAGGCCATCGGCATAATTAAGGACGAGTCACACCCTGGCCATTCTCCCTTCTCCCCTCTTACATCGGGCAAAAGGTATAGAAGTGTGAAAGCGCACACCTCAAGTTTCAGGGACGGTTTCTTCCCAGCTGTTACCAGGCAACTGAACCATCCTATCAACGACTAGATCCTGAGTTACCATCTATATCGGAGACCCTCCAAGTATCTTTTATTGACTTTACTGGACTTTATCTTGCACTAAACGTCATTCCCTTTATCATGTACCTGTACAATGTGGATGTCTCGATTGGAATCACGTATTGTCTTTCCGCTGTTGAACAAAAGCTTTTCACTGTACCTCGGTACACATGACAATACACTAAAGGAAATTAAACATTGGGAGGTGGAAATGATGGAAGAAATGCTCAACAGAACGGGTCCAAAACATTTAGGTGGGGGTGGAGGGGTGCAAAGATAAGGCCTCTGTGGAGACGATTCTGAAGAAGATTCCTGACCTGAAACGTCACCTATCCGTGTTCTCTAGTGATGCTGCCTGACCTGTTGAGTTTCTCCAGCACTTTGTGTCCTTTGCATAAGGATGTGACTAGATACCCCCCATATGTTTCTGCTTATAAACAAGAGCAGAGAGCTCCACACCAGAACTGTCAACGTCCAGTAGTACATTGTCTGAAGAAGGGTCCTAACCCAAAAACATCACCCATGCTTTTTCTCCAGAGATGCTGCCTGACTCGCTGAGTTACTTCAGTACTTTGTGTCCATCGTTAGTACATTGTGCTAGTTTGTTTCATTTTCTGGAAATCTATTTTCAGATGTTATTGGCCACAGGATAGCAGGAAAACGAAAATAAACCAGACCAGGAGATCACAACAGTACTGTATTTAAAAGCCCACACTGTCTCCAGTTCATAAGACTAAAACGGCAGTCAATACTGTGGATGTGTCCTCTCCAAGTCTAGATAAATGCAGTAGGAAATTTTGGTCTCCCTTCAAGCCAAGGCTTCCCGACGGGCCGCGGCTGTGGGCATAGTCTTAACTACTCTTGCAATAAAGACATTTGCCTTCCTGGCCATTTGTGCACGTACTTTAGTTTAGTTTTTTGTTTTAGAGACGCCGTGGAAACAGGCCCTTCAGCCCACCAAGTCCACGCCGACCAACAATCACCAGTACGCTTGTTCTATCCTACACTTTAGGGCCAATTTATAGAAGCCAATTAACCTACAAATCTACTTGTAGAAACAAGGAACTGCATATGTTGGTTTATACAAAAGGACACTTTTTTTTAACACAAACGGTGGTGGGTATATGGAATGAGCTGCCTGAGAAGGTAGTTGAGGCAGGTACTAGAGCAAAATTTAAGAAGCATTTAGGCAGGTATAATATAACCATATAACCATATAACAATTACAGCACGGAAACAGGCCATCTCGACCCTTCTAGTCCGTGCCGAACACATAATCTCCCCTAGTCCCATATACCTGCGCTCAGACCATAACCCTCCATTCCCTTCCCATCCATATAACTATCCAATTTATTTTAAAATGATAAAAACGAACCTGCATCAACCACCTTCACTGAAAGCTCATTCCACACAGCCACCACTCTCTGAATAAAGAAGTTCCCCCTCATGTTGCCCCTAAACTTCTGTCCCTTAATTCTCATGTCATGTCCCCTTGTTTGAATCTTCCCTACTCTCAGTGGGAAAAGCTTTTACACGTCAACTCTGTCTATCCCTCTCATCATTTTAAAAACCTCTATCAAGTCCCCCCTTAACCTTCTGCGCTCCAAAGAATAAAGCCCTAACTTGTTCAACCTTTCTCTGTAACGTAGTTGCTGAAACCCAGGCAACATTCTAGTAAATCTCCTCTGTACTCTCTCTATTTTGTTGACATCCTTCCTATAATTAGGCGACCAAAATTGTACACCATACTCCAGAATTGGCCTCACCAATGCCTTGTACAATTTTAACATTATATCCCAACTTCTATACTCAATGCTCTGATTTATAAAGGCCAGCACACCAAAAGCTTTCTTTACAACCCTATCTACATGAGATTCCACTTTCAGGGAACTGTGCACAGTTATTCCCAGATCCCTCTGTTCAACTACATTCTTCAATTCCCTACCATTTACCATGTACGTCCTATTTTGATTTGTCCTGCCAAGATGTAGCACCTCACACTTATCAGCATTAAACTCCATCTGCCATCTTTCAGCCCACTCTTCCAACTGGCATAAATCTCTCTGTAGACTTTGAAACTCTACTTCATTACCCGCAACCCCACCTATCTTAGTATCATCTGCATACTTACTAATCCAATTTACCACACCATCATCCAGATCATTGATGTACATGACAAACAACAGTGGACCCAACACAGATCCCTGTGGCACCCCACTCGTCACTGGCCTCCAACCTGACAAACAACCATCCACCATTACTCTCTGGCATCTCCCATTCAGCCACTGTTGAATCCATCTTGCTACTCCACCATTAATACCCAACCATTGAACCTTCTTAACCAACCTTCCATGAGGAACCTTGTCAAAGGCCTTACTGAAGTCCATATACACAACATCCACTGCGTTACCCTCATCAATTTCCCATGTAACATCTTCAAAAAATTCAAGAAGATTAGTTAAACAAGACCTTCCAGGCACAAATCCATGTTGACTGTTCCTAATCATGGATTGAGGTACATGGATTTAAAAGTTTTAAAGGAATTTGGGCCAAATGCAGGCAGGTGGGACTAGTGTAGATGGGGCATGTAGGATGAGAGGGGATCTTATTGAAACATATAAGATTATTAAGGGTTTGGACTAACTAGATGCAGGAAAAATGTTGGAGTGGTCCAGAACCAGGGGCCACTGTTAAAGAATAAGGGGCAGGCCATTTATATAACCATATATCAATATTTAGAACAGAGATGAGAAAATACTTTTTCACACAGAGAGTTGTGAGTCTCTGGAATTCTCTGCTTCAGAGGGCGGTGGAGGCCCGTTCTCTGGATGCTTTCAAGAGAGAGTTGGATGAGCTCTTAAAGATAGCGGAGTCAAGAGATATGGGGAGACGGCAGGAACGGGGTACTGATTGTTGATGACCAGCCATGATCACATTGAATGGCGGTGCTGGTTCGAAGGGCCAAATAGCCTACACCTGCACCTATTGTCTATTGTCTATTGTCTATTGACCAATGATCACCCGTACCCCAGCACTATCCTCACACTGGGGACAATTTAACAACTTACAGAAGCCAATTGACCTACAGACCTGCATGTCTTTGGAGTGTGGGAGGAAACCGGAGCACTCGGAAAAAACCCACGGAGTCATGGGAAAAACATACAAACTCCATACAGACAGCGCCCGTAGTCAGGACTCTAGCGCTGTAAGGCAGCAGCTCTACCGCTGCACCACTGTGAAACTTCCTGTGCCCAGGAATGCTACCTGACCCATTGAGTTACTCCAGCATTTTGTGTCTATCTGGCAGAGCACCGTCCTGATGTTTGTTTGATTGAAGTCTCCGGCGATGATGAACAGGGCTCTAGGGTTTGTTGTGTCAAGAGGGTTGATGACTGAGAATAATTTATTGGAGTTAGCCAGGGGTGGTATGTAGACCACTGACAAGAAGGTAGAGATGAAATTGCTCTGTAGAAAACAAACATCATTTTATGATCAGGTACACTGTGCAGCAAACAACTTGGTTTACGTTTGTTAGATACTACTCTAAGAAAATATTCTATCAACTACATGGGTACCAATTATTTCATTAGTCATAATATATTTTTCATTTATGTTAATCTTATTCAACAACAGATGGTTAATACAAGTCAAACACAATACAAGGGCATCTTGACATTATTCTATCTCACCTGTCAGGCAGCCCTCGCACCATCCCTTCCCAGAGCCAATCATAAGCCTCCTATTTACAGTAACATTTCTATGCCACAAGCGGTAGGGGGGCATAGGTGATCTACTGTAACTCCTCACAGAAAGTTAAACAGGTTTTGTTATCTCCTCTACTATTTCATGTTTATATTTACCATCCACCCTTCAAGACATTGCCAGACAATACGTTGACTCTTACTTTGCTGATTTCCACGAACTTCTTCTGCACCTGGTCAAGCGAGAGATGCCAATTGTCACATCCAAAACACCCTTTCGTTACCTTGTTCAATTCCAATCAAAATTAAGTAAGGAAGGATATTAATTTTTCTTCCACAATGTCAGTAGAGCAGTGTTGAGCTAAAGTCGTCACATCAGTGCACCACAAATCATCAATTATAAAGCAGGCAGCGACGCCTTTTTCCTTGCCTGGGCTTCTGTCAGTCCATATACGAAACTGGAGAAACCCTCAGGTTATATATCAGGATCAGTCAATTCAAAGCTGAGGCATGTTTCAGTGAAACAAAGAACACAGCAGTCCCAGATCTCCCTTGGACACAGAAGCCTTGATCTCAACTATTCAAAGATAGATACAAAATGCTGAGTAACTCAGCGAGTCAGGCAGCATCTGTGGAGGATATGGAGAGGTGAGGTTTTGTGTTGAGACCCTTATTCGGGCTTCAGACTTCTTTAGACTTCTAACCCGAAGCATCACTCGTCTGTGTTCTCCAGAGATGCTGACTGATCCCACTGAGTATTATTGGTGTAAAGGAGCATCTTCAGTTCCTTACATCTCAGCTCTTATAGTTTGTTCTCAACTGACATTGACCTATTTGATATTATTTGTTTACCATATCAGGCCTAAAACATCAATTTTTTCCGTAACTCAGTTGCATCTGTTGCATGGAGTTGTGAAGTTTTTTTTAGACTTTATTTTAGACTTTAGAGATACAGCATGGAAACATGCCCATCAGACCACCGAATCTGCGCTGACCTGTGTTCACCCCATACATTAGCACTATCCTACACACTAGGGACAATTTCCAATTTACAGAAGCTGATGCCTTTGGAGCATGGGAGGAAATTGGAGCACCTGGAGAAAACCCACAGGTCACACGGATAATGTACAAACTCCGTACAGACTAGTTATCCCACTACCACACAAGAGGCAATTTACAGAGGCCAATTAATCCTACAAACCCACATATCTTTAGGATGTGGGAGGAAACCGGACACCCAGAGGAAACCAATGCAGTCACGGAAAGAAGATGCAAACTCCACACAGACAGATACCAAGGTCAGATCGAACCTGGGTCTCTGGCGCTGTGAGACAGCTGCTCTACCGCTACGGATGTTATTAATTTTTTTCCAGGGTAGAAATGTCAAATACCAGAGGACATAACTTTAAGGTGAGAGGAGGAAAGTTTAAAGGTAATGTGGGAAGTTAATTCTTTACACAGATAGTGGTGGAGGCCTAGAACGTACTGTCAGAGATGAAGGTGGAAGCAGATACCATATGGGTTCTAAGAGGTTTTTAAATAAGTACATAAGTATGCAGGGATTGGAGGGGTATGGATCATATGCGGGCAGAAGGGACTAGTTTAATTGAGTATCATGTCTTCCTTTTCTTTTCTTTTTTTAAAGAATAATTACAAGAATAATATATACAATATGAAACAAACCTACCACCATAGTACATAAACAAATATTCTTAAAAATCAAATACACGCTAAAACAACTATATCACCATCCTTATTAAGGATGCATCCCACACCACATGGTGCCCAGCGGTCCCAGAATCCGCCAGGGCAAATGTCATGTCTGTGTCATGGCATACGGAGTGTCCGTAGCGGCGACTGCGGAGGTCTCAATAGGCCCGATTATGGGTGGACAAGGGGATGGGGACTGGACTTTGTGCCTTCCCTCACGGTGGCAACCATTGTAGGGGGATGTTTTTATGTTTATTGTTAAATTCCCTTATAATGTTATGTGGTATTCTTATTAATGTGCTGCAATGGCAACTTGAAATTCACTACACCAATTGGTGTATGTGACAATGTGAATCTTTGAACCTTTGATGTCTGTCACAGACATTGTGTGTGAAGGGCCTGTCCTTGTGCTGGACATTTCTGTGTTCTGTGTCAGAATCGTTTTCTGGAACACAGTTTGTTAACCAGTTACCCAGCTATTAATAGTAAAGATATCTAACAAGAGCAGAACTGAAGAGGCTTCAGTGGCATTCATAATAAATAACCTGGCCACGCTGAGTGGTAATGAATACTCTCCAATGTAATGTGTGGATTGATTGTCATCCTGTTCGGAATGGAATTGGAGCCGTCCTGAGCTGCAGCTACTGAAGAGTCGGTGTAATGTTCCTTCTTCTGTTGGCATAATGTTTAAATCAACAACATTTTATCAAAATAAAAACAGGCAGTGCACCGCAGTCTGTAGAAGTTCCCCGACACAAATCACCACCGATCCATGTTCTCCGGCGATGCTACCTGACCTGCTGAATTACTCTAACACTTTGTGCCTTTAAAATTGTAAGAATATTTATTTCATCGGAAGCATGGACATCCTGTATTCAAATCATTTCAAAACTTAGATTTCATCACTCAACTTTGCGGCTTTTATTTCGACATTGAACGAACAATTTGTTCCATTGTGCAATTATGTTGTTATCCAATATTGACATTATTTTTGTATTGTTACTATAATCTTACTCCCTTCCAAAAATATGTTTTCACGGAGGAGGCAGTTTAATATGTACGTTGTAATCAAGTTCATGGGCTTAATGATTCAACCATATGTTGCACTAACTGAATTACTTCAATTATTGGAGAAACATACAAAATTGATTTAGTTACTTTAGTTTAGTTTAGTTTAGTTTAGTTTAGAGATATATGTTCATAAGTTATAGGAGAAGAATAAAGGCCTCGGCCCATCGAGTCTACTGTACCATTCAATCATGGCTGATCTATCTTTCCCTCTCAACCCCATTCTTCTGTCTTCTCCCCATGACTCCAGACACGCATACAGAGTGGAAAGAGGCTCTATGTCCCACGGAGTCACCACCGACCAACGATCATCCCATATACTAATTCTTTCCTACACACTAGGGACAATTTACGGAAGCCAATTGACCTACAAACCGGCACATATTTGGAATGTAGGAGGGAAACCGGAGCACCCGGAGAAAACCCACGTGGTCACAGGGAGAAAGTGCAAAATTCACACAGGCCTCACCCATAGTCAGACAATAGACAATAGGTGCAGGTGTAAGCCATTCAGCCCTTCGAGCCAGCACCGCCATTCAATGTGATCATGGCTGATCATCCCCAATCAGTACCCCGTTCATGCCTTCTCCCCATATCCCCTGACTCTGCTATCTTTAAGAGCCCTATCTAGCTCTCTCTTGAAAGTATCCAGAGAACCGGCCTCCTCAGACCTCTGAGGCAGAGAATTCCACAGGAGCTGGATCCACAGGATCGAACCCAGGTCTCAGACGTTGTGCCACTGTTCCGCCTTTGGTGTGGGGGTCAGCATTGGATCCTGAAGCCTGTTCCACTGTTCAACAAGTTCCAATCCTGCCTGATCGCAGCTGATGGTGCCGTTTTCTGCTCATTTCCACCGTTGATCACTCCACACCCTGATCACTATCAGTGACCAGTCTGCATCAGCCTCGGAGACCAGAGACAATCATAAGAGCCAGGCCATGTTTTCTGGCACATGGCCCGACTAATCCTTGTTGACGCCGCCATCGGGGCTGGTTTGGAGCAGCCAGGGCACACATACATACATACATCCGTTTGGAACGGATAGTCCAGGTAAAGCTCAAGTTTGGAATGTGTGGATGACCTACCTGCTCAATGATTTCAATTTAACGCATTTAACGCAATGAAAGACACAATGTGCTGGAGTAACTCAGTGGGTCAGGCAGCATGGATAAGGGGACATCTCAGGTTGGGATGTGTCTTGAGACTCAAGTAGGGTCCCAACCCGAAACATCACCTATCCATGTTCTCCAGGGATGGTGCCTGACACATTGAGTTATTCCAGCACCTCGTGTCTTTCCTTGGTAAACCAGGAGTTAACTTAATGAAGGGTATTTTCAGTATTGAAACAGAACTTCATTTCCAGCAGGGACTCTGAGGTGGCCACTCTCAAAGAAGGGTGATTTCAGCAGGTGCGTTTGGAGTCAGGAAATGTTGCCAACTGGCCCGCTTCAGACTGCAGGAGTACGTGCTGAGGGACCGACTGAAGTTTGGTGCAGCCAATGCCAAGGCTCTGTGGGGGAGGACCACAGTCTAGGGTCCTTCCGCTGTTGGACATTGGGGGGCAGGATTTGGTGGGAACACTCTTCAAACAAGGGAAGGAATATCACCCCAGGGGCCCACATGGGTAACAAGGATGTTTTGCTTAACTGTAGGTGTGAACACTACTGAGTATGAAACTAATGAAAGTATAGATACCGAGAACACCGATAGAGATAGAGAGAATGTCTGAAGATTTACTGTAAAGTTTATTTTGTGAAAATAAATTGGGGTTATTAGTGAGGGTGAGGTCTGGTAGGTTTACCCTTGTGTTGGTTCCCACACCAACTGCTGCAGAACCAGCCTGGAAACGTGCTCTTTAGGCTCCAAACAATTAAATTGGTAATGGAGATACCATTCCACTCATCCATTCCACTCATGTAGATTGGCAACGGCAATCCCACTGACAATGGCGGCACAGTGGAAGAGTTGTTGCCTTGCAGCGCCAGAGATCTGGGTTCGATCCTGACCTCGGGTGCTGCCTTTATGGAGTTTGTACATTCTCCCTGTGACCGCGTGGTTCTCCGGGTGCTTCGGTTTCCTCCCACACTACAGGTTTTTAGGTTAGTTAGATTCAGTAAAAAAAATGAAGTAGTGAGAAAAGCCCAGGACTAATCAGGGCCGTCTACAAATGACCTCAGGCAGGGTGGTGCCGAGTAAGTCCATTGTTGGCTAGGGAAGGTGTACAATGTGGTGAACTATGGAACTGTTTAAATGACTAGGGTGGAGGAAAGGAGCAAAGGAGGAGCAGGGAGGGGAGGGGAGTGTAGGTAGAAGTTACTTATATTCTGCAGTTCTGAAGTCCTTGCTGCTCTCGATGCTTTTACCAGCTATATTTCAATCCTAAACAAGCACTGATAAATTGGTCAACTGTCCAACACTAGAGGGCATAGCTATAAGGTGAATGGGTGAAAGTTAAATAGCAATATGCATGGCAAGGTTTTTACATAGAGAGGAGAGGGGGCCAGAAACACAGTGCCTGGGGTGGTGGTGGAGGACGATACGATAGTGGTGCTTAAGAGGCTTTTGGCTAGACACATGCAATAAAAGGACATGGATCATGTAGAAGCAGATGAGATTAGTTAACTATGTAGAAACAAAAAACTGCAGATGCTGGTAATACACAAAAGGACACAAAGTGCTGGGGTAACTCAGCTGGTCGGGAAGCATCTCCAGGGAACATGGATACATGAGCTTTTGGGGCAACACTAGTCTGAAGAGGGATCTTGACCCCAAACGTCACCTATCCATATTCACTAAAGATGCTGCCTGACCCACTGAGTTACTCCAGCACTTTGTGTCCTTCATTTTAACTATGCATCATGTTCGGTGCAAACATTGTGGGCCGAAGGGCTGTACAGTTCTCCGTTCTGTGTCTATGTCCACAAGGATGTACAGGAACAGCTTGACTTGAGTCATGACCACAGCTTCTTGGCATGTTGTCTAGTCTCCTGTTCAGTTATTGTAACATGGGAACCTAAAGTGGGCCTTTTTTCCTGGTCTGATGCCATGGGACTTCCATGCTAAAAGTTTCCTATGTTATTTCCACAAAATTGTACCTTATTCCAGTATCTGGGAAGTTGGACAAAAGATGTGCACACTAGAGACAATTTGCAATTTACAATTTTTACCGTAGCCAATTAACATACAAATCTGTATGTCTTTGGACAGTGGGAGGAAAGTAGAACTTCCAGGGAAAACCCACCCGGTCAAGAGGTGAATGTACAAACTCCATACCGACAGCACCCATCGTCAGGATCGAACCCGGGTCTCTGGCGCTATGAGGAAGCAATTCTACCACTGCCCAATAGTGCCTCCCTAGTTAATCATTTAAATTCACAAGCGTCAATTATGGGATCTGTGCTTACACATTCAGTGGTTCAATGGTTCTTTCATATCGTGTATACAGAGGCACAGTTCAGTAAAATATTGCCATACCTAAGCACAATCCCCGATAGTACAAAGAACTTAGAAATAGTCCTCTGAGACCACATGCAAGAGTTGCCTGGTTTTGGCGCGATTTATAATGTCCACTCCAGTCCGTGCACTCGGTCTCCTGGTTCGGTGCCTGACCCAGGCGAGCCCCAGGCTGCTACAGGGCCTCCATCCGTCACCCTCGGCCGGATCATCCAGTAAACCATTGTCACTCTCCTCAGCCAACCTCGATAGTGCAGAAGGTAAGACACCTGGTTCACTTTCTTACCAGCCCGTGCTCTCACGGACTCCCTTTATCCTCCTCCCTGCCTCCCCACTCCTCAGGGGGAAGCAGGGGCCTGGCTCAGCAGTTCCCTCAACAGGTCGCGGCCTGCTGCCGCCGGCCTTCCGGCTGCGAGGCCTGGATCATTTTTACAGGCCTCTAGATTGAAATATTATTCCACCATACCTTTTGAATAACTTTCATCTCTCTTCAATATAACTTGGAGAAGAAAATCTGTGGCAAGAACACCAGAAGCAGAACAGATCTTGATCTAAAACGGCAAATAGTGTTGTCTGCACGTTGACTCTGAGCAGGGTGGGTTAATGTGGTTAATGTTTGGCACAGTAAATTGACTGCCTTCCCTTTCACTTCTTGGACCTCTGTTCAAATCCAGCTCACGTTGATGTAAGAATCCTCTCTCTGTTCACTGCAAAACCTTATATGAAATGGCCGCAGCTCTGTGCCTCGTGTAAACCCACAGCACCAAACTATTCCCAATTAGGATGAAATTAGCAGCCTTATTGACGCACGGAATTATGTGCGGTGGGAAGTGGTGCCTTGCCATCTGGCAAGTGTTTGTGACAGTCTAGAGGAGGCGTTACTTTCACCTAATTTGTCCTGACGTAACATTCACAAACATGGTTTGCAACAGCAGCAAAAGACTAAGACTCCCTTCAAACGGAGTGTGTTTACTAAAGTGACAGTATGATTCAAGCTATGCAAAAGCCCATTTACAAAACCCTTGGGCACACAAATGTGCATCTATCAACCGTCAACGCATCTCCCCAAACTTGAGCAATAAATCTTTGGCCAAACATTTTGGACAAGTAACTGTACCCGCTTAATAATTTCAGGGTTTTCACTGTCAGTGAGAATTGATAACATTTTCATTTAAACTTAATAATTAGCATGCACCAAATTGGGGCTTCACAGTTTAAACTGATGATGGTCCTATAATAAGATATTTCAATTGAAACGTTAAGTTTAGTTTAGAGATACAGCTTGGAAACAGGCGCTGCGGCCCACAACAGCAGGTCCAGCACTGATCCCTGCAGCATACTGCTGGTCACAGGCCTACAATAAGAAAAATAACCTTCCTCTCCCACCCTTTGTCTCCTGCCACTAAGCCAATTCTATTACCAACTTGCTAGCTCACTGGATCCCATATGATCTCTCTATCCAGAACAGCCTACCATGCAAGATCTCGTGAAAGGCAATAGACACAAAAAAACTGGAGTAACTCAGCGGAACAGGCAGCATCTCTGGAGAGAAGGAATGGGTGACGTTTCGGGCCAAGACCCTTCTTCAACCTTCTTCTGATTTCTTCTGATTCTACCTTCGATTTAAACCAGCATCTGCAGTTCTTTCCTACACACAAAATGCTGGAGTAACCCAACAGGTCAGGCAGCATCTCTGTGGAAAAGGAATAGGCCCAGAGATGCTGCCAGACCCGCTGAGTTACTCCAACATTTTGTGTCTATCTTCGGTGTAAACCAGCATCTGCAGTTCATTCCTCTACATTCCTCTTGCTCACCTCTTCAAAAACTGAATAAACTTTGTGAGAAATTGTATGTCCTGAGTATAAATCTAGGTTATAATTTGGTATTCCATAATTCAGGATCTTGCAGCTATTCAATGTACCTTTGTTTCTAATCTGTATATTTACAATAGTGAAGGAAAGTTTACTCAGGGAGCAATGGGGTAAGAATTTCCAGACTACTACGTTGGTTTCAAAAAAAAAAGTGCATTTAATTTAAATTCTCTCTGAATGACAACTACCCATTCCATAAATACACAGTTCAAAAAAAGTCAGTTTCACACACTGGTTGGTGGAAAGTTTATTTTTCAATTCCAGTAGTTTCATGTTTAGTGGGCCCACATTCTGTTTGTGAATTTAACCACAGCGAACGTTTGCAATGTTTGAATGGAAAGGCAGACGACCAGAACCTCTGTTAAAGGAGCTTTTATGTGGTGTATTCGCCCATGGAACGGACTTTAAATAAGACTTGGACACGGGAGTAAACTAACAAGCTTCTTTTATTCTGAACGCCACCATGAGTCTCTCTTGCGCATGCGTCAATTGCGCAACACCTTAAATATGTTAATCATATTGCATACACAACGTTTTCTTACCCAGTTCATCAGTTAATCTAAAAATGTGAATCCCAACAGCATGTTATCCCACCACCAGGAATGTCCTCTGATCCTTGAATGTGAAAATGTGGAAATAGTACTACAAGTACTGCAGAAGATTCTCTTTATTGCTTCAGTAGCCTAAAGGGCCTGTCCCACTATGGCGACCTTATTGGCGAGTTCCGGAGAGTCTGTGCTCGCCACAAACTTGCAGCATGGTCGACACGTGGTCGTAGGTGGTCTCTGGTTAGTTACCTTCATGATCAAGAGAAGTTCCCGCATAGTGGTTACCACTCGCGGCCTCAGTTTGGTAGCGGAAAATCTTTCAACAGGTTGAAAAACGTTCTGCAAGCAAAAGTTGGTCAGCATGGAGAATACTTTTGAACTCGTAGTGCAGTGGTAGTGGAGTCGCCATGTCATTGTTGGTAGTCAAGGTAGCGGTAGGTAATCTCCTTTGCTGACCGGGCATTTTTAATTGGCTCATTGGCGAAAGAAAACGTAAGCACGAGTTTTCAGAACCAAGGAAAACTGACTGTAAACCTTTCCTTTCAAATTTTTTTAATTTGCACCTGCCTCAACCTCTTCCTCTTATTCAATATATCCAGTGCTCTGTGTGAAAAAACTGTCTCTCGGGACCCCTTTAAATTTTTCCCCTCTCCTTAATCCTGTGCACTCTAGCTTTAGACCCCTACCCTGGATAAACAGACTGTGACCATCCACCTTATCATGCCCCCCATTGTCTTATAAACCTCCATTTGATCCACCCCTCAGCCTCCTTTGCTCCAGAGAAAACAATCCCAGCCTCTGCACAGGAAGAAGGCACAGATGGAAGATATTTTTTAACACATGTTGAATAAATGTCCCCAACTGTAGCAATCGTTTATTTTCAACTGCCTTTGAACATGTTGATTAATACTGATGCACTCAGAATCGATTTGCGGCCAAAAGTAAGGGTATTAAAACATGTTTTAATATTCGTCCTTGTCCTCAAAATCCATTTATTGAGTAACAGAGGGAACTTATTGGGGAAACTGGGGGAAAAGAGTTGTAAAGATTCACACTATATCTCTATCATATAGGGACAGGCTGTTTTGGAAAGCAGTTCTCTATAAGCAGAAGCAAAACACATAAAAACATGCAACTCTATTGCCAAAACTTTATTTTGTGACTTGATGTTAACTCAAAAATATACACAGCTGTTCTGGCTCTTTATCCCCTTTAAAGACATATTGATGGATATGCAAATTAAAACAGAGAGAACCCAAAAATTTATATAACAGTTTCTTCAAGTGTACGACATATCTCTATTCTCACATCAACTTCTGCCCAAGCAGTCGCTGCTGTGCTTTTAAACACGACGGACAATTAACAAATGCATGTGTTAAATTCTGCATATTCACAATTACCAGTCACAATATCGGCAAAATTAGCTGAATCTGAACAAGAAAACATGCTGCTACCAAAAAAAAATGGACAATGTATTAACAATTGGATATTCCAAATTCGAAGACCTCTTGCACGAAGAATGATCCCACTGCTTGCTTTGCTGATTCCAGTTTCCATACAACAATGATAGAAAGTTTTAATTCAATCCACAGGTCTGTGTCAGTCTTTGAAATCTGCAATTGCTTGCATACGTGTCTACACCCAACGCATTGATATTGGGCCCCAGAAATCCAAATTATGATTAACATCAAAATAAGCTCAGTAAAATAAAATAGGTTCTCTTTCCAACGTAAGCATAGATGAAAATAGATTATGTATAGGAGTTGGCTTAATTTTAGAGGGGTTGGTATCCAAAAAATGAAAGACATCGTTTAATTCCAGTTCAACACCAATCCTATGAGACTAATAGGTTGGTTTACTCATGTAAACATAACAAAGCACAATCAATACACAGACTCACATCTTAGCGTAAGTAATGTGTCCATGAGCATTGTAGATACAGTATGTCTCTTTGAATGTCAGTGTTACATTATTAAGTTTGCCACAAGGAAAATGATATTGTAAGGATGATGGCAGAATAAAGATTGGTTACAATAAAAGCCTAACTATCAATCTTCTTGACATGAAAATCATTAATTGTTTGTGACATTTTCACTGCCTTTTAAAATATTTATTCATGGAATGTTTGTGTCACTGGCCAGGTTAGAATTTATTACCCAAATGAATGGGGGGGGGGGGGGGGGGGGGATAGTGAAGATAGACACAAAATGCTGGAGTAACTTAGCGGGTTAGGCAGCATCCCTGGAGAGAAGGAAGAGGAGACATTTTGGGTCGAGACCCTTCTTCAGATTGAGAGTCAGGTGAGAAGGAAACTAGAGGCATGGAAATGTACAGAGCTGATGGGAAGGATAGTGAGCTGCCTGCTGCAGTTCTTTTCATGAATATATTTATAACCAGTAACAATGAAGGAATGGTGCTCTGTTTCAAGTATCATGTGTAACTTGGAGGGGTTATTGCGATAGTTTTTCTCTCATATACTCACTGACTTTGTTTCTTGAGATGTTGCAAGTGGAGATGGTACTGGGGAAGGGGTCTTGGTGACAAGTTGCAGTATGTATGGTAGACAGTGTTAATGATGAAGGAAGTGGTGGAGGTAATTGCCAGTCAATAGAGATGCATGAGGTTGATGATGCTGTGCTTCCTGAGCATTGCTGAACCAGATGTTCCAGGCAGACACTCTACCATGTTCTCACTCATACTTTAGGTTGGCAGATAAGCTTTAGTGAGTCAGGATAGTCACTCCAAAATACCCAGCCTCTGGCCTGGCAAGAAAGGAGCAACAAATTTGATAACAGTTGGAAATTAAGCACAAGCTTAACTGATCGACATATGGCCTGGCATAAATTCAGATTTAGTCACTCACAGGATGTACTTCCCAATTTCACCAGCTATTTAAATGCCATTTGACATCCATATCATCCAATACATAGATTATCACAATACAGGTTATATCCCATTGTCTCTCTAGAAAGCCACATACCAATACACAGATAAACTAATTCAAACTGGCTCTTTAGGCCTAATCAACTTTGAATGCCTTGCCATGAAAACTGTAATTTTCTAATCTACATTTTTTTTAAATTCAAGACTGTACACACAATCTGATGACCCAAGTAATTAGTTTTGGATGACACAACATCAATTTTAAAATGTAACGTGCGCTCATGTTTATGCAGCAAATGAAGTTAAAAGAAAAACATTGACAATAATGATAAATCTGCAATGATCTCAAAGGTAATTTGGTAAATATATACATAAATCTGTCGAAATAACTTGCACTTGTCAGATGATATATCAAATTATACAATGGTTCCTGGTTGCTTCAGCTTGATTTAATTCTTACATGAATTCCCCCAGGATATAATTTATTACTGTTATGAATAAATATTGTATGAACAGGACAGTATTATAAGCAGTGGTTTCCTGACAAATAAACAGATTTCCTGCATTCAAATGACAGGATTCACAAATGTAAAATCAGTCTGACGCAGGGTCCCGACCCGAAGGTCACCGATGCATGTTCTCCAGGGATACTGCCTGACTCGTGGAATTACTCCAGCACTTTGTGTCTTTTTTATTCCAAAATTGCAAATTTTTGTTTCAGATCTAAATGGCAATATTTGCTGACAGTATTCCTGGGGATCAACTGTTAAATAATGGTAGATATTTGGATTATGTTGTCTTCAAAGAGAGATTGAAAGGGCTGTGAAAAATACAAGTGGAAAGGGAAGGTGCATTTACAAACAACAGAAATAAAAGGATAATCAAAGTGGAATAAAGATGAAAGAGGTCACGAGTAATTGCAAGTGATTTTCCAAAACCTTCTCACAAATATGTGGAGGGGGAGGGAGGGGGCAAGTTAGGGTGGGGGGTGTAACAGAGGGGCACATGGACAAATAGGTTTGGCAGCACGGTGGCGCAGCAGTCTAGTTGCTGCCTTACAGTGCTTGCAGCATAGGAGACCCGGGTTCAATCCCGTAGGTCTGTATGGAGTTTGTACCTTCTCCCTGTGATCGCGTGGGTTTTTTCCGAGATCTTTAGTTTCCTCCCACACTCCAACGACATACAGGTTTGTCAGTTAATTGGCTTGGTATGGTATAAATTGTCCCTAGTGCATGTAGGATAATGTTAATGGACGGAGATCACTGGTCAGAGCGAACTCGGTGGGCCGAAGGGCTTCTTTCCACGCTGTATCTCTAAACTATACTAATAATTATTTAAACAGGACCAAATAGAATTAACCACACATGCTATCCCTGTAAGTAAAGGGGTCGATTAGAGGGTTCTTTGGGATATTAGGGATAGGGCTAGCTGCTGCAGATTGGTGGTGGGACTAGGAAGAAGTCAGTAGTGGTGGGCAATGATGGTAGTTGTATCGGGCAGTTAAGAGGCCAGATGTAGGAGGGAACTGCAGATGCTGGTTTAAACTGAAAATAGACACAAAGTGCTTGAGTAACCAACGGGACAGACAGCATCTCTGGAGAAAAGGAACGGGTGACGCTTCTTCAGAGGGTCTTCTTAAGAGGTTAGTCTGTGTTGGGGCTAATCAAGTCAGGGGTGAGATCATGGGGCAGTATTGGGAGAGGGTCACTAGTTTCAGGTGGGGAGCACCAAGGATGAGTCAGGTATGTAGATTAAGAGTACGGACCCAAGTCAGATGTCCAGTGCTTTGCCCTGAAGCTGTTGAAGAGGAGATGGTGACAATAAAGAAATGGACAAATGTATCAAATGGTGATGAAAGAACAATAGAAAAACCCAGGGAAAGTTAATGAAGGAGGCTCTTTGTAAAGGGGTTTCATGTAAGCAATCTAATTTTCCACAGTTCAAAGTGAACTTTATTGTCTTGATGGTCTATTATTTCTACCAGTACGGGTTAAGATGTAAATATACCAAATTCGCATGATGTAAAGATTATGTCAAATTTCCACGTATGTATATAATGTACAATTTGAATATGGTCTTGAATTTTATTCAAGAATGTGTTTTGCATGTCGTTTTGCAGAATATTTACCAAAGTAATTCCTTTGAGTTCATTATTTTTGACACCTTTGACCACTGATGCCTTAAGATTATGCTCTTGAATATTAGTGTACATATCCTTATAATGGTGACATGGGATAGAAATTTGACCTTGGTCACATGGGCTAAACTAGAGAAACAACTACACTTTGTGCTTCACTATAATAGTTTGGTTTCACTTCAATCAATGGAATAGAAGTGGAGTCCAACTCTCCTTTGCAATTCTGTTGTGTTAAGCATATGTGAGCCAGGACAAAATTCTCCCCATTGATACTTATTTATTGTTTCAATGGAGCCATTGTCCAACTTCTTTTAAATAGCAGGACGTGAAGTATTCACATGCTGTCATTTGAAAGATCCTAATTTTAAGGCAATACACAATGATTCATAGAAAAATAAAGTGCAAATCTAAGAACGGACCATGTGGTGCCATCTAAAGATGTCGATGAAAGTAAACCCCTGGATTTGTTTAAATGCGTTACTCAATTTTGTTTTAGACCAGTTGGAGGTTCTGAAGCAAATGGCTCTCACAATTTCCATTGCAACTATTCAAATACAGAGTAGAGGGCAAGCTGCAACATCAGAGTCAGTATCCAGAATACAAACTGTTTGGCATTCAGGAATAGGCCGGGATTTGTCCCACTCGAATCTGTGAAAAAGCACAAAGAGGTTATAAATTGTTCCTTCTATATATCAACAGTATTAACAAAAGGTGGCCTGATGTAAACATATGTGTATGATAGGAACACACATTCTATTCAAACACACTGAATTATTTTAGTTCTCTAGCTGTGGTCTCATCAATGCATTGCATCAGCAAGATTATTCCTACTTTTAAATTCGACCCCCCTTTCAATAAAGCCAAACATGCCATTTTCCTTCCTAATTACTTGATATATCTGCATGATAATTTACTGTGCTTCTTGCACAAAGAAATCGAGATCTCTCTCAACATTTATATATCCACCACATTTTAAATAACAGCATTTTATTCATCTGACTAAAATCTATAACCTTTCAGTGACGATAACCATGGTGCATAACGGTTTTGCAGATTTGTGTTCTCGACACATATTTTCCCAGCTACAGGTTTGGGTACAATACACTTAGTCACTTCATGTAAGGCTAATATAAATGGTAAATAGCTGAGGCTGCACCACTGATGCCTGTGGCATCCCAGTGGTTTTTGCTTACTAACATAAAAACAAACAATTCTCTCTCTTCCATCAGCTAACCAATGCTTTCGCAATGTTCTGGCAGAAGTATCCTCAAAGTCATGAGTCCTTTTCTTGTGCAATAAATTGATAATTGGCAACTAATTAAATGGACTTTCAAAACACAATTAGTACCTTTGGTTCTCCTTTATCCATCCTGTCAATCACATCCTCAGAACTAAAACTTAATTTGCCTTTTTTAAAACCATGTTGACTCTGTAATCATGTTCTGAATTTCTAGGTGCACTGTTGTTGCTTCATTCTGAAGTGCTACGGTATTTTGTCACATTTGTTTCCATTTTCTCCTCTGTTAATAATCATTCAAAATTTTTCTCTCCAATGCCTCCTTATATCTTACACATTGGTGTGCTTTTAGACTTCCGCAGATGCAATTGTTTGCTCAACATCTCTGTCATTTCCTTACTTCCCCATTATTACTGCGCCTTTAAAGCATCAGACCTTCTGACTTTTTGCACAATTTGAAGCTCTCGTAATCCATTTTCATCTGTATAATTAAATGTGTCATCTTGACCCTGTTTGCATTGAGCTTTGATTTTAGAAAAAACGCTACCACATATGGCTGTGATTTTTTGGCCATCTTACTCAGAGTCCTTCTCCGCTGCGCAGGCCCCAAAGATTTTTCCCATCAATAAAAAATAAAAGACTTATTAGTGTTTAAAAAATCTTGAGAATCTCCCTCCTGTCAATCGCCACAATGAAGGGAACGCCCTTTCCGGTTGGGGAGGGGGGGGAGGAAGGAGATTATAAAACCCGGAAATGTGGGTGTGGTTCAGTCTGTCTGCAATACGGCGAGGGAGAGGTCACGACTCTCTGTCTGAGCTGGGAAACTACAGAACACTGTGAGTATGCAATGTACTTGAATAAATTATTTGTTAGTCCTTACTGAAAATGAAATGAGTTGTTTGGCCTGCCCTGTGCTTGAAACTGCAATGGCAATGGAAATGAAATGAAAATGCAATGAGCCGTTCGGCTTGGGCCTGCCCTGTGCTTGAAACTGCAAATGCAATGGAAATGGTCAAGATGACACTTTTAATTATATAGATATACTCATCTTTGTTTTCTCACTTTTTATCGGCTATTTTTTTTTTTGTTTTGTTTACTTTATTAGTAGTTAATACAATACAAAACAATACAGTGGAACCTAATTTTAGGTGCCAACTATGTCATACCGTAATCCAGTCTATGTACAACCTCTAGTTTTATGTTTTGAAAAGAAAGTAAGCAAGACAAGAAAAAGAAAACAATGGAAAGGGGAAAAAGAGGAAAAATAGATAGTAGAAAAACGTGAAGTGTGTATATAACAAAAGAAAAAGTGGAAAGTAGAAATAGGAGAAAAGGCCCCTTAAAAGAGAAATTTTCAAATCTTTATTCGGAAATGTAGATCTATCCACGGCATGAACTGTAATCAGTAATCTTTACAGTACAGCTGCATCACATGATTCCAAAAAGTCGATGAAAGGAGACCAACTCCTTAAGAATTGGTCATATTTATCTATTAGTCGGAGTCTCATTTCTTCAAGGCGTGCTATGTCCATCATATTCCTAATCCACATTTTAACAGTTGGTATAGCTGTATTTTTCCAAAATTTAAGTATCAATTTCTTTCCAATTATTAACCCATAATTAAAAAAAACGTTTTGGTCTTTATTTAAATTGATACCTTCTACTATTATTCCAAATATAATTAATTCCGTTTTAGGTTCTATTCTTGACTTGAAAAGCTTTGTAAATACAGGTGCACAACCTTTGATCCGAAATTCCAAATAACGAAAAGCTCCGAATAGCGGACATTTTTTCGGTCCTTGAAGAGAGGTCCTTGAAGACGTTCACCGAGGGTGGCCCGCAGAGGTGACAGCGGAACCTCCGGTCGGTCCTCGAAGGGGAACTAAATCCCCATTCATAAAATAGAAGGCGAGGGTATGTTGCGCGGGAGAGTTAATAATTGACAATCTGCTGCTGCCTGCCTGCTGAGTTAAAAAGTTCCCACAGTAGACTCACGATACACAGTGTACCGTGAGTCTTTCATGGGAACTTTTTAACTCAGCGGGCAGGCAGCAGTAGATTGTCGCTCCCTTCAGTTTCACCCCACCTACACCCCTCTGCTACCCGGCCATGTGTGTGACCCCTTCCCTCCCCTCTCCAGCTCCCCGCCCATTGCACCGGCGAGGGGGCTTTGCACTGTCTTCACGTCGGCGATGCCAGCAAGTCAGTGCCAGTCACCGGAGACATCAGGACCAACGGGACACCGACCCCCAGGCCCACTGTAAGCACGGAGATCCCAGAGATCCACAGCCAGCAGCAGCCCAGCCCCGTTCCAACTCCAGGGGAACACGCTCCCCATAGGGACAGAAGCTGATGGTGTGCAAGGTACGTCTTGTTCTTGGGGTTGCGGATGAGGGGGCGCAGCTCGGGCTGTGACGTCTCCGGCCACCCGTACAGTTCCCAGTCTCAGCTCCTGTCCAGGGGGGTGGCCGGAGACGTCAGGACCAACGGAACACCGACTGCAGAGCACGGAGATCCGAGAGACTCACAGCCAGCAGCAACTCTAGCCCAGCCCCATTCCAACTCCAGAGGAACCCGGGTTGCGGATGAGGGGGCGCAGCTCGGGCTGTGGGCGAACTGCCACTTGTCGCTGCAGCGGCCCATCGGGGAGCGGGTTCTTGTTGGTCCTGACGTCTCCGGCCACCCCCCTGGACAGGAGCTGAGAGAGGTCAGGACCACCAGAAGCCGCTCCCCGATGGGCCGCTACGGCGACAAGTGGCAGTTCGCCTACAGCCCGAGCTGCGCCCCCTCATCGGGACACCGACCCCCAGGCCCACTGCAAGCACGGAGATCCCAGATCAGCAACTCCAGCCCAGCCCCGCTCCAACTCCAGAGGAACACGCTCCCCGTAGGGGCAGAAGCTGATGGTGTGCAAGGTACGTCTTGTTCTTGGGGTGGCGCAGCTCGGGCTGTGGGCGAACTGCCACGTCGCGGAAGTGGCCCATCGGGGAGCGGATTCCTCTGGAGTTGGAGGGACAGGGAGACACAGCGGCTTTTGAGAATGGTGGGCAATCACTTCCAAAGTTCTGCCCACACAGTCAGTACACCTCTCCTACACTTGTCTCCCGCACTAAGATCATCTCGCAGAGAATGATCCCAGCCTAACCCTCCCTATTCTCTCCTATTCTGCAAGAAAAAACTACATTGAAGACTCAAACTCGCGTAACTGCCGGGATCGAGGCGCAAACTCACGACCTTGCGGATATGAGCCGAGCACTCTACCACTGAGCCAGCCGTTAAAATCTACGCTAAAAATCTTCCATTCCGAAAACCGAAAATTCCAAATTACGAAAAGTGTCTGGTCCCAAGGCTTTCGGATAAAAGGTTGTGCACCTGTACATCAAATATATCGCTCCAAAATTTATTCAACTTTGTACATCCTACAAATGAATGTGTTATATTAGCGTTTTGAAACAAACATTTATCGCATCTGGGAGAGACGTTTGGGTAAAATTTATTCAACCTCATTTTTGAATAATATAGTCTATGTAATAATTTGAATTGAATTAAATTATGTCTTGCATTAATGGAACAGTTATGTGTGTTCATCAGATACTTTTCCCATCTATCCTTCGAGATCTTTGTCATTAGCTCATGTTCTCAATCTTCTCTTAGTGCTTCTGTTGAGGGTAATTCTCTATTTAATATATTATTATAAAAGTATGATATTAGTTTTTGTGAATCAGCCTTAATATTCATTGCTTCTTCTAAAGGGTCTAAAAATATAGTTTGAAATCTATGTGTATATTTCTTCATAAAGTCACATATCGGTATATATTTAAAATATTGATTATTCTTCAGTTTAAATTTTAATTTTAAATGTTGAAATGATAACAGTTTGCCCAATTCATACATATCTCCTACTTTCTTAAAATCCACAGTCTATCCCATTGTTTATATGTTTTGTCGATGAGAGATGGTTTGAATGTGGGGTTGTTCAATAGTGGGGTTAGTACTGATAGATTACTTAATTTCAAGGATACTTTTATTTGTTTCCAAATTCTTATTGTATTGTGAATAATTGGATTCTTCTTATATATTATACTATTCAATTTTATTGGTGAGAGCAAGATCGTTCCTATACCGTACAGGTAGCACTCCTCTTTCTCCATTCTTATCCACTCCAACTGCTGAGTGGAACTATCCAACCAGTACATAATGTTCTTAATATGCACTGCCCAGTAGTAATACATGAAATTAAGCAATGATAAACCCCCAACTTCTTTAGGTTTACACAAATGCTTTTGTTGAGTTCTGTGTGCTCTGTAATCCCATATAAAATTAGTGATAGTAGAATCTAGTTTTTTGAAAAAATATTTTGGAATATATATTGGGATCGCTTGAAACAAATATATTAATTGTGGTAAAAAAGTCATTTTTATAGCGTTAATTCTACCTATCAATGAGAGCGGGAGCTTTTTCCAAAATTTAATCATATCATTCAGTTTATCTAATAGTGGCATAAAATTGGCACTAAATAATGATTTGTGTCTTCTCGCAATTTGAATACCCAGATACTTGAATATTTCTGTTGCAATTTTAAGGGGGAATTTTAGTGTCTCGAATCCTGTGGTTTTAAAGACATAATTTCGCTTTTATTCCAATTTATTCTATATCCTGAAAAAGAGCCGAATTCCTCAATTAGTGTTAATAAGGTGGGTATACTTGTTTGTATATTAGTAATATATAAAAGAATATCATCAACGTATAATGAAATTTTATTCTTTGAGTCCTTAGTGTTATATCCGTGAATATTTGGGTGATTTCTAATCCTTTCAGCCAGCGGTTCTATCATAAGGGCAAATAGCAATGGTGATAAGGCACAACCCTGCCAATTACCCCTTGATAAGTAAAATTTTGGAGATAGCATATTGTTAGTTAATATTCTTGTCGTAGGTTTATCGTAAAGTAGTTTAACCCATCTAATAATATTCTCTCCCATATTAAAGTTTTGGAGTACCTTGTATAAATATTGCCATTCTACCTGATCAAATGCCTTCTCTGCATCCAGTGTAACAACTGAAATATCTTCATTGTCCTCATTGTGAGAGTACATTATATTGAAAAGCCTTCTCAAATTATTAAATGATTGTCTTTTGGGTATAAATCCCGTTTAATCCGTGTTTATTAATTTGTTAATATAATTATTCAGTCTTCTAGCTAGAATCTTTGCTAAAATTTTCTGATCCATATTTAGAAGTGATATAGCTCTATAAGAACCCGGTTCATCTATATCTTTATCTTTTTTTGGTATAAGCGTTATTGTTGATTCTGCTAGAGTTTCTGGTAGTTTATTTTCGGTATAAGCCTGCGTGTATAAGTTGAGTAATCTTGGTACAATTGACTCCTGAAATAGTTTATAAAATTCATTACTAAAACCATCTGGTCCTGGGGTCTTCCCATTTTTCAGTGAGTTTATTATTTGTTTTATTTCTTCACTAGTAATCCGTGTTCCTAATTCCTCTTGTTCTAAACTATCCAATTTAGGGAGATTGCAATTAACTAAAACATTTGTAATTTTGCTAACATCTGTATTTATTTTAGTTGTATATAAATTATGATAAAATTGGGCAAACCTCTTATTAATATCCTTTGGCAGTGTTAGAAGCTCACCCTTGTCCGATTTAATTTTAGTAATAGTTTTTTTTTCCTTTTCTTGTTGCTTCAGTTGCCTCGCAAGTAGTTTATGTGGCTCATCCCCAAATTCGAAGTGTGCTTGTTTTGTAATTTGGAATAACCTTATTACTGTTGCCGATAATATTCTATTGAGATTATATTTCAATAAGGTTATCTTATTATGTTTATCTATGGTTGGGTCAGTTGCGTTGTCCAATTCTAGTAATTTTATTTCCTGTTCTATCCGCTGAAGTTCTCTTTTATTTTCTTTATTTTGAAAACTTTGATAAGAGATTATGACGCCACGAATGTATGCCTTGAAGGTTTACCATAACAGCAGTGCAGAAATACCCGGCGTCTCATTTATTTCGAAAAAAAAATTTGTTTGTTCTTTTATATACAGGTGCACAACCTTTTATCCGACAGCCTTGGGACCAGACACTTTTCGTAATTCATAATTTGTCGGTCTTCGGAATGGAAATTTTTTAGCGTAGATTTTAATGGCTGGCTCAGTGGTAGAGTGCCCGGCTCATATCCGCAAGGTCGCGAGTTTGCGCCTTGATCCCGGCAGTTACTCGGTCGCGAGTTTGAGTCTTCAATGTAGGTTTTTTTTTGCAGAATAAATGTTTGTATGAAATGCAGTGTGTTGAATGAATTCCTCAATTTGTAAATGTGCCCGCAGCATTGAATCACCTCCCGCACTCATGTCACCCTAGCGGGGCTACATGCCCTTAGGCGGCCTAAGGTCGCGAGTTTGCGCCTTGATCCCGGCAGTTACTCGGTCGCGAGTTTGAGTCTTCAATTTAGTTTTTTCTTGCAGAATAAATGTTTGTATGAAATGCAATGTAGGAGAGGTGTACTGACTGTGTGGGCAGAACTTTGGAAGTGATTGCCCACCAGTCTAAAAAGCCGCTGTGTCTCCCTGTCCCTGGGATAGCAGCGGGCGATCAAACAGCACAATACCCCCCTCCCCCTCCAACTCCAGAGGAATTCGCTCCCCGATGGGCCGCTACGGCGACAAGTGGCAGTTTACCCACAGCCCGAGCTGCGCCTCCTCATCCGCCACCCCAAGACTTACCTTGCACACCATCAGTTTCTGCCCCTACGTGTTCCTCTGGAGTTGGAGCGGGGCTGGGCTGGAGTTGCTGCTGGTTGTGGGTCTCTGGGATCTCCGTGCTTGCAGTGGGCCTAGGGGTCGCTGTCCCGTTGGTCCTGACGTCTCCGGCCATCCCCCTGGACAGGAGCTGAGACTGGGAACTGTACCGCCCTTGCCCCCTCCCTCTGCAACTGCAAACAACCCCACTCTCCTGCAAGGGCGGTACAGTTCCCGGAGGATAGCAGGTGGCCGGAGACGTCAGGACCAACAGGAACCCGCTCCCCGATGGGCTCCTACGACGCCCCGAGCTGCGCCCCGTCATCCGCAACCCAGGTTCCCCTGTAGTTGGAGCGGGGCTGGGCTGCTGTTGGCTGTGGGTCTCTGTGTTCTCCGTGCTTGCGGTGGGCCTGGTGCTCGACGTCCAATTGGTCCTGACGTCTCCGGTGACTCGCACCGATCTGCTGCCATCGCCGACGTGAAGACAGTACAAAGCCCCCGCGCCGGTGCAATGAGCGGGGAGCTGGAGAGGGGAGGGAAGGGGTCACACACATGGCCGGGAAGCAGAGGGGTGTAGATGGGGGTGGTGACAGATGGGGCCAACAATGAGTGGAGAAAGACAGAAACACCGACGTGCAAAGGAGACTTACAACCGTGCATGATCTCTCTCCCGTGGCAGGTGACTGTCGCTGGGAAACTGAAGGGAGCGACAATCTGCTGCTGCCTCCCTGAGTTAAAGAGTTCCCACGGTAGACTCACGATACATAGGCGGCCTAGCTCGGGGATTCTTGAATCCCCCGAATAAATAATAAAGACGAAATAAACGTTAAGTAAAACTTTAAACATAAACTGGTGAGCTTTGGTGTGCAGACGACATCCTGGAAAAAATGTCCGGTTTCTTCCAGGTAGGCGATATACCCTCCCGCGCAATATACCCTCCACTTCTCTTTTATGAAGGGGATTTAGTTCCCCTTTTTCCGAGGACCGACCGAAGGTTCCGCTGTCACCTCTGCGGGCCGCCCTCGGTGAACGTCCTGTCTCCCTGTCCCTGGGATAGCAGGGGGCCATCAAACAGCACAATACCCCACTCCCCCTCCAACTCCAGAGGAATCCGCTCCCCGATGGGCCGCTACGGCGACAAGTGGCAGTTCGCCCACAGCCCGAGCTGCGCGACCCCAAAAACACGACGGCCCTTGCACACCATCAGCTTCTGTCCATACGGGGAGCGTGTTCCTCTGGAGTTGGAGCGGGGCTGGGCTGGAGTTGCTGATCTGGGATCTCCGTGCTTGCAGTGGGCCTGGGGGTCGGTGTCCCGATGAGGGGGCGCAGCTCGGGGAGCGGCTTCTGGTGGTCCTGACGTCTCCGGCCAGTTTGCAGTTTTCCTCTGTAGTTGGAACGGGGCTGGGCTGCTGCTGGCTGTGGGTCTCTGGGATCTCGGACAGGCAGCAGCATATTGTCAATTATTAACCCTCCCGCGCAATATACCCTCACCTTTTCTTTTATGAATGGGGATTTAGTTCCCCTTTCTTCGAGGACCGGGACCGACCGGAGGTTCCGCTGTCACCTCTGCGGGCCGCCCTCGGTGAACGTTTTCAAGGACCTTTCTTCAAGGACCGAAATGTTTTGCGCTATTCGGAGGTTTTCGTTATTTGGATCGTCGGATAAAAGGTTGTGCACCTGTACCCCTGCCGGTTATTTAATATTTGTGCATTGAATCTCCAAAAAGGTTTTATACCCGGCATTCCCTCAATTTTAAGTATAAAAGTCAATGGTGAATGATCGGAAATAATACTATTATGATATGATGGTTTATTCGTATACGGGATTAATTTTGTATCCAATAAGAAATAGTCAATTCGTGAATAAGTTTTATGAACTGATGAGTAAAATGAATATTCCCTTCCACTTGGGTTTGCTATTCTCCAAACATCAGCTATGTTGTTATTTTTTATATAAGTATTTAAAAATTCACAGGTCTTAGTTTTAACAAGACGCTTCCCTACCTTTATTGATTTATCTAAATATGGGTCTATAACATCTTAATCGGCTATTTAATCATCCTTTTCTGAATTTGAAATTTTTCCAATCCTCAGACCTTCCTTAATTCTTGGTATAATGATGCTTTTTCTTCAATCTCATATCACCTCTGCTTAGTCAAATTTTCTATAGACTCTCATGACTGTTTCAGACATGAATTACTTTAGTTTAGTTTAGTATAGATTATAATCATGTATTATCTTTACGCTGACTGGTTACAACACAACACAAGCTTTTCACTGTAACTTGGTGCATGTGACAATAAACTAAACTGTGTCAAACCCATGTAAACGTTTTTTCTCCCTACAAGATGGAGGTCTTTGGCATGAAAAACATCAACGCTGGGAAACATAATCTTTCTCAAACACTGCCTTCTGAGTCAGTGCCTCCCACACTTTGACATCATAAGTTACCATATGGAAAATGCTATTGAAATGCACAAAGCTGGAAATGAGTGTTATTCCAGTGAATCATTTCAATTCCGTATTCTAGTTATTTTCATCTCATTGGAACATAACTGTTGACTGGGTGTGAAATATTTGCTCAATTGATGACACTTGTTATTCACACACAGCTGAAACATTATTTTATGGCAAAACAGACACAACTGAATGACAGAGCAAAGTTGAGGATGGAAATAGCTTACATCTGCTTCCATTTCTTATGTTCATATGTGAAAACCCCCATTATATCTCAACGTGTCACCATGACTGTGCAAATGATACACTAATGCTTTTTAACCCCATTGGCTGCTGCAAATAAATAACCCAAAACACTTTGGTACATTAATAGCTAATAATGCAACATACCTGCTGTGCATGATTTGGAGGCCTTGAATTTACCCATTTTATCATTTTTCTCTAAATTGTCCATTTTGGTTGTATCAACATTTCCTGAAAGGAGGAAAACATTGAGCTGTAAATTTGTTCATAGAAGTTCAAATACAGTAGAAACAAGGAACTGCAGGTGCTGGTTTACAAAAAAATAACACAAAGTGCTGGAGTAACTCACGGATCAGGCAACATCGTCAGATTTTTCTTCAGAATCAGTCTAAAGAAGGGCCCCAACCCAAAACGTCACTGCTTCATGTTCTCCAGAAATGCTGTCTGACACGCTGAGATACTCCTGCACTTTGTGTCTTTTTACATTTTAAATCAAGTGTTGTGCTTAGTAGTAAGGAACTGCAGATGCTGGTTTACACCGAAGATAGACACAAAATGCTGGAGTAACTCAGCGGGTCAGTCAGCATCTCTGGAGAGAGGAAATGGTTGATGTTTTGGGTCAAGACTCCTCTTCAGACTTGTGCTGTTGTATTTGCAATTAGGCACTTCTGCAGACATTTCTGGGTGACACTCAGAATGTTTGACCCCACATTTTTTGTTAAATGTTTTGTCCTGTCTTGCAAATTTTCTTTTAGCAAGTAACTCACGTAAATGATGTCAACAATAGCACAACATCTAAAATGAGTATGCAGTGAGATTTACAAACTCACTGGCCCAAACGATGGCAGTCCCCACACAACAGCCACATTTACTCACACATTATCCAAATTTCAATTATCTCTTACTCCCTGCAAACTCCCTGAAAGCTTTTCACTGTACCTCGGTACACACGACAATAAACTAAACTGAAACTGAAACATGGTATTTCAAGGTTAACACACACAAACTACGTTCTCCGATGAACCAAAATACAATTACCCTGGACTGCCTTGCCAACACTTAGCCCAGGACACTGTGTAGAGACTTCCCCCGATTTTATGGTTACAGCAAAGTTTGCAGAGGTTTTTAGACTTTATACTTGAGAGATACAATGTGGAAACAGGTTCTTCAGCCCAATGAGCCCACGCTGACCAGTGATCACCTCTATACACTAACACTATCCCACACACTAGGAACAATTTACAATTTTTACCAAACCCAATTAACCTACAAATTCATTAACCCTCAAACTAAAACATTAAAACAAATACATGAAATACGCTACAACTGAACAGATTTAAAAAATAATGAAATAATAAGACTGGTCATATTTTTAAACAAGAATTTCTGCCAAGATCCAGTCAACATGAAATCATAGATCTTAAAGGGCAAGGAACCATGCAAGAAGATGATAAAATAAGAGACCTTCAAGCCTATCTAACTGTTCATTGTAATTGTGGCTGGTCTGTGCTGGCCTCAACTCCTCTTTTGTGCCAGTTCTCCGTAACGTTGAATTCCTCAAAGTTTCATATATTTATCAATCTACGCCTTAAATGTATCTAACGATCTGGCCTCCACCACTCTCAGGGGCAGAGAATACCAGAGATTCACAAATTTCACTTTCCTCTGAGAGAACACACTTTCATACACCTCATTGTTAAATAATCAGACACTTATTTTGTAGCCGTGTACTCTTGTTCGTGACAGGCCCACAAGTGGAAACTTCTCAATATCTACACTGTGAAGCTCTCTGAGACCTTGTATGTTTGAATAAGGAATACAAGGCTTTTCTTATTCAAACACAGGAACAAAAACCTAAACTGATAGAATAACTCTCTCATCCCAAGAATTGCACCTAATAACTGATCATTAGTAATTATTAGTTCTGCATTTTTTAAAATATGATGCGAATTTCTTGGCGGGAATCCGGTATGCCGATTAAATACAACAATAGTAAAAACTACCTGTGACTACTTGCTACAGGAACAATGTAGAGTTCTTCGTTATTACCCGAATGAATCAATCTGTTAGCTCACAGGTGGGATTAAAATCTCCAGCATATAAAAAAAGAGGATTCCTGAATAACAATGTAATCAATTTTAACATTTTGCTTTTCTAACTGTGAGCAAAAAAGTACAGTAATGCTATTCAGAAAGAGCTATTTTTGATTATCAAACGTTGACTATCAGATTTGCCCTGATAGTTATTTTCCTCATTAGCCACATAAGACAAATGCAACTTGTGTTCGTTGTTTTGGAAAGATATCAAAAACATCCAAAAGAAAACATTAAGTCTCACAAGAGAAAGTTATTAAAATAAATCTATGTGCTATGTTTACACCAATGCTGATGAATTGCAACATCAGTATCATCTGGTCATATTTTGATTTAACGTCCCTTAACATTATCTAACCTTATAAATAGAAAGCAAAATACTGCAATTCTAATTATGGGTCATGAGAACATGGATAGGTGATGTTTCGGGTCGGGACCCTTCTTCTTTCGTGTACATCCTGTTTCAAGTGTTGACATCACTGTCATTGTCTGTCCTGAAAAGGACGCAAGCTTCCGGAGCCATCACTTGTTACAATAGATGATTGATGGTGGTAGCAGAATTAGCTCAGGATACTTCCAGTTTCCAGCCCTGCGACGTGGACCTTTCTGCTATGGGGCCGGGACCCTTCTTATGTCGCATATTGATATTCTCCAGAGTTTATGTTAGAAATACAGCAGGGAAATCAGAGATATGGGCCAAATATCGACAGGTGGGACTAACCATATAACCATATAACAATTACAGCACGGAAACAGGCTATCTCGGCCCTACAAGTCCGTGCCGAACAACTTTTTTCCCTTAGTCCCACCTGCCTGCACTCATACTATAACCCTCCATTTCCTTCTCATCCATATGCCTATCCAATTTATTTTTAAATGATAACAACGAACCTGCCTCCACCACTTCCACTGGAAACTCATTCCACACCGCTACCACTCTCTGAGTAAAGAAGTTCCCCCTCATATTACCTAGTGTAGATAGGACACCTTGGTCAGTGCGGGCAAGCTGAACCAAAGGGCCCCTTTCCGCGCTGCATGCCTCTATGACTCTCTATGGCTCTATGAAATGGATAGGTGACATTTTGGGTCGGGACCCTTCTTCAGACTGATCCAGACTTCAGTCTGAAGAAGGTCACTGACCTGAAAAGTCACCTATCCATGTTCTCCATGGATGCTGCCTGATCCGTTGAGTTACTCCAGCATTTTGTGTCTTTCCCTGACCACACATTACATTGGGCATGCTAAGCAGGTAAATTTCTTTCAGGCAATCTTAGCAAGAAAGCCAAATTGCAAAATCTACTTAAGTGTTTTTATACTTTTCATACCGAGGCAGCACAAGCCAGAATACACTTCCAGCGTGGACAAGGAAATTGATGTCACTAACATAATTTAATCTGCTCCACCTATCAACCCACCCCTTCATACACCTTTGCTGCCATTATAAGCCATTTCTAGGATCCCAAACAGGTCGCTTCGTAATCCATTCCACCAATAAACCTGGTTTTATAATCCACCAGGAATAGTTTTTTTTTCTATTTTCCACACCTGTTCACCTGTAGCTACAATCTGACCCATCTCTAGTGAATATGTTCTTTTTTTACAAAAGGATAAGGTCACTAATTATCCTCACATGGATTTTACTAATTCAGTTCTCAAGTGGCACAGCTTGATCTATAAGGGGCCCCAAAGATAAGAAATGTATCATTAGGGAACAAGTAATTTTAATATCTTATGTAAAGATGTTTACCAAAAGGATTTTAGGACAGGATTTCCTCTGGAAATTATTTTTTTTCTCATTAGCAACATCGTATACATGCAACAGGGAGCGTTCACATGTTCACTGTTTTGGAAAATGTTACAAAGAACATACACAAGGATATATTTACTGATCCACCAGAGAGAGACTGTAAGAGAGCTTCTTACTATTTTTCTCACACTGTATGCACAAAGCAACCACAAGAACAAATTCCGTTCAGATCACTATGTGCCATTTTACCAAATTTAAAATGCCTTCATGACACATCTGCAGTAGATGATTATTTTAAAAAAATCAAATTTAGAAAGTTATTTCCATTTCAGCTGTTTCCTCACACGGCCCATTTACACACGTCGTGGTTGATTTTGCCATGGAACCAGAGGATTCTAACATGTGTATGAAGGAACTGCAGATGCTGGTTTAAACCAAAGATAGACACAAAATGCTGGAGTAACACAGCGGGACAGGCAGCACCTCTGGAGAGAAGGAATGGGTGACGTTTTGGGTCAAACCCCTCCTTCAGACTGACTAACTCATTATATCTTCCCAATGGCAGCCTTGAACTTCATCAAGCCAACACATCCTACCACTCAGTGGCAAGGTATTGGCTCCCCAAGTGAATAACAATATCAGGCTGAGCTTCCATTCATACGTTTACCTCACGTGTATGAGCAGGTTAAACACATCACAGGGATAAGAAAATTATTCTGAACAGCTAAATGTGGATTATTTAAGATGCTTATTAACAACAATTTTCTAATTATTTCATTTTCGGTATGCCGAGGATGTTATCATAAAAATCTTTATCACCTTTTTTGCTTTGGATGGCACAGTGGTGCAATTAGAGTCATATATTCATACAGCACAGAAACAGACTCTTCGGCCCAACTTATCCATGGTGACGAAGGTACCCCATCAAGGCTAGTCCCATCTGCCCATGCTCGGTCCAGATCTCCCTAAACCCTTGCTATCCAAATTAATATAGTGACAGATACTGGGTTCAATCCTGACCTCAGGTTCTGTCTGTGTCATTTTTGTATGGTCTTTCTGTGACCACATGGGTTTCCTCTGGCTACTCCATTTTGGTCCCACATCCCAAAGACACATGGATTGGTAGGTTCATTGTCCACTATAAATTGCCAGTGGTATGTATGCGAGTAGTAAAATCTGGAGAGAGTTAATGGGAATGCGGGAAGAATAAAATAAATGGAATTAACGTAGGATTAGTATAAATCAGTGGTCAGTGATCAATGTGAACTTAGTGCTGCAAAGTGCCATGCGGTATCTCTCTACCACTAAAGGCAGTAGTATTAGGATCAACCATTAGGAAATGAAATAAAGTTCAATAGATAGATGTAAAGAAATTCTGCTTCATGTAAAGGTTGATCGACATGTGGAATAAATATCCAGGCAGGACAGTGAAAGCAAACGCTCTCCAGTGTCTTCTTGCTTTAGAACATAGAGCTGGAACTGGCCGTTCAGTCCCCAATGTCTGTGCTACACATCATGCCAAGAACAACTCTTATCTGCCTACACATAATCCACATCACTCTTTCCCTTCACATCCTTGTGCCTATCCAAAAATGCAGTTATTATATCAGCCTCCACCACCATCCCCGGCAGTGTGTTCCAAGCTCCCACCACCACTCTGTGTAAATAATTTGCCCTGTACATGTCCCTTAAACTTTCCCCTTTTCACCTTAAAGCTATGCTATCACCTTAAAAGCTTTATTAATCTTTGAAAATCTGCCGTTTTCCATAGGGAACGTATAGTTTTATTCATGCTCAATTAGTTCTTGCCAGCAAATGGTTCCGATTCCCATTAGAAAGAACAATCAATGTGTGCTTCTACCAATCATCATTAAAACTGCACTTCCTTTATGTACAGAAACCATAGGTTAGCCATTTTAGTTAAGCATTTCTAAGGTCATAAGGTCATAAGTGATAGGAGCAGAATTAGGGCATTCGGCCCATCTAATCTACACCGCCATTTAATCATGGCTGATCTCTCTCTCCCTCCTAACCCCATTCTCCTGCCTTCCCCCCCATAACCCCTGACACCATTTGATTCCATTTACGAGCACAAATGGAAGCCAGACTGTTGTGATACCTGTTATTTTTGTTGTGCCCAGCTATTGTAATTTCAAAATAGAAAGTATTTTAAGACTTGCCTGCCACGTAGAAAGTGATTTGCTGGCATCCTGTTACAGTGGCTGCAGATGGGCCCCCTGGGAAAATTGTTACTCTCCAGGGCGCAATTCCAAGAGCCTCAGCAACAGTACTGCGGAATTCATATCTAGAAAGAGAAAAGCATTTCAATTTAATCTGTTCAAAGTCCAGTTTGTGGCATTGGTAAATTTTGACAATTAAATGCCAAACCATCAGGAGCTTTAAGCAGTGGGGATGTAGCTGCTAGGAACCGATGTGAGATTGCCCCAAAACTTGTTTCATTTAAGAGCATTATTACTGATAGAAAAGCGACATTCAGTCCATGCTCAAACTCGGCTGGGTTTGCTTTTTCTAAGGTGGTTAAGCTGGATCCCATATTAAATTGTTATAGGTTGTTTCCACTGGTAAGTGGTTGAGGTTCAAAATTAAAACCCATCACAGAAAGAATTAATGGGAATTTTGGAAAATATTTCTTCCAAAAAAAACCTTTTAATTTCCTCAGTATCCACAGTGTGGAGTGCACAAAGAAAATCAAGTAAATGAGGGTCCTGGCCAGGCCAAGGACCTTGCAGGGAAGAAGGGGCAGGAGGTGGGATCAACAGTTAACAAATCAGTTGGTGCTGCCGAGGAGATAGGGGGTCAGAAGGCTACAGACCTAATGTGGGTAAATGAGGTCATGGTCAATAGATGGCATGGGCATGATGGGCCAAAGGGCCTGTTTCTGTGCTGTATAACTCAATGAGAGCGAGGACCAACTGAATGATCGTGAGACACAGAAAGGCAAGGGTAGAGGTTTATCAGATGATTGGTGGTTGGGAGTCACGAGGGATAGTCCTAAGCTTTTGGGAGTGAGCACTGTTGGTAGCAGGATGGGATCCTAAAATAGGCAATTCAATCAACTCAAATAAATAATTTTATTTGCCAGATATTTATAAATAATCTACCAGAGGTACATCCAGTGGCCTTAGCATCCACTCAGCAAAGTCTACCTGAAGACACATGGAAGCAGGCTTCCATCACTATGTGAATGCTTGTTTCTGCAGGAACATATCTTTACAGACTCATCTGTGGATTATGTGGCACACACACAGAGCAACAGAGAATGAACATTGCAGACCACAACATGCAAGTCCCACCACTGTTGTTTATAATTTATTAAATGAGTTAATTGTTTGAGAAGAAGAATTAAAGGCTCTGGGGAGTGGGCAGAGGAGTTTGACATTTATATTGTCAAGCAACTAACACCTGTTTTGTGCAAGAGGGAAGGAGGAATGGTCTCGACCTGAAACGTCACCAATTCCTTCTCTCCTTAGATGCCGCCTTACCCGCTGAGTTACTCCAGCATTTTGTGTCTACCCTGTTTTGTGCATCTGTCTTGGACAACACAACCTGTTAAGTTGGGTGCAGGCTACATCGCTTCTGGACTGAGGACTGGCGGACTGAGCGAAGGTGTTCAGCGAAACATTCGCCCAGTCCCATATTTGTTGTGTTAAACCAGTGGTGTATTTAGCTCTCAAGTTCTATCGAGGTTTCCTAAAAAAGAAAAAAAATGACATTGAAGCCATTTGTCTTTGAGCAAATAGTTATGTTTTTTTTTTCAAATGCTGCATTAAAAATAACTTATGTGATTTCAGATTGAAGGCATCTTTGCAGCTGTTGTGTTATTCCGTATGGGGTGATAGGAAATGGGACACATCCTTAAAGTATGCTCACTGGGCAGCTACAGTGCAGTGGCATGAAGGCTGGAGGAGTGTGGGGGGGGGGGGGGGGGATAAAACAGGAGGCAAACAGCAGTCTGCTTGGGAAATATCATTCTCCAAAGTTACATCCCTTGGAATTTCCTGTTGAAATGGAGAATATCCTTGGCACACAATTTTATTTACTGTAATCCCTCAGCAGCTTGAGCCACTGTCAGGAAACTGTACTGGTAACATGTGTACAATGCTCTTTTCAGAAACATTTTTTTTGTGTTATTCAAAAGCTTATCGTAATGTGTAGGTTTCAAATAATGAGCCTGTTTCCTTGACAATGTCAGATTTTATGGTGCCTTGTGAATGAATGGAAAATGTACATAGCGCTAAGTTGTGCTGAGTTTCCTCTGTAATTAAAATAACAGGAGTTTTAATGTCATTTACAAAGGAAGTCATCAATTGGTACAAAATTACTGCAAGTAGATTATTTTCATCCTGTAAGTGAGTTTTGTTAAAATATTGACGCCACAATGACATGTCTGAAGTTGGGAGATTTGATAGTCAACACTCGAGCCAGGCAGATCTGTGCAATTCCAGTTGATTGTAACTGAACAAGTCCCATAATCAATAATAAAACCAGAGAAGAATTCAATAGAAGCTAAGGCTTGGTCTCTTTCTATTAGCTGCAGATAAGCGTAAAAGTTAACAGACTAATTGTTACTAGCCATGTTTTTGGGAAGCTTATTAATACTCTGTGCTGGTCATATCAGCAGTCATAGCTGGATATAAAATCCAACCACAGAACTTGGTAGTTTCTGAATATCCCCTTTTACATTCTGACCAGGTCTGGATCCTATATCTAAACCTTCCACAGTCCCCACCCTCCCATTATTCTGGCCTGCAGTGGTTCCAAGCTCTCATAAGATCGGAGTAGAATTCGGCCATTCGGCCCATCACATCTACACCGCCATTCAACCATGGCTGATCTATCTCTCCCCCCCCTAACCCCATTCTCCTGCCTTCTCCCCATAACCTGACACCTGTACTAATCAAGAAATTCTCTCTCGACAACGCCAACTTAAAATTCTAGTCCTCGTGTGTAGTCCTAATGATTTTATCCCTCCCCATCTCCAGAACCTGCTTCAGCCTTATGAACACCATTTCATCACCACAATTACCTCTCACCCACAGCATCTCAGCTATTCCTCTTTCTCTTCAACTTTAGCAGGTGCGCCTTCCATTGATGCGCATGAGATTCAGTTGTCAAAATTCTTTCCCAAAACTATCCTGTCTCTCCCTTTCCTATTTTAAGATCCTTTGGCCCTTTAATTGACTAAACATTTGGTTACACTTGATATTATCTCGTTCTCACTGATTCCAGAGGGTGTTTCTCCAAGTTGCTTCATTAATGCAATAATTAATTTTATTCATTTAACAGGCACCATCACAACATTTAAGAAACATTTAGACAGGTACGTGGACAGGATAGGTTTAAAAGGGATATGGGCCAAATGTAGGCAGCTGTGACTAGTGTATATGGAACACATTAGTCAGTGTGGGAAAGTTGGGCTGAAGGGCCTATTTCCACGCTGTATGACTCTATGACTCCGTGACACATTGATGTTTTCACAACTGTTGAAGGAATATTTAATTTTGTGTACATGGAATATTTTAATTAAAAGCAAGAATAAAACCACAATGTGTAAAACGTGGTGGGAGTGACTGTGGCAAAAGCACCAACCAGCTCAACATTAATCATTCCACTGCCTGACGTTAATTGTGATTTATTCCAGGAACCAAACCAAGCAGGCAGCTTGGCATTACCTCTTTCATATTACCATTTGTATATTTTTATGATTAAAAAACAGGAACAGAAATTGGGGGAGTGTGGCGGGTATATTTATATCGCTTTCTAACTGTTGAAGCCAGAAGTACGATCAAAAATAAATAATTATTTAAATTAACGGTACCACAGCATTTTATAGGTCTCTTAATAGCAGCTGTTTCCTCATTTTTAAATAATTGTTTTCATTCATACTGAGATTGTTTAAGGAACATGTGATAGTTGTATCCTTTCTATTGACAGTCCAGTGGTAAACAATGTTACAACAGTCTGAAGAAGGGTTTCGGCCTGAAACGTTACCTATTTCCTTCGCTCCATAGATGCTGCTGCACCCGCTGAGTTTCTCCAGCATTTTTGTGTACCTTACAACATGGGGACAGGTTCTTTGCTGACAATGTCTGTGACAAGCATGACACCAATATGGCATCCTGTACATCGGCGAAACCAAGCATTAACTCAGCGACTATTTCGACATACACTTGAGCTTATTCCGCCAAGGCCTACTGGATCTCCTGGTTGCTAAGCATTTTAACTCATCTTTCCATTCACATACTGACTGTGCTGGGTCTCCTCCACTGCCAAATGTGAAGCCACACGCACCATATATTCCACATGGATAGATTACAACCTAACACCATGAACATTGAATTCTCCAATTTTAGATTAAACTCCACTCCCCCTCTCTCTCCTATGCCCCACCTGGACTCACATTTATTTCTCCCGCCCCGCTCCCCTTCTGCTCACATTCTTTCCTCCGACTTCACATTTCACAACTCTTTAAAAACTTTTGTCTCAAACCTTCTGCCTTTTCATCTCTAGCCATTTTCCTACCATCTGCTATATCTACAAACTAAACTAAGACATGAACAACCTTAAAGACAGAAACAAACAGTGTTACCATTGCTTTGATTTTTATGCTGTTCTGATGACATAATTAAACATGCAAATATTAATTTTATTTTCCTCTACCCACAGTTGCTGATTGACCCGCTGAGCATTGTACCTGGGGTAGACACAAAATGCTGGAGTAACTGGAGAGAAGGAATGGGTGACGTTTTGGGTCAAGACACAATAGGTAAAGTTAGTGGCACAATAGTCAAGTCAAGTCAAGTCAAGTCAATTTTATTTCTATAGCACATTTAAAAACAACTCTCATTGACCAAAGTGCTTTACATTAGTGCAGGTACTAACTTGCTACAAACAGTGGTACATAGATCAACAATACACACATAAATACATACATAGAGCGCTCCCTCAGAGGACCTCAAGAAAGGCTTGAGAGTAGAAATAAGTTTTAAGTTTAGACTTAAGTCTAGACTTAGAAGAGTTGATGGAGGGGGCAGTTCTGATGGAAAGAGGGATGCTGTTCCATATAGGTGGCCACCATATCATCAAAAGCAGCGAGTTTCATTATAGACATTGACAATGGCTTGGCTTCATAAAGGGAAGACCAACTGGGACAGAACGCTCTATTGACATAGTGGAACATGATCAGATGGCCTCTCCATGGTAAATGAACTGAGACCTATATTTTTTCTTAATGTCTTCTCTGATTATTATTATTATTATATAAAAAAACATTCTTCGTACAATTTTAAATAGAGCTTGAATGCTGTGTTATAAAGATGATATATGATATGAGATCAAAGAAGCATAAAGATATTTGAGGGAAAGAAACAAGCTGTGCCTTTTGAAGACTAAATGTGCTGTAAAATGCATTAGGCAAGAGACTGCAGTTGCAATTCCCCTATCATATAAACATGAACTTAATGTAAACCCTGCCGGAAGATTTCTAGATGACCAGCGTGATACTTTTATTTTAAGAAAGATTAATAAACAAGTTCAGTGAATCTATTTACTTAAAATCAACAAAAGAAAAATTGAATCCTTGTACCAAGACACGAGAAAACTTTAGTCTTTAGAAATACAGCACAAAAATAGGTCCTTTGGCCCACTGAGTCCATGCCGACCAGTGATTCCCCCATACACTATACTACACACGAGAAATAATTTACAATTTACAGAAGCCAATTCATCAACAAACCTGCACATCTTTGAAGCATGGGAGGAAACCAGACCACCCGGAGAAAACCCATGTGGTCATAGAAAGAATGTACAAACTCGGTAAAGATGCCCTCAAACTGAAAATATGATGCTCAATAAGAATTTTAAATGGTAAGGTTATGTTTAATCATCCCTCCTAAAGCAGTAACAAAAATGCAAAGCATCTCACATACAGTAATATATTTGAATTCCCTAAAAGCCTTTGATAAGATACTCTGCAGAAGATTCACAGTGAAAGTTCATTGACCAGATATATTTATCTCTCCACAAATGCCATCTGACCTGCTGACCATTTCCACATTTTTAAATTGTTTTTCTATATAAAGTTCAAATAAATCAGCAAACAACAAAATGAGAAGTGGCATTTGTGATGTTGCACAATGATTTGTGGTAGGACCACTATCGTCATTAGAACTGATTTACGAGGGAAAGCACAGACAGTCATCTACCATTCTCAGAATGGGCACATCATTGGTGAATGAATTAAAGGTAAGGGATAGGATATTTTGAAAGAATAAAAAGCATTTTGTTTTAGAGAAAGCTTCCAAAGAGGATAGCAGAATGACAAGATACAAGAAAACTGAGAATCACCAAAGATTATGAGATTTACTAGTTCAGGGCAAAAGCATTTGCAGTACTGAATCTATTAATGCATCAGAAAAAAAGATTTTTGTAGGATACCCTAACAAGAATTCAAATAAGGCAGTAAATTGTCATTGTACGTTATACAAAAACCATTTCATCGCTGGCCTTCAGCTGAAACATTTATTCACACCCAGTGTTTACATCAATATGTAGATACTATGTAATTCCACATATGTCTATTGTAATCTTCATCCACTTCAGTTCTTACCTGCTAAATGGGTTTACATTTGGAAAAGTTAATGACTTCATTGAAGAAACAGCAACAATGTCAGCACAGTCCTTCAAGCTTTTACTGTGATCGTTATTGTGAATTACCACTGATCTGCCCACAACTGGAAATGAAGAAGAAGGCAATTTGACGAATATCTCAAGAACAATTACTGTCATAAATGCAAATCCCAAATTAAAATAAATGCTAGAAATACTGAACAAGTCAGGCAGCATGAAGCTAAAGAGCTTTCTCACTTCTCAGACACTATTTTCACTTTTTAAGATTGTATTTGTAAGGGCGAACATACGCTTTAGCTGGCTTAGGAATCTCCAGGTGGAATTTAAGTTCTTGCACTTCCTTTTGTGCTGTATTAATAATAATTTAACTGGTAGGTGCATAGTGTATGTCTTAAAATTTACAAAAAATAATCAAAAAGATGCAAAGGCAGTTTGGTGTTTGTTTTAGATAGGGGGGAGATATAGAGTGGCTTTTCCTAAGGCTATTGTATATTGATATATAATATACATTTAGAGTCGAGCTAAAGAACACAATTTTAAACCTTGCAGAAAACTCCGTAGTGACTTGTGAGGTGATACAGTTCAGGAAGGGAGTGAGGAGAGGCAATACAAGCTAAGTGGTGCCATTTTGGATTGGGCACCAGAAATATGATGGCGTTTATCAGCAAATTGTTGAAATATTAAGAAAGTGAACTTTCACCCATTGGAAACAATATCCAGAGGAACTGATTTATGATGCTGGGCAAAATAAACAGAAATGACATGGGTGGTGCAGTTCCCAGTGTTGGAGTTGCTGCTTTAAAGTGCCAGAGACCTGGGTTTGATCCTGACTATGGGTGATATCTGTCTGGAGTTTGCACATTCTCATTGTGACCTCATAGGTTTGCTCCAGCTGCTCCGGTTTCGTCCCGCATTCCAAAGACGTGTAGGTTTGTAGGTTAATTGGCTTCTGTAAATTGCCCCTAGTGTGTAGAATGCGAAAGTGGGATAACAGAACTGGTGTGCGGGTGATCATTGGTCGCCACGGATTCGGTGGGCCGAAAGGCCTGTTTCCACACTGTATACCTAAACTAAACTAAACTACAGAAGGAGAAATCTGTTGTTATGCATGACTGATAAGGTTGTGGATCACAAGCTTTGATTGGGTAACACATATTGATTTGACAGTAGCAAATCAGAATTGCTTAAATAGTCAAAAGAAAAACACACAGCAGTAGGCAAAGAATAGGAGATTGAGAGCAACTGGAATGACAAAAGAAACTGCAGATGCTGGAACGTAAGCAATAAACAGAGTGCTGGAGTCACTCAGTGGGTCAGGTAGCATCTGGGAAAGGAATGGACAAGCAACATTATGGGTTAGGATCCTTCTTCAGACAATGAATGGATTCGTTCTTCATTAGAATACATTGTTCAATCAACTTCCAGTTAGATTTTTAATTGCTTTCTATGTGTCCAGCACCTTCTAATGCATACCCAAATCTCTGTTTCTCCAAATGTCTTAGCTTATAAACATTCAGAAAACACTCAGTCATATTAAGGTGAGTTTTAAGGTAAATTTAAGGTGAGGGGGGGGAAGATTTAATAGGAGCCCGAGGGGTTAATATTTTCACACAAAAGGTGGTGGATGTATGGAACGAGCTGCCGGAGGAGGTAGTTGAGGCAGGTACTATCGAAACGTTCAAGAAGCATTTAGGCAGGTACGTGGATTGGATAGGTTTAGAGGGATATGGGCCAAACGCAGGCAGGTGAGACTAGCGTAGATGGGCGGTGTGGGCAAGTTGGGCCTATTTCCACGTTATAAGACCATGACTATGATTCTATTTCCAGTGTCAGATGTATGATATGTCACGCATCACCAAACTGATCTCTACTTGGTGAGGTACTGCCTATTCACTTGGTCTTACAATATATCTCTGCAATGTTCTCCTCCCATCTTCACTGCCCACCTACTGTTATCTACAACTCTGACATATGATTCTAAACAGTCAAGTTAACTCTTATCTCCATGGTTGCTGCCTGATCTGCTGCAAATTTCCAACATTTTCTCATATATCGCTTTGTCTGCCCCAGACTCTTTGTGTACTTTATGCAAAACCAATGTACCACTGAAACATTGTATTCTTCCATCCAAATTACAAATATGCACTGCAAAAAGCATGCATAACAAAAAAAACTATGTTTACGTGTTTACAAGCAACATACGAAATCTATGCACTTCACATGACCTTAGAATCTGAAGGTCTGGGAAACACATATCCACACAAACTTACCAGTAAAATCTCCAGTTAAAGGGAGACTGACATCGGTCTTCAAATATCTCATCCCAAGACTTATTGGACCTTGTTTGGAATTTAAATCTCCCACCTCACAGTGCAAGGGATAACTTAATGAGCAGCTGTTCTTATAGCCATCCTGCAAATATAAGTGAAACAATGATTTAGATTCCAATCATGTGTTAGTCAGGATCTGCCTGCACTTTACCAACAACAAGTTGCTGTGGTAGAATAGCAGCAAGGTTGCTGGATTGGTATCCAGAAGTCTGAGCAAGAGGCCTGCTTGACGAAGTTTAAATCCCACTATAGTTAGATGAGGAATATTAATTAAAAGAAAAATTAATACAATTGGAATAAAAATAAGAGCATTATAATAGTCACAGTCATAGTCATCCAATAATATTTGAGTAGAGGCCCCAGTTGTCATCAATTTCCTTTGTTCCTTTGTTTATCTGCTGCATAGTTTTTCCAAAAAAACAACCACATAAAAATCTCCTAGTACCATTTTCCATTGAAAAACAGGAAAGTCCTACTCTCACGTTCAGTATGTTTGTTTCCAAAGCCATGGTAAAACCACAACTCAAAAACATAAATTGTCTGTTTCCTTGTATAAATTAGTTTTTGATGATCATTTGCTGACTTTCCAAAGTTCACAGAGTTGATGCAGTGCACTTCTCTGGGCGATATAGGTAACAGATGGTAATTGTAGCGTACTTAATAATGTGCGTCATTTCCTTCTAGTCTGTTATCTATTGAAAGCATCTGATCCAAGTCCAGGCACTGAACAGTGGATGTGGAACTTTGTAACTGGAAACTCTGATTCATTGAACAGATCCACATCAAATTATAATCTGTTACAATACGCTGATACCATTGTTATACAGGTGACCCGCCATTTTAAGGAGAGGGGGCACGGTGGTGCAGCGGTAAAGTTGCTGCCTTATAGTGCCAGAGCCTCGGGTTCAACCCTGACTATGGTTGTTGTCTGTATGGAGTTTGTACATTCCCCTTGTGACCATGTGGGTTTTCTCCGGGTGCTCCAGTTTCCTCACAGACTCCAAAGATGTACAGGCTTGCAGATTAATTGGCATCTATAAATTGTAAATTTCCCTAGTGTGTAGGATAGTACTAGTGTTGCTGATCAGCATGGACTCTGTGGGTCAAAGGGCCTCTTTCCCTGCTGTATCTCTAAAACTAAAACTAAAACTAAAAGGTGCATTCATAGGAAACGGTGCGTACCATGGTCCTCAGTCAGTCCATGTGTCATGAAACGGAGGTTGAGAAATAGTCGTGTTTACTTATTTTCTTCCTTTCACGTTAATTTTATAAGAATAAATTTTATCCTATGTCCCAGATTTCTTTTGATATTGAATTGTTAATTCTCTGCTGTAACTGTTGCAACAAGCGAGTTACCTGTATTAGGCTCAAATTTCTAACTCCACACATCTACACTAATGTCAGGACTTAACTATGTTTCTCCACAGAATTCCCAGATTCGAGTACTGGCATGAGGCCAAGTCTGTGCTAAGCATAGCTACCAATTCTTCTGGATGTACCATGCATTGAAACTCAGTAGGTGTTCCAAATCTCAGTCTGGGAAGCCTCTGCTGATTCTGTGCCATTAAATCTGACTCAAGTCAGCGGTCCCATTAAAATATGATGGCAGAGAAGTCAACTGCTGGGTCAAAGCCAAACAGAAAATTAATTATGTCAAAACTGACTTTTAATAGCTTGCAGATAATGCCATATGCCTCAATTCCCTGCAAATCCATATACCTATCCAAACATTTCTTAAATGTCGCTATCATATCCCCTTCACCCACCACCGCCGGCAGCGTGTTCCAGGCAAATACCGCACTTGGTGTAAAAAAAACTCTGCGCATCACACTTAAACTTTGCCGCTTTCACCTGAAAGCTACTGTATGTCTTGCAGTATTTTAATTTTCCATTCTGGGAAAAATGTTTTGATTGTCTACCCTAACTATGCCTCAAATATATTTATTACATCATTATATATATAAATGATATACATCATTATATATATAAAACATTTAAATATATTATGTTGAAATTTATCACACACCAATGCTGATTCAGTAAAAGAATGTCAAACTTTCCACACAAAGGACCATTCTTAATAATTAATATTTGATATTGATATCATAAAATACCAATGGACAACCACAAACATTTAACAGTGGTATAAGTTTCAGTGATGCCTGGTTTTCTTACTGCAGTCAGTGCCAAAAGATTAAAATCAGATAGGATTTACCTTGGTGTCAATGTTGTAAGGATTATAGTGTCCTCCTAATCCACTGCAGTTTCCGGGAGATTGTAGCGGATTAGTATGAACGTGCCACATTAGATGTTCCATCTGTGGAGTATACAAATCTTATTGTATAATATGGAAACTTTACAATGACATCATAAAAGTTCTGCACCTACTTGCTTGCACATCTCTACTTCACAAAGAGTAAACTGGAAGTTGGTGACATTGTTGGTGGTTGAGGCAGATACAATAGTGGGATTGAAGATACTTTTATATAGACATGCAGATATGTAGGGAATGAAGGGATATAGATTATGCACAAGTAGAGGTAGTCTTGGCATCATTGTCAGCACATACATTGTTTGCTAAAGGGCCTGTTCTTGTGCTGTACTCTTCTATTTTCTGTGGAAGTGAAGACCTGTTTACAGCTGGGGCACTGCATTGAAGTGCAGTGGGTCATTATAAAGAAGAATGGAGGCTATGCCATTGAATTGGCTGACAAATGTGCACAACAGAAAGGTATTTTTAATGTGCACCACAGAGAGGTATCAAGGATGATAGGTTTGTGTAAATGGAACATCAGATTCAATGGAAATAAGAATATAGGAATGTGAATATGCCACTCTGCTTCTCAATCCTGCCTCTCTATTCAAAATTATCATGGCTGATCTGCTCCCGACTTCAGTTCATGTGTCAGTTCCCCATGACCGTCAGTTCCCTGATCTTTCAAACAATTATCAACTCACTCTTGAAAACCCTCCAAGGGCAGAGAATTCCAGACAGGTTGGACTTTTTAATGAAAATAATTTAACAAAGATTATGTGTAACACGTCAAGTGTAAGGGGCTAAGCCCTGGTACTTTGGAATTTTATAGGTGCAAATCTTTTATATCACTTTTATATCAGCACCAGTTTTGTAATATGCATCTACTAAACCCATTATTGTTTTCAATGAATGTTTTAATTGCAGCAGTCATCTTGAAACTGATTTCAAATGGACTTAGCTTAAGCTGAAAAGTAATGCACTGAGTAATGTTTCCACTTACACCACCTGCGTTTGGGTCAGTTGGTTTAAGGTCTATAGTCATAGTTGTGTCACTTGAACTCCCATCTGGGAAGACCTGTTGCCACTGAAAATTAAAAGGAGAGGGTGTTACACATCAACAATTCTACAGGAAAATGAAAATGGCCATGTTTTTCTTGTATAGACTTTCTGGAGTTTACGAGGAGCAGGGAAATTACGTCATTGCTCACGGTTCATTGGAAAGAGTTTTAGCACATGACCTCCCGATGGTAAAACATCACTACTTAGATTTAAGGAGAGATTTAGTTTAGTTTAGGGATAGAGTGCAGAACAGGCTCTTCGGCCCACCAAGTCCCCGTACACTACCCTACACAGCGTACAGCGTACAGCGATCCCCGTACACTACCCTACACACACTAGGGACAATTTTACAATTACACCAAGCCAATTAACCTACAAAGCTGTACATCTTTGGAGTGTGGGAGGAAACCCAAGATCTTGGTGAAAACCCACACGGGAGAATGTACAAAACTCCGTACAGACAGGATCGAACCTGGGTCCCTGGCGCTGTATGGCAGCAACTCTACTGTTGCGCCACTGTGCCACCCCCCACCCCCCGAATTTAGTTTAGTTTAGAGATACAACATTAGAAACAGGCCCTGCAACCCATTGAGTCTGTGCTGACTATCAACCACCCATTTACACCGATCCAACATTCATCTATTTTTTAAATTCTCACCATATTTTCAACAGATTCTCCCACTCACCAACAAACGCAGAGCGATTTACAGCGGTTGATTAACCTACCAACCATATGATTTTGGAATATGTGAGGAAACTAGGGGGCTCATGGAAAACCCAGAGAGAGAACGTGCAATCTCCGCATAGACAGCATTCAAGGTGAATACAGTTCACTGGTGCTATGTGGCATTAGAGCTGCCAACTGCATCATTGTGCGGAGTTAACACAACTCACCCTTTCCTGCTTATTCAGTTTTTCTCTGGAGCAGGACAACCACCACAATGGCATATTTTGCTAAATGATGCGCAAACTCAAAACTTCCCAGGGATAACCCTACAGTGATCAGAGTGAGTAAGGATTGACCCTGGGCTTTGAGCTAATGGCAATCCTTCATCATGAGGGACATATATACATTCATACTGCACCCTGGAGACATCAGAGAGTGCAAAAGGTGGAATCATGAGCATCAAACCATCTGCTGTAGGAACTCAGTGGGTCAAGTAGCATCTATGTGGATGGAAAGAAATGGTCGACAATTTGGATGAAGATAATACTAGACTATAGACAATATGTGCAGGAGTAGGCCATTCGGCCCTTCGAGCCAGCACCGCCATTTAATATGCTCAAGGCTGTTCATCCTCAATCAGTACCCCGTTCCTGCCTTCTCCCCATATCCCCTGACTCCGCTATTTTTAAGAGCCCTATCTAGATCTCTCTTGAAAGCACCCAGAGAACCTGCCTCCACCCCCCTCTGAGGCAGAAAAAATCCACACACTCACCACACTCTGTGAGAAAAAGTGTTTCTCGTCTCTGTTCTAAATGGCTTACTCTTTATTCTTAAATGGTGGCCCCTGGTTCTGGACTCCCCCAACATCGGGAACATGTTTCCTGCCTCTAGCGTGTCCAAACCCTTAACAATCTTATATGTTTCAATGAGATACCCTCTCATCCTTCTAAACTCCATGGTGTACAAGCCCAGCTGCTCCATTCTCTCAGCATATGACAGTCCCGCCATCCTGGTAATTAACCTTGTAAATCTACACTGCACTCCCTCAATAGCAAGAATGCCCTTCAGAAAGATCTGGCATCAGGATCTAAAGCAGGGTTTCAGCCTGAAACGTCGACTGTTCTTTTCCACCCACGGATGTTTCCTGACTCACAAGTTCCTCCAGCAAATTGTTTGTTGCTTCATACTGAACCTTAATTCCATTACGTAAAATCACACAAAAGTAATACTGCCAACAAACTAATAGTCACAGCACAAGACCAACTATGCTGAACACTGGGAAAATTCCTGTAAGTTCCTTTTTGCAAGTTGTTCCAGTATAACACACTGTGATAAAACACGTGAACCTTGCTTTGTGCCAGGTGCGGACATTTATGAGAACCACATAACATTATACATTAACCAGAGACTGAACTGCACCAAAATGAAGCGTCAGTGTTTTCACAGCCTCATGCAACACATTTATTTGAAAACAGAAGGCAATGAGAGAATATTCTTCAACTGACCGCAGCAACATTGAATTGAATTGAATATTTATTACATGTCATTTGAACCTCAGTGAGGCTCAAACGAAACTTTCCACAGTCATACAGAGACAATTCCTACAAGACATACAAACAATTCAATTTACACAAACATCCATCACAATGAATCTCCTCCTCACTGTGATGGAAGGCAAAGTCTTTTCTCTCCTCTGCACCATTTTTCTCCCGATATTGAAGCCCCAGGCGGGCGATGTTAAGTTCCACGGCCATTTTAGGCCGCGCCGGGTGATGTACGGTCCCGCTCCAGGTCTAAAAGTCACAAAGTTAGAGCCCCCGGCGGGCGCTGGAATGTCCCGCGGCCATTAAAGCCGCGCCGGGCAATGTAAGGCCCCGCACTGGGTCGTTCCAACCCCACGACACGGGCTGGAGAAGTCGCGTTGCGGGAGCTCCGAAAAGCGGTCTCCACCCGGACCTGCGAGCTCCCGATATCACAGTCCACAGCCAACTCTTCAAGAATTCTCAGAGGATCGGCATACTTGCTGTACACTGTTGAAGCACAAGCTTCACTCCAGTGTGGTAACAGTCATACAGTGCAGTCAAAATGGTGTGATGTGTCCAATTGGTGTGTTGGGAGCAATGACTGTTTTCTTTGGGGGAAGGAGGAGGACAGGAATTTGCTTTGAAAACTCATTTAAATTTAGTATATTCTAGTTAGGACAGACTTGATGCCTGTTCCATAGTGCAAACTAAATCTCAGTCAAATTCTAAAGGCAGCAACGAATTGCAAGGCTTGCTTTTCAGACTTCAGATTGCAAACAAAATATGCCATAGATTTGACACTGAGAATAACCATTGAAGGGGACAAATATAGCCGCTATTGGTTCAGTACTGATGTGGGGGGGCCTGGTCAGAGAAATTTTATTTTTTTTAGATTAAACTGAAGAATTTTAATGGATCAGAATACTTAAATGTGTAAGAAGGAAATGCAGATGCTGGTTTAAACTGAAGATAAACACAAAAAGCTGGAGATGGAATGGGTGATGTTTTGGGTCTGAAGAAGGGTCTCAATGCGAAATGTCACCACTCCTTCTCTCCAGAGATGCTGCCTGTCTCGCTGAGTTACTCCAGCTTCTTGTGTTTATCTTCAGAATATTTAAATGAACATGAAGCACTTTTGGATCAGTTGTAAGAGCTAACAGTAAGCACTTTAATTACTTGCATTCTTTCTGGAATCTGATGTGAACTTCAAATGCAGGCAGGTAGGTCGCATTTGGAAGAAGCTGCACATTTTAATCATTTATGATTTGTATTCAAGGCAACACAACATTGACAATGGGTCATACAAAGCAAGGGCAAGCTATTCAGCCTCCTGCACCTGTGCCCACTTGCTTGAAGAGTTAGCTATTCAGTGCATTTAAAAATTCTTTCATTACAGCTTCAAATTTCCTTCAAATATTTATGCTTTTCTCTTTAAAATCTATAATGGAGTTAAATTGCCCCACTGCTTCTACCAGTCAAAAATTTCAGTCATGGGGCATTGCGTTTAGTTTTAATTTTAGAGATACAGCGCAGAAACAGGCCCTTCGGCCCACCGAGTCTGCACCAGCCATCGAGCCCATTTACACCAATCCTACCCATCCCGTTTGATTCTCTGAAGAAAGATCCCAACCCTATCCATGTCCTCCAGAGATGCTACCTGGCCCATTGCGTTACTCCAGCATCTAAACCAGCATCTGCAGCTGCAATTGGGTCCTTAACTTTTTAACGCAACGGCAGCAGACAGTCAGGGTGGGCAGCCATACATCAAGAACCATCGCAGTGAGCACTAGCTCACCCCAAGGCTGTGTCCTGAGCCCCCTGCTGTTCAGTCTGCTTACCCATGACTGCACTGCCAGACTCAGCAACAATTACATAAATAAGTTCGCTAACGACACAACAGTGGTGGGTCTCATCAGTGACAATAATGAGTCGGCACACAGGATGGAGGTGGAGCTGCTTACAGAGTGGTGCAGATCTCACAACCTCACCCTCAACGTGGATAAGACGAAGGAGATGGCGATTGATTTCAGGAGGGTTGGCGAACACCATCATACACCGCTGCACATTGATGGTGCTGCTTTGGAGAGGGTTAGCAGCGTGAAGTTCCTGGGACTTCACCTTGAGGATGACCTGACCTTAACGACCAACACCACAGCAGTCATCAAAAGAGCACAGCAGCGGCTCCACCCCCTCCAGAGACTCAGAAAAGCAGGTCTCCCCACTGTTCACCTAATGACCTTCTACAGGGGTACCATTGAGAGCATACTGATCTACGGCATCACTTCCTGGTTTCAGAGCTGCAAGGCTTACGAACAAAGACAGCTGAACAGGATAGTGAAGACAGCCAGTAGGATCATTGGTGCCCACTCCCTTTCCTGTTGGAGATCTACCAGAAGCGCTGCATCTGCAGAGCCATCTCCATCATTAAGGACCCTTACCACCACATCTTCCCCATTCTGCCATCTGGGAGGAGGTACAGGAGTATCAGCTGCAGAACCAGCAGGATGCTAAACAGCTTCTTCCCACAAGCAATAAAAATGGTTAACGGACTGTGTCCCCTCTCCTCCCCATACACATACACCCCCACGTCTAACCTTGCTCAAACCTTGACAGCTAGACACCTGTCAAGGTAAAGTCACTGTTCGGTTTGAATATCTGTTTTTAGTTCAATTTTAGGTCTATTTTAGATAAGATAATTTTTAAGTTGTATGTATTTATTTCTGTTTTTATTAATTGCACTGACAAAAAATGATGAGAAACAATTTTTCATTTCTTCTGTGTATGCAAGTACTCGGTGAAAAGACAATGAAGTGAATACTGAATACTGAATGCTTGTCTCGCCATTTTCCCCTTCTGCTCTGGCCAAAAGAAAAGGTGATTTAACACTCAACATTCAATGAAGTGTTCACTCCAATATGCAGTCATAGGAATTATATCTGCTGACACCTGTAATCACAGACCACCTGGGGTTCATTTAGCCCCTTAACTAAGCCGGTAATCCCATGAAATGTAATATCTACAAATTATTCTGCTATTCAGTGGTACAATAGGAAATGGATTTATCTAAACATCCCCAAATAGGACCCATGTGGCTTAGACTCCAATAGTCATTCTAACACATTATTAAGTTTCAAGAGATTTATAAGTTCAATTTGTCCCTTGCACTGACCCCTTGTTCAGCTTTGCACATTGCATTAAAAGAGTTTATTTAATCACCAAAGATTAGGTGCTTAATATTGAGGAATGTATGCCTTGCAAGCAAGAAACTCTATCTCCCCAACCTGGAAATAACCTATCAACAAAGACATTGACACTGCTGTTCATACAGCAGACAATGTGGGTTTGTCAAGTGGGAATTTAAAGAAAATGTCCTCTTGGTAGATGTTGCTTCTAAGCTGTTTTATCATTTACTTGCAAGGAAGGCAGAAAACACAACTTTAATCTATGACTGTGATATGTGAACTAGAAAAGGACTGAAGAAGGGTATCAAAGTCAAAGTCAATTTTATTTGTCACATACACCTGACGGTGCAGTGAAATTAATTTGCCAGCAACGGTACAATTAAAAAGAACACAATAAGATTTAACACAAACATCCACCACAGATGTATAGGCCCTCTCGTCAGGATGATTGAAACTCTGACATCAGGACGGTCAAACACACTCCGCGGCTTTGAGGTCCCGAATCGGCGCTTTCTTACTGGAGAATGCGGCTTCAGGATGTTGTAGGCAGCAGGCCAGCAGTCTGAGCTCTTCTCCGGGGATCCCCGGTGAGGGATCCCAGGCTCCGGATGGTAAGTCTACGCTAGAAGCACCGCAGACCATGACTTCAGGATGTAACAGACCGCGCACTCCATTCTGGCGACTCCCGGCAAAAGTCCACGCTGCGCCCACAGCTGCAACTCCGGTCCCGACTGCGGGAAAGGCCGCTCCAATCCATGGTGTTAAGCCGCGAGGGAGGCGACTTGGAAAAAGTCGCCTCTCCATCGAGGAGGCGACCAAAAGCGGTTCCCCTCTTACCCCCCTTAGGGCCTGTTTCCGCGCAGTATCTCTAAACTCTAAAGGTTTAGTTATTACAATGGTACCTACAGTGGCAACAAACAAAATGTAACCTTTCATTACTAACTAACATTAAATTAAATTGTTTCTTTCAATAACCTTCTAGATAATTCTGTGATATCACAGTTACTCAGTATTCTACATGTACCTGTATTTATCTTTACCTGAATAGCATATCATATTATACATTGATGTTTTGTGAGGAGGAGATTCTTGCAGACCAGCTCGGCAAAACTATGGGGTATTATTGGAACATATGTGATCAACCAAGCAGATATCCTTGCAGGAAAATTACAGGAAAAATAAAGTGTGAAAACAGGAAAGGCTTGCAGCAATGTGTTAAGGAAAACTCTTAGAAGGACTGAATCTATCAAAGCAGAGTGAATGATTCTGGAGACAGCTGATCACACCAAAGGAAGTGCGTACTTGGGAGTAACACGAGATTCTCCAAAACACTGGCCCTTATGATATGAGGTTGGTATAAATGAAATGTTTGTATTCATACTTAGTGTCTTCGTCATCTCTTGCTAAGTCTGATGTGCTGTTCTCAAAGTCAATAGTGCATATGTGGTTGTAATTTAATTAAGGACAGGAAAATCCATCGTAAATCATAATAGAACTATATTATGATTAATGATTATCAAAACCTTTATTGCTGAATTACTGATGAGAATTTTGTGAAGCATTCACTCCCATTAACCCCTCATCTCCCTATCCTTCACCTCGCATTATTAGTAAAATGCTGCTATCCATACTTCAAATATTTTCTTATGATACTTTTTCTTATCACATTTGTCTCATTCTTAAAGTCTAACTTCAGCTTTAAAAGCCTCTCCAGAGCTTTTCACCCAATGCCTTTAGTCCTTACAACTATGTGAGATTTTACCCATGGCCAATGAAGAATTCATGTTGTGATGATGGCACGAGTTTTAGATTCACCTTGCGAGCATCAGCTTCCAGAAATTCCTGTGCTATATAGAAGGTTGCTTTTGTTGATTCTTGCTCAAAAACAACTCATTAGAGAAAACTCTCTCTGAATTACTATAATAGAAAGTTCTCCAAGATTGAAGTGTGAACATAGCCCATTTTCAAAAAAAACTTTACAAAGTAGCTAAGAAGGGAGGACAGAGCCTGTGCATCTGATGTGCATCTCATCTGAAAGATAGTACTTCTAATACGGCGCCTTCTTGGGTCAGCACTGGAGAAACCTTCTGATTCAGAATCATGGCCTACACTTCAACATACCAACATTGTCTAGACCTAATATCACTACAGAATATGTATTTCGATTAAAAGGAATGGATTTTTTTTCCTTGAAAGATTGAAACTGCAGTAACTTTCACCCTTAAAAATGTCTAATCTTTACCTAGAATTAAGGTATTCATCTAATGTGTCCACCAACTTCACCATAATTGAAAATAGAAATCTTATATTTCTGCACATCTTGAAACGGAAACATTAACCTTGGCAACTGAATTACAATAGCAAAGGGAGGATTTTGAGCGTACACAACATTCACAATAACTTAAATATGATAAACATGCAAAAAACAGAAGTTATGTATTTTAGTCACATTGAAGGTAGATTTCGACTGACAATAAAACTGAATATTTTACCTGTGTTTTAATGATCAACAAGCTAATTTTCTTTTACATTACCAACAGAGGATTGCTTGGCTAAAAACATTGATTTCTGTGTTAAAAATGCAGAAACACTCAAACAGGTTTAATGAAGAAGCAGTGTACTGAATCAATTTTATTACCTTACACTGCTCTGGGATAAAAGAGAAGTTAATAATGAAAATTAGCAACAATGGGCAGAATAGATTATTGTGATCCAAATAGTGTTTCCTCATTGAAAATGCAATCAATGCTATTGCCTTTTAAAAATTGTTAAAGCTAGGCCAATTTAAAGTCTATCAATGAGGTACAGGTAAACTGAAAGCAAAGAAGTATTGCAGATGTCAGAAACTGACATAAAACAGAAAAGATTGTAATACCGTTGGCTAAGCAACATTGCATTAATATTTCATTTGGATAACTTTTCATCATATCGAGAAAAACAAGTAAAATGGCTTGTCTTTGAATGTATATCACACCACTTAAATGCTAGCATCAAATTACATCATAGGATTTGTACAGATGTCGCTTGTTCTTATAGAAAATGTTCCATGTGATTGCACACACATTAGAGCAGTTTTCAAGGACCACCTTCTCAGGCGTTATTTAACATTGAGCACTAAGCACTGCCGTTGGCAGCATCAGCCAACCCCTGAATGGAAAAAGGAAAACATCGTCTCAAATCACATCTCCAAATGGAGCTTGAATGCATGAAAAATGGTTTTCAGCCTGGAACTGTTTTTGAAACAAGGACATCTAGGTCAGATTTCAAGAAAAATTCACTCCCAAACCTATACTCAAAACACAAAAAATAATTCACCTTGTGAAAACTAGTGCACATTAGAACAGTATTGTTGCCCAATAAATGAGTTGGGCTTTCATATTTACCAGGCATGTGGTTAACCTATCCGACTACAAAGCAACTCTACTACATAGATTAGTGCCTTACTATTTTAATTTGACTCACTTTTGTTCTCATCTCAAGATTAATATTTCTGTCATCTTTATGGGAATGACAATTTGTCTCCTCTGTTTAATGAGGAACTGCAGGTGCCGGAAAATCGAAGATAGACAAAAATGCTGGAGAAACTCAGTAGGTGAGGCAGCATCTATGGAGCGAAGGAAATAGGCAACGTTTCGGGTAGAGACCCTTCTTCCATGCATCTGCTGCTCTAGGTGTTAGCTGCTCTACATCGGTGAGACCAAGCGTAGGCTTGGTGATCGCTTCGCCCAACACCGCCGCTCGGTTCGCAATAACCAACCTGATCTCCCAATGCCTCAGCACTTTAACTCCCCCTCCCATTCCAAATCTGACCTTTCTGTCCTGGGCCTCCTCCATGGCCAGAGTGAGGCTCACCATAAATTGGAGGAGCAGCACCTCCTATTTCGCTTGGGCTGTTTATAAAGCCAGCGATATAAACATTGACCTCCAATTTCAGGTATTCCCTGCTTTCTCCTCCCCTTCTCAGCTCTCCCTCAGCCCTCCGTCTCCGCCTGTTCCTTTCTTCTTCCCGCCACCCCCCCCCCCCCCCCCCCCCCCCCCCTCACATCAGTCTGAAGAAGGGTCTCGGCCCGAAACGTAGCCTATTTCCTTTGCTCCATAGATGCTGCCTCACCCGCTGAGTTTCCCCAGCATTTTTGTATACCATAGATCTCCTCTGTATGATTTTGTTTTATGTACTAGATTAATATTTGTATTACAAGGGCAGAATTGGTTATTGGCCCTTGCGTGCGTTACCCGGTCTTAGTTGTGCAGTAGTTCTCTACTAAAAAATGCAACATACAGCCTTTAATATTTTGAGCTTGCTGTAATATAAATAATCTTTAAACTATTTTTAAAAAATGCCTTTCTTTTTGAATATCTGCGGAGCAAAAAAAACGTTATTATTGTGAGTTAAGCTCTATCCCCTAACCTCTGTTTTACCCATTGACATAATTGTTTCTATAAGGTAAGATTTCTTGGGAATGCAGCTATCACATTACAGCAGAACTACCTATACTGGCAGTCATTAGCCCCACTGCTGTTTCATGTTACTTGTGGTTTGGCTGATACAGAAACCACAACCAATTAATCTCCTGTTTTGCTTTTAAGCAGATTAAAGAGCAGTCCACCAATACATTCTCTTTGATTCTTTGTTTCCCCACTCTCCACCTGCTCAATTTCTGTTTTAGTGAACGTGTTTTTGTTCACCTTGCTTCTTTCTGTTCCAAGGGGTCAATAGAATACACAACAAAATAGTTTCAAGACAGCCCATGAGAGGCAAGTTGGAAATCTACTAACATGTACATTGACATCCATGAACACCCCCTCACTGATTCATTAATAGATTGAAAAATGCTGCATGGAAAATTGCCCTACCAATTACACGTTGAGTATCAATCACTCAAGCACATTAGTTCTATGTTATCCCTCTTTCACATTCACTCCCCACAATGGGGGCACTTTACAGAGGCCATTTGACCACCAAACCCACATGCGTTTGGGATGTGGGAGGGATCTGGAGTACCCGGGGGGGAAACCTATGCGGTCATGGGGAGATCGCAACGGTCAGGATTGAACCCGACTCTGTGGAGCTGTGAGACAGCAACTCTACCAGCTGTGTCACAGTGCCACCCAAATCTCAGCTGGCTCAGGATGGTTATTTATGCTTCAATTAATTGGACCTAAAAAACAGAAAATGCTGGGAATGTTCAGCAGGTAAACGGGCATCAAAATTGTCTTTAAAAAAACACTTACTTTATGGACCGGATAAAAACTATTTTACATCGATATTAAAATGGAGTTACACAGAAGCTCTATTTTGTTATAGATTTCCAGAGACGTCGTTTTTTTCTCCAACCAGTAACTGGACAACTTGTTCAAGTTCTCTGATCATAAAACATGCTTTTATGATTTCTAGTGGCATATTCTTAAACTTTTAAGATTTGTTCACATTCAATTAAAAAAGACGTGTGATGAATGGTTTCATGGGCAAAATAAAAATAATGTCACTAAATAATGTATGTAATGCAACCAAATGTCAGCACAATTACGTTTCTTTCCCTTTCTGTCCCCTTAGCAACCAGTTCATCACAGATGAACTGCTATAGGCAGATTGTGATTTAATTTTTTAATTGGCTTGTTCCACTAAAAGTAAATTTCAGTGCACGAAGCTGAATTCACGGTCAATAATTTTAGAAAAGGTAGATGAAACATTCAGTTTGACGTTGTGAAATTACTAGTACTTTTCCAAAGAACAAACGGTTTGCAGCATGACTCATTAAAATAATAATGGCATCCTTCCAAGAAAAGCTGTTTGGGTCCCAGACTAACAAAGTAGACATTGAAGATTTTAATTCCTGCTGAATTTGACCACTGATTTGGTAGTGGAAGGAATGAGTGTTTAGGGAGTAGATGGAGTGCCATTAAAACAAGCTAGCTGCTTTATCCTAGATTGTTCCATGCTTTCTGAAAATTGTTGGTGGTGTATTCATCCAGGACATCGCATTCGTCGCATGTTTGAAGCTAATGGACTGAGAAGATGAATCTCTCGCCAAAGACCTACTCAGCCTCTCAACTGCACTTTGAGCCTTGCAACATGGCTGGCAGGTCCAACAAAGTATCTGGTCAATGAAGAATGTTATGGTGTAGAAACAGGGAACTGCTGATGCTGGTTTACCAAGGAAATACACCAGGGGCAATTTACAGAGGCCAATTAATTTACAAACCCACACGTCTTTGGGATTAAGAGGAAACCGGAGCAACCGGAGTAAACCCCGGGTTTACTCAATTGTTCATGAGCAACGTTACAAATTCTTGGTTCTTGTTTCTTGGTCCTCCAAAATATTCCAAATGGAATTGAAACTGGAGGTGGTGAAGGGAGGGCTTAAGCCAGAAAGGGTTATTGGGAAGAAAGAGCTACTTTAAATTTAGTTGCATCTGGTTGGGTAACTATAGTTGGGTGGAGATTATTCCATGCTTTAATTGTGCGGGGGAAGAACGAATTGCTGTGTACATCTGTCTTTGTAGCTGGGATCACAAATTGGATCGAATGCCTTCGTCTGCTCCTAATTGGTTTGGGTTTGGTGTAAGTCTTGTAGTCTATGTCGAGCTGACCATTTAACATTTTGTAAAAACAGGTCAAACGGTGAGCTTCACGTCTGTCTTGGAGAGAGTTCCACCCCAGAGAATTCAGAAGTTTGGCGACACTCACTTCTCTCTCATAGGTGTCAGTAACAAATCGAGCTGCCTGTCTTTGGACACGTTCAATGGAAGAAATGTTTTTATTTGTGTATGGGTCCCATGCTGCAACTGCGTAGTCCAAATGAGGTCTAACGAGGGTGAAGTATAGCTACTCCTTGACAGAAGTTGAACAATGATGAAAGTTGCGCCTCAGAAAGTTTAGGACACCTGTTGCTTTCACCGTTGCAGGATGAATCTGACAATTCCAATGCAGATCATTCTGCAATTTGATGCCAAGATACTGGTTCGTTTGGATTCTTCAAGGGTGGCACCAAGTACATTGTAAGATGTTTTGCCCGGATTTCTCTTTCTGGTGACACGCATAGTTTCACATTTGGAAGAGTTGAACTGCATGCCTCATTGATGTGATAAAGAATAACAAAACAAACAGTGCCCTCAACATGAAGAAAGCAATTCATAATCACACGTACTCTGATGTGGTCATTCCTACCAAGATTATCATGAGTAGCTGCCACAGATTTGAAATAATCAAGCCCATTTTTCTTCTTGTTGATTCTCTCACCACCTGCCGCTGTCAGAATTGGCAGTTCATGTCTTCAGGCCTTTACCAGCTGCCCTTTTTATTCAAGTTAATCCTTTTATACAGATTTGTAAATATTTGGAATTCTCTGATTTATAGGACTATGAATATCTGTCATTGAGCATATTGAAGAGTGGGATTGATGGGCGATGGAGGAAGGTGGCATTGCTGGGCGTGGAAACCGGCCAGATCAAGTGGAGCCAGTATTAGTTCAGGAACATCCAGGAAATAGAGACCATAACTTCTTAAGGTTTAGAAAAGAACGTAGACCATTCCAAGTCTAACAAAATCAAATTCAATGGGATAAGAACTGATCAAACCCAGGGAAAATATGAACCAAAGTATAGCAGGCCAAATTGAAAGTAATGTTTCCACATGAATGCAAATGATTCCAAACCTACAGCAAAGTATTTGACCCAAAACGTTACACGTCCATTCCCCACACAGATGCTGCCCGACCCACTAAGTTACTCCAACGATCTGTGTTTTGCTCACGATTCCAGCATTGAGACTCTAATTGGCTCATTTACTCACTGAAGTGGTTTCACAAGCCAGCCAAGCTACTAAATTAATACAATACATAAGAAATAGAAGCAAGAATTGGAATTATGGCTCTTATTTCACAATTTATTAAGATCACGGCTAATCGTGTATTTCAAGTCTACTGCATACCTAAGTCCCCTTAGTATCCTAAATTATATTACAGTCACAAAAAGTTAAGACATGAAGGTCAATAATGGCAATTCAAGTCATTCCAATTCAACACCCTCCCTTCATTGCCCAGCAAATTATTTCAGATGGTTAGTAGGTTTCTTTTTAGAACATAGAGCATAGAAATGTACAGCACACAGGAAATGCCCTTAGGCCCATAATGTCTGTGCTGAATATGATGCCAAAATAAACTATTCTAATCTGCCTGCACATGATCCATATCCCTCAGTTATGCTCTCCGTTTCCCGCAGTAGATTTTTGTTTTAATCTCTGAGCAGTCCTCTCCCCCTCACATCACAATCACCTGTCTATAGAGTCATTCTCAATTCCTTTTTGTTTGCTGTCAATCGTTCCCCTTGCTTTCTCTAAGTCCCCTCTCATTTCCTTTTTTTACTTCCCCTCTGAACATTCTGTGTGATCAGTTATATTAACAACCTTGCACCTGTTTCATTGCTTATTTTCCCCATTCTAGTTCACTTTTTTTTGTTATCAAAATAACTCTGGTTAATCTTGTTATTCCTCTTCTTCATGGGAGTGTGTGAGACTTTAACCAAAGCATCTTCAACTTTTGATCTCCAGTTAGTTCCATTAGAGTTTTGTATATCATGTTTTGATTGAAACTGTCCCATCACCAATTACTAATCAAGAAGCTATCTACTGTTGCTTTAAAAAATATTCAAAGATCCTACCTTCACCACCCTTTGAGAAAGAACTCCAAAGTTTCATGTCCCTCCATGAAAACAAATTGGTCATCTGCCTGAAAAGGGGAACTTCTCCCATTCTAAACTCCTGTGGATACAAGCCTAAACTGTCCAACCTTTCTTCATAAGACACCTTTCCTGATCTAGGATGCTGCCTGTGTGAAGTTTGCACGTTCTTACATTGATCCTGTGCGGGTTTTCTCTGGGTGTTCGGGTTTCCCACCACATCCCAAAGATGTGTAGGATGGTAGGTTAATTAGCTGCCGTAAATAGTTCCATTGTGTGTAGGTGAGTGGTAGAATCTGGGGGATATTGATAATAATATGGAGAGAATAAAGTTGGATTACAGCAGTGGTAAATGGGTGGTTGATGGGCGTGAACTCGATGGGCCAAAGGGCCTGTTTCAAAGCTTTATCTCTATCTACCTTCTCTAAACAGCTTTCGATGCATTAACATCCAGACTTGGAAAGGAGACCCATGCAGGACACGGTATCTCACCTATCCCATCAGCCACTCATTAAGACTCAAGGATGTGGTCCATTAGGACCCAGACACTCATCAGCCCATTGCTGCAACAAATTGCTCAGTATCCCTTCCTTAGTGCTTGTAATTTTCCTGACATCCTGCCTCACTTCCAATTCGCAATTTACAAGTGTCCCGGACATGTTACTTGTGGTCTCAATTGTGGACACCAAAACTTCATTCACTTGCCTTCACCTTGTTTTCAATTATTAACTCCCCAGAGTCATTTTCTATAGGACCAACAACTCTTTACATATAAATCTCTAAAAACTCTTATTTTTTTACTTTATTTTGTCCTAACTCCAGAGAGAGCTGGCAGTCATTATATCTTGTGCTAATTGTCTCAACAAAGCAGCTTTTTATGGAAACCTTTTCCACATGAATTACAGTAGCAAGTGAGAAGATAGGGAATCTGCACCAAATGCACCAAAAGCTATTCATCACATCAATCCCATACTGGCTTTTAGTCGAGTCACTGGATCAGTCCTATTTTCCGACTCTTTCTTCACAACTCTGCTAGTTATTTTCCCTCTAAGATATGTACAATTCAATATCCAAAGCTTCAAATGATACCGTTTTCAATGCCTTTGTGCGCGGTGAGTTCCTGATTATTAGCACTCTTTACATAAAAGAATAAGATTCTCCTTCTCTCCTATCTCTATCACTTGTCCACCACTGATTACCTGAAATTACTCAAAAGTGCACTATATTAACATCTTCCAGTCCTTAGACAATTTCCTGTCTCTGGGGAGGATTGAAAGATTATGATAAGTCCTTTGATTATCTGCATCCCTGCTTCCCTCAGCAGCCCACTACGTCTCCCATCAGGAGCAGGTTACTCCTGCACTTCAAAAAGTAGCCAGTAAGCCAAGTACCTCCCCATCATCAGGTTTGTCACCCCATTTATCTCCCTTTAACTGAGACTTTGAAGACATCCTCCATTGTTGGAAGGCCAGCACAGAGTATTCATTTTCTATTCTAACCTTGCCGTCAGACATTACACCTTTTTTTGGTCCTTCATTAGGCCCACCCCCCTCTTCGTACTAACGTGACTAAATGTTACTCCCTTCTCAAATTCTCTCTCTGCAAGTTCATTTTACTTTTCACTTCCCCTCATGGTCCAGCTCTTACTTGCATTATTCAGCTCATACTCAATTACACTTCACCACCAAACCATGTCTGTGGAGGCGTACCCCGCGCTGTCTTGTTTTTTTTGTTTGATGTTGCTTAGAGGCTCCTGCAGCTTTTGGTTCAAACAATGCTGGTTTTACAAGGAGGTGTTGCCCACTGATTGTTAAGAGAATACCGATTGCTCTTGACCACTGCAGTCTTGGGAATTTCAGGACCTATCTCCAAACTGCCTATCCTTTTTTATCAAAAGTCCTAGAGAGGATCGTGGCAAGTGATGGCCTTTTTGGAGGAACATGACGTTTTGGAGGTTTTTGGCAGTCTGGGTTTTTCAGTGAAGTCCTGGCACAGCACAGAATCGGCCCTTTTGAGGGTTTTTATGATATTTTTTTGGCTACTGATCAAGTGGACTGTGTTGTCCTCGTGCTTTTAGCAAGCCTCCTCAGTCATCCTCAGTCACAAATTTACATTCATAATTAAACTTTCATTTTAGTTTACCTTCTACAAATTACTCTGCATAACGATATAGTTTACTCTATTCAGATTTAGTTTAACAGAGATACGGAAACGGGCCCTTCGGCCCACCGTGTCCGCACCGACCACAATCACCCATACACCTGTAGTTTAATCTACACCCTAGGGACAATTTACAGAAGCCAATTAGCCTACAAACCTGCACATCTTTGGAAAGTAGAAGTAACAGGAACAAAGAGTAGGATGCAGACCAGGAGAACGTGAATGACACAGATTGAAGTTGACTGATAAAGTGTGAAGATGGCTTGTTAGTGGTAGCCAACCAATCTGAATGGAGTGCAGATGGAGAGAGAAGCGCCAAACCACCAGCATTGTGAGATAGTGAATGCAGCAAATGCAGCAAAAATGAAACAGAGGATGATGCAGGGAAAGCTCAACAGATCAGACATCATCTGTGGTAAGAAAAACATCTCAAGTGCAAGACCCTTGATCAAGGCTGACCCTCCACCCAATCAGCGTGACAAGGCCTCCCCCCCTCCACCCACCACCAAAATGTTATCTTTCAGATAATATGTGAAACCTTAGCATCATCTACCGTCTCAGATGGACATTAAAGGTTCCATGACATGGTTTTAGAAAAGGGCAAGCGAGTGTACTGTGCCCAAATAGCCTACTGCAGTTCAGTGATGAAACACCAAAGTGCTAGAAGGCTTCTTGAAGTTATAAAACATGGTATAGAAATACAATTTATTTCTGGAGGCACAAGAAACTGCAAATGCTCGAATCATGAGTGAGAAACAAAGTGCTGGAGGAACTCAGGGAGATCGATAGCATCTTTGGAGGCAATGGACAGATGTCAATTCGGGCCTTCTTCAAACTTGAAACATCATCTGTCCATTCCCTCCACAGATGCTACTTAACCTGCTGAGTTCCTCCAGCAGTTTATTTTTAGCACAATTTATTTCTATCTACTTTCCACCCACACAATCACCATCCCTGTAAACCTTGTGCTCTGATTTTGCTAACAAGTTAGCTAATGATGGAGGACTTAACATCTCCTCCTTTTAATTTGTTCCTCATCTCCTTGAAGTGTGATTATTATTGCACTCTCAAGATAATGAATACACTTTCAGCGACCATCATTAGACATTGCCTTGGCAACTGCCTCTATTTGTGATGCTGTTTGTAATCCATGAACTCAATTTGACAAGTGCACATGGCAAAAGTAAGATGAGATCCAGATCTGTTGATGTTTGCTGGCTGTTGTGCATTGAAAAATAACAGCAAAAGATACACAATCCGATAATGAGAGCTGCAAGATTCAGAATTATCCTCAAATTGAAATAGATCAGGTGTCATATTATAAAGATAATATATAAATTAGAAAGAAGCAGTTCGCCCTGTTAGTTTACAGCCTTCCACATAAAAAGTGACCATTAATTGAAAGCAGGAAGATTAGGATGCGGCACATACTAATTGGATCTGAAATGTATTTAGTGTGCAGAGTTGTACTTATCCACCCCTCTGCGAGGTACTTAGAAAATGGTTTACATTCTATTCTTTCTTCTTCATGCACCCCCAGCAGACATCATAATCCCAATATTCCTGGCACCTAGTTCAATCCAATGGTGCAGCTGGTACAGCTGCTGCCTTCACAACGCCAGAGACCCAGGTTCGATCCTGACCTTGGGTACATTCTCCCTGTGATTGTGTGGGTTTCTTCTGGGTTCTCTGGTTTCCTACTACATCCCACAGACGTGCATGTTTGTAGGCTAATTGGCTCTGTCAATTGCTCCTAGTGTGTAGGAACTGGATGAGAAAGTGGAAATAGCATAGATCCAGTATGAATGGATGATCAAGGTTTGGTGTGCCCAGAGAGCATCATGTTTCCATGCTGTATCTTAAATTTAATTAAACTAAACACAGCATAGATGTTGTCCAGGTGTGAAAACCCCCGGGAACAGGATCATTCCCACATTCAGGCCAGACAAGCACAGCAGTATTTTTTGTTCCATCTACCATTCAAATGTAGAGCAGTGCTGTTTCATAAGTTTATAAGTTATAGGAACAGAAATCGGCCATTCTTCCCATCAAGTCTACTCCGCCATTCAATCATAGCTGATCTATCTTTCCCTCTCAACCCTATTCTCCTGCCTTCTCCCCATAACTCATGACAGTCTAACTAATCAGGAATCTGTCAGTCTCCTTAAAAATATCCATTGACGTCCTCCACGGCCTTCTGTGGCAATTAATTCCTCAGATTCACCATCACTGTTTGAGGATACTCCCAAATGCACAAAAGATTATAAATTCATTACCAGTCTTCATTTCCCAAAGGAAGGAATCTAATGAGAGAGAGTGATTTAACCTATTTTGGGATCTGCCGGTAAGCTCAACTATACCTACCTGTACCTGTAGCTTTTCACTCATCATCTGGTCAACATAGTCATATGGCATAAAAACAGGCCCAACTTGCCCACACTGACCACCATATCCCATCTACACTAGTCCCACCTGCCTGCATTTGGCCCATATCGCCCTTAATACCTGTCCTACCCATGTAACTATCCAATTGTTTCTTAAATGTAAAAAAATGTCATGCTCTGATCTGCAAAGTTGATGCCAAACACCAATTCTCAATGATGCATGTCCATCATCTACATGAGTCAAAGCTGGTGAGCATGAAGACACTGCCTCGCCTTGGAAGAACCGCATGACTGTTCATTCCTGCTTCCCTATCATTTATTTCAATGATTACAGTACCAGTCAATTCATGAAGTAACGTCAAAGCAAGCAGAGAACCACAAATTAAATAGAACAGTGGTAAATTTCAGCATGAAGCACACAAATCAATTAAATCAGCGGTAAATTGAACAAAGCAGCAAATTGTTGAGAATAATAGCCTTTAATTAATACGTTGGTGGATATAACAAGAAAGAGCTCGATATTGATTAATTCTAACCATAAAATAACAAATACATTTAAGAGAAGGTTGGTGTACAGACTTTGTCTTGGAAATGTTAGCATTTTGATTTTGATTTATAGACAATGTCAGGGAGATACATAATGTCAGGTCACACTGGCAGATACATAATGTTAGGCGATATGAGATGAAGAAATGGACCACTTGAATCAGCAGTCCCTCCCTCCTAATCAAATACACTCTTCACATTCAGATATGTGCTGACTCATTCCAGCCTTTCTTTGTTCTTGCTCTCACCAACAAAAATCAACTGTCTTTCCGATCCTTCCTTATTTAGGAGTTAAGCAACCTACTGAAACCTGATTGTAATTATTCTGTCAAAATATTGACTTAACAACGGGGAAAAAATGCAAAACCTTCACTTTTCATTCAGAAATTCAACTCTCGAATGTTAATAACATTGCAGTTAAAGTTGCAATAACATTTAAAATTACACCTTGTCAAACTAAAACCACAACATAGCACTGATTCTAATAATGTTTAAAAAAGAACTGCAGATGCTGGAAAAATTGAAGGTAGACAAAAGTACTGGAAAAACTCAGCGGGTGAGGCAACATCTAAGGAGAGAAGGAATAGGCAATGTTTTGGGTCGAGACCCTTCTTCAGACTGATGTCGGGGAGGAGGTGGAAAAAAGAAAGGAAGCGGTGGAGACAGTAGGCTTGTGGGAGAGCTGGGAAGGGGAGGGGAAAGGAGGGAGAAACCAAGCACTACCTGAAATTGGAGAAGTCAATGTTCATACTGCTGGGGTGTAAACTACCCAAGCGAAATATGAGGTGCTGTTCCTCACTCTGGTCATGGAGGAGGCCCAGGACAGAAAGGTCGGATTCGGAATGGGATGGGGAGTTGAAGTGCTCAGCCACCGGGAGATCAGGTTGGTTATTGCGAACTGAGTGAAGCAGTCTTTCCAGGTGAGGCAGAAGTTCACCTGCACCTCCTCCAACCTCATCTACTGCATCCGCTGCTCTAGGTGTCAACTTCTCTACATCGGTGAGACAAAGCGCAGGCTTGGCGATCGCTTCGCCCAACACCTCCGCTCAGTTCGCAATAACCAACCTGATCTCCCGGTGGCTCAGCACTTCAACTCTTCCTCCCATTCCTTTTAACCTTTTAAATTCTCTTGGTGGATTGAGAGTTCATGTTTCTGGATCATATAGCCTGGAATACCAGCTGCTCGTCCAGTAACATAACCCTACATTACATTCTTGTATGTAAAAGTGAAAAATAATTTCTTGTTTTTCCGTTAAATCCACATTTCGCATTCCCATTTATATCATCCAAGTCCACTCGTTATGAAAGACCCAGGAACTGCAGGTGCCGATTTACCAAAAAAGACACAAACTGCTGGAGTATCTCAGCAGGTCAGGTGGCATCTCTGGAGAACATGGATGTGATGTTTTGGGCCGGGACCCTTCTTCAGACCGATTGTGGGGGGGGGGGGGGGGGGGGGGGGGGGGGGGGAGCTGAAAGAGAACCTCATTACAAGGTCGCACACAAACAATAAAAGTTTCGCCAAACTTCATTGATGAACACCCTGATTGAATTTACATTTACACACATTTACACAAACTAGGTCAAAGAGAGTCATGAAAAAAATGCGCAGATAGAAAAGGGATATTTTAAATATCAAAATAGCAGAAAGAAATGCTAACATTAACATCTACCAGGCATAATCAAGAGATTTTCCAAATAATTTACAGCCAAATAAATACATTTAACACACAATTAATTTTTGTTTCATAATGTTAGAAATATCTGTCAATCATCGACATGAAGATAACCCAATTATCTGTTTTTATACAAAGTTGATTATTTGTTAAATGTTGGGTGTCAAATTGGAATGAGCCAGTCAATGGTTTTGCAGTTCATTACTGGTAAAAGAAAAATAAGTAAGCAGAAATCAAAAGAAAGCTTAAGAGCACATTTATGTAATGCCTTGCATTATCTGTAGTCATTCAAATGGCAGACCCATGAACACAATGGAAAAGGTAGGTGATTACACTCAGCTTTTGCAAAGTTTCTGGGAGGTAAATGAGGGAATCCATTGGAAATTCACCCCCTAAATCTGGGAAATGTAGCAAATGGATGAACAACATTTTCAGGCTACATTGCAGTCCAAGGTGCAGACATCCTTGAGACGTCGCCAAACAAAATACTCGGAACGCTGGTTAAAAAAAAAGTGATTCATCTTGAATGTGACCTAGTATAAGATGACAAAGATTTGCAAGAGATTGACAATGTGACTGGGATCATTCCAACTACTAAAGAACGATTACTAAAAATGAGGAAATTGGAACAAAGCCTGTTTCTCAACTTGCCACAGGGTTATGCAACAGGCATTGCCAATTGAAATACTATAGCAAAGAAATAAGAGACTTTTAGTAATAAGAAGCCAATTTCACAATGGCAGTCCCTGGTCTGGACAACAAAATTGAAAATCGACTATCATGGAATATAGTGAAAGAGGTTTGTTTAATGTGAGCCCCTTTCTAATGGTTCAAACACTTCACACTCTTCCCAATCACATTGACATATAAATAACTGATTAATAATGATTAAGAAGGAACTGCAGATGCTGGAAAATCGAAGGTGGACAAAACCTTCAGACGAAGTCTGAAGAAGGGTTTCGACCCGAAACGTTGCCCATTTCCTTCGCTCCATAGATGCTGCCTCACCCGCTGAGTTTCTCCAGCATTTTTGTCTACCTTATATAAATAAATGATGTGGGATTGTGGTCGTTGCAAAGGTTTTGCTTATTTTGTTAATAATGTTAGAGTCATAGTCATAAGGTAATGCAGCATGGAAACAGGCCCACCGTGCTCATGCTAACCAAATTGCCCCATCTACACCAGTCCCACTTGTCTGCATTTGGTCCATATCCCTCTAAACCTTTCCTATCCACGTGCCTATCCAAAAGTCTTTTAAATGTTGTTGTTACCTGCCTCAACTTCTTCCACTGGAAGCTCATTCCATAAACCTGCCACCCTATGCACAAGTCAAGAGTCAAGGGCGTTTTATTGGCATATGTCCCAGATAGAACAATTTACTTCTTACTTGCAGCAGCACAACCGAATATGTAAATATAGTACTCTGTAAACAGTATAATAAACAAGGGAAAAATAGTTCAGTGTGTGTATATATACACATACACACCCATATACGTACATAATAAAACAACCAAACAAAATAGTGAAAAAAGACAAAACCAATGCCCCCATGTCTCTATAGTTCAAGAGCTTATTTGTGGTTGTAGTGTTTAATAGCCTGATGGGAATTTAATAGCCTGTGGGAATTAAGCTGTTCCTGAAACTGGATGTTCCAGTTTTCAGGCTCCTGTACCTTCTTAGAAACATAGAAACATAAAAAAATTAGGTGCAGGAGTAGGCCATTCGGCCCTTCGAGCCTGCACCGCCATTCAATATGATCATGGCTGATCATCCAACTCAGTATCCCGTACCTGCCTTCTCTCCATACCCTCTGATCCCCTTAGCCACAAGGGCCACATCTAACTCCCTCTTAAATATAGCCAATGAACTGGCCTCGACTACCCTCTGCGGCAGAGAGTTCCAGAGATTCACCACTCTCTGTGTGAAAAAAGTTCTTCTCATCTCGGTCATCTCGATAAAGGATTTCCCCCTTATCCTTAAGCTATGACCCCTTGTCCTGGACTTCCCCAACATCGGGAGCAATCTTCCTGCATCTAGCCTGTCCAACCCCTTAAGAATTTTGTAAGTTTCTCTAAGATCCCCTCTCAATCTCCTAAATTCTAGAGAGTATAAACCAAGTCTATCCAGTCTTTCTTCATAAGACAGTCCTGACATCCCAGGAATGAGTCTGGTGAACCTTCTCTGCACTCCCTCTATGGCAATAATGTCCTTCCTCAGATTTGGAGACCAAAACTGTACGCAATACTCCAGGTGTGGTCTCACCAAGACCCTGTACAACTGCAGTAGAACCTCCCTGCTCCTATACTCAAATCCTTTTGCTATGAAAGCTAACATACCATTCGCTTTCTTCACTGCCTGCTGCACCTGCATGCCTACTTTCAATGACTGGTGTACCATGACACCCAGGTCTCGCTGCATCTCCCCTTTTCCTAGTCGGCCACCATTTAGATAATAGTCTGCTTTCCTGTTTTTGCCACCAAAATGGATAACCTCACATTTATCCACATTATACTGCATCTGCCAAACATTTGCCCACTCACCCAGCCTATCCAAGTCACCTTGCAGTCTCCTAGCATCCTCCTCACAGCTAACACTGCCCCCCAGCTTAGTGTCATCCGCAAACGTGGAGATATTGCCTTCAATTCCCTCATCCAGATCATTAATATATATTGTAAATAGCTGGGGTCCCAGCACTGAGCCTTGCGGTACCCCACTAGTCACTGCCTGCCATTGTGAAAAGGACCCGTTTACTCCTACTCTTTGCTTCCTATTTGCCAGCCAGTTCTCTATCCACATCAATACTGAACCCCAAATGCAGTGTACTTTAAGTTTGTATACTAATCTCTTATGTGGGACCTTGTCGAAAGCCTTCTGGAAGTCCAGAGACACCACATCCACTGGTTCTCCCCTATCCACGCTACTAGTTACATCCTCGAAAAATTCTATAAGATTCGTCAGACATGATTTACCTTTCGTAAATCCATGCTGACTATGTCCAATGATTTCACCACTTTCCAAATGTGCTGCTATCCCATCTTTAATAACTGACTCTAGCAGTTTCCCCACTACCGATGTTAGACTAACTGGTCTGTAATTCCCCGTTTTCTCTCTCCCTCCCTTCTTAAAAAGTGGGGTTACATTTGCTACCCGCCAATCCTCAGGAACTACTCCAGAATCTAAAGAGTTTTGAAAGATTATTACTAATGCATCCACTATTTCTGGAGCTACTTCCTTAAGTACTCTGGGATGCAGCCTATCTGGCCCTGGGGATTTATCGGCCTTTAATCCATTCAATTTACCCAACACCACTTCCCGGCTAACCTGGATTTCACTCAATTCCTCCAACTCCTTTGACCCGCGGTCCCCTGCTATTTCCGGCAAATTATTTATGTCTTCCTTAGTGAAGACGGAACCAAAGTAGTTATTCAATTGGTCCGCCATATCCTTGTTCCCCATGATCAACTCACCTGTTTCTGACTGCAAGGGACCTACATTTGTTTTAACTAATCTCTTTCTTCCTGGTGCAGGGGTGAAATGAGTTTGTGGCCAGGATGGTGTGGGTCTCAGATGATACAGGTTGCCTTTTTGTGGCAGCCTGCAAACCCCTTCGATGGTGGGGAGGTCAAAACCCATGAGGGAATGGATAGTGTTCACCACTTTTTGCGGTCTTCTTCACTCCTGGGCATTCAAGTTGCCGTACTAGGCCGAGATGCAACCAGTCAAATGCTCTCTACCGTACACCTGTAGAAGTTCAAGAGAATTCTCTCTGATACACTGAATCTCCGCAATCTTCTCAGGAAGTAGATGCGCTGATGGGCTTTCTTTATAATTGCATCAGTGTGCTGGGAACAAAATGCCCCTCAGGTTCCCTTTAAATCTTTCCCCTGTCATCTCACACCTTATATTTATGTCCTCTTTTTCTTAATTCCCCCTGCCTTGGGTAAAACACTTTGAGCTTCCCCATTATATATTCTCCTCATGATTTTATACAGCTCACATATAGGTACAAAAGTAACAAATGGAATTCAGCAAGGAAAATCAGGAATTATTTCAACTGGGGAGAGAGAACAAGGTAAGATATTAAGCAATAGTGAGGAACCAAGGGATTTTGATGTGCATGTCCTCAATTCCATAAAGATGGCATGACAGTTAATTAGGGTTATTAAAAAAGCATCTGGGAAACTTGCCATAATTATCTTAGGCACAGATTACAAGAGTATCAATGTCATGCGAGAACCATGTAAAATGCTATCTAGGTCACATCTGGAGTACAGTGTATAATAACAGCCATCACACTATAGGATTTAATTGGACTAGGAAGGGGAAGAGCCCAGGGGGAGTTTACAAGGATGTTGCGGGGAATGGAAAAGTTTAGCTGCAACAATAGTGACTGAGATATTATTTAATTGAGGCATGTAAGAATTATTGGAAGGCTAGATATGATTTCACAGGGGGAAATAAATCAAGAAATAGGGGCACAGATTTAAGTTAATTAGGAAAAGGGTTAAGAGAACGATTAATTTTTTTAATTTAAATGGTATTGGTTTTGTACTGAAAGGGTGGTAGAAGAAAATTCAAGTAGCAGGTCATAAGACCATACGATCATAAGTGATAGGAGTAGAATTAGGCCATTCCGCCCATCAAGTCTACTCTGGCATTCAATCATGGCTGATCTATCTCTCCTTCCTAACCCCATTCTCCTGCCTTCACCCCATAACCTATGACACCCATACTAATCAAGAATCTATCTATCTCTGTCTTAAAAATATCCAGACTTGGCCTCCACAGCCTTCTGTGGCAAAGTATTCCACAGATTCACCATCCTCGGACTAAATCATTTTTTCCTCCTCCTTCCAAAAAGAACGTCCTTTAATTTTGAGGCTATGACCTCTAGTCCAAGCCTCCACTACCTTCTGTGGCAAAGAATTCCACAGATTCAGCACCACCATCACCATTCATCACCACCTAAGTAGAACACGACAAAATATTAGTTGGAGAGCACAGAGCTGGAATGTGGGCTAAATCTAGGATCTCCTCACTAGGAGGTCTTACTTGTACCCGATGGGTCAAATGGCATCCTTTCTGTGCCATGATTTCAATAATTCTGAAATATCTGGTTATGAGTGAGAAATCCAATTTAGTCTACAGTATTTTTTATTTACAAAATTAGCAATATTATTCCAATCAAGTTAATTCCTGCTGGCAAAATATTCATATGAATTTTGTGGAATTTAAGAAGAAGTTGTGGCTTTCACTGCATTTATCAAAAAAAGTTACCGTTTGCCCGAATAAAATAAAACCCTGAAGCAACATGGCAGGAAAATCATACAAAAAAGGGTTCCGTGAGGCCTAACCACTAAAAATGAAATAAATAACAGAATAAGAACTTCAGTTATACTCTGAGGTTGGAACATAACAATAAAGGAAACTCCAAAAAAAAAAAATAGTGAAAGGCAAATCTATTTTCAATATTCAATTTGTTACTTTTTCTATCATTTATTTGTTTGAAGCATGCTTCCCTTTCAGTGTATCCCTTCCGAAGTACAGATCTGGCCATGTTTCATACAATGTCTATCACTTTGCCAGAAGAAGGAAGAAGAAACTTGCTCTAAAATATACTTGAACTTTTTTCTAAATTTCTGTCAAAAGTAGGAGCAGAAGGAGAAAAAATGGATGGCACCAGTAAATGGGCAGAGGATTGCAACTAGTAATTAATGTGCACCCTTCCAAATCAGCAAAAGGCTTTGTGACTGGCCAGCAGCAATTGAGTTGTCTTGTATTTAAAGCAAGATCGTATCTCTTGATGGAGAAGATGAGTGGCACAGTGGCGCATGGGTAGAGTTGCTGCCTTACAGCGCCAAAACCTCGGGTTCAATTCTGACTGCGGGTGCCGTCTTTACGCACTTTGTAGGTTCTCCATGACTGGATGGGTTTTGTCCGGTTGCTCCAGATTCCTCCCACACTCCTAAGACATACAGGTTTGAAGGTTAATTGGCTTTGGTAAGTTGTAAAATTGTCCCTAGCATGAATAGGTTAATGTACGGGGTGACCGTTGGTCAGCATGGACTCGGTGGGCCAAAGGGCCTGTTTGAATTCTGAGGTCTGAAGTGCATAGTGGGAGTGAATGTTTTATCACATGCAACATGGCATTGGATACCCAGCAGATCAAACAGCATTGGATGCCACATTTTCCCAAAGCTTCTACCGAGATCTGGATGAAGGAGGTGGAAAGAAAGAGCAATGCCGTATATGAAGAGAGCATGACCATGGAAGCTGTGGAAGGAGACACCTCAGCAGATTAAAGTCTCAGTAACACGACAAAGTGCCACTTCCATCGCACTACTGCTCACACACAACTGGTGAATCCACCTCCACCCCATCACTGATCAAACAATTTCCATCTATCGAGACATATTCTTTATACTCCTACATCACACTCCCACATGCACAGCATTGCTCCATCCCACACATTCATATTTCACAGTCTGCACACAACTAGCTGTTCAACCATGAAGGCTGCATACCCCAACAAAATTACAGCATAGAGTAGCACACTATGTCCTCTCCTGAAGGAAGGAAAACACTCTTATAACAGTTGCTAGAAGCAACCAACCAGTGGGGACCCAAATAAACAACAGAGATTGCTGGGAACACTCAACAGCTCAGGCCACATATGTAGAAAGAGAAACAAAAGTTAACTACCCAAACCAAATCTGAAGAAGGGTCTCGACCTGAAGTGTCACCCATTCCTTCTCTCCAGAGATGCTGCCTGTCCCTCTGAGTTACTCAGCATTTTGTGTCTACCTTTGATTTAAACCAGCATCTGCAGTTCTTTCCTACCCAAACCTGTTTATCATATCTTGGCAAGAAAGAAAACAAATTTGTTTTAAGTTGTATGGAGTGATGGAGAGAACTGATTGAATATCTTTGATAGCATGAGATCAAGGTTGTCAAGGTGATTCTAATTAGTGGGTTAATGAAGGAAATGAGAGAGGGAAAAATAAACAACAAAGGAACCTATGGAAGCTGTAAAATGCTGTTTCAGTTTTAAAGATACAGCATGTCCGTGCTGAACAGCAATCACACCGTACATTTGTTTTATCCTACACACCAGGGCCAATTTAGGGAAGCCGATTAACCTACAAACCTATACGTCTTTGGAATGTGGGAAGAAACTGGAGCACTCGGAGAAAACCCATGTGGTCACAGTGAAAATGTACAGATCCCGCACAGACAGCACCTGTAGTCAGAATCGATCCAGGATTTCTGGTGCTGTTAGGGGGCAATTCTATTGCTGTGCCACTGTGCCTCCCTGTCACCAAGCCGTTCAACCCTATTGCTGAAACCAAATGTAAATGCTTTAAATACCCAATCAGTCAAGTAGCATCTGTGGAGAAACCGTAATTAAAATATTGGAAATACCGAGCAGATCAAACAGCATCTGCAGAGAGAGAAAGATGGGCAACCTTTCAGCATATCTGAACAGTTATGCTACAAACAGAAAATGTGAGTTATCTGAATTTGTTGTATTTGATGCAGTCCCAAAGGTTAGGAGATGAAGCACAGTTCCTCCATATTCAATACTTTTTTTATGTTACTTTGGAATATTGAAGTACAAACTCTAAACCTCTACATTGGAAATGCTTAAGTTACCCAAAGCAGCAAAATAATCTAAAAATATTTGACCTCTTGATTCGTTCTCCAATCATAAATGTTGCATTGTCTCTTAAGTATTTTTCTGATTGCCAGGGGAGTCTCGATTGCACAATAATTGAAACAAAGATTTAAAAGTCCACATTGTTCCTGACCTTAATTATTCAAGGTTACTTCAACAGGACAGAGAATGATGTTGTCTTTAAAAGAGAAAAAAGTAACTTAAGAACAAATATAGCCTTACCAGCGTAATGTTTCCAGTCACCACACCATTGAAGGAAACGTTGGCTTGAATAAACTCTCCTTTTGCAGCCTTCACAGGTAACAGATTTGCACATCGCAAACTTTTGTCCCACATTTCATCGGTATCATGGCAACCAAAAGAAAAAAATATATATAAATTAAAAACATGTCAAAATTTGTACATTAATTCACCTCGTAATTCTATACTTCTAGGTTTATTCAAAAGAGAGTTACGTCTCATGCCTGCCACAGAATAAGTTTCTAGATATAACAAGATCTATTCTGCAGTTATATTCTATAGAACATGACTTACCCTTAAAAGCTTCAATATGTTCCCTAATAATCACTCAATAAATCAAGATTAAAACTGCGTATAAAATGTAATTCAACATGAATGCAGTGGCACTATATGTTTACATTTCACAATTTTAACCATTAGTGCAAAAGCAAAATCACTTTGCATCTATCTCTATCTTTATTACTAAAAGTAAGATCTTGACTGCTTTTGACACTGCAGTGTGATTTCCGAGGGAACGCCGCCACTTACGGCCGTCATTTTTGACCACCTCGCTCAGAGCCTCCCTCTGCCGGATTGGACTGGAGGATTTTTCCCATCGATTAAAAATCGGAGAGATATTAATTTTTTTTTTTTTAATCGCCATTCTCTCTGCTGCCCCCGCTGGCGGCAGGGGGGAGGGACTAATAAACCCGGAAGAGTGGTGGCTCACTCAGAGGGTGACGTCAAGATGGCGCTGAGTGCAGGCGTCGTTGAATAATTCAGGAAAGTGTGTTTGTTGAATGTCATTTAAAGCCTTTTTTGCTTCAGCACCAGCACATCTACAGGAGGCTTTAAACATTTGTTTTACACACTGTATATTCAACACGTTCTGAAGTTACTTGGCATTTTAGTATTGGGTCCCACTTAGTCTAGTATACTTATAAAACTCTGATCTTGAATGTGGATGTGTTTGTGTGTGTATTTGTGTGTTTGCCTGTGATTCACAACGTGCTAACGATGATATTTTTACATATTCCGATAGAGATTTACCGCATGATCTGAAAAATGGCCTCATCTGAAAATGTGACTCATTATTCCCCGAGTTTTTTATTAAAATTGTTCACAAATCTGAGATTTTTTTAAAGCAAACGAGCTGATGACGTCACAATGGCTCTGCTCCTCGCGGTCAGCTGTGCAGTTTTCAAAGCGCAGCCTGCTGGACACTGTTTTTGCACGAGCTGTCCGCCCTGCCCTGTCCCATCCGCAGCCCCGCCGCCCAGAAATTTTCAAGATAAATCTTGTTCGTTTTGTGAGGGCAGGACCAAGAAATGGGGGGCACGTTACAAAGATATTCATTTCTCAAATCACTTTATTTTTGGTAAGACCAGTATTTATTGCCCATCCCTTTATGCCATAGAGAAGTGATGGGAAGCTATATTTTTGAACTGCTGCACATCTTCGAGAAGATACTCCTACAGTACTGATAAGTAGGAAATTTCAAGATTTAACCCTAGTGACGTCTGAGGAATAGTAACATATCTTCACAACATACCACAACACCCAGAGCCCAAGAATGTGTACAAAGAAACCTGCCCATCATGTAGCAGCAATCAGATAAAGGAACAGAGTCTAGCTGGAATCTTTCCAAGTCACGCAATGATGTGCACCTTGAAGGGGCACGTGTAGTTATGGTGTAGCTGTGTGCTTGCTGCTCCCAACTTTCATAGAGTAGATGTTTCAGGTTTGGATGATGCTGAGAGAATAGCCCAGGGCAATAACTACAGTATACGTTGTCGATGATATGAACTCCAACCATTCTAGATTCAAGATTCAAGATTCAAGAGAGTTTTTTGTCATGTCCCTGATAGGACAATGAAATTCTTGCTTTGTTTCAGCACAACAGAACATAGTAGGCATGACTGTAGAACAGATCAGTGTGTCCATATACCATTATATAAATATATACACACATGAATGAATAAACTGATGAAGTGCAAATAAACAGATAATGGACTATTAATGTTCAGAGTTTTGTCCGAGCCAAGTTTAATAACCTGATGGCTGTGGGGAAGTAGCTATTCCTGAACCTGGTCATTGCAGTCTTCAGGTTCCTGTACCTTCTACCTGAAGGTAGTGGGGAGATGAGTGTGTGGCCAAGATGTGTGGGTCCTTGATGATACTGCCAGCCTTTTTGAGGCAGCGACTCTACACCACTGGTGGACTGAACAAATGTTTAGGGTGTTATGCCAATCAAACAGACTGGTCTGCCCTGGGTGGTGTTTAGCTGTTAAGTGTTGTAAAGGTGCATTATCCTGGCAAGTGCAGAGTACTCTATATTATATTGTTGATGTGTGCCTTGCAAATGGTGAAAATGCTTTGAAGTGTCAGAAGATGAGTCACTCACTGCGGAATACCCAACCTCTCACTTGTTTTGCAGCCACTATGTTGAATGAATTTGCATGCGTTTAAGATATATTTTACATGCCAAAAATTGCCATTTAATTATTTTGCATGCTTGGAACCCCTAAAATCAACAGTTTCCAAGCATGCAAATGAGGTTAATGTGTTTAATGTCACTGTCGACAGAGAGGTCAGGTGTTATCCAAACAGCAAACCATGGATGACCAGTGATGTTAGGAAGTTGCTGAGGGAACGCAACTCAGCCTTTAGATCTGGCAATGATGAACTGTACAGCACTGCCAGATCCAAACTAAAGAGAGCCATCAAAGAGGCAAAGGCAGCCTATGGAAGAAGACTAGAGGGGCACTGAGAGGGACCCTCGGCGTGTCTGGCAGGGTATTCAGCAACTTACCAACTACAAGCGCAACGGGGGGCCAACCATCAGCAGCAGTAGCAACTCGCTAGCTGAGGAGCGTAACCACGTTTTCGCCCGTTTTGAGCTGAATGAGGCCGAGCCTGCACCTGCAGCCGCATCCAGCACCGACGACCTGGCACTCACTGTGAGCACAGAGGATGTCAGGAGAGCACTCCGCAGTGTCAACCCCAGGAAGGCTGCTGGCCCAGATGGCATCCCAGGGATAGTACTGCGGGACTGTGCAGACCAGTTAGCGGAGGTTTTTAGTGACATCTTTAATCTCTCTCTGTCAACATGCACTGTCCCTAAATGTTTCAAGACTGCTACCATCGTGCCTGTTCCCAAAAAAACATCTATCACCAGCTTGAACGACTACCAACCTGTTGCTCTCACTTCAACTGTGATGAAGTGCTTTGAGAGGCTGGTCCTGGCCCACATTAAATCCTCACTCACACCCACCCTGGATCAGCATCCGTTTGCATATGGAGCTAATATGTCAACAGAGGACGCCATCAACATAGCTCTACATTCTGCACTGACTCAGCTGGAGCGCCCTGGCTCACATGTGAGGATGCTGTTTGTAGATTTTAGTTCTGCATTCAATATACCATCATCCCCAGCAGAATGATGGACAAACTGTCTGACCTGGGTGTTAATGCCAACACATGCAGATGGATCAAGGGCTTCTTAACAGATCGTCCACAGACTGTCAGGATGCGGTCCAATCACTTCCCAGTCCTGACGCTCAGCACAGGAGCGCCACAAGGTTGTGTGCCGAGTCCTATCTTATGCACAATATACACCATGACCGCACACCAATACACAGCACAAACCGAATCATCAAGTTTGCAGATGACACGATTGTGGTGGGGCTAATAAATAACAATGCCTACAGAGATGAAGTCCAAAAACTGACTGTCTGGTGTACTAAAAATAACCTGGTACTCAACCCGACCAAAACAAAATAACTGGTTATTGACTTCAGGAGGAGGAGAGAGGAACCTGTTCTTCTCTACATCAAAGGAGACATGGCGGAGAGAGTCACTGACTTTAAGTTCCTGGGAATATACATCTCCCAGGACCTCAAATGGACAATGAACACCGTCACTCTCGTGAAGAAGTCACAGCAGCGGCTGTATTTCCTGAGGTCTCTGCGGAGAGCAAACGTTTCACAGCCGCTGCTGCTGTCCTTCGACCGGTGCGCTGTGGAAAGTATCCTCTCCTATGGCATCCTGGTGTGGTTTGCTAGCTGCACTGTGGCTGAGAGGAGGGCGCTGCAGAGAGTTATTAAAACTGCACAGAGCATCACAAACGCTCAACTGCCCTCCCTGGATGACATATACAGGGCCCGATGCTTGCGCCGAGCCACAAACATCCAGCAGGACACATCCCACCCTGCCAACCACCTTTTCACTCTGCTACCCTCTGGGAGGCGATACAGGTCTCTGAAGACTAAAAAATAGTTTCTACCCACATGCGATAAAAGAACTTAACTCGAACAGAGAACTCTGGGGGAAGCGCAATATAATTTGGGGTGCAAGATAATGCACAATATTCTTTTAAAATATTTTTAATACCTATTTATTATTTTCTTTACTGATCTTGTGTATATGCGAGTCAATGGCTGTTGTGTTTTGTTCTTTTTAAATATTTTATCCTGTGTCTTCTATGTACACACCGAAGGAGATGCAATGGAATTTTGTTGTACAGTTGTTGTGCAATGACAATAAATGTATTCTATTCTATTCTAATGAGGTTAATTTCAGGGGAAACTGGAGTTGCACATCAAAGCATGAGCTAAACAGTTTCAATTCACAGGCTGAATTTCATGGAATATATAATTAAATAAATTAAAATCATGCATGCCTTTAAGAGAATTTTAGTTCTGTTGGCAGGAATTTGTGGCAATATAAGATTTGATCATTTTCTAACTCTAGTTTATTAGACGGTGACCATTATCCTTTTCAATTTTTATCGAAACCTATGATTTCTCTTCAATGTTTAATGTTGGTAATCAATGAAATTCATGAAATCAAGTCACGAAATAGTGCACAACATGGCTGCTGCTAATGTTGATGCACACAGATTTATGATTTTAGGGTTTCCAAGCATGCAAAATAATTAAATGGCAATTCTGAGAAAAAATAAGCATTTGGGCTTGAAGAAATACAATAAATTTTCTCGAGCTTTACTCAACTATCTGCATCACCCTGGTTGAAAAAAAATGTTTGGCGGAAGATTTACCACCAGTGTGCATACATGCTGGGGTTGCTACTACTCAGCCAAGACCATTGCTTCAGGAAGCAGTGATCTAACCCACCACTGACATAAATCTTAAAACAGGGAAGGTGGAAAAAGTGATGACAAATAGGAATGGCAGCTCTACCACTTTCTGTGATGAGTATAATCATGCACAATGGGGGCTTCAGTTCTTTGGTGCAAACTGTTAGTGGAATCATTTAGTATGTTTCTCCGTACTGAATAAGATGCAGCCATGAGTTGGACCAGAATTTGTTTTAACCCGCTTCACAACAACCATTCTAGAAGGGGTATGAAGTAAATTCTGGCACTCCCATAATACAAGCATTCATATATAAAACAACGCAGTGGTGCAGCGGTATAGTTGCTGCCTTACAACACCAGAGATCCAGGTTCAATCCCGACTACAAATGCTGTCTGGATGGAGTATTTACGTTCTCCCCGTGACCTGCGTGGGTTTTCTCCGGGATCTCCAGTTCCCTCCCACACTCCAAAGACGTATAGGTTTGTAGGCTAATTGGCTTGATATAAGTGTAATTTACCCCTAGTGTGTGTAGGATAGTGCTTGCATATGGGGATCGCTGGTCAGTGTGGACTCAGTGGGCCGAAGGGCCTGTTTCGGCGCTGTATATCTAAACTAAACTAAACTAAAGCAGCCCAATAGCAACATTAATCATGGATCAATTCATGCTTGGTGCTCTTTTTCTCATTGTGAGATTCACAGGGAATCAAAGTTGTGCATGGTTTAATGGTTTAGGTTTATTCATGTCATGTGTACCAAAGTACAGTGAAAAGCTTTGCCTTGCATGCTATCCAAACAGATCATATATACCATACGTAGATACGATCAAGCCAAACTCAAGTACAATAGATAGAGCAAAGTAAAAGACACAGAGTGCAGAATATAGTTCTCAGCATTGTAGCGCATTGCAGCACATCAGCTCGATAGTCACATATGTTCGCAATGGGGTAGATGTGAATCAAATAGGACCCTAGCTTATGGAAGGACCTTTCAAAAGCCAATAACAGAGGGGAAGAAGCTGTTCCCGAGTCTGGTGATCTGCGCTTTACTGCTTCTATACCATCTGCCAAACAGGAGCAGGGAGAAGAAGGAATGACCGGGTGGGACAAGTCTTTGATAATGTTGGCTGCTTTTCTGAAATGGCGTGAAGTGTAGACGGAGTCAATGGTGGGAAGTCTGGTCTGTGTATTAAACTGGGCTACATTTACACTCTCTGCTGAGCAATAGTGAGAGTACCTACAGAAGCACTATCATTTTTCTGAGCTAATTGTAAACTCTGAGGAATGGAACATATCTGGAGTCAGATAGTAAGGAGAACACAGATTATAATAAATGGTTTGACCCAGAAGATGTTATGAGGCTATACACACCTATCGTTGTAATGGGAAAAATTTGAAAGCAATTTCTACTATAAATGTAGAAACCCAGATTCTATTAATGATTTTCCGATCCTCCACTGATGCAGCTCTCTCCAAGGAAGTGGTTAGAAATCACAAATTTATCAGAAATTTCAACTATTTTCAAACTATTCTGATGGGTAGTAATACCAATTATCAAACATAAAACAGAAAGCAGTACAGCCACATGGAAAGGTTCTTCAGCCTACTCACTATATCTGTGCAGAACATAATACGAAGATAAACTAATTAGTAAGGGTGTCAGGAGTTATGGGGTGAGGGCAGGAGAATTAGATTGCAACGGAAAGGTAGATTAGCCACGATTGAATGGCGGAGTAGACGATGGGCTGAATGGCCTTATTCTGCTGCTAGAATTTACGATTTTATGAACATGATAATCTCATCGGCCACAAATGATCCATATCCCTCCATTCACTGCATCCCACATCTTTTTGAATAACGTGTAGTGGAGCTTTTTAAGAAATACCAAGTCTCAACTACCGTTTAACAACCTCCTTGGAAGTAATATGTGTGATGTCTAATTATTGTAGATTTCCATGCATTTTAAATAATTTAAAATAGTTACAATATTTCATTTTATAACTTGATCTCTTCAGGTCCTCATTCTGCAAAGTATTGAAGTTTCTGTAAGGTTTTGTCTTACAATGAGGGTGAGATTAACAATCCAGTCATTTCTGAGAGCTAGCCACACAAATCAGTGCTCAAGCCTGTGTTTTAAGTATTTTGGTTTTAATTTTTAAATATTTTCTTCATACTTGTGAAATTCCAAAGTATTCCCCAACATTTCAAACTCTTTGACCAGTATAAAAAAGTTTGTAAGCTTGAGAATAAGGGAAGCGTTCCCAAGGGCACGAGGAATAGGAAGAACCCCTGTGTACCATTGGAACTCACTAATCTGGAGCATAGTTCAGGGTCCAAGATGGTACTGACTCTACATACACTCAGGGATCAGAAAGCATATGCCAGTTGCCACTCACCAAAAACAAAACATCCCACAGGCAGTTTGCTTGCATTGTGAATGTTTATTGTAAAAGGTTTAAAATGTTTGAAATTGTTACTTTCTTTTGCTGTCTAAGAGAACTCTTCTTACTTGTGTCTAAGAGAACTCTTCATTGTGATCGGATGTTCATTCTGATTAATATTAGAGACCACAGAGCTCGTGCCCTATAAAGTTGATACCTCACCACATATGACAGGGATCACGGCATTATTATGGCCATGTTTATTCAAGATCAGAAGCAAGCACCTTTGCTTTACCACTGTGAAATCCAAGCCATTATCTTAGTTCAACTAAATAATCGAATCAAATGATACCCAGGTAGAAATTGGTATATACAGTCTTGATACAGTAATGCATTCATTCCAAAAGGCTAATTTGTAGAATAACCCATTTTAAGACATTTCACCAAATATGTCAGTTGCCCATGTTAGTCACTTGTTCAAAAAAAAAAACCAATCAGATTCTCATGGTCTTTTTCTCATTTAATGTTTCGTTTAAACCCAGTGTTTGATACGTGATGAGCATCTGTGTTCAGGGAACCTAATGGAAATCGGTGACAGCCTTATGAATACATGCAAATGAAATTACCATGAAGAACACAAAAAACATAAAGATGCAGGTGTACATTCACTCACTGACCTGTCTGAAACCTAAACTTCAGTGACATCTCCTGTGGCATATATATGGGTGAAGACATTTACATTTTTTTCAGCCAAAATACAACACATTTGTCCTTCCTGCTGTACACAAACATCTTCTACTCTAGTGCAAGAGAAGACCTCTCCTTCAACAGACAAAAGCTGTTGGCAGTCCTATATAACAGCCCACTGAGGTGACTCGCGTAACAAACCTTTACCACAGGTAGACAAAAGTGCTGGAAACTCAGCGGGTGGGGCAGCATCTATGGAGTGAAGGAAATAGGAACGTTTTGGGCCGAAACCCTTCTTCAGACGAATGTTGCCTATTTCCTTTGTTCCATAGATGCTGCCGCACCCGCTGAGTTTCTCCAGCACTTTTGTCTACCTTCGATTTTCCAGCATCTGCAGTTCCTTCTTAAACCTTTACCACAGATATCTCATGACAATTTATGGCAGCCAGATCATGCATATTGAGCAATGTAATAAAGGAATTCCAATTCATTTCCACATGAGAAGTAATGACAAGGAGATATTTGTGAGCGAGGCGCAAAGATTAAATCTCATCCATATTAACTAATCAGAGCATAACACTGCCAACGGTTATGTGAAATTCTGCAGGTCAGACTATTTGGCTGCTGAAGATGGCAGCTGGCCAATATTTAGCAGGGTTTACTGTTAATATACTTCAATACTGCTAACGATGCCTTTTCAGGGAGTGACCCTCCTCATTTGGATTGTAATTTAACTGCGAGTCTCAACCCATCCCTGTCCATTGTCCACAAATTTTCCTTTCCTGCTTTTTGGTGTGTCACCACATTAATTAAAATGGATTAAAGGGCCATGAAACAGATTAAAGGACCGGATTAAAAGACACAAGGTGCCGGAATAACTCAATGGGTCAAGCAGCAACTCTGGAGAAGATGGATAGAGAACATCCATGTTCTGTAGAGAGGCTGCCTGGCCCATTGATTTACTCTAGCACTTTTTATATTTTGCAAATCAGCATCTGCAGTTCCTTGTGTCTATGATGTTATCATACCATACCAAATCTTATCCATTAATCATAGAAACATAAAAAATAGGTGCAGGAGGAGGCCATTCGGCCCTTCGAACCAGCACCGCCATTCATTGTGATAATGGCTGATCGTCCCCTATCAATAACCCGTGCCTGCCTTCTCCCCATATCCCTTGACTCCACTATCCCCTAGAGCTCTATCTAACTCTCTCTTAAATCCATCCAGTGACTTGGCCTCCACTGTGCCCTCTGTGGCAGGGAATTCCACAAATTCACAACTCTGGGTGAAAAAGTTTTTTCTCACCTCAGTCTTAAATGACCTCCCATTTATTCTAAGACTGTGGCCCCTGGTTCTGGACTCGCCCAACATAAGGAGCATTTTTTCCAGGATGCATCTAGTTTGTCCAGTGCCTTTTATAAATTTTATATCAGTTAGTTTCTTTTATAAGATAAACCTAATTCTTAGTCCCTTCTCAATGCCTTACTCCAGTGAATACAAGCCTAGTCTTTTCAAACTCTTTCCTCATATGCCGCCAGTCCCGCCCCCCACCCCAGCCCAGGGGATCAATCTCGTGAACCTACGGGTCTGCACTGGAGCACTCAATCACAAGGAGCTGGGGCCTTCCTCAGCCAGGGGTAGGCCGGGGTCGGAGACCAAAACTGTACACAATACTCCAGATGTGGTCTCACCAGAACCCTATAAAATCCTCCACAGACCAGGTAGGGGACTGCCCCGAAGAACCTCTTTAAAATCTTCCATTCGGAAATCCGAAAATGTCCGAAATCCGACAAGTGTCTGGTCCCAAGGCTTTCGGATAAAAGGTTGTGCACCTGTACTGAAATCTTCTTGTTATGAAGGCCAACATTCCATTAGCTTTCTTCACAGCCTGCTGTACCTGCACACCAACTTTCAGTGACTGGTGTACAAGGACGACCAGGTCTCGCTGCACCTCCCCCTTACCCTAACCTAACCCCATTGAGATAATAATCTGCCCCCTTGTTTTTGCCGCCAAAGTGGATAATCTCACATTTATCTATATTGTGCTGCATCTGCCACGCATCTGCCCACTCACTCAACCTGTCCAGATCACCCTGCAACTTCCTAACATCCTCTTCACAGTTCACACTGCCACCCAGCTTTGTGTCATCCGCAAACTTGCTAGTGTTGCTCCTAATTCCCTCTTCCAAATCATTAATATATATGGTAAACAGTTGCGGCCCCAACACCGAGCCTAGCGGCACTCCACTCACCACTGCCTGCATTCTGAAAAGGACCTGTTCACTCCTACTCTTTGCTTCCGGTCTGCCAACCAATTTCCTATCCATGTCGTCACCCTACCCCCAATACCATGTGCTCTGATTTTAGTCACCAGTCCCGTGCGAGACCTTATCAAAGGCTTTCTGAAAGTCTAGATACACTACATCCACTGGCACCCCTTCATCCATTTTACTTGTCACATCCTCAAAAAATTCCAGAAGATTAGTCAAGCAAGATTTCCCTTTCATAAATCGATGTTGACTTGGACTAATCCTTTCACTGCTATCCAAATGCCCAATTATTACCTCGTTAATAATTGACTCCAGCATCTTTCCCACCACCGAAGTCAGGCTAACTGGTCTGTAATTCCCCGTTTTCTCTCTCGCTCCTTTCTTGAAAAATGGGATAACATTAGCTATCCTCCAATCCACAGGAATCGATCCTGTATCTATTGAACATTGGAAAATGATCACCAATGCGTCCACCATTTCTAGAGCCACCTCCCTGAGGACCCTGGAATGCAGACCATCAGGTCCAGGGGATTTATCATCCTTCAGTCCCATTAGCCTACCCAATACTATTTCTCGCCTAATGAAAATTTATTTCAGTTCCTCTACCCCCTTAGATCCTCTGTCTTCCAGTACATCTGGGAGATTGTTTGTGTCTTCCTTAGTGAAGGCAGATCTGAAGTACCTATTCAACTCTTCCGCCATTTCCTTGTTGCCCATAATAATTTCACCCGTGTCTGCCTTCAAGGGACCCACATTTGACTTTGCTACTCTTTTTCCCTTAACATATCTAAAGAAACTTTTACTGCCCTTCTTTATATTCCTGGCTAGCTTCATCTTTTCAGCCCGTATTGCCCGTTTTGTTTCCTTCTGTTGTCCTATGAAAGTTTCCAAATCCTCTGGCTTCTGGCTACTCTTTGCTGTGTTATACATTTTTTCTTTTAGTTTTATTTTATCCCCAACTTCTCTTGTCAACCACGGTTGCCTCCTACTCCCCTTAGAATCTTTCTTTCTTTTTGGAATGAAATGATCCTGCGTCTTCCAGACTATGCCCTGAAATTCCTGCCATTGCTGTTCCACCGTCATTCCTGCTAGGATCCCTTTCCAGTCTACCTTGGCCAGCTCCCCTCTCATGCCTTCATAGTCCCATAATCGCAATACCATTACATTTATTTTAATACACCAAAATGCCTCTTCCTTCAATTAGATGCCTTGGATTAACTGCATGAGAATTCATATGTAACTCAATCATTCAAGTACTCAAAAGAAGACTGTAAAAGAGCACTGTTTATGTGAGAAATGGAAACTCAAAAGAGAGAATGGGAACATTCACCTTTCCCCTTTAATTGTACACATAGAGTATATATATATTGCTTTGGCACTTTATTTCTGGTGGTTGCAATGCTAAGCAGATATGTATGCAGCGCAGAGGATCAAAAAGGTATTCAAAGTCTCCAATAGCATCAGAATGTTGAGAATCATAAAAGGCTAAGGTTAGAAAATACTCACTAAATGGAAGTTAAAAAAGATAGTTTGATTTTTAATTTTCTCTCAATTCCCTCAATGGCTGTGGGTTTCTCAATGTTTTTGCAAGCATGGGTGATTTGACAGGTGTGGAGTTTTAAACAAAATATCTTTCATTGAAGGCGGTAACTCTCAATTAACCATGTTATGTTTTACGTTTAGTTTAGTCTGCCATATGAACTAAAGTATTGTGAAAAGCTTTGTTTTACATGTTATAGAAATCATAATCAGACAATACTCTACATAAATACCATTAAGCCAAACTCAAGTATAATTGGTAGAGTAAAGGGAAAGATACAGCGTGCAGTACATTGTTCTCAAAGTTGTAGCTCAACAGTTCACAGACAGTCCAAAGTCTGCAATGAGGTAGAGGAGAATCGGACTGTAATCTACTTTATGAAAGGAACGTTCAGAAGCCTGATAACTGTGGGGAAAGTCATACAGCATTTTGATGTTAATCACAAAGTGATGGTACACTCCCCTTACACTTATAGGCACAAGAATTACAATATTATGGATTAGGCTTTTACATCAATAAAGTAGGTTTCATGAATTTATGTGTGTCATATTAAAACTTATGATGAGGCACACAATTAGAAGGCAATCAAAACATTTTACACTGGTGAATACATAGAATGTTCTCCCAGGAAATTCAGATCATCAATCCTTGTACTTCAGTCTGAAGACGGGTCTCAACCCGAAATGTCACCCATTCCTTCTCTACCGAGATGCTGCCAGAGATGTCCCACTGAGTTACTCCAGCTTTTTGTGTCTATCTTCGGTTTAAACCAACATCTGCAGTTCCTTCCTACACAATCCTTGTCCTTAAATAGGAATGTCTGAATTGAAAGCAATATCCATCTGAATTTTCACTTTTCTAATGGCCTGAGATGCACTGATGACTAGTCAGCAGGTCTGTGGGCAACTGATGACGATATGGCAGCACTCTCCATTTGCCACGATCAACACACTCTGACCCCATGGTCAAAGAAGGCAAGTTTCTAAGACTCTCTCAAAGCTCGCTGTTTCCAGATTTTCACCCATTTAGAGTAATAACTCTGATGGTGTTTTTGGTCATTTTTTTTAAACAAGCTCACATATGTCATAGATTTGCTCTTTCATTTAATCAATCTTTGTGACTCACAGTTCTGCCTAACTTTATGCCATTGGTCAACTTGATATATGGGCCCTGTGCCACTTTTTAAAAAACATTTGTATCCTCAATATGGATCACAAGAGGATTCTGGTAGATGCAGCCAATTCAAGTTTTTATCCATTATCTCCATCCCTCTCCTCGCAATCTGCAAAACTCCTTGCAACACTGACAATTATCCAATGATTCTACGACCTTCAAATTTACCCAACAATCATTCATGAAGGACCTTATCAAATGCCTTCTGAAAAATCCGGTCAAAAATATCAATAGTTTTTGACCCTCTTCGGAAAAAAAAAATTAATTCCATGGGCTTGACCTGTTCTTCATCTGTTCTATTCTGGTTCCAACTGATTAAACAAACATTTTCATGTTCTGCAGTCAATCTTCATCTGTTGGCCAAAGATATAAGGCCAAACAATGCATAAATCTGTGATTTCCTGGTCTTACTTTTCTTAATCAGCAGAGTGGCCTGTGGAATTTTCCATGCTGAAGGAACAAGCCCTTCAGCTAAGTATTTTTAAACGGCAAAGATTCAGCCAAATAAGATCATAAATAGTTATTATAACTTCTGTCCAAGGCTTATAGAGATATGAACCTATAATGTTTCTATTTGTCTATTATAAATAATATAAAACAATAACCTGTGCACTGTTACTGTTTTGACTTAAAAGTTAAACCAATTAGAACTGAACTTTTTTATTTCAAAAAGTTTAAAAAATGTGGAATGTACTACTCCAGGGCGTGGAATGCACGATGAGCAAAGATCAATGGATTTCTGGACATTAAAGGAATAGGAAGGCACAGGAATAATGCAGGGAAAGGCCTACTATTTTCTGTGTGCTTAAGCAAAGCAAGAATTTCATTGTCCTATACAGGGACACATGACAATAAACTCACTTGAACTTGAACTTTGAACTAGTGTGAAAGATTGGCCGTGATCTTGTTGAATAGCAGAGAAAGTCCCAAATTACATACTCCTGGCATTTCAAATGGTTTTACGTTCTTATGACCAAGCATATCAGATATTTTCTCTTAAAAATGAGGGCAGATCCTACATTGTCATATTACAAGTTTCACCACATTCGAGAAATTCTTCACCAGATTTTAAATTGTAATTGCCAAAGGGTAATTGTTCAGCATGCTAAACCTCATTTCAATTGTTCAAAGATTAGTGGCGTCAGAGCTTCAAGATGTCAGCTTTCTCCCCACCCCAGTGTCTCTCAACAGCAGTAACGGACTGGGTCTAAAAGTATTGGTTGCCAGGAGACAAAGGGGGCCCACTTTGATATAGGGGACCCACATCATCAGGGGCCCACTTGCCATCGGGCAAGCCGACACCCTGGCCAGTCCGCCACTGCTCAACAGGTACTGTAATGTATGGAAAGTGAGTCCTAATCCAGACCCAGATCCAAGATGGAGTAGGGGGGAGGGAGGGGAGTGAAAGTGGGGTGCAGTCAGAGGGGGGGTGGTCTGATGGTCAAGAGCTTGATTAATGCTTGAAAGGTGGGAAGAAGTACCTGATCTATCTGGAGTTAGTAAAGGAGAGGCAGTTGGGAGACAAGAGAACAAGGACCATGCAAAGGTTGGGCTGTGCGATGTGAGAAAGGGCCCAAAAAGATTAGTAGCGTGATTAGCAGAGAAACTGCTTTGCTGCACTGGTTTGTCAGGTTCAATCCTGGCCTCAGATCCTGTCTGTGTGCATGTTCTCCTTGGGAATGTGGATTTCCTCCAGGTGCTCTTGTTTCCACCCATACATTAAAGGCTTATGGGTGTAGAGTAATCAGCCACTGTAAATTGCCCCTGGTGTGTCGGTGAGTGGTAGACTGTGAATGGTGGTGATGAGGATGTGGGGAGAATACAAGTGGGATTGATGTTGGATTAGAGTAAATGGGTAGTTGATGGTCAGCGTGGACTCAGTGGGCAAAGCAACCTGTTTACATGCAGAATCTCCAATACCAGATAAGAATATTTCATGCGGATCTTCCTAAGTCGAGACACCGTAGGCCACACAAATAATGGCTTCAACCAATATGAAACATACTGAAGTATTATTAATGCAACTACTGGAAATACAGAGGAACTGCAGATGCTGGTTTATATGAAAGATAGACACAAAAAGCTGGAGTAACTCAGTGGGTCAGGCAGCATCTCTGGAGAGAATGGATAGGTGACCCTTTCAGGTCTAGATCCTTCATCAGACAGATTGTAGAGGGTGGGGGGGACTGGAAGCAAGAAAAGACCAGGACAAATCGGGGCTGGCAACAGTTGACTTCTGACAGGGTGGTTCTCTAATAGGCCAACTGTTGGCTAGGGACGGTGTGATCCCAAGAGAGATACATTGTTGCAAACTGTGGAACTGATTAACCAACTTTTGGTTGAGAGGTGGGGGGTTTAATGAACTACCCAAGCAAAATATGAGGTGCTGTTTGCATGTGGCCTCGCTCTGGCAATGGAGAAGGCCTTTTTAGTGAATAAATGGGAGAAAAGAGGGAGGGCAAGAGGAGAGAATCGCCAGCATTTGTTTGAAGAATTACAATATCTGTGGCATTTTTGCTCAGCAATGGGAATGTGCTCATGTGATTTGATCTGAAAATGGTTGTCACTGCTTTTCACTCCAGAATTTCAGATGCAAACCACTGAAATAAACAGGACTGTGCAACGGGATATTTAACCAAAATTTGCATTGTACCTCGGGCTATTCAACCATTTGTTTAGTACAAGGCAACAAGATTTTTTTTAACCTTACACATTGACAAGGTATGGTGCCTCCGCAATGGCGGGTTCTCATGCTCTATCAACATTCAGTACCAAGTTAAATCCTGTTTCTAAGATTCATCTCCCTCCTATTCCATTAGGCCTCCTCCATTGGGTAGGTACTGCATCAAATGTCCAGTCTGGATCTGAACCATTTTGGCCAATCATCATCCCATTAAGATGGATTATTAGTTATCACAGTCTCCCTCTATTCTCCACCACCGATTGTATGCATCTTATATTTGATACAGAGCCACTCAGAGAGGAACAAGGAAATCATTGCTCCTGAGTCATACACATACATTGTTCTCCATGTAGGTCTGATGGCTGATAATAAGCCTCCATACTTAGGTATTTATCTGCCTTAACCAAGACTTCTGGTTCTCCCACATTACAATTGTAACAGTCTGCCTGTCATTGATGTTCTAAATTACACAGACAATTTCATAGCGTGGAGCCATCGTTTCATATTTTTGCTGCAATGCTTCCTGTTTATTGGGCTCTTAGATATTGGGTCTTATTATAGTGAGTTAACTTTCCAGTACAGTGCCACCACTTTGTGTCTTCTCTTAAAACATCTAACCACCTATTCCTCCCCCACCTGATTACATCTGTCAACCAAATCCTACTCACTGAGACGCACATGTTGCGTTCCAGCTCTTGCCCTTGACTACTTCTTTACACTGACTATCTCCCCTCTACTCTTTCAGTCCAGGTGAAGAATATCAGCCCAAAATGTCAACTGTCCATATCATTCAAGCAGATTGTTTGTTGTTGAACATTCTCACGTCTGATTTAGAGTTATATCTTAACAACTTTCCAAAGATATGACTAAACTTCAGCTTGGCATTTCAATGTAGAACTAAGGGAGTTTCAGGGAGTTTTAATGATTTGGCGTGGCACCATTGAGATAATGGTAAACTAGCATTCATTCTGCATTCAGGTGTATGTAAAAAACATCATATTGAAGGAAGGCGGAGTTCTGTTGTCCTGGCCAACATTTAGGCAATATTTAAAGAAAGATGATATGGTCAGTTATTTCATTGCCATTTGCGGAAATTTGCTGTATGTAGGTTCATGGTATGGTTCTTTTATTTGAACAGTGACTTCACTTCATGTACCTAAACGGTTCAGGGGTATTCTGAAGTCATAAAAACTGCAACATAAACAAAAGATTTGATCCCTTCCTTTAAATCTAATGCAAGATGTAAATGTATTCTGTTGCTTCTGTCACATGTTGCTGCTGTGCAATGGCAAATTCATGGCACTGTTATTGTAAATTTAAATTTAACAATTGAGAATTATCTCTTAAGGAAGGAACTAACATGGAAACTGTCTTCCCCTTAGTAGGATTCAGTAAGGAAAGAAACCAGGGTTACACAGAAAAGCTGGAGAAACTCAGCGGGTGCAGCAGCATCTATGGAGCGAAGGAAATAGGCAACGTTTCGGGCCGAAACCCTTCTTCAGACCAGCACTGATAATATCCATTTATACAATTCTAATTTTGGCATGTGAAATGTTAAGGGGATTAAAAAACATAGGTCAATATGAATGTGTTAAAATGTAAATGTGTGCGAACTATGTATTAAAGCAACCTCCCATTTACACTAAAACAAGACAAAATTAAAAAATGGTTTAAATCAACCAATGTTAATTTCAAAAAGCAAAGCTCATCTTCTATAGGAATTGGTACATTATAGTGCTTACACCATTTATGAATCATTTCCACTCAAAGGTGTTTTGGAATATAATTAATTAATTCTTGATCGCCTATCACTTTTCTTTGGACAACATGTGCTAAATTTACGTTTACATTTGGAGACACATACTGTAACTGCCAACCAGGTGAAAAGGTTAGCTTTATTGCTTAATTTCAAATACAATAGAGTAGCATTTACTGCTTGCATGCGTGACATGAATCAATTAATGGAATCAATCAACACAAAAACAGACTATTTGGCCCAACATCAAATACCAATCCATTTTTATCCAATTTACCAGCACTTGATCCACACCTTACTAAGTCTTGGTAATTCAACATGACTGACACAAAACATTTGTGAGTGCCATAAATTGTGATTGTCATTCCAAAGAGGAAGAAAGATTCCAAGGGGAGTAAGGGGTGACCGTGGCTGACAAGGGATGTCAGGGACTGTATAAAAATAAAAGTGAAGAAGTACAACGTAGCAAAGATGAGTGGGAAGCAAGAGGATTGGGTAATGTTTAAAAAGCAACAGGAGATAACTAAAAAGGCAACACGGGGAGAAAAGATGAGGTGCGGAGAGAAGCTAGCCAAGAATATAAAGGAGGATAGTAAAAGCTTTAGGTATGTGAAGAGGAAAAAATTAGTTAAAACCAAAGGTAGACCCTTGAAGACTTAAAAAGGTGAATTCATTATGGGGAACAAGGAAATGGCAGATGAGTTGAACAGGTACTTTGGATCTGGCTTCACTAAGGAGGTCACAAACAATCTTCCTGATGTACAAGTGGCCAGAGGTCTGGGGTGACAGAGGAACTGAAGAAAACCAACATTAGGCAGGAAATGGGGTTGGGTAAACTGATGGGACTGAAGGTTGATAAATCCCCAGGGCCTGATGGTCTGCATCCCAGGATACTTAATGGTCCCTTTCAGCATTGGTGAGGCCAAATCTGGAGTATGGTGTACAATTTTGGTCGCCAAATTATAGGAAGGATGTCAACAAAATAGAGAGAGTACAGAGGAGATTTACTAGAATGTTGCCTGGGTTTCAGCAACTAAGTTACAGAGAAAGGTTGAACAAGTTAGGGCTTTATTCTTTGGAGCGCAGAAGGTTAAGGGGGGACCTGATAGAGGTCTTTAAAATGATGAGAGGGATAGACAGAGTTGATGTGGACAAGCTTTTCCCTTTGAGAATAGGGAAGATTCAAACAAGAGGACATGACTTCAGAATTAAGGGACAGAAGTTTAGGGGTAATATGAGGGGGAACTTCTTTACGCAGAGAGTGGTGGCGGTGTGGAATGAGCTCCCAGTGGAAGTGGTGGAGGCAGGTTCATTGGTATCATTTAAAAATAAATTGGATAGGCATATGGATGAGAAGGGAATGGAGGGTTATGGTACGAGTGCAGGCAGGTGGGACTAAGGGGAAAAAAATTTGTTCGGCATGGACTTGTAGGGCCGAGATGGCCTGTTTCCGTGCTGTAATTGTTATATGGTTATATGGTTATATGGTTAAGGAAGTGGCTCTAAAAATAGTGGACGCTTTGATGATTATTTTCCAATAGATTCAGGATCAGTTCCTGTGGATTGGAGGGTAGCTAATGTTTTCTCACTTTTTAAGAAAGGCGGGAGAGAGGAAACAGGGAATTATAGACCAGTTTGCCTGACATCGGTGTTGGGGAAGATGGTGGAATCAATTATCAAAGATGAAATAGCAGCACATTTGGATAGCAGTAAGAGGATCGGTCCGAGTCAGCATAGATTTATGAAGGGAAAATCATGCTTGACTAATCTTCTGGACTTTTTTGAGGATGCAACTAAGAAAATGAACAAGGGAGAGCCAGTGGATGTAGTGTACCTGGACTTCCAGAAAGCATTTGATAAGGTCCCACATAGGAGATTTGTGGGCAAAATTAGGGCACATGGCACGGGGGGGGGGGGGGGGGGGGGGGGGTAGAGTGCTGACATGTATAGAAAATTGGTTAGCAGACAGGAAACAAAGTAGGGATTAACGGGTCCCTTTCAGAATGGCAGGCAGTAACTAGTGGGGTACCGCAAGGCTCGGTGCTGGGACTGCAGCTATTTACAATATACAACAATGATTTAGATGAAGGGATTCAAAGTAACATTAGCAAATTTGCAGATGACACAAAGCTGGGTGGCAGTGCGAACTGTGAGGAGGATGCTATGAGAATGCAGGGTGACTTGGACAGGCAGATGCATGGCAGATGCAGTTTAATGTGGATAAATGTGAGGTTATCCACTTTGGTAGCAAAAACAGTAAGGCAGATTATTATGTAAATGGTGTCAAGTTGGGAAAAGGTGAAGTACAATGGGATCTGGGGGTCCTTGTTCAACAGTCAATGAAAGTAAGCATGCAGGTACATCAGGAAGTGATGAAAGTGAATGGCATGTTGGCCTTCACAACAAGAGGAGTTGAGTATAGGAGCAAAGGGGTCCTTCTGCAATTGGATAGGGCCATATTGAGACCACACCTGGAGTATTGTGTGCAGGTTTGGTCCCCTAATTTGAGGAAGGACATTATTGCTATTGAGGGAGTGCAGCGTAGGTTTAACAATTTAATTCCCGGGATGGTGGGTCTGTCATATGCTGAGAGAATGGTGTGCCTGGGCTTGTATACTCTGGGGTTTAGAAGGATGAGAGGGCATCTTATTGAAACATATAAGATTATTAAGGGTTTGGACACGCAAGAGGCAGGAAACTTGTTCCCGATGTTGGGGGAGTCCAGAACCAGGGGCCACAGTTTAAGAATAAGGGGTAAGCCATTTAGAACGGAGATGAGGAAACACTTTTTCACTCAGAGAGTTGTGAGTCTGTGGAATTCTCTCCCTCAGAGGGTGATGGAGGCCAATCTCTGGATACTTTCAAGATGGAGCTAGATAGGGCTCTTAAAGATATCAGTCAGGGGATATGGGGAGAAGGCAGGAATGGGGTACTGATTGGGAATGATCAACCATGATCACATTGAATGGCAGTGTGGGCTCAAAGGGCCAAACGGCCTACTTCTGCACCTATTGTCTATTGACAGTTTAAAGAATTTGCCAGCCATCTCACATTAAACTGACATTGTCAGAGTTAATGCAAAACAAAAAATTTAACTCTGGTTAATTCATGAGAAACAAAGTAGATTCTTCAATAACAGGTCATCTATTCAACCACGTTCCCTGCCAGATGGCAGCGCCTTGGTGCAGACACTAGGGTGCTGCCTCGCTGCTCCAGCAACCCGAGTTCAATTCTGACCTGTGTTGCATGTGTGGAATTTGCCGATTATCCCCTTGACTGTGTCGGGTTTATTTTGGGTGCTCCAGTTTCATAGAAACATAGAAAATAGGTGCAGGAGGAGAACATTCAGCCCTTCGAGCCAGCACCGCCATTCATTGTGATCATGGGTGATCGGCCCCAATCAATAACCCGTGCCTGCCTTCTCCCCATATCCCTTTCAGTGACTGGTGTACAAGGATGCCTAGATCTTGCTGCACCTCCTCCTTAACTAATCCAACCCCATTGAGATAATAATCTGCCCCCTTGTTTTTGCCGCCAAAGTGGATAATCTCACATTTATCTATATTATACTGCATCTGCCACGCATCCGCCCACTCACTCAATCTGTCCAGGTCACCCTGCAACCTCCTAACATCCTCTTCACAGTTCACACTGCCACCCAGCTTTGTGTCATCTGCAAACTTGCTAGTGTTGCTCCTAATTCCCTCTTCCAAATCATTAATATACATGGTAAACAATTGCAGCCCCAACACCGAGCCTTGCGGCACTCCACTCGCCACTGCCTGCCATTCTGAAAACGACCCGTTCACTCCTACTCTTTGCTTCCTGTCCGCCAACCAATTTTCTATCCATGTCAACACCCTACCCCCAATACCATGTGCTCTAATTTTAGTCACCAGTCTCCCGTGCGGGACCTTATTAAAGGCTTTCTGAAAGTCTAGATACACCACATCTACTGGCTCCCCTTCATCCATTTTACTTGTCACATTCTCAAAAAATTCCAGAAGATTAGTCAAGCATGATTTCCCTTTCATAAATCCATGTTGGCTTGAACTAATCCTTTTACTGCTACCCAAATGCCCCATTATTACCACTTTAATAATTGACTCCAGCATCTTTCCTCCCACATCTCAATCATGTTCAAACTTCATTAGATCTAGTAACAGAATTGGGCCATTCAGGCCATCAAGTCTACTGCCCCATTCAATCATGGCTGGTCTATCTTTCCCTTTTAACCCCATTCTTGTGCTTTCACCCGTTAACTCCTGACACCCGTACTAATCAAGAATTTGTCAATCTCCGCTTTAAAAATATCCATTGACTTGGCCTCCACATCCTCCTTCTGTGGCAATGCATTCCACAGATTCACCACCCTCTGACGAAAGAAATTCCTCCTCATCCTCTAATTTGTATAAATACTTGCTCTTTCATCAGCAGTTGCTGGAGGGGGGGGGGGGGGGGGGGGGGTGATAGGCCTATTTCATAGGTATGATTATGGCTTGGTGGCAAAGTTAGGAATGCCTCCATTATAAGATCAACCTCATCAATTTCAATTTCACTTGGAGAAACTACTGTACCAAAAGAATTCAGCTAAATGGTCTCATAGTGCCAGAGGCCTGGGTTCGATCCTGACAATGGGTGCTGTCTGTGCGGACTTTGTATGCTCTCCCTATGACCGCATGGGTTTTCTCCGGGTTCTCCAATTTCCCCCCACACTGCAAAGACATACAAAAATTGTAAATTGTCCGTAGTGTGTATGATTGTGCTAGCGTACAAGGTGATCGTTGGTCGGCGTGAACTTGGTGGGTCCAATGGGCCTGTTTCCACAATGTATCTCAAAAGTCTGAAGTCTAAAAGTCAAAGTAAAGACATCACCACATTATGGCAGTAAATGAAAATGCTCAGCAAAACCAAGCATCACTACAGTATATTGATGAAACTACAGGGGTTAGCTATCCATTCTTCTCTTGCAAGTAACATATATTTATTAAAGATTTGCATTAAGCCAATCTGCTTCTAAAGTGTTTTGGAATGTCCTAACATAAAATTACATTGTTCTCATGTGCCTATATCTTTCTCCTAATTAACGTTTATTTCTATCATTCATTTCAAGCCACCAGGATGCATAAGTCTACCCCTCCCACCCAGTCTTCTCAAAAGTCAAAGTTTTATTCGTCATATACACCCGAAGGTGCAGTGAAATGAATTTGCCAGCAGCGATACACCAAACAAGAACACACAATCTGTGTATGTGTGCGCGTGCGTGCGTGTAATCGTACTGCTCGAAAAAACGATGCTCTAATGGTAAAATGTTTACATATTCCTGCAGTTTTATCCCATGGTCAAAAATCGCCTTATCTGAAAAATTCATGAATTATTTCTTGAGTTATTAATCAAAATGTTCAAATATCTGAAGAAACTTGGAAAGAAATAACTGCTAATTCCCTGTGCTTACAGCTGTGATGTCACAATGGGATTGTAGCCCTGCTCGCAATCCAAGTTGCTCTCTCTTCTCACCAGGCTCTCTCTCTCCCCCCGGCTCGTCCCCACCCCCCAGGCTCTCTTCAACCCCCCCCCCCCCCCCCCCCCCCCCCCCCCCCCCCCCCCCCCCCCCCCCCCCCCCCCCCCCCCCCCCCCGCGTGAGGGGATGGGACCCAACGGGCCCCCTTGGTCTAGTACACAATAAAATTTAACACAGACATCCACCACAGCATTCTTCACTGTGGTGAAAGGCAACAAAGTTCAGCCAGTTATGTTGCAACTTTACAAGTCAACATAACTTGAAGAATTATGTGCAGTTCTGGGCACCCAGCTATAGGAAGAATGGCATGAAGCTGAAATGGGTGCAGAAACTATATACAAAGATGTTACCAGGACAGGAGGGCTTGAGTTATAAGGGCAGGCTGGATTGACTGGGTTTTTTCTACGTCTAGAATAACTCAAAGAGTTAATAAAATGAGGAGGGTTTTGGATAAGATGAATGGTCACATGCGTTTTCCCACAATAGTGCAGTCTAAAATTAGAGGGCATAGATTTAAAGTGAGAAGGAAAATATTTAAAAGAAAACTGAGAGGCAACTTTCTCACACAGAGGGTATATGGACCAATCTACTAGAAGAATACAATACAATGTTTAAAATACATTTGGACATGGATATAAAGGTTATGGCGGATGTGGGCCAAATGCAGTCAAATAGGAGCAGCTCAAATAGTCATCTTGGTCAGCATAGACAATTTGGGCCAAAGGACCTGTTTTCATGCTGTGTAACTATCTCTAAATAAGGTCAATATTTGCATATACATACAAATACTGATGCTTATTTTGTAAAGTTAAAATATCCTTTAAATAATGGTGGTTTTGATATGGCATGCAATAAGAGAAGAAAAATGGCTAATAAATAATAAAGAAATCACTCATTTGATTTCATTTCCAGCTTTCAAAATCTTGCAATGAATCCCGCACCTCAGTCCAATCACCTGTCATTTTGTACACTCACTAAACCCTTTTTTCTTCTGAGCTAGGTCAGCACAGTGGCGCAGCGGTAGAGTTGCTACCGCATAGCGCTAGTAACCTGGGTCCGATCTTGACTACGGGTGCTACATGTACGGAGTTTGTACGTTCTCCCCATGACGTGTGGGTTTTCTCCGGGTGCTCCGGTCGCCTCCCACACTCCAAAGACATACAGGTTTGTAAGTTAATTGCCTTGGGTAAATCCTGAAGGCAATTAAGGCATGCCCGATCTTGTTGCATTCACAGTTTACTGATAATATACACATGAAGCCAGCAATTTGACTCACAAATGAAGCCACAAATTGACCCTCGCTGTCTCTTATGCATGCAAAGTGTTCGGAGCATGGACTGTGCCCAGACTGGGATTCAACAGTTCAACATCTTGTCCACAATATTCAATCTCACTAAACCTGGCAGCATCCAAACTTTAAAAATTACTTTGGATCAACAGAAAATACCTTGTAAAATAATATGACAGTAAATACGATATGACACAACAACATTAAAAATGCTCAGCAAATCAACTGATTCACCTATATCAAGGTAATCTTCCTAAATAATTTATTACCATCAGGCCTGAACCTGCAGTATCACATGAACATTCAAGCCTATGTACCTACCTCTGTTCTCTGGATACAGGAAACAATGATCTCATACCGAGCAACAAAACATGCCTGTATTTTAATGTTGGAGTCCAGCCATGATCCCAGCTAATAATGTCAAGATAAAAATATTTGTGATCTTTTAAAAAATATCAGAAGTGTGGCCTGAAGGTACTATCGCAACGTTTAAGAAACATTTGGACAGGTACATGGATAAGATAGGTTTAGAGGGATATGGGTCAAACGCTGGCAGGTGGGACAAATGTAGATAGGACATGTTGGTCGGTGTGGGCAAGTTGTGTTGAAGGGCCTGTTTCCACATTGTGTGACTATGTGTATCACTGCCAGTTCACACCATTACATGCACAGATAACTACAGCTGCGATCACAACTAGCAAGTGTTTTCTTCAACTAAGCTTTAAAGTCCTGTGTAAAGTTAAATATAAAAGCTGCTGTTGAGATACACAATAACATATGGAACTAGATGCATGCTTGCAACATCTCATTGAGGAATGCAGTTTGGAATAGGTCCATCATTGTATCTTAATATAGTCCCTATTCTTAACGTTTCCACAGCATTTTCTATTTCCCAACTTGTGTTTTTACGGTTATTAACAGATTAATCGAACATCCATAGAAATCATGGAGTCAAATGACATGCAACCAGGTCCTTTGTGATTATGAACCAATCATTAGCACCAGTCCTACAAAGATTTCCCCACACTACCATCAATTCCCCTCCAGATTCTAACACTCACCTGTACAGAAGGAGTAACTTACAGTGCACTATTAACTTGCTCACCTGATGTGGGTGGAAACCAGAGCACTGGGAGGAATTTCACATGCTCACAGAGAGAATGTGCAAACTGCACACAAACAGCAGCAGAGGCCAGGATTGAACCCAGATCTCTGACACTGTGAGGCAATAGCTCTACTGTCTGCAACAGTGTGCTGCCCATTTGTACCAAGGGTAAAAGCAATCATTTCAGGACTGCCAGATTCAGATGAGATATGTGCACATTGACTGAAGGCTATTTCCCCTTCCTGGCTAGAGAACAGAATCCAGTCTTTATCTGGGATAGGTTAAACTGGCTGGAACAATAGCTTGCATCTATTAACAAAAGCTGAACATTCTGAAAACATTCTATAGATTGAAAAACTATTGTCCATTGAAGGAAAAAGTGTTAAAGGTTGAATGTCAATTTTAATCAGCCGTTGTGTAAGTAGCATGTATTAATATGTGAGAGCCAGCTTCATGAAAAAGTTCACATGTCAATTACAAGCAGTAATCAGACACCATTGTTTGCAAGGACTCCAATTCTCAGAATGAGAGATATTTTGGAAATTGTATCTCTTCTATCAAGATTCTTTATAAGCAATGTAATATACATACATACTGTACTTTAAAAATGCACATACCAGCCAATAGGCATGGCATAGGATCAGCGGGTGAGACAGCATCTATGGAGCAAAAGAAATAGGCAACGTTCTGGGTTGAAACCCTTCGTCAGAAGGGTTCTTCTGAACCCTTCCAAAAGAATTCTTCCAAAAGTCTGAAGAAGGGTTTCGACCCGAAACATTGTCTATTTCCTTTGCTTCATAGATGCTGCCTCACCCGCTGAGTTTCTCCAGCATTTTTGTCTACCTTCTATTTTCCAGCATCTGCAGTTCCTTCTTTAACATTAAGCATGGCACATCCTGGTTTTGCCCATTGTAAATCACATAGAGGAAACACTAAATAAATGTTACTGTTAATTGGACATAAATTGAAACTCCCCGGAATGATATCAAAGGAGGGGATTGTGGCAACCATGTCATTTAATTTAATGCACAGTTAGACATATTTGTGCTGTAGATCGATATTTAGGGTATTTATAGTTATAGAGTAATATGATATGGAAACAGGCCCATTGGTCCAACTGGCCTATGCCAACCAAAATGGCATTCTAAGCTAGCCCCACTTGCCTGCATTTGACCCATACCCTTCTTAACCTTTCCTATCCATGTACCTATCCAAATATTTCTATATCCAAAGAGCCATCCATCAATACCGTGATAAAATTAATATATTTTGAGTGCTTGGGGTTTAGTGCTACAAATCTTTTAGACATTTGTAAATGATTTTGTCTAAGAAAGACGATTCAATATTCAGACGCATTCTTGTCAATTATGTAACATAATTTACTTCAACATTCATGGGTGTGGGCAAGTGTCTCTACGGAATGGCATATATACAGTGGGAGAACTGAAACAATCCAAATGCCTGGCTTTGGACTTTAAGAGTATAAATCCTCAATGTACTTGCATTCATCATCGTTGAAAACATTAGCGACACAGTGGTGCTGGTATCCAATGGGAACGGTGATTGACCACCACTGGAAGTATTGGATTCTGGTGTGTGTGCTTTATCATCATTCCTTACAATGCTATGTACGACAGTGATCATATAAAATTATAAGAGGACTGGACAAGCTAGATGCAGGAAAAATGTTCCCAATGTTGGGCGAGCCCAGAACCAGGGGCCACAGTTCCAGAACCAGGGGCCATAGAATAAAGGGGAGGTTATTTAAGACTGAGATGAGAAAAAACGTTTTCACCCAGAGAGTTGTGAATTTATGGAATTCCCTGCCACAGAGGGCAGTGGAGACCAAATCACTGGATGGATTTAAGAGAGAGTTAGATAGAGCTCTAGGGGCTAGTGGAGTCGAGGGATATGGGGAGAAGGCAGGCACGGGTTAATGATAGGGGACGATCAGCCATGATTACAATGAATGGCGGTGCTGGCTCAAAGGACCTAATGGCCTCCTCCTGCACTTATTTTCTATGTTTCTATGATCGCAACTTCTACTGAAGTGTGGATGGCTGCTGGCTCGCTAGAAGCTCACAGTCCCCTCCTCATCTGACAAACCAGGTGGGGGAGACGGTTTAGTCGCCGACTCTCCGACCATGGAGCAGTTAGCAGGGGATTACATGGTAAACTCCCCCCGACCTGACCTGATGATGTGCTTGAGTTCCATGCAATTCTTCCAAAATGTTCTTCCAAGTGTTTTTTATAGGATGCCTGCCTCTCAAATGCCTGTACAAAGAGGCCACACGAGTAGCATTGGTTCTTATGTAAATAGAATGCATTGGCTTGATGGCACTTAGAATAGAATTGTTATGAATAGAGTTTATTTTTGAAAAATATTACCTGCCTGTTGTGTTAAAAGGACCTTTTATATTGACAGCTCTGGCTTCCATATGGCTCATTCAAGGAATTAGAGAAAGTAATGGAGAGCATGTGGAAGAGAATAAGACAAGATAGCACACTTCACAGCTGGTAGTGCTGCTGCCTCACAGCGTCAGAGACCCAGCTGCAGCCCTGACCTTGGGTGCTGCCTGTGTGGAGATTGGATGTTTTCCGTGACCCTGTGGGTTTCATCCCAGTGCTCTTGTTTCCTCTCACCTCAAAAATATGCAGGTTTGTAAATGTATTGGTCTCTGTAAATAGCCCCTACTGTGGAGGGAGTGTATGAGAAAGTAGGATAACATAGAAACAGGGTGAATGCATGACCGATGATGGGCAAAGACTCGGTGGGCCGAAGGGCCTGTCTACATGCTGTATCTGTAGAACTAAATGTAGCTTATCCAACCTTTTTAAAGGATTTGCCAATTCCTTATATCCTGAAATGCTGAACACCTTTTCCTTTAGCATCTCCAATTTTTGAAATCTATTGAGCAGTGCAAAGCAGGAAATTATTAAGATTGAGATAAGCAGGATGAACCAGGTTATCAGTTTTCAGTCAACTGGCAGTACAGCTGAATGTTTCAAATCTAGCTAAAAAATAGCAACCAGTTCTTTCTTTCCATATTCCCATTGGTTCAAATATATATCTATAGATTCCTCTCAGAAAGTCTGCAATGCAAATTCTGGTTGAAAATGGGTTTGGGCTCGGGTCCTTTTAGAAGCATATTAAAACCAATGCAGATTAAGCACATACATGCATAAGCACACATCCTTGCTGATTATATTCTCTCACTGACCAATCTGACACAAAGAATAACCACGAGCAAAATAATGAGTAGCTAGCTCCTTTAAAAAGGTTGGCTAAGCTACCTTTAATTTTAGAGATACAGCCTGCAGACAGGCCCTTCGGCCCACTACCAATGCCCAGGAAAGTATACTCATGTCCAAGATATCTCTTAAAAAAAATCAGAGTTTTAGACTTACGGTGATCCATTGTCTTGATAAACAACCAGCGAACGTCTTACAATACTGTGAGGTCCAAACAAGGGCATGTTCATGTCCATATATATTTCAGTTTGGTTTAAACCATTTAGTGTCCCAAATTTCCCACTGATATCACCAACTTCATACTGATCAACTGTACCATTGCCTGGTTCGGGTGACAAAGATCCATTCACATTGAAAGGGTTGTAGCGGCCTTCAACGCTAGTAACAGAACAAGAATCTGCATTGGGAGAGTCAGTTTTGATGGGAAGTGTGTGGATGCCATAAGTTTCAGTCTTGTTATTCAGATCTGTTAACATAACGTCCACAACAGTGAGGTCTAAATCTGAAGATTGTTTGAAAGCAATCTTTCCATTAACTTTTCCAATGCCTTTCCACAAATTAGTTTCCACAGAAGCTAGGCGAAGTATGGTTACATTAGCACAAGCTAAAGGTTGGATTAAGAGATTTTTCCCAAGAATGACCAATGATCGAGGAACAATGTTCAATGGCCCAGCAAGGGATGAAGTGGTGTCAGTAAAGAAATTCTTACTGACAACTGCTTTGACATTGTTGGTCAGCATTATTGCTTTATGTTTTTTAGCATAGTCTCCAACTTCACATCGGAAAGGGCTGTCTGGACTACACTCAATATTATAGTTGCTTCCAACATCTACTTTGAAAGGATTGAAATGTCCCTTGGTGCTTAAGCAAGCGTTTGTATCGGAATCCAACTCAGAGCTTATGGGGTATTCATGAATGTACCAGAGGTGATCATATGTTGGCGTAGAGGATGAGTTTGTATAGGAAAGGTCCATAAAAATGGACAAGTCTGAATAGGGGTTGCTCTTCAGTTGTCGAAAAACGATTCTTCCAGACACTGGGCCCTTAAATATGGCCTCAGCACTAAGGACTTCACCAGGATATCCGATTGTACTACACACCCACCTAGTAGAGTTGGGGTAATGGACAACTACCGAACGGCCAATAATGCTATTTTTCCCAAACAATGGAAGATTCCAGTCCTTAAAATGCTCTTCAAACGTGTCCAGTCCTTTCATAAAGCCATGCCTTCCACTCAAGTCCCCTATTTCATATTGATCCTGAGTTTCGTTCATACTCTGGGGATAAGAACCGGATGGCTTCTTCCCAAAAGGATCCAAGTGCCCTCCTAGATTATCGTTACCACACAGGTTATCCAATGTGGTGCGTCGCTGAGGCAATGGGAAATTGTGTACGTGGTAAGCACTGGCCATGGACCTCAGGTTCATCAGCGAGACATAGTAGTTGGTGACATCAAAGGGAGAAACTTGGCGAAATTTGAAAGTTCCTTTCACACCTTTCATATCCATGTAAGCCCACACCTGCTTGGCTTCCATCCTCTGAACTTCAGCGCAAGACCACGCCGCCCCGTCGTACATGTACAATAAGGGTTTGGGACTGCCGCCGGGTAAAGTGACTCCGTCAATGCGGCTTTTAACATGGTTCAGAGGAGTGCCAACTTTGAAAATGCCGAGTAAGAACCTATTGCTTTGCCCACTGTTCTGTGCCGCTGCGGTACAGCTGGTAGCCCCATCTTGCAGGTAGAGAGTCACGTTCATCTGCCCAAGGCTATCATTGATCACCATCAGGTTAGCCAGTACCCTCGCCGTGCTCTCCCCGTCGTTTTGACGGATGTACACATCCCCGGCTACCGAAGAAAAAAACTTCCCCTGCCAGGTATTGGTAGACACGTCTTTCTTTAGAGTAGCGCACGCTTTGCTTCCATTCCGACAGCCCGCGATGACGAGGGACAGATCGGAGAGGTCGGACTTCATCTGAAATAACTTGTTGTCCGCCAGAGTCTCGGTCGTACTGTTTGCTATGAACCCGTAGATTTTCTCACCTACGTTCGCTTCGCTGCAGGGATCCTTGGAATTGCCGTACATGACCGGGAATTCGTGTATTGAAATATCAACTTGGGCGCAATCAGTCGACAGATTTATGGTTATCTTCTGGGAAGTTTTGTTAAACTCTACTGTCCCCAGAACCTTTCCCATGTTTATTTCAGCTGTGTAGCGTTCGGACGACACCGATGCTGTTGACAAAATACAGAACGTGTTAATTTCAAAAACGTCAAAGTGTATTTATCTAAAATCTATTTCACGCTGTCAAAAGTCTGCAAACAATAAACTCGTCACATTGCCCTGCTGAAAGGTGCTGATTAACACAAACCGAGTCAACTTGAGGTAATGTACAAATTTCGGACGCCTTACCGATCATTGCAACAAGTACAACACTCCACATTGTAGCCATTACGATGGTGCTCCTCTGAGCTGTACAACGCGTCTGCTCTCGGTAACCAAACGCCACACTTTCGGCTTTCAAACAGTTAGTTTTATAACTCAGCTCATTGGAATAGCCGCCAGGCGATTGGGTAGCTGGCGTGTGGCTCAGCCCATTTGGTGACCGAGGTTGACTGAATTAGATTTCTTTTTAAAGGTGAAGGATTTGACAGTTGTTATTACTGTTTCACTAATTGAGTTCGTCCGGTGTGTTTTCAATCGGTAAATACTTCTCCATATAAATTAGTTGAATCCGGTGTATTAGAAACTGCCAGTGAGCCCGCTGTTTCTGATCCGTTAGTTTTCTTTCCTCGGTTACGATGATTCCAGTTGCGCGGCGAGTCTGCACTGGATGTAACTTACAGTGCTAACACTTTCCATGAATCATGTAACCAGACAGAAAAAAAACAGACGGGAGACGTGCACGCAAGGACGCCAGTGTGGATTCTGTGTTACAGCGAACCACGTTCAAGGTGAAACGTCGTAGCAAATTACCGGCTTTTCACCAGGCTAACGCAACGGAAAACAAAACAAGTGGCGCATTCAAACTCCATCTGAGCACTGAAGCACATAATCCAACCAACTCGAAGGGAAGTGTTTCGTCTTTTTAATTTAAAAAACGTTTATTTATATATTTGCAATCTGTACATCATTTCTAGCAAGATATTTACAAAATTCAAATTAAAACATGACTAACCTGGTCCAGAATGTATTCCCGCCATTTTATGTAAAACGTTTATTCATGTATTATACATTTAGATCGTGTTCGGTTCAGTATATGCAAAATGAACATCAAATGTACTAACAATGTACTAATGTACTAATCAAATGGCCATCCTTGTCCAAGTTGCCTTTCATCCCCTGTGACATGTATCAATTCCTGAAGTCTTCAGGAAAGCAACAGATACACTATTCTGAACAAGATACACAAATCTGAAGAAGGGTCCCGACCCAAAACATCACCCATCCATGTTTTCCAGGGTCACTGCCTGACCCTTGAGTTATGCCAACATTTTGTCTTTCAATAGATTTACTGCTCTCTATTTGGGCATGGAGAAATATTTGGGCATGGAGGTATCCTGGGAAGAGGGTCAGGCAGACAACGTGAGCAGAAACAGACAGGTATAAGGATAGGACAAGTTTGGAGGGATATGGACTAAACACAGGCAGGTGGGACTAGTGTAGCTGGGACATGTTGGCCAGTGTGAGCAAGTTGGGCCGAAGGGCCAGTTTCCACACTGTATGACTCTAACCATAGACAACTCGTTGCCTGGACCTGTGAATAGCTATCCTGACCATGTCCTGGAGCACAAAGCCAACAGCTCCCCGACTGTTCCCCTAAAGAGGTGACACAGGTAGACAGGGTGGTGAAGAAGATGTTTGGCCCAGAGTCAAGACACCAGTATGGGTGTTGGAACATTATGTTGCAATTCTACAAGAATTGGCGAGACTGCATTTTTTTTCTCACAAAAGTAAATTTGTTTACAGGTACAAAATGACTGAAAATACTACTTTAAGGAGACATCCATCTAAAATAAAGATTATGCGAGTATCAAACAGTGGGAATAGCAGGATGGTCAAAGGGCTGAGGACGCGAACGGCCTGTCGTCCGGTCCTCAGGTGTTAGGGATGGTCCAAAGAACTCCCAGACCCGTGATGTCAACAGTTCACCCCATCTTGAGATTTGATCTATTGTAACAACATTTATAGTGGTGTTCCGTTGCGGGTGGAAGGGTCTTTATTCCACTGGATTGCCCGTTGGGCCAGTCTGGTGGGGGCAATTCCCAAGTACGTTGAAGGCCGTGAACTGTAGGACTGTTTCACCCGCCGCCGTGAAAAGCACTGGGAGGATCCTCGGATTAATAATATATCTGCTCAATGGAGTGTAAAGGCGCCTCTGATGATGTGCCCTCCCTAAAAAGTCCATGATCAGCTCCTTCGTTTTTTTGATGTTCAGAGGAGGCTGTTATCCTGGCACCAGAGTGCTAGATCAGCCATAATTATAGCCACACAGTCATGTGTGTACAGGGAGTACAATAGGGGGCTGATTGGGGCGATTGAGGGACTCCGATGTATATGACTACCTGGGGCCTGGCGGTGAGAAAGTCCATAATTAATTCATTAATTCATACTTTCATCGAAGAAGCACTCATACCCCATGGTGCCAACGGTCCCAGAAAGCCTGTGGATACCGCTTGCTCCCTCTCCAGTCTACTCCTGCTCCTAAATTTGACACTCACATGTGAAGTTTGATGAGATCACTTTTCTCATGATATGTGCTGCAAGGAAGAATAGGATAGCACCGTTTGTATGTGGAAGGAAACCAGAGATCCCAGAAAAAAAACGCGGGAGAACGTGCAAACTTCACACAGACAGTACTGAAGCTCAGGATTGAGCCTGGTTCACTGGAGTGTCTGGCAGCATCTCTACTTGCTGCATCACTGTGCCACCTGAATGGGCAAAATCACTGTAGTGTACACGGGATGTTAAATTTTGTGAACAGTGTTTTTCCAGAGAATGTATTCCAGAACTAAAAAAATATAATAAAAAATATAATAATTATAGCAGGGGTGCGGGGGGGGGGGGCGGGCGATACGAAACTTAGACTAAATGTAAATAATCAAGTAATAAAAAAAAATTAGATAATTCGCCCTTTCGGAAAGAAATCCTTAAAATAACCCGTGTAAGGACGATGTTTGTCGTTACGGTGTGCGATGAAGTCCGTGACTGCTCCGGCGATCGCACTGACGTCACTGTTGCTCTACCAGTCACTTCCCGAACCTCTGGACTGGCCGGACCACCTTTACTCCCTCGTCTCTACCACTTCCCGAAATATCCTCTGTTTATAGGAAAATAGCCTACAGCTACAGATAGATGAGAAAGATTGGTGACCACCCCATAAACACAAGAGATAATTCTCTGGGACTATGCCATTGATAGTTAATATTCATTAATGAATAACCATGATGTTAGTGGTAGTTTGGGATAAAGGAAGTCGATAACACAATGAGAAGTGTGCTGCACTGACAATAGACAATAGACAATAAGCGCAGGAGTAGGCCATTTGCCCTTTTGAGCCAGCACCGCCATTCAATATGACCATGGCTGATCATCCCCAATCAGCACTCTGTCCCCATATCCCCTGACTCAGCTATCTTTAAGAGCCCTATCTAGCTCTCTCTTGAAAGTACTTAGGGAACCGGCCTCCACCGCCCTCTGAGGCAGAGAATTCCACAGACTCACTGCAAACAAAGGAACAAGTAAGAATAGAAATGCAATTGTTGTTGGGGATTTGGTAGCATTGAGGATGAATAGTTGTTTCTACAACTGCAATTGTGAGTCCCATTTGATCCATCGGTCTTTTAGTAAATGGTATGGGATATTCTGCAAAGAGCAATGAAATAGCTAGCTGGTTAAACCATTGCAATGGGATGGGAAAGGCTTGTTTCAGTAGTTTGCAAAAGGATTGCATATCTGTATATCTTTGGAATCTTCTGAATGCCAGAGAGTAGAGAAGCAAAACAAGCAAATTCATGATAGGAGAAGAGGTGCAGAAGAGAAAACTACAGATTTCATGGAGAATTGGAACTAGAATAGAATAGAATAGAATAGAATATGTTTATTGTCATTGCACAAAACTGAGCAACGAAATTCCATTTGCTTCTCCTCCGTTAAAAGAAATACAACACGACACCAATGCACATATGTACAGTTAATAGTAGAATATAAATACATTTTTAAAAGAGATTAAAAGAATTTAGCGGTATTCCTCGAAGTTACTTCTTGCTTCCCAGTGTTCACTATTGGAGTTAAGCTCTTTTATCGCACAATGGTAGAAACTATTTTTTAGTCTACCAGTGCGAGCCTGCAGAGACCTGAATCGCCTCCCGGAGGGTAGCAGAGTAAAAAGGTGGTTGGCAGGGTGGGATGTGTCCTTCTTGATATTTATGGCCCTGCGCAAGCATCGGGCCTTGTATATGTCATCCAAGGAGGGCAGGTTAGCGTTTGTAATGCGCTGCGCAGTTTTTATAATTCCCTGCAGCGCCCTCCTCTCAGCCACAGTACAGCTGGCAAACCACACCAGGATTCCATAGGTGAGGATACTTTCCACGGCGCATCGATAGAAGGACAGCAGCAGCGGCTGTGAGACGTTAGCTCTCCGTAGAGACCTTAGGAAATACAGCCGCTGATGAGACCTCTTCACGAGAGTGACGGTGTTCATTTGCCATTTGAGGTCCTGGGAGATGTTTATTCCCAGGAACTTAAAGTCGTTGGCTCTCTCCACCATGTCTCCTTTGATGAATAAGGGAGCAGGTTCCTCTCTCCTCTTCCTCCTGAAGTCAATGACAAGTTCTTTTGTCTTTGATGGGTTTAGTACCAGGTTGTTTTTGGTATACCAGACGGTCAGTTTTTGGACTTCATCCCTGTAGGCAGACTCGTCATCGTTGTTGTTCATCAGTCCCACCACAGTCGTGTCGTCCGCAAACTTGATGATCCTGTTTGTACTGTGTGTTGGTATACAGTCATAAGTGTATATTGTATACAAGATTGGACTCAGCACACATCCTTGTGGTGCTCCTGTGCTGAGCGTCAGGACTGGGGAGTAATTGGACCCCATCCTGACAGTCTGTGGGCGATCTGTTAAAAAGTCCTTAATCCATCCACATATGTTTGCATTAACACCTAAATCAGACAGTTTGTCCACCATTCTGCTGGGGATGATAGTATTAAATGCAGAACTAAAATCTACAAATAACATCGGCACATACGAGCCAGGACGCTCCAGATGTGCCAGTGCAGAATGTAGAGCTGTGTTGATGGCATCTTCCGTTGACCTATTAGCTCTATACGCAAACTGAAGCTGATCCAGGGTTGGTGGGAGTGAGGACTTAATATGGGCCAGGACCAGCCGTTCAAAACATTTCATCACGGTCGAAGTGAGAGCAACAGGTCTATAGTCATTCAAGCTCGTAATGAATGTTTTTTTGGGTACAGGCACGATGGTAGCAGTCTTAAAGCATTTAGGGACAGTGCACGTTAACAGAGAGAGGTTAAAGATTTTGCTAAAAACCTCCGCTAACTGGTCTGCACAGTCCCGCAATACTCTCCCTGGGATGCCATCTGGTCCAGCAGCCTTCCTGGGGTTGACCCTGCGGAGTGTTCTTCTGACGTCCTCCGTACTCACAGCGAGTGGCGGGTTGTCGGTGCTGGGTGCGGCTGCAGGTGCAGGCTCTGCCTCATTCAGCTCAAACCGGGCGAAAAAATGGTTGAGCTCCTCAGCTAGCGAGTTGTTACTGCTGCAGATGATCGGCCCCCCCTTGCCCTTATAGTTTGTGAGTTGCTGAATGCCCTGCCAGACACGCCGAGGGTCCCTCTCGTTGAAATACCCCTCTATCCTTCTTCCATAGGCTGTCTTTGCCTCCTTAATGGCTCTCTTTAGTTTAGATCTGGCAGTGCTGTACAATTCATCACTGCCAGATCTAAAGGCTGAGTTCCGTTCTCTCAGCAGGTTCCTGACATCCCTGGTCATCCATGGTTTATTGTTTGGGTAGCACCTGACCTCCCTGTTGACAGTGACGTTGTCAATACAGTTCTGTATATAGAACATGACTGTGGATGTATATTCATGTATGTCCTGGTTTGCAAACAAGTCCCACTCGGTCGGTGCGCTACTAAGAAAGATAGTCATATCTCTCCTAATTTATATTTCAAGGAAGTATTAACTAGTACAGTAACAGGGAGGCTTCAATGAAAAGCAGCAGAAAGAAAGGCTGTTTCATAGAAAAGCAAGGCTGTAGAGTAATAGAACTAAGAATAGTTAAAAGGAGAAAAATGAGATAAAAAGCTATTGGAATGGTGCTGGGATCTGTTTGTGATAAATATAACAAGTATAAAATAAGATTGAATGGGTTACAAGCACAAATTGTCATGTGAAATTATGATACAATGGTTTTAACACTGATATGATTTATACAGACACATCAATGGGAACTTTGTGTTCTAGACACCAACATATGCAGGGAGATAGTGAATGATAGAAGACAAATATGATTGTGGCTATATAGATATATAAGGGGAAACTCTTATAATAATGAAGAAGATTGAATATGTTAAGTGGTTATTGTAGCACACTGGTTAGATTGAACTACTATCCACAACCTGGATTATTTATTGTTTAAGAGGGAACTGCAGATGCTGGAGAATCGAAGGTTACACAGAAAAGCTGGAGAAACTCAGCGGGTGCAGCAGCATCTATGGAGGAGAGTCTATGGTCTGAAGAAGGGTTTCGGCCCGAAACGTTGCCTATTTCCTTCGCTCCATAGATGCTGCTGCACCCGCTGAGTTTCTCCAGCTTTTCTGTGTAACCCTGGATTATTTATTTATTGGGGAACATGAGTTTGAATCGTTCCACAGTCGATAACAACGACTAATCTGAAATAAAATGTTATTTATCCATAATGCTACAAATTTACTGCATTATCATAAGAACCAGTCTGGTTCACGTCGTGTTAATTGAAGTTCCTTTCCTATTATTTTTGTATTTCTCTGTAATTTCTCTGCAAGTTTTATTCCTTCTCAATGTTGGAACTGGATGGATTATATCCAGTAATGGAAAGATCCTTTCCAGCACTTTATCTTTAAATACGTGGTGTATAGACATCACTGACAATCACAGAATAGACTATCCATCCAGAATTTTTTATGTTTTATCCTTTAAAGTTCTCTCAGGTCAAATTAAGTGAGTGTAAAAATGTAGACTAAACTTAGCTTGCATTTTACCTCACCCATTACCATTCCATTTGTGTGCGGAACGTTGCCTATACATTCCCTGCACAGATGCTGCCTGTCCCGTTGAGTTCCTATAGCATTTTGTGTTTTATTCAAGATTCCAGCATCTGCAATTGCTTGTGTTGCCACTACATTTCACCATGCACCTGAATACATTCAGGTATTTACTTATTCATGGTTTTCTTTCAAGACCAACTCCTTGTACATTTTCTTGCTTTTCGGTTTCAATTTATATTTTTGTCAAGTGTACCGAGGTACAGTGAAAAGCTTTTATTGCATACTATCTAGTCAGCGGAAAGACAATACATGATTACACTGGAGTCATATGCAGTATACTGATACATGATAGAGGAATAACGTTTAGTACAAGGTAAAGCCAACAAAGTCCGATCAAGGATACTCCGAGGGTCACCAGTGAAGTGGATCATTGTCCAGGACTGCACTCTGGTTATGCTAGCTGGATGATTCAGTTGCCTAATAACAGCTGGAAAGAAACTGGAGTGTGTCATTTCACCTTTTGCCTGATGGGAGAGTGGTGAAGAGGGAGTGGCCAGGGTGCAACTCGTCCTTGATTAATGTGCTGGCCTTGCCAAGGCAGCATGAGGTATAAATTGAGTCAATATGAGGGAGGTTGGTTTGTGCGATGGTCTGGGCTGTGCCCACAATCCGCTACAATTTCCTGTGCTTTCCTTCCCTCTGTGATTATTTAAAACTTGATATGTCCAAAAAGATTTACAATTACGTATGATGCAGTCACCGACCTGAAACACTAGCACTGTTTTTCTTCCCTTCCTTCTTTCTGAGAGTTCTCCAAGAGTTATTGTCTTAAGTCATAGCTGAAGAATGTTGTGATGGGGGAGGAAGATCTCTGCCAATAGTAGCAAATCTCAGTATGATTTACGACCTTGACAGGAAGAGAAGCAGAAAATTAGTAACAAAAACTGATTTCACTAAAATGTTTCCAAATCAATTTGTGTTGCTTGTAAACCCATTCCAGCCTGCTATTTGGCTCTCTCCTTCCTTCCCTGCACTGAACAAATCTCCCCTCTCTACACTCGCCCAATGCTCCCCACTTTCTCAAGACCGCACATCTGCACCTTCTTAAGTCCAAGTCTTCCCCTTCAAGTCCTCCCTTACTCATTGGTCCTGATAAAAATGCTCTGTATCATTGTGGAGTGGTGTTCTCTCAGCTATGTGCCAGGGTGTAGGACAGTTAAAGGCAGCCTCAGCTTGGGGATGTGTACTGGGATGTGCCCCAGGATGCAGCGGGCCAGGAGAATGAGAACACAGAGAGAAGACTGGACTGGGGGAGAAGGGGATGTCCCCCTGCCTCCCAGCTCTCTCTCTCTCTCTCTTTCTCTCTCTCTCTTCACTCCCCTCCTTGCTCTTAGACTTTTCACCCTTCTTTTCCTTCGTGTTTCCCCAGCATCCTCCCTTTTCCAGCACTCAGCCATGAAGCCTGTGGCCCAGCCTGGGGAAACCTTGAGGGGAAAGCAGCCATGGTGTTGGCAGCACTGATGAAGAAACCACTGATAAACATAAAGTGCTGGAGTAATGCAGGTCAGGCAGCATCTCTGGAGAAAAAGGATGGGTGATGTTTTGGGTCGGAACCTTTCTTCAGACTGCTACTGGGTCTGAGTTCTGTTCCCACCATGGCTGCCTTTAAATCCATAGGGCCTCCCACCCCATTTTTTTCCCTTTAAACCGAAGGGTCTTCTTTTCTCACAGGTTTTAAAGGTTGGAGGAAGGGTGGTGGGATATTAGAGGCATGAACAACACTGATGGATAACAGTCTGAAGAAGGGTCTCGACCCGAAATGTCGCCTATTTCCTTCGCTCCGTGGATGCTGCCTTCTCCAGCATTTTTGTCTACCACTGACGGATAAGAGAGTCAGGGAGATAGAGGATCGAGTATGAGAGGGCTGAAGGAGAATATGAGGTGTGGAGAAAGCAAGGATTATCCTGAGATGTTCGAGATTCGTATACCAGGGATCCTCCTTAGAGTATTTACTTTATCACGTGCCCTGAACGCTGTATTAGATCCAAATTACCTGCTGGCATTCCATTTTTAGTAACATTTGCAGCATTTGTGTCCAAACTGATCAGAATTTATTAACCTGAAGCATTTCTCTTACAAATGATGTTGTCTAACCTGAGTAAAAGCTTAAAAAGCACTATTACAACACATTGGGTGAATTTTTCGGACACGTCAAAACTTCATCACTTTCAATGTGTGCTTTTACTAATATTTGCATAGATTGCCCAGCAGATGAACCCAAAACTGAGTTAAACTCATGACGAGGCTGCGTGCTATACTGCCCAAGGCAAAATGCCAGCGGTGAACTCTTTGTGGAGTCCATCAGAACAATATTAAAATTCCACAGATTTCTCAACATTTGAGCTGGAAACCTTTTGACGTTTGGCCATGGTAAATTTTGTGTTTCATATAACTAAGTTCTGCATTCAAACTTATACCACCAGGCATTGGGCTGAAATAAAGCAGAAAATGCTAGAATGGAAAAATATAGGATATAGGTGTGTGGTTCCTTCCTATTTTTACTACCCTTCAATAAAAGTAAACATTCTCACAGCAAGTCTGAAGAAGGGTCCTGAACAGAAATGTCACGTATCATGTTCTCCATAGATGCTGCCTGACCCCCTTAGTTATTCTAGCACTTTGTGTCTTCTCTTCTAACATCTCACCACCTATTCCTCCCCCACCTGATTACATCTGTCAAACAAATCCTCCTCACCGAGACGCACATGTTGCGTTCCAGCTCTTGCCCTTGACTACTTCTTTATACTGACTATCTCCCCTCTACTCTTTCAGTCCAGGTGAAGAATCTCAGCTCAAAATGTCAACTGTCCATATCATTCAAGCAGATTGGTTGTTGTTTAACATTCTTACGTCTGATTTGGAGTTATATCTTAAAGCTCCTTTCCAAAGATATGACTAAACTTCAGGTTGGCATTTCAATGTAGAACCAAGGGAGTTTCAGGGAGTTTTAATGATTTGGCGTGGCACCACTGAGATAATATTTAAAGCAGAGAGATGATATGGTCAGTTATTTCATTGTCATTTGTGGAAATTTGTTGTATGTAGGTTCATGGTATGGTTCTTTTATTTGAACAGTGACTTCACTTCATGTACCTAAACGGTCCAGGGGTATTCTGAAATCATAAAAACTGCAACATAAACAAAAGATTTGTTTCCTTCCTTTAAATCTAATGCAAGATGAAAATGTATTTCTCATGTTGCAGCTCTGCAATGACATGTGCAATACTTCAATACTTCCTAGATTCATAATTCATAAACAATGCAATACTTCCTAGATTCATTTTTCTTCAATTTATCAATGGCGCAAACATGTTAGAGATGAGAGCTACCACTTTGTGACTATAAATCTTTACACATTCTAGTTCCTTTTTTGCATTTTCACAGCAAGTACTTTATGTTGTATTTAGTTATCTCCAATTCTTTGTGTCCAATGATAGCATACTAGATTATTTATCAGCAAACTATTCTAATTTTCTAGACCCACTGTTATTGTAAATTTAATTTTAACAATTGAGAATTATCTCTTAAGGAAGGAACTAACATGGAAACTGTCTTCCCCTTAGTAGGATTCAGTAAGGAAAGAAACCAGCACTGATAAAATCCATTTATACAATTCTAATTTTGGCATGTGAAATGTTAAGGGGATTAAAAAGAGTAGGTCAATATAAATGTGTTAAAATGTAAATGTGTGTGGACTATGTATTAAATAGACCTCCCATTTACACTAAAACAAGCCAAAAATAAAAAATGTTTTTAATCAACCAATGTTAATGTCAAAAAGCAAAGCTCATCTTCTATATGTTTCTATGTTTCTATAGGAATTGGTGCATTATAGTGCTCACACCATTTATGAATCATTTCCACTCAAAGGTGTTTTGGAATATAATTCATTCTTGATCACTTTTCTTTGGACAACATGTGCTAAATTTACATTTACATTTGGAGACACATACTGTAACTGCCAACCAGGTAAAGGGCTTAGCTTTATTGCTAAATTTAAAATACAATATAGTAGCTGCTTGCATGAATCAATTAATGGAGTCATACAACTCAAAAACAGTCCATTTGGCCCACCATCAAATACCAATCCATTGTTATCCAATTTACCAGCACTTGAGCCACACCTTGCTAAGCCTTGGTAATTCAACATGACTGACACAAAAGAATTGTGAGTGTTATGAAATTATCAGTCTTAGCCAGGCTTGTGGTTTCTCATTGTTTTCTAAAGCAAGACACAGGTCTTCTCTTTGCAAGTGTTAATGCTAGGGTGCCTCCGCAATGGCGGGTTCTCATGCTCTATCAACATTCAGTACCAAGTTAAATACTGTTTCCAAGAATCATCTCCCTCCTATTCCATTTGGTCTCCTCCATTGAGTAGGTACTGCATCGAAAGTCCAGTCTGGATCTGAACCATTTTGGCCATCATCATCCCATTAAGATGGATTATTAGTTACCACAGTCTCCCTCTATTCTCCACCACCAATTGTATGGCGTCTTACATTTGATACAGAGCCACTCAGAGAGGAACATGGAAATAATTGCTCCTGACAGTCATACACGGACATTGTTCTCCATGTAGGTAATGCTGATAATAAGCCTCCATACTTAGGTATTTCTCTGTCTTAACCAAGACCTCTGGTTCTCCCACATTACAATTGTAACAGTCTGCCTGTCATTGATGTTCTAAATTACACAGACAATTTCACAGCGTGGAGCCATTGTTTCATATTTTTGCTGCAATGCTGCCAGTTTATTAGGCTCTGAGATATTGGGTCTTATTATAGTGAGTTAACTTTCCAGTACAGTGCCACCACGTAATAAACCTGAGAAGATGTTATATTACCTGAGAAGATATTATATTGGAGTACTGTCATTCATCACAGCCAGTCTGGCTCCAGCTTACTATTATGTTTATTCCGCTCACTCCACAGTCCCACCAAAAATTTCCCCAATTCATTCTTGTTTCTGAATCTTATGCCCAATCAATTACTCCTGGATGTTCATTCTTTCAATTGCAGTTAACAATTTATTTCAAGTTCTTACCTTCCCGGAGATGTGATCAATTTTCGGATCACATTCTCCAGGCTCTGCGGCCTACCATCGCTGGAGCTGGGAGCCGCCTCGGACTGTCGTAAGCCCCACCGCGGGGCGCGGACTTAACATCGGAGCGGATCCCTTGCCTGGGATCACTCCGACCGCGACCACCGTGGACTTACCATCTAGGGCTCACAATCTCGGGAGAGGCTAGTCGGGAGCTCCAACGTCGCGGAAGGTTCGACCAGCCTCGACGCGAGGTTCAATCGTCCAGCGCGGGGGAGCTGACATTCCCCTGATGCAGGAGCTGAACGCCTCGATGCTGAGGGCCCGATCGCCGCCGGCTACGGGAGTCAAGATCATCCCGTCAACGGAGGCTCGAGGCCCCCGACCGAGAAAGAACATAATGAAGGACTTGAACTTTATTTCGCCTTCCATCACAGTGAGGAATGTGTAGGAGACTGTGGTGGATGTTCATGTTAAAATGTGTTTTTGAGTGATTTGTTGCTTTTAATTGTATGACTGACCTGGCCAATGAAATTCCTCGTATGTTGTAAAGCATATTTGGCGAATAAAGTGTGATTCTGATTCTGATTCTGATAAACGGCTGCCTATATTAGCAAACAAGCAAATAATTAATTCTGGTGAAGCCTCTCCTTATTTTAAACTGACCAACATCTTGAGATACTCAAGGAAAGCATAGAGAGTGACATCTGCTGGTAAATCCATGCATTGAACCGTGACATTCCAACATTGGTTTCTCATTACTGTTAAAGCGACGTTTCAATAACTTTCTCTTGAAACAGTTCTTCAACAATAAGTTTGGTACTAAGTGTTAGGTGTTAAATTATGAATTATAATTTGAATTATGGTCATATAATCAAGCACATTGCTGCTTTTGTTTTCAGCATGCATAATGGTAATGCAGTCAATGGTGATCAAAATACTTTCTTTCTCCACTGATGCAACAAAATCTAATGTTAAATAAGTTTGAACACCCTGTACCAAAGCACACCATGTATTCATGCAATGTTTTTCAATTGTTCTTGCCATTCTTTGGCATACATTTTATTTCTCCAATGCAACATAATGCTTATAAAATTAGACATTTTCTAATACATTTTCACGTGTATGTATGTGTGTGTTTACAGTATACAGTATATATACACACACATGTGAAAATGTATCTAAACAATTCTCACATGTGATCTGTGTATATATATGTATACACATACACACGCATGGATATATATATATATGGTAGACACAAAATGCTGGAGTAACTCTGAAGCATCTCTGGAGAGAAGGAATGTGTGATGTTTCGGGTCGAGACCCTTCTTCAGTCTGAAACGTCAGCCATTGCTTCTCTCCAGAGATGCTGCCTGTCTCGCCGAGTTACTCCAGCGATTTGAGTCTACCTTCGATTTAAACCAGCATCTACACACATATACACTGAACCTTTTTTTTTGTGTTTATTATATTGTTTGCAGATTATTATGTTTACATATTCTGGTACTGCAAATAAGAATTTAATTGTTCTGTCTGGTACATATGACAATAAAATTTCTCTTGACTACTTGATCGATTTGTATTGTTAGAGATGCCCTTTTAGATGTCCCGGGATGGCACAGTGGCGCAGCGGTAGAGTTGCTGCCTTACAGTGCCAGAGAGCCGGGTTCGATCCTGACTGTGAGTGCTGTCTGTGTGGAGTTTGGACGTTCTCCCACATGAGTTTTCTCCGGGTGCTTTGGTTTCTTCCCATATTCCAAAAACATACAGGTTTGCAAGTCAACTGGCTTTGATAACAATTGTACATTATCCCTAGTGTGTTGGATAGAACTAGTGTATGGGTGACCGTTGGTCGGTGCAGACTTGGTGGACCAAAGGGTCTGCTTCTGTGCTGTATCTCTAAAGTCTAAAGATCGATGTTATAGATTAGATTGCTCAGATTAGATGTTATTAATCTCATGACAATATTTGTGGAACTTCAGAGATTCATGTTAAGAAATCAGATATTCTACCTATTTGGTGAGCTAAATGAGTGCCAAATCAAAAAGGAATTGGTACATCATCAGATGATGTAATTATTGCAATGGTTTATTTGCGTTAAGAAACATTAAGCTTGATCTGTGCATTTCACAGCCACAGAAATTAAATTTAATTGGGGGTCAGAGGCAGCAAAAAGCAAATCTCAGTAGACTGAGATGCGGTGGGATGACAGGGTATGAATCCTTTTGGGAAGACCTCCCTCCCTTCCCACCCTAAGATGGAGCCATGGTTGTGGGTAGTCCCAAGCCTCTTGCCATCAGTTGCAGTATCAGCTGCAGGAATCAGGTTTCTGTGAACTGAACCAGTTACCAGTTTACAGAATTCTCGATCTGCACTGAGAGCAGGAGGTAATAGATTATTATATAAATAAAAAAATATAATAACTGACCATTTAACACATACAGTGGCTTGCAAAAGTATTCATACCCCTTGAACTTTTCCACATTTTGTCACGTTACAAACACAAACGTAAATGTATTTTATTGGGATTTTATGTGATAGACCAACACAAAGTGTCGTATAATTGTGAAGTGGAAGGAAAATGATATATGGTTTTCAATTTTTTTTTCAAATAAAAAACTGAAAAGTGTGGCGTGCAAAAGTGTTCAGCCCCCTTTACTCTGATACCCCTAAATAAAATCCAGTGCAACCAATTGCCTTCAGAAGTCACCTAATTAGTAAATAGAGTCCACTTGTGTGTAATCTAATCTCAGTATAAATACAGCTGTTCTGTGAAGGCCTCAGAGGTTTGTTAGAGAACATTAGTGAACAAACAGCATCATGAAGCCCAAAGAACACACCAGACAGGTCAGGGATAAAGTTGTGGAGAAGTTTAAAGCAGGGTTAGGTTATAAAAAAATATCCCAAGCTTTGAAAATCTCACGGAGCTCTGTTCAATCCATCATCCGAAAATGGAAAGAGTATGGCACAACTGCAAACCTACAAAGACATGGCTGTCCACCTAAACTGACAGGCCGGGCAAGGAGAGCATTGATCAGAGAATCAGCCAAGAGGCCCATGGTAACTCTGGAGGAGCTGCAGAGATCCACAGCTCAGGTGGGAGAATCTGTCCACAGGACAACTATTAGTCGTGCACTCCACAAATCGGGCCTTTATGGAAGAGTGGCAAGAAGAAAGCCATTGTTGAAAAAAAGCCATAAGAAGTCCCGTTTGCAGTTTGCCACAAGCCATGTGGGGGACACAGCAAACATGTGGAGGAAGGTGCTCTGGTCAGATGAGACCAAAATTGAAGTTTTTGGCCTAAATGCAAAACGCTATGTGTGGCGGAAAACTAACACTGCACATCACCCTGAACACACCATCCCCACTGTGAAACATGGTGGTGGCAGCATCATGCTGTGGGGATGCTTTTCTTCAGCAGGGACAGGGAAGCTAGTCAGAGTTCATGGGATGGAGCCAAATACAGGGCATTTGGATGGAGCCAAATACAGGGCAATCTTGGAAGAAAGCCTGTTAAGAGTCTGCAAAAGATTTGAGACTGGGGCGGAGGTTCACCTTCCAGCAGGACAACGACCCTAAACATACAGCCAGAGCTACAATGGAATGGCCTGTCCAACCCCGTAAGAATTTTGTAAGTTTCTATAAGATCCCCTCTCAATCTTCTAAATTCTAGAGAGTATATTCATGTGTTAGAATGGTCCAGTCAAAGTCCAGACCTAAATCCAATTGAGAATCTCGGGCAAGACTTGAAAATTGCTGTTCTCTATCCAATCTGACTGAGCTTTGAGCTATTTTGCAAAGAAGAATGGGCAAAATTTCAGTCTCTATATGTGCAAAGCTGGTAGAGACATACCCCAAAAGACTTGCAGCTGTAATTGCAGCGAAAGGTGGTTCTACAAAGTATTGACTCAGGGGGGCTGAATACTTTTGCATGCCACACTTTTCAGTTTTTTATTTGTAAAATGATTTGAAAACTATGTATCATTTTCCTTCCACTTCACAATTATGCACCACTTTGTGTTGGTCTATCACATAAAATCCCAATAAAATACATTTACGTTTGTGGTTGTAACGTGACAAAATGTGGAAAAGTTCAAGGGGTATGAATACTTTTGCAAGCCACTGTAAATCAATATTGTGGGGACGACTTTACATCATGGCACAGTTCACTACTTTCAGTGAGATGTATTTCCTGTTGAATTATGAGTAAACAACGGATGTCAAGTGTCACATCCTTTTGATTCAATTTTTGTCACTAATCAGTGGGAGTTGTGCACATCACAAGCCGCAAACAAGGTGGTGGGATGAATTGCAGTAAGAAATGCACATTGATGGGTATGACTTCAATACAAAATAGTAGCAACGTTACAATATTTTGAGATTTAAAAAATCAAGTCTGTAATTTATCCCATCAGATAAAGCATAAAATGAAGTTTAATTTGACACCTAATTCACTTTCATATCTTCAGTATTAAAAACGTTTTGGCCATTTTCATACTCGGAATTTAGCATATTGTTAATTATTGCTTTTTCATTGACTTAACACAAAAGCTGTGATCGAGAACAGTCAAAAGCCCATAACTTTCTTAAAAATTAAGAGAACTGAAAGAAATTTTCAGTTATTGTAGATTGAAGCATTCTGAAACAAATATGAAACAATCTTACTTAGATTACTTGAAATTAAAGCATATAATGAGTTAGTTACCTAATTGTAGCTAATTACAAAATTCAATTACTAGATCTAAACATCTATCCATTTCTTAAGAATAGATTAACATTTTTAAATAGCCTAAGTGTCCAAATAACATTCACACAAGAATTCACAATATAACATAATTTTTAAATCTCATTGTCATGGGTTTATAGGCCAAATGGAAGGAATTTAATGTTTAATACCTGTAAATGAATGGCCATTTAAATCAGCTTGCAAGTGGGTTTTTCTGGAACGCGATCAATTGGAATGTTGCGGTTGCAGTGGATTTAAACCCGTATCGGCAGCAAAAACACTGCCGGTTCGTTCGGGGAAAAAAATCACCGTTTCGCAACTTAAAATGTGAATTAAATGCATCTTAAGAAACACTTTTATCCATAAAAATAAACTACTTTCTTTTACCTGCCCCCTACGTAAAATCCAGCCCCGTTGTTGGTGTTGACTGCTTCAGAAGCTGATTTAAAAATCACTCCAGCGATTAACTTGTTGGGCGAATTATTTTTTAAAACACACAGAACGGCCGTCGGAACGATTCCTCAGCAAAAACTTGCACTGCAACAAAATATAATCCAGGACCAGGTCGGGAGAAAACCGTGTTTTAAACCCCCCCCCCCCCCCCCCCCCCCCCCCCCCCCCCCCATAAACGCGTCAAAATCGCGCAAAATCGCGCACTCGGCCAGTGTCAGAATTGCAGCGCCACTGAAGGTAAGTATTGGAACATACCTAAAAATAGTGGAAACATTTGATAACATGCACGAAATCTAGGTAGCACAGTGGTGGCTTACAGAATCAGAAACCTGAGTTCGATCCTGACCACGAGTGCTGTCTGTACGGAGTTTGTATATTCTCCCTGTGAATGCCTGGGTTTCCTCCGGGTGCTCCGGTTTCCTCTCAAATTTCTACAAAGACGTGCAGATATGTAGGCTAATTGGCCTCTGTAAATTGTTCCTAATGTGTAGGATAAAATTAGTGTATGGGTAATTGCTGGTTGGAGCAGACTTGTTGTCTGTAAATAAAATGTTTTTAATATGCACCATTCACACATAAAAATTGAACAAATTTCAAATTTTAGGCACTGCCATCCATGTCAGCCTTCTTCTCTCAGCCAACAACACCAAAGAAAACAAATAAACAGATCATTTAATTACACCTTTGTGAAGAGCCATAAAAATGCAAAAAAAAAGTTTCTCAGCAACAATTAAATAAAATTTAGATTTGTTGTAAAAATGTTTAATCAAAATCCGAAAGTACTTCAATTCTTTTTGTAGACCTACGGCAATAAGATTTCACTTTTCACCTAACTCAGTTTTGTAGGTTTATTCAATAAAATCCTCCCTCAACCCACAAATTTCAGCTCCAGTTAAAAAAATTGATATCCTATTTGTGTAACTGAGGCACCAATGGAATAAATAAATAATTGTGCCCTCAGAGAGATGACTCACCCACTACAAACTGTAGCTTCATTCTATGTCTTACCTTTAGACTGCCTTTATACAGTCTGTTAGACTGCCCTACTATTCTGAGACTCGTGGTTCATAATCAGTGACACCACATTTCCACTTTAAGTAAATTATTCCAAATCCTCATTGCCACTGCTGTGAAGAATGTCATACAATGGACCATTGGGAAATAATGTGGAATAGAAGAATACTGAGGGTTGGTGGGGTGGGAGTGGGGTTTCAAGGTCAGTTTATTGTCACATTGGGGGATATGTAAGTGTTATGCAAAGCCCCATTACAGGAAAGTTTAATTTAGCACAAGTCTCACACAAGTTTGGATTTTTACACCATGTATTTTTCGTAATACAGTATCTATGGCAACTCCAGTGGAATAGAATCTCAATTGCAATGAGTGTAGGAGTGCCTCTCGATCCATAGTATTCAACTACATCGAATGTTCAATGACTGACATCACATTGAGCTATTTCAATTGATATGATCTTTCTTTTTTTTGTAGGTCCTCCATTAAACTCTGGCATAAGCAATGAACTATGAAACATATTTAGTAAGCAATTAAACAAACAGCAGGAATGGTCTCGACCCGAAACGTTGCCTATTTACTTCGCTCCATAGATGCTGCCTCGCCCGCTGAGTTTCTCCAGCATTTTTGTCTACCAAGCAAACAGCAACAATTGCTAAACACTTTTCTGATTCACAAATTACTTTCTCCAAATTAAAGTCTCTGGGCTCGAAAATGAAAATTATGATGACTGATGATGATATGGACAACAATGTAGTTTAACATGGTCAGTAAATTTGCAGATTACATTAAAATTGGTAGTTTAATCAACCGTGAGGAAGGATATCTAAGCTTAAAGTCAAAGTCAAATTTATTCAGCAGGATCTCAATTAGTTGGGAAGTTGGACCAAATTAAATTTAACCCTGACTAGTGTGACGTGTTCCACTTTGATATATCAAACCAGGGCAGGATTCACACCGTAAATGTTAGAGTCCTGGAGAATAGAGAGATCTATGAGTGCAGGTGCATAATTCCCTGAAAGTGGCGATTCAGGTGAAGAAGGCATTTGGCATGCTTGTCTTCAAAGTGAGGGATATCGAGCATAAAATTTGGGAGATCATGATACTTCTGTACAAGTCATTGATGAATTCTGGTCACCTAGCTATAGGAAGGATGTCATTAAGTCAGAGGAAATTCATCAGAATGTTACTGGGACTTGTGGGTTTGAGGCTATGAATGTTTTTGTTTTCGAGCATACAAAAAAAGCACTCTTTGGAGTATTCAAAATTATAAGGGGCATGGATGAAGTGAACATTCAAGTCTTCTTCCCAGAATGGAGGATTCTAAAATTAGAGGACATAGGCTTGTGGTAAAAGGTGAAAGATTTAAGAGGGACCTCAGAGGCAACTATTTCACTCAGAGGGTAATCCGTGGATAGGAAGATTTAAACATAAAATCATGGAATATAGGTGCAGGAGTAGGCCATTCGGTCCTTCGAACCTGCACCACCATTCAATATGATCATGGCTGACCATCCAGAATCAGTACCCTGTTCCTGCTTTCTCCCCATATCCCTTGATTCTGTTTGCACTAAGAGCTATATCTAACTCTCTCTTAAATACATCCAGTGAATTGGCCTTGAGTTGGGCAGAAATCGCTTTTAAATCGTGGGGGGGACACAATTTCCTGGGCGGCCCGATGACAAGTGTGCATGACAACTAACTATTTTATCTCCTCCCACTACTTCCCCCCCCCCCCTTTCAGGGCTCCGGCCGCAGTGCCTGTGGATTTATCATCACCGAGCTGGCTGACTTCGGAGTCTGTGGCGTTGCAGTTGCGGTTGCGACTCGACTTCGCAGGCTTCGGCCGCGGGCCCTGTGGACGGTAACATCAGGAGCTCGCAGGTCCCTGGTTGGTGACCGACTTTCGGGAACTCCAGCAACAGCAGCTTCGTCTGCCCCGAATCGTGGGGCTCGAATCGGCCCGTTCGCACGGGCTTCCTGGTGTGCACGTACTCATTCACCCACGTTATTTAGTAATTTTTACCCATCAAAAAAGGGAATGAGGGACTGTACCTGCATGCCAGGAAGTCCGTGCTCGCGGTCCGGAACCCTGAATGAACATCCGATACCTGTTTAAATCTTTCAAACATGGGGGGGGGGGTTGTCCCCCTCCTCTCAAAAAATGGGGGGGGGGGACAGGAAATCCCCCAAGATTTCCGGCCATGCTGCCTTTTGTGGCAGAGAATTCCACAGATTCACAACTTTCTGACTGAAAGTTTTTTCTCATCTCAGTCCTAACTGGCCTACCCCTTATTCTTAAACCATGACCCTTGGTTCTGGACTCCCCTAACATGGAGAACATTTTTCCTGCATCTAGCCTGTTCAATCCCTTAAGAATTGTATATGTTTCTATAAGATATCCTCTCATCCTTCTAAATTCCAGTGAATATTAGCCCAGTTGATCTATTATTTCATCATATGTCACTCCCACCATCCGGGGAATTAACCTGGTGAACCTACGCCGCATATAATACTCCAGGGCCCTGTACAACTGCAGTAGGACCTCGTGTGTAAGAAAGAATTGCAGATGCTGGTTTACACCCAGCGGTATGAACATTGACTTCTCTAACTTCACATAGCCCTTGCTTTCTCTCTCCATCCCCTTCCCCTTCCCAGTTCTCCCACTAGTCTTACTGTCTCCAACTATATTCTATCTTTGTCCCGCCCCCTCCCCTGACATCAGTCAGAAGGGTCTCGACCCGAAACATCGCCCATTCCTTCTTTCCAGAGATGCTGCCTGACCCGCTGAGTTACTCCAGCATTTTGTGTCTAACTGCAGTAGGACCTCCTTGCTCCTATACTCAAATCCTATGAAGGCCAATATGTCATTAGCTTTCTTCACTGCCGGCTGTACCTGCATGCTCACTTTCAGTGACTGATGTACAAGGACACCTAGGTCTTGTTGCGCCTCCCCTTTTCCTAATCTAACACCATTCAAATAATAACCTGCCTTCTTGTTCTTGCCACCAAAGTGGATAACCTCACATTTATCAATAGACAATAGGTGCAGGAGTAGGCCATTCAGCCCTTCGAGCCAGCACCGCCATTCACTGTGATCATTGCTGATCATCCACATTCAGTACCTCGTTCCTGCCTTCTCACCATATTGCCTGATTCCGCTATCTTAAATACCACTATCTAACTCTCTCTTGAAAGCATCTAGAGACAGAGATTCACAACTCTCTGGGTGAAACGTTTTTCCTCATCTTCGGTCTAAATGGTCAACCCCTTATTCTGAAACTGTGGTACAGGACTCCCCCAACATCGGGAACATGTTTTCTGCCTCTAGCGTGTCCAATCCCTTAATATACTTATACGTTTCAATAAGATCCCTTCTCATCCTTCTAAATTCCAGAGTATACAAGCCCAGCCACTCCATTCTATCAACATATGACAGTCCGTCCATCCCGGGAATTATCCTCGGAACCCACGCTGCACTCCCTCAATAGCAAGGTTGTCCTTCCTCAAATTTGGAGACCACAACTGCACATAATACTCCAGGTGTGGTCTCACTAGGGCCCTGTACGACTGCAGAAGGACCTCTTTGTTCCTATACTCAACTCCTCTATTTATGAAGGCGAACATGCCATTAGCTTTCTTCACTGCCTGCTGTACCTGCATGCTTACATTCAGTGACTGATGAATAAGGACCCCCAGATCTCATTGTACTTCCCCTTTTCCCAACACCTGCCCACTCACCCAACCTATCCAAGTTATAGTGGCAGATTATTATATCGTTCAAGAGATTGCTCCCTCTAGCCATTTAACAGAAAGCATGGGGTTAGGAGAATGTCGTTTTACGCATGTGAGACTCCACGAGACTTTCAGAGCTTCTCGAAAGATAAATTTTCATAACACAGACTTATGATTAATAGTTTATTGTTGAAGAAAAACAGTAAGATATTCATCCAAACTTCCTCTTTGACTCGTACACTTTAATCTTGTCAAACTCCAACTTTTAAACGTTAGTGTAAAAAGCTCAAACTCACACAGCTTGAAACACAAGCATCTTTATTGTTCAGGTCATTAACTACTAAGCAGGTCATCACACGTTCACGCTGCAACTCGTATTGGTAGACACTTACACTATGAATATTATAATTAGGCGGGGTTATAATTACTAAGCATTCTAATTGGCCAACATGCTATAGCCAATCTACATCTCTTCTATAAATGGAAAGTAAATAAAGCATTACCACTACATTGAGTAAATAAATTGTTAAATGCAAATTGCCACATCTAATAATAATGGGGTTAAACATAATCGCCATATCTGACAGGTGGCTTGCTAACCCGCCTGGTCCTCGTACGGTAAGAAGCTGCCTCATCAACCTTTTCCTCTGAAAAGTTGAGGGCACATTTCAGTGAGCCCAAAGGGCTTTGGGGAGATACCGCAGGGGAAGACTGTCGTGGGGGCACTGGTGAACCGGTTCCAAAAGGGGAAGGGGGAACAGACCGACACAGAGAGTGTGCGGGTGTAGCAGCTGCAGGTACTGGAACGGCTGGAACAGTGATCACTTTAAAGTTTAGTGGAGGTGTGTCAGGACCCTGGAGCGCCGGGCGCCATTCCTTCACTGGAAGGAGGTGTTGACGGTTGCATCTGTAGATGGTACCACCGACATCGACCAGGTAGGAACGTGGTTCCTTTGCGAGGCCATGGATGAACCCCAGTTTGGTATGTCCGTTGTCTGTCTGTAGTCGGACCACTAGCATTCTAATTGGCTAACATGCTATAGCCAATCTACAGTTAGAAAACTCCTCATGTCTCAGCATAGCTCCACATGGTCGAAGGATATTCCTTCTACCATGCTGGCTCCAAAACTACTAGAACTACTAACGAAATGACTAGATTCTGCGCAAGAATCCCAGCAGCAAACACGCCACCGACTACATAATAAATCCCACCCACCTAATTACAGGCTGACAAAAGTTAATGGCAAATGCCATCATTTATGACACACAAAATAAAGCTAAATGGCTACTACATACCGGCCCCTAATTGTTCTGAGTGTATAACGAGGCAATTACTAATAAACATCAAGAAAGGAGCCATGAAGGCTTAACATCAAAAGCAAAAAGTAGCATGCATTATATATCCGCATTCAGACTTCTTCCATCTTCATCTTCGCCTTCTAGAAGCAAGCATAACTTGGTTATTGGTCTTATTAAAACATTGTTCTTAGTTTAAAGTCGTATTGTGCGCACCAAACCCTTAACATCAGGCATGATACCCAGTATATAGTCCAAAACACAAAAGTCCAAAGTTTTTATAGCATGAAACTTCTTCCTCCATGTCCGATCAACTCATGGATATGTTGTCACAATAATGTTGAAGTGTGAAAATCCTTCGGGAAAATAATAGGATTTTTAGCAATAATGTTCACAGTAATGTTTTGTTTAATTTCTGGATCATTAGCTGCGATTTCAAATCCCAGCTCAAGTTTTGGCCATTCTCAGTCTGACCACCAGAGACACTCTGGTCCATTGATCCATCTCTTATTGCTGAAGAAGCGGTTCGCTGTCAGTTCTCTAGAAGCTTCATCCGCAGGATTTTCTTTTGTGTTAACATATTTCCATTGTGAAAGCTTAGTAGCTGCCAATACAAACGAGACTCTGTTTGCTCCAAATTTCATGAAACGTTTGTTCTCATTGTTGAAGCATTTAAGCACCATAGTACTATCAGTCCAGAAGATAGATTTTTCCAGTTCAAGCTGTAGTTCTTTTTGCAGCAACATGTCAACTTTAACAGCTAAGACTGTGGCAATAAGTTCCATTCAGGGAATTGTCATTTGTTTCAATGGTGCCACTCTGGCCTTTCCCATTAAGAATGCAACGTACTTCTTTGCTATCATTTTCCAGTGTTAGATATGAAACAGTACCGTAGCCACTTTCACTGGCATCTGAGAAATGATGCAGCTGTGCACCTCTGATCTTACCAAAGCTTGTAGGCTTCATGCACCGGTCCACTTTGAATTCTGAGATCTTGATGAGATCTGCTAACCATTCTGTCCATCGGTGAGAGGAAGTTTGCGTTATACTCACATCCCATCCAAGTTTTTCCTTACAAAGATCCTGCAAAATCAACTTGGCTGGCAGTGTAAATGGTGCAAGAAGTCCCAAAGGGTCGTAAACGGAACCAATCACGGATAGGATACCCCTTTTAGTACATGGTCGCTCTTGAATAGAGATTCTGAACTTGAACACATCTGTTTCAACACACCAGTGCCATCCCAATGCTCTTTCCATTGGCAAATTGTCTTTATCCAAACCCAACTCTCTGGTCTCTTTGGCTCTATCATCTGGTGGAATGCTTTCCAATACAACACGATTGTTGCTGATCCACTTGGAAAGCGTGAATCCTCCCTTATTGCTGAGGGAAGTCAGATGTTTTACCATTTGAATTGCTTCCTTCTCAGTAGATACATCCCCTTCAGGCCACCATAAGAATCGCAGGTAGTCAATGTGTTTTTCTGATACTTTGACGATGAAACATCGCTCTGATATCAGCCATCAAAGCAATTGGTTCTTGTCTGAATTTAATGAGAACTCCAATGAGTGAGTTGGTAAGGTCTGGACCTTGCCGTAGTTGACAGTTAACTGATGTTCCTTTGAAGACACAGAACAGTCAAAGACCACCCTTAAGGTCCCTTTCTTCGAGCGATACACCTCATGGTGCGGAATGTACCAAAGCTCTCCATCACTTCGAATCAATTGGTTTGTTGGTACCATTTCGGCATAATCATTATCAATCATATCCTTCATGAAAGACGTATATTCCTCGGGAAATTTCGTATTCTTCCCAAACGTGTCTCAAATTCAGGGTGCGTTGCTCTGCTATGCGACGATTATTTGGCAGACTTTCTTGTTTGAAAGGTAAGTCCAGACAATAGTGTCCGTCTATCATCTTTACTGAGTAGTTCATAATATCCAAGAACTTTAATCTCTTCTCTGGGCATTTCTTCAGATTCCTTACTGGTACTTTCATTGAAGTCATGGTTGTATTGCTTCATCAACAGCTTTTCTAATTTACCAGTAGATATTTGATTAACAGCGGCGGCAGGGTATTTCTTCCGGTTGCCGCTTTCATTGTTCCTTCTCAAGGACCCATAGATAACCCATCCAAGTAGGGGTTTTTCAGCAAACGCTCCATCACCTTGGATCCTCACAATCTATATAGGTTCCAATGCCTTCAAAGCATTTGTTCCGATAAGTAGGTCAACACCAGAATTTATTTTAGATATTTTGACATCCTTCAGATAAGGCCATTGTCTTAAGTACTCATGTCTGGGTATATTTTGACGACCAACAGGCATGGTTTCATGTGTAAACACTTCAAATATTGGTATAAAATTATCTTCATCCAGACTGGATATCTCCATACTTGTAATGTAATGACTAATGCACTCTTTATCTTCATTCATGGTACGCAATTGAATCTTAATCTCTTCTCCAGCCTTCTCATCAGATCTTCTGTGCAAAAAGTAGCCGAACATCCGTGATCCAAAAATGCATATGTTTGCAACACTGTATTCTTCTTACTATTCCTTGCCTGTACTGGTATAGAGAAGATACAGGCTTCTACTCCGGCCCCCAATATGAGCAGTTACTTCTTCTTCTTGCGTATGGCGTGCACAGCCTAAAGTTGTAGGACAACTTGTTCTATTTGATCTTATTTGATTGTGCATGCCAGATTGATTGCATTCGTCGAAACAGGGCAGACCACGTGAAGGTTGCAATCTCCAACCCCAGCAGTTACTTGAGGCGAGGTGACAGCATCATTAGTAGCTGACTTCTCCTTCTGTTCTGTTTGTTCCAGCTCCTTCTCTTCCATTTGTTCTGGTAGTTTTTCTTCTATTTGCTCTGGTGGCTTCTTTCCAGTGTGAAGTGCTTCAGGATGATTTTGCTTGCACTTATCACAAGTTATAGGACTCTCACCATGTGTCCTTTTTTCAAACATCCAAAACAGATTCCCTTGGCTTTTAAGAAATCCACTTTTTCTTTATATTCCTTCTTCTTGACCAACTTCATCACATAGCAAACAAAATCCTTTTTGCTTGATAGTAGATACATCTCCTTTCATTCCACCTGTCGTTTCCACAGGTATTATAGCGGTAGCAAAACTGCCTCCCGTAGGTCCTGATCTTCCTTTAGTTTTAGTAAAGGTAGAATCTTTGACAGTTGCAATTAGTTTATGTTCTTCACTGCTCCCGTGGTGTGGCTCTAACATGTATCGTACTTGCTTTTCCATGAAATCCACCAGGTTTGGTAGCACAGCTACTCACTTCTTCTTATCCAATATTCGGCCTGCTTTGTCTCTCCACTTTTCTCTAAGTCTTCTGGGCAGCTTTCTAACAAGATTCATTTCCTCCATGTGGTCAAGATTTTTCATCGAGCTGCAATATCCTCTAAGAAATATTGCATAATTACTCAATGCATCCACATCTTCTGGCTTGATATCTTTCCAAGCATGGGCCTTCTCCATGTATGCGTTAGCAATCCTCTGTTCATTACCAAAATGTTCTTTAAGTGACCTTCTTGCCTCTTTATAGCCGTAGCCATCAGGCTCATTTTGACAACTTTCTACAAGTACCTTAGCACTTCAGCTTGTACAATGCACCAGAAATCGCAAGCACTCTTTTTCATCAGTAATTTTCATTTCTACTACTTCGTCCGATGCCCTTATGAAAGCTTCATATCGCAAAGGATCACCATTATGTGTAGGAATTTCTATTGGTGGTAGAGGGAAAGAGAGGATTTTGTTGAGCTATGAGCTTGTTGAATTCAGTTTGCTCATTCGCCAATGCAAATAATACATCCTGATATCCTTGGCTTGGCGCCAATGGACGATAGACAGGCCCCTGATCATTATACTGGCTTGCTCGAGCCTGTGTATCAGGCCTCAGAAAAGTGTACTCAACTGTTGGTTTGTCCCAAGCCTCTACAGACGCCCCAACAGTAGTTTGATTTGGCCTAGCACCCATTTGCTAAGATTAAATTTTGCCGGCCCGCCACTGTTCCAATGGGTGTTCAAAGCCGTGAAATTCGGTGGTCCTCGGTTGTGGAATTGATCCAACTGCTGACCGTAGATTTGATTTAGTTGTTGTTTCGCTTTGAGCAGTTCCTTTTCTCAAATAAGAGTTAATCGCATCCAATGCTCTAGAGCTGCATCTTGACGGCATCTTGAGCACTTTCCATTATCTCCTTCTTTGATTTGACCACCTCCAAATTTGTGGCTAGTTCCAGCTGTTCTTCTCATTGCCTCATCTCTTCTTTCAGTTGTTCCCATTCTCGTTGCCTCATCTCTAATTCTTGTCGCCTCATCTCAACTTCCATTCGAGCAGAGGCCCTTGAACTGGCTATTGAACCAGATTTATGTCTTGATCTTCGTGTAGATACATTCGAGATACTTTCTCGTGGTGTGATCTCCCCTTCCATTTCAGCACCTTGTTGCATAGCTCTTTCAACTGTTGAGTGCGTAAGTTGTTGTATAATTTCAGATAACCACCCCTCCACCTTATCCATGAAATCTTCGAATAACTTCAGTCTTACTTCCCCCCACTGGATGTATCTTTCGCATTCTTCCTGAGATGGCTGTGAATTCAGCAGTACATTTTGTTTCTCTCCAACCTCATGGCAGAGATTGCATAGTTGAACCAGGTTAGATCGTACTTTCTTCGTGTTCTTATCTAATTCCATTAGTTTCTTCTGTTTTTCAATTGATTTGATAACCTGTTTCCATAACTTGTTTCTCTCCTGGGTTTCTTTCAGGTAGGCAGCTTGGACCTTATCTGCATCTTCTAGATGCTTTAGCCTGGCTCTGCCACCTTGTGGTTCTTCTGACTCACCTGCTCCATCTTGCTCCATGGATTTAAACAGGTCTTGGCAAATTGCCAAATCTTTAAATTAGACGAACAAGAACGTCTTCAATTTGCTCCACATTGATAAACGTTGAGCAGAATGTTCCAAAACATTAGATAAGAAACTATAACAAATTGGACTTTCAGACAACATCCAAAATATAAGTTATTCATGACTTCAGTTCCGAAAGAATGTGTCTTATCTCGACTTCAAAACAACTCAAGGATGGGCACCTGGATCTTCTTCCAGGCTGAACTGAAAAAAACAAGCTTCTTGGCTATATCCCAATCTTAGCAAAACTACCTTATAAATCACTATTCAGACAGCATTCGAATTGAAGCGTTCCAGCTTTCTAATTCAGAAGTATTATAAAAGCTATTCTACTCATTCCGTGTTAAAGTCTTCAATCTTCAGATAAGTCATGTGGCTGTCGATAAATCTCTAAGCCAATCTCTGGCTGAGATCTATTGTCTTCAGTTCCTCTTCTGGAACCGGTTCTTCTGGCCGAACATCTCCAGAGATCCAGGCCATATCTTCTGTCCATCTTCTCTGGGACGTGGCTTCCGCTCCCTTTCTGTAAGGTATCCTTCGACTCGATATAGTGGCAGATTATTATATCGTTCAAGAGATAGCTCCCTCTAGCCACTTAGGAGAAAGCATGGGGTTAGGAAAGTGTCGTTTTACGCATATGAGCTCTCCACAAGACTTTCAGAGCTTCACGAAAGATAAATCTTCATCTTTTGATTAATAGTTTCTTTACTGTTGAAGGAAAACAGTAAGATATTCATCCAACCTTCTTCTTTGATTCGTACACTTTAATCTTCGTCAAACTCCAGCATATCACTTTTCAACGTTAGAAAACTCCTCATGTCTCAGCATAGCTCCATAAGGTCGAAGGATATTCCTTCCACCATGCTGGCTCCAAAACTAAACAAAAAATTTACTAGCTTTAGCGCAAGAATCCCAGCAGCAAACACGCCACCAACTACGTAATAAATCTCACCCACATAATTATAGGCTGGCAGAATTTAAAGACAAATGCCATGATTTATGACACACAAAATAAAGCCAAATGGCCACTACACAAGTCACCCTGCAGCCTTATAGCATCCTCCTCGTAGCTCACACTGCCACCCAGCTTTGGGTCTTCCGCAAACTTGGAGATGTTACATTTAATTCCTTTGTCTAATTCGTTAATATATATTGTAAATTTAGAAGGATTTACAAGGAACTACAGATGCTGGTTTACCAAAAAAACCCCACAAAATGATGGAGATACACAGTGAGTCAGGTAAATTCTCAAGAGAACATGGATTGGTGATGTTTTGGGTCGGGGCCGTACTTAAGACTAATTGCAGGGGGGTGGAGGGAAAGAAAGCTGGAAGAGATTTACAAGTCTACAGATCTACAGATCTACAAGTCACATGCATGATTCTGGAAGTTCTCTGTTGAGGTAATTATGATAACGATATGATAAAACGTTATTCATCCCCGGAGGGCAATTGGACATTGGCCACCTCCAAGGCATTTCACATGACAAAGAGCAAGGAAAATTGTGCAAATTATGAATGTCATACCCTCGTTGTCCAAGAGAGGTCACTGAACCTCTTTAGCTTGTGTCACAATTGTTGAAATGATGATTGCATGGTCACTTCTGAAATCTGCCTCCCTACACATAATCACTCTCTTTTGACACCGTATCCTCTGCGGCCAAACAGGAATCTCTTTTAACCTCGTTCGCTGAACAATGCCTCCATGGATACCATTGTGAATCTGCATGATATTCCTGCTGAGGACACAGAAATATAGGAACAAACATTAGATACAAGAAATTGCAGATTGCGATTTATATTAAAAAAGACACAAAGCACTGGAGTAACTCAATGGGACAGGCAGCATCTCTGGAGAACATGAGTAGGTAACGTATCGGGCCAAGACCCTTCTTCAGACTGATTGTGGTGCGAGGAGGCATGGGGGGGAGGAACTGGAAGAGAGGTAGGGGCAGGTCAAAGCATGGCAAGTGATACAGGTGAGGGTTTTTTTTTGATTGGTGATGAGTGAACTGTGACCCAACAGCAAACTCATATCCCTTTACAGCTTTAGCTACTAAAAATCTTTCTACTTCAGATGTGAAATTATAATTGGCTGGGTAGCAATTCCCAAATTTCAGAATAAAGTCCCTAAACTTCAAACAAGCCTTTGTATGTAGAAGCATTTCAATAATTTGTTCCTGAAAAGCATGATTCTAAGTTTTACCTCTGAACGTCCTAAACTCAACAGTAAGTGGAAATAATTATTCTCTTTTCACAACATGAGCAAATATTTTGAAAATGTCAGTCAAATATTCCTTTACACTTCTAAATTCCAAATACTGTATTTCCCGGCAATGAAGGCACTATATTTTACCCTAAAATATGGCCCGAAAATACCTGCGTCTTGGAGGCCGAAGGCTAGGCTGTTCATAGGCCTATAGCAGGTGTGTCAAACTCATTTTATCTCATTTTACGTCACGGGCAAAATGCAACTTTATGCCTGCTCCGTCATCGATGAAGTCATACAGCGGGCTGGATCGGACTCCTTCGCGGATCGGATGCAGCCCGCGGCCTATAGGAAACGTTTCAGTACAAAACGGCAATCCAATCAGAAGCGACATGCATTCGCGCAGGGATTTTCGCCATTTCAAACACTTCAAACACATGTTCTTGGTAGGAGCTGTGTAAATTCTGTTTAACTTGTTTAAGGCGATTGTCTCTTTGTGATCTTGCTTCGAACAGCAGTGAACACCCTGATGAATTACTGGTATTATGCTTTGAAGATTCGAATGACAGTAGTAAATTTTTCGGATTTGAAGATTAGAACGTTTTCTGTTTTTGTAATATCTGTAATCTTTGTTCCGTGCACAATTAAATGTGATTTTATTCCGAACGCTGTATTTTTTTTATTATTGCACCGGTGTATATATTATCTGTGTTGAGTATAGGAGCAAAGAGGTCCTTCTGCAGTTGTACAGGGCCCTAGTGAGACCACACCTGGAGTATTGTGTGCAGTTTTGGTTCCCTAATTTGAGGAAGGACATTCTTGCTATTGAGGGAGTGCAGCATAGGTTTACAAGGTTAATTCCCGGGATGGCGGAACTGTCATATGCTGAGAGAATGGAGCAGCTGGGCTTGTATACTCTGGAATTTAGAAGGATGAGAGGGAATCGTATTGAAACATATAAGATCATTAAGGGTTTGGACACGCTAAAGGCAGGAAACATGTTCCCAATTTTGGGGAGTCCAGAGCCAGGGGCCACAATTAAAAAATAAGGGGTAAGCCATTTAGAACGGAGATGAGGAAACACTTTTTCACACAGAGAGTTGTGAATTTGTGGAATTTTCTGCCACAGAGGGCGGTGAAGGCCGGTTCTCTGGATGTTTCAAGAGAGAGCTAGATAGGGCTCTTAAAGTCAGGGGATATGGGGAAAAGGCAGGAACGGGGTACTGATTGCGGATGATCAGCCATGATCACATTGAATGGTGGTGCTGGCTCGAAGGGCCGAACGGCCTACTCCTGCACCTATTGTCTATTGAAATGGCCGCGAATGGAAATAACCGCCACCACGGCAAATGGAAATGGCCGCCACCATGGCGAAAGTCTGGTTTTTATTTTTCAAAATTTCGTGACTCAAAATGGGGGTGGATCTTCGACGCAGGTGCATCTTCATTGCCGGGAAATACAGTATTACAATCCTAGATTGGATAATTGTGCCTTTCATTTAACCTTTGAAATTCAGAATTAATTCTACTTAATAAATGTTGCACTCACACCAAGCACAAAATGGGGTCCATAACGGCCAGCCTTCTTGTAATACAACTTCAATCCTTTATATTCCAGAAGTGATTTTAATAATATTCTTTATCTATCCACAATATCTAAATGTACACAAACATAAAATCTCTTTGGACCTTCACTTTTTCTATCTTTTCATTGCGAAAGTGCAATGATCTATCTTTTTCATGTTCAAATAGATGAGTTCTACCAGCAGCTCAGTGGTGCAGCAGGTAGAGCTCACAGCACCAGAGAACCGAGTTTGATCATGGCCTCACGTGCTGTCTGTGTGGAGTTTGCATGTTCTCTCTCTGATTATGTGGGATTTGTCTGGATGCTCCAGTTTCCTCCCATATTCCAAAGACATGCAGGTTTGTTGGTTATTTGACCTCTGTAAATTGCTCCTAGTGTGTAGGGAGTGGATGCGAATGTGGAAGAACTAAGAACTGATGTGAACAGTTGTGTGTGTCTGTTCCATGCTGTATCTCTAAAACTAAAACATTTGCTTATAATGAACTCGGATTACTTCATTTACAGGTTTCAATAATCTCCCACCAATGGATACGAGCCAAAGCAGTGTATAAATCCTTGTTTTTCCTTTGAACTGAAACAAGACCCATTATTTTCTTACATTGGGGAAAATGTTCTCTAACGTACAGAAATTTGGAAGGTTATAGTTAGAAAATCTGCAATGATTTGTGTACTCCCTTTAAAACTCTGGGATGGAAACCATCTGGCCTTGGAACTCTTTAGTGGAATTACTTTCATCATTGCTATTGTTTGGCTTATGTTAATTTTAGAGAGTTCCTGCCCTTAATTCATTATGTGTTTCCTCCGATGTTCAACATGTTATCCTCTACTGTAAATACCAATGCAAAGTAGTTATTCAACATTTCCACTATTTCCTTGTTTTCATTTAACATATCAATATTATCTTTTTTCAAGAGGCCACATTGTTCCTAACAAACCATTGTCCCATTTAAAAAAAACTTTTATGTCTTGAAATGTTATACCCGTTTAACATAGAATGTACTATTTGTTAAATTAATTTGTGTTGTTCCACATATTTCTCCCAGTTATCCAGTTCTATGCTAGATTTTGCCTCTTTACATTTTTATATTGTCATATACCTCTTAGTTTCATTTATTTATGTCAAGTAGATGTCTTTCTCCTTCAGAGCATAAACTGGTTTTGTATCACACTTTTATATGTACAGTATCTTCCACTGCTCTTCTGTCATTTTAGCTGTTAAGAGTTTACAAAAATCTCAAATTCATTGTATTGAGATTAGCTTTAGCTAAATGCAGAATCTAGAATAGACTTTGGACATATGGGCCATCTTCAGACAAATCAATGATTTAAAATGGTGTACAATGCTTACTCCATGTCACATGTAAAATTCTACAAAAAAAACACACAATGCCCACAAGAAGTGTAGGAAAAAACTGCAGACGCTGGTTTAAATCGAAGGTACTGTAGATACAAAATGCTGGAGTAACTGAGCAGGACAGGCAGCATCTCTGGAGAGAAGGAATGGGTTGCGTTTTGGGTCGAGACCCTTCTTCAGACTGATTGGCCGATTCGTCATTTCCATCATTTCCTTCTCTCCAGAGATGTTACCTGTCCTGCTGAGTTACTCCAACATTCTGCATCTACCTTCAATGCCCACAAGAACACTGGAGTAGAGAGTGGAGATCTGCTTTAGTGTTAGTTAAGGCCCCTTCCTTACCTCGATTGCTGCTGAGTGCCCAAGCTATCCAACTTGATCCATGTAACATAGAAACATAGAAAATAGGTGCAGGAGTAGGCCATTCGGCCCTTCGAGCCTGCACCGCCATTCAATATCATCATGGCTGATCATCCAACTCAGTATCCTGTACCTGCCTTCTCTCCATACCCCCCTGATCCCTTTAGCCACAAGGGCCACATCTAACTCCCTCTTAAATATAGCCAATGAACTGACCTCAACTACCTTCTGTGGCAGAGAGTTCCAGAGATGTACTGTAGGTAGCTTCTTTAACTTTCCATTGATGATGATAATGCACTATTACCCATGCTATAGATGGCCTCAGCAATCCCCACCACCCCCTATCCATGTTCATTTGCTCGGCTAACACTCCCAATAATGTGGTGAACTTCCCACAAAAATTTACTTAACCAACCCCCACAAAACTCATCTGCCTGAACATTCCACCCTCCGATATCGTTAATTTAATGTTTCTCATTTCCAAACTTGTGAATGGAGTTGGAGCAGAATTCTCAAATAAAAATCCATTCCCCAAATTAATTATTTTCCTACTTTGAGCTTGATTATTTATCCCAAAATAAAAGGTTAAAATCCCTCCCCCCCTCCATTAAAACTTAATACATTTATATTTTCTACAAAGAAAAAGTTGCTGTCAAGAAGTCTATACATAACACTCAACATAGACTTAAATTAATTAAAAATATTCAATTCCATAAACATTTTTTAAAAAAAGAGCAAGATTTAAGCCCGATTCACCATTCCCTATGAACATGACTGATCCTCTCCTAAAACCACATTCCAGCTCTCCACCCCTTCTCCTTTTTTGCATTTTGTGTATTTACTGCTTATGGAACTTGTTGTTTCCTCTATGACCATTGAAGTGAGCTTATCTTTGATCCACAATGCTATACCTCCTCCTCTATTGTTTTCCCTATCATTTATTTAGACCATGTAACTTGGTCTAAATAAATGTAAATTTATTTCATTTTCAGTTCTGATTACTGCATACCACTGCAGAATGTGCAACTGCAATTCAGCCTGTTTCCTACCCTCTACTTACGAGGAGAAAATATATTTTTTGGACAGCATATCTACTCTGTCTGATTTACTGGAAACAAAGTCAGAGGGTATATGGTTGATAAAGGAACTATTGACCAGGTCAAAGGTGTTGGTCTGGAATAACCTTTCCATAACGAACAGGTGGTACAACAATGTCCAGCTGACTGGTAGATTGCATGATATCGGTGCCAGGCCTATCCTTTGCAATATCAATAATGACACTTGGTGGCCACGTGCTTTGGTCTAGTCACAGCCTAATGCAATCACACATGAAGGTGGCCATCAGGATGAGGGTGATGTTGAGTATGCTTTTGACCCTGTTGTCTGGATCGTGACCCATCGGACCCACTCTATCTTTAATCCCCAGATGAAATGGTAGGCAGCGCAGGTGATAACCAGGGTGGAGGAGCAGGGGGAGGGCACATCAGTATACTACATTTTTTTTTTAAGTTATCGAGAGGGAGTGTAGCTCCCACAGCCCCAATCTTTGTTTGACCTTTGCTATCCACCAGACTCAATTTTTAATGCACGGTTTGGCCCCTTCGAATCAGACCCCCTTCACATTCAGTTTGTCAGTACTGATGGTGAAGAGGATGGGCCAGTTACCAAAGAATGTGCTCTTGCTCTTCCTGCGGTTAACTCTTGTTCCCAATGTCAACTCAAACTAGTCGCAGATACTGATTAATCTGTTGACCAAATTCTGGAAAAGATGGCAAAATCATCCATGTACAGGGAGGTTTTGATCTGGGTGCCCCTATTGCCTGCCAATTACAAACAACCTTGGTGCAATCTCCTGAAGACCCTTTGGAGCAGTTGGTTACTCAGCTCAATGCCTGGTTCGCTCCAAAATCAAATAAAAATAATAATTGGGGTTCTCGAGATTTGCACTTTAAATCGCTTCCCGTCAGTTGGGACATTAGATACTCAATTAAGGCCTGCTTGAAAATCGATTCATGCAGACTTTGGGTATCAAAGCAATTTCCCTGGTTCTTCTCAAATGTTCTTCTGCCAAACATTTGTCAAACAAGAAATGAAAATTACCCAAAGATCTCAAATATCTCAAACAGTTTCTATTTTATTTGTTTGTACAACACTCCTATGAAAGTACCCTATTTACTTTTGAAATGGTCATTGATTCCAACATCTGTGTAAACATTTCCTCCTTTGGTACATATTTGAACCACAGTATAGTTATCTCAGCCCTTTAAAATTATTTTGTAGGCTCCAACTCGCTGACCTTTACCACCCATTGCTTATTTGCAAGGTCTTTCCTTGGACTACTTTATTAAATTTACACTTATGGGCCTGTCCCACAGGCGATTTTCTAGGCGACTAGGCTGTCGACACATGGCTGCCGGGGTGTCGCCTGTATAGTCATGAGTAATCTTTTCAGTCGCCCAAAGAGTCGTAGCATCTTTCTGGTCGCCGCTGGATTTTCAACATGTTAAAAAAATTTTGCCGACAGTCGGCGACAGTGGGTTTGATGCCAATAAGCATAGCTTGACTTCTCCTGACATATGGGCTGTCGTAGGTTGTCGCCGGTGCTGACCAGTTTTTTTTGTTGTTAAAGTGATAATTCTTTATAGATTTATTTAAACACTGTTGTATGTTCTTTATAATCTAATAATAAACCAACCTTTCTTTTGTTAAAGTGATGATTCTTTGTACATTTATTATAGATAATTTCAAATTTTATGTGATAATAATATTATTGCATGCAGTGTTGTATGTTCTTATCAACCCTTTATTGTTGTTAAAAGTTTTGTTTGTTTCAATATCAATAAAGGAAATGCTTGACATTTTGATGGCAAATTGATGTATGAAGATATTATATTTCAGAGTAGTGTCCCATGTCATCACTTTCAAATATTTAAATGTCATATATTTTGATCAATAAAACAAACACAAACACAAGCATTGCACTGTATTGAAAAGCAAATTATTTTCATATATTTTGATCAATAAAACAAACACAAACATTGTACTGCATTGAAAATTTAACTATTTTGGGAGGATGTGGGTGGCCCTGAAAAGGACCTTTTCTTGTGGTATGTTTGGGCTCTCTTCCTGGAATGGTGGACTTCTGTTTGTGGTGTGGGCAGTTTGCTGCTGGTCTTCAGATCATGTCGTTCTGCCATGGTACACTGCCTAGTTGAAGTAAGTGCAGAGATGGTCTCTCTGGTTATTGGCTCTCTTGCTACAGGTGTTTCCTGGCAATCGCTCCAGTGCCACCACCGCAATTCAGGTACGGATCAGGTTGTGGAGGACACATGCTGCGTAGACAATGGTCTCCACATTCTTGAGCTTCTGCTTCATCGTAGTCGGCAAGCATCTGAATCTGCTGGCGAGGATGCCAAAAGCATTTTCCATGACCCTCCTAGCCCTGGACAGCCTATAGTTGAAGATCCTCTGCTCCCTTAATATCTGCCTCTGAGGGTATGGCTTCATCATCCATGACCTGAGTGAGAAGGCATCATTAGCAACCAGTGTGTAGTGAAAGTCAGGGTTATCTTCTCCTGGCAGAGGTTCTGGTTCAGGAAAGCCTGCTCTTCCTCCTTCCAGTGCTTGCCCAAGGGAGGTCTCTCTCCAGATCCTACCATCTGCGTCACTGCCAGGTGAGCCCACATCCACAAACAGGAAATTGTAGTTTGCATCCACCAGAGCTATGAGTACGATGAAATGGAACTTCTTGTAATTGAAGTACATTGAACCTCCCTTAGGTGGACACCTGATGGCCACATGCTTGCCGTTCACTGCCCCACATGTGTGCTGGAAGTTCCATCTGGTATCAAAGCCCTGCGCCACTCTCTTCCACTCATCTGGTGTACTAGGGCAGTCCATGACTTCATCTTCATAGGCATTGATGATGGCCTCACAGGTCTCTCGGACAACCTTGCTGATGGTATTGTGGGCCACAAGAAAGCTGCAGGAGAGGCTCTTGTAGGAGTCTCGTGATGCCAGGTAGCAGAGGGTGATAGCTTGGCGCAGGCCTGGTTCCAGTGCCTTACTCATGAAGGTCTCCTTTTTCTCAAGGAGAGGGCCCACCTGTGTCTTCAGCTCCTGAAACAGCTCAGGGGGGAACCTAGGGAGGTTTCTGAAGGCAGCCTCATCTTCTTGCTGGAGCACAGTCAGCAGGTTGTCATACTGGCCCAACCTGGGTCTCTTCAGGGACAAGGGCTTCAACCACACAGACCTCTTCTTGGGCTTCTTCTTCCACATTCTTCTTGTCCTTCTGTCGTGCTATCTATAAGCGCGAGGGCTGCTGCAAGCAGCAGGGCTTTTCATCTTGTGAGAGCAATGCCCTCTGATGTTGCTCCATGGTAATCATGATGCAGAATGATTGGAAACCCCACCCTACAACCCCTTTTATAGGACAACTGGGTGATGACAAAATGACGTGAATTGTCTTCAGTTGTCGCCGACATGGTCATAGCTTGTCGCGGGTGAACGTAGGCTGTCGTAGGTATGGTCGTAGGTGTGGTCGTAGGTGGACGTCCTAAGTCGCGACGATTGGGTCGCCGGTTATCGAGAGCTTGCCATAGCTTGACGTCCACTAGGTGGTAGGTTATTGTACTATGGCAGTCGCCTAAAAAAAATAAATCGCCTAATGGGCCTATCCCACTTAGGCTATTTTTAGGCGACTGCCAGCGACTGTTCAGCGACTAGACCCCCCTTTGACATAAAATTTGAAATAGAATCACTTTAACAAAAAAAAACCCAAAGTCATCACCTGGCGACAACCTACTTTAAACTGGCAACAACCTACGTTAACCTGGCGACAACTACGACAACACCTACGCCAGGAGAAGTCAAGCTATGCTCATTGGCGTCAAACCTACTGTCGCCAACTGTCTACGAAAAAATTTTCAACGTTGAAAATCCAGTGGTGACCAGACTCTACGACTCTTTGGACGACTGAGGAGACTATTCACGACCATACGGGCTGGAAATCCTGCGGGGGTAGGGAGGGGGAAAGGGGACGGGACGGGACGGGGGTGGGGGTGGGGGGACGGAACCTGTCCACCACATGTTTTGGGAGGTGAGGGACAACCCCCCCATGTTTTGTGAAACATGTTGTAGCAAAATCGCCTTGGAATTTTATAATTTTAAAAAGCTCGAGTTTAATGAGAGCTACAGAAAGATTGTAGTCATTTATCACTTAATTCCTCTGAGACTAAATCGATTTGTTAACTGCCACTGTTAGCGCTTGTTAACTGCCACCTGTAGATTGAATTGAATTGAATTGAATTTCCTTTGTCATTCAAACAAGTTTGAACTAAATTTTCGTACAATGCAGTCATGATAGTAAAAAAAGCAACAAAACACACAATTAACACAATTTATCACAAACATCCATCACAGTGAATCTCTTCCAGACAACTCCTCACTGTGATGGAAGGCAAAAAGTCTTATCTCTTCCCTTCTTCTTCTCCCGCGGTCAGGCAGTCAATTTTTTACGCGATGAAAGGTCCCGCGAACGGGCCGATTCAAGCCTTACGATTTGGGGCGGATGAAACTGCTGTTGCTGGAGCTCCCGAAAGTTGGTAACCAACCAGGGACCTCCAAGCTCCCGATGTTACCGTCCACAGGGCCTGCGGCCGAAGCCTCTGAAGTCGAGTCGCAGCCACAAGACCACCACAGCCTCCAAAGTCAGCCAGCTCCGTGATAGTCTGTCCACAGGCTCTGCGACCAGAGCCCTCAAGGTCGATTCCAGTTGGAGGCCGCCAGCTCCGAGAATTTAGCAGCCCGGGATTAGCTGCAATTCCCAGTTCAGCTCACTTTCCCCAGGACTTACTGTAGCGTCCAGGTCAGCTCGCTTGACCCAGGTCTGGCTGTAGCGCCCAGGTTGCCTGCGTGCCCCGTGACTGGCTGTAGCACCCAGGTCAGCTCGCCTGACCCGGGAATGGCTGTAGCATCCAGGTGGGCTCGCCTGCCCCGTGACTGGCTGTAGTGCCCGGGATAGCTCGCCTGCCCCAGGATTGGCTGTAGCGCCCAGGACGGCTGGCAGGTCTGGCTGTAGCGCCCAGGTGGGCTCGCCTGCCCCGGCACTGGCTGTAGTGCCCAGGTCAGCTCGCCTGTCCTGGGACTGACTGTAGCACCCAGGTCGGCTGACAGGTCTGGCTGTAGCGCCCAGGTCGCCTGCGTGCTCCAGGACTGGCTGCAATTCCAAGGTTGCCTGCATGCCCCGGGACTGGCTGCAGTTCCCAGGTCGCGAAAACGAATTGAAAAAATAAATGCCTACGGGCCGGATGATTTCAGGTTACAGGCCGGAACCGGGCCGTAGGTTGCCGACCCCTGTCCTAGATGTCAGGCCTCATTGTGTGTCCCCCCCCCCCATGTTTGAAAAGCGATTTCCACCCATGACCATGTGGCGATAGCCTAGTCGCCGCCAGTCGCCTTAAAAACTTCCTAAGGGGGGCAGACCCAGAAGTGGGACAGGCCGATTACTTTCACCGAATACTAGGCTTCCTCAACTGTGCAATTCTTTATCAGCAAAGGCACTTTCACTTATTCTTTCTGCATTTGCAACATTCTGTTTCCTACTAACATAAGAATAATTGGCTCACTGACACAAAATGTTGTCCACCACAGCTTGAACATATTAATTGATGTGGCAGAAGGCAAGAAGGTGCTCCATGAATTTAAATAAATTAATGCAGGATACAAATGGGGCTCTCTGTAACGCCTGATGAATTGCAGAACCTTTCATAAAATTAACAACTGGTCCTGTAAAAATCCCAGCAGTATTATTAAAATCAATGACTAGTATTTGTAAAATTTAAACAGAAACATTCTGAATATGTGCAGAAATATTATGGATCTTAAAATAAGCTAGATTTCTCAAACTCTATACCTAATTTCACCATCAACAAAATATACTGATTAAATTTTAGATAGCAAAGTGAACGTGGTCTGAATAGGGACTGAGTGGAGAATAATGAGAATCAAATCCAAAGTATCGGTGAGACCAAGCGGAGGTTGGGCGATCGTTTCGCCGAACACCTCCGCTCGGTCCGCAATAACCAAGCTGACCTCCCGGTGGCTCAGCACTTCAACTCCCCCTCCCACTCCGTCTCCGACCTCTCTGTCCTGGGTCTCCTCCATGGCCACAGCGAGCAGCACCGGAAATTGGAGGAACAGCACCTCATATTCCGTTTGGGGAGTCTGCATCCTGGGGACATGAACATCGAATTCTCCCAATTTTGTTAGTCCTTGCTGTCTCCTCCCCTTCCTCAGTCCCCCTGCTGTCTCCTCCCATCCCCCAGCCTTCGGGCTCCTCCTCCTTTTTCCTTTCTTGTCCCCTCCCACCCCGGCCCCCGATCAGTCTGAAGAAGGGTTTCAGCCCGAAACGTTGCCTATTTCCTTCGCTCCATAGATGCTGCTGCACCCGCTGAGTTTCTCCAGCTTTTTTGTGTACCACAGAAAGATTAATCTGTAACCACGTCATATGGTGTCAATTCTAGTGTTAAATCAAAATCATCAAAATACTGCTCCCAACGTCAGATCATTTGCATGTTGATCCCATGAGAGACAGTTAGTTTATGCCAGTTTTATAGCTAATATAGCGTTCAGTAAAATATTCATCCCAGACCACAATTGGACAGAAATTGCACATTGAAGTTGTTTCAATTTAGCAATAGTAATTACAGATTCCAAGGTCAGTAAAATTGCAGGTTGTTGCTTTTGCTTCCAATTCAAAACATTCAACAAAGACTGACAAAGAAGCAATTACGTTAAAAATTGAGGTAGAATGGTAGAATGCACAATGGCTTGCAATTAAAAATAACAGACCTTAGCATTAACATGAAGCACTATTTTGCCAAGGTTGATATTTAGTGAACTCTACCAAGTTCAAGAAAGGGCATCCTGCACTGAAAAAGAGCTTCACATGTAGTGGAAATTACCAGATAATACCAATAAAATGTTGGAAACAATCCAATTGTATTGTTGAAACAAAGAACTGCAGTTGCTGGTTTATACCAAAGATAGACAACGTGCTGGAGTAACTCAGAGGGCCAGGCAGTGTGTCTGTAGAGAAAGGAAGAGTGACCCATCCTTTTTCTCCAGAGATGATGCCTGTCCTGCTGAGTTACTCCAGCATTTTGTGTCTATCCAAATATATTGTTGTTGGATATTAGTGATAACTAGACCAAATGCAGACCCGTTGCTTCCCCAACGATCTGCTCCCCCAACTCAATATTCCACCAGAACCCATTCCCGAACGTAAGATTCCAGCACTCCCCTGCCTCCCTCAGCAGTGGACTATAAAAGAAATTCCAATTGCACTTCCCCTACCTGCCGCAGCAGTTCCAATTGCAATACCAATCGGCCCTCACCTTCCTGTAGAAGTACTTGCTGTGAGATCCCATTGAGGTGAAAAGTTCACAGTGTTCCTGATTGGAACTTTGTATCGAAGTATGTTGGAAGCTGGCATGAAGGATTTTAACAGTAAAAATCATGTTAAATTTGGCTTTTTTTAAAAGCTTTAATCATCAATAGCAGGAAATATAGCATGAAATCTGAAGAGAACCTGATTACGACGTGGGCGGGAAAAATGTGAAGCTGGTGCTTAAAAGGTAGTTTTGGCTTTTTTTTAAACTTTAAGCAAGATTCAATAGTCAAGAGTGTTTTATTGTCAAATGTTCTAGATAGGACAATGACATTCTTGCTTGCTGCAGCACAACAGAATATGTAAACATAGTACATAACGGGAGAAATAAAATTCAGTATGTATATATATACATGCACACAACTCAATAAATAAACAAATATAGTCCAATAATAATAATAGTCTGTTGTAGTTCAGAGCTTATTTGTTGTCATGTTTAAAAGCCTGATGGCTGTAGGGAAGAAGCTGTTCCTAAACCTGGATGTTAGTTTTCATGCTCCTGTACCTTCTTCCCAATGGCAATGGTGAAATGAGTGTGTGGCCAGGGTGGTGTGGGTCTTTGATGATGTTGGCTGCCTTTTTGAGGCAGCGGGGGGAAGGGGGCAGGGGGTGTGAATAACCCCGGGGGGTGGAGGGGAGGGGGCTGGGGGCGTGGCACTTGGCAGCTAGAGAGCCCACTGTGATTGGTGCACTGTGAGTGGCATTGTGACATCATCAGTGGAAGCTCTTGGAAAAAGGCTGTCTGTGAGAAGCTGCAGTTACCGTTGGCAATGTCCCGTTGTGATGTCATTTGTAAATGAGATACATTGTGATTGGACGTCTGTGAGTGGCATTGTGACATCATCATTGGAATCTGCTGGAAAAAGGAAGTGGTTTTTGGCTTTTTTTTAAACTTTAATCGTGAATAACGTGAAACATAGAATGAAATGTTAAGTGAACCTGAGTACGGCGTGGAGGGGAAAAATGTGAGTCAGAATATGTACAAATTTAAGCGCTAGCGCGTAGCATTTTGAGGAAGATACAAAGCATACAAAACAATACAGACAACACACACACACAGACAAGATTTAGACTTGTATAGGTATATAGATAGATAGATATTGAATGATAACATGAGCAGTCTCTGGAAACTCAAGATACACTACAACATGGTGTGTATTATAGATACAACAATGCCCTGTTATTGTTCAGTGATCCGATTAACATCCGAAATTATATTAAACACTATCAATCTCCCCTTTACATTAACATTGAACCATTCTAACATTCATATGAAATATGTACATAACATTTTAGAAAGATCAAATTTGAATATTATTATTATATCTAGCAATAAATAAATGAGAGGATAGCTATGCAACAGATAGATAAGATAAACAATTGTAATTCAGAAAGAATATTTCAGATATTTTATCAATAATGCAAATGGAAAGTGTTGTATCTTTATGTCAGTCAATCATTGGTGATTCAGTACATATTATAAGCCAAGGAAAGTAACTGCCCCCTAAACTATACTCTCCCTTTGTCATCACCTCAGTTATTTGGGCACTGGGATAGAAATTTCACTTTAGGTATAATCAAAACAAGAGTCAATTTCCTAGCAAAACTGTTCAATTTTCAGGTTGTTTTTGCTGAAAGTTCAGCTCAAATTACATGCACATTACCAAATATAAAGATAGGCAGTGGAATTTATGTATCAAGAATGCTGTATGCAGGTGGGATAATCAAGCTTGCTGACAACATTGCCATAAATGCAAGAAAATTATGTAATTTTTATGCAGCTATCTTCCACGTTGCATTTTTGCAGAAATTACCGTGTATTTTCTGCTTCCTCTGCTCTGTAAAAATGCATTGTCTTCTGAAGAAATTGATTTTGTGTGCTATACAAAAGTGATGTATCATGGTCAGTAATTATTTTTTACTAATTTTATTAATAGTCATTTTATTAATATCTTTTAATATTTAAAATGTCTTTAAAGGGCCAATTATTCCTGGTGAATCTAAACTTGCCTTGAAGGCGTGCAAATGAATGGAAACGAAGATATTTATCATAGTTTTCAGTATAATATTTCATTTCTTAACAAAAACATTAAAAGTGTTTCAAATTACAAAGAATGTAATTTACACATCAAATTCTTTGATCTCTCATGCTCATTTGCACAATTGTGAACATATTGGATGTAATGTGGAGTCACAGGCCTCCACGGGTCGGAGCCACGCGGGCCGGAGCCTTGCAGGTTGGAGCGCAGACCTTGTGGGTTAGAGCCTCGCGGGCTGGAGCCTGGGTCTCACGTGTCGCAGCCTCGTGGGTCGGAGGTGGAGCCTTGTGAGTCTACGGAGCCCGCGGCTGGGACCTGGGTTAGTGCCACACAGGCGTCCGGAGAGGACCCGGTGGCAATAGGGGAGAGGACGGTGCGGCAGTCGATGATGGCACTGACCGACGGACGAGGATGGACATGTAGAAGTGAGGATGCCGCTGCCGGGGGAAGGAACGAGGGAGAACCCGGTGTGGGGGGACTGCTGTGAGGGTGGGGGAACAACAATGGACCCTGCATGGGGGGACTGCCATGAGGGAGGGGGAAGAATAATGGACAACCGTGAGGAGGGGGTGGGGGGAGAACAAAGGGGGACCAGGCGCAGGGGAACTTTGTAACTTTGTAAGCGCTCTTTACGGGTGACATATTTAAGCAAAGAATTTCACTGTTGCTTGTCACATGTGACAATAAAGTATTCAATCATTCATTCATTCATCATTCATTCATTCATTCATTCAATCAGTCAATCATTCATTTTACTCGTAAAATAAACCAGCATGAAACTCCAATTTATCATACATTTCACAGCATACTTCGGAACTTGCGGCTCCCTAACATAAAGGTGCCAATTAGTTTTAGGTTTATTATTGTCACATGTACCGAGGTACTGTGAAAAGCTTTGTTTGCTATCCAATCAGATCAGATAATGCTCTAGGTAAAGACAATCAAGTTAAACTCAAGTACAAGAGGTAGAGCAAAAGGAAATGATAGAGTGCAGAATATTGCTTTCTGCATTGTTGCATATTGTAGCACACCTGTTCCAGAGACAAAATCCAATGTCCCCAATGGGGGTAGAGGTGAACAACAGTACCATTCATTGCTTAAGGAAGGACCATTCAGAAGCCTGATAACAGAGGGGAAGAAGCTGTTCCTTAAGTTTGGTGATGTGTGCTTTTAAACTTCTGTAACATTGATTTGTCAGGAGCAGGGAGAAGATAGACCAGGATGGGACAAGTATTTCATTATGCTGGTAGTATGAAATGTGGAGTGAATCAATGGTGGGGAGCCTGGTCTGTGTGATGAACTGAGATACATCTATATCACGACAACTTCTTGAGGTTTTGGGCAAAGCTGTTCCCAAACCAAGCTGTCTGCAATCAGACAGTCTGCTTACTCTGGTGCATCTGTAAATATTTATAAGAGTCATTGGAGACATGTCAAATTTCCTCAATCCCCTTAATATCTAAGTTTCTAATCTATGGAAAACTAAATATGCCTTGCCCAAACATGGAGAAGAAACGATCCAGATAGGTCTGAATGGATTTTAAGGATCTAGATGTCACATAAGGTATACAATGAATTACGAAATATAGTAGATAAAAAGTACTTTTCTGTCAACATTCTGTGCTGTAGTAACATAGAAAAGGTTGATAAATCAGATCACTTTGATACATTTTCTGGACATTGCCACATTGTAAACAGAAATACCTGTAATATGCGCTATGCCCAATATAAGTGCTAGTTGTTTTCTAGGCACTACTGATGAGTATTTAACAGAACACTGTGATGCATCATGTGACATGGAGCACTTAAATTAATTAATCTCTGAAATATTTTATATTTAAATGAGAGCCATGAATTAGTTAGTTTGTTATCTGTTTCTAACTGAGCTACGTTAATATATTATTTGCAAAGGATAGAAATAACACGGGGACTTGTTAAAATGATGAGCATAATGAAAATAAATGAAGTGTTTCAAAATGAAACATGATTGCCACCAAGTTGGTGAGGGCAAAGAAAATCCTTTTCCTGTACAGTCATTCAACTTGCATCTGTTAGCTAGTGATGCAGCGTGCTGGTTTCAAAAATCCCAACAATAGAGCAGTTGGGTGTGATTTTTATGCCTGGATTTTGACACAAATTAGTTCATGATCTGTGGTTAACTTTGAGCAGGAGCTCAATCAAATGTAATCAAAATTATACAGCAATATTTCACAGGATCTCCGAGATGCATTGAGAGTTGATAGCAAAAATAATGTAAGGATTCCACCATGTCCCATACTATTCATCTGCCCCCTCATCAACTACTTCCTGCTCCAATTGTGACAGAATCTGCACAACCCACGTTGGACTTTTTAGCCACAGAACTGGAGTGGAAATCATCCTCAATCTTAAAGGACAGCCAAAGAAAAAAGGCAGATATGACTCAATGGATCAACATAGTACAAATGCCATAATGGGCAACGGAAGACCTATACTAAAAAGTTATTAGTCATATCCGAATGTGCAGAATACAATGGGCATGAAAAATTCTACCTAATAAAAAGTGTTGGCCAATAGTGGAGTTGGGGGACAGAGTAATAAAAGAGTAATACTCCATTGGATTCTATGCCATTAACAATATAGGGTAGGATGTAATCTGTGTTGTCGCTTCCTTCTAATAACTAAAAAGCTAGAGATAAAGAAAAGAAATCACACTTGCTGCTTAGAGCATGCCAAAATAATGTCACTACTATTGCCAGAACCATTCATGTTTGGACAAATTGTTGTGGTTTGTAAAGAATGCCTGAATGATTTTGAATGTTTCTATAAAGTTCGGTACACATAGAGATTACCCAAAGGGTTCAAAATTCTAAACTTGCTTTCAAATATTATCTTTTATATAGTAAACGTAGCAATGCATAGAATAGAAGGAAAACATGCAACAAATAACATTATACAAGTCAGAAGGCAAGCCAAAGGTATGGTTAGAAAATTATTTTTAGAATAGCCTTTTATGATGGGGAGAAAAGTATAAAGACAGTTTACAATAAGAGTTTCTGTATATAGCCAAGTTTACTGAAACCTCTCACCATTTGAGGTAAAGTAGAATGAAAATATGGCCAGAAACGGAATTGTAGAATTTTTTTTTATTTTTTATTTTATTAGAAGTAAGTTCAATCATATGGCACTAAAGTGCCTAATATATATTTTCATAAAACACATTATGTACAACTTCTTTTTTTTTTTGTTAACTGAAAAAAGATTAGAATAAGATAAATAAGTTAGATAGTAAAGGATAGAAAGATGTGAAATATATAGTGTGTGAAGAAAGAAAACGAGTAAATGAAAGTTGAGAAAGAAAAAATAAAATAAAATAAAAAAAAAAAAGAGATAATTTATAATCTTGACCAACCCTCGTCCAGTCCTGGAACAGTTATTTTTTACAATTGTGTTGCACCATATGATTCCAAAAAAACGACGAATGGAGACCAACTCGTTATGAATTGGTCTGATTTATCCATTAGGAGGAATTGAATTTCCTCAAGATGAGCGGTGTCCAACATACTTGCAATCCACATTTTAAGCGTTGGTATTGATGTACCCTTCCAAAATTTAAGTATTATTTTTTTTGCTATTATTAAACCATAGTTAAAGAATAGATTTTGAGATGTGTTCAATTTATTCCCATCTTCCATTACGCCAAATATAATCATTTCAGTATTAGGTTCCATTCTTGACTTGAATAATTTTGTAAATATTTCAAAAATATCATTCCAAAATCTATAAAGTTTTATGCAGGAAACTAAGGAGTGTGTAATAGTTGCATTTTGGGCTATACATTTATCCCAAGTGGCGGATATATTTGGATAAAATTTGTTCAATCTTGTTTTTGAATAATACAATCTATGTACAATTTTAAATTGAATTAAATTATGTCTTACATTAATTGAACATTTGTGAATATATATCAAGTATTTTTCCCATGTAACCTTCATGATTTTTATCATTGGTTCCCGTTCCCACTCTTCTCTAAGTACCTCTGTCGATGGTAGGTCTATATTTAGAATACTATTATATAAATATGATATTAATTTTTGTGTCAGCTTCAATATTCATTGCTTCTTCCAATACTTCAGAGGTTATTTTTTGATATCCTTGTATATATTTTTTCATGAAATCGCAAATCTGAAGATATTTAAAATATTGGTTGTTTTTCAATTTAAATTTTAATTGTAATTGTTGGAATGATAGTAGGTTTCCCATTTCGTACATATCCCCGATCCTTCTAATTCCGAGACTTTCCCATTGGTTATATGTCTTATCAATAAGAGATGGTTTAAATAAAGGGTTATTCGCAATTGGCATTAACAATGATAGATTTCTTAATTTTAAAGATAATTTTATTTGTTTCCAAATTCTTATTGTACGATATATAATTGGGTTCTTCTTATATATTGTGTTATTCAGTTTTTTTGGGGAGAAGAGGATCGTTCCTATATTACAAGGATGGCAATCCTCCTTCTCCATTTTTATCCATTCTGTCTGTTGGGTAGAACTATCCAACCAATAAATCATATTCTTAATATGCACTGCCCAGTAATAATACATAAAATTCGGAAGTGAAAGTCCCCCGACCTCTTTTGGTTTACATTAGTGTTTTTTTGTGATTCTATGTGATCTATAGTTCCAAATATAAGTAGTAATATTAGAGTCTAATTTAAAATATATATATTTTGGTATATATACCGGTATAGACTGAAATAGGTATAGTAATTGTGGTAGGAAGATCATTTTTATTGCATTTATTCTACCTAATAATGATAAGGGAAGTGTTTTCCAAAATTTAATCGGCATATTAAGTTTATTTAATAAAGGTATGAAATTAGCGTTGAATAATGCTTTATATTTTCTAGTAATCTGAATACCCAAATATTTAAATTTTTCTGTTGCGATTTTAAAGGGGAACTTCAATAAGTGTGTAGGTTCTTGAGGTTTTAATGTCATGATTTCACTTTTATTCCAGTTTATTCTATATCCAGAAAAAGACCCAAATTCCTCTATTAAATTTAATAAATTTGGTATGCTCGTTTGTGACTTTGTAATATATAAAAGTATATCGTCTGCATATAATGAGATTTTATTCTTTGAGTCCCTGGTATTATAGCCCTGAATATTCGGATGAATTCTTATACTTTCTGCCAGGGGTTCTATCATAAGGGCAAATAGCAGGGGTGATAATGCACATCCCTGCCTATTACCCCTTGATAGTTGACATTTTTGAGATAACATGTTATTAGTTAAAATTCTTGCCATCGGTTTATCATATAATAATTTTACCCATGTTATAAAATTCTCTCCCATATTAAATTTTTGTAGTACTTTATACAAGTATTGCCACTCTACCTGATCAAATGCTTTCTCTGCATCCAAAGAAATAATTGATATATCTTCTTCCTCTACTTTATGCGAGTACATTATATTAAACAGACGTCTCAGATTATTAAATGAGTGTCTTTTAGGTATAAACCCTGTTTGATCAGGGTTTATCAATTTACTAATATATTTGCTTAATCTTCTTGCTAAAATCTTTGCTGAAATTTTCTGATCTGTATTTAAAAGTGATATAGCTTTGAATGAGCCCGGATCTTCTAAATCTTTATCTTTTTTTGGAATAAGCGTAATAGTTGATTCTGTTAGTGTTTCCGGTAGTTTGTTTTCTTTAAAAGCATGGGAGTATAAATTAAATAAATAAGGGGTCGTTATCATGAAATTTTTTACAAAATTCATTATTAAAACCATCTGGTCCCGGTGTCTTACCATTTTTCAGCGATTTTATTGTTTCACCTATTTCTTTGATTGTAATTTGAGCTCCTAGTTCCTCTTGTTCCAAAAGGTCCAGTATTGGAAGATTACAGTTATCTAGAAAAAAAATTATTTTATTATCTTCTATTTTAATTTTAGATGTATATAAATTTTGGTAAAATTGAGCAAATCTATTATTAATATCTTTAGGTAGTATTAGTAATTCACCTTTCTCTGAATTAATTTTGGTTATAGTATTTTCCTTTTCTTGTTTTTTCAATTGGTGAGCTAAAAGCTTATGTGGTTTGTCACCAAACTCAAAATGTTCCTGGTTTGTAATTTGGAATAGTCTTATTACTCTTGCCGATAAAATTCGATTAAGTTTAAATTTCAGTAATATTATCTTATTGTGTTTATCTGTCGTGGAATCTTTAGCATTATCTAACTCTAACTCCCTGATTTCTTGTTCTAACAACATTTGTTCTGTCTTATTCTTTTTATTTTGAAAACTTTGATATGAAATTATAATTCCTCTCATAAATGCCTTAAAAGTTTCCCATAATAAAGAAGGCAAAGTACCTGGTATATCATTTGTATCGAAAAAAAGTTTCATTTGTTGTTTTAAATATTGATAGCCTTGCACGTCATTTAAAATATGTGTATTAAAACTCCCAAAAAAATATTTACCCGGCATTCCCTCAAATTTTACTGAAAATGTAAACAGAGAGTGATCTGAGATACTACTAATGTGGTATGTTGGGTTGTTTGTATATGGCATTAATTTTATATCCACTAAAAAATAATCAATTCTTGAATAAGTTTTATGTACCGAAGAGTAAAACGAGTATTCCCTTCCAACTGGATTAGCAGATCTCCATACATCTATTATATTAGGTTTTTTTTATATATGTTTTTAGAAGTTCGCTAGTCTTAGATTTTAAATTACTCTTCCTTTGTTTTGCTGATTTATCTAGATATGAATCTAAAACACAGTTAAAGTCCCCCCCCTATTATCACATTTTGGTAATTAAACTCTGATATTATGTCTATAATTTTATTTAAAAATTGGGGGTTGTCAAAATTCGGAGCATAAATATTTATCAAAGTTAGTGGGGTTGCATAAATTTCTCCCGAAACTATAATATACCTTCCCTCTTTATCTGATATAGTATTCTTTAATTTAAAAGGAATACCTTTTCTAATAAGAATAGCCGTACCCCTAGATTTAGAAGTAAATGAGGAGTAGTATGTCTGGCCTATCCAATTCGCCTTTAATCTCATTTGTGTTTGCTGTTTCATGTGTGTTTCCTGCAAAAACATTATGTCGCTTTTCAACGATTTTAGTTGGGCAAACATTTTACCCCTCTTAATTGGTTCGTTGGCACGGAAGCTTAGAAATTTGAGAAGCAGGAAAGTCAATTTATAAACAAGGATTTAGAATTTAATATAAAACCAGACAATTCTAGAAAACACCCAAGAAAAAACTTTCTTTTTCCACATATGCCTCCTGACTGCTGAATTTCTTTCTGTTTTTATTTTATTTTTCATGCATCTGCCATTGTTTTTTATTTTCATGCTGAAATTATTGTACTGGGAGAAAGGGATGCAATGGACATTTACTAAGACAAGGTTGATAGACTGACAGGAGAGAAAACAAGCTAAGTAGAATCTTATCCAATGCTACCACTGCCTCACCGTCCTCTCGAATACTTCAAACCAGTTGCACAAGTAGGGAGAATGGTTGGGGGGTGGAATGTGTATAACTTGTTATTGATGAATTGTATTATAGTCTGCTGAAATTACAGATGTTTCCCAAATATTTCCTATAAAAATGATTCAGTTCCAACACATTAATTCAACTAAAATTCCAACATACCTGATAAAGAGGGAAGATATGTTATAGTCACGGGAGAAATTTACAATACACCATTAACTATGATAAATATTTACGCGCCTAATTTTGATAACCCACAATTTTTTAGGAAAATAATAGATTTAATCGCAGAGCATAATTTTCAAAATATAATAATGGGGGGAGATTTCAACTGTGTTATAGACCCATACTTAGATAAATCAATAAAGCTAGGGAAGCGTCTTGTTAAAACTAAGACCTGTGAATTTTTAAATACTTATATAAAAAATAATAACATAGCTGATGTTTGGAGAATAGCAAATCCAAGTGGTAGGGAATACTCATTTTATCCATCAGTTCACAAAACGTATTCGCGAATTGACTATTTCTTATTGGACACAAAATTGATCCCGTATACGAATAAACCATCATATCATAATAGTATTATTTCTGATCACTCACCATTGACTTTTATACTTAAAATTGAGGGAATGCCGAGTATAAAACCTTTTTGGAGGTTCAATGCACACATATTAAATAACCCGCAGGGTTATGAGTATATAAAAGAACAAACAAAACTTTTTTTCGAAATAAATGACACGCCGGGTATTTCTCTATTATGGGAAACCTTCAAGGCATATATTCGTGGTGTCATAATCTCTTACCAAAGTTTTCAAAATAAGGAAAATAAAAGAGAACAGAAGCGGATAGAACAGAAAATAAAATTACTAGAACTGGACAATGCAACTGACCCAACCATAAATAAACACAATAAGATAACTTTATTGAAATATAAAGTCAATAGAATACTATCGGCTAGAGTAATAAGATTATTCCAAATTACAAAACAAACACACTTCGAATTTGGGGATAAGCCACATAAACTACTTGCGAGGCAACTGAAGCAACGAGAAAAGGAAAAAACTATTACTAAAATTAAATCGGATAAGGGTGAGTTTCTAACATTGCCTAAGGATATTAATAAGAGGTTTGCCCAATTTTATCATAATTTATATACATCTAAAATAAAGACAGATGTAAGTAAAATTACAAATTTTTTAGATAATTGCAAGCTCCCAAAATTGGATAGTTTAGAACAAGAGCAATTAGGAGCATGGATTACTAGTGAAGAAATAAAACAAATAATAAACTCACTGAAAAATGGGAAGACCCCAGGACCAGACGGTTTTAGTAATGAATTTTATAAAAGATTTCAGGAGTCAATCGTACCAAGATTATTCTATTTGTACATGCAGGCTTATACTGAAAATAAACTACCAGAAACCCTAGCAGAAGCAACAATAACGCTTATACCAAAAAAAGATAAAGATTTAGATGAACCGGGTTCTTATAGAGCTATTTCACTTCTAAATACGGATCAGAAAATTTTAGCAAAGATTCTAGCTAGAAGGATAAATAATTATATTAACAATTTAATAAATACGGATCAAATGGGATTTATACCCAAAAGCCAATCATTTAATAATTTGAGAAGGCTTTTTAATATAATGTACTCTCATAATGAGGACAATGAAGATATTTCAGTTGTCACGCTGGATGCAGAGAAGGCATTTGATCAAGTAGAATGGCAGTATTTATACAAGGTACTCCAAAAATTTAATACGGGAGGGAATTTTATTAGATGGATTAAACTACTTTACGATAGACCTACGGCAAGAATATTAACTAACAATACGCTATCTCCAAAATTTTACTTATCAAGGGGTAATAGGCAAGGGTGTGCCTTATCTCCATTGCTATTTGCCCTTATGATAGAACCACTGGCCGAAAGGATTAGAAATCACCCGAATATTCACGGATATAACAGCAAGGACTCAAAGAATAAAATTTCATTATATGCTGATGATATCCTTTTATATATTACTAATACACAAACGAGTATACCCACCTTATTAACACTAATTGAGGAATTCGGCTCTTTTTCAGGATATAGAATAAATTGGAATAAAAGCGAAATTATGTCTTTAAAACCACAGGATTCGAGACACTTACTAAAATTCCCCTTCAAAATTGCAACAAAAAATTCAAGTATCTGGGTATTCAAATTACGAGAAGACACAAATCATTATTTAATGCCAATTTTATACCACTATTAAATAAACTGAATGATACGATTAAATTTTGGAAAACGCTTCCGCTCTCATTGATAGGTAGAATTAACGCTATAAAAATGACTTTCTTACCACAATTAATATATTTGTTTCAAGCGATCCCAATATATATTCCAAAATATTTTTTCAAAAAACTAGATTCCACTATCACTAATTTTATATGGGACTACAGAACACATAGAATTCAACGAAAGCATTTGTGCAAATCTAAAGAAGTTGGGGGTTTATCATTACCAAACTATATGTATTACTACTGGGCAGTGCATATTAAGAACATAATGTACTGGCTGGATAGTTCCACTCAGCAGTTGGAGTGGATAAGAATGGAGAAAGAGGAGTGCTATCCGCACGATATAGGAACGATCCTGCTATCACCGATAAAATTGAATAGTATAATATATAAGAAGAACCCAATTATTCACAATATAATAAGAATTTGGAAACAAATAAAAGTATCCTTGAAATTAAATAATTTATCACTAACCCCACTATTGAACAACCCCGCATTCAAACCTTCTCTCATCGACAACACATATCAACAATGGGATAGACTGGGGATTAGGAAAGTAGGGGATATGTATGAAGTGGGCAAACTGTTATAATTTCAACAATTAAAATTAAAATTTAAATTGAAGGATAATCAATATTTTAAATATATACAGGTATGTGACTTTATGAAGAAATATACACATAGATTTCAAACTATATTTTTAGATCCTTTAGAAGAAGCAATGAATATTAAGGCTGATTCACAAAAAATAATATCATACTTTTATAATAATATATTAAATAGAGAATCACCCTCAACAGAAGCATTAAGGGAAGATTGGGAACATGAGCTAATGATACAGATCTCGAAGGATAGATGGGAAAAGTATTTGATGAATACACATAACTGTTCTATTAATGCAAGACATAATTTAATTCAATTCAAATTATTACATAGACTATATTATTCAAAAACGAGGTTGAATAAATTTTATCCAAACGTCTCTCCCAGATGCGATAAATGTTTGTTTCAAAACGCTAATATAACACATTCATTTGTAGGATGTACAAAGTTGAATACATTTTGGAGTGATATATTTGATATATTTACAAAGCTTTTCAAGTCAAGAATAGAACCCAAAACGGAATGGATTATATTTGGAATAATAGGAGAAGATACCAATTTAAATAAAGATCAAAATGTTTTTTTTAATTATGGTTTAATAATTGGAAAGAAATTGATACAAAAATTTTGGAAAAATACAACCATACCAACTGTTAAAATGTGGATTAGGCATATGATGGACATAGCACGCCTTGAAGAAATGAGACTCCGACTAATAGATAAATATGACCAATTCTTAAGGCGTTGGTCTCCTTTCATCGACTTTTTGGAATCATGTGATGCAGCGGTACCGTAAAGATTGCTGATTTCAGTTCATGGCGCGGATAGATCTACATCTCCGAATACAGATTTGAAAAATTCTCTTTTAAGGGGCCTTCTCTTCTATTTCTACTTTCCACTTTCTCTCTTCCTTTTTTATTTTTTATATACACACTTCACGTTTTTCTACTCTCTACCATCTATTTTTCCATTTTTTCCTCTTTCTATTGTTTTATAAAAAAATTAAAAAATTAAAAAAAAAGATTCAGTTCCTCATTAGGACATTGGTCAGTACACTGACTATTACATCTTTATTACTATTGTAGGAAGGAACTGCAGATGCTGGTTTAAACCGAAGATCGACACAAAAAGCTGGGGTAAATCAGCATCTCTGGAGAGAAGGAATTGGTGACATTTCGGGTCGAGACCCTTTGTCAGACTAGTTAGGGAAAAGGGAAATGAGAGATATAGACGATGATGTAGAGAGATAAAGAACAATGATTGAAAGATATGCAAAAAAGTAACAATGATAAAGGAAACTGGCCATTGTTAGTTGCTTGTTGGGTGGAAACAAGAAGCTGGTGCGACTTGGGTGGGGGAGGGATAGAGAGAGAGTGAATCCTGGGGTTACTTGAAGTTAGAAAAATCAATATTCATACCACTGGGCTGTAAGTTGCCCAAGCGAAATATGAGATTTTGATCCTCTAATTTGCGTTTAGCCTCACTCTGACAATGGAGGAGACCTAGGACAAAAAGGTCAATGTGTGAATGGGAAGGAGAACCGGGAGATCAGGTGGACTGAGCTAAGGCGTTCTTTTGGCCCAGTCTATGTTTGGTCTCGCCATATAAACCATATAATCATATAACAATTACAGCACGGAAACAGTCCATCTAGGCCCTTCTAGTCCGTGCCGAACACTTACTCTCACCTGGTCCCATCTACCTGCACTTAGACCATAACCCTCCATTCCTTTCCCATCCATATACCTATCTAATTTATTTTTAAATGATAAAAACAAACCTGCCTCCACCACTTCCACTGGAAGCTCATTCCACACAGCTATCACTCTCTGAGTAAAGAAGTTCCCCCTCAAGTTGCCCCTAAACCTTTGTCCCTTAATTCTCAAATCATGTCCTCTTATTTGAATCTTCCCTACTCTCAATGGAAAAAGCTTATCCACGTCAACTCTGTCTGTCCCTCTCATAATTTTAAAGACCTCTATCTGCGCTCCAAAGAATAAAGACCTATCTTGTTCAACCTTTCTCTGTAACTTAGGTGCTGAAACCCAGGCACCTAGTAAATCTAGTAAATCTCCTCTGTACTCTCTCTATTTTGTTGACATCCTTCCTATAATTTGGCGACCAAAATTGTACACCATATTCCAGAATTGGCCTCACCAATGCCTTGTACAATTTTAACATTACATCCCAACTTCTATACTCAATGTTCTGATTTATAAAGGCCAGCACACCAAAAGCTTTCTTTACCACCCTATCTACATGAGATTCCACCTTCAGGGAACTATGCACAGTTATTCCTAGATCCCTCTGTTCAACTGCATTTCTCAATTCGCTACCATTTACCATGTACGTCGTATTTTGATTTGTCCTGCCAAGCTGTAGCACCTCACACGTATCAGCATTAAACTGCCATCTTTCAGCCCACTCTTCCAAATGGCCTAAATCTCTCTGTAGACTTTGAAAATGTACTTCATTATCCACAGCACCACCTATCTTAGTATCATCTGCATACTTACTAATCCAATTTACCACATCATTGATGTATATGACAAACAACAGTGGACCCAACATAGATCCCTGAGGCACCCTACTAGTCACCGGCCTCCAACCTGACAAACAATTATCCACCATTACTCTCTGGTATCTCCCATTCAGCCATTGTTGAATCCATCTTGCTACTCCACTGTTAATACCCAACAATTGAACCTTCTTAATCAACCTTCCATGTGGAACCTTGTCAAAGGCCCTACTGAAGTCCAGATAGACAACATCCACCGCTTTACCCTCAACTTTTTCCCTAGTAACCCCTTCAAAAAATTCAAGAAAATTAGTCAAACATGACCTTCCAGGCACAAAGTCGATGTATAAGAGTCCAGATTTTGAACAACGGATACAGTGGATGAGGTTGGAGGAGATGCAAGTGAACTTCTGCCTCACCTGAAAGGACTGTCAGGGTCCCTGGACAGAGTCGAGGGAGGAGGTATAGGGACATGTGATACATCTCCAGCGGTTGCAGGGGACGGTCCATCATCCATCGTAGATGAGGCCCCCACTCGTGTCTCTTCGGTATCCTCTCTCCGACGAGAGTTCTGTCACATCCTATCTCTTGTTTCCCTTTTCCATATCTAGTCTGAAGAAAGGTCTCGACCCAAAACGTTGCTCATTCCCACTCTCCAGAGATGCTGCTTGGCCCATCCAGCTTTTTGTGTCTATCCTCATTTTTATTACTTACTAAGTGTTTCATTCCAAAGGGTTGTGAGCACCAAGGGAACATTAGGAAAATACAATATCACAATATTTTCTATCAAGTATAAACTAGTAAGATCAACTAAAGAAATTGTTTAATTTGGAAGACTGGGAAAAGAACAAGGAACCTCTAGCAAAAATAGACCAGGATTATTTGTTCGAATTAAAACTTGAAGGGCAAGCTTCCACTTAAATCCGTAAAATTTAATCTTGTGGTTAAAATTGCCTAAATGCGCTGCTCAAATCTCATTTTAAATACATTTCTAAATTTCACAAACTATTCCTATTTGCAGGGATGAGTGTATTATGTTTACTCAATCCTCGACATATGCAGATTTGTAGAATATTTAGGAAAACATTTGAAAAAAAATCAATTTGTATTTCCAATAACATATTTTTTGCTGTGTGCTTGATTTTGGGAGATAGGGAGGAGATGGAGGGCGGTAGTCACAAGAAACACAGAAAGACAAGACTGGATAAGAACAGACTGGTGAAGATGGTAAGCACAGATATCATACCATGTACAGTACAGTGACAGCTCATCTTGGACCTGCACATTTACTCAGTTAAATGTGACAGCCCTTTACAGACTGAAAATAAGAGCATTTGAGCAAATGCTCTGCTGCTGCACTTGCCTCACATAGAAACATAGAAAAGAGGTGCAGGAGTAGGCCATTCGGCCCTTCAATATGATCATGGCTGATAATCCAACTCAGTATCCTGTACCTGCCTTCTCTCCATACCCCCTGATCCATTTAGGCACAAGGGCCACATCTAACTCCCTCTTAAATATAGCCAATGAACTGGCCTCAACAACCTTCTGTGGTAGAGAGTTCCACAGATTCACCACTCTCTGTGTGGAAAATGTTTTTCTCATCTCGGTCCTAAAGGATTTCCCCTTTATCCTTAAACTGTGACCCCTTGTCCTGGACTTCCCCAACATCAGGAACAATCTTCCTGCATCTAGCCTGTCCAACCCCTTAAGAATTTTGTAAGTATCTATAAGATCCCCCCTCAATCTTCTAAATTCTAGCGAGTACAAGCTGAGTCTATCCAGTCTTTCTTCATATGAAAGTCCTGACATCCCAGGAATCAGTCTGGTGAACCTTCTCTGTACTCCCTCTATTGGCAAGAATGTCTTTCCTCAGATTTGGCGACCAAAACTGTACACAATACTCCAGGTGTGGTCTCACCAAGACCCTGTGCAACTGCAGTAGAACCTCCCTGCTCCTATACTCAAATCCTTTTGCTATGAATGCCAACATGTTGAGGTGATGGGCCTGGTTTACTGACATTTGGCTCCTCAATTTTAAGCAAGGGCAACATTCTGATTGAACATTTAAATGGGATTACCAGCTGTTTAAAAAATAAGATAATTGCATGTATTTAAGTTATTTCGCTTTAATTTAACATTTTCCATGTGTTGGTATTGTACTTTTAAACCAATTTTAATTTAATATTGAAAAAAATTATCAATTCTATCAATTTTTATTTAACCTCTCAGTATAAGACAGAAGCAAGCTGTTAGAGGCTACAAGTGCATGCATTCTTACTAGTTGAAGATTGATTTGCCTCATGACATGTCTCTCAATTATAAAGTACAGAATAAGTTCAACATTTACATGCAGAAAATTCAAATTTAAGCGGCTGGGCAGGAAGGGCATAAGCCAAGGAAGTGGGCCAGTTCAGCATAATCCAGCCCAATAAGACATCTGTAGCATTGTAATACAGTGCCAATTGAAATAAAATGATAATATTAAGAATTGACACACTGCAATAGACGCAGAAAGGGCTATAGGTCTTGAAGGAATTCCAGCTGTATGGCCTAGTCCTAATGTGTGCTGTAGAACTAATCTCGAGTCAAACAATTTCAGCATGTCAACAGCCCTGAATGCAAAATGATGAGGAAATTTGTCCAGGTGATTTATCACACATTTAAAAAGCTGCTAACATCCAAACTTGCTGATTAGGTCCTATCAACCTACCCTCAGTCAATAATGGTATCAAGGGAACAATCATTCAATAATACATTGCAATGCTCAATTTGGCTTCTGCCAGAACTTCTCAGCTCCAGACTTCATGGTGGTCTTGGTCAAAATCTGGTGAAAATGTTAGCTCTTCATATACGGTCAACTGTGTGTGATGGCACCAGGGATTCCAGAAAAAAACTTTCAAACTGCAGTAACTTTTGTGATATAAAATATTGTAATACTTTATTACTGAAACATTGTCATTATTTAATTTATAATTTACATTTAATGCCTGACAATAAACTGGCAACATCCACTATTGTAGAATCAACCACATGGGCATAATAAATACACAGCAATGTATCTGAAAAAATAGGAGGTAGTCACGGTTGATGAAGGGGAATTAGGCACATCAAACAGACTCTCAGTAAATATTTGAGAAAGAACATTGCAATATATCGCATACGAGGAGGATTTCTCTGGTACAATAGAAATTTGAAACACTGCATTAAGTACTGGCTACAGCGATATAACCAAAAAGTTTGAAAAATAAGAGTAAAATTTGATAATCTGATATCAAATTGTTCAGAAATCTTGATGGTTCAGCATCTGTCTTATTTATTAGTCTGGACGGTGAACTGGGATTGGAGTTCAAGGTGCACATTCCAAATAGTGAATGAAAAGGGTTTCGGCCCAAAATGTTGCTTATGCATCAGTCTGAAGAAGAGTTTCTCCAGCATTTTTGTGTACCTTCGATTTTCCAGCATCTGCAGTTCCTTCTTGAACACTTTGTCTACTCCACTGCGAAATCTCCTCAAGGTATGCCTACTTTGAAGAAGTTCTCCTCCTCTCTCTGGAGACAGTTTCACAACCTCCTCTCTAACGCCAGTCTGAAGAGGGTTTCGGCCCGAAACGTTGCTTATTTCCTTCGCTCCATAGATGCTGCTGCACCCGCTGAGTTTCTCCAGCATTTTTGTGCACATTCCAAATAGTGAGCTGGGTGTGCAAGAGCCAGATTCAGGAACACAGTTCAGAAACTTATAAGCTGACACTCAATGGTTCTATTTCCGTTTCCGTTAAACTCATCTAGTTCACTGGAAAATATATATTACTGTGTTACATGTGAAAAAGTAAAATAAAACTAAATTGTGGCATTAATCCAATATGCTAGAAAACCTGCTAATCCAGTCCTACCAAAATTCTGAGTGCTGGATTATCAGACTCTTAAGGTATAGGTCATCTCGAAAACTTGCTACTTATTACCTGTGTTTTGCTGTGATCTATCCTAGGTCTTCCTATCTTCTGGTTTTTATTAATACCCTGGATGGCAGTTGGGAATATGGTAAAATGACACCAAAATCTGTGTGAAGAACTGCCATGGAAACCAAAATGGTTTTGATGTGCTTGATGATTAGATCATATGACATGTAATGTATATGATGTAATATTATGTCTGTTGCTTGAACAATTATTTTTGGTGAAACAAAAATTGGTATTATGAACAGATAACAGAAGATTCATGATCAATGCAAAGAAACCATGTGTGAAACAAGCAACATGAAGGATTTTATTAACAGAACTATTTAATATAAATCAAAGGGCAGCATTTTTAAAATTGTGCAATTCATAGCTCAGACCTATTTCGAGTGCCTCCATTTAGTTCCTCCATAGCTCAGGAACACCGCAGCCTTGCAGAAGTCATCCCGATACAAGAATTATTCCTAGTTTAAAGAATACCCAGTGAATAGGCTCAAGGGCATTGATCTATTTACTTCAGTAAAAGCCTAGATAGAGTGCATGTGGAGAGAATGTTTCCAGTAATGGGAGAGTCTAGGACCAGAGCGCACAAGCCTCAGAATAAAAGGACGGATGTACCTTTAGAATTTAGTCAGAGGAATAGAATTCATTGCCACAGACAGCAGAAAAAAGGGGGACCCGGCAGGAGGAGCAGCCGAGAACATAGGGGGAGCTGGCGTGGGCGGGCTGCCGAGAACATAGGGGGACCTGGTGGGTGGGGGGGGGGGGGGGGGGGGATGAAGGGATGAGTACTTTTTATATAACTTTTGTTGTGACTCTTTTGTGCACTTGATATGCAAAAACAAAGAATTTCACTGCACCTAGCTAGGTGCAAGTGACAATAAAGTATCATCATCATCAGTGGCCCCATCGCAGAAGCATCCACGTTGTGGGGCTGGAAACTGGAAGTATCCTGAGCTAATTCTGCTACCACCATCATCTACTGTAACAAGTGGTGGCTCCCACAGATTGTCGTCGGAAGCTTGCGTCCTTTTCAGGACGGGCGATTGCAGCGATGTCAACATTTGTAACAAGATGGACTCGAAAGAAGATCATCATCAGTAGAGGCCAAGTCATAGGGTATTTTTAGATTGATAGGTTCTTGATTAGGAAGGTCGTCACTGAGAGAAGGCAGGAGAATGGGGTTGAGTGGAAAAAATAGATCAGCCATGATCAAAGGTGGAGCAGACTTGATGGGCGAATGGCCTAATTCTGCTCCTGTGTCACGTTATGGCCTTCTGGAATGGGGTAAAGTTTCCAGCTGCAATACGTCGGAACATGAAACATCACTGTTAATATCTGACGATGCTGGTGGGAAATGATTAAAACTATTGCATTTTTATAATGGTGATTTTCCAGGAAGCTTTAAAACTCTGAGAATTATTATCTGGAGCTTATTTCAGGATGTACTGATGAGAACACAGAGTATTGAGAGACAGTAATATACATACGCCCTCATCTCCGATCATCCTATATTAGAGTGTGGCTTCAATTGTGAAACAGTTCTCTATACTGTCAAGTTTATCTGGTTGTATGCATTACAGTATGTTTTCCACGCTATAAGTGACAATGAATAAATAGTTCACGGTGTTAAGCAAAACAAAATGATAAGCAATTAAATGAATTTCATTTTGCCAGTGTCTATTGTTAGGTCGTTCTGATGAAACACTGCCTAAAACCATCTCTTCCTCACTGGCACAAACAGAATCTGAACAACATCATTATTTCAGGCAGATATGGCTGCAGCTAAAGGTTAGCTAGACCAGAATTGCTACAGTTGACAACAGTAAAGGGCCTGTACCACTGTACGAGGTAATTCAAGAGCTCTCCTGAGTTAAAACAAAAATCTAACTCGTGGTAAGCACGTAGAATGTACGTAGCGGGTACGTCGGAGCTCAGGACGTCTCTTAGCGGTTCGTAACGCTAACGGCAGGTACTCGGGAAACGCGGTAAGCTCGTGAAGACACGTGAAGATTTTTCAACATGTTGAAAAATGTCCACGAGAGCCCCGAGTACCTTCGAGCGGCTAGTATCGTAATTCTCCGAGTTCGAATCAGGGGAAACTTGGGAGAACTCTTGAATTAGCTCGTACAGTGGGACAGCCCCATAAGACTCTTGATTAGCAAATTTATATTTAGTGAAATACTCAGTTGTCAAATCAGGAAAACTAAACACACTAGCAGAGGAACTAATACTACCTAGTTAGACACCCAAAACTGGAGTAACTCAGCGGGGCAGGCAGCTTCTCTGAAGAGAAGGAATGGGTGGCATTTTGGGTCGAGAATTTATTTTCCTATGGTAGGCATTATAGTTGGAGAGATGCCCCAAAACAAATTCAATTAGTGCCAATATGAAACAATTCGCTGTCATATCAAATTAATAGAACGGCCAATAATGATTTATTTAGTGATCTGCATCATTAGCGGCCAGTATTTTGCTGTTGAGCTGTGCTCATGTTCTAGTGCATTTGGGGAACAGATTAAAAATTAAAATACATGGCACAATTTTGTCTTGGCAGATACTGCCTATCACAGCAACAACTAATCAGGTTTTCAATTTGCTTGGTAGCTGCATAAATCAACACAGAAATTGGTCAGAATGTATTGGCATCTGTACAAATGGAACAATGTAAATGATTGGTAGAGATTGTTGAATAGGGGCTTGCATAATCAATGCATGTAATTAAGCATAGGAATGCAGTTTGTTTTCAAAAGTGTCTTTACAAACCTGGAGGCGGTGCTGATGGTAGAATTTGGTAAAATTTATAAAAGTCTATCTCAGACTTCATACAGAATGATGTGCCAACACCTTGCTAGCTATGTACTGAGGTCTCTGTATGTCATTTTGAAGTTCACTCTGAGGTCAAGCTGTTCTTTGCAGAACAGCTATTCCCTATTTTATGACCTGGCTCCCAAGGCCAGGCCACTTGTTGGATATATGCTCTTGGCTCAATTTTCTAGATCTGGATTCATCCCAAATACAATATTCATCAATAGCCAGCAAAAAGCAGAACTAATGATTGAAAATAAAAGCTGAAATTGTGGAGGATTGCTTAGCTTTAAGGTGATAGGGTCAACGTTTAAAGGAGGAATACGGGGCAAGTTTTTTTTTACACAGAGGATGCTGCTGCCTGGAATGGTCCGTTGTGGTGTTACTGGAGGCTGATCTTCTTCTTCTTGCGTATGGCGTGCACAGCCTAAAGTTGTAGGACAACTTGTTCTATTTGATCTTATTTGACTGCACACCAGGTTGATTGCATTCGTTGAAACATGGTGGACCACGTGAAGGTTGCAATCTCTCACCCCACTGGAGGCTGATGATTGTGGTGTTTAAGAGAATTTTAGACAGACACATGGAAATGCAGGGAATGGAGTGGTATGGATCATGTACAGGCAGATGAGATTTGTTTACCTTGGCATCATGTTCGGCACAGACATTGTGGACTGAATGGCCTATTCCTGTGCTGTACATTTCTGTTCCAAGAGGAAAGCAATACAGAAATCTACTCAAATGTCTGAATTCTTGACATGGAATGAACTACAATTTCAGGAAAGTGTTAAAGGTGATGTCAAGCCACTAGTGAGCACGGAACAAAGGTTTTTTTTATTGTACCACGGTACACATGACAATAAACTAAACTCAGAACATCTCATGGAACTGGCAAGTCAATTAAGTGTGTGTACTTTCTCTCAATGGAAAACATGACCAACTGGGTCAAATGCACATTAACAATTTCTCAGCAGTACTTAGCCAAAGCAAGAAAATATTCTGTAAACCTCAAACAGTGGCAAAGTCAAGATTGAGCTCTCACTTCCTCTGCAGTTCATTTAATAGACATACCACACTATGAAAAATGTTGCCTCTATTAAATCTTTCCCCTCTTACCTTAAACCTTTACGATAAGGTTAAACAGATTCCGCATGTCACTGGACTTTCTAACAAACTTCAACAGATGAACTGTGGAAAGTATCCTGACTGGTTGCATGATAAACTAATACGACAATTTTAATGCACAGAAAGACAAGAGGGTACAGTGAGCGGTGCAATAACTCAGTCCATCCAGGACACAGCCGTCACCACCAATTAATGCATCTATATGAGGTGCTCCCTTAGCAAGGTGCCATCTTTCATCAAGGATCTCCACCATCTGGACCATGTCCACTAGTCAATGTCACCATTGGGCAGGAGTTGCAGAAGTCTGAAGTCGCACACCAACCAGGTTCAGGAACAGTTACTTTCATACAATTGTTCTCTTTACAGATGTTGCCTGACCCATTGAGTTCCTCAAAAACTTTGTTTTGCTCATGCTCATAATATCTGCAGTGTCTTGTGTCTCCAGTTTCCTACAACTCTCAGGTTCTTGAAACAGCCCAGCCCGCATAATCATACCTTGATTACAGAATACCACCGACTGTCTGTGTCTCGTGGACTTGTTTTTTGCTAATTGTGTTTTGCACTAATGTCTTTTTTTGTTAGTCTTTTTTCTTTTATACTGTCTTGCAGAATTGATGTATAATTTATGTATAATTTATGTTTCCATTTGGTTGTCCAGATCCACATGCTTGTGATGCTTCTGCAAGCAAATATTTTCTTTGTACCTATACCTCACCATAATTGTGCAATGACAAAAAATTCAATTTGTCGACCTATGCCCTCTGGTTCTTGATATCCCAACACCTTAAAAAAAGGCTAAGTTTATTCACTCTATCTAAGGCCTTCATGATTTAATACACCTCTATAAGATCATCCTTCGGTCTCCAAGGAATAAAGTCCGAGCCTGCCTAACCTCTCCCTATTACTCAATCCTGTGATTCCTGGCAGCATCCTTGTAAATCTTCTCTGCATTCTTTCCATCATAATAGCATATTTTTTGGCAGTGACATAACAGCAGTGTGACCAAATCTGAACACAGTACTCCATGTATGGCCTCACTAATTTTTGTATAAGTACTACCGGTACATATAATCCCAACTTCTACACACAATTGAAAAAAACCCAAAGTGCTGGAGGAAGTCAGCAGGCCAGTCAGTATCTATGGGGGGAAATGGACAGACAGCATTTCAGAGAATCTGGAGAAGTGTTCCAACCCAAAATATTATCTGTAAATATCACTCCACAGATGCTGCCTGGCCTGTTAAGTTCCTCCAGAACTTTGTTTTTTCCCTCAAGATTCCAATATCTGCAATCTCTCCTGTCTACATGTTTTGATACGCAATGCCCAAACTGACAAACAGGGAACTAGATACTTTCACTCCCAGGTCCCTCTGTTCCATAATACTTCCCAAGGCCCTATGGTCAATGTGAAAGTCGTTCCCTGGTCTGACTTCCAAAAAATGCAACACATTGCACATACCTGAATTAAACTTATTTTGCCATTTTTCAGACTACTAATCCAGTTGATCAGATCCTGTTGTGATATTCTTGATAACCCTTTTCACTGTCTACGATACTACCTATTTTAGTGTCATCTTCATATTTACTCATCTTGCCTTGAGCATTCTTATCCAAATTATTTATGTAAATGACAAACACCAATAACCCCTGTCATGTGCCATGTGTCAAGGGCCTCCACTCCAAGAACCAACCTTCCACTGTCACCTGCTGTTTCTTACCATCAGGCCAATTAAATATCCATTTAGCTAGCTCTCCCTAGATCCCACGTCATCTAACCTTTTAAAGCAGCTTACCATGCCAAAACTTATCAAAGGCCTTGCTGAAGTCCATATAGACTACACCTACTGCTCTGCCCTCATCAACTTTCTTGGTTACTTGTTCAAATAATTAAAATTCATGAATCAAGATTCCTCATGCACAAAGCCATGCTGATGGTCCCTAATCAACCAATCTTTGTACATTATCCCTCAGAATCCCATCCAGTAAAAAGCCCTGTCTCACGGTGCGAGTTGACCCATGAGGTACCCCGAGTGAAAGACTCGTGGTTGTGTACGAGATTCCAAGTGTATGATCAAGAGTTTAACCGCGTTTCCACGGGTTTGACTAAGTTTGCCGTTTACTTGTAATTTCTGCGATGTTCCAAGTTCGTCTCCCGAGTTACTCTTGAGCCAACCTGAATGAAGGTCTGTTTTAATACGCGACAATGTTAAAGAAGACATCTCCATCCTGCGGCTTTGATTTAAAGATAGAATTTAGCGCGGCCGCATCTACTGATGTGACCTACAAAGGGAAAATGCGGACCGTCCAGTGCCAGAGCAGTCATACTTATGATTTGTGTGAAACACACATCACATTGTTAGAAGACCAGCGGGCGGAGGTTTGCTATATTTTAATTGAATTTACTGCCAGGTCTACACACTGCGGGGAGACGGGAGATGAAATCTTTGAATGTGGACGGATGTGCACATCAGATTGTTGGGAGATAGAGTTCAGGGTTCGCCTCCTGAGCTGCTTTGGTGCCCAGGCCATGAGTTGAGGGAGGTTGGGGGGGGGGGGTCAGGTTAAACTCACCCATTTGACAGGCAGAGGATTACGAGGATCCAGCGAAACTTGGACTGCATGGCCACCATCCCGCCGCTGCCTTGCTCCGACATGCCTTTATTACATCTAGGCTGGATTACTGTAACGCGCTCTATTTTGGTGTTGCTCGTTCTTCACTGGCTCGTCTCCAGTTGGTTCAGAATGCTGCTGCTCGCCTTTTAACAGGGACTCGAAAGAGGGAGCACATATCGCCAATTCTGCCTCCCTACACTGCTCCGACAACTTTCGGGTGGATACTGTGGAGAAATCCTGAATGACTGCCCGCCTTACTGGTGACCAACTGCTCCACCCATACGCTCCCCCGGTCCCTCAGCCCTCCAGCTGCTCCTGGAGCCGCTCCCAGCTGGGGGATAGAGCCTTCTCTGTTGTGCTCTCGGCACTCTGGAACACCCTGCGTTGCATGGAGCCCCCTCACGACCGGAGTGTCACTGTCTGACCATGCCTGGGGCTTTGCAGCCTGAGGGAGGTGTTTCTTTATTTTACATGTCTGCCCTATTTCTTTTGATTGTTATTTTTGGTGTGTATTAACTTTTTTGTCAATGATTAGAGAGCACTTTGTTGCAGGGGGTTTGTTTACCTCTCTATAAATGACTGTGATAGGGAGAGGAGAGCCGAGACTGCCCCGCTGGTGACCAACTTCGCCCTGCCCTCACACCGCTCCCAGCCACAGTGCAGTGTGGGAGTCCTCTGACTGCCTGACTGACTGTAGATGCACCCTGCCCGGGTGTGCGGGTGTGGGGGAGTACCTCAGAGAGAGAGAGACACAGGCACACACACACACACACAGTGTGGAGTACCTTGACTGACTGACTGTCTGTGTGCGGGTGTGGGAGAGAGAGAGAGAGAGGCAGACACACACAACACACCGCGGGTACCTCAGTGTGTATCTGTGTGTGTGTGTGTGTGTAGGGGAGAGAGAGACACAGAGACAGTGTGGACCTCTGACTGTGTAGGAAGGAGAGAGGGGGAGAGAGAGAGAGAGAGAGAGAGAGGCACAGAGGCAGTGTGGTGTACTTCGGCGTGACTGGGGGAGAGAGAAAGAGCGCACAGGACCTCGGTCTATCTGTGTGTGTGGGAGGGAAAGAGACTAAGCAGAATACACCGGTCTTATTGGGTGTGGGGGGAGAAAGAGAGAGGTGGGGGGAGAGAAAGAGAGAGGGGGGGGGGGAGAAAGAGATAAATGAGGGGAGACGTATATATACACACACAAAGCAGAGTTTTACTGTGTATGTGGGAGACACAGGTGGACTGAGCACAGTACCTCGGTCTTACTGTGTGTGGGAGAGGGGGAGAAAGAGACGTACACTCACAGAGGCAGAGTCTCTCAGCCTGTGTGAGAGGGAGGGAGGGAGGGAGAGAGACACACACACACAAGGTGGATGTGAAATCTCACCTGCCTGTTTCAGTGACGGACACCCGCCGCCAGTGAATGAAGACACCCCCATCTGTCTCCCCCTCCTCTCCCTCCACTCTCCACCCTCTTTCCTCCCTCCTCGCCCCCCCACCTTTCCCTCCCAACTCCAGTCCCGTCCCGACCCCCTGGGAAACTGAAGGGAGCGACAATCAACTGCCACGGATACAAATAATGTCATACACAAGAAAGGGCAGATGCTGGTTGACAAAAAGTGAACACACAGTGCTGGAGTTACACAAAGACGCAGCAGAAATTTGGAAATGTCATCCCTTCACCCATTCCTTCTCTCCAGAGATGCTGCCTGCCCGCTGAGTTAAAGAGTGCCCACGGTATACTAACGAGTCACTAAAGTAAACGCACGGGCCACTACGTTTTTACAACGTGTTTAAATGTTTCAATTTTTAATTTCAGCAGTACATTTTACTCGTGGAAAACTTTAAACATGTTTGAATTTTTTCAAGAGTTAACAAGTTTCACGGGTGCCACGAGTCGCTAAGTTGCGCCACGAGTTCCGACGTTCCCGCTACGTTAATTGTACGTGATTACCACGAGTTAAATTTGTTTTAAACTCGGGGTACCTCGTGGGTCAGCTCGCACCGTGAGACAGGGGTTTAACTTACCAACCACAAATGTTTAGCTTACTGGTCTATAATTTTCAGTTTTCTCGTTGCAGCCCTTCTGAAAGAAAGGCACAATATCTGTAAACCTCCAGTCCTCTGGCACCTCACTTGCAGCTAATGATGATGCATTAATCTCAGCCAGATATATTCTCTGCCATAGGGTTCTTTCATTTGTTTTAAGACATCTAGCACCTCCTCTACTATCCCAAATCATCCCCATTACCTTTCCCATGTTCCCTTGTTGTCACCCCTTTCTCCCCAGTAAAAACAGAGATACAACACCCATCTCCGGCAGGCTCCACACATTGATGAGTACTTTGATTTCTGAGGGGCCAAATTCTCTGTGGTTACTTTTTCTCCCTTAGTATACTTCTAAAATCTCTTTGGTCAGTCTTCTCTGCCAAAAACTATTTCATACAGTTCTCTGAATTGTCAGACAAAAATTTTCCATCTGTTTAAATTATTTGCAATGAAATATACCCATATGAATGTGGATTTTCATCATTTTCTGGAATTATATCAAAATATCACCAACACCTTTTGGAGAAAACATAATTTACAATTCAAATATTACCCATCTGTCCAACCATTTACTCACTGCTAGTTTAACAAACTATTTCATCCATGACAAATAGTCCCCTTGAGCCAGTTTTTTAATTGCAAATGTATATTTGTACAATGTTGAATATTAGAGATAAAAACATTAAACCTGGTAAACCTGAGCAGGGCTGCTAGATCTGGAAAAGATTGGGAATCTTTGGTCTACTTTAAATCAGAGAAACAACCATCTCCTCTCCCTTATTTCAAAAACAATTTTAATAAACTTTAATCAATTGTCAAAATACATTTTTTTGGGTAATGCCAGTTTCATTCCATTCACATAAGTTACCTGTCTGTGTTTCATTGGGACATATACAAATGTTAGAACTGCTTCCTTATATTGGTGACAGTTGTTTTTCACAGGGAGTTGCAGTCTGGATAACTGGGTATGCTTTGAAGTAAGCAAAAAGCATAGTGTAAAAAGTCGAGTTTATAGACAGTCCAGAGACTGGAACTGTTAAGCATACTTTGTTGTGCAATACATTGAACAGGAAATAACTGATTTCCTGGAGAAGAAAAGACACTCCATATGTTACAGAGAAATGAATATTCTTTTGCAGAGCCATTGTTCGGAATTATGTAAAATAAAAATGCTACCAGTTTAAACCAATAATTAATATATTTGCATAAACACACTCTACACCAAAATAGTTACATTCCCAAATTAAAATTGACAACGCACATTTAGTTTTTTTTACAAAGTAGGCAAAATATTTAACGTCATTGTGTTTTATATTATTATCTCCAAAAAAACTTTTTATTTAATTGGATATGACTTTCTTTTCCTGGAATTCAATGCATGGCTTGAAGTTTTTGATTCGTTTCTGTGTTTTGCAGCTGCAGTGGTACAAATCCCCCCCACCCCCACCAATTCATTGCAGAGTTCATCAAATTTCCCCATTGTGCAGTCCCCACCCAGTCCACATCAGGGTCAACGTTTTTTTGGCATTTGCGTTGCTGACAACACCGAGAAAGTTGTAGCAGTTTTGAAAAGGCTTTGCTGTAACTACTTAAAATATTATTTCAATTACATTCTCAATTTTGATGAGATTTCGAGACAAGAACTAAAAAAAATCGTAGTCTATTGTGTATCCCTCATCTAAAAACAAATAGCGTGGCACACCATTTTATTTAAAAAAAAAACAATTATTTGTTTTACACCGTGAATGCTTATGCATATTTTTTTAGTTCATTTCACGTCTTGTAATACTGCAGTCTTCCAGCTGTTGACCACATGATGAGTGTCGTTACAGAGTAGTAAAATCTCTGCACCAATTGAAGCTGGTCAGTGCTGGAAGGCTTTATCATCTCTCGCACGTATAGTTAAGGCAAAACAGATCACACCGTTTAAAAAAAACCAGACAGGATCCAGACCTGCTCTCTGTTACAGACTCTCAGAAGGGAATAAGGTAGGGGCTAAGCGTTAACTTTGGATGAGCTTTGATCTGGTTCCTTTTCCCGGCATTACTGTAGTTAATGGAAACATTTGGCCAGGGTTTAAAGATTTACGGATGGTGTTGTTGTTAACTAAACTCTGCCTCTCTCGCTCTGGCGATGAACGACACGACCTGCAGGACTTCACTTGCAACGCCAAGACGTAATTCTGCTCGGAGACTTTTGAATTAAGCAAAATTTTAGTTTAAGCTTAAAATCAAGCGATTTTAAGTTTATTTGTTTTTACCCATAGACAGTTACCCCGCCCCTTTTTTAAACCACCGCAAGGATTTCAGAATGAACCATCCTCGGTGGCTGGTTTTAAACAACCTCGTGCAATGTCTCGAGTACTTTCCCATCACTTATTGCAGGGCAGACACGATAATGCGGGATGAAAGTAAATTGCAAAGATGTACGTGCGTGTGGAGGGAGCAGTGCAAAAGACTACTTATACTTTATGTTTTAAAATTGCAATGCTTTTGTGCATTGCGGCACAATGGTGCAGCTGCTGCCTCTCAGCGCCAGAGACCCGGGTTCGATCTTGACCCCGGGTGCTGTCGGTAAGGAGTTGTCACCTTTTCCCTGTGACCGCGTGGGTTTCCTCCCACATCCCAAAGACATGCGGGTTTGTAGGTTAATTATACTGTTTATTTTTTTTTTAAAGCCCTTTATGTGTAGGGAGTGGATAAGAATATCCCATGTAGAACAAGCGTGTTCCCGATGTTGGTTGGGGGAGTCCAGAACCAGGGGCCACAGTTTAAGAATAAGGGGTAGGCCATTTAGAACGGAGATGAGGAAAACTTTGTCACCCAGAGAATTGTGAATCTGTGGAATTCTGCCTCAGAAAGCGGTGGAAGCCAATTCTCTGGATGCTTTCGAGAGTCAGATAGAGCCCTTAAAGATAGCGGAGTCAAGGGATATGGGGAGAAGGCAGGAACAGGGTACTGATTTAGAGGATGATCAGCCATGATTAGTGAATGGCGGTGCAGGCTCGAAGGGCCGAATGGCCTCCTGCACCTATTATCTATTGTGATCAATGGCGTGAACTCGGTGGTCTGAAGGGCACGCTTCCATTGCTGTATCTTTAAACTAAATGGTGCAGTGTGTAGGAAGGAAGTGCAGATGCTGGTTTACACCGAAGATACGACACAAAATGCTGGAATAACTGTTGTGGGTCAGGCAGCATCTCTGGAGAAAAGGGGACGAGACCCTTCTTCAGTAGTCCAGCATGTAGCGCACGACGAAAGACATCGCCGGCTCTTTAAATAGACTAACAAGGACAGCCGCTTACCTAGACTTCACTGACAATATCCCTTTTGATTTATGATGAGGCGGTATTCCGACTGTTTGTGGCCGGTGAGGGAGAAGGGGAGCGGGACGGCCGGGGTCTACTCGCTCCAACCGTCTACGCTGTTCAAACCAAAGATCCTATTGCTTTGCTATAGGATCTTTGGTTCAAACTGAGCTCGAGCGCTAAACCGCCTTGGTGACCGCGGGAGGGCGGAGCGCCGGCCGCCGCACTGAGCAGGCGCGGGCTTGGCGGCGGCTGCTGCGCCTGCGCTTTGTGGCGGTTCCTCCCGCCTCTGCCTCCTCCTCCGCCTACAACAGAAATCCGCCGGAGCCCGATTCGGAGGGAGGGAGAGAAGCAGCCGTTTTATCTGCAGCAAGAAGGGTGTGTAACGCCGGACGAACTATGCGGGGTGAAGGGCCGTGAAGGAGGAATTGCTATCCGAACCCCCCTTCTCCTCCAAACTTTGGATGTTTCGAGAGAGGTCACAGTGTTTATGGTCAGTGCACGCTTTTAAACACGCGCCCTGAAGTGCCATTAAAAAAAATATGTTTCCTCACTCCATCCTATGCTCTGTGTTGAAGTAGCAATTGGATGCATCCCTCTTTCTTTCCTCCCCTCCACAGACCCATCCATGTGATTCGTTAGTGTGCAAAAGGTGGTTGTATTAATAGCCTTTCATTTGTGCAACTTGATGAGGGGATTGAGTGAGCGATGTGACCCCGGCGTGGCTGTTTCGCCCACAGCTGCAGAAATTTGTTTGCATACAAACAGTTTTGTTACAGCAACGAGTTCAAACCAGTTTTAAACCAAGAGGCTGTGATTGTGATAGCGCCGGTGTGTCCCAGTTTTGGATTTCGTGGAGTTTTTGCGTAGGATTGTAGATGCTTTGTTACTGTGGTTTAAAGTGGGCGGATTTTAATACTGTGTATCGAATACGTTAACTCGCTCACACAACCGTCAGGGACTTGAAATAACAATATTTTTTGAAGTGAAAAGGCTCTGAGAAGGAAAAGGCTCTGAGAAGGATCAGCTCAACAAATTAAATGTAATAGGTAGTAACGCTCTCCAATTTGTTTCAAATATACTCGCTCGTTTACTTTCAGATGAGGGTACTGGACTAAATGAGGAGTATAGTTCATGATTTGGGGTAGGATTTTTTTGCCCCTAGAATTAATTGACAAATGGGATAATTTATTCATCTGGAAGAGGTTCGCTAGGTGTCTGAAGAACGGTCTCACCCGAAATGTCGCCTGTCCATTCCCTCCACAGATTTTGCCTGACCCGCTGAGTTCCTCCAACACTTTGTTTTCTTTCTCTCCAGGGATCTTCGGACATGTTTTAATTATCGCAGTCCATTGGCGGATGCCAATTTGTGTGGGGTTTTTTTAAACACTGGCTTTGCAGTATCTGGGCCAGATTACAATGGTCGTGTCCAATCGACAATGATAGTGAAACTGTTTAACCATATGGTTTGTAAATAATTTTAATCACGTTGTAGAATTGGCCAAGAATCAATCTTCCAATGCTGCGATGGATTGAATAAGCTGCATAGCGTCAAATTGGTGCAGTATGTTTGGTAATTTACTGTTTGAATAGTTGGAGCAAATTTAACTATCAGATCTTAATGCAAATTCTACATCCTATTAAATTGTGTGAACAAGTGCATGGCAAACTCTAACTTTAAGTTCTTGGTACTAGTGATTTAAAAAAAAATATATATCTTATGCAATTCAAATTTGCAGTTTGATTAATCCCGGCCTTTCTGAGTGCATATACATCATCTGCCTCTTCTTTCTAATGTTGTACCATTGTTATATCTGCAGACCTATAATTAATGGACTTATTTCAGCTGCCTATAGTCTTACTGCATGGAAATAGGGCCATCGACCCAACTCACCCACGACAAGCAACATGCTTTGTCTACACCAGCCCCCACCTGCACGTGCTTGGGCCATAAACCGATCCTATGCATGTACCTGTCCAAATGTGTTAAATGTTATGACTGCATCTCCCTTAACTATCACTTCTGGCAGCTCATTCCATACCCACCACCCTTTGTGTAAAATAAAAGTGATACCCCTGGGGTTGCTACTAAATCCACACGCGCACACACACCTCCACCTTAAGCCACCATCCTCTAGTTCTTGATTCCCCTACTCTGGTCAAAAGACTGCATTTATCCAATCCATTCATACACCTCTAAGATCACCCCTCATCCTTCTGTGCTCCAAGGAATAAAGTCATAGCTCAGCCCATCTGCCCAACCGATCAAGATCCTGCTGCAAATTTTGACAGCCATCTTCATTATTTGCAGTACCCCACCAGCTTTAGTGTTCTCTGCAAATTAGCTAATCATGTCTTGCATGTTCTCCTCTAAATCACTGATATAGATGACAAACAGCAATAGGCCCAGCACAGAATCATGAGGCACATCACTAGTCACAGACTTCCAGTCTCAAAAATAACCTTCCACCATCACCCCCTGCTTCCCTCCATGAAGCCAATTTTCCATCCATTCAGCTATGTCTCCTTGGATCCATTGCGATCTAACCTTCCAGATCAGCCTCCCACGTAGAACCTTGTCAAATGCCTTCTTGAATGAACATACCACATTTACTCATTTCCAGTCATGTAACTTGAATGTGGCCAGCGAAGATTTAAAAATTGTCTGAACCACGCAATCTCTTCTCTTGGCAGCCTTGATATAATTCCTCAGGCCCTTAAGATGTATCCACTTTGAGCCTGCTAAGATATCTAGTACTGAGAAACAAGGAGCTGCAGATGCTGGTTTACAAAAAAAAAAAAAGCTGGAGTAACTCGGCAGGAGAGGCAGCATCTCTGGAGAATATAGATAACATCAAATACTATTTTCACTCTCCAACTGCAGTCCCTTTTGGAGAGTACAAATGAGAAGCTCGACTTCCGCATGTCCTTTTGTTCCATATATGGATTGGCCCTACTCTTTCCTGGATTATTTTCTTGTACTTAAATATATTATGCTTTCAGGTTTTTCTTGACCTTATCATCCACTAATATTTTGTCACCTTTTTTTAAAACTATTGTTCCTGTCTGCATTTTGCACGGTTTTCAATTCTCTTCCATATGCTTTTTCTATTCCACATTGTGCATCTATTGTCCTTATCCTTGTTTATATTCATTGCAGGCTTGGGAAGTGCTGCTGGAATAGTTTGGGTGTAGTGTATTTCATAGATGGTTTTGGTGGTACAGGTGCACAACCTTTTATCCGAAATTCCAAATAACGGAAAACTCCGAATAGCGGACATTTTTTCGGTCCTTGAAGAAAGGGCCTTGAAGACGTTCACCGTGGGAGGCCCGCAGAGGTGACGGCGGAACCTCCGGTCGGTCGTCAAGGAAAGGGGAACTAAATCCCCATTCATAAAAGAGAAGGTGAGGGTATATTGCGCGGGAGGGTTAATAATTGACAATCTGCTGCTGCCTGCCCACTGAGTTAAAAAGTTCCCACGGTAGACTCACGATACACAGTGTATCGTGAGTCTTGCGTGGGAACTTTTTAATTCAGCGGGCAGGCAGCAGCAGATTGTCGATCCCTTCAGTTTCACCCCACCTACACCCCTCTGCTTCCCGGCCATGTGTGTGACCCCTTCCCGCCCCTCTCCAGCTCCCCGCCCATTGCACGGGCGCGGGGGCTTTGCACTGTCTTCACGTCGGCGATGCCAGCAGGTCAGTGCCAGTCACCGGAGACGTCAGAACCAACGGGACACCGACCCCCAGGCCCTCTGCAAGCACGGAGATCCCAGAGACCCACAGCCAGCAGCAGTCCAGCCCCGTTCCAACTCCGGAGGAAAACTGCAAACTGGCCGGAGACGTCCGGACCACCAGAAGCCGCTCCCCGATGGGCCGCTACGGCGACGTGGCAGTTCGCCCACAGCCCGAGCTGCGCCCCCTCATCGGGACACCGACCCCCAGGCCCACTGCAAGCACGGAGATCCCAGATCAGCAACTCCAGCCCATCCCCGCTCCAACTCCAGAGGAACACGGGGCAGAAGCAGATGGTGTGCAAGGTAAGTCTTGTTCTTGGGGTGGCGCAGCTCGGGCTGTGGGCTAACTGCCACTTGTCACCGTAGCAGCCCATCGGGGAGGGGATTCCTCTGGAGTTGGAGGGGGGTGTTGTGCTGTTTAATCGCCCCCTGCTATCCCAGGGACAGGGAGACATAGCGGCTTTTGAGAATGGTGGGCAATCACTTCCAAAGTTCTGCCCACACAGTCAGTACACCTCTCCTACACTTGTCCCCTGCACTAAGATCATCTCGCAGAGAATGATCCCAGCCTAACCCTCCCTATTCTCTCCTATTCTGCAAGAAAAAACTACATTGAAGACTCAAACTCGCGATCGAGTAACTCCCGGGATCGAGGCGCAAACTCGCGACCTTGCGGATATGAGCCGAGCACTTAGCCGTTAAAATCTACGCTAAAAATCTTCCATTCCTAAAGCCGAAAAATTCCGAATTACGGAAAATGTCTGGTCTCAAGGCTTTCGGATAAAAGGTTGTGCACCTGTACCAAGATTGAATGTTTCAGATGGTGAATGAAGTGCTACTTTTTTCAGTATTTTTCCCTGATTTCAGATAACTTTAATTTGTGATTGGACTGCAACAGTTTTAACCTTGGTATTAATATTAAATTTAAGAGTTTTGTGGATTAGTTTTACTGGCTACAACATGCCTCTTTTTTCCAAAAAGTGATGTAATAGCTTGTATTTTACTAAAAAATAATGTTCTGCCCCTATTCATCTCCAGGATAAGGATTTTGACATGAACTGAGATTGACAAGGATGTGAAAGATGTTATTTGAAAGTTTGGTGCTTTCTTTCCAGCTGAAATAATACTGCGTTTCAGCAGTTTATTCTGTTCTTGTTTGCTAACACACCTGGCAATTTGATATTTTCCCATAAGAATGGCTTTGTAAAAGTGCAGACATTGTGAAAATATGTAGTGGCACTGAGAGAGGATGGGATTATTCTGAAATAAAGGTTAACGGATGTTTGTTTTCAACAGTGGTATATTTAATTTATATTTAGCTTGGTCTTATCTGCATATAGTGTAAGGACTATGTACTGAGTGCCTCAAGCTGCAATTTCTTTTTGCCTTGTGACATGGCAAATTATGTTCTCTAGTGTTTAATCTTTCTTGTCACAACTAGATTTTGCTCCAACAAACTTTATTCGCATGTTGAGCCAATTTCAGAGATAATGGGGAAATTAACCAATCTCTACCACGTTCAAACCCAGATCCACCCCAATCTTGGTAATCGTGTTGCAATATACAGATGACACTTGCAGTTGCGTACAATTGAAGATGGGTCTTCCACTCCATGTTTGAGTTAAAGGTCCTTTACCAACTTGCCCCTGTTGTACAACACCAACCTTTAACAATAAGTGTGCAAGGAAACGCAGATCACTTCCCTTATCTGGTTACGAGGTGGCTCCCAAAAGTAATGTTGATGATAAAAATGACCATTGCCTTCAATATCAGCAGAGCCTTTGATTAAAGCAATGGGTATTTTGAAAAACACAATCTCCAATCTTATCAAAAACCTCTCCTTTACACTTTAGAGATACAGCGTGGAAACGGGACCTTTGGCCCACCAAGTCCATGCCAACCAGCGATCACCCCTTACACCAACACCATCCTACACACTAGTCCCAATTTACAGTTTTTACCAAAGTCAATTAACCTACAAACCTGTATGTCTTTTGAGTGTGGGAGGAAACCAGAGCATTCGGAGAAAACCCTTGCAGTCACAGGGAGAACATACAAATTCCATACAGATAGCACCCATTGTTAGAATCTGGGTCTTTGGTGCTGTAAGGCAACAATTCTACTGCATTGCCCAAAGAGACCTAGATTATCAACAGCAGCTAACTTAAGGCACTGGAAAGATGCCACCAATGTCATCTCTGCACAATCCTTCACATTTAGTGGAACGATACCTGAACCTTTGGTGTGTAGGGAGTAACTGTAGATGCTAGTTTAAAGCAAAGACAGACACAGAAAGCTGGAGTAACATCAGTCAGGCAGCATCTCTGGCGAAAAGGAATGGGTGACATTTCTGGTCAAGACAGTATGAAGAAGGATCTCGACCTGAAACGTCACCTATTCCTTTTCGCCAGAGATGCTGCCTGGCCTGCTGAGTTACTCCAGCTCTCTGGTCTGTCTTCGGCCTGAACTGTTGCTATCTTTTCTAGATCAGTGTTCCCAGTACTGGGGCCCTAAAGACCCAATCTGTTCCATTGGGCAGATTGCGTCATTTGCATTTCCAACATCAAACTTTCAAGTTGGGCACTCTATTGCTGACTGTTGTAGAAGCTATTGGAAGATGAGAGTTAAAGATTTCTCAACCTAGAAGAAATTCAGCATTACCACCCCTGCATTCTTGGGAATTCCTGGGCACGACTGCTCAAGTGGAAATGAAGCATTGTGGATGGGATTGAGATCCTTGATTAAAATCTTGAACACACAGAATATATGGTAGCAACGCACTACCTGTCTAACTACCGCACCTGCCTTCATTGTTAGGAACCTCCTGCCCCATATTTGGAATTGTCTGCAGTTCCAAAATTGGAGTGATCTGTCTGCAGTGATCAGACACCTCAACAAAAATAAAAATTGAAGCAAGTTATCGTGAGGAACTTCTGAAGAAGATGATTAAACGTCATTTAATCTTGCATCTATACCCCAATTCTTGGTTGCATTACATGTAAGTTGGTTACACTAAATTACACTAATGTACCCAACTCCTATACCCAACCACCAAAAAATCTGGAGATGCGACGTTATGTAGGTAGTTTCGATTTGAAAATGTATACAATAAACTTAGTAATCTAGTGTATTTGGGACTTCGGTGGTGGACTGTCAGATTTTCTGGACTATTGGATGGTATTCCAAACAACATTTAACTCTTGCTAAATCAGTTTTTAAAATCATACAGTATTTTAATTTTCCAGTGAACCTTGCAAGTTTCAAGGAACATGAGACGTAGGACCCTGGTGTGCTATAGCGAGTATGGGAGTCAACAGACATGTCTCACTGCTGCGTTATTCAAACGATCATACAGTAGATTATCATAGTTTTGTGTAATTCCATTTTAAATATGAACAAAGGATTTTAAAATGAAAATATAAGGACAGGACTGACTTTAAAGCAAGGAAGTAAATGCCATCTCTAACCTTGTTAGTCGAAGTCCTTGAGTCCATTGGGCTGGAAGGTGAATGTAAGTAATGTTCCTCTTTAGTTATATCAATCTTTAGTTTCCCTTTTCCTATGGAACATATTGTGATTTTTAGATAAGATATTTAAGTACATCCTTTTCCTGTGATGCAACACTATGAAAGAATATTGCTTGCAGAAAAGAGCAAAATATGTTTATTTGGATGAATGACTTGTAGCAAATTTAAATTAGATTTGAACAAAATATGTTTTTGACATCTTGTGGGTGTTTGTGAGATTACAAGATAATGGCGTAGGGAGACTGATGTAAGAATCTATTATCAGTGCTTCCACTAACCACCTGGAGCTTCAATTCCTGAACTGATTACTATGCACAAAGTAGCTAGCTTAAATTTGCTATTTGTTGATTTTTAACATTGCTTCCTGTCATACTGAACGCTTATCAGAAGGAACATGTTTGAATTGTTTTTATTTAATTGCCAAGAATCTGTTCAGTTGATTGAGGACATTTAACTTGCCAAAGCAAATCACATTGTCTCCTTTGAAATGTATTGAACTGAACCGAGTTGGATTTTGAAGTAATTTGATTTAGTTATTCTTAGTCAGCAGGTTGTGCAGCAGAAAAACAGGTATTTTGATCCAACCATGATACCTACATGTAGCCTAATATCGTTTACCAGAAATCCACGTATACACCTTTTCTATCCAAGTACCTGTCCAAATGCCCTTTTAAACATTGCAATTGTATCTACCTCTACCACTTTCTCTGATAAGATGTTCTGTTTTAACCACCTTTCTCTGTCTGCCTCTCCTCAAATCAACTGTAAATTTATCCATTCTTGCCTTTTAAATCTATGTGCTATGGACTCCCCACTCCCACCCACAACAAAGCCCTATCTACCTATCAATGCCCCTCGTAATTTTCCAAATCTCTATTGTCAGCCTCCTATATTCTACTGCGAATAAACAAAGTGAACTCCATTCCAGGCATCCTGGTGAATCTCTTAACTCTTTCTAACACTACCACATCCATCCTGTAATGTAGTGACCAGAACTGTATGCAATACTCCCAAGTCCATCCTGACCAATCTTTTGGATATTTGCAACATTCTTGCATGCATACAGTGTACATCAGCTCTATGGAAGACTAGTTTATAAAGTGAAAAGCAGACATTTTCGAATCTGTGATTCGTGAGTAACTTAAGGATAATTAAAAGCCCTGTCCCACTATATGAGTTCATTCAAGAGCTCTCCCGAGTTTAAAAAAAAAAAATCAAACTCGTGGTAAGCACGTAGAATGAACGTAGTGGCTACGTCGGAGCTCGGGGACGTCTCTTAGCAGCTCGTAACGCTAACGGCAGGTACTCGGGAAACGCGGTAAACTCGGGAAGACTCGTGAAGATTTTTCAACGTTGAAAAATGTCCACGAGATCCCTGAGTACTTATGAGCGGCCATTACCGTAAATCTCTGAGTTCGAATCGGGGCCAAACTCAGGAGAACTCTTGAATGAACTCGTACAGTGGGACAGGGCTTTAAGAAAGATGATCTACATACTCTCCGTAATTTAAAAATCTTCAGGTCCTTTTTATTTCTGCTGTTATCCGTGCAAGTAATAATTAACATCCTCTACACTAATGGAAATGTGGGCTCTCTTTCCACTTTTCTCTCTAAAATGTGTAACCCAGGAGATCGGGCTTTGAATCAACAATCTATTGAAATAACATGGATAAGTGAACAGCAAACCGTATAAAGCAAGGTTATAAACATTGATTTATAAAGGACCCTTTTTATCTGTCAAATTATTTAAATTAAAGTTTAGACTATTCAAGATGATTTTAGCTTTACTTAAAATGTGTTGCCCTTTGTCTAACAACAAATGATCAGCCGAGCAGTAGTGTACTATTAGTGTACTATTGGACTAGAGGTCCCTTGGAGCCTTGCTGTACTCTTTAAACCCATGACTATGTGGCTAAGCACAGCCATCTACCAATTCACCTTTTGTCAAATCACCGGTGATGATGAATCTGCATACATGAGAGGATAGAACACCAGGTTGAGTGGAGTTGCAACAATATTGTCAACAAAACCAGTTACAAATCATTAACATCAGAAAGGGTAAGTTGGGAGACCATGCGACAGTTTTCATTGGCGACACAAGATGGCGGATGTGCAGGAGTGGGCGCCGTCTGTGTATGGCAGCCTGCCCGCAGTCCGTCTCTTCACCTTTTTTTAATTTTAAGCCCTGTTGAAAAATGTTAGTGGAGGTCTTTTATGTGGTGGGTGGGGAAGGGGGAAACTTAATTTCTTAGTCCCCTACCTGGTCGGAGAGGCAGCATCCCTCCGAGCTGCTTCTTCGCCCCGTCCTCGCGGCCTACCATCAAGAATGGAGCAGCATTTCCTGTCGGGGCCGACCGGGACTACAGCTTCGGCGGCGTTGGCGCAGTGCTGCGATACCAACATGGAGCGGGCGATGCCTTACCGGGTCGCTGTGCGGTAAGCTCCGGAGCGCTGTGGCCGTCGACTCCCAACATCGCGGAGCTGTGGCTGCGGGCGTCTGGCCGGCGCTGGATTTGGAGCACCGCGGAGCCTGGGATCGAGTTCGCCGGGGTCGGAGCTCCAACCGGTGCGACCTGAGGACTACGAGTGCCCCGGTCTCCGGGGAGGAGGCAGCCGCTCCAGACTTTCCAAGCCGCTGCGGAATGTTCCGACGCTGGAGTTCCATCTTCACGGTAAGAGGGTCCTGAAAATTATCGGACTGGCTGAAAGGCCACAAATGGGCCCCAACCTCGGGTGTTTCACAGAGGAAGATGACTTAACTTTCTGGTGCCTTTCCCCACAGTGGAAATTTTTGATTCTGCTGTGGGGGGACGTTTGTGTTAAACTCTATAATGTGTTGTGTCCATTTTCTTTCTTTTTTTTAACCTTCTATGGTTTGAATGGAAACTTATTATCTATTTTATGTAAAGCACTTTGGTGTCAATGTGAGTTGACTTAAAACATGCTATATAAATAAAACTTACTAGTAGTAAATGTAGTCATCAGTTTTCAATTTCTAGGCATGAATATCCCAGCATAGAGATATAATCATGGAGGTCTGCTAATGCCTCTACTTTCTTAATTTAAAGAGACTTAGCATGTACCTGAATACTATAACAAATTTCTACAGATATGCTGTAGAAAGTATTCTGATTAGTTGCATCATGTCCATGTATGGTAATTCTAATGCCCTGGGATGCAAGAGGCTACAGAGAGTGGTGGACTCAGCCTGGTTCATCATGGATACAACTATTGACAGCAGCTGCACAAGGGTTGCCTAAAAAAGATGGCATATATCATCAAGGATCCCCACCATACGGGCCATACTACTTGCTAAAACTGTTGGGCAGGAGATCACGGCCTGAAGTCCCAGGCCACCAGGTTCACAAACAGCTACTTGCCTGCACCCATCAGGTTTTTGAATTGACTTACACAACCGTTGGGTTGTGGTAAGTGGTATGTAAGACTGAGTTTGGTAAAGAACTTTACTAGGGTTAGTAACTTTTTTTTACTAAGAATTGACCACTTATTTTCTGTTGACATTGCCTTATGAGATATCTAATTTTTTTGGCTCATTTAAAAAATCCTATTGTTCCCAGAAGTCTGCAAACTCTAGCAAAAAGCTAGCAGGAACTTCAGAGCAAGGCTTAAACAATTGGAGCAGATGCTGGAAATTTGAAATAAGAACACTATTGTGGAAACACTTGGTCAGATAGTATCTGTGGAAAGGAAACAATTTCAGATTGAGGACTCTGCATCAGAACTGTGAGAGGAAGCATCTGATGATGTCACTTTGACCTGGAGTGACAACTCTCAATGCAGATGTTGTCTGGCAAAAATATTTTCTTTTTGAAAGCACATGCTTGATAATGCTGAATGTTTTTGTGCCTGAACATTACCACTGAACGGTCTTCTAATCTAAGAGTGTGGCCTCTTGAACTTTTTTGTTCTCTGCACTTTCTCTGCAGCTGTATAGACAAAATGCTGTAACACGATATTGTGTCGGATAGTATTTTTCTCCTCGCATTACCCCTTGTTCTAGTGTATGAGTTGATTGTACCTGTGTACAGTATGATTGGATAGCAGTTTTTCACTATCTAGGTACATGGGACAATAACATACCATGCTACATGACGTTATAATTTGTGTAAGAGTTTATGATAACAAGAGCATATATCTAAACAAATACATTACAAATATCTTCAGACATTTGAGGTTGCCAAGTGTCTTGTTTGATGTCGGCATAGGAACTAGCACAATAGATTGAGTAGGACTTGTTTCTTAATGTATTGTTGTATGATTAGTTTGCCTTGGATGACTACCAATACATTCGGATATCTTGTTGGGTATCAACAACGACACCGCCTGGATAGGGTCTGCCTTTGAATAAAAATAAAACCTTCTGCAGTCTCTCTTTGATTGCAATCGTGTAAATGTATCGTTATACTGAAGTGGATCGGAGGTCTCTGTGTTGGCTACATCAGGAGATCTGGGGAAAAAGAAAAAGTCTCTTTTTAATGAAAATCAAAATGTTCTAGATAAAGCTATAACTTTGTTTATTTTGCTCTTTTGGTTGCTAGGAATGCTGTTTGACATACAATTGTAGTGACTCTTGGAAAGATGGTGCATTTCCAGAAACCAAACATCTGCAGAGTTTTGAAAAGAGTGTGCGAGCAGCATGGAATATTACTTTGAGAGAGTATGAATACTTATTGATCAAATCATAATTTTGGGAGGTGGGGTCGACCAGTGCTATCTTGTTATCTATATTTGTAAATAGGAATGACAATTTGTTTGGCAAGATATCTCTTAAAATGCCACCTGAGGAGTTTGACTAAACCGAGTTCATAATCATCCAGAAAAATTCTGCTGTGTGCTGGATTGACAGGAAATTGGTTTTGGATGCTGGAGCTAGTTCTTAAAATTCATGTGACATAGCTGAACATGAGCTTACAGTTGACAGTTTATGCTACATCCGACAGGAAAAGTCATAACCACTTTCCTCTAATTGTTCTTCTCTACGTGGGACGTCCACATAAGCTGGAGGACTATAGGCACATGGTTTTGCGCTTTAGCAGTAGCTGACCACACTGGTCCATGTTTAGTTTTAGTTTAGAGATACAGTGTGGGAATGAGGATATGTGTGAGATATTTTGTTTAAGTGGTCATCCACAGATTGAGAGTGCAGACGGGGCAATACATAATACAAAAGAACATGTAGACAGTATAGAATAATCCTAAAGGGATTTAGACCAACCAGTATTCAATTCTGAATACTGATGGGGAAGAGATTTCCCCAGAATGCAGATGGACTCCAGATCTTAACATGGGTGGCTTAATTGTACGGGAAGGATGAAGGGTCAAATGAGCAATGGTTAGTTAGGGTGCATTTTATGTATGAAACTACATACAGTCTTTCAGTGCTTGTCAACTAGGCTAATAAGACTAAATGACATTTCAGAGACTGGTGATGGCTGAGTGAGGAAGGGGGAAAAAAATAATCAGGAATGCTGTTTAGTCTTAGTTTGTAGTTGTATGGGAATAAGATCTGAACTTGTTTTCCTGGTTTTACTGTTGTCTTGGCTTGGAGAATAAGCAATTGCTAAAACTTTAGGGGAGCACCTCCAACCTGTGGTTTTTATCTACTACAGGAATGGAAAAGTGAGGATAAATTTGGAGTGGTACTGACTTTTTTTTTTTTTTTGCATGCATGCATCTGTTGAATGCAGTGGCAAAATTTTGTTCTGCCTATTATCTGGGCAAATCGTTCCATGCATGAATACATTGGGTAGTGCCAAAACTACATAAAAATAAAACCTTTTTAAAATTAAATTCCTTTTAATAACAATTGGCAATCTTCATCTTATTGGGTTGTTCAAAATGATGAACAATGTTGAATGGTTAATTAAGTAAATGGATTTCAATAGGTAGAGATTACCACATAACAATTATTGTTGTGAAATGTGAATGAAAATGATTGTTCATTATTAAAATACACATCAGCCAATTAATTTTTGCTGCAAATTATCTTTAATTTAAAAGGGTGCGTCAGTCTTAATAACAAACCGTCTTTATTTAACAATGTCTTCTGTACGCGATTGTGCAACTATGCTGTGACTATTGTGGGCAGAGGTTATTTCAATATTTTCTCAAAAACAATGAAAATCATTTGAAATGTTATTACTAACCTTTAATTACATTTGAGGATGGGGATTTTCTTCCCTGTGGGCCTTAATTTTGTGATCGTATGCGTCATGGTCATTTGAAAAGACCGAATATTTAAATGCAAATTAAACCATGGGCGGGGGGGGAGGAGAAGAAGAGATAGCTAATTTAATATCAGATGACTTGCGCAGAGAAATGACGGAGAAAAAAATCTAATACAGGTGCACAACCTTTTATCCGAAAGCCTTGGGACCAGACACTTGTCGGATTTCGGACATTTTCGGATTTCCGAATGGAAGATTTTTAGCATAGATTAGGTAGGTAGCGCGGGCGGCTTGAAAAGTCTGGAGCAGCTGCTCCTCCCCGGAGACCGGGAGAATCATTGCATAAATGTTAGTCAGTTAGTTTGGAGGGATTTTATGTGGTGGTGGTGGAGTAGGGGTGAAGGGGGAAACTTTAATTTTTAGTCCCCTACCTGGTCGGCGACTCCCAACCTCGCGGAGCTGGGGGCTCCGTCTGGCCGCGGGCGGCGCCGGTTGGAGCTCCGACCCCGGCAACTCTACCCCTGGCTGCGCGGCTCCAAATCCAGCGACGTTCCACGAATGTTGGGAGTCGGCGGCCACAGCGCTCCGGAGCTTGCCGCACGGCGACCCGGTAAGGCATTGCCCGCTCCCAGCGCTGCAACACTGCCGACTCCCAACATTCGCGGGCCGCGCTGGATTTGGAGAGCCTCGCAGCCAGGGGTAGAGTTGCCGGGGTCAGAGCTACAACCGGCGCCGCCCGCAGCCCCACCGGCCACAGCGCTGCGGAGCTTACTGCACGGCGACCTGGTAAGGCATTGACCGCTCCCCGCATCTCCGACCAGGTAGGGGACTAAGAATTAAAGTTTACCCCTTCACCCCCCCCTTCACATAAAAGCCCTCCAAACTAACTGACTAACATTTAAGCAATGATTTACAGATGTTTAAGCGTCTCCCGGTCTCCGGGGAGGAGGCAGCCGCTACAGTAGTACAGATCTGGGTTGACCGTGGGCCGTTTCGGGTCAAGTTTGGCGCCAAACGCGAGCTTTGGTGCGCAGACGACATCTAGAAAAAATGGCCGGTTTTCGTAGTTTTTCGGTTTCCGGAACTCCGGATAAAAGGTTGTGCACCTGTAATCTAACCTGGTCCCTTCACATTGATACAATACTTGGTCCCTTCACATTGATACAATAGTCAAGATAGCACATCAGTATATTTAGTTTCAGGTTGAGACTGAAGAAGGGTCTCAAGCAGAAATGTCACCCACTCCTTTCCAGAGATGGTGCCTGTCCTGCTCAGTTACTTGAACATTTTGTGGGTAACTTGTACCAGTCACCCTCCTTGGAAGTGCTGCCATATTTTTACTGTTGACCTCATTGGCTATTTTAATATTGTACTTTAATATTTGTTTGCACTACTTATTTGCACCACAAGCTTACACTATTCTGCTATTATACACTATTCTGCTATTTTCCACTTGTCATTGTATTTATTGTATCATTTCCGTATACGCACTGCTACTTTGAGCTTTATGTGAACAAGGAATTTCATTACATCCAATGACAATAAATTAATCTATAATATGACCTGAATTTGTTGAATTCAGCATTGCATCCAGAAGTCTGCAATGTGCCCAAAAGAAAGATTTCATTTGATGAAGTCAGAAGGAAGTAATTTGGCCCGATTTGCCAAATTAGGATCTAAAATCATCTTTAATATTTAAGACCAGATACATGATGGGGGGGGGATGTAAAGATTACATAGAGCTGGATCATACTACAGTCTTACCTGTCATGGATAAAGATATAGCAATATCTTTATCATCCTTCTACCAAATAAAACTTGAGTTTTGTAGCATGTATGTCACAAAATTGCCATTTCAAAGTTAATTGTCAATGACAAGTGTTACTGTGAACAATACTCTGAGGATGTATTTCCTTCAAAACAACAGATGCCAACTGTTTTCATCCTGTTCTTTGCATTCCTTGAAATTGTCTGGCTAGTCACTTGCAACAAGGCAATGAGAACAAGCCAAGAGATGAATCTGTACATCCTGTGTTGTAGCAACAAATCTAAATTGCCAACTAAAGAGCTTGTTGGAATGAATAAATTACTAATCTCTATAAATGAAAATCTTACAAAATTCAGCTGCTCCATATGTACGTATCTAAGGTATTATATATTTGTGAAAATTAAACAGACTAGATTGAAATTAGCTTGATGTGTTCATTGTAATTATCAAATCGATTGGCAACATCTGGCCACTTTTTTTTTAGAGAGAATGATTTTGGGTGAATAATCTGAGCAAATAGGAGGTGAGGAGAGTTGTCCATCCACCATCCATAAATATTCATTTCCTACACCGCTGGTGCACTACAGTTACACATCATCTTGATTTGGAGGAGAACCTACAGGTAGTCAAAATCCTAGAACGTAGATGCATCTTTATTGAAGGAATGCAATGGTTACAGATGGCTCACCACCTTTTTGGGGCAATTGACTTTTGTAATTACTTGCAGCACCTGCATGCTAGCTTTAAGTGATCACTCAGTGTACAAGGACACCTAGATCCCTTTTGAACATCAACATATCCCAATCTGTCAGCATGTTTTTTTTTAAAAAGCACTTGCACTTGGGGCCAAGTAACAATCTACAATCTCAATCTGCCAATCTGAAAACATCCCACTCTTTGCTTTTTGTTCTCAGTTCCTGCCAGGATATTACCTCCAATTGCACCTTCTTCAAGCTTGACTACCCATTGTGACACCTTATTGAGAGCCTTTTTAAAATCCCAATTATACTGCATTCCATGATTTCCTTCATCCATTCAACAAAAGACTCAACTGCAAATGCTGGGAATCTGAAATAAACAAAAAACTAACCCATCAACGAGCCCAAGGTGATGAATCAAACGTATATTTCATAAAACTGTTTTGTTGCGGCTTAGTCCAATTATTTTGGTCATCTGTGAAGATAAATGGACAGATGACATTTTGGATAGGAACCCTTCAGATAAATAAACCTGGCCTCATTTGACCGATGACATTCCTTTAATTTAAACTTGCGTGGTCTCCAAGAAATGGAGCCGCTAGGCAGCTATCCTTCTCCCTCTGCTAATTTCTATCCTAACCGAACTCCCAATTGTAGCACGCTGTTCACCTTTACTAGAGTGTTATAGTGTGGAAACTACTTTATTCTTGGATGAATATTTGCATGTTCCTCAGCTTTATCTCTTGTCTTTTATTAACTTTGGTTATTGTTTATTGTAAGCAGGACGTTTTGTCTCCTATGGACAGATATTCAATTTTTTTGTTGAAAATTAATGGTCATCTGCAATTTGACATGTACTTGACCATTTTGATCAGGTCAGAAGATCTGCAAAGTGAATATGAAACTAAACCTGAAGGGAATATTAAGATTAATGTGGTTCTCGATTTTGGGCTACTGTAAAGTAGGGTTTAGTCTATGAATAATACAAGTGTGAGTTGTATTGTAAGATAAATGGAAATAGCTGACTCGCTGTTTAATTATGAATTTTAGCAGAATAAAGGACGATCTGATATTCCAGTTAAATTCTGAGTAATGAACTAGAACGTCCAATTTAAAAATTTATTAATCTTAAAAAATATATCGCGACCGAAGGCTGACTATTTTCCAGGACCGGGTGATATCCATGCTGAGTTTTTAAGAAAGTAAATGAGAAAATTGCAGATTTAATATTAATGTTTTGAGACTTTATACAACAAAATTTAGTAGTTGCTGTGGAGACTAGATTGGGAACAGCTACCATTGGGTAAGTCCACATCTGATGTGGGAGTAGTTCAATGACTGACCAGTCAGAATTCAGAATCAACTTATTCCTGTGAGGAAGAAAGACCACTATGGTAAGGTTTGAGAACCTTGGCTGATGAGAGGTGTTTTAAATGTAGTCCGTAAGACAAAGGGAGCACATAATGTTTAGAATGCTGAAATTAGACAAGGTCCAGAGGAGTATATTTAAAAAAAGAGATAATTAAAGGCAGGGAATCGAGAGGGCTGTAAGTAGTCATGAAGAGTCCTTGGCGAGTAGGATTGAGATCATCATCAAGGCATTTTATACATTAAAACAAGAGGATATCTTGAGAGGGTAGGACAGCTTGGACAATGGAGGGAAATTAAGCCAGAGGAAATAGGTGAAATGCTATGAATAATTTGCATTGGTAAATATTAGAGGCTAAAGGGTGACATGAAATTTACAAAATGAGAGGCATAGCTAGGGTAGATTCTGTTTTTCAGGTGGAAATGTCGTTTATTAGAGGACATAGCTTTAAAGTGAGAGGGAGATAGTTTTGAAGGAGAATCTAGAACCAATTCATATTAGAACTCTTTCGAACATTATAGTGGAACTCTGGCTACCTTTTTCTCCGGGGGCGCGTGGGGGAAGGGAGGAATTAAAGATCCTTCATCAGTTGAGAAGAATTAGTTTAGCTGTACCTGCTCTAATGGCCCATAGCTAAATATACTTGACATCGCTACTGTTTGACTGCCCTCCACATTACTCATTCTGCTATTTCACCTTGATTGAACCAGTATTTAATTATTTGTATCCTTCCCTCTGGAATTCAATTCCATAATTGCTTGCCTGAAAAGAAACCCAGATATTTAATTTCGATTATACACTTTTTTATTTCCCTGTTGAGTTTCTCTTCATCTTTGTTGTTGTCAAAGTTTTCCTTTGTATTTTCTTGTATAAATGCTTAATTGTTTTGATCTTTGTTACATGGTGATATATTTAGTTTTGTATAAAGTGGGCTGCTGTGTATTCAATATTTAGTTGCATCAGTGATTGTACATTCAGCAATGTGATTTTAAAAAAAAAATCATTTAAAATTATGTATCTGATCAGTGAACCTTGCTCGAAAGAATTACTTAAAATTCGAAACAAGTGCAGAAAACTTCTAATTTCGTTACTGATTTGAAGTATTTTAATTATTGGATCATTCCTGTGCATTTGCCAAAGGGGAAAAACTAATGTTGAATAATGTTGCCAGGAGCTGAAAACAAATCACCTGGCTATCTCAAATCGAGCAGAGCCAGTGGAGAAAATAAGTAGTCATACGCAGTCATTTTGTTGACAACTTTTATAGGCAAGAGGTCACGTCTTGCATTCTGTACACAAACAATAACTTAATGCCTCATCTCACAATGGTGTAAATGTACATTTAATGGCATGTTCTAAAGGAAAATATGACATTCTTATTTTCCATGAAATTGCTCTTTGCTGCCATTCTACTCGTATAGCAAGGAAATGGGCCCTTTGACCGACCAAGTCTGTGCCAACCATCAAGCATCCAATTATGTAATTTGTATTTTAATCCTATGGTTTTTCTCTCCACATTCCCATTCTCTACCACATTCTAGGAAGAAATAGGAATACTTTATTGTCATATGTGACTAGGCACAGTGAAATTCTTTGCTTACATACACAATGTATACAAATACAATGTGCTTCTACCAAGCACCTACATGAGGAACAATTTATAGTGTCCAATTAATCCATCAACCCACATGTCTTTAGAATGCGGAAGGAAACTGGAGCACCCAGAACAAATTATGCAGTCACTGTGAGAACACACACATTGCCCACCGACAATTGCCCTGGAGGTCAAGATTGAACATGGGTCTCTGGAATAACGAGGTAGCAGCTGCAGTAGATGTGTCACTGCGCTGCCCCAAAACCTTTTAGTTTAATGAATCCGCTTGCCAAGCTGAATATGGGCTTGAATAATATCTTTTTTTTCTGGATACCAGTTGATTCTTAATTTCAAATGGCAAATTAAACTAATCATTCCTTCCAGTACCTGATCCATAGCGCTGCATATTCATGCGCCTGTCTGAAAGCCACTTCGATGCCACTTTCATCTACCTCCACTCACATGATCTTGAAGCAGATTAAAGCGGCAGATATGGTAATGGGCCACTAGATGATGGATTCCTTTTATGGGTTTTATCCATAAGAATGAGAAGTTTACTCAAAAGTAAATTCTAGGATTTTTTTTCCTCCCCGTCTCAAATATTTCATGGCAATGAATTACATTTATAGTGTGATGTTACATAGGCAAATAAGTAGCGTGATTAAATTTCTTAAACTTGTCGCTAACCAGCATCTTGAAGCTACTCATTTTCCAGATGATGTGAGCCCACTGTCCTATACTCACAACCTTAAGTGCCCCACAACAACCCCCACCTGCCTAATTTCCTTCCTATTTCTTATCTCTGGCAGTGTCCACTTTGAATGCTCGTGTTCTTACTTTCAGCTATTACCTAATAGCTTTTGGGAGAAGTAGCCTTGACTGCCTTTCCCTACAGTTTACTCTCTATGGAGCTGTTATCAGTGGCTATGACTTTTATTCAGTGTTATTCGTTGAACTTTGCACAACATTTTCCTTCAAATTATTGACAATTGGCATGTTTGTTCTGTCCTTCAGCATCATATTTTTGAAGAATAACAACAATGGTGTGTTTATTTTACAATTGGACTGGCAAATAATACCATTGATTTCTTCACTTGCTTTATGTAATTTGCTTATCCTAACAGTGCAATCTTTCATCTGCATGTTCTTGGATCTTTATTCTGATCGTTAACTGTATCGTGAACTTGTTTACCATGTAATGTAGAAAACATGCTGGGGAGACCCATTTATTGACTATTGGCTGCAATTTTATTGAATGATCTCATTGTAGATGCAGACATAAAATCAAGATGGCTGGCAAGGGTGAGAAATAAAAAGTATTTAATGAAAAGGAAAAATTATGATGATAACTGATAACTCGTGGAATTTGGCTGCTGTTCTGCATTTATTACAAGCAAATTTACATGCTCGCTGTCAAATTATTCACTTGATTTTTAGGTCTAGTTTGAATTTGAAAGTCGCAAATATTGATTTGTAATCACAATTATTTATTAACATGATTGTCAAAATCATTTATTTTAATATAGCTGCCAAATCACTAAAATATAAATATGTATAATACGCTGGAATAGCTTATATGTAGCAATGTTACAAAATTTTTAGATTTTAAAAAATCAAGTCTGCAATTTATCCCATCAGATAAAGCATAAAAATAAGTTTAATTTGACACCTAATTCACTTTCATATCTCAAGTATTTAAAAGGTTATGACCATTTTCATACTCGGAAATTAGCATCTTGTTCCCTATTGACTTTCTATGGACATAACAAAAAAGCTGTGATCGTGGACAGTCAAAACCCCATAACTTTCTTAAAAAATTAAGAGAATTGAATGAAATTTTCAGTTATCATAGATTGAAGCATTCTGAAACAAATATAAAATAATCTTACTTGGATGACCTGAAATTAAAGCGTATAATTAGTTAGTTACCTAATTGTAGCTAATTCCAAACTTCAATTACTAGATCTAAACATCTATCCATTTCTTAATAAATGATTAACATTTTTAAATAGCCTAAGTGTCCAAACAATATTCACAAACAATTCACAATAAAACATGATTTTTAAATCTCATTTACATTAATTTATAGGACGAATGGAAGGAATTTAGTGTTTAATTGCTGTAAATTAAAGTCCATTTAAATCGGCTTTCTAGTGGGATCCTGTGAACGCGCTGGTTTAGAACGTTCATATTGCAGTAGATTTGTGCCCTCAAATGCCCAGAAAAATACTGCAGGATATAATGGGCCCAAAATGAGCTACTCGCAACATTAAACTTTGTCTAAAGGGATCTTAAGAAGCCCTTTTTAACGTAAAAATAAACAGCCCACCTCCCGTTTTCCCCTGTATGAGATCTGGCCCGTTGTTGGCGGTCGGGGGTTTAGAGGTTAATTTTCAACCTACTATAACAATTAAATAAAGCCCTAAAAACTAATAATAGCTCAAGCGAGGGAATCTTCCGGCGATTTTTCGTTAATAATTAACTAGACTGAAAAACCTCGATTTGAACAGCCTAGGGAAAATCGCGTTTTAAACCTGCCCCCCTCTAAACGGCGCCAAAATCGCGCACAAGGGCTGGGACAGATGTTCAGCGACGCTTCAGGTACGTTTTGCAACATACCTATTATATGCTGAGATGCTCACGGTGATGGAGTATTATTCAAAGCAACTGCTATTTGTGGGGCATTTGCTGAAGAGAAACTGTTACCTCAAACTTCTGGCAATGCTGACAACTACCCAACTTTTATTCTACTTATGATGAGATTTCTAGTATGGTTTTGACAAAGGGTTGCAGATAATAAATGTTCTTGGTTTCTTTTTGCTACCTGTTGACTGACGAGGGTTTCCAGTTTGCTTCTAAGTTGTTTCTGCAAATGTTTATGTATGATTTTTAAATACTTCAAGACAGCACAGTCGACAGTTTGTTGTATGTTCTGAATATTAGCATCTTGCTGTAAATTGTATACCAACATAAATCATTAACTTAGTGTTTTGAATGATTTTATAATTTGTTTAATAAGTATAATTGTTATACTAAAACAAATCTCGCCTTATCTAAGAACCATTTTAAAGTTTTTAGTAGATAATAAATAATTTCTACACGACTACTAGAGAGCCTTGTTACAACTTGTCAGTCATTAATTTTATGCAATTTACACTGTTCTGTGTCATACACAAAGATTTTAGAGTTTTCAGCAAGTACAAATACTGCACTTGGAGAAGGGATGATAATTGTTCTTGTAATGGCAGGGATGGTTTAAGTGAGCTGCAATAACGGAGAAGGATTTCAGATAATATCAGTGAGTGAAAGAATTGGGTTGATTGAAAGTAGAAAAATAAATTTATTTTTACAGACTGTTTATTATCTGAAGAAATGCATCGTGGTATTTGCAGTTTTCCTCTTAATGGGGTGGTATTTTTGGCACTTGGTGTATGCATGTTTAACATTTCATGTTGGGTTGTAGGTTTAGTTTTCTATAGTGAATTCAAAGGGGAATTAGTACACAAATGCAGCAACTTCACAAAGCTCCAAGTGCAATTTTCTTCTATTACCAGCTCGGTGACCCTGTTCATATTTGGCTTCACTTTTAAGCTATTTGTAGCAGAGCATTTCTAATAAAGAAAATCCTGTACTTGAGCAATATTATATTGATTGTTCAGGCTCCTCCTCCTCATTGACATCTGGCCCTTTGGCCAAGTTTTTTTTGTAAACAAGCGTCTGCAGTTCCCTGTTTCTGCAGTATTCAAAGCAAAGCTAATGCGTGGGAGCAACAAAAAGGGAGTTGGGATTAGCTACCTTTACCATTCTGTTGTTTTGTGTCCTCAATGCCATGAATTATATTTGAGATGGACATTTTCTGTCGAGCTATTGTATCAGTCTTTGAAATTCCAATTGACCCAACTTCTCTACCTTTTTGAAGGAAGGGGGGTAGTTGGGTGGAAATGCCTCCCTAATTTTTGCTCTTAACTTAGCTGGTTTGATTTTTAAGATCATGACCTCTGTTTTATCTAGTGAAAATAATTGTTTCTCGTATATAAACCATTGAAACCCGCATAATTTAAAAACCTTTGGATCAACCCAGCCCTATTTCACTCCCTCCCTCGTTTGACTTTCAGTTGTAGATCCATCAGTTTCCTCAATGGGAAGAGTAAAGCTGTCGCTTTTAGAGGTCTTGAAACAAACTAATGGATTTAAACAAAGCTGCATGCAAATGGCAGTTAGTGGCTGATCCAGCCACTCTTGTCCTATCACTCTGATAAAGGCAATTGAACAAATTTGCTTTGTAACTGAATCAAAATAGTTCCATATGCTTTGAATCATAAACTCTGCAGATACATGGGAACTATGATTTGTAGAGCATGGATAATGCGCCTTCAATCTATTTACCGATCTTATTGGTTCCCATTCCTGTGTTATTGGTACCCTTATTTAACAATTTATTTCTGCCCTCATCTTTGTGATTTAGTATGGTGTGTTTTTGTTTTCCTCTTTTGTGCAAGCTCTCTTCCTTCGGGCATATCATGAAAGAATGTGATTTCAAAATGAAGAATGTAATTCAAAATTATTACCCACTGTGGCAATCATTCATGAATCACATTCCACAAATCGGCACATACCGTATATTCTAACTCCTAATCTTCTACCATTCAACCAGTTTCTATTGATTACAGGTCATTTGATTTAATCAATCTAGGTTTGTCGTGAACCTTCTTGCAAAAAAGGCTTTTCACTGTACCTCGGTACACGTGACAATAAACTGAACTGGACTAAACTGAAATTCTAAAGTTACACTCTAATGCAAGTTGAGTAAGTAACCAGGCTATATTTGTTACTGAATAGTGACAATAGATTATTAAAAACTTTTTCTGGCTGATATGAAGAACAAATATGTAATTTTAAATTTAACAACCTCATTTCATTCAAGTTTGTTGTGTTGGGGCAAAAAAAAAAACCTTTGTGACGTGATCTAATTCTGGGAGAAACTTTCTACTCTATGTTAATCTTTCTTGTTAAATTTAGCACTAACGTTTTGCCTTAAAGTCCACCTTCAGAGATGAGGTAATAATTATGTACGAAAATACATTTTGCTGTGTTTTCTTTATCCGACGCAAGGAAGGATAGCTATTTCTCAATCACTGTGTAAACAGGATCAGGGTAAAGAAAAAGGCCTGAGGTCTGCATTCATGTTGGATTCCTTTGGATGACAGCAAATGCAATCCAGATGGTTCAGGGAGCCGATAAGATCTCTGTAAAGTCCTGAGAAAGCATTATTGAAAGTGAAAAAATACAATTCCATTCTCACAGTTGTCTTTAAGGATAAGCGTGCAGCATATCTATAATATTTCCAAACTTTAAAAATAAGATTTAATTAAAAATTATTTTTAAACAGTGGTCTACTTGCACATTATCTGTGACAAGCTTCAACAGCAAAACTGCATTTATCGAAGAAGGTATAATTTGACAATTTAAGCTAATTTATGAGCGGAATTATTAGAGGAACGAGGATGCCATTGTGACCTGGATGAGGTGGTAGGTAGGAAGTTGGATAAATTTTGGTAGAGTCCAGATGGCAAAATGTGCACTTAGTGATGGTAATTCAATAGTAAATTACGTGGAGGTGTTTGGTTGAGGGAATGATGGATTGCAGTGCTGGAGGAGATATTATAATTTAAATATATCTAAATAAATGGGGTCCTGATTTACTGCCTCAAGTAAATCAATTGAGCATTGAGTGAATCTTCCTGCAGCCAGCGATAAAGGGATTGGAGTTTGGATGGGAATAGTCTATGAACAATGAAAGCTAAGAATGGAAAACGCAAGCATGATTTGAGTCTGGAGCTGTACAAGGATATGCATGCCAACTATATAACCATATAACCATATAACAATACAGCACGGAAACAGGCCATCTCGGCCCTACAAGTCCATGCCGAACAAATTTTTTTTTTCCCCTTAGTCCACCTGCCTGCACTCATACCATAACCCTCCATTCCCTTCTCATCCATATGCCTATCCAATTTATTTTTAAATGATAACAATGAACCTGCCTCCACCACTTCCACTGGGAGCTCATTCCACACCGCCACCACTCTCTGCGTAAAGAAGTTCCCCCTCATATTACCCCTAAACTTCTGTCCCTTAATTCTGAAGTCATGTCCTCTTGTTTGAATCTTCCCTATTCTCAAAGGGAAAAGCTTGTCCACATCAACTCTGTCCATCCCTCTCATCATTTTAAAGACCTCTATCAGGTCCCCCCTTAACCTTCTGCGCTCCAGAGAATAAAGACCTAACTTATTCAACCTATCTCTGTAACTAGTATAAAGAAGTGTTGGAGGTGGGTGATATAATGTGATTGAAATGGACTGTTATCTGTGATTGATAGAGAAAGAGCTTGTTCATCCTCCATTTTAGCATTATTTCCATAACCAGCTTTGTAATAAGAAAATTGAATGTATTACATTGTTCTCTCATTAATTCTTTGATTGTAAATAGCAGAGGCCTCGAACATGTTAAATGCTTTTTCCAAAACACGGCAACTACTCTATTTGATTTTTTTTTTTTTCTTAAGTTCCGTGTTACTACAACATTAAAAACATTTAGCTCTTTTCCAACTAATGTCTGTTACATTATCTTGTTTTTCTGAGATTTGGGTTACAAATGCAACCTTCCAATCCACAGGGAATGTTATACACGTACAATCCATTCACTTGCAGCTTTTTTTAAACCCCACATTTTGACCGTTAGGCGTATGGATTTCTCATCTTTTCATCCAGTTAGTTCCTTTATTTTGTCATCTGTTAGACATTCCTTTCCCCACTCACAATAGGCCCTTGATTCAATAATTTGATTCAATAAGTTCTTTTGGATCTTCTGCTGTGAGGGCAGACCCAAATTACTTTTGCCTCAATTCCTTTTGCCCAGGATAATTTTTTTCCCCCTCTTGAATCTTCCTCTGAGCACAATTAACTTTTACTAATCTTTTTGTTTTACTTAACTTTCACAATCTTAATCAGTTTTTTGGCTGTCCTTTAAGATTTTTAAACGTATACAAATTGCCCTTTTAATTACGTTGTAAGCGTTTGCTTTTACCTCAAATTGCTTTTAACCCCTCTACCCATGACCCAGTTTTGCAACAGTTTTTATCTCTCGTTTCAATGTGTATTTGTTGCAAGTTATTAAATACCTTTTTCAATTTATTTTCCCAATCTGTTACTGCAAATTTATCCTTTGCATCTCTAATTTGCTTTCAATATTAAATCAATTGTTTTGTACTTGATCATATTACTCAACTGAATACATGATTGATCGGTTTCCAATGGCTCCTTTTTCAGGTTGTTAATTATAATTATCCATCCCTGGTTGGATAATTTGGCTTGACTTCTCCTGACATAGGTGCTGTCGTAGGTTTTCGGCAACCTGTTATGACTATGACAGTTGCCTAAAAAATTGCCAAGCGAGACAGGCCCATTAGGATGATAGAGTTATCATTAACCCATCATCAGGATGAACTTGATCAATTAAATTATTTTATTTTATAATTTCAAATGGGAGTTATAAGTGTTTCCCAATTGGGAACTTGATGAATAGTTGGTAGATTAAATGCTTCTTTAAGAAGAAATATTTACTCTTAAGTCTCATATATCCTTAATACATCTCTTTTTTCTGGCATACTGTGTTTTCCTGCAAATACTGACAGTCCATTGTGAATCCAGCCAGGGTGGGGGCTATAGGGCAGTGATGGAGGGGAGAAGTTTGGCAGGTGATTAATGGAGATCAAATCTGTCAATAGCATTGTGCTCTTCCTTTGGAGAACTGATTCAAGCAAAACAAATGTTTTTGTTTTTAGCTGTTTTTTGTCCCAGAACAGTTCAGGTTTAGCATCTGCCAATTATTGTACGACAACTTTCTTGCTGTGATTTAGTAGTTTCAGCTTGGAAGTAACTTGCTGCTTTAGTAGTTTGAGCACGTTTTTTTATTGTTGGGCAAAGCCCAGAATTGTTGATATGTGTAGGATGGAACTGCAGATGCGGGTTTACATTGTTGGTTATTTATTTCATTCAAATTGATTATCGGAGAAGAGAAAAAGTAACTCTGGGCCACTTAAGCCTGTTTTACTTGATTGTGACCTATTTCCATAACTACACGTGAAAAGTTTTGTCCTTATTGCAGACTCTGAACCTTTGTCCTATATTCCCCAATAATTAAAATTATTCTTGATCCACTGCCAGTTATCCTTCATATTTTGCAAAATATGCCTAATTTGAGCAGCATGCGTTAACCTAATCAGAAAATGTTTTCTATTTAATTTGAAATTCAAAGTAACACATTTTAAATCACTAATTTCACCTGGAATTTGAGGGAATGTTAAAGATTGGCAGACTACTCGTACCATTTAATGTGAACAGTGTGTTCTGGTATAAAATAACAACACCAAAGCCTGGAAGAAACCCTTTCCAAGCTCTAGTTCCATTTTCTTTCATAAAAAATGAATGGTCTTAGAACTAGCACTGCACTTCATGATATTGAGATTGTTTTATTCAAATTGGTTGCAGCTCAAATGTAAAAATATTTTAATGGCTGAACAGATTTTGTATATATTGATTCACACATTATCTCAGAATTTTATTTTGTGAATACACACGAGTAAAATTTAAACGGCAGGGTTGAATTGCATCATATTACTCAATGAGATGATAGACATTATTGTGTACATTTATTTCATTGAAAGCTAAATCCTGCTCCCCTTTTTTGTCTGTAAAATGCTCTATATCCCCTTCTACTTTCCGGCCACCCCATTCCTCATTTCTCTCAATTTTCTTTTTTCTCCTTCCTATTTTCTTTTTCTCAACCTCTTCTCCCTCCCTTTTTCCCACCTTTACCCTCTACCCTTTTAAAACTAAATAAGTTATGCCTTGTGTTAAAGTCAATTTTTAGAGTGTAGATGTGTGATCAAAAGTTGTTCTGGTGTGCTATTTCTGTGAATTATAGCTAAAATGCAAAATAAGAAAATGTAAAACTTAAAGAATGCAGGATGGATTAAATTCCAGCCTGGGTTTTACCCAAATCAAAGATGTTCGTTTTGTATCTAAATTGAGTGTTTGCTACACGTTAAAATAGCAGATGCACTGTAAAAAGCATTGCATTTTGTGGCAAATTAAAAAAAATTATGAAGGGCATTCGTTCTGATAACCCTGGTTCTATTGTGATTAAGTGAAAACAATAATTTGAACAGAGCAAAGTTTAATGTTTTTTCAACCTGCCTCGATTTCAATGCCTGAATCAGTAACTGCCTAAACGAGGCAAATACAAAAATTAAAAAATCCAGTACTTGCTGGAAAGGAAAAATATGTCATATGACAAATAAGTTATAATGTAATAAGAACATCACTGGAGAGAAGGAAAAGGTGAGGTTTCAGGTCGAGATCCTTCTTCAGATTTAGAGTTGGGAGAGGGAAAGTAGAGATATGAAAGGGTACAACGCTAATATTAGGTGTGAAAACGACAGATCAAAGCAGATGATGATCAAGGAAATGTAGAGTGGTTTATTGTTGGCTAAGGGAAAGGCGACAACAAGGTATGCAAACAGTAAAATTAAACAAGAGGACAGTGAAATTGGTCAGAGTTCCTTATGCAGCGATAATGGAATGTTTTAGTCAATTTCACTTAGTCTATTGAATTGGAATACAATAGGAGCACAGTCTAACCCTTTATATTTATTGCCCTGCTCTATATACCTTCTGGCCTGAACAACATTGTGCATTTAATCGTAATGGATAAATGTTCGCAATTTTTCTATTAAACTGTTGGAGTTTATAACGCACATGTTCCCATTTGTTACTGAGTAAAAAGAATAGTTAAAATCATAGTTAAACCTGTCCTCTGGTTGCCAATTCTGAGCATGTTTTTTGACAGTTTAACTTTATGAAAGCATGAACCATTCAATTCCCATAAATGTTGAACTTGCCTTGTAGGTTGGTTCCTCAGTGTTTATGTGCCTATATTTTTCATTCTAATCTGGTTTTTGGATTGGAACTTCCAACAGCAGGGAAGCTGCCAACTTCCACAAGAATTTCTAACATGGATTGGTAGTTAGAAATTAAATGTAGATAACACACAAGCTGAAATTATCAGAAATATGTAACTCAAAAACTAAGTACTGTATCTTGACACAATGATTGCATTTGCGAATGTTGCATTTGCCTGAACTGTCTTAAATTCCATCTTAATGTGGTCAAGTAGTTGTGAAATTAAACTGCTTCACTCCAGGATTGCCAGTAACCACGTTATGGAAATTGAATCTTCCATTGTCAAACACTTCCAGGTTATTCGACAATGATGAGGAAATGTCTCTGAGAATTTGAAAAGGGGTAAAGTTAGTATTTAATATTTGACCTCTTTAAATGCAACTGTCCATAAATGTGTATTTTTCTTTCCATATTTCTTAGTATTTTAATTGTCTGTACGATAAGACATCCTAGCTGTTTTGCGTCCATGAATTGCCAACCTTTGTCCCCCGTTGACAGCCACAGATCCTGTGATTTATTCCAGAAGGCTCCCAGGCTGCTAACCTTCATTTAGACCTTTCCCAGTATATTTTTCAACTAAATTGAAAATGGAGGGCAGTTCTTTTTATCCAGAGCAGTACTTGTTGCTGACAGCATGTAAAATTGTTACTTTTAAAACATCTTGTTTAAAACCAAACTCCTTTTAATACTGAAGAGTTGTCTCTGCCAGAGCATGTACAAATACATATACAATATATTTTGTGTGTTTTGAGCCTCCTTGGGTTCCACACACTTAAGAATTTCTATTGTCGATATGATTCTGCTGTATTGTTGCTTTTTACTTGGCATGGGTTTAAAACTTGAACAAGAAGCTTCATTGCATATGTATTTTGGTTATCTATACAGTATTTGGTTTCTATTGCATGACTAGGCTAACCATTCTGTCATCAATCTTGTCTTTTATCACAACTTCAGTCATATCCTGTGGAACATGTGATCAGTCTGCTGTTTAGCATCAATGCCTTGAAAGATTTCTATAATTGCACTACACTGCACGCAACTTTTTTTTTCATCTAAGACACAGAAATGCAGCTTGCAGAAACTGGACCTTGGCCTAAACTGCATCATGATTTCAGTAAAATCAGTAAAATGGACTTTGCCCCTTTGCCCCCTGCCAAAGTATCGTGCCGCTGCCGATTGGAACGCCTGTTGATGTTTAGTAGAGTGTTTAATTTGTTCATGATGTATGTATTTTTATTTCTATTTATTTTTTACTGCACACTGAATGGACACCGGTTGAGCAATGTTTTTTTGTTTCCTCTGGGTATGTGAGTACTCGGGGAAAATGACAATAAAGATATACTATACTATAAACATCAATTCTGGCTATTTGAAGAAAATCTCAGATAATGGATAGTTGTGCCATGTTAATTTAGTTTGCGTGCTAGAGATTAGGCAAGTGTATCATTGCATTGCCTACCGAAGTTGAGTCTGCTATGTGTCTCAGAAATGCTAAGTTGACATCTGGTCATATCATGTAACCGCATTGTCATGTTTTAACTCTTTAGCATTGAGACTTCATCAATCAATTATGTCAATTAAGGCCAATTTTAACCTCTATTGAACCCTGGCATACCTCACTTTGCACTTGACTGCCACACACCCTCCTCCACTTCTACACAACTTTGAACTAATGCTGGGTGCTCTGATCAATTAATCTAAGAATTGAGGGCAGATTTTTAAACATTTAGTGACGAGTGCAACTGTAGATGTAAATTGTTCTTGGAGTCCAAAATGTAATTAGTTTCTATGTGGAAGGTTGTAAAATGTTTTTAGAAATAACATTGCAGAATATCATACTACGTCCCACAACCTTTTGCATCGTCTTATCTGCTGGTGGTCAGGAAGGGTCTTTCTGCACCAAACATCATCCTGTATCTGCAAATGTTAATTCTGGTTTTGTGTCTTCAAGTTTATTTTCCACAACCCTTGGTCCTGTGCTGAGCATTTAATACTTGAATTCATAAAATTCTACCTTGCATCTTTTAAAATAATCCCTACTGTCCTTCTCTTTGACCAAGTGTTTGGACGCCTCTCTCAGTGTCTCTCATAACTTGGGTCAAATTTTGCATGATAACATGCCAGTGTGATAGTTTGGCATATTACAGTCAATCAAAAGCATCCATAAATGAGTCGTTATTTCTAGATTATTATTGAAAGATAACCCATTTATAATCCTAATTTGGTTCTGTTATTTTACTACAAATGCAAATCAGACAAACGCTGCCGTCTGAAAGACAAGCAAACTGCTGGAGGAACTCATTGGCAACATCTGTGGAGGGAAATGGACAGATGATGTTTGGATCGGGACTCTTCTTCAGATGCTGCCTAATCTTATGTTCCTCAAACACTTGCATTTTTGCTCGAGATTCCAGCATTTGTCTGCCAGAACCTCACTGATGTATTTAAAAGTGTACACCTTCATTTCGTAGTCATAACTATAAACACTAATTGAAATGGGCAATTCAATATGAATGGTTATAGTGTGTATAAAGTCATGGAGCTATAGAGCACTCGACTATGTCAACCATCTGTTAAAGAAAGATACAAAGTGCTGGAGTAACTCAGTGGGTCAGGCAGCATCCCTGGAGAACATGGATAAGTGATGTTTTGGGTTGGGACCCTTCAGACCAATCCTCTGTTGCCTGACATAGCTCAGTTGCTTGCGACTGGTCTCCATCTCTCCATACCTGTTCAGGCATCTGTTGAAGTGTCTTTCAATATCACAGTTATGCCCCCTCTACTAATTTGTCTGACTGATCGTTCCATCTATGCACCATCCTATGAGGAAAAAGTTGAATGTTTATTTGTCGTATGCACTGGATATACCAGAACAATGTAATTCCTACTTGCTGGAGTAACCCAGCAGGCCAGGCAGCATCTCTGGAGAACATGTGTAGGTGTTGTTTCAGGTCCGTATCCTTCAGACCTGATCCAATCTGAAACGTCAACTATGGCAAAGAGTTTCTGCTTAAGTAAATATGGTGGTTGAAAATTTTGTTAATACTGAATCTTCCTGTCTAGCTCTCGGTAAAAAATTCTTCTCTATTGATGTCTACCAATTTCATTACTTAATAACTTCTGTATAATTTACAGCTACCAGCAGATAAGAACAGAAATCAAATTGATTCATATTTTTATAATTGTGCTAAGTGGCGACGTTGGAGTTAAACTTTTGAAGGTGGGATTTAATAAGTTCAAGCAAAAACTAATTCCCTTTTCATGTTTGTACATTGTGGCTCGGTCATTGTGAGATTTGGTAGACTTGCTAACATTCTGCATTACATGAATTAAGATGCATGTCAAATTTTAAGTGCATGAAATTGCCATCACTGAATTCATGCAAGCTTATAAATTTAAAAAGTTCCATTTTCCATTTTGCAGTTTCATTCCTTGAAACCACATTTTTGTTTTGCCTTTTCTTTCAGAGCCTCTGGGGTTTTCTTGGGAGCATTTCCATGATGTGTGGACGGTGCTACAAAACCTCTGAGCTAATAGCTGACTGGTTACAGTCAAACTTAATTCTCTCCCCTCAGTCAAACCTATCCCTGTTATTGGATAGCTATCTCCAGTGAAAGCACTCTATAGCCAACGGCCAATAACAAAAGGTCTGTTACTGTCAACTAAATTGATGTAAATGAGGAATCAAATATCTTCTCCTTTGGAAATGAGCCATCGAGAGAACAGCTGTAACTCTTAATCTATGCTTAAAAATGTAGCACATTTAATGAGTTCCTTTCTGTACATTCTCGACTGATGAAGCACCCATTCCCACTAAATTAGTGTGCTGAACAGAATGGGAATTAATATAGCCTTCCTCAAAGCATTGGACCAGCAAATACATTGGTGACAAGTACTTTGCTTTGTTTGGAGGGGGGGAAAAAACTACATTTTCATGCTGTTGTTTAATTGTGAATAAGGAACCATTGCTAATACTTTGGTTGTAGATGAATTGATCTTCCCATAATTTGGGGATTACTGAACAAAATGAAGTGGTCAGGGCAAAAACTGTAGGTTGGGTATTTCACACTAATGATGTATTTTGACCATTTTCTTCTCACGGTGCATTCTTCACTGATTAACAGTCTGCACTCTGGTAACATAGGAGGAGTCACTTTTATCTCGAGCAGCAATAAATTATGGACTGTTTAAAATGCCGTTTGGAAAAATTCAAGTGAGAGTTGCATACAACCCCCCCCCCCCCCCCCCCTCCTCTCGAGCATCCCTTTATTCCACCTTTCCCCTCCCCAGCAGAATCTGTTATTAATGCCAGTGCATTTCTGCGTTGCATTGTCTTGAATATTCCAGTGATTTCAAATTAGTACCTTTATGATGAGAGAAAAGAGGGGTGGTAAATTAAGGATATATCTTTATAATCTCAGCCTGAAGCCTGGGAATTGTCATTTGCAATCTGGTTGTGAAGACACGGAAGTTGTCAGGTGCAGTTGTGGATGTTGAAAGGTTGCCATCTTGCCAATGTTTGCTGCACTTCACAATAGTTCAAGAGAAACCAACATGATTGCTGGGATTTATTTAACCTTTTTTCAATGGTTCATATTGTTAAAATATCAACTTGTGATCACTTTTAAATAGAAAATCATGCCATGAATTCAGCTGTTGCATATTGTGTTACAAAGTAATAATGGATCCTTTTGGGTCTGTGCAATCTCGTAATACAGAAGTGCTGCCCTGGCTTGATCAAAAGAAGTGAATTGTCAGTTTGTAATTAATCTGATTCCATGTCCGCAACAGTTCTGTTTCTGTTACACTTAAGTTCTTGAGTGAGCCAATCACAATAAGTGAGTTCGGTATTCTGACTGCTTATGCCCAGGTCATAAGTCACTCGAGATAAACATTCTTGGCAGCTGTGCTGCTGAGTGTAGACAGACCTTCGTTTCATCCGTAGTCGGGATCGAACCCGAGTCTCCGGCACGGCAAGCGCTGTTGAATTGCTATTGGACTATCCCCTCCCGAGTGTCCCATCACTGTCTGGTGGGGCGGTCGGAGATGTCCGGGGTGACCTTGGACTGACGGGACACCAGCATGGAGCAGTGGCGGCCTTTATTCTAAGATTGTGGCCCCTGGTTCTGGAGTCACCCAACATTGGTGATATTATATAAATATTATTAATTTGCTCCTTTTACCCCATAACCACCCTATCTATTGACGCATAGCCCCCCAACTTGCAGTCACATCTAGGGGGGGGGGGGGGGCAGGGTAGAGAGTGAGGGCAGATAGAGAAGGGACAGAGAGAGACAGAAACACAGAAAGAGGGAGAAGGAAGGAAGGGTGGGTGGGTGAGGGGGAGAGAGGGGGTGTGATGAGAGGGGGGGGGTGAGGTGGGGAGCAGGAAGGGGGGGTAGGGTAGGGGGTGTGGAGGAGAGAGGGAGGGTGGGGGAGAGGGGGGGAGAGGGTGTGCTGAGAGGGGGGGGTGAGGTGATGGACGGGACGGGGTGTGGGGTGAGGAGGTGACGGAGGGGGGGAGGGTGGAGGGTAGGGGTAGTGGTGGAGGGGGGAGGGGGGTTTAGGAGAGGGACGGTGGAGGAGGGGAGGAAAGGGGGAGGAGAAAAAGAGGGGGAGGGGGAGAGGAGGTGGGGAGCAGGGAGGATGGAGGGAAGGGGGTATGGGGTGAGTGTAGGGTTGGTTAGGGGTGGGACGGTGGGGGAGGGGGAGAGAAAGAGGGGGGGGGAGTGAGGGAGTGTGCTGAGAGGGGGGGATGAGGTGAGGGGGAGGGGGGAGAGAGCCTTTTTATTTCAACCCAAACAACTATTTGCAGGCAGTGCTTTTTTACTTTAACCATATTTTCATTTTCAAACCACATTAAGGGTACTTACTCATAGTTGTGTGGACATTTGTTCAGTTTTATTCACAGCTCGGAGAAACGTGACCCTCTGCCTTCCACCAGCTTGCAGACACTGATTGAGGCACACCACTTCCTGGTTTAATAGTCTCTCCCCCCTGCTACCAGCAGGGGCAGCAGAGAGAATGGGGAATTTTGTAAAATCATTAATATCTCTGTCATATTTCATCTACGGGAAAAATCCTCGGCACACATGCGGAGGGGGGCTCTGAGCGAGGTGGCCAAAAATGACGGCCGTAGGTGGCGGCGTTCTCTCGGAAATTGCAGCACAGATCGCCAAAACCGGTCAAGAACAGAGTTTTAGTAATATACTAGACCAAGTGCAGACCCATTGGGTCTGCTCCCCCAATGGTGTGATCCCCAACCCAATATTCCACCATGCACCCGTCTCCTCCAATGGAACTGAAGCCTTTCTCAAAAGTAAGATTCCAGCACTGCCCTGCCTCCCTCAGCAGTGGATTAAAAAAAAAATCCAATGGCACCTCCCCTGCCTGCTGCAGCAGTGAAAAGTTCAGAGTGTTCCTGTCTTGCAACTTTGTTTCGAAGTGTGTTGGAAGCTGACATATAAATGGAGAAGCCAGTTTATTTTTGAAATACTTGGGGGGGGCGGGGAGAAGGATTTGATTAAAAAACGTGTACTTCAACACGACGAAATGTAATGAGGAGCGGATACTTAGAAAGAAAAGCGAAATCTCTACCGAAATGGAAAAGATCTCGGAGATTGAGCGTCTGGATTGGGCGTGGCAATGAATCAAAGGAAGAAATGCAGCCGGCAGCCGTACATGCAAATGGATCCATTCCGATTGGACATCTGCGAGCATCGGCCATTCCGATTGGACATCTGCGAGTATCGGGCACGAATCAAAAGGCAGAAAGGGATCCGGACGGCAGCCGGACGGATAGCCCCAGAGTTTTATAGATATAATATAGATAGATAGAGAGGATAGAGAGATAGATAGATATAGATAGATAGATAGATAGATAGAAATAGTTTTAAATAAACTGGTTGGAAAGAGCATCATGTGAATGTTTTTTCTTATATACAGACATTGATCTGTTCACCAATCTGCAAAAAGATGTTTTAATATAAAAAGCTTTTTTTGTTGGAACCTCTGATCGTATTTCAAATAGTTGTTCGCTCAAAATTTGTGGTCAACCTTGCAACTGCAATGCTGCCCTCCCCTGAATGCTTCTGAAACCAAGATATCTTGTAGAAAACACTTGGGGGGTATTTCAGATACCATCCAAGTGCTCTCCACAAAATTTCTTGCATTCATTGGAAGGATCTCCAGCAGTGATTTTCAACAATTTATGAAGGGGAAATAGTGCTTGACTAATCTTCTGGAATTTTTTGAGGGTGTAACAAGTAGAATGGATAAGGGAGAGCCAGTGAATATGATGTATCTGGACTTTCAAAAAGCCTTTGGCAAGGTCCCACACAGGAGATGTGTGTGCAAAATTAGATCACATTGTATTTGGGGTAGGGTATTGGCACGGATAGAGAACGGCAGACAGGAAGCAAAGAGTAGGAATTAACAGGTCCTTTTCAGAATAGCAGGTAGTGACTAGTGGGGTGCAGCAAGGCTTGGACCCCAGTTATTTCAATTCAATATATAATTGTCATTGTCTGTGTAATACAGATTTTAGCATCTCCCTTGACACATAGCAAACGAAATTAAAAAAAAAAAAAAAAGTAATTGGCATCTCCAGGTACGTTTTTTAGTGGATGACACAAAAGCTGGGTGCAACGGAGAGACCTGTAGCGCCTCCCGGATGGTAGTGTGAGCTGCAAGGAGCCCCTCCGATGCTGTGAGGACTCAATGCAGGGAGCGTGGACTTGGATAGGTTGGATGAGCGGGCAGAGCAGCATGTGATAATGTGGATAAATGTGAGGTTGTCCACTTTGGTGGCAAGAACAAGAATACTGTGGCGGCTCCTAAGGGTCGTCCCATTATACTGCCGAACCCCTCGGCACAGGAGTGGTGCAGTCCCGTCCGGAGGCGGTCCTTAGCCGGAGGGTATAAAAGGCAGGGTTTGGGTGCCATCTTTCCCTGGTTTCGTCTTCCCCTGAACCGGGAGGAAATAAAGTAAAGTGCTTCTCAAACTTCGGACTACTTGCCTCATTTTGAGACCCACGCACTACAATACATTAGTATCTGAATGCCGTCAGATTAGGAAAAGTGGAGGTGCAATGAATCCTGGTTGTCCTTGTACATCAGTCACAGAAAGTAATCATGCAGGCACAGCAGGCATTGAATAACGCAAATGGCATGTTGGCCTTCAAAGGAAGAGGGTTTGTGTATAGGAGCAAGGAGGTCCTACTGCAGTTGTACAGGGCCCTGGTGAGACGACACCTGGAGTATTGTGTGCAGTTTTGGTCTCCTAATTTGAGGAAGGACATTCTTGCTATTGAGGGGGTACAGTGTAGGTTCATCAAGTTAGTTCCTGGAATGGCAGAACTGACATATGATGAAAGAATGGGTCAACTGGGCATGTATTCACAGGAATTTAGAAGGATGAGAGGGGTTCTAATAGAAACATATAAAATTCTTAAGGGATTGGATAGGCTAGATGCAGGAAAAAAATGTTCCCCATGTTGGTGGAGTCCAGAACCAGGGGTCACAGTTTAAGAATAAGGGCTAGGCCATTTAGGACTGAGATGAGGAAAAACTTTTTCACCCAGTGATTTGTTAATCTGTGGAATTCTCTGCCACAGAAGGCAGTGGAGACCAATTCATTGAATGCTTTCAAGAGAGAGTTAGATTTAGCTCTTAAAGGGCCTGTCCCACTATGGCGACCTTATTTGCGAGTTTAGAGTTTGCGCTCGCCACAAGCTCGCAGCATGGTCGACATGTGGTCGCAGGTGGTCAGAAAATGACTATGAATATGGGAAAGAGGGTTAAGAATACCAGCATTGTTTTTTCATCGCACATAATTTGAACTTTGTATCTATTAGAAATCATATTCTAAAATTTCAACTATTCACAATGAAGCTTGCAGTGACTGAAGGTTAAATTCTGCTTTTATTTTATTACAGTTGATTAGTCTCGTATTTGTTTAAAATCATTTGTAAATCCCAACCATATCTGATTATTAATAAGAATATTTGCAACCTAATCGTTACTTGACTATCCATGGGGGCGATAGACTGTCCCACAACTTTAATATTGAATTTAACAATCTAGATGTTAACACTTTTTTTTTTCTTGAATAGCAGATGTTATTAGTGGCCAATAATGAGAATCACAAGGACTACATTAAGTGTCTTTGGCGCTATTATTTTCAGTTGCTTCCTGATTAACATCCTGATTACTTTTTCATCAGGTGAAAATTTAGAATATTTCCTGAAGGTTCAGTTTCTTCCTATGGTGTGAGCTCCATTTACAACTTGCCCAATGCTGAAGCCTCTCGCATCAGCCCCCAACATAATCTGTTTAAATTGAATAACCTTTTTAACACGTTTAAATTGCACTACACATGTATGACTCTAAATGCCAGGTAATTACCATTTCAAATAGTGTGCAACAATTTCTCCTGGCCTCTGACTCCAATACCCACCCGATATATTTGGGAGGTATTCATGATTGGAAACTTAACTCCATCAGTTATATGAATGGAAAGGCCGAGGCAGAGATTGGTACTCCTGTACTTGGCACCTCTGTCATTAAGCTCGATGCCCAGCTCTCCATCAGTTGAATACCAGGGGTGCAGCATGTGCTATTTACCAATGCAACTTGCCTAATTTACTTAGGGATGTGCTCCCTCTCTTGTGACTTAGAAACATAGAAAATAAGTGCAGGAATAGGCCATTCGGCCCTTCGAGCCTGCACCGCCATTCAATATGATCATAGCTGATCATCCCACTCAGTATCCTGTACCTGCCTTCTCTCCATACCCCCTGATCCCTTTAGCCACAAGGACCACATCTAACTCCCTCTTAAATATAGCCAATGGACTTAAATAATTTAAAAAAACAAACAAAAGCAGCAAACTGGGATACCAACCACTGCCTAATGCTGACGACCCCTGGTGGTGAGCCACGTGCAGTGTGAACCCTCGGCTCTGGTGGGGGGGGGAGTCGCGTGTCTTGGTGACGGGAGGTGCAGGTCACAGGGCTCCCCTGGGGGTTATTTAAGATCAGGAGTGCCCGTGCCTAGAGGAGTAGTGGGGAGCTGTATCGTTAGTTAACATTAAAGATTTACTGGTTGGACGAACTTCGTGTCCCGACTCATTCTTGGCTCGACAACTTCGAGTCGTGCCTCATTGGTGACCCCGTCTCACCGCTGACAGTGGTGGACCATTTTACGCAGTGGCCGGAGGCCATCCCGCTCATGGATACTTCTGCCCCGTCGTGCGCTTGCGCCCTTGTGGCTCATTGGATTGCCCGTTTTGGGGTGCTGCTGGACATCTCATCCGACAAGAGTTCCCAGTTCACGTCGACCTGTGATCCGCAATGGCTGGCCTGTTGGGGGACATGGCTCCACCATTCGACGGCATATCATCCCCAGTTTAATGGGTCGGTGGAGCGGTTCCACCGCTATCCTAAGGACACCTTGAAGGCTCGTCTCACGGGTCCCCAATGGATGGACGAGTTGCCGTTTGTCTTGCTGGGGATTCGGACCGCCACCGAAGGAAGATTTAGCATCGTCATCGGCTGAATTGGTCTACAGCATTCCGCCCATCGTTCCTGGGGAATATATTCCGGCCGCCTTTAGGTACGTCATCTGTGTTGGTCCGTTTGCGAGAGAGGGTCTCCTGTCCCGACGTCTTGTCATGGTGTGGCTCCGTTCCATCTGCCACCGGCTCTCGCGGACAGTCCTTGTCTTTCTACGCCGCGATGCCCACCGGTCGCCCTTGTAGAGCCCATATGTGGGTCCCTTTCAGCTGCGGCACGGGCCCACGATTTTTGTGTTGGACATGGGGGGGCTGGCAAGAGACTGTGTCTGTGGCTCGGTTGAAGACTGCCTGTTTGGACCTTAGTGGGCCAGTACAGGTGGCCCAGCCCTGCAGTCGGCCGCCCCGGGTTCCTCCAAATTCGTCCATACTGGACGGGTCCTCGGTATGTGGGGACGTATGTACGAGGTCTGGCTGCCTCGTTTGGCTTCCCATCCGTTTCGGTGCCTCTGATCTGGGGGGGGGGGGGGGGGGGGGGGGGGGGGGGTCATGTGATGGCCCCTGGTGGTGAACCACGTGCAGTGCAGACCCTCTGCTCTGGAGGGGGGAGTCGCGTGTCTTGGAGACGGGAGGTGCAGGTCATGGGGCTCCCCTGGGGGTTATTTAAGGTCGGGAACGCCCATGCCGAGAGGAGTAGTTGGGAGCTGTATCGTTAGTTAACATTAAAGATTTGCTGGCCGGACAAACTTCATGTCCCGCCTCATGCTGTTCGTTTACTGCTGGATGCAAATAATGAAATCATAATCATACTTTTCCCTTTATTGCAACGACTCTTAACGATTCGAAGAAGAGAGACTGAAACTACAGCCTTATTTATAACTGAGCCATAAATAGAGCCTTCAATGAAAAACATTTTAATGTCACAGCACTTTTTTTTTTAAAGTGATCATTTCTGAGCCGTTTTTGACTAAGTGCATGCCCAACTTTTAGATGGCTCAGTGGATTTACTAAAAGCTGTATTTTCCTGTCAGATATAAATTTCTGTTTCAATTCGTAAAGTCCAGCAAACAATGAAAGAATTGCTATTGATAGCATATGATCATTTTTCACATAAGATTCCAGCAGTAGCAGTGGTAGCATTTTATAATGTTAAACTTCAGTCTTAATCATGTTTACCTTGAACATTGGTTTGAATTATATAATGAGCTCAGTTCAGAAATGTGCTTTCTTATATCAGGAAGAGATCAAAGATAAAGGACCATTGTTCCAAATATTCCCAAGTTAAGAAACTTGTTTGACAATGAATTCTTGGCAAATCTATTTTCAATACAGAGTTTAATTGAAAGTAATTATAATTTCCGGTCATTTTTTTACAAGGGCAGAGGGAATGCTAATGTAATAGCTGCTTGGTGCTTGTTCGGCCTTTTAATTACAAAAAACCTATCTGGCACAATCTCTGTGGGAAAGTAGTTAATTTTTACTTGGCCAGCGCAGCTCATTAACACTGATAGTTTTGTCTTAAGTGCTCCCAAATTTTAGAAACTGTGAACTTGTCCAAACTTATTATGTTAAGATTCTGACATCCTTCGTCAAATTTTCTATACGTGACTGAGATTTCAGTGCTTCAGGTTGGGGAACACTTGGATTGTTGTCTTTGGCACACACTCCTCTATGCACTTGCTGATTGTCAGTCACAGCAGTCCACTGACTGAAGCTGTCACATAGGATGTCATCCGTGTCTGCCGACCAGCATTGAACAACTTTCTGTACCATACCTTCCTGCTTTAGTTTTTGCTTGTAGATCGGGAGTAAAAACATAGCTAGATGGCCAGATTTCCCGAAATGTGACTGAGGAATGTGGCTGTTTTTATGGATCTGAGTGGTCGGTGGGGGCGCTGCGAGACGGCTGCCCTGCCAGCAGCGTTCCGTTATTTCTATTTTGTTGAGTTTTTTTAGTATGTCCAAATGTTTGTTTTAGTGTCTCTTGGTGTGTCTTGTGTGGCGGGTGGTGAGGGGGGGTAAAGGGGGAACCGCTTTCGGTCACTTCCACGGAGGGGCGACTTTTTCCATGTCACCTCCCTCGCGGCCCCACAACCGTGGATTGGAGCAGCCTTTCCCAGAGTCGGGCCCGGAGATTCAGCAGTGGGCGCAGCATGGACTTTTCGTCGCGGAGCGGGCGAGCCCTTGCTGGGGTCGCCAGAAGGGAGTGCTCCAATCGCTGGCCCGCGGATTGTTACATCATGAAGCCGCGGTCTGCGGAGCTTCTAGCCGCGGGCTCGGCGTCCGGAGCCTGGGATGCCTTATTGGGGATCCCCGGAGAAGAGCTCCGATCGCCGTCCCGCAGCCTTTAACATCCTGAAGCCGCGGTTTGCGAAGTTTCTAGCTGCGGGCGCGGCGTGGACTTAACATCTGGAGCCTGGGTTCCCTCGCTGGGGACAGCCAGAGAAGAGCTCCGACTGCCGGCCTGCGGCCTACAACATCTTGAAGCTGCGGTCTCTGGTAGGAAAGCTCCGATTCGGGACTCCGATTCGGAAGCCGCGGAGTGTGTTCGACCGTCCCGATAAGAGGGCCTGTACATCGGGCCATCCGTAGCGGCGACTGTGGAGGTTTGTGTCCCCGACCACGGGTGAACAATGGAGAAGGACTGACTGTACCTTGTGCCTTCCACCAGAGTGAAGAATGCTGTGGTGGATGTTTGTGTTAAATATTATTAGGTATTGTGTGTTTTTTTAAATTATTTTTTTATTGTACCGCTGCTGGCAAATTCATTTCACTGCACTTATGTGTATTTGATGAATAAAACTTGATTGATTGGTTGTTTTGGTCTCTGCCCAAAGTATGCATTGCTTTAATATTTATTCCATTGGTGCACAATTTGCCTTCCACATTGTGCACCTTTGCAATTTGTCATGCATTTTTTGGCTGCATGTCCCAAACCTCCATTTACTGCATGAAATGAAGTTGGAAAGGGTACTGACACAGTTTCCCTCCAATCTGCTTTGGCAGAAAATTAGCACTTCCTTCATCGCCACGAGAACTAAACACTGGAGCTCTGTACTCATTGCAGTGGAGAGTATCCCAATCACATGTCTCGGTGCAATCTAGAAAATCACTTTTATTCGGGATGATTGTAGATGGATAATGAATATTGGGCTTGGAAATTATGCCTACTCTCTGTATTTTTAAATTTCCTTTAAAAGGTTTAAACTTGAGGTGAATGGTCATGAAACTCTTTGGAATGTTTGAGTTTAAAATCATGGTTTTGGATTTTAGCAACAGATGAATGGAGGCAAGTATTTTAGATATGGAAGCATCTAGAATACATGTTCTTGTAATGCATTGGAAGCTCAACGTAGGGGTCATATTATGCTATGATTCTGAACTGGCTGGTTCATCCTTTGATACTAGATAATGATGTAATATTGTTCAAGGCTGTGGAGCAAAATAGTAGTTCCTCTCTTTCCCTTCCCCTATCTCCTTGGAATTGGTAGAAATGTTAGATTGTCCCATAATAGACTAGTTTTAGATTTAGCTTGTCCAATACCAGGGTGCAAAAGGCAAAGTGAAATAAGCAAAAAGAGCTGGCAATGTTGAACTGGTCAGGCCACATCTTGGGTGAAATAAATGGTTAACGATTCAGTTCTATAACATTTTGTCAGAAATGGTGAGGAAACAGAAGAACCTTGTTAAAGTACAGAGAGGCTGGGGTGGGAGCTATCTCTGAGTTTGCCAACTACCCTCCCCTCAATGCAACAGAACAAGCTTCCCAATTCTGACAAATCATCTTTGACCTGAAATGTTAAGGTTTTTCTTCCCACAGATGCATCATGCTGAGTATTTCCAGCATTTTCTGATTTTATTTTAGATGTCAAACCAGTTCTATCCTACACACCAAGCACAATTTACAGAAGCCAATTGACCTACAAGCTTGCATGTCTTTGGAATATGGGAGGAAACCGGAGCACCCTGAGAAAACCCACGCAGTCATGGAGAATGTAAAACTCCGTACAGACAGCACTTGTAGTCAGGATGGAACCCAGATCTCTGGTGCTGTAAAGTACCAACTCCATCGCAGTGCCAGCCTGCCACAGCATCACTATACTGTCCTAAACAATACTGTACTATTTTATTTTGCTTAATGCCTGAGGACTCTGGTGTGCTTTAACAAAAAAAAAACAATTTTGAATTATTCAATTATTGCAAACATCTAATTAAGATTTGCCGCTTTTGTTTAAATTTAGGTTTGCAAATTAGATTTAAATTAACTTTAGTGGAAAAAATATGCTCGCTTCCCCCACAACTCCCTGAACCCCAGAGTATCAAAGATTTAAGTTACTTGATTGTAAATAGAATCATCTTATTACATAATTCTCAGTGTGCTTAATTTGTTTGCTTAATGATTTTCATTGTGGTCAGTTTTGCCATTTTAAAATTTTATTTCTGGGATATAATTTAATGATGGTATGATAGCCGAAATCTAACAATTCATAAGCAGACAAAATCTCTTGCAATGTCGTGACTGCAGTTATCTTGTTATTGACTGTAAGCCCATTCAACATGAATAATAGCAACGCTTTAAACTTGGTCATTAAAACAGTATCGTATTTCTAAACCAAAGTTATAGTGTTCAGGATATCAAAATGTCTGAATATATTTCCAATGCCTATTTAAAGCAGTATTAAAATTGATGTCCTTCAATTTGTTGTATAAGATCTGCATGTAAAGAGATTCTGGATAATTGTGTCACATGACAACCATTGCCATGGTGATAAAAAGGAGTTGCTGTTGACAGAGCAATTCATTGTGCTGCTTCATGTCAAAATTTAGAAGTTGAATATTTCAGGCCAATAAGTATTCTGATGTGTAGATTAATTTAAATATGCTAGAACATAAAACAGTACAGGAATATGAAAGAGTGTAGCATAGGAGCAAAGCATGCTCAAAAAATGAAAGTCAAATTAAGCTAATTGCTTCTGCCTGAACATCGATCCATATCCTACCATTCTCTGCATATTCCAGTGCTTATCGAAAAGCCTCTTAAATGCCACTATCCTATCTGTTTCCACCACCAACCCTGACAGCATGTTCCAAACACCTGACACTCTGTATATTTAAACTCTTTCCTTTGCCCCACCCCCAGCATCCTTCAACATTCCTCATCTTACCCTGAAGCTATGCCATCTAGTATTTGACCTCTAACGCTCCAGAGAAAACAATTTAAGTATATCTCCCTTAAAGCTAATGCCCTCTAATCCAGGCACCATCATGGTTAGCCTCTTCTGCACCCTCTCAAATCTCAATCTGTCCTCTAAAATGACATGGAATCGCACAAAGTACACAAAATAGGTCTAACCAACCTTTTATACAGCCGCAAAATTACCTTTAATATTTATCAATGAAGGTAAGCATACCTTATCAGTCTGAAGAAGGGTACCTAAAACATTTGTCCATTCCCTCCACCAATGTTACCAGGCCCACTGAGTTCTTCCAGCCTTTTGGTTTTTGCTCAAGATTCCAGCTTCTGCAGTTTCTTGCGTCTCCAAGCATACCATTTCTCTTTACCACCATCTACTTGTTACCTTCGATGATCTATGGACTTGGACCCCATGATTACTCTCTGTTACTATTCGTGGTCCTGCTATTAACTATATAATTTAATCTTGCATTTGACCTCTAAAAGTGCAATGCCTTGCACTTCCCTGGATTAAATTCCATCTGCCATTTCTCCATCATTGTCCAAATCTCCACCAGTTTTTGTCATCTGCTAGCTTGCTAACCAATCCATCTACATTTTTATCCAATATCACATACAAGAGGTCCCAGCCCTGATTCCTGCAGACTTGCAGCTAGAATAATACCCTCTTACCCTCTAACTAATATGAGCAAGCCACTTCTGCAGTTTAAACTACCAAGTCATCATTAGTCACATGCACCTTAATCTTCTGGATAAGCTTACTGTGTAGGAGCAAATACACTCTAGTCCCAACTGATTAACTTGGGTTGTTAGTTCTGCACTCTTAATATGGTTTGCAACCTGGTGCAGCAAAGAACGATCTGAGTTGCAGGTGAGTGTTCAACCGTAAGATCCTGCTCAAAACTGCTACTCTCTTAGCGTACTCTCAGATACTGTTTTTTGGACAAGACCTTGATTTGAGATGTTGTTCATCCTTCTAGCACCGTTCAAAGTAATGTACAGAAATTTGCTTGATAATTTTGTCGGTCAGCCAGGACTCGAAGAAAGAGTGATTTAGATTTTGGGATATTGAAGCAATTGAAGCTTATGGTTCATTCAGAAAAGAGGGATGGAAACTTAATGATCCAATTGAGAAAGGGCTGCTCTTTATGTATGTTTGTAAGCGCTTGGTTGTCCAGTCTTCTACTTTCCAAAAAATTACGCCTTTGAAATATTTAATTGGTAATCAATGTGAGAGGCCTTCTTGAGATTGTAAATGGCAAAATTCAAATGGAAGTCTTGTTAAGCGAATTGTAGAAAGTTTCCCCTTTGTAAAATGTTCTTGAATGATCACTACATCTTGGTGATCCTTTTTCACAACATAGTTGAAGGCGGTGATGAGAATTGTGAAGGCTATTCTATTGAAAAAGGAAAGTAGGAAATCACTGGTTTAGAAATGTTGGAATCATTTGCTGAGAAAAGTGTTTATATGTCCAGTTTTTAAATGTTAGCCAAAAAGAGGAACCAAAGAATTAAATGTACCTAAAATTGGGATGAGAGCATATTGCATTTTTAATAAACAACATTTTGTTTTGTATCTTGTTTTTTATTTGCTGCCATGGTCTGGGGTCAGTGAATGTGCTTCCTTGCCCGAATAATACTCCCATTATCATCCTGTCACATGATGTCCCTTCCTGTACTATGTATAGCATTGCAAGCTACTTTTGTCCCAATTGCATTCATGATACTGGGATTCAAGAGAAATAATATTTAGTTTGCATGTATGCTTTCTTCCTGCTGGTGCAGATTTATTTTGATTACAAAAGCTTTTCTTGTCAATCATTCCATTGGAGGCAGCAAGCATATTTTTTAATAAGCTTGTGTTCTGCATAGTTGGAGATAATACTGGGAAAAAACCCAAAATGATAGAAATATTTCAAATGTGAGCTAAATCATGGAGTGTTTCAGAATATTCCACTATTGTCACACTGACAAGATTATTTTCGCACATAGTACTTTTGTTCAGGAGGCTGAGAATTGGCCTAAGAGGATGATAAGATGTTTTTTTTCTTCAATATTATTAAATAGTGAGGGAATTGAGGTTTTTAGTGGTTATACAAGTTTGCAGCCTATTGCTATACCTATAAGGAATATATTACATTACTCCAATATGTGGAAATGATGCAAAATATAAATGAAATAAATACAAAAGGCTAGAAACTTTCAGCAGATCAGGCAGCATCTATGGAATGAGAAACAAAAGTTAAGAATTCAGGTTGAAGATTCTTTGTCAGAACTCAGAAATTATACTTCAATTGCACAGGGTTTCAACTTGATTATTGTGGACATGAACAGCCTCCTAAAATAAGGAACTCATGAAATGCTTCATTGAATTCTGGGCCATAACTTTATGGACAAGTTGTCTTACGAGGAAGCATATCCACTAAAGTTTAGAAAAGTGCAAAAGGATCTTGAAACATACAACAGCATCTTCATAAGGTGGATGTAAAAATAATGTTTCTTGTTAGAGAAATTAAACTGTTCACTATTTAAATTGGTTGCCTATTTAAGATGGTAAGGCAGATCTTTTCTCTGTGGGTTATTGGCCTTTGGAATCTTCTTCATCAAATGTTGGAGGAAGCAGTGCTTTTGAATATATTTAACACCAGCGTGTGATAAATAGCAGCAGCATAGAATCGTACGGCACAGAAACTGACCTTTTGACCCAACCTGCACATTCCAAACTAGATAGTCCCATCTGAGTTTGGCGCATATCCCCCTCTCCTGTCCATGTACATGTGTCCAAATATATTTTAAAATGTTATAAAACAATTAGAATTCAGAAAACTGTCAGAATTCTTCTTTGAAATTGTAAAAAAAATAGTTCAGATTCCCACAGTCTTTTATCTATATTTAAAAATGCTGCAGGGCCATATCTGAACTGTTGAACCATCTGATTCAATTAGATGTTGCGTGCCCAGTCAGAAGATGGGATGCTATTTGTTGAGCTTCATTTTGGCTTTATTGGAACAGTATAAATGCCCAGAACAAGGGAGTCACCGTAACATTGAGGGGGAGCAATTAAAATAACAGGCATAAAGGTCTAGCAGGAGTAGGCCATTCAATGTGATCATGGCTGATCATCCCCAATCAGTACCCCGTTCCTGCCTTCTCCCCATATCCCCTCTCCACTATTTTTAAGAGCCATATCTAGCTCTCTTGAAAGCATCCAGAGAACCTGCCTCCACTGCCCTCTGAGGCAGAGAATTCCACAGACTCGCCACTCTCTGTGAGAAAAGGTCTTTCCTTGTCTCTGTTCTAAATAGCTTACTCCTTACTCTTAAACTGTGGCTCCTGGTTCTGGACTCCCCCAACATCGGGAACGTGTTTCCTGCCTCTAGCATGTCTAAACCCTTAACAATCTTATATGTTTCAATGAGATACCCTCTCATCCTTCTAAACTCCAGCGTGTACAAGCCCAGCTGCTCCATTCTCTCAGCATATGACAGTCCTGCCATCCCGGGAATTAACCTTGTAAACCTACGCTGCACTCCCTCAATAGCAAGAATGTCCTTCCTCGTATTAGGGGACCAAAACTGCACACAACACTCCAGGTGCGGTCTCACTAGGGCTCTGTACAACTGCAGAAGGACCTCTTTGCTCCTATATTTGATTCCTCTTGTTATAAAGGCCAACATGCCATTTGCTTTCTTCACTGCCTGCTGTACCTGCATTATAACTTTCATAGACTGATGTACAAGGACGCCCAGATCCCGTTGTACTTCCCCTTTTCCCAACTTGACGCCATTTAGATAGTAATCTGCCTTCCTGTTTTTGTTACCAAAGTGGATAACCTCACATGTATCCGCATTAAACTTCATCTGCCATGCATCTGCCCACTCCCCCAACCTGTCCAAGTCACCCTTCATTCTCACAGCATCCTCCTCACAGTTCACACTGCCACCCAGCTTGGTGTCATCTGCAAATTTGCTAATGTTACTTTGAATCCCTTCATCCAAATCATTGATGTATAGCTCATTGCTTGTGGAGCTGTGGATGAAGAAATCCATTCTTCATTTTTCTCATTGTGTCATTTCCTTTGCAGCTGTGTTGGATCTGATCCTAATCCATCAATAAAGGGTGGATTCTTTAGTGTTAAGTAACTGTTTACTGGAATACTAAATGTGTTGTTAAATTTAAGTAAATATTCTGCCAATCCAATAACTCGTTCCTGAAACAAAAAACCTTTGCAGATTGTCTTGCTTTGTTTTTGTCATCCATGTTGTCATCCCATAATCTAACTTCTACAAAACATGGACAATTTAATCATATTGAGACGTTAATGGTATTTCAGTGCATTCACTCATTTGAAATACTGAGTATAAAAAAGGCAGTTTTTAGGGACTTCATCGATCAATCAGGGCTCTCGCTTAACTTTTTTTTTCCCCCTGTTGCCAGGGTGACCTAGGCAGCTTTTTAGGTTGCCAAATTAGTTTAGGTGGTCATTTAAGATGGCTTGCATGACGCGTGCGATAATGTGCTCGGACGAAGTGCGCAGTTACCAGTCGGAATTATGCTCGATGAAGCATTCACATATTATTTCTGTTTCAAATAAAGTCACAAACTAAACATATTCACCAATCAAGACATTATATATATACCGCAATGGCATGCAGCAAAATTATAATACAGTATCTCAACTCTTTTTACACATTGCAATTAATGAAATTTCTATTATTTCTTTCCACTTCCAAACAAAAATGTGGTTTGATTATTCAGTGTATGATCAACTGGTGTCAATAAATCCTGGACCATGATAAAATATATGTGTAACCTGGACCATGATAAAATATATGTGCACACTACAGATTGATGCAAGCATGTTTTCTGTGAAGGACAGAAAATTACCATGACATGGCCATAGCATGGGTCGTTATTGCTATTGGTACAAAAACACTATTGCTTCCCACATCATTTATCCACAACAAAATATACATGTTGCAAGGAATTTTCTAAAGGCATTTTATGATTATCTATCTATCCATCTATCCCCTTCCTGCCTTTCGATTCGTTCCCGCCGTGCGATGTCACAATGCCCGATGCTCGCGGACGTCCAATCGGAATGGATCCATTTGCATGTACGGCTTCCGGCCGCGTTTCTTCCTTTGATTCTCCGCAACTCCGAAACCGGACGCAGAATCGCCAACGTCTTTTCCATTTCGGTAGAGATTTCACTTTTCTTTCTAAGTATCCGCTCCTCATTACATTTCGTCGTGTTTAGGTACACTTTTTTAATCAAATCCTTCAACCCCCCCCCCCCCCCCCCCCCCCCTCACCACAATATTTCAAAAATAAACTGGTTTCTCACCCACACAAGCAGCACCAGCCGCAGCCCCCTGTGAACGTTCCATCGTGTGATGTCACAATGCCCGATGCTCACAGATGTCCAATCGGAATGGATTCATTTACATATGCCTTTGCAGGAGCCACAGCCCCGGTGAACGTTCCATCATGTGATGTCACAATGCCAAATGCTCAAATACATTGTTGCCATGGAGAACGCTCAGCGATTATTCAAATTCTTCACTAACTGTCATTCTGACGTGAGAAGAACATTTTTCACACAGAGTGGTGAATCTCTGGAACTCTCTGCCACAGAAGGTAGTTGAGGCCAGTTCATTGGCTATATTTAAGAGGGAGTTAGATGCGGCCCTTGTGGCTAAAGGGATCAGGGGGTATGGAGAGAAGGCAGGTACGGGATACTGAGTTGGATGATCAGCCGTGATCATATTGAATGGCGGTGCAGACTCGAAGGGCCGAATGGCCTACTCCTGCACTTAATTTCTATGTTTCTATGTGTCCCTCTCCTCACCCCTCTCCCTCTGCCACCCATCTCTCTCTCCACCACCCCCTTCCCTCTCTACCCCACCCCCTTCCCCTACCACTCTGTCCCTCTTCCACCAGTCTCGCTACCCCTTCCTCCCCACTCTCCCACTTCTCTCCTCTTACATGGTAAATGGTAGGGGTTACATGGTAAATGGTAGGGAATTGAAGAATATAGGTGAACAGAGGGATCTGGGAATAACTGTGCACAGTTCCCTGAAAGTGGAATCTCATGTAGATAGGGTGGTAAAGAAAGCTTTTGGTGTGCAGGCCTTTATAAATCAGAGCATTGAGTATGGAAGTTCGGATGTAATGTTAAAATTGTACAAGGCATTGGTGAGGCCAATTCTGGAGTATGGTGTACAATTTTGGTCGCCTAATTATAGGAAGGATGTCAACAAAATAGAGAGAGTACAGAGGAGATTTACTACAATGTTGCCTGGGTTTCAGCAACTAAGTTACAGAGAAAGGTTGAACAAGTTAGGGCTTTATTCTTTGGAGCACAGAAGGTTAAGGGGGGACTTGATAGAGGTCTTTAAAATGATGAGAGGGATAGACAGAGTTGACGTGGATAAGCTTTTCCCACTGAGAGTAGGGAAGATTCAAACAAGGGGACATGACATGAGAATTAAGGGACAGAAGTTTAGGTGTAACATGAGGGGGAACTTCTTTATTCAGAGAGTGGTGGCTGTGTGGAATGAGCTTCCAGTGAAGGTGGTGGAGGCAGGTTCGTTTTTATAATTTAAAAATAAATTGGATAGTTATATGGACGGGAAAGGAATGGAAGGTTATGGTCTGAGTGCAGGTATATGGGACTAGGGGAGAATACGTGTTTGGCACGGACTAGAAGGGTCGAGATGGCCTGTTTCCGTGCTGTAATTGTTATATGGTTATATGGTTAAGGTTCACCAGACTGATTCCTGGGATGTCAGGACTTTCATAGAAACATAGAAACATAGAAATTAGGTGCAGGAGTAGGCCATTCGGCCCTTCGAGCCTGCACCGCCATTTAATATGATCATGGCTGATCATCCAACTCAGTATCCCGTACCTGCCTTTTCTCCATACCCTCTGATCCCCTTGGCCATAAGGGCCACATCTAACTCCCTCTTAAATATAGCCAATGAACTGTGTGGCCTCAACTACCCGCTGTGGCAGAGAGTTCCAGAGATTCCCCACTCTCTGTGTGAAAAAAGTTCTCCTCATCTCGGTTTTAAAGGATTTCCCCCTTATCCTTAAGCTGTGACCCCTTGTCCTGGACTTCCCCAACATCGGAAACAATCTTCCTGCATCTAGCCTGTCCAACCCCTTAAGAATTTTGTAAGTTTCTAAAAGAAGACTGGATAGACTCGGCTTGTACTCGCTAGATTTTAGAAGATTGAGGGAGGATCTTATAGAAACTCCTGATTACATTTTGTCGTATTTATGTATACATTTTTAATCAAATCCTTCTCCCCCCCCCCCCCCCCCAATATTTCAAAAAAAAAACTGGCATCTCACCCATAGAATCAGCCCCTGGTGAACGTTCCATCGTGTGATGTCACAATGCCCAATGTTCACATATGTCCAATCGGAATGGAATCATTTACATATGCCTTTGCAGGAGCATCAGCACCCGCTGAACGTTCCATCGTGTGATGTCACAATGTCCAATGGTCAAAGACATTCTTGCCATAGAGGGAGTACAGAGAAAGTTCACCAGACTTATTCCTGGGATGTCAGGACTTTCATATGAAGAAAGACAAGATAGACTCGGCTTGTACTCGCTAGAATTTAGAAGATTGAGGGCAGATCTTATAGAAACGTACAAAATTCTTAAGGGGTTGGACAAGCTAGATGCAGGAAGATTGTTCCAGATGTTGGGGAAGTCCAGAACAAGGGGTCACAGTTTAAAGATAAGGTGGAAATCCTTTAGGACAGAGATGAGAAAAACATGTTTCACACAGAGAGTGGTGAATCTCTGGAATTCTCCGCCACAGAAGGTAGTTGAGGCCAGTTCATTGGCTAGATTTAAGAGGGAGTTAGATGTGGCCCTTGTGGCTAAAAGGATCAGGGGGTATGGAGAGAAGGCAGGTACAGGTTACTGAGTTGGATAATCAGCCATGATCATATTGAATGGTGGTGCAGGCTCAAAGGGCCGAATGGCCTACTACTGCACTTAATTTCTATGTTTCCCTCTCCTCACCCCTCTCCCTCTCCCACCCATCCCACTCTCCCCCACCCCCCTCCCACTCTCCCCTACCCCCTTCCCTCTCTCCACCCACCCCCTTCCTCCTACCCCTCTGTCCCTCTTCCATCACTCCCCCTATCCCTCTCCTCCTCCCTAACCACTCTTCCATGTCTCCCCCTTCCCCCTCCACTCTTCCATGTCTCCCCCTCCCTCCCCCCTCCACTCTTTCCCCTCTCCCCCCCCCCCCCCCTCTCCCACTCCCCCTCCTCACACCCCTCCCTCATCCTCACCTCCCTCCACATCCCCCCCCCCCCCCACATCTCTCTCCCCCCATCCCCCTCTCTCACCCCCTACCCCCGCTCTCCTTTCCCTCCGAAATCTGTCCCGTTTCCTCCTCCTCCTCTCCCCTCCCTCCCCTCTTCTCACCCCCCCCTCCCCCCACCTGTGAGTTTGGGCGGTGGTTAATATGAGTGCTCTCCTCCCCCCCCCCCCCCTCCCCCCGCAAACGCTGTTGGGGAAACAGACCCAACGGGTCTGCACTTGGTCTAGTATATCTATAAAACTCTGGGGCCATCCGACCGACTGCCGTCCGGATCCCTTCCTGCCTTTCGATTCGTGCCCGATACTCGCAGATGTCCAATCGGAATGGCCGATGCTCGCAGATGTCCAATCGGAATGGATCTATTTGCATGTACGGCTGCCGGCTACATTTCTTCCTTTGATTCATTGCCACGCCCAATCCAGACGCTCAATCTCCGAGATCTTTTCCATTTCGGTAGAGATTTCGCTTTTCTTTCTAAGTATCCGCTCCTCATTACATTTCGTCGTGTTGAAGTGTACGTTTTTAATCAAATCCTTCTCCCCCCCCACCCCCAAGTATTTCAAAAATAAACTGGCTTCTCCATTTACATGTCAGCTTCCAACACACTTCGAAACAAAGTTGCAAGACAGGAACATTCTGAACCTTTCACTGCTGCAGCAGGCAGGGGAGGTGCCATTGGATTTTTTTTTAAATCCACTGCTGAGGGAGGCAGGGCAATGCTGGAATCTTACTTTTGGGAACGGCTTCAGTTCCATTGGAGGAGCATGGTGGAATATTGGGTTGGGGGATCACACCATTGGGGGAGCAGACCCAACGGGTCTGCACTTGGTCTAGTCTATATTTAAAACTCTGTGGCTGCCGTCCGGCGTCCGTCCGGCTGCCTTTCTGCCTTTTGATTCGTTCCATCGTGTGATGTCACAATGCCCAATGCTCACAGATGTCCAATCGGAATGGATCATTTTCATATGCCTTTGCACCAGTTTTTAATCAAATCCCCCCTCCCCCCAGCCCCCCCCCCCCCCCCCCCCCCCCCCCCCCCCACGTTCCATCGTTCTGATGTCACAATGCCTTCGAATGCCCATAGACATTCTGAACCATAGAGGGAGTACCAGAGAAGGTTGAACCAGACTAATTCCTTTTGGATGTCAGGACTTGGTCATATGAAGAAAGACTGGATAGACTCGACTTGTACTCGCTAGAATTTACATGATTGAGGGGGGATCTTATGGATTCTTATGTTTCTATGTTTCCCTCTCCTCACCCCTCTCCCGCCCCTCCCTCTCTCCTCCCACCCCCCAGAGAAGGTTCCACTCTCTACCCCCCCCTCCTCTCCCCCGCCCCCTTCTCTCTACCCCTCTGTCCCTCTTCCACCACTCCCCCTACCCCTCCCTCCCCACTCTTCCACTTCTCTCCCCCCCCCCCCTTACCCATCCACTCTCCCCACCTACACTCTTTCCCCTCTCTCCCTCCCTCCCCATCCCCCCCCCTCCCCCACATCTCTCTTCCCATCCCCCTCTCTCACCCCCTACCCCCCTAATTGTAAGATTGCAGTAAAGTGTATTTTCATTGAAATATTGTGAATGTGAAAACGTTTTATTTCCCCGTGATTAATGCATGCTTGATTCTCGCATGGAAGTCCACTAAAGCAGACTGGTAACTAGACAATTGTGATGGTCAAACAACATGGAAATGGCCTCTATGGCTCAAACTGCCCAATTCAACCAGATTTTACATCTGAACGAGTCCCATATGGCCCATATTCCTCTTAACCTTTCCTATCAATGCAGCTGTCTAAATGTCTTATGAACATTGCCATTGTATGTATCTGCCTCAACAGCTTGCTGTGGCATTTCATACCATATGTGCAACTCTCTTTGTGTGATAACCCTGCCCCTCGCGTCTTGCTTTATTCTTCCCCCTCACCTTGAACCTATGCCTTCTCTAGTTCTAGATTTCTGTACTCTTGGCCAAAAACACTGACCATTCACCTTGTTTGGGCCTCTCCTGGTTTTAGTGTGTGGCCTAAAGATTATCCCTTATTCTCCAGTACCCCAAGTAAAATGACTCCAGACCATCCAGCTATCCCTATAACTAAATATTTTCTCTTCTGAATTTGTGTATTTGTTTCATGATCTTGAAATCAAGTGCAATGTTCAGTGTAATTAATGTAAATTGCTTCCACATTATTAGCAATGAAAAAGTATCCTTCAGATATCTATGTGACATGGCTAAGGCTAGGTTAAATTGCCTATTGAATTTTGGCAATCAAGTGAACCTACAGGATTGCACAGATGATTAAAAAAAAAAGCAATTACGATCTAACAAGAAATGTTCTAAACCTCCAAAAATCTTTGCACACTATCTTCTTGACCTGAACTGGTCAAATTGATAAATTTGGGTCCACTATTTGAATATATCCTTTTTCAAGCCAGACAGTTGAAGGGCCAAATTCATTTTGCATATGTCAGAATTAGATTTTCTTGACATTAAAATAGTGCCTTACATTACATAACATTGTAATTGTGCATTTGTTTTTTTGGTAAAATTCAAATGATTAGCTTGTATTGCTTGAACATTAGAGCAAAGGAAAATAGGAGCAGAAAAAAATGAAGACAAACTAGATGCTGGAATCTTGAGTCGAACAGTGTTGGGAAAAGTCAGATAGTCTAAGAAGGAATGAACAGGCGTCATTTTGAGTTGGGGCCCTTCTTCAGACTCTCATCAATTCGTGCTAATGCACTTCCCCCCCAACAGTTCCCCAGTTCTTGTGCTCCAGTCTTTCGTGACACTTTGCCAATATCTTCTGAAAATCCAAATATATTTAAATTACAAGTTACATTTTTGAAGAACTCTAGCAAATTCAACTAATGTGAATTGTGTAACCATGTTGACTTTGTTTGATTACATTAAGCTTTTCTAAATGACCAGCTAATTCTTTCTTGATTTAAAAAATTCCAGCATGCTTGCCAACAACAGATGTTAACCACGTTTTGTCTTCCTCCCTTCTCAGAACAATGGTGTAACTTTTGCAATTTTCTGATCCAGTAGTAACTTCCCAGAACTGACAGCTTTGAATTTTTAACAAATAGCTTCACTATCATTGCAACTACTTCCTTTAAAACCCTAGGTAGACAAATGCTGGAGAAACTGCGGGTGAGGCAGCATCTATGGAGCGAAGGAAATAGCCGATGTTTTGAGTCTAGACCCTTCTTCAGACTGATGTGGGGGTGGGCGTGAGGAAAAGAAGAGGCGGAGACAGTGGGCTGTTGGAGAGCTGGGAAGGGGAGGGGAAAGAAGGAGAAAGCAGGGACTACCTGAAATTGGGAAAAGTCAGTGTTCATACCGCTGGGGTGTAAACTACCCAAGCGAAATATGAGGTGCTGCTCTTCCAATTTACGGTGAGCCTCACTCTGGCCATGGAGGAGGCCCAGGACAGAAAGGTTGGATTCGGCATGGGAGGGGGAGTTGAAGCAAAGATCCTATAGCGAGCAAGACAGTCCACTCAACAAAAAAGACATAGTACTGTCATGGGCAGATTCATGGGTAATTTTCGGCCCCATTTCCATAACGGGCTTCCGTCTCCGCACCAAAGATCCCATAGGATAATAGTGCGGAGACAGAAGCCGGTTACGGAAACATCCTCGTAAAAATAAAAGTTATTTGGTAAAAATCTGGTCGGGTCCGGTTACGGAAATGGATGAAAAAAAGGCCACGTTCTGTTGCGTGCTACACGTCAGCCCATTGCATTTAGCAGGAGTGGTTCATCTTGCTCCGCTATAGGATCTTTGAGTTGAAGTGCTGAGCCACTGGGAGATCAAGTTGGTTATTGCGAACTGAGCGGAGGTGTTGGGCGAAGCGATCGCCAAGCCTACTCTTGGTCTCACCGATGTAGAGCAGCTGACAACCAGAGCAGCGGATGCAATAGATGAGGTTGGAGGAGGTGCAGGTGAACCTCTGCTGAACCTGGAAAGACTGCTTGGGTCCTTGGATGGAGTCAAGGGTGGAGGTAAAGCGACAAGTGTAGCATTTCCTGCAAGGGAAAGTGCCAGGAGAGGGGGTTGGAAAGGACGAATTGACCAGGGAGTTACGGAGGGAGCGGTCTCTGTGGAATGCCGAAAGGGGAGGAGATGGGAAGATGTGGCCAGTGGTGGGATCCCGTTGGAGGTGGCGAAAATGTTGGAGGATTATTTGTTGAATGTGACAGCTGGTAGGGTGGAAGGTGAAGGCAAGGGGGACTCTGCCCTTGTGGTAGGGTGGAAGGTGAGGACAAGAGGGACTCTGCCTTGTTAAAACCCTTATGTGCAGGCCACAGAGACCAGATGACTTTTCTGCTTTTACTACATTTTCCACTGCCTCATAATAATTGATACAAGCTTTACCATGCTATTTAAAACTAACGCATTGGAGATCTGTTGCACACTTGCAATGTCTTCTACTGTGAAGGCTCATGCAAAGTTTTTATTTAACTTGTTTATTTCCTTATTTTGTTATTAATTCCCCATTCTCTCTATGGGGCCCCGCACTTAATTTCACACCCTCTTCACTTTTGCATATCCATAAAAGCACTTGCTATTTGTTTTGATTTCACTTATCAGCTTTCTCCTTTTTTTACCCCTGAGTGGATCTGAAACTTGTTTTAAAATTCCCAGTCCTCTGGTCTACCACTAGTCCTGGCCACTTTGTGTCCTCTAATCTTTAACATTTTAATGTATCTCCTTTGTTTAGCACAGATGGTTCACCTTTCTCCTAGAATTCCTCTTTTATAATTGGATACATTTCTGCTGCGTGTTATGAACTAGTTGTTTATCTCCCACTGCTTACCCACTTGCCCATCCTGAAGCCTTTTTACCAAGTTTACTCCAAACAACACCACTTTCATACCATTTTGTAATTGTCGTTAACTTCAGGACATTAGTTATGAAATTCTGATGCGCATCCTTAAATTTTCTCCTGCATTCTACCATGTTATGATTATATTTTTCTCTAGAAAGGTGCACTATTTTTAGGAGCAGCTGGCTTACCTGATCCACTGGTGTGGCATTTGCATAAGACCATAACAAACTGAAGTCTGAGTAAACCATTTGGCAAGAATGTGGCTGACATTTTAAATCAATGCTACTCTCTTGCACTAAACCCGTTTTCTTAATATCTATTCATCGTTGTCCTATCTTAGCAACTAAGCCTCCACAGCCTTCCTGAGCAGAGTGTTTCAGAGATTCACCACACTCCGAGTTGAATTTCATCTCTAGACGATTTCATATTTCCATCCACTTTCAAGCAATGTGCCCAGAAAACAATTGTTTTTTGCCAATTGCCCTTTCAGACTGCCAAATTGGGGGGTGTGGGAGGGGGGGGGGGGGGGGGGGGGGGGGGGGGGGGGGGGGGGGGGCGGATACTCAATCAGATCACATTACATTTTTTAGCATGCTGTTGTTAATTTGCTGATGATATGTGGGAATAAAAAGTCAATTGTTTAAAGATTTTTGTAGGTTTTTGGATATTCGACTCGAAAATCTCACCACATAAAAAGCCTTCAATAATTTTGAAGGATGGAATTTGATTCGTTTCTTGGATTGAATTTTAAATTGGATCTTAAATTGGATTTCCTGTACACATTTCCAGGCTCAGTCATTGGATCAGTCATTATACTGGATAGAACCTAAGTACTGTCATTTTTTCCCTCTCCAATAGATATTTGGGATTTTTCATCTCCTTGCATTGGCATTCCTTGAAATGGCAATCATGCTTTATTCTCGCACATTTATCATCGAACAAACGTTACACAGCAAGGAAATTTTGTATTTCAGATGAGATGGTAAGTCTTGGTGCCTTTTGCTGTTTCCAGTGAACAGCACTACACTTGAAGGCATTCAAGAAAGTTAATCCAGTTATCTGCCCAATAATGATCCCCTCGTGAACAATTCAAAAGCATTTACTTTGTCATCAGCATGCTGTTGTTTTTCACGAGGTAGCTGAGCATAAATTAGGTATCCCAATTTCCGCAGTATCCAAGTTTAGCTTCAAAGTGCACTGGAACATTTTGGGGTTCTGTAAAATACTATCTAGATATAAGCCATTCTTTCAAGGGAGAAAAATATTTGGATAAGCATACTTTTTTTTACTTCTGTAATAAAACAGAAGATGAACCATACAAAATAATTGCATGCTGTAAGCTCCCAGTATTTTAAAATGTACTTTCAGACTTGTGTGAGCCAAGAAAGTGGTATTTCTTTCAGTTAGTTTGTCTGCACAGAGAGATTAAACATCATGTGTAGTTCCCATCAAGATTTCAAGTGTGCGTAGGCGGACTGAATGGAACCGTGTTTATGCAACTGGATTGTTTTTCGGATCTTTGTTTTTGGATGAGTTTTAGGCAATTGTTCCATTTAAGGATTTGCTGTTAGCAATTAAAGCTAAACTGCTTTAACCATTTTTCTGTATCAAGGAAAATCATAGAAAAGTATGTGATGCTATCTGTTAGAAAACAAAATCACTGATGCTGGTCTGTAAAAAGATTACTAACCCAAAAACAAAACTTCTCTTTCATCAGATGCTGTTTGACTGGCTGAGTTCAAGTCAAGCTGAGTTCATTGTCCTATGCACAAGTATGGTGAAGTATAGATACAATTAAAGTAGCTGTTCCTGAACTGGTGGTGTGGGTCTTGCTTTCTCTATATCCTGCCCAAAGTGGCCTCAAAAAAAGAGGGTATGGTAGGGCAGTGGGGATTCTTGATGATAAATGCTGCTGGCTTGAGGCCATGCCTCCGAGATACTTTCATTCATGAGGAGGACTGCGCCCATGATGGCATGGGCTGAATCCACCACTCCCTGCAACCACTTGCATTGCTGTGTGTTGGAATTGCTATACCAGGCTATGATGCAACCAGTCTGAAGAAGGGTCTCAACCCGAAACGTCGCCCATTCCTTCTCTCCAGAGCTGCTGCTTCACCCGCTGAGTTACTCCAGCATTTTGTGTCCGCCTTGGATTTAAACCAGCATCTGTAGTTCTTTCTTACACAGTCAGGATGCTTTCTTCAGTGTATCTGTAAAAGTTTAAGTATTCGGTGACATGCCAAATCTTTTTAAATTTCCAAGCAAAGTAGAGGCACTGGTGCCGCCTTCATGATGTGCTGGGAACTGCTCACCCAAGATGAAAATGGTCAGGAATAAGAAGCTGCGAACTTTCTCCACCACTGAACCACCAATGATAACTAGCACATGTCATCCGGCTTCCCCCTTTCTGAAGGCAACGATTAGTTCCCTGCTTTTGTTGATGTTGAGCGAGAGGTTGTGACGACACAACTCAACAAAGATGTGCCAGAACACCTGTGATCCGGCCAACAACAGAAGTACATTGAAGTTGTCATGGGTGTGAACAGGGCCGAACAGGTGGCTGTGCATAAAGCCTTCAGGTGCACCTATGTTGATGGTCAGTGAGGAGATGTTGTTCCCGATCTGCACTGATCCACCGATGAGAAAGTCGAGCATCCATTTGCAAAGATATTCGTAGCATTTTCCCAGCATTTGTTTTTCTTGCTATCAGTTGATCTATTGAAATAATGTGATTAAATGGCAATGACCTGTGAAGTAGTAATTGTACAAACAAATCTACATGAACCTCTCTCTTCATGCAATTGATTAGGTTTTGTAATCAAAGAATGAAGAGCACTCATGAGTGTAATATTTCATTACCCTTGATTTAATGAAGTCCATGAACTTGTAGCTTTAATACATTTTGTGACCCATCTCTACAATAAATGCTGATACAATGTCAAGTTACATTTTAATCTAAAGATGCACGTATAACAATTGGTCTAATCTACCATATGATGAGCAATGAACTTGAAGCATTGAACAATAAACCTGGGAAAGTTTCAATTTTGCATCGTTCTGGCACTGCTAAGCTTGGCATTATTGTTTTGTAGTCTTTTTTCTATCTGTGGGTGAATTAATAGGAAAGGTGCATTAAGATATCCTATGCTGGAAAAAAAAATTGCTTCTGGCATGTTAGCATTTGATTTGATTGTTTCCTTAGTCAAATAGCCTGCAGATGCAATTCCGCAGGACAAAAACATTTTATTAAAATGTAATGTGAACTGATGAATTCACGAGCTGATCAAACAGTTAGATGAATGTTCAAAATGCTTTTAGTTTTTTTCATTATAGTGGCTTGAAATGCTCTTAAAATTGACTCTTTGGAAGCAATTTATATTTGGTTAATTTATTTATTTGTTATTTATCTGCACAAGAAAATCAAAACCAACGAAAAACAATAAAACAAAGAAACAATCAAACAAAGAAAAACTCCTTGACCTCAACTTTAGTTTCTCAGTGGCATAGAAGTGATGATTGAAGAAATAATTTAGCCATGCTCTCGCCATCTGTGGCCAAATCAAACAATGGATCAGGGTCTGAGTCGGGGAAGCATCCAAGGAATGTATGCCAACTTGAATTCTATTGTATTATAACCAATGATCAGCATGACTGTATTCATTAACTTCTACTAAGATAGAGATGGATGATATAACTACTCTGTTTACACTTGTTTGAATCTAGACAACAATGATATCTATGTTTTAATTAGTTGTGCTTTACACAAGTGTCGATCTAGAATCCTGAACCGTATATCATTTAAGTGATAAAGATGCCACTTCCTCTCTACCTAAATTAGAATTATCCAGAATAGTTTCTACTGATAGATTTGGAAACGGGCTTTCTGTTCTCCTTCAGCTGGTGTATTTGGTGTCCTGTGTTGAATTTGTGGGTAATTGGCCAGCTCTACTCGTAGGGTGTGGAGCCCAAATTGCTGCAACCTACTTGCAGGTTAGGTCAGGTGAAATATTGGTGCTGCACTACCTTCAGATTGGGTGTGAGTGAGAACAATGTAATTTTACTTGAATGAAAATGGCTTTATAAGTATTTTTATAAGTAGTTGCTTTATTTATAAACAAAATATAACTGTCAAATCTGACACTGAGACAGTCATGTAATTTAATTTCTGATAAATGTCATAGATGAAGTAATGCTTGTTGTAACATTCATTTGAAGGGTAAATAGTGATTCTTGATTATTTTTGTGCCTGAGAATCTGTTGATTTGCGTCTTGAGTTTACAAATTGACTGAATATCGATTGTACTCTTGAGGTAAATAATTTTGAAGTTTAATAGTCCCTCAACTGAAGAAATAGCCCCTCATCTTTGTCTTAGTCCAAAGTCTCTGAAAAGCCTAGAATGTGTTGATCTCCATCATCAATCCTGACACGACATCCAAGAATTTAAAGATTTTCATATTTTTGGCATGATGGAAAACCATTTGGTTCATTGACCTTTATTTTCCCCCCAATATTTCCCTGTAACTTATTCTCTTAACATTCCCATTAACCCACCTCCTAATTTGCCTTGCATTCATCGATATGCAGAGTAATTTGAGCTAATTAACCTTGCAACTAGCATGTTTGATGCAGGCAGAATTCTCAACCTATGTAGTCACAAGAACCGGCAAACTTCACACAGCACCAGAAGTCAAGGTTGAACACAGGAACTTTGAATTAGTGCCACTGAGATTACCTCTATATTGAATAATCGGTCCATCCCATTCAATGTTGTAGCTCAATATTGTAATGGGCAGCATGGGCATAGTCATACTTCTGTTTTGTCCGTGGTGATATAATATGCTTGCCACTAAAACCCAGCTTGTATGATGCAGGTAGAGTTTATACAATTCTTTGTTTAAAATGTTAGATTAGAAATTGTAGTAAATTCTCTCCACCTTTTTAATGTATAATTTCTAGCTTTCTAACCATTGCAATTTTAATACTTTTTATACAATCAATCAGAAAGTTTAAAAACGGAGTGAGTAAAGTCGGGTAAAATCGGGATGGTGTGAGAGGGATGGTCAACACTGAATTGAAGGTATTATTTGAATGCATGTAGCATAAGGAACGAAGTGGATGAGATTGTAGCACAGTTGGAAATTGGCAGATACGATGTTGAAGGCATTACGAAGACATGGCTGCAAGAGGATCGGAGCTGGGAGCTGAATATTCAGGGTTATACGTCCTATCGAAAAGAGACAAAGGTGGGCAGAGGGGGTGGGGTAGCTCTGTTGGTTAGGAATGAAATTCAGTCCTTGGCGAGGGGTGACATAGGGTCAGAAGATGCGGAGTCATGTGGATAGAGCTGAGAAATTATAAGGGCAAAAAGACTTAATGGGAATTATTTACAGGCCCCAAAACAGTAGCCAGGATATAGGGTACAAGTTACATCAAGAGATAAAATTGGCATGTAAAAAAGGAAATGCTACGGTGGTCATTGGAGATTTCAATATGCTGGGAAATGGATATGACTGGGAAAATCAGGTTGGTACTGGACCCCAAGAAGGGGAATTTGTAGAGTGCCTCAGAGTTGGATTCTTAGAGCAGCTTGTAGTGGAGCCGACCAGGGAAAAGGCAATTCTGGATTTGGCGTTATGTGATAAACCGGATTTGATAAGGGGTCTCAAAGTAAAGGAACCATTAGGTGGTAGCGACCACAACATGATGAGTTTTAATCTGCAGTTTGAGAGGGAGAAGGTGAAATCGAATGTGTCGGTATTGCAACTGAGCAAAGGGGTCTACGGAGCCATGAGGGAGGAGCTGGCCAAAGTTGACTGGAAAGGCACCTAGTAAGGGTGATGGTGGAACAGCAATGGCAGGAATTTCTGGGAAAAATCAAGAAGATGCAGGATCTTTTCATTCCAAAGAGGAAGAAAGATTCTAGGGGAGAAAGAGGCGACTGTGGCAGACGAGGTAAGTCAAGGACAGTAGAAAACTAAAAGAGAAGGCGTATAATATAACAAAGATTAATGGGAAGCCAGAGGATTGGGAAGCTTTTAAAGGACAATAGAATGTAATGAAAAAGGCAATATAGGGGAAAAAAGAAGAAATACAAAGGTAAGCTAGCTAATAAAATAAGAGGATAACAAGTGTTTCTTCAGTTATATAAAGAGTAAGAAATAGGCAAGAGTGGAAGTTGGGCCACTGGTAAATGATGCAGGATAAGTGATAATGGGAATAAAGAAATGGCAGAGTAGTTGAATAACTTTTTTGCATCAGTCTTCACAGTGGAAGATACCAGCAACGTGCCTGAAATTCAAGAGAGTCGAGGGATGGAAGTTAGTGGAGTGGCTATGACGATGGAGAAGGTGCTTGGGAAGCTGAAAGGACTGAAGGTGGATAAGTCACCTGGAACCTGGACCGGATGAGCTGCACCCTCGGATGCAGAGGTGCCTTTGGAGATTGTGAAGGCATTGACAGTGATATTTCAAGAATGGTATCAAAGGGCAGATACTAGCATTGGTAGCAGGTTGGCTGGATGGCAGAAGACAAAGAGTGGCAATAAAGGGGGCTTTTTCTGGTTGGCTGCCAGTGACTAGTGGAATTCTGCAGGGTTCAGTGCTGGGGCCGCTACTCTTCATGTTGTATATTAATGATTTGGACGAGGGGATTGTAGGCTTTGTGGCCAAGATTGTGGATGATACGAAAATAGGTGGAAGAGCAGGTAGGATAGAGAAAGCAGAGACTCTGCAGAACGACTTGGACAGGTCGGGAGAGTGAGCAGAGAAGTAGCAGATGGGATATAGTGTAGCAAAGTGTGGAGTCATGCATTTTAGTAGTAGGAATAAAGGCGTTGACTGTTTTCTAAATGGGGAGAGAATCCCGAAATCGGAGGTGCAAAGGGACTTGTGCAGGATTCCCAAAAAGTTAATCTGCAAGTCGAATCTGTCATGAAGAAATCAATGCTAGCATTTATTTCAAGTAGGCATGTATACAAAATGCATGCATGCATGCATGCTGAGGCTCTATAAGCCGCTTGTAAAGCCGCATTTGGAATATTGTGGGCACCATATCTGAGGAAGGGTGTGCTGGCTCTGGAGAGGTCCACAGGAGGTTTACAAGAATGATCCCAGTAATGAGTAGGTTAATGTATGGTGAGCATTTGTCGGCACTCAGCCTGTACTCGCTGGAGTTTAGAAGAATGAGGGGGGATCTCATTGAAGCATACAGAATAGTGAAAGACTTTGATAGAGAGGATGTTTTCACTAGTGGGAGAGTCTAGGACTAGAGGTCATAGCCTCAGAATTAAAGGACGTCCTTTTAGGAAGGAGATGAGGAGAAATTTATTTAGTCGGAGAGTGGTGAATCTGGAATTATTTTTAAGGCAGAGAGGTTTTTGATTAGTACAGGTATCAGAGGTTATGGGGAGAAGGCAGGAGAATGGGGTTAGGAGGGAGAGATAGATCAGCCATGATTGAATGGCGGAGTAGACGACAGGCCGAATGGCTTAATTCTACTCCTATCACCTATGACCTAATTGGTGCCAAAATGTCATTGGTTGGATGCAGATTCAATTATTTCTGTGTTTCCATGCCCTAAGTATCTGCAATTTTAACATAATTTTTGTGAGGGTAAGAATTTGATATTTTAGGAATAATTTGATAGTTTTAACTATGGTGTCACTTGATGCGTCCTTGAAAACGTAATTCTAAAACTAGTGCCTTACCTACACCAAAATACCATCCTGGAAAGTTTCCAATCAGGTTTCGGGGCCCACCACTGCACAGAGTCTGCCTTGTTGAAGATACACAACGACCTGCTTCTCGCCATCGACTCCGGCAACGGTGCAATCCTGTTCCTTCTCGACCTCAGCCGAGCGTTTGATACAGTGGACCACACCATCCTAATTGACCGTCTCCGGTATGGGGTTGGTGTTGATGGCACTGCCCCGAGCTGGTTCGTTTCCTACCTCAAAAATATGAGTTTCTCTCCCAACATAGGCAATTCTTTCTCTTCCCCAGCTAGCCTTTTCTGCAGGGTGCCACAAGGCTCCATCCTAGGTCCCGTTCTCTTCTCTCTGTTTATTTTCCCCCCCCTCGGCCAAGTCATTCAAAGGCACGACCATTCTTTTCACTGTTATGCAGATGACACACAGCTTTATCTCCCCCTGAAACCCAAATTTGAAACTCAAATTTAATCAGCCTCATGCAGTGCCTCGAGGACATAAAATGTTGGATGGCACAGAACTTCCTCCAACTAAACGAGAGCAAGTCTGAGGTCATTTTACACGGTCCCTCCGACTCCATCAAAACGATAACAGGCAGCCTTGGAAGCCTAACCTCCTTAGTCAAACCACACGTCAAAAACCTTGGCGTGATATTTGACTCCGCATTAAAGTTTGACAAGCAAGTCAACTCTGTGGAAAAAGCTAGTTTCTTCCTGCTTTGTACCATAGCTAAAATCAAACCATTCCTCCAATTCGACGACCTTGAAAAAAATCATCCATGCATTCATCTCCTCCCGCCTTGACTACTGCAACTCCCTATACACTGGCATCAGCCAATCATCCCTGTCTCGCCTGTAATTGTTTCAAAACGCCGCAGCGAGACTTCTGACAGGTACCCGTAAAAGGGACCACATTACCCTGATTCTGGCCTCTCTCCACTGGCTCCCAGTACGGTACAGAATCAACTTCAAGCTCCTCTTATTCATATACAAAGCCCTTAACGGGCTTGCCCCCACCCCCCCACCACATATCAAAAGTCTTCTCACCCACCATCCTAACTCCAGTTCCCTCCAGTTGGCCTACTTGGGGTACTGACTATCCTGCGGTCTAGGTTTAAGCTCGGGGGTGACCGCGCTTTTGCGGTTGCAATACCTAGATTGTGGAACTGCATCCCTCTCCTCGTCAGAACTGCCCCCTCCATCGACTCCTTTAAGTCGAGGCTCAAAACCTATTTCTACTCCCTAGCGTTTTTGAGTCCCTCTGAGGGGGCACCGTAAACATTTTATGTATGTATTGTTAGGTCTGTGTACCTTTGTATGTAGCACATTAGTATATGAACTGATGTTCAGTACTTTGGTTACGCGAGTTGTTTTTAAATGTGCTATACAAATAAAATCGATTGATTGATTTATTGACCATTCGAATTCATATAAACAATTACGAAAACTGTTCATATAAACAATTACGAAAATTGCTGTTTGTGTGATTTTATATGTGAAATTGTTCTGTACATCGGAAGATCTATTGTTCTTTCGATGTGGGTCCTGCGTTACTGGGATAAATATGGATGGGGATTTAACTTCCTGTCAGGATATTGGTTTTTTTTAGGATTGCTGAGTCATGAGCCTATCCTGATTAATGTTTGGAGTTTCCATCATTATCATTGTACCAATATTTACTTTGTCTTCAGACATGAGCGGGATACTCACGGGTGGGAAATGCATCACAATAACAGTATGACCTTGGTTGTCTGCTGAAAGGACAGGTCACAAAACGTGCTGCTCATATACACTGTTGCTCTTGTAAAGTCTCCTCTGCACTACTACTTTTGTTCCTGGTAATCCTTGATGCTTGGAGAAACCCCTGTTCAGACAGCGCCATGTAATTCGGTTCTGTAAGCAAGGCCTCAATTTTATGTCTTGCCAGGAGAACAACACTTAACATTTTGCATTCCTTTAGTTCTCTTGTTGATAGTTAGTCTGTGTTGTGTATTGTAAATGGGGTTTTAACCTATAATATCACTGTGAGAATGTCCTTTTAACCCACTGCCTTGAACCATTGTGGTCCTTTCAGTGAAACTATTATCATATTGATATTGATATTGGGCAGCAATTTGGGATGGCACAGCGGTAGAGTTGGTGCTTTACAACGCCAGCCATTCGGGTTCGATCCTGACTACAGGTGCTGTCTGTACAGTTTGTACATTCTCCCTGTGAGCTTGTGGGTTTCTGGATTTCTCCCACACTCCAAAGACGCACGGGTTTGTCAGCTTATTGACTTGGTTAAATTGTGCCCTGCTATATTCACTCCATACTCATGAGTAACTGGACATAGTGCGAACTCCATCATCAAGTTCGCCGACGACACCACTGTTGTGGGACAAATCGCAGATGGTGATGAGTCAGAGTATAGAAGTGAGATTGACCAAAGCACACCAACCTGGCTCTCAACACCAGCAAAACCAAGAACTGATTGTGAACTTTGGAAGGGGTAGGCTAGGGACCCACAATCCTGTTTATAACAAAAGGACGATGGTGGAAAGGGTCAAAAACTTCAAATTCCTGGGCGTGCTTATTTCCGAAGATCTTTCCTGGTCCCAGCACACTGATGCAATTATAAAGAAGGCACATGAGCGCCTCCACTTCCTGAGAAGATTACGGAGAGTCGGTATGCCAAAGAGGACTCTCCAACATCTACAGGTGCACGGTAGAGAGCATACTGACTGGCTGCATCGTGGCCTAGTTCTGCAACTTGAACGTCCAGGAGCGGAAAAAACTGCAGACCACTGCTCAGTCCCACCACTGGCTCTGACCTCCCCACCGTCAAAGGGATCTATCGCAGTCGCTGCCTCAAAGGCTGCCAACATCATCAAAGACCTACATCATCCTGGTCACACACTCATTTCACCGTTGCCATTCGGAAGAAAGTACAGGAGCTTTAAATCTGTAACATCCAGGTGCAAGAACAGCTTCTTCCCCACAGCCATCAGCCTATTAAACACGACATCAAATAAGCTCTGAACAATAACAGCCTATTATTATTATTGCACTATATCTGCTTAAATGAGTTTCAGTGGCGTAAAAATGGTTGAGAACTATATTCTGCACTCTGCATCTTTCCCGTTTGATCTATCTATTGTACTTGAGTCTGCTTGATTGAATTTATGTGTATATCTAAATGTTTAGATAGCATGCGAAACAAAGCTTTTCACTGTACACGTGACAATAATGAACATAAACACATTCTACAGTTGTAGCATCTTACTTGCTCTATTATACATACCTTAATTGTAATTCACCCGATTTACTCATTTAATTTTTATTAAATCTACAGCATTGCCTTTATTGTACTGAAGTTCTCGCTGTATAGACATTCCACATGCTGCCAAAACAATATTGTGCAGAGCCAAAGAGTTGTTATTCCCAAGTGTTACAATCCCCTCGCCAATGGTGTCAGCTGACCTTGGCTAACCAGTTCTACCTGATTTTATCTAACTACCTGGCAAGTAGCCTGTCTACTTATTTCCTATTGCAAATGAAAACAATGCGATTAAACTAAATTAAATAAATTGTTAAGAATGATCTTCTCTTGTTCACCATATTCCGCACAATGTAGTGCACTACGTTGATGGGCACTGCGCACCATTCCTTTACTGTTACTCTGTAAACCTAGACATAGTTTGATATTGTAAGAAAGCAAGTTCCCCGGCTCTTTGATTCTGGTAGTTTCAAAATACAAAGATGTTAGCAGAATATCGGGCTAGTTTCAGAAGGTAAATGATTAAATGAACTCTTATGTTTGAGCTTTTTTACAATTGGATGGAGCTTCTCAACAAAATTTTAAAAATACAGCCTTGCGTACAAATTACGTTGCAATGGCCACACAATGGATGATCAGTAAATCTGCTGTATTGGCGATACTTATTAAGTGAGAAATAAGTGTCAAAGCATTGAAAAATAAATGTCGAAATAAGGATCAATAAGAATGGTCTTGACCTGAAACGTCCCCTATCCGTGTTCTCCTGCACTTTGTCTTTCTTTGAGAATATAAATAATTTTCTCCTTTATGAAATTGTGCTATCCGAGTTTTTTAATATGTTAAACAAACAGGTTCTCAGTTTAACATCTCACTTGTAAAGTATGAGGTACAGCAGTGCAACATTCCTATGTATGCCAGCATTAGCTTGGACCTAATGCTCCCTTCCAAAAGTAATGTTTGAATCCATGTTCCAAGTTGGACAGAAATTTGCTGCTGGGTCCAACATACTAGAATGACTTGTTTTCATATGTTGTATTTAACATACTCAATCTAACGATTATAGTATTTAACAATGAGATATGAAATTAACTATGATAAATCTGGTAATTTGGGTCGAGCAGCAGAACAATGACTGAAAACCTGTAGGTTATTATTATTCCTGAATTAATTTGTTAAATCTCAATAACTACTTGTTATTATACATTGTACAGTGTGAATAATCTCCTAGTGTTGTTAATTCTGTGCCCCGAGGCAAACCGGCCATCTAAGACAGTAACAGATTGCTAATTCAGTTATCAGATCACACCCAAGTCGTAGCAAATCAGTCACAACCTATTGATCTTGTACATCACCACAAAAACGTGGGGTGGCTTCTGCACACACTCATTAAAAAAAAACACTTAACAAACTTGAATTATCCTTTCACGTTTTAGTTTGCTGAAATGAGATTTTCACCCAGGAATTATATCTGCTAATAGATTGCAATATATAAATATAATGTTTCAAATACTGAACAGGAGTGGGAATGGGGGGGGGGGGGCAGGAACAATGGGGGTTATTGTTTGTGTGTGGGGGGGAGGGGGCAATGCGTGGGGGGGAGGACTCCACTCAGCAGCCACCGGTCGCGGAACCACACAGCACCTCCCAGTTCCGCCCATCGGCTTCCCTGGCTCCGCCCAGCGGCTTCCCTGGCTCCGCCCAGCGGCTTCCCTGGCTCCGCCCAGCGGCTTCCCTGGCTCCGCCCAGCGGCTTCCCTGGCTCCGCCCAGCGGCTTCCCTGGCTCCGCCCAGCGGCTTCCCTGGCTCCACACAGCGGCTTCCCCGGCTCATTCAGCACGGCTTGCGGACTCAGCCCCGCCTCCGGGGATTTACTCTCCGCGCCCCGGTAATTGGCAGCGGGTGCCGGAAAGGGCGTTACCTTCATGGTGACTGACGAGAAGACAAACCTTCTGATCTCACAATTTTTTTTAAACCTTCATAACTTTTGTAATATTCAACCGATCGGAACAAAACTTGTGCGCTTGGAGCAGAGAATGGTGCGTATGATGGCGGGAAAATCCTAGCGCAAATTTTTTGCGCAAATTTAAAAAATAAACGCAAACCGGAATGGAACAATATGAGTCTTAGTAATAGTATGGAAGAAGAAGATAGAAGATAGATATAGATAAAAGATAGAAGATGCTATTAACTGATTGGATTGCATGAAAAACAATGCTTCTCACTGTACCTTGGTACATGTGACAATAATAAACCTAAACCGAAACAGAAATGCTTTTGAACAAAATTCTAATTGTGTTGACATATAAGAATATTCCTTTATCCAACATGCTATACCAATGTACAAATTAAGAGCTCCTTTGTCCAGCGCACGATGGAGATAGTGCTGTGTGATGTGCACTATGTAATGTTATGCAATTGGAACATTACTTTGCCATAATATAATGTGGTTAATGTATCCTGATGTACACGTGATTTTACAGCAAGAACCGGACAACACTCAACTGTGCTCAACTGTGTTGGTGGACTGGTCCATACTTGAGGACTTGGGGGGGGGGGGGGTATAGGAAGGATATTGGCAGCTAAGTAGCATGCCATGAAGCCAACACCCTCTCCCTCAATATTGAAGGAGCTAACATTAGATATTGGTTAGCAGGGCGAAGAGCACGCTTGATTTGGTGTCGATGGTACTAAGGTGGAGATGGTTCAGAGCTTCAAATTTCTAAGTATCAATCTCACCAACAATTTGACGTGGTCCAACCACGTTGACTCTATTTCTTCAAAAGACTAGGGACATTTGGCATGTCCTCAAGGGCTCTTAATTTCTAGATGTACTGTAGAAATCATTGGAATGCATCAAGTTTGTTTTGCAAATGCTAGGGATTAATTCTGGGTCTTCAAATCTTTATTGCCAACCCTCACACTTTACACCCTATTGCTATATTCCGCACTCGTTTATTTATTTTCTTTTGCACTACCTGATGTACTCGTACTTATGCCAAGTTTGTACACAAAACAAAATGTTTCACTTTCCCAGTACAGGTGCACAACCTTTTATCCGACGATCCAAATAACGAAAACCTCCGAATAGTGACATTTTTTCGGTCCTTGAAGAAAGGTCCTTGAAAACGTTCACCGAGGGCGACCCACAGAGGTGACAGCGGAACCTCCGGTCGGTCCTCGAAGATAGGGGAACTAAATCCCCATTCATAAAAGAGGTGAGGGTATATTGCGCGGGAGGGTTAATAATTGACAATATGCTGCTACCTGCCCGCTGAGTTAAAAAGTTCCCACGGTAGACACGATACACAGTGTATCGTGAGTCTTGCGTGGGAACTTTTTAACTCGGCGTGCAGGCAGCAGCAAATTGTCGCTCCCTTCAGTTTCACCCCACCTACACCCCTCTGCTTCCCGGCCATGTGTGTGACCCCTTCCCTCCCCTCTCCAGCTCCCCACTCATTGCACCGGCGCGGGGGCTTTGCACTGTCTTCACGTCGGCGATTCTAGCAGCGCAGTGCAGTCACCGGAGACGTCAGGACCAACGGGACACCGACCCCCAGGCCCACCGCAAGCACGGAGATCCCAGAGACCCACAGCCAGCAGCAGCCCAGCCCCGTTCCAACTCCAGAGGAAAACTGCAAACTGGCCGGAGACGTCAGGACCACCAGAAGCCGCTCCCCGATGGGCCACTACGGCGACAAGTGGCAGTTCGCCCACAGCCCGAGCTGCGCCCCCTCATCGGGACACCGACCCCCAGGCCCACTGCAAGCACGGAGATCCCAGACCAGCAACTCCAGCCCAGCCCCGTTCCAACTTCAGAGGAACACGCAGTGTATGGGCAGAAGCTGATAGTGTGGAAGGTACTTCTTGTTCTTGGGGTCGCGCAGCACGGGCTGTGGGCGAACTGCCACTTGTCGCCGTAGCGGCCCATCGGGGAGCGGATTCCTCTGGAGTTGGAGGGGGAGGGGGGTATTGTGCTGTTTGATCGCCCCCTACTATCCCAGGGACAGGGAGACAGGACATTCACCGAGGGCGGCCCGCAGAGGTGACAGCAGAACCTCCGGTCGGTCCTCGAAGAAAGGGGAACTAAATCCCCATTCATAAAAGAGAAGGTGAGAGTATATTGCGCGGGAGGGTTAATAATTGACAATCTGCTGCTACCTGCCCGCTGAGTTAAAAAGTTCCCACGGTAGACACGATACACAGTGTATCGTGAGTCTTGCGTGGGAACTTTTAAACTCAGCGTGCAGGCAGCAGCAGATTGTCGCTCCCTTCAATTTCACCCCACCTACACCCCTCTGCTTCCCGGCCATGTGTGTGACCCCTTCCCTCCCCTCTCCAGCTCCCCGCTCATTGCACCGGCGTGGGGGCTTTGTACTGTCTTCACGACGGCGATGGCTGCAGGTCAGTGCAGTCACCGGAGACGTCAGGACCAATTGGACGTCGACCACCAGGCCCACCGCAAGCACAGAGATCCCAGAGACCCACAGCCAGCAGCAGCCCAGCCCAGCCCCGCTCCAACTTCTTCTGCCGGGATCAAGGCGCAAACTCGCGACCTTGCGGATATGAGCCGAGCACTCTACCACTGAGCCAGCCATTAAAATCTACGCAAAAAAAATTCCATTCCGAAGACCGACAAATTCTGAATTACGAAAGGTGTCTGGTCCCAAGGCTTTCGGATAAAAGGTTGTGCACCTGTACCTGTATCACCAATAAACCAATATCAATGACTTGTATTTTATTCTAGTCTGGTTGTTTTTATCAAAAGACTGCATCTTGCATTTGTGTACCAACGTTTGAATACTTCATGCAGGAAATAGTGTGAGACATGTACGTGATCATTTTTAGATGTAGACTTTTGCTGGCAGAGTAGGAAAATGTAAAGTGAGATTCTTAAATATTTCAAATCTTTAGGGAAATCTCAATCGTTTCTAATCAGATTCTTGTTGCTGGGAGGAAGATGCTGATTTTTGTGTTTATATTTAAAAAAAACTAAGCTAATAGATTAAAAATCAAGGATCTCATTGCCTATGACAAAGTTGAAGAAATACTGCCTGTGTTTGTGCAACTTGAGTGATAGTGACACAGTATGGCTCGATCCCCAGATGATGGATCATTTTTTTTAAAAGGTCCAATACCAAAACTATTATACTCCTTAACTTTTTGATGGTTGATTTCTTTTTTGCCTCCCTTACAAGTTTAAAAATAAATGCTGAAGACATTTTTGAATGGAAAAACATTAAACATTGTTTGTTTTTTCCACACGCTGCCTCAAGAAGCCAGCCAATATAGAGACCCATAGTACCTTAGCCACTCTCTCATCTCGCTGCTCCCATTAGGAAGATGCTTCAGGAGCTCTCAGAACAGTTACCTCCAGGTTCAGTAACAGCTTCCATCAACCTGATCAACCATCAGGTCCTTGAACCTCTCGTCACAGATAGGGTAGGATAGATGGGGTAGACTGTCAGAACCTGGCATAGAACCTTTTTCCAGAGTGGAAATGTCCAACATTACAGTGATGGCAGCCTCTGCCTACAGTCTGTTTTTCTATCTTTCACATTTTTTTAGTTTGTTTAAAAAGTACGTTTTGGAGGATTTTTAAAGTATTTCTATGTGGGGGAGGGGGGGTTGGGTAAGGGGGAAATCGTTTCTCAGTCGCATCTACACCCCCCCCCGCAGCCTACCAACTAGATTGGCGCGGCCTTTCCTGCCGGGGACCGGACCAAAGCTTCAGCAGCGGTACAGCACTAGATTCACTACCTTACCTGGATCGCCGTTTGAAGCTCCGGAGTGTTGGGCCTGCTGTTTCAACATCGCGGAGCTGTGGTTTGCAGAGCTTCTAGCGCGGGCGGCGTTGACTTCAACATTGCGAAGTCCTGGAATTCCTTTGCGGAGAGCCGCCAGCGTGAATCTCCGCCTAGCTCGGCCTGTGGACTTCGGGAGCCGCGGTCTCCGGTAGGAAGTGGCCGATTCGGAAGTCCAAGCCGCTGAGAATGTTCTCCCGTTCCGATGTCGGAGTTCCATCAACCGGCGAGCGGGCCTGAACATCGGGCTGCCATGACTGAACTTGTGGGGATGTCTATGTTAAAGACTATCGTGTTCTGTGCTCTTTTTTTATTCATATGGCTGTATGGTGACCGCACATTTCACTGTACCAATTGGTACATGTGACAAATAAATGTCTCTTGTCTCTTGGAGGGCATAGCTATAAGGCGAGAAGAGGAAAGTTTAATGGAGATTTACACTGAGAGGTGGGGGGGCTGGAATGCACTGCTAAGGATAGTGGTGAAGGCATATTTGATGGTTGCATTTAAGAGGATGTCGGATAAGCACATGTAAGTGCACGGAATAGAGGGATATGGATCACACACAGACAAATATCATGTTCGGCACAAATATTGTGGGCTGAAGGTACCATTCCTTTGCTGCATGTTCTATGTTCAGTATTCTATGTATTATAGCTCTACGTAAACATTGAACCACTATGAACTATGCACTACTATGATTGATCTACTTTGGGTTTTGTACTATCGTGGTCTAATTTACTTAGAATAACTGAATTTATTGTACTTTTTATTATTGTTGCATCTAATGATCCTGTAAAGCTGCAGGAGGTAAGAGTTTCATTGTTCCTGTTCATATTCAGTGCATGTTACAAACATTCTTGACATCAATAATGAAAATATTAGACGGTGTAGTAAATGAAGAAAATTGAGTTTTAACATTGAAAGAGACCATTATTTGCAATGCAGAAGATTTCTAAAGTCCCAAGGTGGAATTAAAAATTTTTAAAGCGAAATTAATCTTTAATATGCCAGAGGGCTAAAGGAAGGCAAATAACATATAGAATATTATTCGTCTTAATAAGCACAAACCAAAAGATGAATTCTGTTTATAACCTTTTTTTTTTTTTAAATGTGCTGAATTTTCTCTACAGTCGCATGATTATAATTAGTATCTGTTTTGTTTTCGCATCCTGTTGGAGAATAATTATTTGGAGCTTGCAGAACATGCTTTTATTTATAGATCGCCACAGCATCACAAAGATAAAGGCTTTAAATAGAATGATTATTTTACTGGAAGGCAACAGGAGCATTTATTTTGCACATCCAGTTATTTATCTAGTTGAAGGGGGAAGATTGGTCAGAACACTGGAGGAGGGATGCAATTACAGTGCCCTCCATAATGCTTGGGACAAAGACCCATTATTTGTTTATTTGCCTCTGTACTCCACAATTTGAGTTTTGTAATAGAAAAAAAATCACATGTGGATAAAGTGCACATTGTCAGGTTTCAATAAAGGCCATTTTTGTACATTTTGGTTTCACCATGTAGCGATTACAGCATTGTTTATACACATCCCCCCCCCCCCCCCCCCCCCCCCCCCCCCCATTTCAGGGCACCATAATGTTTGGGACACAGCAATGTCATGCAAATGAAAGTAGCCATGTTTAGTATTTTGTTGCATATTCTTTGCATGCAATGATTGCTTGAAGTCTGCGATTCATGGACATCACCAGTTGCTGGATGTCTTCTCTGGTGATGCTCTGCCAGGCCTGTATTGCAGCCATCTTTAGCTTATGCTTGTTTTGAGGGCTAGTCCCCTTCGGTTTTCTCTTCACCATATAGAAGGCATGCTCAATTGGGTTCAGAACAGGTGATTGACGGCCACTCGAGAATTCACCATTTTTTAGCTTTGGAAAAACTCCTTTATTGCTTTAGCAGTATGTTTGGGATTATTGTCTTGCAGTAGAATGAACCGCTGGCCAATGAGTTTTGAGGCATTTGTTTGAACTTGAGCAGATAGGATGTGTCTGTACACTTCAGAATTCAATATGCCACTACCATCAGCAGTTGTATCATTAATGAACATAAGTGAGCCAGTACCTTCAGCAGCAATACATGTCCAGGCCATAACACCTCCAACACTGTGTTTCACAGATGAGGTGGTATGCTTTGGATCTTGGGCAGTTCCTTCTCTCCCCTCTCATTTGCACAATGTTGGTCCTCATGTTGATAAACAGCAATAAAAGTTTCCAAGGTGATGGGAAGACTGGAGGTAAAGCTAGGTGCTGAGAGCTCTCTTATACCTGCATTAAGGAGGCAATTAAACACACCTGAGAATACATTGTATAAACATGATGTATAGAAATTGTATAAAATGTATAAACATGGTGTAACCAAAATGTATAAAAATACCCTTTAATAAAATCTGACAATGTGCACTTTAACCAGATGTGATTTTTTTTTTTCTATTACAAATCTCAAATTGTTGAGTACAGAGGCAAATAAATAAATGATGGGCCTTTGTGCCAAACATTATGGAGGACACTGTTTTTTCCTTTGGCAGCAACTTTTTTAATGTGCTTCTGTACAGGCAAACAAATTCTCATTCAAATTGTGACATTGGCAATAATGCATTGTTTCAGCATTGCACTCGGTGTCCTCTTAGTCATGGGTTAGCTTGTAAGCAACATGTTACCCCTGTAGCTGATAAAGCTGCACTGACGGAACAAAGACTGTGCCCTTCCTTTACTGGGAGCTGCCAATTTGCTGTCAGGCTGCAAGAGGCAATATTCTAGATTGTGATTAAGAACATTTCCTGCTTGATTGATAGCAATTTAATGTTGCAAGAAAAATTGGGAACATTTTACACGCATAAAACTCGTCTTTTGAGGATTGACTGAAGTTTCTTTCATGTCTTATTTTGTGTGGCAATACTAGCAGCACCTAACAATTTAGAGATCTGCCTCCAATGAACACTGTCCATTGATTACAGCATATTGGTCAGTTAATGTATCAAACTGTTAAACGTGCATTTGTTGCTGGTGTAGGCAACTGAACTGCTTGGGTTTACTCTGCCATTCATTAAAATTGTGTGACCCTCGGCATTTCATCCTCTTGCTTCATAAGAATCTCTCTACTACTTCAAAAATGTTACAAGATTCTGAAACTGTGTTCCTCGAAAGGCAGTTTTTAGACTCAGTCTAAAGTTGTGTTATCTTGAACGGGCAACACGCTTTAAACAGCTGAGCTTCCTGGGCGTTGTTGAAATTCAAGAGTTCAGGGTGATGCAACAAAGTAGCTTTTAAAATTATTTGAACGTATATCAGTAAAATGATCTATATGCTACCCCACTTAATTGGCAATATTTGTACTTTGTATATAAACACAAAACCTAGCTGCAGATTTCAATAGAATTAAACAAAACCTGGATATTGGAAACGCAGAACAAAATCCACTGACCTGAAGCATTAACATTCATTTTCTGCTTTACAGTAATTGCCTTATCAATTAAGTTATTGCCTTTTTTTTTTCCCCTTCAACATTTTGCTTTTATTTCATCTGCAGTTCTTATAATTTTTAATTATTTTGTACCAGTTTCTTTTTCTGCGCAAATACATCGTAGTCATGTTTTATGGTTGTATTTGTCTATTAATAAAAAAACACGAAACAATAACTTTGCAACATTTTGCTCCACATAAAAGATTCGGTCTTTGTCAAGGACCAATTTCTGTCCTAAAAAATGAATCCTCTTCGAACCACAAACTATTGGATCATTTTTTTTTTTTTTTTTTTTTAAGTTCAGAAGCATTATGCTGCTTCATTTCCAGCTTGCTGATTTTTAGGATCCAGAACTACCATCCAGGAGAATAAAGGTTCATCATGCATTGACAAAATCTTTTTATGTGGTGTATCATTGATAAGAATGCTTTTATCCTGACTAAAGGAACAATTATTCCTTTGGAACAATATGTAAGGAGTGTTCCAGTGATATTGAGATCCTGAGGGACTTTTGAGAGTTATTTTATGAATTCTTGTTGTCATCACACTAAGTTAAAATGCAGATGCTGCAAGCAACGAGGAAGTTAAATGCAATGTTTGCCTTGGTTATAAGGAAGTTAAAATAAAAGTGTGTGGAAATCTTGGCACAATTGTAAAATACTTTGAAACTCCACCTTAAGTATTGATCTCTTTTGTCTCTTAGCTGAGGATGTGTATTAAGTTTTGGAGAAATTAACTTGTCCTTGAGGAAAATTCTTTCAAATTGTGGAATGGGGATAATAATTTTATTAAAAAGAGAAGTGTAATAAAATTAAGGTATGACAGGACAGAAATTGAGAGACTCGCCTGTCTTGAGAGCCCAGAATGGGAAAATGCGTCTTTGTTTAGGATAAACTTTTGAATATTTACAATCAAGATGAGAAATTGCTTTACATGATCTAAATTTTTGAATTTATTTTACTCAAAGATTGTGCATGCCCAAACCTTGAACGTACCTAGATTTTCAGATGTCAATGGCTGCAGGTATACCAAACTAATGCAGAAAAACAAATTTGATTAAACATATTTTATTAAAAGTTGGATCTGGCATGTGGGCCTGCTACAGTTCCTTTTATTTTATTTTTTTTACCATTTATGCATCACCAGCAAACCAGCATTTTGGAAAACAAGGTCACATCCTATGTCTTTTGCCTCTCTGGATACCTCGCCAAAACACAATCAAGTGGTGGATCAAGTTTGTATCCTTGTACCCTATTTGATTATAATGGGCCACTATATTATCATTTTACAGTACTGTAGTTCTTAAGAAAATACATGAATTAAGCTACTTGTGGACTTTAGACTTTATAGATGAGGTGTGGAAACAGGCCTTTTGCCCAGAGCTTGTGCCAACCAATGATCATCCTGTACATTAGCACTATCCTATAGTAGAGACAATTTACAATTTTTCCAAAGCCAATTGGCCTACAAACCTACATGCCTTTGGATTGGGGAGGAAAGTAGAGCACCTGGAGAAACCCCACATGGTCACAGGGAGAATGTACAAACTTCATACAAATAGCACCCATTGTCAGTATTGAAACTGGGTTTCTGGTGCTATATGGCAGCAACTCTACCGCTGCCGTCCTGTCGTTCTACGTGAAAGCTGCTTTTGCCAACATATATTTGCATCCTTGCATTTCAGTTTAAGATGTTGACATCTGGCGTTCTTTAGCATGCCATGCGCAGATGGGCATATTTTGGATTAAATTGGGCTACTTTTTTGGCAGGATTCTTTCCTTACTCTCGTTCAGATAGCTTGATTAAAATGTAGCCCAGGTTATTAAGGTACTTAAGATAGATGTAAAATGTTGGAGTAACACAGCAGGTTAGGCAGCATCTCTGGAGAAAAGGAATAGGTGACATTTTGGGTCGACTCTTCATTAGACTGCTAATGTGCATCAGACTGCTATGGTATTGTTATAGAGCACTAATAGTGACAGTCTGGAGTGAATGTTTATTCTAAAGTCTTGGACTGCTTTTGATTGTGAATTACAGGTCAATAGCATTTAATAAGCCACTTTTTATTTATTGCAGATTCACAGACGGTAGACAGCAGTAATCATGAGTGGTGATTCCAGCCAAGAAGTGATAACATCCCCTCCTCCACCCAGTGCAATTCATAAGGGGGGCTACTTTGATCACATCAATGAAAGTGATCCTGAATATATTCAAGAAAGAAACAGATCACCAGAATTGAGACAGGATTTCAACCTGATGGAACAGAGAAAGCGGGTTTCTCAAATACTGCAGAGCCCTGTGAGTATCATTCAAAGAAATGTTATGGTCTTTTTAAAATCTATTTGTTGATTGTATAATTAATATCTCATCGAACAGCCATTTCCTAAAAATATCTCTATAAAATAGAAGCGAGCTTTCACATTGATGTATTGATTTTTCAATTGGCCTTTTGTTTTGCTTATTTTTATAGTACAGGAAATAACCATGTGGCATAAGATTGTGCCAGATTTGTTCTATAATGAATCTTATTCCTGTCGTCATCATCATGCCTTTCTCCAGCTTTCCTTTACTTGCTCTCGTTCTATTTGTATCACCACACTGCAAGAAAGCAGATTCTACATTGTATTCCATCTGAGATGTTTCTCCTGGATCTCTTATTGGTCTCCAACTTAACTCCATAGTGCAACATTTTGGATTATTTAATTGTCACGGTCTCTATGCCTTTCCCATTTGATGAGAGCCTATCTCAAATACTACAAAGTCCTGTGAGTATAATTCAAAGAAATATGTCAGCGAATTCATATACATGTAGCAAAATAAAAATTTAGAATTGAAGGAACATAACTCGGTCAATAATGTTACAGTAAATTCTTAAACTGAGTGTTTGTAAATTGATTAATTACCGTACATTTGCATTACCCGTACTCCTTTTGAATGGGCTCGCGGGGACCCAGATTCCTGCACTCCCTTTAAACAATTATAATTTTAGTGACATCTTAAGTGAATTAAATGTTTGGTGAACTAATGTAAATAATATCCAATAGAAAATCTGCCAGTCTTGCGCCAACCACGTGCAACCATGTTTTAATGTACCATGAAGACTGCCTGAGATAACCATTTTTATTGTACTCTGAAGGCTTTCTGAGATATCTGATACACCGCTCAAATTAAACGTGTCCAGTAATGTTCTAAAAAGCATCATCATACATTAATAAGCACACAAAAATAAAAGTGCTCTACTGTTGAAGAGTCGATCCATATTACATTGTCTACATAAATATGGATCAGTTTCCAGACTTGCATCGATATCTGCTGATGTGTGACATTGTAGCTGCTGTTTTAAGAGAGAGACCCGTGTTTATGTATGTAGCTGTGTTAAACTGAGTTCTTTTGTCAATCAAAAGTCAACTTGACTCAAACGCTTGTAGAAGTTGAAATCAATTCTTTATTCAGCTGAGACTCGTCTCTGAACCTTCCAACACAGAGCTGAGAGCTCTGGGGCAGGTCCAGAGAATTAGTGACTTTGACACAAACTCATGGCATTTATATAGGTAATAGACATTTCTGATATAGAGGGTATGACAAACTAGCAACCAATCATCTGAGTCCTTCTGGTGATTTACAACAGCAATCACGTGATCCTCCCCCCCCCCCCCCCCCCCCCTTCTCTGGCCTCATTTTACAACCTTTGTTTGCCTGTGGTTTAACTTTGTTTAGATTGATTTTATTTCAACAAAGCAAAACCCCAGTAGGCTCAATTATCAGATCACTCCTGCAAATATAAGATACATATATAATACAACGATCACACAAGTCATACAACAAAACACACTTTCCATACCAAGAAGAAAGATATTTCTATCAATCTAAACGGGGTCTAATGTTTACAATCTTACTTAGACACAATACATTTCATAAATGGTTTTTCTATAATTTTACACAGTTTAAAATAATATTACCTATGTATTAAAAACGTGAATTATATGGATTCGCCGAATTACACAGCTTCTAAGTTAAATTCAAAACCCACACACACCTCCCAACTCCAAGCATACATGGGTCGTAAATCTGTCAACTTAATTGATAAGTGTTTGGTGCCAGGATACAGCTTAATTCTTAACTTACAGTCTCCCCTTTTCCTGCTATCTCTGGGAGATGGATTTTCAATCTCTCTGCAAGGCCTTTTACAAATATTACAGAACACAGGGTGAATTTACAACTTCAGACCATTACCTCAAAAGTACAGCAACTTGATCCCTTATCTCAACCTCATTATAATTTAACATAGCCAAAGCTAACCACAGAGCCTATTATCTGTCAGCCTTGAATTCTGTCTCGAACTCAGCATAAACAGCCATAACTCCTCATCTCTATGCCACATTCAGAGCTCATGAATGTGCCATAAAGAAAGAGCAGACGACCTCTGGCCTCAGAAGAGGCCCTATTCAGTAATCCATTCTTCAACACAAAATCATATCAAATACAATTTAATATACAAATACATTATAATTGCCTCAAAGCAATAAACTAAGCTATGCACGTTCAGATTAGCGTTTCCACGTTTTGATTCATCTGTTCGCTCTATGTGTTTCTTTGTACTTTATTTCTTTAGGAGACATGTGTTTCTGAAAACCTTAAGCTTTTCTCTTGCAAATTACCTAGCTTATATAAAAGTCACCATCCAAGCAGTTCTATTTTATACTATTTCCTCAGCTGCATCTTGTTTCAAATCTGATCACTGCTTATTAGTATCAATACACTTAATGAAGGGTCTCGACCCGTAACGTCACCCATTCCTTCTCTCCAGAGATGCTGCCTGTCCAACTGAGTTACACCATTTTGTGTGTACCTTCGATTTAAACCAGCACCTGCAGATTCTTCCTACACATTTCTTGCTTACTTCATTGGTTTGCAAATCAACTATATATTCTCACACTATGGCTATCTACTTATGAAGAAATACCTAAAAGGGGATGGTAATGAAGTAATATTTTTTTTTAAGTTAAAAAAAAACTAAAGTAGTCTTGCGGAAAATGAGGTGAGAGCAATTGCGTAGCACCATACAGTACTGCATTGTTATAAAAGTGAAGTTGCATTGATGATGAGTGACTGATAGCAATAAAGGATAAAGTTATAGATGTTGGGTTTTGCTTGACATATTTACTGTTCCTTGTCTCCCTCCAAGAAGGTGAATGTTGCTTTATCTTTGGTTGAGGGCAGATAATGTGATGATCACGTCCTTATTGAATGGGACTGGAGTGAGTGAAGGAAATAACTGGTGCTTGTTCCAGTGGCTATTGACCCGGGAGAGGGAGCCACAATTAGGCAGGCAATTGGGAAGAGCCCCAGAATTGTGATTCTTCTTAGCTTTTGCAGTGAATGTTGTCATGGAGTTGTGATGTCATTTTCTTTAGTTCGTTATAAATTTCTGCATTAATGGGTCAAAACATTTTTGCTTCCTTTTCAATTGACACTATGCTTAAAACAGAGATCCTATTATAATAAATCTATCAAACCATTTCATGTTCCCATCTTCGAGTGTCCAGACAAGCATTTCAGCCTTTTCCTCATTTTGTCTGCTTCCTCTGGTTTATTTGTGATCTTACTGAAGGGCATCACCGTAGTGCAATTGGTAGATTTTACTGCCCCAAAAGCCCCGTTCATTCCTGTTTTATGTATCAAATTAATATTTTTATTTTGTGACCACTTGAATTTCCCCTGGGTACTCCAATTTTCTCCCAAGCAGCAAAACATCCAGGTTCGTAGTTGCTAGTTCCTTGTATAGCTGCCAGGAATTGCTCCAATTGTGTATGTAAGTACAGGTAGTAGAATCTGAGAGTAGTGTACGAGAAGGTGGGGATAATACACGGAGTTAGCGTAGGATTAGTGTAAATAGATGCTTTTTAAACGGCATGGACTAAGTGGGCTGAGGATCTAATTCGATGACGCATGACTCTGTGCCAGGCCTTAAAGATCTGAGTTGGATCCAGAATCAATCGAATCAAATTAATCTGTGAGGAGTTATTATTTACCCAATGCTAAGATCTAATTCCCAGAACTTGTCTGACACTACAATAGTAGGGATATTAACAAAACCTATTGTATCTTGTAGAAGGATAAGATATTCATGCATTTGGAAAGACTGGTTAATTAGGGATACTCAGCATGGTTTTGTGAGGGAGATTGTGTGTAATGAATTTGAGTTGATTGAAGAAGTAACAAAGAAGGTTGAGGGCAGGCGTATAGATGTAATCTGTATAGAATTCAGTAAGGCCTTTAAGGTTCTACATGGTAGGCTGCTCTGGGAGGTTAGATCACTGGTGATCCAGAGGAAGCTAGCTAACTGGATACTTGCATATGCACAAGTTACTAGAATGCACAAAGTCTTTTGCCCCAGAGTAGAGGTATCAAGAGTTAGAGGGCATAGATTGAAGATGGATGATAGCATTTAATGGGAACAAATTTCTTGCAGAGACCATGGTGGGTATATGAAACGGGCGGCCAGAGGAGGTAGTTGAGACCGATACAATAACATTTAAATGTAGTTTGGGCATGTCCATGGAAAGGAAAATTTAAGAGGGATGTGAACCAAACACATGTGATGGGACTGGCTTGGATTGGGCATCTTGGTTAGGTAGAAGGGCCTGCTTTTGTGCTGCATGGCTTTGTAAATCCACAGAAATGGGACCATCAAACCTTTCACTCCTTATAGGCCATATCATTGGAAAGGGAAAGCACAATTTGTGCTTGTAAGTGGTTTTTAAACATTTTCCCTGATTTTAAAATCCACTGATAAATGATCCTGGATTCCCATGTACTGCACCCCCCTCCCACCTGTTCTAGGTTTCTACTGGCTACAATATGATTTTTACCTGACTAGTTTGCACCCCACTTGTCGGATGATATTCAGACTGATTTTCCTTTCAAACAAAAGGTGGGGGGGAACAATACATGGGAATCCAGGATCATTTATCAGTGGATTTTAAAGTACCTTTTATTCACTTTAATTGATAAAATTAGCAGAAATAACAAAATAATTAAAACAACTCGGTGCAAAATATCTTGACTGCTAGAGATTTAACAAATTTAGAAAATGCTGTAAAGATTTAGCACTTGTAGCAACATATATTTTATGTTAATAAACTTTCAACGAACCAAACACTTCAAGCCAGCGAGTTTCATCCTTTTCTATTCCACAGGCTCTGCCCGACATGCTGAGTACTTCAAGAAAATAGTTATTGTTAGTAGGAGAATGAAAGACAGTTCATCGTTATCTAAGTTCAGGACTTTGGCATGTAGTTATAATAATGTTTAGAAAAATGAGCCCAAATGTAAACAATTTTGTAACTTTTACTTTTGTTTGGGAATAATCACATCTCTTGACATTGTCAATAAACATTGTTAATAAACATTGTTTTCAAAACTGCAATTCCAAAATAGCAGAGTTCTACTTCAATAACTTTCCACTCGACTACAGTTTTCAAAAAATAATTTGTAGTGATAGGATCTATTTTGGCTTGAACAAAATTAAATTGCTGCAGAAGATTGAATGCCATCTTATTTAATTTTAGAATAATGACCACATTTTTGCTTGAATTTCTGAGTGACTCAAATATTTCAAATTTACCCGTAGGAAGACTACATCCATAGTAACTGGTTTGGGCAAGTTTTGGAGCATTCAATGGTTTAAGTGATTTGTGGAAAGTAGATCATATTCCAGATGAATTTTAACATTCCAATGTTTATGTTATACTTGCTGTTCTCTCAACTTTGCTGTCATGAAGAATCTCATCTAAAAAATAGTTTTTATCTTGGATCTTGTATGGTAGATCTAGAGGTCTGTCGAGGAATATTTTGGAAATCTGTTTTCTCTTATGCCATTGTAATTGCTTGCTTATCTAAGGGTGAGGCACTCCCAGAGCTGTTTCGGACATTGTTTAGTAATTTATGTACAAATTGTTTCCTGTATCACCTCTATGCTGTTAACTGATGTAGTATGAGATAAAGATTTTTTTGATGGGGTTATCAAGAAAAAGGGATTAGGAAGAAAGTGGTTAACAGTTACACTGAAATGATAACAATAGACAATAGGTGCTGGAGTAGTCCATTCGGCCCATCGAGCCAGCACCGCCATTCAATGTGATCATGGCTGATCATTCCCAATCAGTACCCCGTTCCTGCCTTCTCCCCATATCCCCTGACTCCGCTATTTTTAAGAGCCGTATCTAGCTCTCTCTTGAAAGCATCCAGAGAACCTGCCTCCACCGCCCTCTGAGGCAGTGAATTCCACAGACAGATATATTGTGTTGAATCAATTTCATCCCCTTTGCAACACAAAGTTCACTACTCCAAAAATAATTTGATGAAATCACAGATAAGTAAGTGAGTTAAAGGACACACTAATTATGACAAGTCAATAAACTTATTCTTTCTATTGATCACTGATTCTTTTCTGTTATGTCCCAGACATTAAACTTGATCTCAGCCTTTCTCAATGTTATTTGAACTTGCAAAGCAATGCCTGAAATGGTAAAATGGCCCACGGAGCCCGACAAAAACATCAACAATGTCTGACATTGAGCCGCTCCTAAAGGTAGCGCGATAGTGAAACAGAGGTTTAGAGAGGAAATTCCAAAGGTTAAAATCTGAGCAGTTAAAGGATAGTTGCCAATAGTGAAACAATTAAAATCGGGAACTGCAAGCAGCCATAATTGGTCGTGAACTGTACAAGTAATCTGTTGCAAAACAATCAGGGACTTCAAAAGACAGTTCCAGAGCAACCTATAATCCATGAATAATCACATCTGTAAAAGACAATAGGTGCAGGAGTAGGCCATTTGGCCCTTCGAGCCAGCACCGCCATTCAATGTGATCATGGCTGATCATCCCCAATCAGTACCCCCGTTCCTGCCTTCATCCCATATCCCCTGACTCCGCTATTTTTAAGAGCCGTATCTAGCTCTCTCTTGAAAGCATCCAGAGAACCTGCCTCCACCGCCCTCTGAGGCAGAGAATTCCAGACTCACCACACTCTGTGAGAAAAAGTGTTTCCTCGTTTCAGTTCTAAATGGCTTACTCCTTATTCTTAAACTGTGGCCCCTGGTTCTGGACTCCCCCAACATCCTCCCTCAATAACATAAGTACTCGAGATGCATGGAAAGTTTACGATATGCTAGACTGATGAATGTTAAAAATAACTTGTTGAAGAAAATTATCCAAAGGCTTGGATGTGATTAAGTAATATTAAGTGCTTTTTGCATCGTGTCACTTTGGCAAAAACCTAATGAAAAATACACAGCCGATACTTATCCAGATGTGAGCTTTTTTGCAGTGTACAATGAGAGGAAGTTGGAATCTGATAGTTTGAGTGAGGATTATGATGTAAATTCTGCATGCATAGCACAGGGAATACAATATTTAATTGTGGGATGTCTCCTAATCGAATGATGGTGGTTTTGTAGATGAAACACAAGATCAGAGGGAGGCCATTAGCCCTGAGCCAGTTTCGAAATAACATGAGAGCTGATCCATGACGACTCCATAAACTCATATTGCCAAATGTTCCTTTTGTTTAAAACAAAAGTATCAATTTTTAGATTTCAAGTTTATTATTTGCTCAAGCATCAAATACCATTTCTGGAAGTGTTCAAAATTTCTACCACTCTCTGCATGTGAATGTGTTAATGCTACTTCTGAAACACTCCGTTCCAATTGTTAAACCGTGTCCTCAGAATCTGAAGAAAGGTCCTGACCCGGAATGTCACCTATCTATGTTATCCAGAGATGTTACCCGATCTGTTGAAATACCCCAGCACTTTGTGTCCTTTTGTGTAAAAAAGCATCTGCAGTGCCTTGTTTCTACCTAAACAGGACAATGGTTTTTCTTCAATTTCCCTTATGAATCCTCCACAGCATGTTAAAAACAATGAACTGATGCTTAAAAACTTAGATTATCAAAATATTTTTTAATCAAGATTAGCAAATTTCCTACGTTTGCCATGTTTTAAAAAAAAAATTATAATTTGCATTTTTTTCTACCAAAGTTTTCAAACTCTTCCTGTGCCATTTTGGTTTACACAAAAGGCACAACGTGCTGGAGTAGCTCAGCAGGTCAGGCAGCATCACTGAAGAATATGGAAAGGTGGCCCGACCTGAAACATCACCTTTCAATATTTTTCCAGGGATGCTGTCTGTTGCTCGAGCACTGTGTCTCCATTTACTATGTTGTTGCCTTGCCACTTAGCTTGTCTGTATCCTCTTAATTCTACTTTGTTATTTGAAGCCTCGTAACTAAGTGCATTATGTCTGTGGTAAATGGCTCAACAACTGGTTTCCTGTCCTTTTAAGAAATTAGCGTTTACCACAGAAATATCTCTGGGCTGGAGAGAGCAGTAGCCAAACAAAGTGGAGACAGCTACTGCTTTGTTAATCCAACATGGCATTAAAAATCCCAATAAGATCTGGATACTTTGTCAAACATGGAGCAGCATCTGTTGAACCCAGCAACAGTTTGTATTATTAGGGATGGACAAGGTACAGGGTTGAGCAGCTACACCACCTGCTCCATGGGTTCCAACACCAGCTGTCACAGGCAGCCTCTCCATGCTGAGAATTGGGGTGATTCATTGCCATGGGAGTGCCTATGCAGATGGCAGAGACTTGTGGCAGGTTTCTAGCACACAGAGGTCATGGGCTCAAGTCCAAGCACCAAGTGCCTTGAAATATTCATCACATGTAAAAGCATAAATATGAATTAGTGCAACTCAAAAATTGGCAGAAGATAAAATAAATGTTCATTTCCCTCTATCTTGTGTGCTTCTGCTTGCCTTGCCTCCCCTGCTCCCACACTTTCACTTCAAAGTGTGGAGGTGATTAGTTTATAGCATCCTAAGCTAACTCAATTAACTTAGAACAGAAATTTCAAATGAAACATTCTGGCCAAAGGTTTCTCAATTGCTCAAGTGTGTTCTACAGAAATATTTTGCATATTAATGTAATTGAGGTTACAACCGAACAACAAAATGTAGTTTATGCTTAATTTATGCCATGCATTTGGCTGCCATTTCTACATTTCTTCACACTAAAATACATGCAACCTAGTAGTTTTAGTTTAGAGATACTGAGCAGAAACAGACTCATTGGCCCACCGATGTCCGTGCCGACTAGCAATCTCCACACACTATCACACACACGCGCGCACTCACTCACACACTCACACAACAATTTACAATTTTACCGAAGCCTATTAATCTACAAACTTATACGTCTTTGGAGTGCGGGAGGAAAGCGGAGCACCCGGAGACAACCCACGCTGTCACAAGGAGAACGTACAATCTCCATGCAGGCAACATCCATAGTCGGGATAGAATCTGGGTCTCTGGCACTGTAAGGCAGGCGGGGGACAGGGCAAGCAGGGGGAGCGCTGTCGGAGTGAAATGCACACGGTGCAAAGCCAAGGTGATACAGACACACATCGCGATGAACAGGAAGGTTGGCGCTGTGATTAAGACGATGAAAGCACAGTGTACGGTAAGTCCTTTAAAAGAGGGGGGAAAGAAGAAGTTAAAGCCAGAGATACGCAGCTGTGAAGCTCGGCGGACGGACATTAACATTACCGGTCGGTTATCCTTGGTTCTGAAAACTACTGCTTATGCTTTTTTTCCCCAATGAGCCAATGCAATTCACCGGTCAACTCCTGGCAACCCACTACCACTGCATCTACGGCACGAGAATTCTCGCTACTCTCCATGGCGACTTCATTCTGGTCACCGCTAATTTTTCAACAGGTTGAGAAATTTGCGGCGACCATAATGAGGCCGTGCTAGTTCCCAGAATGTGGGAACTCCTCACAACCATGAAGGCAACTACCCGGCATCCACCCGCGAACATGTGGCGACCGCATAGTCTCCTGTAGTCGCCTAAAATGTCGCCTAAGTGGGACAGGCTGATGAGCATTCACTTTTTAAAGATACACTTGTTGCAGGAAAATCTATAAAGGATTTTGAATGGATAAATTGTTGTAAAACCCACGCCTGATGATTTGAACACACAGCTGTACTGTGATTATCATAAACCAAAATATAGCACAACATCGCTTTGTTTAATAGAACTGTCTTGGAACAATGTAGTTATTGAAGTGACATTTATGCCGTCAATTTTACTTTTGAAGATTAATGGTAAACTGTGTGCCTTCAAACATGTCTGGTTTGTAGATTGAGTGCCAGTGGGGAAAGTTTACCCATGAGTTGATTGAAAATAAGACTCGAGCTACATGCCTTTTGTAATCTTTAAGATCAGCTCTCGCCTTAAGCTTAGTCATGTCTGGTTGTAAATTACATATTTTTTAAAAACAACGGAAAGAAGCTGTTCTATGGGCCACACCCTAATGCAGAGCCAGAGACAGCAATTCTTTCCAAGTGCAATATCCTGTCAGAAAGGAGTAATGACTCTTTACAAACATCGACCCCCATACCAATTTTTCTGTCCTCTGCCTCCTTGCTGTATCCACCTATCATTTGTCAGGTTTTATCCCACCCCAACTTTATTTCCAGCTCCCCCACACACACTATGTTCTCCTCTCGCTGCTTCCATCGGGCAGAAAGTACAGAGCACCTGTGGCCTCTCGCCATCAGATTCGGGAACAGCTACTTTGAGAATATGAACTAATTAAATCTTTTAAATGCCTTTGGAAGGTGAAACATTAACCAACTTGTGCAAACAAAATTTATCTCTTCGTTTACTATAAATGGACAGTGATTTATTGATTTATAAAAGTGAAAGAAATAATGGATGGGAACTTTCTGTCGCCAGAGAAGAATTACAATGCAAACCAATGGATCTGATAGTCTACATTGTAGTATTTTACAGGGAGTGGCGGCAAACATAGTGAATGCATTTACTGTAATCTACTAAAGCTCCTTGCAAATGTGTTGCTATTCCTATTCGCAAAAGGAGGAAGATAAACAGGACGTTATAGGCCAGTTAGTCTAAGATCTATCATAGGGAAAATCTTGGGATCCATGACCAAAGAGGTAAAAGCAGGACTTTTAGAAAATCATAAGACAAGAATTAAAAAAGAAAATTGTATGCAGGGGAAATTTTGTTTGATTGCTGTGCTATCAAGTTCTTTTGAGGATATAATAAAAAAGGTTGATAAAGGAGAACTAGTAGAAGTGGTGTATTTTGGATTTCCAGTCGGCAGTCAGTATGCTGTTGCATGAAAGATTACAAATATCAGTTTACATGGGATTGGATGTAATGCATTAACATAGGTGAAAGAATGACTTGCAGCAAAACAGATTAGAGATAAATGGGTCATTTTCAGATTAGTGATTTTGTGGGCGGTCGCTAGGATTAGTAGCTGGGGCCTGGACTATATTGATGACTTGCATGAAGGGAACAAGTGTACATTGCTATATTTGCTGGTGGTACAACAATAGCTAGGCGAGGAGCACACAAAGACTACAAGAGATATAGATAAGTGAGTGGGCAAGACGTTGCAGATGGATTATAACATGGGAAAATATGAGGTCATTTATTTTGGAAGAAACATCAAATTATTATTTAAATAGCACGAGATTACAAACTGCTGCCTGGCAAAGGGTTCTGGAGGCCTTGGTTCATGAAACACAAAGTAAAACTACAGATCAGCAAGTAGTTAGGAAGATGAATAACCTTTATTGCAAATGCTATATAAAGAAGAGAACTTTTGATGCAGCAGTTGGTGAGGCTGCATGTGGAGTATTTAAGAAACAATGTGTTTTTGCATGCGGGGGGGGGAGAAAGATACACAGAAAGTTCACTGGTTTGGTTTCTGGGATGAGGGGGTTGAAATGTAAAAGATTGAGCATTTTGGCCAATACTCATTGGGTGTTTGCAGGAGAAGTGATCTTATTGAAATGCCTACAATTCTGAGGGGATGTTCACAAGTTATAGGAGTAGAATTAGGCCATTTGGCTCATCGAGTCTACTCGGCCATTCAAGCATGGCTGATCTCTGCCTCCTATCCCTTCTCCCCATAACCCTTGACACCCATTCTAATCAAGAATTTGTCTGTCTCTGCTTTAAAAATATCCACTGACTTGGCCTCCACAGCCCTCGGTGGCAATGAGTTCTACAGATTAACTACCCTCTGACTAAAGATGTTCCTCCTCACCTTCTTTCTAAAAGAGCACCCTTAAATTCTGAGGCTATGACCTCAGGCCCTAGACTCTCCCACCAATGAAAACATCCTTTCCACATCCACATCCACATCCTTCATTACTCTGTAAGTTTCAATGAGGTCCCCCCTCAACCTTCTAAACTCCAGCGAGCAGAGGCCCAGTGCTGTCAAACGCTCATCATATTGTATTGTATTTTAATGACCACACAGCCAGGCTGGTGGAATTTGGGTTATCAGCAGCGATACAATAATAAAGAACACACAACCACAATAAAAAAATGTAACACAAACATCCACCACAGCATTCATCACTGTGGTGGAAGGCACAAAAATTTGGCCAGTCCTCCTCCATTCCCCCCCCCCCCCCCCCCCCCCCCCCCCCCCCCCCCCCAGGACCAGAGTCAGTCCAGGATCGGCTCTTCCTCACCGGAGACCGCGGCTTTAAGTTGTTGTAGGCCGCAGGCCGGCGGTCGAGATTTAAAGTCTCCGCCGCAGCCAGAAGCACCGTAGACTGCAGGGCCGGCGGTCGAAGCTCCCCTCCAGGGGTGATGGTAAGTCCATGCCGGCCCCGCGGTAGAAGTTGGCTGCGGGCCGGCAGTGATGGCTTCTTCTTCCCCCGGGTCCCCCACGAGGGATCCCGGGCTGTAGACACCGCACCAGCTGGAGCTCTGCAGACCGCGACTTCAGGCTGCCGGCTGCCCCGGGCCAGCGAAATGGAGCGCTCCCCTCCAGCGAGCCCCAGCGAGGGCTCACCCGCTCCACGCCGAGAGTCCACGCTGCGCCCGCCGCTGAAGCCCCGGGCGCGTCTCCGGGAAAGGCCGCGCCGATCCTTGATGTTAGGCCACGGGGGAGGCAACCTGGAAAAAAGTCGCCTCTCCATGGAGGAGGCGACTGAAGTGGTTTCCCCCTTACCCCCCACACCACCCCCCACACGAAACACAAAGAAACACAAAATACATACTTTAAAACATACTAAAAAATAAGAAAAAGTTGGGGAAAAAAACTGACGCGCTGCTAACATGGCTGCTGCCAGAGCAGCGCCCCCTCTATCTATGCTAACCCGCTCATTCCTGGAATCATTTCTACAAACCTCCCCTGGACCCTCCCCAGAGCCAGCACATCCTTCCACAGATATGGGCCCAAATTTGCTCACAGTACTCCAAATGCGGCCTGACCAGCACCATATAGAACTTCAGCATCTATTTTTGTAGTTCAGTCCTCTTGATATAAATGCTGGCATTGAATTTACCTTCCCTACTACCGATTCAACTTGCAGTTTAACTTTTTGGGAGTCCTGCACCAGCACTCAAGTCCCTTTGCACCTCTGATTTCTGGATTCTCTTTCCATTTAGAAAATAATCAACGCCTTTATTCATATTACCAAAATGCATGACTCCGTACTTTGCTATTCAGAATTTAATCCTCGGATGTTTCCTCTTGTAGGATATTTAGTACATGGCATAGGATCGGATTGGAAGGATAATACATTTCGGATTGAGCTGAGGATTTTTTTTGCCGAGTCGAAAATCTTTGAAATCTGCTATCTCATTGATCTTGGAGGCAGAATTGTTTGAATATAGTCATGGTAGAGATGGATATTTAACTAACGGACAATTTGAGAGAGTGATGGAGGGTGGTGTTTCGATTAACTTTGGTTGTTGAATGGTGAAGCAGTGTAAGGGGGTTGTTCATCTTCTCCAATCCCAGTTTCTATGCGTGCATTTTTCATCAGTGGTTTGAATTTGCAACATTCATCCATGGATGTGAAAAGAGATTTGCAATGTGGTTGGATTAAAGGGATTTCACTTTTAGGTGACTATTTATCACAAGAAATACCACTATTGACCACATCGGTGCTGTCTTGTAGTGCATGTCCTCCACTCCCAGTCTAGGTGCACAGAGTCTCTTGCCCAGAGTAGGGGGAATCGAAGACCAGAGGACATAGTGAGTTCAAGGTGAGGGGGGAAAAGATAGAAATCAGAGGGGTAACTTTTTCACACAAAGGGTGGTGGGTGTATGTAACAAGCTGCCAGAGGAGGTAGTTGAGGCTGAGAAGTAACAGTCTGACTTGTGAAATGCTAATTATTCTATAGTGAGACATTGCATAACTGTCCTTCTGATTTAATGTCCACTTTAATCCAAATCCATTTGATTACAGGCCTTCAGAGATGAGCTTGAGACCCTCATTCAAGAACAGATGAGAAAGGGTAATAACCCTATTGGTCTGCTTGCCCTGCGCCAAATCGCAGATTTTGTAATGGCAAGTTCGGTTGCGGCTTTACCCACAACACAACTTAGTAAGTGACTAAAAAAAACAACTTATTTGCTTCGAGTATCCAGAAATGTTGCCGCAAATTCTGACAAGTTATACATTTCTTTAGGCCTAGGAATAGCCACACCCATCAATGATCTACATGCCATTGAATCTGCTACCTTTGCAAAAGGAGAGAAGTTGATCCGCTGTAAAATTGCAAGCCTTTATAGAATGGTGGACCTCTTTGGATGGGCTCACCTAACCAATACCTACATAACAGTAAGTATGCATTTAAAGATTCCATTTAGATTTACAGTATTTCTGGAACCTAAAATGGTAGAATCTGTTATTGAGACTGTGGGCACTGAGGTAATGATAATGGAAGTGGGGAAAGTACAAGAATTTATTAAAGGGAAATTGTGCAACGAATCTGATAGATTTCTGAAGGAATTAACTTATAGGTATCACACATACATAGGATTGCAGGCCCATATCTGGCATGGATTGACAGCTGTTTAACAGATAGAAAACAGTTGGATTAACCGAGTAATTTTTGAATTGAGGGGCCATGGCTGTTGGGGTATTGGACGGATCCGTGCTGTGTCCTCGGTTGTTCCCAATCAATGTGATTGATTTGGATGAGAGACATGGATGAGTGTACAAAATCATGAGAGGAATAGATCAGATAGGTGCAGAGTCTCTTGCCCAGAGTAGGGGGAATCGAAGACCAGAGGACATAGTGAGTTCAAGGTGAGGGGGGAAAAGATAGAAATCAGAGGGGCAACCTTTTCACACAAAGGGTGGTGGGTGTATGTAACAAGCTGCCAGAGGAGGTAGTTGAGGCTGAGACTATCCCATCGTTTAAGAAACAGTCAGACAGGTGCATGGATAGGACAGGTTTGGAGGGATATGGACCAAGCACAGGCAAGTGGGACTAGTGTAGCTGGGACATTGTTGGCCGGTGTGGGCCAGTTGGGCCGAAGGGCCTGTTTCCACACTGCATCATTCTATTACTCTATTTCTTAATTATGATATAACAGAGAATGCTGATAGAAAGCTGGGTGCCAATGTGGATTGTGAGGAGAATGCAGAGACCCTTCAGAGAGAGGTAGGCAAGCCACATGAACGGCAAGCGCACAGCAGAGGGAATATAATGTGGCTCAATGTGAGGACCCTTCACTTGTGTAGAAAAAGAAACAGTCTGCTTGAATGATGAATAATTGAAAACATTGAAGTTCAGGTGGATCTTGATGTCCTTGTATATGAATTGCCAAGTAAAAACATTTGCAGGTACAGAAGGCAATAAAAAAAGGTGAACCATATGGTCCTTTATTGCAGGAGGGTTTGAGTGCAAGAACAAAGATTAAATGGCATGGTGGTGAGCACTCATCTGGAACATTATACACCTGTCTGCTCACTCTAGAATTTACCTGCAAAAAGTACACACAACAAAAGCTCACCAGATTGATGCTTGGGATAGGGATTGTTGTATGAGGAGAGATAAAACATCACAAGGCCTATATTGTTGAGAATGAGATTAGCTCGTCGAAACTCTTGTGATCCTGTTATAGGATTTATTTGTTACTTTTAACACAGAGGGTCAAGAGTATTTTTCTTTCCAAAAAAAAAACTCATTATTGTTCAAACCTGTGGAAACAAGTGATGGCACTAAAGGGGAATACGTTACTGACGTTTTTGCACTAATTACAGTCTTGGTACAAGGTTAAATTTAACAATTAACTGGATATTTGTGTGATTGGTTTTCTACAGTCGTTGTGGATTTAAACTTAAATTGGTTTTTGCTTCTATTCTCTTCAGGTCAGAGTAAGCAAAGAACAGGAACACTTCCTTATTATTCCCAAGGGTCTTTCATATGCTGAGGCCACAGCTTCAAATCTTGTAAGTTTGTTTGCATTGTTTATTTAACTAACATGTTCAAAGTTACTGCTGCAATAATTTGGCAGGAACAGAAAGTATCTGTAGGATTATTGCTGGAATGAACCATCATGCAAAACAAAACCATCTTACTCATGATTGTTTGGCACTAACCATCATTGAAGCCCAGCATGTTTAGATATCTGCAGAGGTCCTGGCTTCACTGTGGTAATCTCAGTAGTTGAATTGTTTTATGTCAACATTATTATATTAGAGGGATTTGGGCTAAATGCAAACAACTCGAAGCAGCTTTGATAGACCTAGGTTGGCATGGAGGGATCTAGCTAGAGGGCCTTTTCCATGCTATTCAGTTCGGTTAAAATTATTGTCACATGTGCTAACCAGTCAGCAGAATAACAATACATGATTACAATCGATAAGGGAATAACGTTTAGTGCAAGGTAACGGAAACAAGTCCGATCAAGGATAGTCTGAGGGTCACCAAAGAGGTAGATAGTAGTTCAGCACTGCTCTCCGGTTTTGGTAGGATTCAGTTGCGTGATAACAGCTGGGAAGAAACTGTCCATGAATCTGGTGGTGTGCGTTTTCACACTTCTGCACCTTTTGCATGATGGGAAAGGGGAGAAAAGGGAGTGGCCAGGGTTCGACATATCCTTAATTATGCTGCTGGCATTGCCTAGGTAGTGTGATGTATACATGGAGTCAATAGCAGGGAGGTTGGTTTGTTTAACTCTTAACTCTATATTTAAGCATATTTAAATTTCACTTTGAATAGGATGAAAAATCAAACTAGTGAAACCTTGCCAATGGGCAAGTTTGACAAATGTATTATTTACCTTCCATATTAATGACATAGATTAGAGGGCATTATGGCCAAATTGGCTGATAATAAAAGTGGGAAAACTAATGGTGAGAAAGATGTAGTGGGGGCTAGTGGAGTCAAGGGATATGGGGAGAAGGCAGGCACGGGTTTATGACATGGCACGATAAGCCATGATCACAATGAATGGCGGTGCTGGCTCGAAGGGCCGAATGGCCTCCTCCTGCACCTAGTTTCTCTGTAAAGTATGTGAAAGAATATGAATGGGTTAAGTGAGTGAGCAGACATTCACTAATGAGCATACGGTGGAGAAATGTGATTTTATCCAATTTCGAGGTTAGTGTACTATACAATCTTCGACTATCTTTGTAATGAGATAAATTAGAACCCTGTCTGCCCAATGACTGTGCAAAAGATCTCCAAGGAACTATTTGAAAGATGAGAAGTATCCCAGGTAACTAGGCCAAATTTATTCCTTAATTAACAAATTTAATTTATTCCTTAATTAACAACATTAAATGGCCAGGTATTTTTTTCTTTAGCAGGCACTAAGTTTGCTGACAGAAACTGCAGATGCTGGACCAAAACAACAAAGTGCCGGAGGAACTCGGTGGATCAGGCAGCATCTGTTGACGACAGTATATTGAGTTACTCTGCTGCCCTTATTTAGTTTAGTTTTCGAAAAACAGGCCCTTCGGCCCACCGAGGGAAACATTATGTAGTATTACTTCAAGTGTTGACATTGGTGGGAACATACAAATACTTTTGAATTTCTAGTGGCTATATCTTTCATTTCACTGCAGCACAAAAATATTTATCTACCAATGAAAATTTGTCTCTTGATTCTTGTTGCGAGTTTGCACCTCACAATTTTGAATCATGGCACAATCTTTATCTAACGTCAGTCGCTGCCTGCTTGGTTTAGTAGACTGAGTGCTGGTCCAAGGACTTAACGTTAATGTTTTTGCATGTATGACAGAAATGTGGGGAAAATGTCACCATAAATCTGAGTCCAGCAACCTTGTGTTATTTTGAAACTAATCGCCATAATTTCTACAGTCATTATAGTGATTAATATAATTGGTGATGGACAGTTCTCTATTTTAAGTTTCCTCAATTGCTAACCAGTTGAAGCAGGTTTTATAATTGGCCAATTCCATCCCTTGTTTGTTCAGATAGCAGCTCTGTAAAGCAGTCAATATTTTCTGTATGCATAAACAGGAAAGGATGAAAATATAGCTATTTTGGTTAAAATCATGTCTGTAGAAAACTGATTTGTAATCACTTGGAAGATTGACATTTATTTTGTGACTATAGTTAAAAACTGTTGTACTGAATTTTGTTTGAAGCTACCTCTGTAATCTAATTTCCACATATATTTATCTGCTACTGATGACGGAGATAAGAGTTCTTGCAATGCATTTGGCGAATATCACCTGCTGCAGTTATTGTGATTATTTATGACTTTAATGAGCTACCTTTTATTGTACATCAAATGCAAGTGGTATAGCTCTTGGCATATCAGGCAGCTGACATGATTAAGATTTTGTTATCTTTATGCGTCAATGTCCTGAGCATTATCAGTTATAGTAAGCAATGAAACCTGAAATCAAATCATCAACTTGCATTTCTGTAACTCATTTCATAACCTTGCATGCCCTAAAGCACTTTTAAGACCAATGAAATACTTCAGTCACTCTTCATTATTTTGCTATTCTTAACTCCATACAGCTGAAAATACTGTTGGGCATATTCTTTAGTTTATAATGAAAACAAAAAAATGCCAGAATTAAAGGGGAAAGAAATGTAGGTTTGTTTCAGATGTGCACCTTTTGTTTTCTCGACTTGATTCCTTTGGGATTCTCAACAAAATAGTGACTACCCCCATTGCAGATAATTTGGCCTGCTGCTAGATGTTATTTCGGAGGCCCTCTTCTCGAATCACATTTTAATACTTTTTTTTAATATAAGTAAACCATTATTGAGACAGTATTATTAAATCCCTGTTAACTGGAGAAACAAAACTAGAAATGTTCTAAAGCAGGTCTGACATTTTTCTTGTTAAAGATCATTACTTGTAATATTAACTTTAAAATCTCTTCAAAGATGTTCCTTGGTTTGAATATTTACTGATTTAATCCAGTTTACTGTAATTTTGACCCAAAATGGTATTAGTTCATTATTTCACTTTTCTCTTCTGGAGTGATTACAGATTTTTGCATATCAAACTTGTCTATATATATTCTTCCTGAAGATTTATTTTGGCTAATTGTGAAATGTTAAACAAATGCACATTTGCTGAATCTGGATTGGCACTTTAATTACGAGTGAAGGGACTGTTCAAAGCCTGAAACAAAAATATTTTACTGTGAGATTTTCCTAAAGGGTGTAGATGGTTTTACACACTTGGCTTAAGCAGCCAGTTATTTTTCTGGATCTTGATCCTGTATGGCCAGGGGCTTAAATATTAACCTCCGCATGTGTTTTTTTTCCCATATATAAATAGGTGAAGGTTAACATATTGGGCAAAGTGGTGGACCAGGGGAGTACAAATCTCAGAATCAACCAAGCATCATTCAGCCCACATGCAGCTATCTATGCAACACGCCCTGATGTCAGATGTGCAATACATATACATACACCCGCAGCTGCTGCTGTAAGTGTGTAATTTTTCTTCTTAAACATTGCAAAATTTTGTTGAACGCTAGTTCATGAAAGTTAGTTTATTGGTTTTTCACCAACATCTACAGGTCTCAACCATGAAATGTGGCATCCTGCCTATATCCCAAGAAGCCTTGATTGTGGGCACTGTTGCATATTATGACTATCATGGTTCACTTGATGAAGAGAGTGATGGAATTCAGCTGCAGAAGTGTTTAGGTACAGCTTGCAAGGTAAGATTGCAGTATTTCCTACAGCGTTCAATAACTGGAAGTCACAGATCATTCTGGGTTTATGTAAATTTTTATTGCATCTTCTGTTATTCCTGTCTTTACATCTCCACCGTATGGTTGGACAACTTTAATATGGCAATAACGGAAAAGATCCAATATTCATTGCATGAACTCTAAGCTTGCTGATCTCAATTGTGGTGGGAACAGGCACCACATGTGTAGTCGTTATCTTTCAAGCCATGGTGAATTTGCAATTCTTCATGCAGAGTAGTGTGGGGCTTGGCTGAATCTTTTGAACTATAGTTCACTGTGAGATTGTGTTAAATGTTATTTTAGAGTTAAATACAGATTAAGAAATTCTTTAAAACTAAACAGCAAGAATTTAAGAATTCAAAGAATGCTGTCAATATAAAACTTTCCATGTGTTTCGTTTGAGTAAATGTTTCACATGTGCAAAATATAGTACAATTTAAATATGATCACAGGTAATTATTTTATCCACATAGTAAAATATGTGAATGTATACGCTTTATACTTTTCAATACAGAAATACTGAATTTATAAAAACACTGCTATGTTCTGAGATCATTTTGGAGTGTGATATCTGAAAATGGTGTTTTGCTAATCTGATTTATCTCAGAGCCTCCTACCTTCTTGAAATATCCCAGTCACAAATAATTGTATTGCTTTTTTCAGCTGTCGAAACTAAAATAAATTGAAGCACTGCATTTAATTTTGCAATGTTTTATTTATATTGGCTTCAGTTTTTTCCTTAGCAATTTAATATTGGCAAGAGTGATATGTAACTGGAGAACATCTCCATTAATTAATGCAGATGCTAAAACACTGGTCCTGCAGTTTGATAAAAGCTAAAATACCAGTGCTTCGTGCAGCTGAGTAATACAGATAACAAGATAATGTGTTTTTCCCCCCTCTGTCTGAGCAAGTGATATCAGCTGGTTTAGCAGAAAGAGTATTCCTTTTTATGTCCAGTCATTGGATTATAGTAAAATCGTTAAGGTGACCCACTGCTGACTGAATCAGTTAGGTCAGGACATTACTCGTAGAGCCTGAAAATTTGAATTTAATCATGTGCTAGATCTTCTTGACAAAATATATATTGTGTTTGTTTATGTTTGGTTTATTTTGACAGCAGGCATACACTGACAAAATGGACAGGTATCACTACCTAATATGGTGCCTCTAAATTAGTGAGTGCAAAATTATTCCCTGAGGGGAAAAATGGAGAGGCAGTATAATCTAAATAATAATGAAAAATATAAAGCACAAAAAGCCTGAGTATACTTGGCTTTACAAATTGAAGTTTTGAATATAAAACAGACCAAGTAGCATTTAAATCTTCACAAATCATCTATGTTACAATTGGAATATTATGCTATAAAAGTGCCAGGCAATGACCCTCCAAATGAGAAAATGTACCGAACTACCTATCATTTATGACACTGAGTCACTGGCCATCAGCATTCTGGGAGGTGAAGGTTAAAAACCAAATGTGAGTAGCCACAAACTACCATGGCAAGAGCACATCAGAAACTAATTATCTTGTGGTGGGTGATTCAACCACTCAGACCTACAACACCAAGGTCAAGAGCCTGGTGGAACACCCTGGATGAGTAGAGCTGCAGTAAGTTAGAGCTCTCCAAGACAAGATAGCCTGTTTGATTGATGGCCTATTTAACTGTTGAACCCTTCTATTGCTGGTGCACATGACTGAATTGTTTATAGTCTACAAACAGCTGTGCAGTTACTCAACTCGGCTAATCCATCATCACCAACCTTTCAAAAGGCAAACAAAATGTGTACTTGAATACCACGATTGGCTGAGGAGAATTTGAACAGCATTTTTGAAAGACCCAACATGGGCAACAGGTCAGATGGGCATGTCCTCTCCTGTAAGATTATTGGAACATGCTCAACTCTGATTTCCCCTCTCTACTTGCAAATAATCGCTATGTATGCATATTCAAGAGCAACAATACAGTGTAGGCAGCAGAGTAGAGCAGCGGTTGAGTTGCTGCCTTACAGTGCCAGATACCTGGGTTCGATCCTGACTATGGATGCTGTCTGTACGGAGTTTGTACGTTCTCCCTGTCACCGTGTGGGTTTTCTCCTTGCGCTCCGCTTTCCTCCCACACTCCGAAGACATACAGGTTTGTAGGTTAATTGGTTTCAGTAAAATTGTAAATTGTCCCTAGTGTGTGGGATAGCGTTGGTGTACGAATGTTGATCTTGGTTGGCGCGGACCAAAGGGCCTATTTCCGTACTATATCTCTAAAATCTAAAAACAATGTTTACTTTGAAATGGATGATGAAGGCTGGTGTCTTTGTAATAAGTATTCCATTGTTTCAAAACTAAGCAAGTGAAAAGGTTAAAAACCAGTGTAAACAAAATAAGACAAGGTTGTTTCTTTTAAATTTGATCACGGTTTAAATTACAGCTTAAATATTCTGTTGCCATTTTTAATTGCTATCTTAATTTCAGGTATTGGTTCTTAGAAACCATGGTGTGATAGCACTTGGTGAGACCATCGAGGAAGCTTTTCACTACATCTACAACGTTCAATTAGCCTGTGAGATTCAGGTAATGTCAAAAATAAATATAACTGTTAGCTTATGTGAATGATGAATGAATGAATAAGTTTATTGGCCAAGTATTCATATACAAGGAATTTACCTTGGTGCTCTGCCCGCAGGTGACAACATGGCATACAGTGACAGTTAGGAATGACACATAAAACATCAAGCATTAACAATAAAATATTATCGATTAAACATGTGAATTAAATAAAATACCACAGCAAAAGGTGGCTACAGATTTTTGGTTGAGTAGAGCTACTACTCATGGAGAAAAAAAGCTGTTTTTATGTCTGGCTGTGGCAGCTTTGACAGTCCAGAGTCGCCTTCCAGAGATTCAAAGAGTTTATAACCAGGGTGAGAGGGGTCAGAGATGATCTTACCCACTCGTTACCTGGCCCTTGCAGTGTACAGTTCGTCAATGGAGGGAAGGTTGCAGCCAATAACGTTCTCAGCTAATCGGACAATTTGCTGCAGCCTCTGGATGTCATGCTTGGTGCTTGGTGGCTGAGCCAAACCAGACCATGATGGAAAAGGTGAGGACAGACACTACGATGGCTGTATAGAATTGGACCATCATTGCCTGTGGCAGATTGTGTTTCCTCAATTGCCGCAGGAAGTACATTCTCTGTTGTGCCTTTTTGACTGTGGAGTGGTCCCCCATTTAAGATCCTTGGAGATGATAGTTCCAACAAACTTAAAAGACTTCACAGATGTGACTATGGTGTTGTTGATGGTGAGTGGGGTGAGGGGAGGGGGAGCCTCCACTGTCCACTGTCTTAAGAGCATTGAGCTCCAGGTTGTTGCGATGGCACCAGACGCCAGCTGTGTCACTTCCTGTCAGTAGGCAGATTTTCCCCCATCCTGGATCAGTCCAATCAGGGTTGTGTCGTCTGCAAACTTTAGAAGCTTGACAGAGGAGTCAGTGGAGGTGCAGTCATTGGTGTAGAGAGAGTAGAGGAGAGGGGAGAGTACACAGCCTTGCGATGCTCCTACGCTGAGGGTCTGCGGTTCCGAGATGTGCTTTCCCAGCCTCACATGCTGCTTCCTGTCTGTCAGGAAGTTGGTGATCCACCGACAGAGGGGTTCAGGCACAGTCATCTTGGAAAGTTTGGGGTGTAGTAGCTCTGGCACAATGAATGCAGAGCTAAATCAACAAACAAAATCCTCGCATAGGTCCCCTGGCAGTCTAGGTGCTGGAGGATGAAGTGCAGGCCCAGGTTGACTGCGTCATCCACAGATCTATTGGCCCAATATGCAAACTGCAGAGGGTCCAGCAGGGGGGTTTGTGATATTTTTCAGCTTGGCCAGCACAAGAATAGAGACAGTAATAAAATTTGGCTGTTTCAATTAAATGTGTTTTCAGTCTTTAAAAATTACTGCGTAATTAGGAAAGAATGATGCGCAAGAATCATAAACATAGGAGCAAATTAGGCCATTCGGCCCATTGAGTGCTCCACCGTTTGATCATGGCTGAAGTCTTTTTTCCTCAACCTAATTTTCCTGCCTTCTCTCCATGACCTTTGACGTTGTTACTAATTTTGACGTTGTTACTAATACTAGATAGGTACATGGAAGTACAGGGAATAGTGGGATATGGATCATGTGCAGGCAAATGAGATCACTTTAACTAATCATCATGTTCGGCATGAACATTGTGCGTCAAAGATCCCATTCCTGTGCTGTATTGTTCTATGTTCAGATATAACATATATGTTATATGTTATATATAGGGGCAATTGCTAAGGGCCACTGACCTTGAATAAGATTCCAGTAGCACCAAGGAGGGCTTCAAGGAATAGGGAAGGTTAGTGTGTGTATTGGTGGAGTGGGATTATTTTGACGGTTGTGGGTCAGAAGCAAGGTCGAAGTGTAAGGGGCGGATTGATGTAATGCTTATGTGCAAGAGGAAGGGAAAGCTCAATGTATTAATGGTGTATACAGGTTGTTCTGCTTTAACTGGTTGCCGTAAGACAAATTGGATATAACATAAATGATGAATTAGAGAACACTATTTGAATTAAGTGGAATGAATTGGATCTAGCAGGTACTTGAGAACCATTTAAAAGTTACTTTGGAAATTGACGACCAGAAAAAATAGCTGCCCTGCTTCCACATATAGGCTGTGGGCCGAGGAGCTTTATTCTGCAGTTTCGTGACCCAAGTCACCAAACTACATCAAATTTTCACATAATGTGTAAAAATATTTATATAAATCACCCCTGAAACTCGATATGAAGAAGACTTGCACATTTTTATTAAATTAGAAAAAAAACGGAAAAATATCGGGAATTTTTTGTCCAATCAAAGCATGTTTAACATTGAGTTGTCTGCCAGTTGGCCAATCACGCGCTTTGTTTCAGGCTAGCACACAAAATGGCTGAGAAGGCTTCACAGATGCCTGTTTTACTGGAGATTCCGATTTGTTGTTCTGTGGAATAAATGTTGTGGAAACTTGCAGCAGGTTAATTATATTTAGTGGGAAAAGCATTAAAGAGGCTGAAGAAAGTGCTGCGAAGTGGATTATAGTGCAAGAAAGCCTTCAGTCCCTGCTGATGTGCTGGAACACAAAGAAGGCCCCCATTAATCAACTCTAACTGAAAGATAAGACTAAAGTCTGAATTTATGAAAATCTATCTGTATGGACTTTAATTAATTTAATATAATTGAACAAATTCATTCATTCATTCCTCACTCACTCACTCACTCACTCACTCACTCACTCACTCACTCACTCACTCACTCACTCACTCACTCATCCATTCATTCATGAAATTGAGGGCCTAAACTATAACACAGTCAATTAAACATTGTCACTGATGCCAGCCTGTTGTAGAGTAATAGGTCTTTAACAGCTAATCTCGGAGCTGCCTGCGAAAACTTACCGGGAAAAAGTGCTCCGATTGCGGGACCTAGGTACTCGCGGTAAATAGCGATCGATATCCCTCTGTTTTTCTCCCGTTGTCGGGGTCTGAAAACGGCTCTATGTACAGCCTTCCTTCCCCCCCCCCCCTCCGCCCGCCCCCCGCGGAGATGATCCGCGGCTCCGCGATCGCGAAGCGGCCGCTTATTAATTGAGACCGCAGCTTCACTTTACCGCGAGTCCCGCGATCGGAGCACTTTTTCCCGGTAAGTTTTCGCAGGCAGCTCTGAGATTAGCTGTTAAAGACTTATTACTCTACTACAGGCTGGCATTAGTGACAATGTTTAATTGACTGTTTATAGTTTAGGCCCTCAATTTCATGAATGAATGACTAAGTGAGTGAATGAATGAATAAGGAATGAATGAATGAATTTATTCACATTATATTAAATTAATTAAAGTCCATACAGATAGATTTTCATAAATTCAGACTTTAGTCTTACCTTTCAGTTAGAGTTGATTAATGGGGGCCTTCTTTGTGTTCCAGCACATCAGCAGGGACTTTGAAGGCTTTCTTGCACTTAAATCCACTTCACAGCACTTTCTTCAGCCTTTTTAATGCTTTTCCCACTAAATACAATTAACCTGCTGCAAGTTTCCATGACATTTATTCCACAGAACAACAAATCGGAATCTCCAGTAAAACAGGCATCTGTGAAGCCCCCTCGGCCATTTTGTGTGCTAGCCTGAAACCAAGCGCGTGATTGGCCAACTGGCAGACAACTCCATGTTAAACATGCTTTGATTGGACTAAATAATTCCCGACATTTTTCCGGTTTTTCTCTAATTTAATAAAAATGGGCAAGTCTTCTTCATATCGAGTTTCAGGGGTGATTTATATAAATATTTTTACACAATATGTGAAAATTTCATGTAGTTTGGTGACTTGGGTCACGAAATCCTATTTCTAGACATTTTTGATGCTCGGCCCACAGCCTAATAACCTTCCTGCTGTAATCAGACACCATTGTCTCTTATGAACACTGCTGCTACTTTAATCACAAGAGGCCATTGAAAGAGACAAGTAATCGTTTCTATTGACACTTGTTCAGCGATACTCTATTAAACAATGTAACCTACATCTTGAGTATTTTTAGCTTAGAGTAACAAAAAACATATTACTATTGAAAATACCTTTTTTTTTAAATCCCGTAAGAAAATATCTGTTATTGTGAATCTGAAACTTCGTCATTGATACAGGTGTTTTTATAACACATTTTTGTGTAACACTGGGTTTCTTAGCTGTGTTGCGAAGACTTGTTTGCCCTTTGGTGTGGCAATTGTTGTTGCATTTGAAACCATTTCATTAATGTTCCCCTGAGGAATGACCTTGTGTGCAACTGATGCAGAAATTGTTTCAGTAGCACAGGATGATTCTCGCCAAGAAAAATCTGATCGAATGTATGGAATGATATGAAACAGCACAGATGTAATTGTTCCACTTCACTGAGAAATCTATTTTCAGTGGCTTTTTGCTGGGAAAACACTAAAGATGAATTTCTAGGTAATGTGGTCCAGTGTGGTGGTACAAAGTTTCAGCAGTTCCCTCACAGTTAAGGTGAGGGAAGGACCTATTCAAAGAATCTGTCTTGTTGGGTTTGTATAAAGAAACATCTCCTTTCATTTCAGTGAAGAACAATCATAAGGGACTTGGTATTGATTTTTTTTCAAATTGTAATTGTATAATTATTTCTCAGTTATTACATTTCAATATTTTTCATTATTGTTTAAAACTCAAATAGATTTTGATTACGATGCCGGTAATGCTAAGACATGGTCAAGTTGCCTGTCAGCTTTCTTTTGGAAGTTTTTAAGGTTTTTGTCAGATTTTCTGGGTGGGACCTGTTTTGGCACCCATGCATGTGATTGTATTTACGATGTAGACAGCTGTTTCAATGAAAGGGATAAAGCTGGCACTTGTCCATAAGTTGCCAATGGGGGAGCTACTTGAGATAAGTGACCACTTTTTGCAGTTCTACACAAGTGTGGGTGGCCAGTGTGTGATGATGATTTATTTATTTAACCTAACTTTAATAGATTTTTTGGGCTGCAATGGAAAAACACATTGTAATGTTATGTCGAACTAAAGCCATATTCAAAGTCTTATATGTGAAAGCTAGCCTACATTTAGTTACCTTATTTCTGCCAAAGCTGAGAGGAGTCATGTTCAGCAAGGGAAAAATGAGTAGAGATTTTAATGATTACTATTCGGTGATGAATGCCAGCTGTAGGCACACTAATTCCATTTGCTCTTTTGGTGACTTGGTGATATGTAGAATATGTAGTCTTTGAGATTTGATTATCACATTTCACTGCTCAACACCCTATCAATTGCCAAATCCGGCTGCACATGCTATAATCTTGAGCGAAATGCGGTACAGAAGGAATGCAATGCAGTGGGTCAGGCAATATCTGTGGACGGAATGACGGATGATGTTCTGGGTCGTGGACACTTCAGATTGATGTTCATATTGCAGCTTGCCAACATTTGTACCTCTATCCTGTCTTCTGAAACTATAATTTCTCTGATCTCCAAACCTAACATCCACAGTACCTTGTGCAGAAAGGAACTGCAGATGCTGGTTGATACCGGCTATAGGTCTGCACCCATCCGTTTTCTCCAGTGATGCTGCCTGACCCGCTGATTTACTCCGGCACTTTGTGTCTATCTCCAATATTTTTCCTGAGTGCCACTTCTTCACTTTTAAAATCCCACCATTGCTGACACTGCTATACCTCTTGTTAATCATTCTTAACAAACATTACAGGGTTGACTGGGTTTCGAGTAGGCCATGCATGTCCCCCTGCAATCCAAGCATAGACTGATATTGCAGGTGCATCCTTCACTTTTGTATCCTTTATGTCACAAAGATCAAAGCATTATATATTCACACTCTTAAACTTTGAACTACTCTTCCCCGCTTTCCACTTTGGAGACAAATACATTAAATCAAAGTCTTTAATCCCTGGTGTGGGAATGGTATTGATGTGAATGGTGCTGGACTGAATGGTATTGTAAACTGAAAGCCGTTGATGCGAAGTGTGAATGAAATGCAATTATACTGTCTTTCATAATCAAGGAATTCCTTAATTACTAGATTAGACTGTAATTTATGAAACTATATTAGACGAGTCCGAAGAAGGGTCTCGACCCACAATGTCACCTATTCCTTTTCTCCAGAGATGCAGCCTGACCTGTTGAGTTACCCCAGCTTTTTGTGTTGATCTTCTGTAAAGGATTTACTACGTTTAGACATTTGGAGTGGTTTGAAAGCATATTTCCTTTTCTACAAACCATTGATTACATAAATCTTATCCTTAAAGCAACTGTCTATCAAATTCAACACACTCCTTAAAATTAGTAACAATTCTCAGAAACACAACCAATCCTAATAAAGTGCCTTTGAAAATAATTAGTATTTAACCTTTAATGGTACTATTTGGTTATTGTATAATCTTAATTGAATTAATGTTAAATCAGTAGAGAAATTATTACAATAACAAATGACCTGTGGGGCAATGATATGGTGAAAACATTATTTTATAATCCAGAAGCCTTGACTAACAATGTAAAGATCTTGACATGATGAATTTAAATCTATAATTTTAAGTGAAGCATGTCTCGGTACCGTTGACTATCTAAATGAAGCCATTTGATTAACTGATGCCCTGAAGGGAAAGCAATCTGTTATCTTTACCCGTCCTGACTTGCATGCAAATTCAGATCCACAGCAATTAGGATGACTCTTGGCCCGTAATTCCTGGATACAGGGCCGGATTTATATGAAGCTATTTCACTTGTGAGCACCTCCCCCTCCTTCCCCCCCCCCCCCCTCCCCCCCCCCCCCCCCCCCCCCCCCCCCCCAATCCCCCACCCCCACGACTAGTCAAGTCAAGTTTATTTGTTACATATGCATACGAGATGTGCAGTGAAATGAAAGGTGGCAATGCTTGCGGATTGTGCAAAAAAAAAACTACAAAACATAATGGAACAGAATCACATATTCACATATTAAATATTTGTGGGAGGGAAAAAGGAGAAAAAAACAACAATTTTAAAAAGACACCACACAACAGTAAATTGGTACAGTAAAGTTAGTCCCTGGTGAGAAAGGAGTTTACAGTCCTAATGGCCTGTGGGAAGAAACTCCTTCTCATCCTCTCCGTTTTCACAGCATGGCACTGGAGGCGTTTGCCTGACCGTAGCAGCTGGAACAGTCTGTTGCTGGGGTGGAAGGGGTCTCCGATGATCTTGTTGGCTCTAGAGTTGCACCTTCTGATGTATAGTTCCTGCAGGGGGGCGAGTGTAGTTCCCATAGTGCGTTCGACCGAACGCACTACTCTCTGCAGAGCCTTCTTGTCCTGGGCAGAGCAGTTCCCAAACCAAATTGTGATGTTTCCGGACAAGATGCTTTCTACAGCCGCTGAGTAGAAGCATCGCAGAGACACTCTGAATTTCCTCAATTGCCTGAAGTGGTAAAGGTGCTGCCTTGCCTTACTCACCACTGCGGCAGCCTGTGATGCCATGTCAGATGCTCTGAGATGTGGACTCCCAAGTATTTAAAGCAACTGACCCTTTCCACAGTATCCCCATTTATTTTCACTGGTGTGTATGTCCTCGGATGTTGTGCCCTCCTAAAGTCCAGGATCAGCTCCTTCGTTTTTTTGACATTCAAAAGGCGGCTGTTGTCTTGACACCAGAATGCCGGATCAGCCACCTCCTCCCGGTAGGCCTTCTCATCGTTATCGGAGATCAGGCCCACCACCACAGTGTCATCAGCAAACTTGATTATAGAGTTGGAGCTGAACCTAGCCACACAGTCATGTGTGTACAGGGAGTACAGTAGGGGGCTGAGGATGCAACCCTGGGGGGATCCTGTGCTCGGGGTGAGGGACTTCGATGTATTTCCTCCCATCTTGACCACCTGGGGCCTAGCGGTGAGAAAGTCCAGGACCCAGGCACACAGAGGGATGTTGAGCCCCAATTCCAGCAGCTTCTCAGCAAGTCTGGTGGGGACTATCGTGTTGAAGGCTGAACTGAAGTCTATGAACAGCATCCTCACATAGCCCCTCTTCTGGCTGTCAAGGTGAGAGAGAGCGGTGTGCAGAACCTGGGAGACCGCATCTTCCGTGGATCTGTTTGGACGGTATGTGAATTGTAGCGGGTCCACGTTACGAGGGAGGAAGGCGCAGATGTGTTTCTTGACCAACCTCTCAAAGCATTTCATGACTACCGAGGTGAGGGCCACCGGACGGTAGTCATTCAGACAAGCCGGGGAGGCATTTTTTGGTACAGGTACAATGATGGATCTTTTGAAGCAGGCAGGGACCATGGACTTGGCCAGGAAGAGGTTGAATACTGTAGTGAGCACCAGAGCTAGCTGCGTAGCACAAGACTTAAGTACTCGCCCCGAGATGCCATCTGGGCCTACAGCTTTCCTCGTGTTCACCCGTGTCAGGGTCCTTCTCACATCGTGCTCGGACAACGAGAATGTGTGCACATCTCCAGCGATGGACCTCCCTTCAGCTTCGTTAGCCAGCACGCTGGTGGTGTTGTCGTTAGCCGGCAAACCTGGGGTGATGTTGCCCGACTCGAAACGACCGTAGAAGGAGTTCAGGTCATCAGCGAGGGAGGTGCCGGCACTTCCGGTTGAGGGGGGGCTGCTCCAGTAGTTGGTTACAGTCCATAGCCCCTGCCACAGACGTCTGGTGTCCTGCTGCTCCATCTGTGGAGGACCATGACTACCTGACAGTGACATTGTGACACTTTTAGATCCTACTGTATGTTGTCATTAAACAGTTGGTTTTAAAATACATATTGGATTCACCACGGAGCGGGCGATGCCTTACCTGGATCGCCGTTTGAAGCTCTGGAGTGTTGGGCCTGCTGATTCAACATTATGGAGCTGTGGTTTGCGGAGCTCCCAGCCCCGGGCTGCGCTGATTTCAATATCGCGGATCCCTGGGATCCCTTTGCCGAGGGCCGCCAGCGTGACTCTCAGCTCCCAGCTCGGCCTGTAGACTTCGGGAGCCGCGATCTCCAGTAGGAAGTGGCCGATTCGGAAGTCCAAGTCGCTGAGAATGTTCTCCCATTCCGATGTCGAATGGTGACCCCATATTTAATTGTACCAATGGCCATGAGGGGGTGTTCAAGAGGAGGGGGTCCGTTGGAGACGGGAAAAAGGGATCATCAATGGGGGCGAGGACTCCTTCCCATGGAAGAACGGTGTGAGACGGAGGCGACGGAAGAAGAGCTCCAAATCGCGGCGGGCGCGGAACTCATTAAGGTGGGGACGGAGGGGGACAAAGGTGAGGCCTCTGCTGAGGACAGACTGTTCAGTATCTGAGAGGGGGAGGTCGGGGGGGGGGGGGGGAACACACGGCAGGGATGGGGGTTGGGGCCGGAGGAAGGCAGGTAAGTGGACTGAGGCCGAGGTGATGTCTGGTGGGTGGTCAGGGGGTAGGGGGGTATGAGGATTGTAAGGTGGGTGGGGAAGAGCTGGGGTTGCATGGTTTGAGGGTAATGGAGAAGACCCAGTGGAACAGCCACTGAGGTTACCAGCATTAGGTGGACTAGCATTAGAACGCAGTGCAATCAAACTCAGGGGAGTGGGAGTCTGCAGCATGGAAACTTCAGGCCCGGTGCTGAGTCCAGGCTGCAGGTAAGGTGACGGCTTCGGGCTGCTGGAGGGCGGCGGAGTGGCCAGGGTCAGCGGGCAAAGAGTAGGAGGTACTCTCCACAACGAATATAAACCTCATCTGCATTTTAATCCGCCATTAAAATGGGCAACAGGTGCCTGCAGGTTCCCCGACAAGTTGCACACTGATTTTTCTCGGAAACAAATTGGTGATTTCATTTTTGTGGGTCAAATCGCCAGCGGACCACAGTTGTTTGCTGTTGGAGCTGTGCTCGTACAGTCAAATGGGGAAGGTTCTATTATAATTGTTTTGTACCTTACACTTTATTGAAAGATGGGTGGGGCAAGAGGCAAGTGAAACATGCAGCATGAACACCTTTGCCAAACAGATTGTTGCAGTTCAAGGTGGCACCCTTTCATAGACAATGAAACATGGGTAATAAACTCAGGTTTTAACAGCAATGCTATTGTATAAATAAAAACTAATTTTCTATTCTTGTTTTCCATTAACCTTAATTCTGTTAACTTGATCAGACGTGCAGTGATTTTTTTTTTACCGAAAGTGAAGGTGTACATAAAGATTACATTCATTTTGCCTCGGCTGTCTGGTTTTTATTTGGTGGCAACGAATAAGAATTTTTTCAAGAAATATTCCGCTGGGCACATATATTCTTATAGTAGTTGGAAATGATCTGTGCACTTCTAACCAAGTGGTTTTATTTAAAGGTAAGGGCCTTGGCAAGTGCAGGTGGAGTGGATAACTTGCTGCTGCTGGATCTGGAAAAGTTCAAGTATTGCACGCACATGGTGGCTCTTGAAGGAGTCAATATGGGAACCACACAAAAGTGGAGAGTTGGAGAACAGGAATTTGAAGCAATGATGAGAATGTTGGACAATTTGGTATGTACTTATTCAAGATCCTGGTTTTCATATCTTCCCAGGATCTGCTCCACCCCATCTCCATTATCCTCTCTAACCATATACCCCACTGTAACTTTCTATTCATCCCAATGCAAAATTATTTTATTTCATGTCACAGTTTTGAAATCACTAGACTCTAAAGGCATCGTTATCGTTTCCCACTTGCTCAATGTTCTCCATTTTTCTTTGCCTCAAGTATCTAGAGTTGTCATTCTTGGCATGTGGACTGCAGAAATAAACGTGCTGGATGAGTGATATATGCTTATTATATAATAGAAGGATTCATTGCACCAAGTTAAATCATCACCCAAGAAAAAGGTTACTTTTAAATTAAGTCTTTAATGGTTTTCACTTTGTGCAATTAAAACTTTATATTGTGAAAAGTGTTGTCTTTCACTGTGCCAGTATTGTGTTGCACTATTGCATTTAACCCCAATGCCAGGATTTGAGCTTCTTAACTCATCTGGCCCTTATATCAGTGAAAACAAGCCTTCTCGAGTTGACTTTTATAAGACAGCATTATGGAAGATATCACACCATGTTGTTGAATAGCGAATTTGCTGTGTGCTTAACCACATTTACCCCTTTGCCACAGTTAAAATAGTAATTTATTGTATTATCCCATGCGGTAGGTTTTGTGTAAAAACAGGCTGCAATTTTACCAGTAAAAGAGTTTCCTAGATATTAATTTATGCTGTGCCATGTTTTTAATATGCAATTGCAATCCAGTTTATAAAAATAAAACAGGGAAAATAAATACAATGTTTCACTCCTTGCTTTTCCGTACATTGATCCATAATGTAGAGACGATCCCAAGCACATATCTCCATCTGACAATGTGCAACACAAGAACAGAAGAAATAGAAGCAGGAGTATACCATTCAGCTCTTTGAACCTGCTCTAGCATGCAGCAAGATTGTGGCTGGTCATCTACCTCGTCACTTTGACCACCCCCTATCTCTCTCTCTCTCTCTGCCTTTGATATCCAGAAATCTATTGATCTTGGTTTTAAATGAAGTCGCCCTTTATAGTCGTCCAGAGTACAGAATTCTAAAGATTTTTGCCACAGGAGGGGAAAAAATACTATTTGATCCTTAATGGCCTATTCCTAATTTTGACCCTATGACCCCCTAGTTCTGGTTTCCTTAGCCAGAGGAAACATTTCTTCATGCATCTACCTTGTTGGCCTCTTGAGAATTTCAACGAAGACTCCTCTTACTGTAAACTTGAAAGAATAAGGCTGAGGCACCCAGTCTCTTATGGCAGACCCACCATCCGAGAAACCAAAGTTGGTGAATCTTTGCTGCACTCTCTCAAGGGCAGCTCTAACCGTTTTTGGATAAGGGAGGCAAAATGATACACAATATTGGAGGCGTGGTTTCACCAGAGCACCATTCAATGGTAATAAGACATTGTTACTCATTCTCTCGTTTTCTTGCAATAAATGGCAATGTACCAGTTATCTTCCAAACAGCCTGCTTGTTAATTATCAGTAGCTTGTGTATGAGGATTTCCAGGTACCTTTTGAATGTTAACATTTCGCAACAGCAGGTTTTTAAAAAAATGCTCAGCATTTGCTTTTTCTAATGAAGTATAAACTCAAAATGTCCTATTTTATACACCACCCACCATCTAATTGCCCACTCATTCAACTTATCCATAGTCAGCATCTTTATCACTATTTGATCCGTCAGACAAATCGGAGACTTAGAAAAAGACTTAAATCGGGTTTTTAGCCAATGTCAACCCATGCTAATGTTACCCCTCGTTCCAAATGTTGTAACCTTGTTTACCAACTCCTTGCATGGGACCTTTTGAAAAGGCACCATATGCCCTAGCTTCTCATCTCTTCATGAAATCTTCCAAAAATTCCAATAGATCTTCAGGAAAGATCTTCAGAGATGTGCACGCTCAGGAATGTGAAGCTCTTGACTCTTTCAACCATCGACCCGTTGATATAAACGGGACTGTGGGTCCCCATCCTACTCCTTCCAAAGTCCACAATCAGTTCCTTGGCTTTGCTGGTGTTGAGGGCCAGGTTATTGTGCTGGCACCATATGGACAGTTGCTCGATCTCTCTTCTATTCTCTGACTCATCCCCATCAGTGATACGTCCCACAACAGTGATGTCGTCAGCGAACTTGATGACGGAGTTCGCACTATGACCGGCTACGCAGTCATGAGTATAGAGTGAGTACAGCAGGGGGCTGAGCACTCAGCCTTGAGGTGTTCCCGTGCTGATTGTTATCGAGTCTGACACATTTCCACCAATACGAACAATTTGGCTGTTGTGGCATCCTGAAGACATGAAGGCGTTTTTCAGAACTTGGTATTTGGGATTATAAACACTAAATGAACTTTTTTGATCTGGCAGACTTTATCCATCCATTATTACATGAGGAAAATTTTGAGTGGTTTCAAAATATACTAATTGACATTTAATGTACACATGTCAATATTAATTCATGCTTTTGCATATTTTCTGCTTGTTTGGCTGATTTATAACCAATAAAAATTGTCCTTGAGGAAAGAGATTATTATACTCTCTTGCGGTAGACCTGAGACAAAAAAATGGCATAATAGTTATGGCAGCAAATGGGTGTGTTTATGTACAATTTGTATCCTGCTATCTATGCCATAAATATGATTGAGATTTCATTGTCACAAGACTGCTGTAGTTCATTCATTTGCATTTACTTGCAGATCACTACCTGAAGAAAACGGTTAGGTTTTTTATTTTCTCTCTCCGCAGGGCTACAGAACAGGCTACACTTACAGACACCCAATTCTGAGGGAAAAACTAAGGCATAAGAGAGAGGTGGAGATACCTGCGACCGTCACTGCATTTTCCTTCGACGATGATGTACTGCCCCACTCTCCTCTCAAATTCCTGGCACAAAAACAGCAGCGGGAAAAGACAAGATGGCTGAATACACCAAACACCTACATGAAGGTCAATGTTCCTGAGGAATCTCCATCAGGTGATTGCAGTCCTAGGTCAAAAACCACAGTGAGTAATAATTTATAAATATTCTGTCATTGAGACTTGGAATTGCTTGCACCAATATTGGAATGCCGCATTTTTTGTGAACTGGTGAATGTTTTGAAGCCATCAGCAGTAGGCCATGAAATAAAAATGTTATTGATACCTCGATGAACCAAGATCTGAGTCACAGAGTTGTTGTATGGCACAGAAACAGGCTCTTTGGCCCACCATATTTACCCATCTCTGCTCTGTTGAAGCTGCAACAATTGCTTTACCCAACGACCATATCTCTCGAAACCGATCCTAACCATGTACCTGTCTAAATGTATTTTAAATGTTGTGATAGTATCTGCCCCAATTAACACCTCTGGAAGTTAGTTCTATATACCTACCTACCTCCCTATGTGTATTTTTTTTTTTTAAACTTTCCCTTTAGATTCTTACTAAATCGCTCCCCCTCACCTTAAACCCATGTCCTTTGGTTCTTGTTTAAGAGGGAACTGCAGATGCTGGAAAATCGAAGGTAGACAAAAATGTTGGAGAAACTCAGCGGGTGCGGCAGCATCTACGGAGCGAAGGAAATAGACAACGTTTCGGGTCGAGACCCTTCTTCGGACTGATGTGAGGGTGGGGTGGGAGGGCGGGAAGAAGAGAGGAAGAGGCGGAGACAATGGGCTGAGGGAGAGCTGGGAAGGGGATGAGAAAGCTGGGACGATCTGAAATTAGAGAAGTCAATGTTCATACCGCTGGGGTGTAAACTGCTCAAGCGAAATATGAGGTGCTGCTCCTCCAATTTATGGTGGACCTCACTCTGGCCATGGAGGAGGCCCAGGACAGAAAGGTCAGATTCGGAATGGGAGGGGGAGTTGAAGTGCTGAGCCATCGGAAGATCAGGTTGGTTATTTCGAACCAAGCGGAGGTGTTTGGTGAAGCGATCGCCAAGCCTAAGCTTGGTCTCACCGATGAAGAGCAGCTGACACCTAGAGCAGTGGATGCAATAGATGAGGTTGGAGGAGGTGCATGTGAACCTCTGCCGCACCTGGACAGACTGCTTGGGTCCTTGAATGCAGTCAAGGGGGGAGGTAAAGCGACAAGTGTAGCTTTTCCTGCGGTTGCAAGGGGAAATGCGTGTGAGCGTGTGTGTATTTAAGTCGTGGCAGTATTGTTGGCATCTGTCGTGCTAGGCCCACATTTGCTACGAAGCTCTCCGTTAAATATACTCTCAACAATTATTTTGTTAGTCTTGTATAAGGAAATGTTACATTTTAATTACATTTTGGCTTCCCATATTGGTTTACTCATTCATCAGTTTAAGAGATATAGATTTGTTTTAAAGTTTGACAATGTTTATAAATTAGCTATGCAGTTTATCATTTATTTGCACGGAGGATCCTTAAGTGACAGGCGACATTGGACAGTTAAAATGGATTTTTCAGTTGTGGAAGCCAGTTAAAATAATGATGCAGTGAATTTATGCAGATGTGAGTTTCGTACATTGTTTAATTCCGTATAGTTTGTTGAGGGTTCCAATGTCCAGACATGGTAGATAAGGTACTTGCCCTCATGCTTATTGCTTGGCATCTGAGCCCACTAAGTCATGTAACATCATCCATTGTCACCTGCTCATCTAGAAACTCTCCACCAAACATCTTATGCAAGTGCCTTCATCACAAATTCCTTTGATCCCCAAAACTCAGCATGTTGGTTATGGACATTATCTTCTAACTTCACCAGCGATGTTTATATCCAAAAACGAATTTAAAATAGAGATGTTCTGATTATTTTAATTACCTCAATTACCTCAATTACTTTCTACTAGCCTTGAATTTGTATAGCAAAGTGGCAACAAAATAGAAGGTGGTTGCATTTGGCACATATTGTTATTGTGGCGTTATGCTTGATTACTGATACAAACACAATTCTACCAGACATTTCGTTCTTTTGGGAGGAAAAATTGAGGATTAGCTTCTTTGTAGAGTCCTCCATGTTTACACCACCAATGTTCAGAAACATAGTTTTTTTTCTTAGTAATGGCTTTAAATTCCAATTTTAAATAAAATTAAACAATCAGTATTGCAAAAATGGACTATGCATGAAATTAAATTATGAAGACAGAACTGCACTCAAATATTGTGAATAGCTCACATTTTTAATGTTAGACTTTTGACAAAAATACTGAATTTGAGATCATAGGAACAGTTAACAGGAGTATGTATTTTTCCATAACATTATCTGCCAAACTCTAGCATCTAATTCTATTGTTACGTATTTGATACTTGTGCCAATTATTCATCTATATTACTAAAAGTCTGATCTTGACCACTTCCTGTTCTGTATATTGATTTTAGAAAAAACGCTGCAACTTATGGCTGTGATTTTTGGCCATCTTACTCAGAGTCCCCCTCCACTGCGCAGGCCAAGAGGATTTTTACCATCGATGAAAAATAAAAGAGTTATTAGGTTTTAAAAAATGTTGAGATTCTCTCTCCTGAAGGCCACGCTCCTTCCGGGGGGACTATAAAACCTAGAAGTGTTGAGTGCCTCAGTCAGTCCCTGCAAGATGGGGGAGCGAGAGGGTCATGTCTCCCAGTCTGAGCTGTGAATAACACTGAACACATGTATACTAAACTGTGAGTGGTTTTACTGGCCTGCCGGTGCCCTTAATGTGGTTTGAAAATATAGTTTGGAAATGCTAAAGCTGTGTTGGCTTTGGTTTTGAAATGCTTAAAGCTGTGTTGCCTTTGGTTTGGAAATGCTAAAGTTGCCTTGCCTAATTAAAGTTGCCTTGCCTAATTAAAGTTGCCTTGCCTAATTAAAGTTGCCTTGCCTAATTAAAGTTGCCTTGCCTAATTAAAGTTGCCTTGCCTAATTAAAGTTGCCTTGCCTTCTATATAATTAAAAGTCTAATTTTGACCACTTCTTGTTTGCGCTTTATATTGATTTTAGAAAAAACGCTACCACATACAGCTGTGATTTTTGGCCATCTTACTCAGAGTCCCCCTCCCCTCATCAGGTGTCGAGGATTTTTCCCATTGATGAAAAATAAAAGAGTTATTAGTATTTAAATGTTGAGATTCTCTCTCCTGTTAATCATGCCATGAAGACCACGCCCTCTTCTGGTGGGATGGGGGGGGGGGGGCTATAAAACCCAGAAGTATGGGCGTGGCTCAGTCTCTGCAAGATGGAGGAGGGAGAGGTCTCGACTTGCTGTCTTTAGTGGCCTTGCACCCTGCTTGAAATGGTAAGAAACTGCACTTGAATTTGGTGGCCTTGAATTTCAAGGAATAGCCATCAGTCAACTGCCAGCCCACCAGCCGTGAGTGAGCTGCCAGCACAACAGGCTTGAGTGTCTGAAGAAGGGTTTCGGCCCGAAACGTCGCCTATTTTCTTCGCTCCATAGTGCTGCTGCACCTGCTGAGTTTCTCCAGCAATTTTGTGTACCTTCGATCTTCCAGCATCTGCAGTTCCTTCTTGAACACATGAGTGTCTGAGCCGACAGCCGAAGAATCAATTCGGCCCACAATGTCCATAGTAGCCCTCTGGAAACCAATCCCTTCACCCCACAACACCCATACTAGCGCTCCAGAAAGCCCCCCCCCCCCCCCCCCCCACTGGCCACCAATATTGGAATATAGATTATTAATTTACTGTGCAGTAAATTGCAGTGAATGAAATACTGCTGAATGCTTGTTAACTGATTTTTTGAAGGCGTTGTAAAATGCTTTTCATCATAGTTTTATAAGTCCTACCCAAAGCATGTTGGTTGGTGAGGGTTAATACATTCCAAGCTATTAAGTTCTAAATTGTCTTTTGAAATGTGTTGAAGAGCAATCCTGTATATTAAAACCTTTCTCCTCCGATTCCCCTCGGCTTGCCCCTCAAAGCTATTTGTTTTCATGCAGTTTTCCATCTGGAGGGTGGGTCTACACATTACGTAATTCCCCAAAGCTTCTGCAAGCAATGTTTTCCAGTATTTCAATGCCAGATTACATAATTTCAAGGAGAACACTGGACAGAATAAATCTACTAAAAAAATTCATTACTCATAATGGTTCAGCTGAATGTTGCCCAATACAAGACCCAGATGTTTTCTCTTCAAAATGGTAATTATTTCCTGCTGCAAATATCTTGTGACATCTATTGCAGTGTATCAGACCTAAAAAATTAAATCCAATTTCAATTGATTAGTTCTGAATTATAAATATAAAAGTTAACTCTTCACCCCTTTCTCCCCCCCCCCCCCCCCCCCCCCCAGACTTTAATTAAAAACAGACCTGAGTGTTTCCTGCTTATTTTGTTCTTATTTTTGATTTTGAGTATCTGCAGTTGTTTAATTTTCATATCTGTACATTTTGCAGTGTATTTGCAATTGGTTTACAGGATGCAAGAAATACCATAACTTGACAAAAAATGCTGCTGACCTTTTTCCACGTACTTTCCGCTTCTTTGGAAGACCTCATCCACTCACTTAATGCAAATATGTTTGTTTCTAGTATCTTTCTATCCCATCCCTAATCTGTCTCAATTTTCTTTCCTCCTCCTTCTCTCTTCCCCCCCCCCCCCCACCCAAGTCTTTCCCTTTAACACCATGTCCAAACTTGACTATTGATTATTCCTTTCCTCTCCAATTTGACATCCACACTCAGTTACTATCATGCTTTGAATTTATCCTTTTGCATATTTTTGCTCACTTCCACGTTCCCTCGCCATTTAAACTCCCATAGTTGCTATGTATAATTGGTAAGAATTAGTATGAGTTGGTGTTGGTTTGTGATGCTCCCTCTTGTGGTATGAAGTTCGCCATACAATGGTGCCTGAGCTAGTGTGTGAATGTTATGGAAACACTGTAGATTGGCAGCAGCACAGAATCGTGGCAGCATGAATGGCAAGCAAAGAGTGTGATTTTCTTTTTAAACTATATGCACATTTTAAAGGTTTAACCAACCCATAAAAGCTTTTATATGCAGCACAATACACTGTGCTCTGATTTGCACATTAGGTTGGTAGTTTCTCGACCTCCAGTAAGATGTCACTGTTTTTGTACTGTGGAACTTGTGGAATTTCCTGCATACTAGAAACCATAAAATGGTGATTTTCAGTGTGAAAAGATGACAGTAATTTAAGATTTGCTATTAAAAGGATACTTGCACTGGAAAGGTAGCTCAGTCTTTTTTAGCGTGTTTAGTTCTGGTAAGAATCGCATTTTACTGCATTCCCTATATCTAAATGGTAGATCTCTTTGGGTAACCATTTTCATGCAACTATTGGTGGAGCAGGACGCCTCTTGCAGTAACTATAGGATTTGTATTTGACTTTTGTATTTAGCTTTGCATCTGCAGTCAGGAAAATTTACTGTCCTTTTTCCATTTAAATAACTGCAAGCAACATTGTGCTCGTCCTTTCTAATTAGCAAAATTCACCCCAATATTTTTCTTCCAGGAACCATAAAGAGATTATATGTGTTTTTTTGCAGTGGAAGAAAGCTGACAACACTGCAAATAGTGGGACACCAATCAAGATAGAAGATCCTAATCAGTTTGTTCCACTAAATACTGATCCACGAGAGGTCCATGATAAGAGAAACAAGGTTTGTAGATAATTAATGCACGAACCCTGTTTTTGAGTAGTACTTTATTGAAATATTTAAGTTTGATATTCTCACTGGAAAATCACATGTGTTGAGTTGTGATAAATTCCGCCTTGTATTAAGTTGCTAAAACGGAAACAGGATTTTCTGGACATATTTGCAGCATCTTTGGCGAGAGAAGTTGATGTTTTGGGTCAATATCCTTTCATCAAAACATGAATCAATTGAGTCGAACTTTGATTAATTTTTGTTATAGATTGAATATCATTTTATTAAGAGTATCAGTTAAAAAATTTCCCTAATTAGTTACGAATCATTTTCCTGACGAAAGTCTTAATATGAAATATTTGTAAAGTGTGAAAGCATCACGATTTGCAAGGTCCCTTCCACGTTTTAACCCATTTTGAAATACCACTGTTGTTTTGTCATTGGGTCAAAATCCCAGAGCTCCTTATCCGCCAAACTTTCCCAAGAGTATTTAGGACTAAACGTAACAAAAAGAATAGTCTATATCCCATTCGTGGGAAATGAAACTTTCGATTCAGTACCCTTACTGATTTCACCATATCAAATTTAGCTCGCCCAATAACCCAGGTTTTGATTTGCCTCACTATTGACTTGCAGTTAAGATCGTCAAAAGCTGCTGTAACCGGAAATTTGATCTTAAGTAGCTTAGCTACATAATAGGCCAAGACTGAGAATATGGGGGTGTATTAAAGTTAATCCCTTCCCGTGCACAGAATCTTTCTTGGTTTTATTATTTTTAAATTACATATTTTATCAACTAATATTCATATAATATTAGTTGATAAAACTATTTCAACTAATATAGTTTTATTAGTTGATATAATTCCTGTATTTTGGAACTGGGTGATAATTGTGTACTATGAGAGGCTTACATTCTGTGCAGTTCCAATCATTCATGGTAAATTGTTTTTGTTAAACCCTTTGAACGTTTTATGATAACATCACTGTTCTGCTCAGATTCAGATGGTTTTACTTGAAGGTAAAAATAATCACGTGAAACTCTTTGATCAGATCAAAGCTGTTTAATGACATTTACAAAAGAGTCATGTTTCCTGCTGTACACAGCATGCCTGAACCAAGGGCTGACTCATTACTTTTGTTCCAGATTCGTGAACAGAATCGATATGACATGAAGACTGCGGGGCCACAGTCGCAATTACTGGCTGGTATTGTTATTGAGAAGAAAGGCATCCCGGTACAGTTGCATCATATACTTTAATTTGTAGTTTTGTCAGTTGTAATTTTTCATGTTCATAAAGTTACCAATTAAATTCCCTTCTAATTAAAACATCCACATTTGAAATGAGCCATAGCTAAGATCAGCCGAAAAGAGATGACCAGCATCCATTTGCATTAAAATCAGTGTCAGAGTTCCCAGTTAAAGCCAAATGCATTTGTTATTTTAATGCAGATTAGCCAAAACAAAGAGAACTCTTCAACTTTCCAGTGAATTTGTATCTCGTTAATTATCACAAATGAAACACATTAAATCCCTATTGAAAGAAACTCAGTGATATAGAATGTTGTTCGTCACTTAGAATAGAATAGAATAGTTTATTTATTGTCATTGTAACATGGGCCATGTACAACGAAATTTAAAATGTCAGCCAGTCAGTGCAGCATTCAAACATTTCTAAAGCTAACGAAACATCCACGGTAAAATAATAAAGATAAGCAAATAAATAAAAAACACAGACAAAGCACGCATACACACCCAACCCTCCATCCTTCTGTCGATTTCACAGTGTACCACAGTCCCTTAGTCTGTATCGCCCCTGCGTTCCTTGGCGGCCACATTTAGTGCTTTTATAGCAGTGGGGTAAAAACTGTTTTGTAGTCTATTTGTCCTTGTCCTTGTGGATCTGTACCGTCTGCCTGACGGCAACAGTTCAAACAGGGAGTGTCCGGGGTGGGAGATGTCCTTTATTATATTCTGGGTTTTTTTGGTGCAGTGGGAACTGTGTAGGTCCTCCAAGGTAAGGAGAGGGCAGCCGACAATCCTCTGGGCGTTGTCAATGGCCCTCTGGAGCGCTTTCCTCTGAACCACTGTGCAGCTGGTGTACCACACGCATACACAGTATGTTAGTATGCTCTCAATGGAGCACCGATAAAAGGACAGCAGCAGCCTCTGAGTGATGTTGTTCTTCCTGAGCACCCGCAGGAAGTGCAGTCTCTGCTGGACCTTTTTCAGCAGCGCAGTGGTGTTCACGCTCCACGTCAGGTCCTCCTCAATGTGGATTCCCAGGAAGCGGAAATCCGCCACCCTCTCTACACAGTCCCCTCTGATGGTCAGTGGTACCATGTCCGTTCTGTTCTCGAGCAAGCCATTGACATATAGTCTAGAGTTTTGCAGTGTTCCTTCAACACAGTTGACATGGGTGTAGAAATGCTGTAACATCAGTGCTGTTTGTTCTTAGAAATTCTCTCTCCCTCTTTCCTTCCTGCATTCTAGCTTCTTCATGTGAGCAAGCACCAATTTTTTTATGTTGGTAGGCCAAACGGGAAGATCCAATGCTGCTTGTTTCCAGTGATATGTGTCAATGTTGAAGCTCTACAGAGATGTTCTAAGAGTGTTCGAATCAAATTTTATGTCCATCACATGTTTATATACTCTCGATCAGCCCTCCATAACTTAGCTGCTTTGGTAATCATCAGGCACATTCTGCCCAGCTGACCTGTGATTCTTACACATTCAACAATGTGTAAATGCTGCAGAGGTTTGTCAGGAACACAATATGTGCATCTGGAATCTTGACTTACTACATGAAATATTCTGTGCAAACAGGTCATGTGGGAATGATTAAGCTGTCCGACATGTCTGCTGTAAACAAATAATACAAAATGGAGGATAGACACTAAAAGCTGCAGTAACTCAGCAGGACAGGCAGCATCTCATCACAGAGAAGGAATGGGTGATGTCTCGGGTCGAGACCCTTCTTCAGACTGGTTAGGGATAAGGGAAACAAGAGATATAGATGTGATGTGATGTGGAGAGATGAAGAATAATGAATGATAGATATGCAAAAAAGTAACGATGATAAAGGAAACAGGCCATTGTAAGCTGTTTGTGGGGTGGAAATGAGAAGCTAGTGCGACTTGGGTTGGGGAGGGATAGAGAGAGAGAGAGAGAGAGGGAATGCTGGGGCTACCTGAAGTGAGAGAAATCAATATTCATATCACTGGGCTGTAAGCTGCCCAGGCGAAATAAGCGAAACGATCGCCCAGTCTGCTCCCACCGATGTTTAAGAGTCCACATTTTGAACAACAGATACTGTAGATGAGGTTGGAGGAGGTGCAAGTGAACCTCTGCCTAACCTGAAAGGTCTGTCGGTGTCCCTGGACAGAGTCGAGGGAGGAGGTATAGCGACAGGTGTTGCATCTTCTGTGGTTGCTGGGGAAGGTACATGGGGAGGGGGTGGTTTGGGTGGGAAGGGATGAGTTAACTAGGGAGTTGTGGAGGGAACATCTCTGCGGGAGGTAGAAAGGGGTGGAGATGGGAAAATGTGGCTCGTGTTGGGACCCAGTTGGAGGTGGCGGAAATTTTGGAGGATTATGTGTTGTATGCAACGGCTGATTGGGTGGAAGGACTAAGGGGACTCTGTTGCGACTGGGGGAAGGGGAGCAAGGGCGGAGCTGCAGGGTGCCGTGGAGACACAAGTAAGGGCATAATTTATGATGAAAGAGGGGAACGAACCCCAGTTCCCTAAAGAACGAGGACATCTCGGATGTTCTAGTATGGAACCTCGTCTTGGGCGCAGATGCAGCATAGACGGAGGAATTGGGAGTAGGGGATAGAGTCTTTGCAGGAAGCAGGGTGGGAAGAAATGTAGTGGAGATAGTTGTGGGAGTTAGCGGGTTTGTAATAGATGTCGGTTAATAGTCCATTTCTTGTGATGGAGAGTGAGATCAAGAAAGGGGAGGGAGGTGTCTGAGATGGTCTAAGTAAATTTCAGTGCAGGATGAAAATTGGTGGTGAAGTTGATGAAGTCCATGAGTTCTGCATGGGTGCAGGAGGTAGCACCGATGCAGTCATCAATGTAACGGGGATAGAGTTCGGGCATAGGGCCAGTGTACGTTTGGAACAGGTATTGTTCAACTTATCCTACAAAGATGCAGGCATAGCTGGGGCCCATGTTTTGGACTTGGAGGAAATGGGAGGAGTCAAAGGAGAAGCTGTTGAGGGTAAGGACCAACTCCGCGAGGCAGAGTAGAGTGTTAGTAGAGAGAAATTGGATGGCTCCCGAGTCGAGGAAGAAACTGAGGGCTTTAAGGCCTTTCTGGTGGGGGATGGAGGTGTAGAGTGACTGAACGAATTGGAAGTCTTCTTTTCATTTTGGTATCTGCTGTGTTTTAGCTCTGTTTTGCTTCAGATATTCTTGTATGTTGTGGCATTAATTGTAACTGCCTCTGACAAACGTGCTTGAAGTTATTCGTTTTTTACACTACCCCAGTAAATCATATTTTTGCAGATGTATGATTGTTACTGTGGTAATAAAAACTCAAATATTGTAATGGTATTCACAAACAGGTTCTACCAGAAGTGCCACCTAGATGATCCATCTCTGTTTTCATCTCCAAGGCTAGTCTTCAGCTAATGCAAATCATTCCAAATGATGGGTTTAGAGGGATATGGGCCAAACTCGAGCAGGTGGATTAGTGTAGATGGTCATGGGAAAGTTGGATAGAAGGGCCTGTTTCCACGCAATATGACTATGACTATCTATGATAGCTAGAAATTACTAGCTTAGTTTATTGTCATGTTCACTGAAGTACTGTGAAAAACTTTTTTTCTTGCTAAGAGCACTAGATACAGCAAAAGCAATTGGAGCAAAGCACTTTACACTCCAGAGCAAATTTTGCCAACTCCTCCTCGTGAGGCTAACGCAGGGCGCAAGCAATGCCCAGATTTCATGAGGGTTTTTTTCTCCTTCTGTAAGTCAGAAACACCAGTTTGCTAGCAACACCCATAACGTATTGCTCTGCAAATACACTCTGTAATTTCCTTTCATGTTCACCCTAACATGGCACATACGTAAACTAAAGGTGTATGAACTATATTCTGTTTTATTATAAACGTTATTGTTGTTATTATCTTGAAAAATTCTTTAAGCTTTGATGGGAGAATTTGAACATTTTCTTCGTTAGGTCTGTAGGAACAGAGGGCCTGTGCTGACCTCGGCAGCACTCCCCAAATCCCAAAGAGTAAACCAAATAACGTCATTGTTTGCAATACTGATTAGTGTAAACGATTTATTTACTCGGCAATGATTCTGACTGGAATGTGCTCCAACAGGTTTGTTTTTCTTCCAACAATCTGGTATAAAGGGGAAAGCACAATTTGGAAAGTTGCTCAATTAACATCATCGAAAACAAGATTTGAAATTATTAACATATGAGAACCTAGGGGGTTAACCAAAGATAGCTTGCAGAGATTTGTAAAAGACTCCTTATGTTTATTTGAAACTTATTTTTGAACAAAGGTACAAAGCAGATTTAGGTGAACATTTAGAAAACATGTCATGTCTGTCAAGTCAGACATTTCCAAGATATGTACATCTCCAGCACTCTGTCATTCTGTGTAAACCAATTCCTTGTTTCTGCGTATGTAAGTTGTGTTTCATTTCCTTATACAAGTGTGTTGTACAATTAGAGAGAATGCATGGTTGAATTTGGAAAGGAATTGGGAGCAAATGGTGAATTCACAACAGGGATGTATGTACACCAGTAATCGTAATCCACATTATTTAAAGAAAACATAGCATTTATATTGTCAAAAAATGTCAAGTTTAAGCTGAAGTGTCCTGAGAAAATTGGTAATGCTTACACCTACCTTAGTTAAATTTGCATATTGCCTTCTCAAAGAAGGAAATTTGCAGTTAATTATTATCACAATTCACCAAGAACTAAAATTTCTATATGAAGTGCTGTGATTTATTTTGGGAATTATCTGGAGGGATAGAACTGAAAAGTTTAAAACCTTCCACTGTGAAGTTATTCATGTCAAAGTAATTCTGTTGCAGCTTACGCAACTGGAAATTGAAAGGATGAGTGAGCAGATCCCAACTGGCCCACCAAACCCATTCAGTTACCTCAACGAGAATGAATTGGAGGAATACAAAAAGATGATAGAACGAAAACAACAAGGATTGGATGGTAAGGCAATTTTGTCATTATGGAAACTAAATTAAAAGTTTGTCCAGAAAATTATGACTGCACAGTATAAATGATTTAATGTTAATTTTCATAATCTGTGTGGGCAAGAAAATGTTGCTGTGTTAGAAACGGTGACCTCCTGTGGTTGATAAGTCTAACGCCGCATGCAACTATTTTTATTCTTTACTATTTACATTGCTGGTTTATATTTGGATTTCAGCCTCAAGTTCTGCACTGAATCTCAAGATTTACCAAGGAGTGGCTTTGTCAATAATGGCTCCCACTCCCCTTCTGAGTTCTGCTTCTTACAGCATTGATTCCTCTTGTATTCCTGACGTTAGTTTTTGTGTTTAACTGCTGATTCTCTTCTCATTGAACCAAATGAGTTTCCATAAAATGATAGTATGAATTTAAAATGTTGTGATCGTGTCGTAGGATCTTACTTTTCAGGTGTACTTCCTTCATTCTGAATTCTGTCATATCTCCCAGCTGACGAGAGTTGTTTTGTAGATGATTAAGTTTAAAAAGGTAATTTGCAATGATGTTCTCTTTCTATATTTCACATGATACGTATGTCTCATGTTATTGTGACACAAGAAATTGTAGGTACTTGAATCTTGAGCAAAAGAAGTGTTGGTGGAACTCAGCAGGCAGCATCTGTGAATGGACATTTGGCATTCTCAGATGTCTAATGTTACGTTCCTACTTGCTCTCTCCCTCTCCTCACAGTCTCCTCCTCCCCCTCCTCTTTCTCCCCCTCCCTCCCCTTCCTCATTTCTCTCTGCCGCCCACCACCCCCAAGCAGAGAAATTAGCACTTTACGTAAAGAGATATGCACAATTTTCACTCGCATGATAAACGATTACAAGGATGTTGTAATTGAAGTCTGCTGGCTCCCATGGAATAATGACTAACATGAGTTAACCATCACGGGGACTAAATGCTCTTACTAATTTTGTGTGCAATTCTTAACATCGTAATGAACTGTGCTTCACAATTGAAGAAACACAGAATAGTAGGTCAGTAATTAGCTGCTGGACAATTTTTTTAGATATGTTTCATAGTTGATTCAGCTTCACTCATTTTACATGAAATTAATCCTGTTGTTTTTTAGTTATAAAGCTAACAAATAATTTGTTTGTACTAAAAAGCATGACATCTTTGTAAAGCATGTAGAATTTTAACATTAAAAAGGGAAAATATACTAACTCTTCCCCTACAGATACTGAACATGAACTAACATCAGATGATGGTTCTGCGTTATCACCAACTCAATCCCCACACGCCTTGCCAGCAGAATTGGAAGGTGGGACATTTCAACTATTTTTCTTTTGGCATTTGCTTTCCCAGATATTGGTATGCCTGCACACATTTCTAGTCCCACCTCTACAACATACATCAGTTAGAAATCTTTGAAGAAATTACATATTTTGTGACTGTTGAAAATACCTTGGAGATCATTTATTTGATATAGAGATCCATGGGATGGGTAAGGTGGTTTAACATGCACCATGTGGTTGTGCCACTGATGCAGTGACTTTTATTGATGTGGCTCTTCGCCGTAGCTATATGACCATAGCCAAAACATCTGAAGGCTTATCAGAAGACCACTGCCAAATAAAATGACTCAACTTGCCAAAGAAAATAAGTTGCTTGGTTAAATGACCAAACACTGGCCAAAAAGATGGTATTTAAGATGTCTTGGAGGAAATTGCCAATCCTAATGGGGGAAAAAGAACTCCAGAGCTTGGGTCCTTGAGAGTTGAAGGCAGGCTGCAAATGGAACAATTATTATCAGGAGACCAAAATAGAGGTTATAGGAGAGGGGGCAATTACAGCAATAGGAAATGGGTGAGGCCATAGGGAGTTAAAAACAAGATGGGAATTTTAAAGTCAAAATGTTGTTAATCCATGAGATTTAGCTCAAGCAAGAGTGCAAGGTAGACACTTAGGATGATCAAGTTGCAGATAAAATGATGGAGCAGGCCAGTGATGCATTGAAATCAAATCAGAGCTAGGAAAGCCATGGCTAAGAATTTCCGTTCCACTGATCTGAGGATTGGTAGAGTTAAGATGAATGTAGAGGACGGGAAATTAGCAGTTTTATTGATATGGAGATGTAATTTGACTTGATCTTGAGTTCAGATAAAATAACAAAGCGACAAGCAGACTGGTTCTGGTTCAGATATTTGTGGGTAAAGGAGAGTTGGCTGAGAAACCGATTTAGGAAGAAATAGAAGCTGGATTAGGCCACAGTACCCTTCAAGCCCGCACTGCCATTCACTGACTATAATGGCCAAACAGAACTTGGTATGTCTGCTTTTTTGCCTTCTCCCCATAATACGTTCCTGCATGTACGTTCCTATATATACCACGTCTTTCTCTTTTGGCCTTCAATATAATGAATGACTTGACTTCCAGACCTCTTGGAAAATGTCAAAGATTCTTGAGGATCTTTGTTCCATAGATCTAGATTCCTTCACGAAGAATAAATCATCTCAACATTTAACACCTCATGCTCTTCAGAATTTTCTGTTTCAGTAAGATTCTGTTTCTTAAGATGATCAAGAATGACGTAGAAATGTATCATTCTTCTGAAATACAATCAGTAGAGACTTCATATGTCACCCCTTTCTCCCAAAATCGGTTGGATAAACTTTATTGAATTGTTTCCAATACAAGTATATCCTTCAAACAATGAGGCCAAAACTATGAAGTATGCCCGGAACAGTTGTAATAAGGTCATCCCACAGTTGTTGAAGAGTTACTGGCAATTTTAAACGAAAATCGAGATTGTATCTGTGGAGACAGAAATGGTTAACATTTCAGGTCAGATCTGATCTGTTTTTATTTTTTACGTAAGCATAAAATATAAAATACCATTTGTGCGGGGGGGTGTGAGGCAAACATTTCAGTTGCCTTCCTAATACTTGTACCTGGACACAACTTTTGTGTTTCATGTACATTGCAACCAAAGTATCAAAGGTATTTTATTGGTCACATTCACATACACCTAGGTGTAGTGAAGTGAAATGCTTCTTGCCATTTTGCAGCACATAAAGAAGGAATACAGACATAACATTAATAAGAGTTTTAAACATAAAGAACATCCCCCCACAATGGCTCCCACCATGAGGGAAGGCACAAAGTCCAGTCCCCAACCCCAGTTCACCCATAGTCGGGCCTATTGAGGCCTCCACAGTTGCCTCTACGGAGGCCCGATGTTCCAGGCCGTTCTCGCCGGGTGATGTTGCTCCGGCATCGGGAGAGTCCTCTCAGCGGCTTGGGAACCCGGGAACGGCCGCTTCCATACTGGAGGCCGCTGCGGTTGGAGCTCCACAACTGGTGATCTCATCTAAAGACCCCAGGCTCCCGGTGTAAAGTTCAGCGCCACCGCCCGCAGCTGGTCGCTCCGCAGCTCCGCGATGTTTTCCCCAGCGATCTTCAGCTCACCGGAGCACCAGCGCGGCGACCCAGGCAAGGCATCGCCCGCTCCGCGATAGCTTTCAGGTGAGAGATAAAATCTTTAAAGGGGACCCCTGAGGGCAAGCTTTTCATACAAAGGATGATGGATATATAGAACGAGCTGCCAGAGGAAGTGGTAGAGGCAGGTAAAGTTACAACATTGAAAATACGTTTTGGACAAATTCATGCATAAGAGAGGTTTAGACAGATCTGGACCATGTATATGGCTCAGATCCATGGGACTAACTTCAGGAAGTCATCTTGGATAAGTTAGTCCAAGTGTAAAACTGCCTGTATCTGCCAAAGATTTGCCTGCCCACTTTATCTATGTCTCTTTGCCAGATAGGGAGGCTGAATGGTCACGGTTTAGAATATAAATGAGAATAAATAGTAGGTCTTACAAAAACCATGAGCTATTGGGGGACATGCAAGGAGAGGAGTATTCTGATTTATCTACGGTCATGCAGTTTAATTATAGCAAAAACATTCTGTTTGCTGCCCAGCCTGCTCCTCAGATGACAACCACATGTTAACATTTATTTTTTATGAACACAGAATTTTTATTTTAAATTAAACAGCGAACAGCATTCTAATACAACTTTAATTGTATTTATGTTTTAGTTGTAAAGTGTACTTAACAGTTTTTCATTAATGATGATTGTGCATTAGATAACACTCCACCAGCGGTGGTAGTGAATGGAGGGAAGGAAGACGGACAAGCTTTTGCAGAAGACGTGACAAACCGCATCAGCCAGTTGACAACTGGCACTGTGGAGAGCGTGGAGATCACCATCAAGTCAACTGAAAAGGTGGATCTGAATGCTAGTGATGCCCTTTCACCTGAGGGATCTCCTTCGAAATCTCCATCAAAAAAGAAAAAGAAATTCCGCACGCCATCATTCCTGAAAAAGAACAAAAAGAGAGAGAAGGTGGAAGCATAATGATGAGTTTGCAGGGATGTTCTGCAATTAAAATGCTGGTCAAATTAATGTCAGTTTTAACATGTTGACATGTTCAACAAAATGTGCTAAACATCTTTTGACTGTGCACTGACCAAGAATGAATGGAAAAAGGCACAAAGGGGGTTTAAATCTAGCATTTAAATATTATTGCAAGTTTCTTTAGCAACTAACCTTTTGCCAAAATGAAATCACATTCTAGTTAATTCTAGACCTGGAACTGTTATACAATGGAATTGATTTTAATCTTTAAATGAAACTCATCTCAGTAAGTCCGCTAAAGTGTGGAAATTTTATACATTTAGACAGATAATTTAATCCATGACAGAAAACTTTCTAAATTTTTTAATACGATTAAATAAATGTTACAAGCATGCTATATAAGGGTTTAATGAAAAATAAATGACTAAGACTGCCTGACTCGAGTATACCATGGAAAGTCTAGGCATGTTGTGGTTCTGATATTAATGGGCTAGATTATACAAAACTGGACTCGTGTCAATAGTATCTTTTGTTCTCTTTTAAAAAAACAAACTATACTGCACTTTTGGTATACTTAATTTACTAGTAACTAAAACATGCGTGAATCCATGAGGTAACCAAATGAAGGAGAAATAATGCTACCAGAAAGGGAAAGGCAGGGTGTGCAGCCGGCGTAATTATGGGAAAAGGATTGAGTTGTGATAAATGGAAAGTGGTAAATAGGCAATTGACGTTTTGTTTTTGAAAGTGTGGTTCAACTTGTAGCATAAAAGAATAAAAAAGGCATGAAGATAATGTTTTAAATGCATGATCTAGAAAAATTAAGCTAGAACACAATGACCTGGTGCTAGCCTGCTCCTTGAATCATGTCGCTTTTAATTGACCCATTTGTTCCTCTCATTCCTCCCTTAAATCACAAGATGCCAAGTAACATTGCAAACATTGTTTGCCAGGGTCCACATCTTGACCGTATCCATGTGGCTCTTGATTGGCTATCAGTTATTGGCCATGAAGTTGACTATACTGACTTGCCCATCGATGAGCCAACAGGGTTTGGTCTCGTGACGTGTTCGTGGACACTTTATCTCTCCTGGAAGAAGATTAGTTTCCCCAGTGTAAGATTGGTTTTTAATGTGAATGACAAAGTTCATTCTTGTTACAGATGTGAATTTATTCTGCAATGTTAGACCACACTGAGATTTAAGTAATATTTTCCCAAGAAACCCATCTTTTTTATATAAATGAATTCTACTGTGGTAGCATGCTATTAACTGTCAAGAGAAACATCATATAGAATTGATCTTTCACATATTATGTAAAAATTATTTTTCACGTTGTGTGTTCTCTTGTGCAGTACTTGTAATACATTTGCTACAAAGTGTTTTCTTGTGTAAAATATGCAGTGGGAAACGATAAGATCACGTTCAAATACTGAGAAATCGATCAATGATGTGCACATTTAAAAAGTGACCTGATTTGTGATTATAATTAAACTTGCTATATATTGATGACTTCCATGGATTCGTATCCTTTTGAACAAAATGCCAACATTGGAATAAGTAATTTGTATTTTTCATTTGAACTTTTGCTTCAGAATGACAATATGGTATTTTTATAAGCATAAGAGATTTAAACGCTGATCTCCATATTGTTTCTCCATTTATAACAACCTTACCTGTTCTCTGACGAAGATGGGTTTACCAGATGAATAGACTTCTGTTACTAATTCTTCTAAAACTAAATATTTTCACGGTAGTTCTGTCAGGAGAAGGATCTAATAATTGCGTGAGCTGAATTTAGAAACTCGAGAGAGAGAGAGCCACTAAATGAGTTTGAGAGAAAATAAAGAAAACCACTACATTGGGGTCTGTGATTGGAATCCCAATTAGCAATGTGAATGAGAGTCTGAATACCGAATGTTGATGAATGAAATTGGGGTTGTTAGATGGTTCGAGGCTGTAGGAATGGATCTCTGAAAGGGAACAACACCATCTCAACACTAAGTACTGGAAAGAAAAGTAAAATTAACTTTTTTTTAAATGACAACTTTTTTTAGTTAACTCTAAGATAGTTATCTGGACATGTGCTACTGGTAACTTTTTTGGAGAGGGGAGGGGGGGGGAGGGGAAATTGGGGGGATTATTTTCAAATTAAAACTATCTGTCTACATTATTCCTACAGCTTTTGTGCATTATAATGGACTTTGCTTAATGGCATTGCTTAAAATGGACTTAACTGACCTTGTTGCACCTTGTTAATGGCACTACATATAAGTGCAGCAACCCTGTGGAATATATAAAGCTTTAACAAAATTGCTTTTTAGATGTGTTGCTAATCCATGTAAAGTCCACTAATAAGCAGTATTTTACAATGTGGAGACATCTCATTTTAGTAATCTATAATTTGTACCTTATATTAGACTTATTTTCCAATAACCTTACTCTTTGATTGAAATTATTTGATATTATGTGCTTATTAAATTATATTCTGATAAAATCCCATAGCTTTCTTATTTTTGAAATTCTGTAACCCATCTAAACTATTGGAGCATTTTAAAATCTGGAATCTGCTTATGGAAGAATGTAAAAGAAATGGCACTCTGTATAGCAGCTTACTTGCTCTATGAAAAATTAAATACCAATATAAACACCAAATTTGTGTTGCCTCTGCATGAAAGAATTCCAAGCAATAGAATAGGAAAGACAACATTTTTTTTGAGGATTGTATATAGATGTCTGATTGTTAAAATGAAGATTTAAGATGTACTCGAGTTACAAGAAAACGTGAATGTATTTAATCAGGTTTTTTTTACCCACAGGATGCAAAGCTAAGCTGTCGTGTGTCTTTGCTGATACAGTACAAGCATAAAGGCCATCTACACAAGAGTAGTATCATAGTGTGCATGCTCAAATCATTTCCAAAATGCTGTTATTTTTAATCAACTTCTGGGAAATGAGACAAAAGATAGACACAAAAAGCTGGAGTAACTCAGCGGGATGGGCAGCTTCTCTGGAGTGAAGGAATGGGTGACGTTTCAGGTTGGGAGCTTTGTTAGTAAATCCATGTGTTGCCTGGCTCTAACTGCACTTGACCTGAACAGTTTGCTCGGTAATTAAAAATCAATCGACGTTGCCATGGGTCTAAGTTTGCATTTTGGCCAGATCTTGTAGAGTGAATGTGTTTCTTCCCCTTAAGCACACGAGTAAACAGGAGGGGTTTTGTAACAATCTGGTGGTTTCACGGTCACCACTCCTTATCCGTGTTGCAAAATTGACTGAGGCAGTTCCAGGCTGTAACAGGTGAAATTGAAAGTATTAAATAATACAGAAAGAAACAAAAATAATGCATGTTCTTTGTAGGAAAAGTAAATTTGAATTATATCTGTTAAGATAAATCTGCAATTGAAATTTGGCATTTGCAAATCCTTAATTCTCCACACTTGGCTGGTTGTCAAGCCTACATAAAACCTATTTCTTCCATTAAAATGTTGGTCACCCCTGTTTTACTGATCTGCCAATGTTTCCTGGTCAAATGGTATTTGACCACCCTGGAAGCTGTGGCAGAAGGGAGAGATTTTGTGTTGGTCGTCTTATCTACCAAGGTGCCTTCTTTGAGCATCCTCAGTGCAACACAAGCCAGTAAATTTGGAGTAGGAAAAGTAAATTAGAATAATCTAGATGTAGAAAGTGAAATCAAGACCCAGTGGATCCAAAGAAAATGCAGTGAGTTGTGGATGTAGTCCGGTCAATCACACACAAGCCTTTCCCCACCCCAAACAGATTATTGGGGTGGCCCAGCAGCAGAGTTGCTGCCTTACAGTGCCAGAGACCTGGGTTCAATCCTGACTGCGGGTGCTGTCTATGCAGCGTTTGCACATTCTCCATGTGACCGGGTGGGTTTTCTTCAGGTGCTCTGGTTTCCTCCTATACTCCAAAGACATACAGCTTTAAGTCGATTGACTTTGGTAAAAAATTATAAGTTATCCCTAGTGTGTAGGAATGTGTTGGTGTACAAGGTGATCACTGGCCGACATGGATTCGGTGGGCCAAAGGGCCTGTTTCCTTGCTGTATGTCTAAAGTTTAAAAGTCTAAATCGACCCTTGTCTATACTTCATGCTGCTTAAAGCAGCCAACATCAAGGGCCATATACACCCTGGTCATTCCCCTCCCATCGGCCAGAAGCATAAAGGTGCATAAAAAATAGATTTAGTAACAGCCTCTTTCCCACTGTTTTCAGACTACTGAATGGCCACTCATCAGCTACGGTGTAGTGTTGATCTCCCAACCCACCTCATTCTGGCTGTTGCACTTTTTTTTTAGCTCTACTTTTAGTGTTGTAGCTGTAAAGGGGCTGTCCCACTTGGGCGACCTAATCTGTGAGTTTAGAAGAGTGTCTTCGACCTTCAAACTCGCAGCATGGTCGACACGTGGTCCTAGAAACTCTTATGAGGTCGCTGGAACTCTCCTTCATGCTTGAGGGCAGTTCACGAATACTCTTGGCCTCAGCTGGGTCGCAGAAAATGTTTCAGCATGTTGAAAAATTTTCCGCGATTAAAATTTGGTCGGCATGGTTCTTTTTGACTCGTAGTGCTGTGGAGTGGGGTCACTATTTAGTTACAGGCAGTTGAGGGCAGCCTTAGGCAATCTCCTTCGCTGACCGCGCATTTTGATTGGCTCATTGGAGTTTTCAAGGACCAAGGAAAACTACCAGTAGGTAAAATGCCCGCTAAACTTTATTATACTTCTTAAAAATGTCACTCCCCCTTCTCTCTCCTTCTCCCCCCGCGCTCTCTCTAAAGGACTTACCGTTACTGTGCAGCCATTTTACCCTCCTCTTCATCGCGGGTGTGAATTTCAGACAGCGCTCCCCCGCTTTCCCTGACCCCTGCCTTTATGATGTGTGTGTGTGCGGTCGGTTGATCCAGCTCGTGGTTTCAACATCCAGCTCGAGGCTTTCCAGGCAAGTGCCCTTGAGCTTGAAGGTCGAAGGCACTCTTCTTAACTCGCGGATTAGGTTGCCCAAGTGGGACAGCCCTTTAACTCTGTGGCACTATATTCTGCACTCTGGGTATTTTCCTCTTTGCAATACCTGCTGTACATGGCTTAATCGTTTATGGCTTAATTGTACTCGTGTGTATAATGTCATTTGATAGCACCAAAGTTTTCCGGGATACCCCAGTATACCGGTACACCAAACCAAGATGAAAAAAATCGCTGCATTTATGAGAATGAAACCACATCTGGTATGAATTCAGTGATGTCATTGAACCATTTATTGCTGATTCTTCATTTTGGCCATATTTCTAATATTGGGGATACAGGATGCTATTCAGTCATTTGAATGCATGACAGAACTCCAAGAGCAAAGCTAGCTCGCCCCACTTCTCTTCCCTTTTCCTCTACCCTTGGATCATTTTTCTCTTCAAATGTGAATCCAATTTCTTCTTGAAAACACCAAGTAAATTTGCCTCCACCACCCTGTCAGGTAATACATTCCAGATGCTAAGCACTCATTGCAGGTAGAAGTTGTTACGTTGTGTTACCAGCAATTTTATGTGTTGCTTAACGTCTCTGTCCTTGGATACAGAGGGTGGCGGGTGCCTGGAATGCGCTGCCAGGGGTGGTGGTGGAGGCAGAGATACAGTAATGGCATTTAAGAGGGTTTTAAATGGGCACATGGATTTGCAAGTGTATGGATTCTTTGCAGGTAGGGATGATTAGTAGCCTGGCATCATGTTTAGCACAGACACTGGGTTAAAGGATGTGCAGTTTCCCACAACATTCAGCCCTCATTTAATTTTTTTTTCTAAAGACTTCACATCCTTCCTAATATTGGGTGCCCAGAATTGGGCACAATACTCCATTTACAGCCAAATCTCTTTTATAACATTTCAGAATCTTATGAACTCGTGGGCAATCAGATTAAATTCACATCATTGAAGTCCTCGCTGATAGACTTGGAAAATAAACTGCATCATGTGGAGTGTAAAGTTCCTCACAGCAGCTATTGCTAATGAATTTGCATGCTTTAGAATTTTCTGTCAGATTTCTTTATTAATGTGTTGGCAGTATTTGTTGCACGTTTTAGCCAAGGATCTATATGTGGGACATGTTAACTCATTCATTTTAAGCCTATGTGGTTATATTAAGGGATAAGCCATTTAGAACTGAGACGAGGAAACACTTTTTCTCACAGTGGTGAGTCTGTGGAATTCTCTGCCTCAGAGGGCGGTGGACGCCGGTTCTCTGGATAGAGAGAGCTAGATAGGACTCTTAAAGATAACCGAGTCGGGGGATATGGGGAGAAGGCAGGAACGGGGTACTGATTGAGGATGATCAGCCATGATCACATTGAATGGCGGTGCTGGCTCGAAGGGCCGAATGGCCTCCTGCACCTGTTGTCTATTATGTTAATGGTTCTATGGGATATACTGTGATTAAACCTTTGTCCCCATGGTGTAAAGGGAGGAAGGGGGGGGGTTTAAAGGAGATATGCAGGGCAAATGTTTTACACAGATGGTGGTGGGTGCCTGGAAAGTGCTGCCAACGGGTGGTGGCAAGTACAATGATGGAGTGTAGGCGGCTTTTTGGTAGGCACATGGATATGGAGAAATATGGATCATGTGCAGACAGATGAGATTAGTTTTTATCTTGGCATCATGTTTGACACAGACTTGGTGAGCTGAAGGGCTGTTCCTTTGCTGTACTGTTCTATGTGCTTATCTCAAGAAACACCGGCCTGGTCCAAAATAGCAAACATGTCAATGTTGAAAGAGATTAGAAGATCCATTCAGCAAACTTTCCACTGGAGGCAACAAACAAACTGGCTTTGCCCTGTTAAAAAAAAAAAAAATTGGGCTGGTAGACCACCTGCCGCCTCCTTGATCTTGAGCTTGCTGATTCTCTTGCCTCCCTAAGCCCCATAAACCTTTCCTTTATATAGTGCATGAATCTCTTTCTGCTTGAAATATATATATAAATAATAAGGGTATGGGTTTTGGTGACTGATATGTTGACTGTGTATAGTCAGAGCACAATGACCAGGTTGCTTTATGACACAATCTCAGTATATGCCCCCCCCCCCATCTCCAAATGCACGATCCATTGGGTTTTTTGTTATGTATCTTGCGATTTACAATGCTTAGGACTCTAAAAGATCCTTTTAAAAAAAAATCCGTGTGGACTTTGCTCAATGCCTTTATTTTACATGTATCTTAATACCACTTCCTTATTACAAGATTATTCCATTCCCTATTACTGATGCCAGGCTAACTAGTTCCTTCTCCCACTGTAAATGGGGGATTGGGGGAGGCATAGCAATTTAATTGAACATCCAGTGATAAAAGCAAAGGCTTTCCACTATGCTCAATGCAAGAATCGTTGTGATGTAAATAATATTTATTGTCATACAACACATTTACAGGCCCTTTGGCCAACAGTGGTCATGCAAACCATTGAGTACTATTTATAGGTTGGAGATTAAAGTGGTCCTCTACACAGGTTCTGAGAGTTTCTGCCTCCACCACTCCCTCAGATAGTGTGTGTGTGTGTGTGTGTTCCAGATTCCAACCAACCTCTGGCTGAAAATATTCTTCAAATATATGCCAAAATCTTTTACCCCTTATTCTAAATCTAATCCTTCTAGAGTTGGACACTCTGCTAAAGTTAAAGGTTCCTTATGTACTCTGACTACAGGGGCAAGTGGTAGGATCAGGGGAAGTCAATGGGAGTGTGACACAATATAGCCAATAGGTGCAGGAGTAGGCCATTCGGCCCTTTGAGCCAGTACCGCCATTTAATGTGATCATGGCTGATCATCCCCAAGCAGTACCCCTTTCCTGCCTTCTCCCCATATCCCCTGATAGCTTTAAGAGCCCTATCTAGCTCTCTTGAAAACCAGCCTGCAAAGGTACAAAGGACATTTATTATCACATACACCAATTGGTGTAGTGAAATTTGACTTGCCATTGCAGCACACAAATAAAGATAAGACACAACATCAAAGAATTTAACAGTAAACATAAAAACATCCCCCCCTTAATGGTTCCCACTGTGGGGGAAGGCATCAAAAGTCAAGTCCCGTCCCCTGTTCACCCATAGTCGGGCCTATTGAGGCCTCCGCAGTCACCGCTACGGCAGCCCGATGCTTCAGGCCCTCTCGCCAGATGATGAAGTTCTGGCGTCGGGTGAACACTCAGCGGCTTGGAGTGTCTGGAGCAGCCGCTTCCTCCCCGGAGACCACCGCTCCCTAAGTCCACGGGCTGCGCTGGTCAGAGCTCCGACACTGGCGACCTCGGCGTGAGATCCCAGGCTCCGCGGTGTTTAAAGCTCAGTGCCTCCCGTGGTTGGAAACTCCACAGACCGCAGCTCCACAATGTTGGAGTCAGCAGTCCCAGCACTGCGGAGCCCAACGCACGGCGACCCGGGTAAGGCATCGCCCACTCCACGATAGCGCCTCAGCGCTGCGCCACCGCTGAAGTCCTGTCCAGGCAGGAAACGCCGCTCCAGACTGTTGGTAAGCTGCGAGGAAGGGGCGAAAACACGGCTCGGAGAAAAGCCACATCTCTGGCCAGGTAGGGACTGAGAAAAATAATTTCCCCCTTTCCCTCCCTCCCCCACCCACCCACCACATAAAAAGACTAAAAGCCCTCCAAAACAAACACTTTTAACTCACTAAAAAAATTTTTTAAAGGGTGAAAAGACACAGCTGCTGGCAGGGCGGCCATACTCGGTGGCGCCCCCTAGCATCCTATTATACCCATTATTGGCACCACCCTCTGAAGACAGAGAATTCCATAGACTAACAACTGTGTGAAAAAGTGTTTCCTCATCTCCGTTCCAAATGGCTTACCCCTTATTCTTAAACTGTGGCCCCTGGTTCTGGACTCCCCCAACATTGGGAACATGTTTCCTGCTTCTAGCATATTCAAACCCTTAATAATCTTATGATTCAATAAGATCCCCTCTCATCCTTCTAAATTCCACAGTATACAAGCACAGCCGCTCCATTCTCTCAGCATATGACAGTCCCGCCATCCCCGGAATTAACCTTGTAAACCTACGCTGCACTCCCTCAATAGGAAGAATGTCCTTCCTCAAATTAGGGGACCAAAACTGAACACAATACTGCAGGTGTGGTCTCACTCGGGCCCTATACAACTGCAAAAGGACCTCTTTGTTCCTATACTCAACTCCTCTTGTTATAAAGGCCAACATGCCATTCGCTTTCTTCACTGCCTGTTGTAGCTGCATGCTTACTTTCATTGACTGAGGTAATGTGGAGCGTTATTTTTGTTATGTTTGGAAGTGAACCCACTCATAATATTGTGTACCTCTATCAGGTCTGATAGTATTGTATTGTATTCAAATTTATTGTCATTGTCTCAATTTGAGACAACGAAATGAATTTTCCTTACAGGCAGTATCATTAAAAAAATCACAAAGAAATTATAAAAATAAATAATAAATAAATAATAAAACATATTAAAAATAAAATTGAAATTGAATTAAAATTTTTTAAAAAAGCACAAATACAGAAGTCCACGACACAACATAACATAAATGGTACCCAGGTGAGGACGGCACCATAGTCCAGCCAGCCTCCCCTCCGTGTTCATCCGTGGACGGGGCCTTCCAAGCACCCGCAGTCGCCGCCCCGGGTGGCCCGATGTTCAGGCCCTCACGCCGGGCTGGTGGAACGCCGACGCCAAACCCCGACGGTGAGCAGCCTCCTCAGCGGCCCGGACCTCCTGATCAGCCGCCTCCCGCTGCCGGAGTCTGCAGCTCCTGAGTCCGCAGGCCGAGCCCAGAGTGTCCCGCTTGATTAGTCACGCCGCCCGCGTTGGGAGTCTGCAAACCGCAGCTCCTGTTTGTCCAGCAGGCCCGAGCCCAACGGCGACCCCCGAAGGCATCACCAGCCCCGCGATGTTCCCGCACTGTCCCCCCGCTGATGGAGCTCAGCATCCCCAGCCCGCCCAATCCATGTAGTTAGGAGGGCGCGTTGGGAGGACTCTGCCGTAGTCCTTAAAAAAGCAAATCCTGTGGGGCCTTCCAAGCACCCGCAGCGCGCCCCGGGTGGCCCGATGTTCAGGCCCTCCGCCCCGGGCTGGTGGAACGCCGACGCCAAACCCCCGACGGTGAGCAGCTCCTCAGCGGCCGGACCTCCTGATCAGCCGCCTCCCGCTGCCGGAGTCTGCAGCTCCTGAGTCCGCAGGCCGAGCCGGGCAGAGTCGCAGGACCCCGCGTTGATTAGTCAGCGCCGCCCGCGTTGGGAGCTCTGCAAACCGCAGCTCCGTAATGTTGGTGCAGCAGGTCCAGCACTCCGGGCTCCAAACGGCGACCCCCGGTAAGGCATCACCAGCCCCGCGATGTTCCAGCACTGTCCCGCCGCTGCTGGAGCTCCGGTCGATCCCGGCAGGAAAGGCCGCGCCAATCCAGGTAGGTAGGCCGCTGTGGGGGGGGGGGGGGGAGGACGCGACCCGAATAATAGTCGCGTCCTCCCCAGGAAGCGGCTGAAGTACGGTATCCCCCGCACCGTGCCCTCTTCCCCCACATAAAAAACACCAAAAAACACAAAAAAACACACTTTTACATAACTAAATAAACAAAAAAACAAAAAGATACCGGGCTGTAGGTGGAGGCTGCTGGCACCAGCGCCACCGGAAGTACAATGATATGATAAACCCAGCCTATCCAGTCTCTATTCATAAATGAAACATTCCATGTTCTGGTGAATTTCCACTGCAATGTCTCCAATGCAAACATGCCCTTCAGTAGTGCGGTGATCAGAGTGGCACACTGTGTTCCATTTGTGGCCTAACGTTTTATGAAGTTGTACCATTATCCCACTGCACTTATTTTCTCTGCCGTGGCTAATGGAGGCGAGTATCCATGTACTTTATTCACCACCTTATCTGTGCTGCCATCTTCAGGGATTGTTGAACTTATTCACCAAGGTGCCTCTCATAGGACTCCATTATGAATGTCCTACCAACATGCATCATCTCACAATTGGATGAAATTGCATTTGCCCATTTTACCAATTCTCAATGTAGCCAAAGGCTACTCTATTCACTATTAATAACATCGCCAGTACCATGTGCCAACTGTGTGCTTCCTCATCACAATAGATTTTTAATAAATGTATAAACAGTTAGAGAACCAGCACTGAACCCTGCGGGATGCCACTGCTCCCAGACATCCAATCCAAAAATAACAATCCACATCACCTCTGCCACCTATTATCAATCAATTTTGTAATCCCATTTGTCAACTTATTCTGGATCATATGGGATTTAACCTTTTGGATCAATCTGCAATGTGGAATCTAGTTTGAATGCCTTACTAGAATCCCACTATACTGCTCCCATCAATATCATGCTCATATCAATAATTTCTCTGGAAGGTTGAGGGGAGACATGATAAAAGTAAATAAAATTATGAAGCATAGATAGGGTAGACGGAATCTTTTGCTGTGGGTGGAAATATCCAACACTAGAGGGCAAAGTTATATGGTGTGAAGAATAAAGTGTTTTACAGTGTTGTGGGAGCCTTAATGCATTACCAGGGCTGGTGGATGTGGAAGATACTATAGAGGTGTTTAGGAGGATTTTAGGTAGTTACATGGATCATGTACAGACAGATGAGATCAGATTAACTTGACATCATGTTTGGCACAAACATCCTGGGCTAAGGGCCAATTCCTGTGCTGTGAGGTTCTATGTTCTAATATGTTTATCTCAAAAAAATATATTAAACGGTTTGGGATTTTTCCTTAATTTAGAACAGTGATATTTAAATTCCCCGCTTTGTCCTTCTAATTAATTTATATCCTCCTATTGAGTAGATCCTTATGCAGAAACAAATAAACTGCAGGTGCTGGTTAATATCTGAACCTTCAAGCCAATGTGTAACTGCGAAGACCTACATTCACTCTTGCAAATCTTTACACAGTCTGGCCATATCATTCAGCAGGCCAGGTACACCAATGCTCCATCGAGCGAGACAAGGACTATGGGGGACTGTGGACCATCCCAGCACTGCAGGTGCTCTGCTGAATTCCCAAGCGCACCATACATCAAATCGGAAGCTTAGTGAATTTTTGCAAACAACTGTGTTGGAGTCGAATAACCTGTTTGGATTACACGAGTTATGGGGGGGGAATGAGGAAAGATGGCTAGATCAGAATGCCAAAGATTGCAAACTTTAAAGAATACTAGAACCAACTGGTCACCGAATGCAATATTACACCACCCGTTGGGGGGGGTGCCTTGCGGCATCATACACACACTAATCACCCCACCCTCCACTACACACACTAACCACCCCCCTTGATATTATATTAATATTCATTGGCTCCTTTTACCCCATCCCCGCCCTATTTCGAGGGGCAGGGAGAGTGGGACAGAGAAAAGAGGGGGGGGGTGGGGGGGAGAGAGAGGGGGAGGTGCGGAGGGGTGGGGGGGGAGGGGGGGGGGGGGGGGGGGGTTATGATGCAATACCCATGAGGCAGTAGCCAAGATGGATCCTGAATAAAAATGGCTGATCCCAAGGCTTGAGTGTAAAGCCTCTGTTAATTAGTTGTGAAGCTGTAATGGAGCAGTTTACAGTAAGGAAACAATATTAAAACATGGTGTCAGAAGTGCGATATGTTTCAGGATTCGTCGAGAGTTTTGATTGGGTGCACGGCGATGGCGGACGATGTTTGCGAGTACTACCGAGAGACGATCGTGGGGCCTACAATGTTTCCATCGATAGAGGGGCTGATTTGTCAGGAAAATGGAGCAGCTAAAGCCCCCTAGGCAAATGAATTTTGAGGGCAAAGGACCTGCCAATGGAGTGGAGACAATGGAGGGAGGAGTTTGAACTCTGTTGATTTGAGCATGGAAGGGAAGGATGACAAGACAATGAGGAAACTGCTCATGTACCTAGTTGGACCGCAAGGGAGAGAGCTCCACCAAACGCTGGAGACACGGACACCGGAGGGTAACGTACAGGAAGTTACACTAGAGCAGGCTCTCGATACTTTCGGACAGCATTGTCAACCCGTGAAGAACGAGACCATCGACAGGTCAAGATTCTTTACAAGGTGCCAAGAAAGAGGGGAGACTTTTGATTTGTTTTTAATAGAACTGAAGCTCTTGGCAGCTCATTGCGGTTTCAGAGAGTTGAATGATTCACTGATATGGGATAGAATAATATGCGGCATAAGAGATGACATGCTGCGAGAGAGACTTCTCAGAGAAACCTCACTTGACTTAGAAAAGTGTGTGAAGGCATGCCAGGCTTCGGAGCTTGCCAAGGCCAGAGTTGATGTCCGTTAAGTGACCAATGACAAGATGTCTGTGCATGAGGGAGGGAGGGGGGGGGGGGGGGGGGGAAAAGAGGGGAAAAGGGGAGATGGACGGGGAGAGAGGAGGGGAGAGGATAGCAGCGGGGGGAATGGGGAGGAGCGGGTAACAGCGGGGAGTAGCGGTTAGCAGTCGGAGGGAGGGTGGTGACTTCACTCGCTGCGCGTGGAACAACAGGCCGCGAGGCGAAAATTCTTGAAAAACAAGCCGAGAAGCTCTTGAGTGCTTGTGAGCACTCGTGTCCTCGGATGACCTCGGAAGACTTCGGGATCTGCTGTACAGAGCCCACTTGCTCGTTCTTTCTGCGTCTTTTGAAGAACCGGAGGGGATGGGGGGGGAAGGGTGGTGACGTCACTCTTGGAAAAGTACCCAGCAGGCTGCGCGTTGAAAACTGCACAGCGGGCCACAAGGAGCAGAGCCATTGTGACGTCATCAGCTCGTTAACTTCAGCTCGTTAACTTCAAATAAGATCTCAGATTGGTGAACAATTTTAGTAAAAACTCGGGAAATAATGAATCAAATTTTCAGATGAGGCGATTTTTGAGATCATGAGGTAAATCTCTACCGGAATATGTAAAAAGGTCACCGTTAGCGCGTCGGGTTTTCGAGGAGATGTGAATCACAGAAAAACACACAAATACACACACAAATACATACATCCACATCCAAGATCAGAGTTTTATATTATAATAGGTAAATAGACCAAGTGGTACCCTTTGGGCCCCGTCCCCAACGCGGTGGGGTGGGGGGCCCCGGTGTCAAGGAAAATTATGGAATTTCCCCAAAAAATACACAAAGTACTGGAGTAACTCAGCGGATCCAGCCGCATCTCTGGAGAACATGAAGAGGCGATGTTTTTGGTCAGGACCCTTCATCCGACTGATTGTGTTGTGGGGGTGTCAGGGGGGTGGAAGAAAGAAAGCTGGAAAAGAGGAAGGGCAGGACAAAGCATGGCAGATAATAGTTTGATACATGTAAGTGTGTTTGTAGGCAGATGGTGGATTATCTTTCTTCTGGTCCCAGATTTCTCCAGTAGGGGGAGCCTCCTCTCAGCACCATCCCATCCAGCCCCATTTCAGTATATTGTGTTTTTCAGTCAATTACTTTCAATAGTACTGTATTGACAAGTGTACCTAAGTACAGTGAAATTTCTTTTTGCATACAATTTGTTAAAAATCTTACTATATAAGCACAATCATATTAAATGGACCTTTGGAGAGTAGATTATTTTTCTAATCTCCAGAGGATACAGACTGTCTCCGTCTTTCCACTCACCGTAGGAATCATTGTATTGAAGATACAAAGTACTGGAGTACCTCAGCAGCGCAGGCAGCACCTCTGGAGAAAATGGATAGGTGATGTTTTGGGTTGGGACCCTTCAACCCCTTTAAGACAAGTAAGACAAGTCTTAATTAACAAGTTTTAATTAAGACAAGTCTTCCCTACCATTAACAGAACAGTACAGCACAGGAACAGTCCTTTCAGTCCTCAATGTCCATGCCAAACTTTGTCTCCTTGCGTATGGCGTGCACAGCCTAAAGTTGTAGGACAACTTGTTCTATTTGATCTTATTTGATTGTGCACGCCAGGTTGATTGCATTTGTGGAAACAGGGCGGACCACGTGTAGGTTGCAATCTCCCACCCCATGCCTAAAATGATGCCAAGTTAAACTAATCTCTGCCTGCATGTGATCCTTATCCCTCCATTCCCTGCAAATCCATATGCCGATCTAAAAGTCTCTAGGAAGAAATTGTACTCCTTTCAATTAAAAACAACATTCCATTTACCTCCCTCATTACCTTTAGTTTATTTTAGAGATATAGCACAGAAACAGGCCCTTCAGCGCACCTAGTCCACACCAGCCAGCGATCCCCATACACTAGCACTATGTTACACACTAGGGACAATTTACAATTTTACTAAAGCCAATAACCTACAAACCTTATGTCTTTGGAGTGTGGGAGGAAACCGGAGCACCGGGAGAAAATCTATGTAGTCATGGTGAGCGCGTACAAACTCCCGTACAGAGAGCACCCCTAGTCAGAACCATAACCTGGGTCTCTGGCGCTGTAAGGCAGCAACTTTACCACTGTGCCACCCCAACATGTTTTACTCCTTGCTATCTTTGTTGATGAGGTTTCTCACAGGAAGGCATCTGACAGACAGTCCCACAATTGAACACATGACACTTCTGATTTAGTTCCCATATATTGCTACACGACTCCAGTGCCACCAGGACATGATAAAACAGAAGCATTCATTATTTTTCCACTTTTCTGCAAAGATGAATCTGTTTTGAACTATAGGTGGCAGCATTAAGCTGCAGTAGTAAATGACAATTTTAGTATTTGGCTTAGCAAGAAAAGGGAGAAAGGTAAAATTAATTAAAATAAAAGATGCTTTCCTGCAAGAATTAGCATAATCAGCAGCACATTTATCTCTGAATCATAGATTGCAAGTTAAATGCCTGTTGCTCTAATGTGTAGAACCTCGACTGAGACGCCAGTGCAATATTGAGGAAGTGCTGCTCAACTTATTTTTTTGATGTGACGTTACATTGCGGCCTTGCGCCATATAAAAAGGCCCTGGGCCTCCCAGTTTCTTGTCAATATTTGACCCCTTTTAAAATATCACTAAATAAAGAAGAGTTTTTCCCCTTCCACTATCAAAACCTACTGGCTTTTTGCAGATTAGTCAGGATTGACCACACAAGCTGGTGCATGTGAAACGCTTCAATGTCTTGAGCATCTGAAACATTTATTTTCTACATCCAAGGTTTCATAATAAACACAGCCTATAGCTCTTGCTCAACTGTGCTCTCATTTTGCTCCAATTTACCCAAAATTGCTGTTTCTGTGGCAAGTGATCCAAGAAGTTTTAAGTGCAAATTGCATTCAGTGCAGCAGTTTTTTGGTTTTTTTTGCACCATTTTGTAAAACTGAAGCAGGCTTTGTCCGCAAATCTCTGTGCCAATTTCAATTTTTTAAAGTGCACTTCGACTTGCATAAGTCTACAACTCTCTCTCAACCTGCCTTGGTGTTTTCTCTGATTAGCAGAAGACCAATAACAGAAGCAGTAGCAAAGCAACAGAACACAATAGCAGAAGACTGCAATAAATGTTGATGCTGTGAAACTTTCTTAAAAAAAACATAAGCAAATCACAAGAAAGTTCTCAATTGTGTTTTGTTCCTCAGACTGACGAGTCCAGGTTATAACTTCCGCATGAATAACAATTACCTGTCACATCCCTGGCTACCCTTTCCTTTCATTATGTCCAGTCCTCATGAGGAGATCTGACCAGACCCGCTCTCCTCACCGACCATGAGGCCTCCACACTGTGCAATTTTTAATAGTCAGTGATACAACCTGGAAACAGGCCCTTCGGCCCAACTTGCCCACACTGTCCAACATGTCCCAGCTACACTAGTCCTACCTGCCTTTAATTCATATACATCCAAACCTGTCCTATGTATGTAGTTTAATGAAGTTAATGCATGCAGTTAATCTGAGTTTAATTTCCACCACCTCTGATTTAATTACTGTTTTCCTGCATCTCGATGTATATTAATTATTCAATCCATAACGACAAATACAGTGCCCTCCATAATGTTTGGGACCAAGACCCACCATTTATTTATTTGCCTCTTTACTCCACAATTTGAGATTTGTAATAGAAAAAAATTACATGTGGTTAAAGTGCACAGTGTCAGATTTTAATAAAGGCCATTTTTATACATTTTGGTTTCACCATGCAGAAATTACAGCAGTGTTTATACATACTCCCCCCATTTCAGGGCACCATAATGTTTGGGACACAGCAATGTAAATGAAAGTAGTCATGTTTAGTATTTTGTTGCATATCCTTTGCATGCAATGACTGCTTGAAGTCTGCGATTCATGGACATCACCAGTTGCTGGGTGGCTTCTCTGGTGATGCGCTGCCAGGCATGTATTGCAGCCATCACGGCTTTGGTGAATTGCAGCACCGTTTTGGGGCTCAGGTACTGGGTGCCGGCATCCTCAAGAAGGGGGTTCTCCTCTGGCCCAGCTGGAGTTGTTGTCGGAAGGGCCCCCCTTGTTCCACCCTCTTCGGAGCGCACCACCCACTCCGTCTCCTGTAGCTGGGGTACGGTGGCTGATTCAATGCTCCCGGTCTCCTGGAACTGGGGGACAACAGGCGCATCCTTTCCCTTTCCGATCTCCTCCTCACCCGATTTCTTCCTCTGCCTCCATTGTCGCGATGTCGCCTCATCCTCCAACCAGGAGAGGTTGCTGGCGTCGGTGTGGGAGAGGAGTCTTTTCTTGGACTTTGCGGTTCCCTCCGGCCTTGGCTCTTAGGGCAGAGCCCTCTGGTGTTTCTTACTTTTCACCACCTGCCATGCCTCCACCTGTTCCCCCTCTTCCATCAACTCTCCCTCTCCAGGGGGCTGGGGGTTGGGGGCTGGAGGTGGTCAGGCTGTCCTCATTCCCGTTCTCTCTTTCTGCTTGGATTTTGGCAGTGGTGGGAGGCATCTCGCCCACCCTGGGGTGTTAGTAACAGCCCCTCTTATTGTCTGTACGTAGGTGCTGACTCTTATAGGACAGCCCTGTAGAGGTGGCCTGCTTCCCCGCACAGGTTGCAGTTCTTGCTGACTTGGCAGTCCCTTGTCTCGTGGCCCTCCATCATGCAGTTCTTGCAGACAACTGCACTGCATTTGGCCGCCACGAGCCCAGGTTTATTGCATTTCCTGCACACCCTGGGTGGTCCCATGTAGGTCATGTAACCTCGGTTCCTTCCGAGGGAGGGTGGATGATGGCTCCCTTCCCGTCCACCCTCAGCTTCACCTTGACTTCTCGCTTGCTCGTTCAGATCCCAAACAAATCCTTCACATCCGCACAGTTCCCTGCTCCCTCGACATGACGAGCAAGGAAGGTGAGGCCATCCACGGCAGGCACATGTGGGTTACACATGTGCACCGTCATCATCTGTTCCCTCTAGGTGGGGAGGGTGAAGAGCGGCTGTACCTTCGGTAGCGACAGCGGAGTCTCGCCCCCATTCTCCCGCAAGTCGTGCATCAGCTTCTGCCATCAGGTTGGATACCTGAAAGTGACATCAAAGTATCCTTTACCTGGGAAGTCCCGGAGACAGTAAATGTCCTTGGCCTTAAATTTGCAGGCCTTCAGCAAGACCTTCCTGACGAACAGGTCCCGTGAGAAGGGAGTCTCCTCGCTGAGGTCCTTCATGCTCACTCGCAGGGTATTGCGGATACCCTGTCCTCCCGCTCCATTTGCTGCAGACATTCTGACTGGATGAGGTGTTAGGTTGGTTACCCAACCAGCATCGATCCACCTCTAAGCCAGCAACTGCCAGACGTCTGGTCACCAAGTTCAATCCGTCCTAGATCCGCCATCCTCCTCCTCGACTGATAAGAACAGATGCTACACTTGGTCATGCAAGCAACACCCATGTCCCGTGAATGAGTTAAAAATATAATGGGCTCCTATCCAACCTTTGTCACCTTTACTTCAGTGTATGTTTTAGATTGAGATACTCTCACTTAATCTGATTGGGTGGGAAGACCTGAGTGTATTATACTGAGCCCTAGCAACAGCAAGAGTGCATGTAAGTGATAGGATGCAGGCCTCAATATGAATTGGGTCAGTGTTACAGCGAGCAGCTAGTCACCAGTGGTTGCTAGACTGCTGGAATCAGCAAATGCAGAAACCATGGAGACTGCAGATACTGTGTTTACCAAGGCTTCTGAGTCATGAAACCATCCGCCAGCGCTCCAAACAACTTTATCTGCCGTTGCAGATAACCAAACTGAGAAGTGTCAGGCTGGACTGTGGGTCTTTGGCATTGGCTGTTTGCAAACGTCCTGCACAAAAATAAACTCGGGATAAGCAAAATGTTTCAAGAAAGCTTATCTTTCAGCAGAGTTTTGTCTGCTGAGTTGGAAAAAATTTAATCCAATTGACTCAACATTACATTTGGTGTAGACACAGGAAGCTGCAAATGCTGGAATCTTGAGCAAAAAAACACAAAATGCTGGAGTAACTCAGCAGGTCTGGCAGCAGCATATAAGGTACAAAGTGCTGGAGTAACTCAGGTGGCCAGACAGCAACAAAAGAAGGGTCTCGACCCGAAACGTCACCTATTCCATTTCTCCAGAGATGCTCCCGCTGAGTTACTCCAGCTTTTTGTGTCTATCATACATCATTAGCCATAAATACCAAATATTCGAACCCAGGTCTCTGGCGCTGTAAATGAGCAACTCTACCACTCTGCTGTCCCATCTGACTGAACATTTAATACATTAGTACATTTAGGACCCATGTTTCAGAAAACCCCCTATAAAATGCTGGAGTAACTCAGCAGGTCAGACAGCTGCATAAGGCACAAAATGCTGGAGTAAGTCAGCAGGTCAGGCAGCAACAAAGCACAAAGTGCCACAGGCTACAACCACCAATGAATATGCACCCTCCACTCGTCACTTCCTCTTGCTTCAAAAAACCACTTATCTCCAGTTCCTGACGAATGTTTGAAAGGTTGTCCCTGTTTGTCGCTCTCCACAGATGCTGCCTTGGCCTGCAAAGAATTTTCCAACGTACGTTGCTTCTGGTCCGTTTACACAGCAATTACCTCTCCTGTGAAGTCCCAAAATGTTTCTCGCCCGATTAAATTTTTGTTTTGAATTGCCGTCACTGTTGGCAGACGGGCCAGTCAACCTTTTACACATCAAAGTATCTAGAAATAACATATTAAATAAATGCTCCTGCCGGCGTTAGGAAAAAAAGTTTTCCAAGAGATTTCTTCTTGCTTTCTATAAATAGCTCTGGAGGATATATTTTTTAAATCTAAACAGACAGAATAGTCGTCAAATCTCAAAGACATCAACGCTGGCAATTTCTCTTACTCTTGGTCTAATGTAGCCAACATTATCTTTGGAATGATCTCTAGATCTAGTAATTCAATGGTCAATGGTTCAATGATGCTTTTTTGTAACGTGCAACTGCACAGTGAAATTATTTTTACATACTTACACATGCGGCTGCCGCCATGTTTTTTTGCGCCATTTCCACAGTCCAAAGTTCAGTCCGCACGCTCGCTCGCTTGTCTACTGGAGCAGTTCCCGATCCAGATAAGCCCCAGGCTCCTTCAGGGCCTCCCTCCGTCGCCATTGACTAGATGGACCCACGAACCTACATCGCTCTCCCCTCCTCGCCCAGCCTACTTTGTGTCCCGGGTATTGTCCAGTTTCCTCCCACATAGAGTGCCTGGATAGAGTAAAAGTGGAGAGAATATTACCACTAGTGGGCTAGTCTCAAACCAGAGGCCACAGCCTCAGAATAAAAGGACATATCTTTAGAAAAGAGGAATTTCTTACGTCAGAGGGTGGTAAATCTGTGATATTCATTGCCACAGATGCAGGGCCGGATTTAGATAAAGAGAGGCCCTAGGCTATTCCACTTGTGAGGCCCCTCCCAATCCCTCAACGACGAGAGGAAGATGGAAGAGTCCACCAGATTGACACCGATGCGCAGCCGAGCGTAGCCAATGAGATAAGGGCTGGATAGCTGTGCTTTTTATTTATTGCCAGTGCTAGTGTCGAGTTAACGGCTTAAAACACTATTATTCTGAAATGGAGGGCAGGAAAAATTACTGAAGTGTTGATTAGAGACTACAGTGCATTGTGACAGCATGTGTAAGAAAGGCCTATGACAGTGTCAAAAATATTATACATCAGGCCCGTACGAAGCTTTTCAAAAAGGGGTGTGTCATGGCGTGATTACAAAAAATATATGTGAAATAAGTGCATGCAGCGCATATCACAAGCGCGAAAGTTCCTCGTGGCAGGAGTCCAGGGCCTGCTTAAGGGGTATTCTGAGCCTTATTTTGGAGCATTTTTGCGCCAAATTTACGACCAATATTTCACTAAAGATAATCCCCCTCCCTCTCCCCTCATCACTCCCCTCCCCCCTCCACCTCTCCCTCTCCCTCCATCTCTCTCCCTCTCTCCCCACTCTCTCTCTCTCTCTCCCCCCCTCCCTCTCTCTCTCTCTCTCTCTCTCTCTCCCCCCCTCTCTCTCCCCCCTCTCTCTCTCCCTCCCTCCCCCCCCTCTCCCTCCCACGCAGCGAGGCTCCGACTCCGTGCTGCTGACGCCGCAGCCCCACCCCCACCCCCCCCCCCCCCCCCCAGGCCGGAGATGAACAGATTCTTGATTAGTAAGGGTGTCGGGAGTTATGGGGAGAAGGCAGAAGAACAGGGTTGAGAGGAAAAGATAAAGCAGCCATGATTGAATGGTGGAGCAGTCTTGATGGTCCGAATGGCCTAATTCTGCTCGTAGAACTTATGAACTTCCTAAAGACCGGACAACATCCACTACACCTCTCTGCAGATTAACAAAAAAAGGTCACAATAGGACACAAAACACTGGAGTAACTCAGCAGGTCAAGCAGCATCTCTGGAGAACATGGGCAGGTGACATTTCGGTTTGAGACCCTTCCTCAGACTTCAGACAATGCAAAGAAAAAGTGCTGAGAGGCTACTCCTGTCTGCCTCTTACCAAACAAAACCCAGGCAAAATCATCTTTTGCATTTTGCAGATTCTTCCTCATCACGAAAGGTTGAAGGACATTTTAGTCCCTGCCGGGTGCTCTTTCCACTGATCTGCACTCAAGAAGCATTCAAGTCAAGATCTGCTCAACCTTCCACCTGACATCTTCTGCCAAAGCAGTAAAATTGCAGCAATGCGCAAACTCCCCATGCACAACATCACTTCAGGCTTTCATATCTCTGCCTCCCGAGGCCTTGAGACAGAACTAAAGTCGGTTTGTTCCTCTCCATTCTGTTTCTGTGTCTGTATTAATTTGCTCCAACTCACTGATCTGGGAAGTTTACAAAGTTGTACCAACACAATACAAGTCAACAACGTTAACTTGAGTCGTTCTCCTTTGGTTCAATGTAAACCATTGCTTATCACCTAATGTAACCTTTCAGTCATGTTAAACACTACACCAAATTATGACTGCACCTTGTGAGATAAAGCTGCAGGTGATAGCAATTGTAAGAAGCAAGGAAATGGGGACTGATTAAAATCTATCTCTTTAGAGATACGGTATGGCAAAACAAACCCTTCGGCCCACTGAATCCACGCCAACCAATGATCACCCATACAGTAATTCTATTCTACACATTAGGGAATTTTTTTATTCAGAAACCAATTAACCCACAAACCACGCCTTTCGAATATGGAAGGAAACTGAAGCACCCAGAGAAAACCCATGCAGTCGCAGGAAGAATGGACAAATTCCGTACAGCGAGCACCCATGTCCCATACATTATAGTTATATACCATACATCATGTACCATACATCATAGTCTGGCTCGAACACAGGTCTCTGGTACTGTAAGCGCAGGAACTCTACCATTGCACCACTCTGCTGCCTCATCTGGCTGAACATTAGTACATTTTGGAGACATTGACTGTAGAAAAAAAACATAAAATGGTGGAGTAACTCAGCAGGTCAGGCAGTATATGTGGAGGATATGGATAGGCAACTTTATGGGTCCGGAAAAATAGGACACAAAGTGCTGGAGTCACTCACCGGGTCAGGCAGCGTCAATGGAGAACATTGATAGGTGACACTTCAGCTCAAGATCTGAAAGGACACGTATCCATGTTCTCCAGTGATGCTGTCTGACCTGTTGAGTTACACCAGCACGTTGTATTTTTATTGGTACATTTTCCAATGGCAAATAATTAACCAAAATCTCATGTCATCGTATCAATGTCGCTGACTTAAACTGGATGCTTACTGAACTTTGCTAAGGCCCCAATCTGGCTCTCAACTAGGCGAGACACAAGGTGCTGGAGTAACTCAGCAGGCCAGGTAGCATCTCTGGAGAAAAGGAATAGGTGATGTTTCAGGTCGAGACCCTCCTTCAGATTGAGAGTCAGGGGAAAGGGAGCAGTGAGAGAGGCTGTTGGAGAATTCCCGTCAGAGAGAGGAGAACTTTGTCAAAGTAGACATACCTTGAGGAGATTTTGCAGTAGAGCAGCCAAGATGTGCAGGAAGGAACTGCAGATGCTGGTTTATACCAAAGATGGACACAAACTGCTGGAGTAAGTCAGCGGATCAGGCAGTATCCTTGGAGAAAACGGAATAGGCAACTCGGCTTATGGAAATATACAGGACTCCTCATTAACGGCTGATCTACTTATGTTCAGCTGCCAGTTATCCCATTAGGTTTCATGCTGTTCGTTTATTTTCACAGCTGTAGTACAAGCTGGTTAACAGTCAAGAAGCAGAAAAGAAAGGGCGTAACGTTGTCTGCAAATTCTGCATAACATCACACAGTGTTCTACAACCATCTTGCACTCAGATGCTGCTAAACATGGATCCCTCAGTTGAAGCGTCGGAAAGTAATGGCATTATGTAACAGCAAGGGCTAACTAACTATGATCTTAAAGCAGTAATTCCAGCTCTTGAAACTTGCCAATGTTCAAAGGAAATCTTGTGGTGATCAGGCCTGTGCATTGTGCTCTGGTGCACCTGCCTACTCCCTACACAAGAACAGTGTGATTCCGCCTGCAAAAATAACATTGCAAGTGTGGGAAATCTGTCAAAGCTGCAGTGTTTGGGTTTTAAATTTAACAGCCAACGTTCAACATCACACACTACAGTGGAGTACATTTAATCACACCTCTCTGCCCTAAGCTCTGGAATTTCCTCTCTAAACAAGTCATTTCCTTCTCTGAGACTCTCCTTAAAGCCTGCCTCTTTGAACACTGTTTTAATCATCTGCCCTAACAGCTTTCAGGCTCTGTGTTAGCAACGTTGTGTGTCCATGCACCTGTAATGTGCCCTAGAATGAATTGCTATATTGGTAGGTTTGTATAAATGAGATTTCTCACTCAATATCAGAGATATCCTCAGACTTTAGACTTTAGTGGGTCAGAGCAGAAACAGGCCATTCTGCGCACCAAGTCTGTGCCAACCAGTGTTCCCCACAGACTCACACTATCCTGCACACTGGGGACAATTTCCAATTTTACCAAAGTCAATTAACCTACAAACCTGTGTAAATTTGGGGTGTTTTGAGGAAATTGGAGCACCCGGAATAAAACCACGCGGTCATGTGGAGAACGTACAAATCTGTGCAGACAGCACCCGTAGTCAGGAACGATCCCAGGTCTCTGGTGCTATATAGCAGCAACTCTACCGCTGTGCCATTATGCCGCTTATTAATGCTTCTTATTATCATCTGTTAAATACATATATCTTCTTAGCCACCCCACACAGGACAGGCAGGCAGCTCAGGAGGATCAGAAGCTCCACAAGGGACATGTATTTTTTAGCTAATGCACAGGAGATGAGGAGCGAGAATGGCTGATCACTAACAAGAGCTGTGTACAGTGCAGGTGATGTCAACCGTACTTGTCAGTGTACTGATGTGGTCATCACATTGCAAGGAGGGTACGACAGCACTGAGAGATGGAGAAATGTACAAGGACATAAGGTTGGAGAATTATAATCGCAGGAAGACCCCTACCAATCTGTGGGATGGGATGTTGGTGGGAAATGTAGTTGGAGGATCTATTTCCCATTCAAAAAAAGTCAATAACCAAGTGTCATGGATTGAAGTTGATTAATGTAAAGTTGAGTGGGACCCGGGGCAAGGACTAGGCTGCAGGCTCGGCCTCTCCTTCCCACTCCCCCAGCACCAGGCCGCTCGGCCCTTCCCCCCCCCAACAGCCCCCGCCTCAACTACCAATTCATCGCCAACGTGGTGGAGAAAACCCCGCGGGGTTTCCATCGAGATCAGGTGAGGAGGGGGAACGTGGTGGTATTGAGGGAAGGACGGGGGGGAGGGAGAGGAGGGGTTTAGGGAGGGAGAGGGAGGGGAAAGTAGGATAGGTCGGGAGGTGAGAAGGGAGAGGGGGGGGGGAGGGAGGAGGGGGGAGGGGGTGGTAGGGAGTGGGATAAGGAGGGAGAGGGGGGCGGTAGGGAGGATAGAGGGAGAGGGTTTAGGGAGGGGAGAGGAGGGAGGAGGGAGGGAGGAGTGACTGACGGTAGGGGAGAGGTGAGGGAGGGAGGGGGGAGGGGAGGAGGAGAGGGAAAAGAAGAGAGAGGGTGAAGAGGAGGGGGTGGGAGTGCTGGGGATGAGGGGGAATGAAGGAGGATAGGGGTTGGAAGAGGAATGGCAAGGTAAAAGAGGAGTGGAGGGGGAAGAGAGAGGAAGGGAGGGGGTGAGCGGAGGAAGCAGAGGAGGGTTGGTGGAGGGTGGGGAGAGGGAGGATAATGGAGGAGGGGAATAGGGTACTGAAGAGGGAGAGTGAGATTTGTTCACATTGATCTTATATTTTACAAGTTATTGCCATTTTAAACTTTAAAAACATTGCAGTTGCGTTCCCACTTGCCGGCGCGCCTGCGCAGTTGGGGGAGGGTTGCCGGGAATCTCTGGCGTCATAATGGGAACCCGTCAGGCCGAACATGCGCTGCTTGGTGAAATATTGTGTTGGGGGAACGGGACCCAATGGGTCTGCACTTGGTCTAGTAATCTATAGATCTGTGTGATTGGAAAACAATTATCACTGTTTCAAGATCAGGTTAGAACATTGCTTTAGAAGGGTGACACAGTGACACAGCGGTAGAGTTGCTGCCTTACAGCCCCAGAGACCTGGGTTCGATCCTGACCACGGGTGCTGTCTGCACAGAGTTTGTACGTTCTCCCTGTGACCACGTGTGTTTTCCCCGGGTGCACCGGATTCCTCCCACATTCCAAAAACATACAGGTTTGTAGGTTAATTGGCTTCTGTAAAACTGTTGCTAGTACAGGTATACGGGTGATCGCTGGTCAGTGTGGACTTGGTGGGCTGAAGGGCTTGTTTCCTCGCTGTATCTCTAAACTAAACAATCTACAGATTGTGAAGTGGGAAGTAGAGTGACCTAAAGGCCATGGTTATGGTCCGCTTGGGTATGAATGGATTAATTGGCCTCCTGCACTGTATTGTTCTGTGATTCTATTGTAATTTCTTCTGATATGAGTGACATTGGCAAGGCCATGATTTGTTGTCCTGAAGTTACACCTTTTCCTGCTTTACCTTTTCTCGATTGATGTAAATGCCGAATATCAGAATGGAAGACTAGACTTCTCAAATATTGAATGTTAGCAAAGTATTAGCAAAGTATTTTTATAATTGTAATTAATTTTGAACATGATGCCATTTCTCTTTAATGGCATTAGTTTGAACAAAAATGTCCTCTGCATTATAGTATAGAATTCACTGATAAGTTCTAAATGTAACTAGAATAGCAAATATATTTCTCAGTCAAACTGGTGAAATGTAATTGAGCATGCCCAGTTTTGGAGAGTATCCAGTGGATTTCATCCAATACAAACTGAACAAAAAGTTATTTATAACTTGGCTTGTCTGTAGTAAAATATCCCAAGGCATTTTCAGACAAACATTTGACAGAATCATTAAAAAAGAGGAAGAAACGTTTATTTCCTGCTGTTTTTGTTTTGTTTTGTTTTGTAGATGTACAGAGTAGGGGAATTGAGAACCTGGGGACATACGTTTAAGGTGAAGGGGGAAAGATTTAATTGGAACCTGAGGGGTAATGTTTTTACACAAAGGGTGATGGATGTATGGAATGAGCTGCGGGTTGAGGCAGGTACTATTGCAACGTTTGAGAAACATTTAAACAGGTGCAAGGATAGGGAAGGTTTAGAGGGATATGGGCCAAACGCAGGCAGGCGGACTAGTGTAGATGGGACATGTTTGTTGGTGTGTGGGCAAGTTGGGCTGACAGGCCTGTATCCATGCTGTGTATCTCTATGACCATGGAGATAGTTGACTTGATACGTACGTAGATGAAGGGATAAGTTAGCAATTCTAATGAGGCTTCCAGTGACTGAAGTAATCGGCTTCTAATTGGTCTTGGGCGGACAATTTAATTGCAGGGACTATCTGGGCAGTGACCTGAAAAAGACAGTGTATTTAGCAGCGAAATGCAACCGGGCCTGAGACTAGCAGTGTCTGGTGCCAAGAAAAATCCAGCTGTATGTTAATGTTAGAGAAGTCAATGGAAATGTACACATAGTTCCTTTAAAAAATCCACCCACTTTACCACTCTTCCTAATCACATCTCACAAATACTCATTTTTAGTAACCAAACAGAGAGGTGAAAAATTCAACTTCATAGCACCAGGACCATCGCGGAAGAGATTAATTTGAAATAACGGTAGATAAATCAAAGGTAGACACAAAATGCTGGAGTAACTCAGCGGGTGAGGCAGCATCTCTTGAGAGAAGGAATGGGTGACGTTTCGGGTCGAGACCCTTCTTCAGACTGATGTCAGGGGAGGGGGCGGGACAAAGATAGAATGTAAGCGGAGACAGTTATAGTGGGAGAACTGGGAAGGGGAAGGGGATGGAGAGAGAAAGCAAGGGCTATGTGAAGTTAGACAAGTCAATGTTCACACTGCTGAACTATGTTGTACTATGTTTATATATTCTGTTGTGCTGCAGCAAGAAAGAATTTCATTGTTCTATCTGGGACATATGACAATAAAACATTCTTGACTCTTGATGTGTAAACTACCCAAGCAAAATACTAGGTGCTGTTCCTCCAATTTGCACTGGGCCTCACTCTGACAATGGAGGAGGCCCAGGAAAGAAAGGTCAGATTGGGAATGGGAAGGGGAGTGAAGTGCTGAGCCACCGGGAGATCAGGTAGGTCAAGACGGACTGAGCGGAGGTGTTCAGTGAAACGAACGCCGAGCCTGTGCTTGGTCTCGCCAATGTAGAGAAGTTGACATAGATGAAGTTCGATGAGGTGCAAGTGAAACTCTGCCTCACCTGCAAAGACTGTTTGGGTCCTTGGATAGAGTAGAATGGGAGGTAAAGGGACAGGTGTTGCATCTCCTGCGGTAGCAGGGGAAAGTACCTTGGGAGGGGGTGGTTTGGGTGGGAACAAGTTGAACAGGGAGTTTCGGAGGGAACGGTCTCTGCGGAAAGCAGAAAGGGGTGGAGATGGGAAGATGTGGCCAGTAGTGGGATCCTATTTCAGGTGGTGAAAATGTTGGAGGATTATATGCTGTATGCGACGGCTGATGGGGTGGAAGGTGAGGACAAGGGGGACTCTGTCCTTGTTACAAATGGGGGGAGTGGGAATAAGAGCGGAGATGCGGAATATCGAGGAGATCCTAGTGAGAGCCTCATCTATAATGGAAGAGGGGATCCCCATTCCCTGAAGAATGAGGACATCTCGGATGACCTGGTATGGAACACTTCATCATGGGCGCAGATGCGGCGTAGGTGGAGGAATTGGGAGTAGGGGATAATCTTTACAGGAAGCAGGATGGTAAGAAGTGTAGTCAAGTTAGCTATGGGAGTCAGTAGTTTTGTAGTAGATGTCGGTCAATAGTCTGTTTCCTGTGATGCAGTGAAGTTGATGAAGTCAGTGAGTTCTGCATGAAAGCAGGAGGTAGCACCAATGCAGTCGTCAGTGTAGCAGAGGTAGAGTTCGGTGATAGGGCCAGTGTATGCCTGAAACAGGGATTGTTTGGCGTACCCTGCAGAGAGGCAGGCATAGCTAGGGCCGATGCGAGTGCCCATAGCTACGCCTTGGATTTGGAGGAAGTGGGAGGAGTCCTAAGAGAAATTGTTGAGTGTAATGGAGGCATTTAGGATCTGAAGTCACAAAGTGGCCAGATTAATCAAGGTAGCAGATTCCTTCTCCTAATGTACTACAGTGTACCAAAACAGATATTTACCACAAACCAGTTGTTTTATACTTCCTTTAATTCGGGGGATATTAACTCATTAGTTCATTCAATTCCAACTTGTAGACTAGAAACGGCAGATGTGTATTCCCTCCTCAGATGCTGCTTGACCCGCTGCTGAGTTTCTCAGCATTTTGTGTTTGGCTCCTGTAATTTACACCGGTTTAAAATGGAAATCTGTGGGTTTGCTGGCGATGAAGAAGGGGAAGGAAATGCGGTATAGTTAGTGAAGAGTTGTAACTCCTACAACATGCCTCAAATGTGTTTACACCGGCAGTGAACAGTTTGCATTAAACTCTAATCCTTATTTATGTTTTGCTGTCGTGACGGCCTTAAATCCGCTTTAACTCATTGAAATAAAGTGCACTCTAACTTTGGAGGAAACATGTTTTAATAACTACTATTCCGCTTTAATTAAAGATGTTTCTTTTTAAAGATTAAAGCTTCTGCGGGTGAGGTAAAGCTTCAGAGTGAGTTCAGTGTGGGGTTAAACAAGGGCGCTTAAACAGCACGGAGTGGCGCGCCCGGCTCTCGGGAATAAAGCGAAGCGCGCCTGTAGGGTCGGATCCTGAATGCTGAATGCTATTCATTGGCGGCATCAGACGGAGACTGGCTGAAACTCACATGGGAGAGACGATTAGAGGACGCGGAAGGCCCCGGAAATAATCGGCCTGTCACTTTACCTTTACGGTCAGCGGCAAATCGCCTGTGTCTTAGAACTTGCAACAGAGTCGCGCTTCTTTCTCGCCCGGGGAGTCGATGCATCAGATCGATACTTTTCTGCAGAATGTTCAAGTTATTCTGGAAGCGGCCAGTCATATAGAAAGGACCGAGCAAGCAACGGATAGTAAGTGCGGGGCCAATTCCTGACTGTCTGCAAATGTACATAGAAATAAACAACTTGTATTAGTCACTGTAGATACACAAAGGAAAGATAAAACCCACTGTTTTGGCTCCGGCTGCAACTGGAAAGTTTCCTTACGATTAATGTCAAGGATATTTAACTTTCATCCTATGAACAGGTGCCCCCACAAGCCTGTAGATTAAAGGTATCTTAGAGAGTGTTTGGGGAATATTGCATTGAATTGTGTCTGGAATTTATATATATTTTTGATTAGTACGGGTGTCAGAGGTTATGGGAAGACTGATTACTGATTGGGTTACTGATTGCGGATGATCAGCCACGATCACAATGAATGGCGGTGCTGCCTGGAAGGGCCAAATGGCCTCCTCCTGCGCCTATATTCCATGCTTCTAAGACAGGAGAATGGTGTTAGGAGGGGGAGATAGACCAGCCATGAATTAATGGTGGAATAAACTTGATGGGCCGAATGGCCTAATCATTTGTGATGATTAAAAAAACTAGAGGATTAAAAAGTGCAGTTTTAACTGACGCTGATATGCAGATGCTATTTTACTGACCTATATATAAAATGACATTATTTGAAAATATGTATTTAAAATGTATGTTTATGGGCGTCAGTAAATCAACCGAGGCAGAGAATCAGATGTTATATGCAGTTATCATATTTAAACCTTGCCAAGAGATTATTGGGAATCATCTCTCCCTTATTCTTAAATTGGCTGCGGTGTTTAATTAGTGTAATAATCCTTTTTACAGAAGAAGTAAAAATGGGACTAAATCGGTTTGAATCCAGCAAGTCATCGAACGTCTTTCTTTAATCTCCGGGATGTGCAGAGACGCTGAGATAAATGTTCTTAGCAATTAAACCTTCTGTCCTGTATTACCCCCGGACGATTTCTAGTACAATTAACCAACGAATAAAAAGACACTGTATAAAAAGCAGTTTCGCAAACCGAGGCGCTTAATAACATTACGAGGAATCCTTTGATGCTTGCCTTTTAAGGTTCATTGCGATGAGACGTTTGTAATGACAGGTGCATTTGTTTCGATGCACCAAACACGAATACAATCGCCACGTGTTTTGAGAAGCACTGGCCAGTGATAGAGAGACAGCCTGCACCAGATACCCACAGCTCTCTGCACATGCGTGTCGACAATCACTCTTATCTCCATTCTGCCCAGGAGTTCCCTACTTAAAACAAAGCAAACATTTTTGTTACAGGACTCTTTAGTAAAATGTCACAATGACAACAAGCCGAAACAATAATGCGCTGTGCTTTTGGCACCACTTAGAGATGGTACTGGGAGAGACATCTTTGTCCAAAAATGCCTGCTGGTTACCGATGAAAACAAGATTTAATTTAAACGTCTCGGAACAGTTACCGCCAGGGAGAGAACCAGCGCTTGATTCTCTCACTACAGTAAGTTTCCGATGGAGGAAAATAGCATATTAAAGCGAAGCTTGCCATATGTAGAAGGGGGGAAGAGTTGAACCTTCAGAGTTAAAGATTCAGTATTGGATACAAATATTCAGCTTCACCTTACCAAGGACCCATTATTTTCCATTGTCAGTTTTAAAATGACTACCGTGCACGTTCATAAATTCTAGGAGCAGAATAAGGCCCATCAGCCTTTCAAGTCTACTCACCATTCAATCATGGCTGACCTATCTTTGCCCGTCAATCCCATTCTCCTGCCTCCTCCCCATAACCCCAGACATCCGTACTAATCAAGAATCTGTCAATCTCTGCCTTAAAAATATCCATTGACTTGGCCGTCTGTGGCAATGAATTCCACGTATTCACTATATTCTGATGAAATCATTACTTCCTCATCTCCTTTCTAATGGTACGTCCTTTTATTCGGAGGCTGTGGGCTCTGATCCTAGACTCTCCCACCTTACACAATGATAAATTATTCAATTATTAGCCAGTTAAGACAATACTTTTATGTAATCAAAAGGATTGCTGTAATCTTAATCTACAAATGTCAATTTTAATAAAATTTGGTATTAATTTTGACAGAATTAAATAAATGAAGCAATATGGCAGCACATTTTTTTCAAAAAATGAATTTGTTGTTGTTTCTATCCCCACCTTTCACCCACTACCACCTTACTCCACAAACAACAATGTCATGCCACTTCAGAGGGACAGTTAAAGGCCTGGTAATTAGAAATACTACAGTTTCGGGATATTTAGGAGAAAGCAGCTGGCAGGATAGAAGTGGTTTTGTGATGTTTTTGCTTTTTAACAACTGGAATGAGAGTTAACCAAACTGAATAAGGGTCGTGATCTGAAACGTCATCTAACCATTTTCTCCAGAGATGCTGCCTGACATGCTGAGTTACTCCAGCACTTTGTGTCTGTCTATCTTTGGTCAAACTCAACACTGGCATGCTCCAAAACAAACTTATGTTGCATGACCCACTGAGCTACTCCAGGACTCAGTGTCTTCTTCTGAACATCCCTTAATTCTCATGTTTTATTGATCCAAGCTATGGAGAGCCACTGTAAAAACTAAGCGGTACAGCAGGGCAAACAATTTCATTTTAGATCTCTATCAGTCTATTTACCACATTCTCCTGAATCATTGAGCTGTCTAACACTGTGCCCTTAGTACTTCCTGAGGATGTATTTACACCATAAGCTTAGCACTGGTGTGAGCTGGGTTTTTATTTTTACATACATTAGACCTACACTGTTTAAATTTAGAATTAATACTATGACTCGCGATGAAAGCATAATGAAGTTTATCCATAATGTTGGTGAAGCAAAAGTACAATGCACTTTGTGGATTAAATGTTGGAAATCTGAAGTGATGGCAAAACTTGCGGGAAGCACTCAGCAGGTACAGCTGGCAAAACTGCTGCCTCACAGCTCATGGCCCAGGTTCAATCGAGACCTCTGGTTCTGCCTATGTGGAGTTTGCATGTTCTCCTTGTCACCACATAGTTTCTTCCAGTGCCCAGGTTTTGTCCCACATCTCAAAGACATGTAGGTTGGGAGGTTAATTGACCAGTAAATTGCCTGCTGTGTTGAGATGAAGGGGTTGAGGAAGGGGGTTAGTTGATTGGATACATTGAGATTGGTATAATTGGAATCATGACAGATTCATTAGGTAAAAAATCCTGTTTCCGAGCAGTGTGATTCTGTCAGTGTGGTGTGATTCTCTAGTCAGGCAGCAACTGTTATTAATTCTTGAAGACTTTGGATTTCTCAGCTATATACAATACATTTGTTTTTAAAAGCATCTGTGACAGCAATTGATAAATGGGAGTGAAAATCAGCTAAATGCTTTTAAATATCACCCAAATATTTGATGGGCCAAAAGGATCTAATCTGAACTATATTGGGAAGATCTCATGGTGAGTGGTCCTGGAAACTATGAACTGAGGCTTGCACGCAGGTGTGACTGGCTGTGCTACGGGTGAGGTGGTAAGGGCCTGTCCCACTTGGTCGTCATTTGCGCGCCATTTACGTGATCTCGTCATCGCGTTGAGATGCATGGGAAGCGTGTGGGCTGCGCGGGACGGTCGAATGGAGAAGCATGGAGGAGTATGGAGTTGCGCGCAGTAGCGTGCGGATTTTGTAGGGCACAAAATCTTCACGCGCATTCGGCGTGACGTATCGCATACGCACGCGGGCGCATTGTGATCGCACGCAGGCGTCCTGACCTCGTACATGTAGCGCGTGGTGATGCATGATTATGTCACCGTGCGTAACCATGCGCCATAGCGCGCCGCCTATACGCAGTCGGCCACAATGAGAAAATAATTACGCCGTAAGCATCAATGCTTTCAGAGTAATGGCTTCAGAGTAACACCTTAATAAATATTTTTGAAACATCCTTAGTTAAGGATGTTTCAAAAGTTAACATTCAGGTAAGGATTGCAGATTTTATATCCTAAAAGAACACTAGCAACCAAATTGTTTTTTTTTTAAATAACTATCAACAATTTTACTAACACTTTAAAAAAAATATTTTCAAACTAATTCTTAAGCTGGGTTCAAACCCTCAAACTGCTGTAATGGAATACAATTTTGTGTTTGTTGGGAGTAATTCAGAAAGCAAACAATAATTTTATCAATGTTTCACTTAACAAATGATGTCAATACGCTGACTAATTCTACTTGCAGAGGAGATAAAATATTTGAAGGCGCATGATGACGGGCGATGACGCGCGCGACCATCGTCAGTCACTACCGTACCGGCCTGTCGCGTAAATGACGGCGAAGTGGGACAGGCCCTGTATTAACCACTGATTTTGTCTTCTATTTTACTTCTTTGATTCTCTGTCCTCTTCAATTGAGGCTCAAAAGACCTATCAGCTTCTAGCTCCATATAGAAATATTTGTAAATTTGTTTGGGGGCAGCTCAGTAGCGCAGCAGAAGAGTTGCTGCCTTACAGTGCCAGAGACCTGGGTTTGATACTGACTACGGGTGCTGTCTGTACAGAGTTTGCATGTTCTCCCTGTGACCATGTGGGGTTCCTATGGGTGCTCCAGTTTCCTTCCACATTCCAAAGATGTGCAGGTTTGTAGGTTAATTGGCTTCTGTAAATTGTCTCTAGATAGTGGTAGTGTAGTAGTGTAGGGGGTGGTAATGTACGGGGTGGTCGTTGGTCGGCGCGGACTCAATGGGCCAAAGGGCCTGTTTCCACATTGTATCACTAAAGTAAATGTTCATCTTTGGCCCTATTGCTGGAAAGGCCAGCATTTATTGCTCATTCCTAATTGTCCATGAAAGGTAGTTGTGAACCACCTTCTTGAATGGCCACAATCCTTCTGCTGAACATCTTCCCACAGTGCTGTTAGCCTGGAAGTTCCAGCATTTAGACCCATTGACCATTTTTAGCCAGAGACCATGATGTCTCACCTCAACCTTGGAAGTTCTTTGGTGATGATAAACTGATTGGGTGGCATTTAGCTGGATTGATTTAACTTGCTTTTCTCACAGCAGTCACTCAATACCTCAACCAAGAGACCATTACTCACTTAATGACGCCGGCAAGCTATTTAACTGAGAAATATACTGCAAACACGACTGTATGTTATGTGGGGATATTCAGAAAGCATCCCCCCATTTACTGCTTACAAATCTTACAGAGGCTGATGCACTTGAGGCCCAAACTAAATTGTAAATTTAATGGCTCTGGAAAATCTCTGGCCTAAACTACTTATCTTATAGAATTTTTCGAGGATGTAACTAGTAGAGTGGATAAGGGAGAACCAGTGGATGTGTTATATCTGGACTTTCAGAAGGCTTTCGACAAGGTCCCACATAAGAGATTAGCATACAAACTTAAAGCACATGGTATTGGGGGTTCAGTATTGATGTGGATAGAGAACTGGCTGGCAGACAGGAAGCAAAGAGTAGGAGTAAACGGGTCCTTTTCAGAATGGCAGGCAGTGACTAGTGGGGTACCCCAAGGCTCAGTGCTGGGACCCCAGCTATTTACAATATATATTAATGATCTGGATGAGGGAATTGAATGCAACATCTCCAAGTTTGCGGATGACACGAAGCTGGGGGGCAGTGTTAGCTGTGAGGATGATGCTAGGAGGCTGCAAGGTGACTTGGATAGGTTGGGTGAGTGGGCAAAGGCATGGCAGATGCAGTATAATGTGGATAAATGTGAGGTTATCCACTTTGGTGGCAAAAACAGGAAAGTAGACTATTATCTGAATGGTGGCCGATTAGGAAAAGGGGAGATGCAACGAGACCTCGGTGTCATGGTACACCAGTCATTGAAAGTAGGAATGCAGGTGCAGCAGGCAGTGAGGAAAGCAAATGGTATGTTAGCATTCATAGCAAAAGGATTTGAGTATAGGAGCATGGAGGTTCTACTGCAGTTGTACAGGGTCTTTGTGAGACCACACCTGGAGTATTGTGTACAGTTTTGGTCTCCTAATCTGAGGAAAGACATTCTTGCCATAGAGGGAGTACAGAGAAGGTTCACCAGACTGATTCCTGGGATGGCAGGACCTTCATATGAGGAAAGACTGGATAGACTCGGCTTGTACATGTTGGAATTCAGAAGACTGAGGGGAGATCTTATAGAAACTTACAAACTTCTTAAGGGGTTGGACAGGCTAGATGCAGGAAGGTTGTTCCAGATGTTGGGGAAGTCCAGAACCAGGGGTCACAGTTTAAGGATAAGAGGGAAGACTTTTAGGACCGAGATGAGGAAATCATTTTTTACACAGAGAGTGGTGAATCTGTGGAATTCTCTGCCACAGAAGGTAGTTGAGGCCAGTTCATTGGCTATATTTAAGAGGGAGTTAGATGTGGCCCTTGTGGCTAAAGGGATCAGGGGGTATGGAGAGAAGGCAGAGATGGGATACTGAGTTGGATGATCAGCCATGATCATATCAAATGGCGGTGCAAGCTCGAAGGGCCGAATGGCCTACTCCTACACCTATTTTTTATGTTTCTATCCAGAGATGTGAGTTCAAAATCCTCCCAGGGAATTTAAAATGAATTGACTGAATGTATCATAAATAAGAAGCCAGTGTCGTTAATATTGCCGATCGAAACTAGTTAGAGTGACAAAGAAATTAGAGAATTATATTAAAACATAATTCCCATTAAAGGAAGTATGTAAGGATTAGTTAGCAATGTGGCTGATGCATAGGATACGTAAAGCTGTCAACAAATGCTGTCAACAACTGGTTCTACTGGTTCTACGGTCTAATGTTCCATTATTATCATTATCTCGTTCTGCCTAAAATAACTTCATATAGCATGTAAAATGACTCACTGTTATATCAAATCGATACCACGAAAACCTGACAGATGACTTTAAATGGGCTTAATTAAAGGGCAACCTGTTTAAACTGGTTGGGCTCATCTAATAGCAATGATGATAAGCAACACCTTGGCATAATCATACCTCACAAAGTCTTACCTTACAGTAAAAGTCCAATTGGCCATACTGCCTGCACTTTCTCACTAACACAATCACACATGTTTGGAAGGGAGTGAAGATAGACACACAGTGCTGGAATAACCCAGCAGGACAGGCAACATCTCTGGAGAAAAAGGATAGGTTGGAAGGGAGTGAACTTGAGAGTCCTCAGCATTGATCACCAACTCCATTAAGGTTCATACATATGGCCAAAAACACTTCCTGGTGACCTCCACTCTTGTGGTGACTAGTTCACATTCCCCCACGTTAAATGCTAGATATGAGAGTGGTATTTAAGATGTTTTTGGATAGGCACTTAGATACGCAGGGAAGAGGCCTATGGAATCGTGTGCAGACAGAGGAAACCAGTTGGACATCATGTTTGGCACAGATATTGTGGGCTGAAGGGCCTGTTCCTGTGATGTACTATTCTATGTTGCACACCATTTGAAAGAAACACAGTATGTACTCTAATGTGGGGCCGTCCTTTAGGTCAGAGCAACAACATTTGTGGTCTGACTTATGGGCCTCTTTGACCTTGTCCTTACTAATCTACAATATATGTTGTAAATGCATATGTCCATAACAATATAGATTTTATGTTTGCACTGATGATTTATGCTTTCATGTTATATGCTACAGCCACAATAATATGTGAGGCAGAGGTAGAATTGATGGAGCAAGACAATACTGGGAATCATGAAGCACGGCGATACAGCACTCTGATAACAGCCTAGAATAGAAAGGTTTAGGTGTATTATTGTTGCGTGTACCAAGCTACGTGAGAAGCTTTGTATTGCATGTTATTTACCAATCAGATAATACTAAACATAGCTATAATCGTCAAACTCAAGTACAATGGGTGGAGCATTGGGGAATATACAGAGTGCAGAATATAATTCTCAGCATTGTAGCTCAACAGTTCTATAGACAAGGTTCATGTCTGCAATGGGGTAGAGGTGAATCGGACAGTACCCTACCCAGGGCCGGATTCACGTATAAGCTTCACAAGCTTAAGCTTAGGGCCTTGAGATCTAGGGGGGCCTCGGCAGGGTCGGATTTACCTACAGGCCTCATAGGTTGAAGCCTAGGGCCTCAAAATCTAGGGGGCCTCCGGCCAAGGTGTTTATTTCCCAGAGTAAAAAAAAAATCCAGAGAAAAATAAAATTGGCACGCTATCAGCATTTCCACTTTGACGGAAATTACCCAAAATTTTGGTTCCGGTCGCTGGAAGTTTTTGGGGAAAAAAATTGCGACCATCCGCGCCTGCGCAGTGGGGGAAGTCGGTGGCGCAGTAGCGACGCAAAATCACGCTGTCTCTCCGCGCGTGGGCAGTGGGCCCGGGCGGGTTCAGATCTCCATTTGCACTCCACAAAATCACCTCGATGCCTCGTGTCTATTCCAGGTAAGTAGTTGAATATTGCGTTGCAGGTGCCAGTTTCTCCGGGCCGGGGGGGGGGGGGGGGGGGGGGGTGGCTGCGGTGTCTGCGGTGCGGAGTCGGAGCCTCACTGGGATGGGAGGGAGAGAGAGGGGGGGATGTGAGAGGGGGAAAGGGGGGGTTGAGAGGGAGGGGGAGAGAGAGGAGGGGAGGAGAGAGAGAGATGGGGAGAGAGAGGGAGAGGGAGGTGAGAGAGGGAGGGGAGGGGGAAAGGGGATTATCTTTAGTGAGATTGCTAAATTAAGGTAGGTTTTAGAGTAATTATATTTTCTCCTCCATATGAATAATATCAAACAATTGGAACTGCTTTCTTTTCCTTGATAACATGCCTGAAAAATATGAATTCTATAGTTTGCGACTTTCATTTTGCATCATATTTTTAATGTGCACACACTAACACAGTCGAACAGTAACAGGCAATCAAATCAACACACAAAACATTTTCTAAAAAAAGGTTTTATTTACTGCAAAAACTTACAGTATTTTATTTGCAGTGTTTGCATGCTCCTTTATAACATTTTACATATAACATTTTACAGTACAATTTGATTATTAAAACAAGGACAGCTTCAATTCTTGATTTAAAAAAATGTATACAGCAATGACCCCATTCCAACCACTCATTACTCTTGACTCAACCAAAAATAATTCTGAAATATTGGTCATAAATTTGGAGCAAAAATGCTCCAAAATAATGTTCAGATTGCACCAGAGAGCATTTAAAACCTCAGACCTTCGGCCGCGAGGGACTTTCAGCTTCACGCTTGTGATATGCACTGCATGCACTTATTTCACATAAAATTTTTGCAATCCTGCCATGCCACCCCCCTTTTTGAAAAGCTTTATACGGGCCTGGTGTATAATATTTGTGACACTGTCAAAGGCCTTTCTTATATATGCTGTCACAACGCACTGTAGTCGCTAAACAACACTTCAGTAATTTTCCTCCATTTCAGGATAATAATGTTTTAAACTGATAACTCGACACTAGCACTGGCAATAAATAAAAAGCGCAGCTTTCCAGGCCTTATCTCATTGGCCACACTCGGCTGCACATCAGTGTCAATCTGGTGGACTCTTCCATCTTCCTCTCGTCGTGGGGGTGGGGGATTGGGAGGGGCCTCACAAGTGGAATAGCCTAGGGCCTCTCTTCATCTAAATCCAGCCCTGATCCTACCTTATGGAAGAACCATTCAGAAGCCTGATAACAGAGGGGAAGAAGCTGTTCCTGAGTGGCGGTGCGTGCTTTCAAGATTCTGTACCTTTTGCCCAATGGGAGCAGGGAGAAGAAGAAATGACCAGGATGGAACAAGTCTTTGATTTTGTTGGCTGCTCTTCTGAGACCGTGTGAAGTATGGATGGCATCAATGGTTGGGAGTCTGATCTGTGTGATGGACATTGCTACATTTACAATTTACATTTACATTTACAATAATTCCCATCTTGTGAAGTATTTTCAATCTGAATTGTATAATTTGCTTTGACTGTACCCTGAAGTTGTTATTGTCACAGAAGAGAATTTTCAGACGGTTCGTCTTTAGAGCTACAGTGGGCAAACCATCGGCCCTCCGAGACCACGCTGAACAGCGATCAGTCCGTACACTAACACAAGGACAATTTACCATTTTTTTTACCGGAGCCAATTAACCTACAAACCTGTGCGTCTTTTAAGTGTGGGAGTAAACCGGAGCACCCAGAGAAAACCCATGCAGTAAAAGGGAGATTATACAAACTCCGTGCAGACAGCACTTGCACTCAGGATCAAACCCGGGTCTTTGGCGCTGTAAGGCAGCAACTCTACCACTGCACCGCCGTGCCACCCCTGTATTCTATTGTATTCACTTTGCATGAAGTCAAGAAATGGCTGAGTTAGATATTAAAGGGATCAAGGAATATTGGGTCAGTGCCGGAAAGTAGTGCCAAGGTGGAAAATCAGCCACTATCTCTTGAACTTCTACATGTGTACAGTAGAGAGCATATTGACTGGTTGCATCATGGCCTGGTTTGGAAACTGGAATGCCCAGGAGCGAAAAAGTCTGCTAAAAGTTGAGAAACACTGCCCAGTCCATCACTGGTTCTGACCTCCCCACCATCAAAGGGATTTACTGTAGTTGCTGCCTCAAAAAGGAAGCCAGCATCATCAGAGACCCACACCATCCTGGCATTACACTCATTTCACTCCTGCCATCGGGAAGAAGGTATAGGAGCCTGAAAACTGTACTGTCCAGGTTCAGGAACAGCTTCTTCCCTGCAGCCATCAGGCTATTAAGCACAACAACCTCAAATAAGCTCTGACCTACAATAGAGTGATATTGTTATTTTTGCACTATATACACATATATAATGTTTGTGTGTGTGTGTGTATTTGTGAGTATGTGTGTATATATACGTAATGGACTTTTTTCTCTTTATTATATTGTTTACAGTGTACTATGCTTGCGTATTCTGTTGTGCTGCAGCAACATAATTTCATTGTTCTATCTGGGACATCTATCTATCTATCTATCTATCTATCATTATATAAAAGTCTGTGGCTGCCGCCTGCCGTCCGTCCGTCCGGCTGCCTTTCTTCCTTTTGATTCGCTGCTCCTTCCTATCAGCTTCCAACACACTTCAAAACAAAGTTGCAAGACAGGAACACTCTGAACTTTTCACCTCAATGGGATATCACAGTAATTGCTTCAACAGGAGGGGGAGGGCCAATTAGTAGTATAACATAACAGTTGTTCAATTTCTTCAGAGTTCTTGTGCTCATCCTTGATTTTTTTCCCTCTGTTCACATTTGGATGCATCACAGCATGGTTTGGAAACAGCTCCATTCAAGACAGCAAGAAGTTTCAGAGAATTGTGGACACAGCCCAAACCATCACACAAACCAACCTCCCTTCCATCGACTCCATTTACGCTACCTCAGCAAAGCCACCAACATAATCAAGGACAAGTCGTACCCTGGCCACTCCCTCTTCTCCCCACTCCTATCGGGCAAAGGGTATAAAAGCGTGAAAACGCATACCTCCAGATTCAGGGAGTGAATCTCCCTGAACCTGGAGATTCTCCCCAGCTGTTATCAGGCAACTGAACCATCTTACAAACAACTAGAAAGCCGTCCTGAACTACTATCTATCTCATTGGAGATCCTCAGACTCTTTGATTGGATTTTACTGGCTTTATCTTGCACTAAACGTTATTCCTGTTACCATGTATCTGTACACTGTGGATAGCTCGATTGAAATTGTGTTACTTCCAGTACATTGTGTCTTTCTTTGGTATAAACAGGTATTCATTATTACCAACATCATAACACTGGGGATGTTATCTGGGAATCTAGCACATGGACTGCAGTGGTTTAAGCAGCCAACTCGCCACCACCTTCAAAAGGAAATAGGATGGGTAGTTAAAGTTAGGCTTGCCAGCAATCCCCATAACCTATGAATGAATTTTTAAATCTGCACCTACAAAAAATGTTAGCAGTAGCTACTGTGCCTTTTTTTTTTTTTTTAACCCCTCCTCCTGCACAGAAACAGTGAGATCACTCGTGGTATCCTGACTTGCATCCTGACATGTTATAATTATGTTAAAATGAAACCACGTATTAGGAAGTTTTTATATAACAATACAGGTTTATCCTCATTATTAAACATATACTCCCTCCCAATCAGTGACCCGGACAAGCGAACTACTTTCAAACATCTTGCATTGTTGTTTAAGAACATTTGAAAGGGTGTTCTTTAAATCGGCATTAAGATTCCAAATCACCCCATAACGTGGCAAACTGCTCGAGTGAAGTCACAAATACGACAATCACTTATGGTGCCTCAGCTCCTGCGCCTAGGCAGTCGGCATGTTAGAAATATGCGGAAATAAAGTCCAACATGTCTAGTTTTCTATACATCCTGCATAATTACCACCATCTGCAACGGGATCCCATCACCACCAGACACATCTTCCCTCTGCATCCCCTTTTGGCTTTCAGAAAGACTTGTTTCCTTCCGTGCTACAATGGTACACTCATTGTTCTCCACCTATGACTGCCCTCCTCACAGCAATTTCCCAGCCAACTGCAGGAGGTGCAATATTTAAGTGCTTTACCTCTGCCCTTCCCACCATCGAGTCCTTTCAGGTGAAGCAATGATTCGCTTGTACCTTCCAATTTATTGCATGGCATTTAGTGCTCGTGATTTAATTTCCACTCTAATGGAGAAACCAAATATAGATTGGATGCTCACTATTCAACTTACAAGGGAAACATTGGCGTACCAGGCATCTGTCACTTTAATTCCTTGTCCTTTTCTCATTCTGACCTCTCGGTCCTTCATCCTTTACATTGTTCCAATATTGCCCCACATAAGCTTGAGGAACAACCTCCAATGGGGTACTGTCTGTATGGAGTTTGCACATTCTTCCTACCACTGCAAGGGTTTCCAACATCTCAAAAACATGTGGATGTGATGGTCAAACCGGCCAAACACTGTTGGTGGCATGGTGGTGCAGCGGTAGAGTTTGTACATTCTCCCTGTGACTGCGTGGGTTTCCTCCCACATTCCAAAGACAAGCAGGTTTGTAGGTTAATTGGCTTCTGTAAAATTGTCTATAGTGTGTAGCATGGAACTAGTATATGGGTGATCATTGGTCAGCGTGGACTCGGTTGGCCGAAGGGCATGTTTCCACACTGTATCTCTTAACTGAACTAAACTAATAGCCTCTGTAAATTGATCCTAGTGTGTAGAGAGTGGATGTGAAAGTGGGACAACATAGAACTAGTTTGAATGGTCGATGTGGACTTGGTGGGTCAAAGGGCCTGTTTGGATGCTGTTTCTCTGAATAAGTAAATGGAAATAAAAGCAGCTAATCTTCTGACCAGACATGTTACAACCCTTGTGGCTTACACTAGGTATATATTTCACAGATAATGCTGCTGCTTTATGTCAACTTGCTTCCGTCTCATTTTTATTTCAGCTGCTAGTTTTTAAAGTAATTGTTAGCTAGACAATTTTGGTCTGCACCCTGTCCTCTGTTCACCCCCCTCCCTTCCCTCTGCAAATAAAAGAGAAACACTTCACTCTTCCTGTTCTTGACGTAAAATGTTGACTCTGAAGCATCTGTTGCTGCTTCTCCTGCTGAGCATCTCTGATTTCATTTTGGATTTACAGGATCTGTTTTTTCTTTTGCTCCAATGTCCAGATTTCCAGTCTATTTTTAGTACTTTTTGTCCTCTCCCCCCCCCCCCCCCCCCCCCCCCCCCCCCCCCCCCCCCCCACCCATTGTACCCTGAATATACTTTGGAGCTACAACAAACTATGATATCTTTATGAATAACAATTGACAATTACATTAATATATAAACATATATTCATCGTGGTTAAGTATGTACACTACAAATATATCAGAGGGAATTCCAACAAAATTAAGAAACTAAGTATACATTGTATTTAATTAATTTACTGCCTGAATGAGGACATGTAACAAGTTGCCTGAACAAAATATGTATCCATTTTGATCTAAAGAGGATGCTGCATTTCCTATTTGCAACAACGGTCACAAGAGAAGAGTGGCTTTAAATCTTTTGGGACCTCCCAAAGTTAAGACAGGTGTCATTAAATGCAAGTTTCCTAATTGCCAGCCATCAAAAAGTTCCATGGGTCTTATATCAAGAATAATCATAATAAAATGACAAAGTTGCAATTTCCTTTATTGGACAGGTTACAAACACTTTTAAATGGAACAAAATGATGCTTTAGAACTGAAAGCGTCACATTTTCTTTCTGCACAGTAAAAGTTTCATTCTGTGTAGGAACTAACTGCTGATGCTAGTTTATACCGAAAATACACACAAAGTGCTGGAATAATACAGCAGGTCAGGCAGCATCTCTGGAGAAAAGTTGGCTAAGCTAATAAAGTACTTGAGTTCTGCGTGGCTGCAGAATTTCATTCTGTGTTTCTTTGCACAACCTCACTGTTGATTTTTTGTTTAGTATTGGTGTAGATTAATAAATATCCATTTGAGGAATTTTTGCTCACAACTAGCCTGTAGACATCAAACACTCTTTCGAAAGTAGACTCAACATTCAAATGTTTCTTAATGTCTCTCGTTTTTTCAAAGCTACACGATATCTGCTCTAAACGGGTTGGCTTGTCTCTTGACTATTGTAAGATTCTAAAAGCCTCAACCAACTAGTGGCTGCAAAGATCTTTCAAGATCACTGTCTGAACTCCTTTGTAGATATCTATCACATCACTCATACAGCACATATTATGCACGCAAACACAATATAGCACAGCAGTGTGATGCTTGGCTCGTTTTTTGTGTTGTTTGATATAGGAATTTTGGCAGACATCCAGGAAATGTCACAAGATCTTTAACAAATACCTATATGGCTAGAAAGATACAAGGAATCGAGTATAATATATTAACTGATATTAGTGCACATATTTTGTAATTGTGGCAACAATGCTCCTACTTGAACATAAAGAAAGAGGCAGAATAGTCCATTCAGCCCCTTGAACCTGCTCTATCAAGATCGTGCTGATCTTCCCCCTATATTTTTTTTGCCATATTTCCATATCTTCTAATTCCTTGTGTAGGGAGAAACTGCAGATGCTGGTTTACACCGAAGATAGACACAAAAAGCTGGAGTAACCCACTGTAAGGCAGCATCTCTGGAGAAAGGGAATAGGTGGCGTTTTGGGTCGAGACCCTTCAGGCTGGGAGTCCTTTCATTCATTTGTTTCTTTGTAACCTTTTCATATATCTCGTTTTCCTCTCCCCTGACTCTCAGCCTGAAGAAGGGGTTTAGCCCAAAACGTCACCCATTACTTTTCTCCAGAGATGCTGTCTGACACGCTGAGTTACTCCAGGCTTTGTATCTCTCTTAATTCCTTTACTAAAATAAATCTATCACTCAGTTCTGGAAGCAATTCATAACTGATCCTTTGCAGTGTAGAAATTATTAAAGAATCGTCACGAATTTCCCTCCTGGGATAAATAAAGTTCTATCGTATCGTATGTACCGAGGGAAGCCATTTATAACTTCAATATTAAATGACCTACCCCTTGCTTTCAGAGGATGATCCCTAGTTCGAGAATCCCCAATCAGGGGAATTATCCTCCCTATATAAGATTGCAGTAAGATATTTACTGTTACACTTTACGTAAAAAAATCACCAGTCTGAAGAAGGGTCCCGACCCGAAACGTCGCCTATCCATTTTCTCTAGAGATGTTGCCTGACCCGCTGAGTATCTCCAGCATTTCGTGTTTAACTTTATGTAAAATATATAGCTATACTGGGGCATTGTTGTTCTTTGATTTAATTGAGCTAACACAAACTTAAACGTGGCAATAAATGGATTTTGAATTTTCAACTGGATGAAGTGGCACCCATAACTTTCAGAGCCCCCACCCTGCAGAAAATAGTGTTGGTGAGAAATGTCTCAATTCAAACAAGCTTGGTTTTGCAAGAATGAAAATAAACCGACAAATGATTCCCAACGATGTTTGTTTGCGGGTCTTAAAAAAAAGCGAGCCATCCAACTTATTCCAACAACGTTATCGATAAATAAATAAACGCATTATCTTTAATTTACTACTCACACGAGAGAGGGGGGGAGAGATTACGTTGGCGTGCAAATAATAGGAGCCACGGTGCAAGGGCACTTTTGCAAAGTTGCATTGCTCGCTGGCTGCACGCCCCGTGTGCGCGCGTGCACACCCCGGGCTGGGAGCCCCGCCCCTTCCCTCCCTCCCTCCCTCCCTCCCTCTCTCTGCGGGCGGAGAAGCCCAGAGCACCAACAACCACGGGAATTGTAGTCTTCGACAGAATGACAGAATTGTAGTCTTCGCCCGCGTCTGCGGCAGCGGGGAGGGCGAGGATGTAAACTACATTTCCCGGCGTGCTCCGCGGAGGGAGGTGAAGTTGGGGGAGGGATTGAGAGAGGGCGCCCCAGAGCGGCGGTGAACGCAGGCGCAATGGAGCCGCTCAGTCGGAGCCGTCCTCGATATTTCCTGAGGTAAACAAACTTGGACTGACAGAGAGTGAGAGGAGGGAGGAGGGTCGGCTGCTTGCGGAGCGCTCGCTTCCCCCCCTCTTTTTTATTAACAAGAAAAACCTTTCATTTTTTATTCAGATCTTTTTTTTTGTAAAAATAAATTCCACCCATTTTTATATCAAAAAAAATTTATTTTTGTACCTTGTAAATACACGACCAAATTTTAAAAATAAACGAAATAATGAACGCAGTGCAATTAATCAACATCCAGAGACTGATAGAAGCGGCCGAGTTTTTAGAGAGAAGAGACCGAGGTAAAGAAAAGAAGAAACGGCACAGCTTTTCTTGGAATAAACACATCGGATAAATTATTATTTGGTATTTTTTTAAAGAGAATTCAAATCGCCAGGAGTTCCAACTGCCATCAACCGCAGCAGAAGAAGCAGCAAACACCCTGACATCAATCGCCCTGCTTCTCGTTATATGTAAAAAAAAAAGGGCAAACAATTGGCGATTGTCAGCGATAAATACTTTATAATGTATAATATATATGTGCGAAGGCGAACGTGAACTTGTTTTTGTTTTCCTCTCAGAAGCAGAGCACGGATATGCATCGTCGTTACCCTGCGATGTGGAGGCGACCAGGAGGAAAATGAAAACCAAAAAGAATTCGAGCAATAGGTAAAAATAAAATAAAATCCGAGTCCTTTTCAATCACTTGCACGTAAACGTGATGCATTTCAGTGCAAGCACATTAAAGTGGGGGCAAATTTTAAACCGGACCGAGTGCTGTTTATGTGTAGTTACTGTACCCGCCATTTTATATATATTTTGTAATTCATTTTTTTTAAACAATACCCAGCTCAGCCAAACCTGCAGCAACTTTTCCAAATAAAAATTCGAGGCTTTTTCTTCAGCCACGATTTTTTTGCTTGTGTTTAGGTGAATAGTGTATAGTGTTGGAGGGAAAAGAAAATGCAAAGCTAATTATATTTTAATGGGGGATGGGGAAAAGGGAGCTTCGAGCGCCATCTGTGATCAGCTGATTGTCAGATTTACAGTTTTAAAAACACACTGATGTGAAATTGAAAGGGGGGGGGGCGGTACGGAAATATGGATCTTTCTCACGGAGAATGTTCATCTTTGTCATTTTTACACGGACGGTTGGTTCATCAGATTTTCTCATCCGCCTTCTCTCCGTGAACCTGCATTTCACTACAATAAGTTTCAGTTGCAATGAACATCTAAAGTACATTCAATAATTAAAATTTCGAAGTGTCCAGAATTATTTCATTTGTTTTGTTTATTGCACATCACTTTGCACGGAAAAATTATGCAATTCACTACAACTTTGTTTCATTCTGTCGAGGTCTAGATATAAAGTGACTATTCAGATTGCTCACCTATAATAGGTATTTATTTCATTAGCTTTCTATGTCAGCTGTTTCTTTTTTTGATGGTGCAATGTAAAATTATGAAGGACAATTTATGACCATTTGCTCATTGTAGTGTGGTATATAAGAGAAAAGCGTTGACTACATATTAGAATTGAAAGATAAAATTGCAACTAAATATAAGCTGTGCTTTTTTAAATTGGTGGTTTTACTTTTCAAATTGCAGTTTAATGCAAACTCGGTACATGTCATGACATGTAAGGCTAAAACTGTTTGTGGTGTCTAAGTCCCTCCTACTTTCAGCATAACAGCATGAGCAGTCCTCCTGATCCACCAAAATTTGCTGAATCTAAATGAAAAAAAATGCATAAAGGGTCTCCATAGTCAAGTGGCATTCAGATTGGAATTCGATTTAACTTCCATTCCACCCTTTGATTCTTCTCTCAAGGAAAGTGTTATTTCTTGCAATGGTGGAACCTAGTTGAGAAAGGTGGTACTTCATACAGATGATAAGGACAGTTTTTCATTTAAAGAAACAGAATAGAAGTCAGAAGCAGGAACTATTTTATTATACTATTTTGTTCCCCTCCCGGATTCTCCATATCTGCTCAGATACACTCAGTACTGAATTTGCACCTGTATGCTTTCATATGTAGTATGCCATGTAGTGCACTTATGCTTAGGATAAATCTCAGTGATCATTTTTAGGTGCCTGTGTAAAAACGAGCCCATCGGCCCAACTTGTTCCGAAATTGGGGGAGTCCAGAACCAGGGGTCACAGTTTAAGAATAAGGAGTAGGCCATTTAGGACTGGGATGAGGAACCATTTTTTCACCCAGAGCTGTGAATCTGTGAAATTCTCTGCCACAGAAGGCAGTGGAGGCTAATTCACTGGGTGTTTTCAAGAGATAGTTAGATTTAGCTCTTGGGGCTAAAGGAATCAATGGATATGGGGAAAAAGCAGGAAAGGGGGTACTGATTTAGCCATGATCACATTGATGACTTGAAGGGCAGAATGGCCTACTCCTGCACTTATTTTTTGGTATGTTTTCAATTTTTTTCTATATTTAACATCTGTGTCGACCAATATGCCTCATCTAAGCTCATCTGTGTTTGGCCTTTCCCTATTAATCTTTCCTATCCATGTGCCTGTCCAAATGTCTTTTAAATGTTGTTTTTGTACTTGTCTCAACTACTAGCTCTGGCAATTTGTTCCAAATACCCTAAACATAAAACTCCAAATGCGGCCTCACCAACGTATTGCACAACTGTAACATGACGTGTCAACTTCCATATTCAATACCTTGACTGATGAGGGTAAATGGACCAAAAACCTTCTTGACCACCTTATCTACCTGTGACACTACTTTCAGGGAAATATGTACCTAGATTCCTTTGGTCTACAACATTCACCAGGACCCTTTGATTCATTGTGAAAATCCTTTCCTGTTTTGACTTGTCTGCTATCAGCCCTTCCATACCTATGTCCATCAATCGTGTGTAAATTCTTGCCGCAATCCTTCCCCAGACTGCTTTCTCTTAACTATCTCTCCTCCATCAGTCTGAAGATGGATCTCAACGCAAAATGTGAAATGTCCCATTCTCTCCACAGATGCTGCCTGGTCCTTCAGCTGGGTTTTTTTTGTTTGCTCAAGGTTCAAGCATCTGCAGTTTCTTGTGTCTCCATTTAATGTTCTATTATTTGAGGAAGGGATAGGCAACATGTTCTATATTATGTCTTTTTAAGCTATTGTTGTCAAATTCTGCCATCTATTCTAATCCTGGGTCACCAACCTCTGAGCAATGCTTTCGATTCCATCTTAATCCACTCTCTGCTCTAGCACCAATTTCTTTGTCTTTGTTACTCTTGACTGTATTACTTAAATGCACTCTTGATTGCAATTCACCTCAGTAAACATGCTGATTCAAAAATCTGGTTCCTGTTTCTCATCCATGTTCTCACTGATCTGCGTTGTGTATTGTAATAGGAAATGCTGGAAGGACTCAGCTGGTTAGGCCGAATGTGTAATAAGTGTAACAGAGTTAACATTTTGGGTTCAAGACCACATTTCAGAACTGGGAAGAAGAGAAAAGTTAATTTCAAACCATAGGAAAGTTAAGGAAAAGATAGATAGGACATCAACACTTTCTCAAGTAACTGCAAGAGATGCAGCAAATGTTCTTTCAACTTTTCCCTTCTCAGGGACCCAAACAATCCTTCTAGTTGAAGCAGTGAATTTACTTGCACTTTTTACAATCTAGTGTATTGCGTTCAGTATTCACAATGCGATCTCCTGTATATTGGAGATACCAAATCAGGCGACTGCTTTGCAGAGCACTTGTATTCTGTACTCAGAAGCAACCCTAAGCTTTCTGTTGCCTAAACAGCTTTCTCTATCTATATCAGAACGGGCCATGTCATCCATCTGTGATATTGGCTCAGTGTTTTTGCTGAGCAGGTCCTGCAGACCTGTGTTTTGCCACCCGCACATTTATTTTGTTAATGGTCTCATTCTAACTGGCTTAATTTCATAGCTTGTAATGATTAAACCACCATGTTTTCCATCCCCAACTGCCCCATTAACTTTTTTTCCAAAGGAGTTATTTTACAGTATATCCAAGGACAGCCTTGAGTTTGCCCAATCAGAGATATTCCCTTTGCATCCCACTCCCACCCTCCCTGCAACTTAAAAAAATATTTATTTCCCCTTTTTCTCAGTTCTGATCCATGACAGCATCAGAGGCTGGGGCAGAATGGTAACGCTGTGGTAGAGTTGCTGCCTTAAAGTGCTAGAGACCCATGTTTGATCCTGACTACTGGTGCTGTCTGTACACAGTTTGTACGTTCTCCCCGTGATTGCACGGGTTTTCTCCAGGTGCTCCGGTTTCCTCCCACGTTCCAAAGAAGTAGTTTTGTAGGTTAATTGGCTTCGGTAAAAATTGTAAATTGTCCCTAGTGTGTAGGATAGAACTAGTGTATGGGGCGTTCACTGGTCGGCTGGGACTCGGTGGGCCGAAGGGTCTGTTTTCGTGCTGTACCTCTAAACTAAACTAAAGACACAAAACCTTAACTCAATTTTCAGATGCTGGTTGACTTGCTTAATGGTTCCAGTATCTTCTGTTTTATTTCAGATTTCCTGCATCCAGAGTTTTTTTTAACTTGCATTGTACATTAGTTGCTCTGATGCCTCCCTTACAAAGATTCTCATAATTATAATCACACTTTTTTACAGCCTCACCGCTTTTTATTCGGTAACTTATTTCAACTCATAGCTTCAGAATAAGCTTCCGTTTCAAACTATTTGCTGCTGTAGCTTTGACATCTAGACCGTGACTTCTAGAATTATCTTTAAAGATGTTTGCCTGTCCACTTTCTTCTGTTAAGACTGTCCTGAAACAGAGTGTAGAGTGTTCACTGAGGGTGATCTCCGTGAACGGGATGTGGAGCGGAAGATGTGACTGGTGGAGGGATTGCAATGATTCTGGGGAAATGTTGGAGAATTATGTTTTAAATGTAGCGGCTCATGGGGCAAAAGATAACCAGGGGAACCCTCTTCCTGTTCCATCCGTGCAGAAGGGCGAGCAAGAGCAGAATTACAGGATAAAGAGGAGACATGGGTGAAGGCTCCATCCACAATTGCCAAAGGAAAACCATGTTTCCTGAAGAAAAAGGACATCTCAGATCAAGAAAGGGGAGAGAGGTGTCAAATGAATTTGTGGCCAGGGTAAAATTGAATTGTCCTGCTATGGGATCGATGTAGCAGAGAAAGAGTTGGGGAGTAGTGCCAGAGTATGTTTGGAACAAAGAGCATTCAACATAGCCAAACAACCACTCTGGTATATTTGGGGCTCTTGCGAGTGTCCATGGCTACACCTTTGATTTCAAGAAAGTAAGACAAATAATAAAAGGGTTATAATAATTTCCACCAGGAGGAGGACAGTGTTAACTGAGGGGACCTTGGCCTTAGTGCTAGGAGAAACAGACACCCTGAAGTCTTCCTGATGGAGTGCAGAGGGACTGGGTCCATGGTAAAGATGAGGTGGTGGGGCCAAGGAATTATAAATTGTTAAGGTGGTGGAAAGCTTGTGAAGTGTCCCAGATATATGTGGGAAGGAACTGGACAATGAGGGACTAGTCGATTTTGAGGTATGTTGAGATGAATTCAATGGGCCAAGAGCAGGCAGAACCAATGGGCCAACCAGGGCAGTTATTTATGTGAATACATGACTAGGCTTCTGGTCATCCCTTTTCTTACATATTTTATTTTAATTGTGTCTTAGATGATTTTCTAAGTAGAAGACGATGTGTAAATGCAGAGTGTTTTCTTATTGCTCGCCGTACTGAGATGAGGAGAAAAATCTTTGGAGGGTGGTGAATCTTTGGCAGTGAAGTCTCAGTCATTGAGTTCTTTTGAAACAGCTAGATGGATTTCTGGATATCAAGGTAGTCAGGGGATTTGGAGATAATGCAGGAAAATAACATTGAGATAAAGATCTGCCATGATCTTGATGAATGGTGAAGCATGCCTTATGTTGTTAAATGGCTTAGATTTACTCAGATTGTTTATGTTCTTATGTTAAATGAAATGCAGTTAATGGGGTTACCCATCTGGTCAGTTAATGACCAGAATATTTTGGGGATAGATTTACCAAATTTGAGACCAGCTACCAAAATGCCTATGACTAGTTTGGTAAAGCTGAAACTTGTGTATGATCTCTCCTTTTGGACTGCTGCTAAATTGTGTGAGGCTTTATTTAGTGGCCTAGCTAAATACTGAAATAAGGTAGCGTTAATTGAAGCCTTGACTAGTGTTTTTTGTTTAAGCAGCCTAACAAGTGGTTAAAGAAACCACGGGTGCTACTGAAAAATTAATGATTTGAAAAGAGCTCCTCCTGGTTCAGCAATAGCCTGCAGTTCTGATGCAAGTCAGTCGCTTCTCCTACATTAACCTGTGGAGCTGCACAAAGTGAGCCAAGTATGGGTTCAAGTTTGAAACTCCTAGTTTGTCTGAATTATAATAATGTTGCTTAATAATGAAGTTAGGTAGCCAACCCTGTACTGAAGTGCTGCTGGACCACACTGCCACGTCGTGTTTTATGTTAGATTTAACAAATTTGCAATGTTTTTAAATCTCAGGCTTGTAAAGAATTTCAGTGGACTACCTTAATGGCTGTGCATGTGCACTAGTGTGAATCTGAGCTGTTCACACCAAGACATTTTTATGTTCCCCGTTTACTCTGTGACTGTAGTTGACATAGTATTGAGATGAGAACAGTTGAAATTAGTTCTGCAGGCTAGGCCAAGTAAGATGTCATCCAAGTTACTTAATTCTGAGAGCTAGCCTTAAATTGTGTTACAGTACTTACAAATTGAATGTCAAATTAGCGGGCTGGGCTCTGATAACTCCTGCAAAGAATATTCCCGGCATCCAAATGCAGCTCTAAGTCCACATTCCCGACGACCTCATACCCAAACTTTGCAGATAAAGCATAGTTATTGGCTAGGTTCAGACTGCTGCCCTTGAAATTGTCATCACAATGTGATCACAAAGTGAAGTCTAGCATTTAAAGTCATAATATACATGATCTTCACCGCACATCATCTCCAAAATAATCCAGAAAACAACACCAGCCATCATGAGCTTATTTGACTTCTCAAAAGCCTTTGACTGCATCAACCACGAGGTACTGTAGAACATCCCTACCAAATTTGATTGGCTCAATATTTGTCCCCATCTTACATTTGCTACATATTGCCTTGTAAGCTCAAATCTTAATCACGACATAACCAATCACAATGCAGACAGGTGGCAAGCAAGATTGTATCTCTGCCCCACACTTTGCTCAGTCATTCTCGCTGTACTGTTGCACCTCGTCTAAAACAAGTTGCCCACTGAAGAGGAGCTAATTTGAAAGACAAATTGAAAGCTTTTCCATCTATATTATCTCCATTCCAGAAGAAAATGTCACCCTTACCTCAGTCATCAAGTTGCATTAAGTGGACAAAATTTGTTCAGCGACTGAGCTCCAAGTGATGCTTGGTTTGTTCATTCAAAATATACTGAGCCTTGCACTTAACATCTGCAGGGTAAAGGACCTCTGCTGGTTTGCTCCACTGCATAACTCAGCTTCTCAATAATAAATGTCCATGATGAATATGGAAAAGGAGGAGCATATCCCATATCTTGGAAGCCACCTCCCAATGAAGACAAAAGAATATCCTGAAGGTGTTGCTCAATTTCCGTGTGACAACGCAGCTTTTGGTAAAAAGAACACTTGAAGATCAAGAACTCTAACCCAACATAAAGATCATGGCCCTCCTGGCAGCAATGAGTAATCACTGCCTTTTTGTTTGCTCCAAAGACTTGGACGTCCTACAGAAGACATCTCAACGAACTATCCACTGGCATAATAAATGATCGAGTCGTAATGCCCAACCCTCCCACACATATCACCATCCGCAGCATCAAGATCCTAATTGTATTCAGTTGGTTATGATGCACTGACCATGTAGGAAGGACCTGCAGATGCTGGTTTACACCGAAGATAGACACAAAATGCTGGAATAACTCAGCGGGACAGGCAGTATCTCTGGAAAGAAGGAGTGGGTGACGGGAGAAGTGTCTCGACCCGAAACTTCACCCATTCCTTCACTCCAGAGATGCTTCCTGCCTTGCCAAGTTACTCCAGCATTTTGTGTCTATTTTCTGCCAATGAAAGGGATTATCCCAACATGACTGAAGACGTTTTTTGGTTAGAGAAATTGGCGAGACCAAATGTAGACTCGGTGACCGTTTTGCTGAACACCTATGCTCTGTCCGTCTTGGCCTAATGGATCTCCCGGTTGCCAACCATTTCATCTCCCCTTCCCATTCCCATACTGACCTTTCTGTTCTGGGCCTCCTCTGTTGCCAGAGTGAAGCCACATGCAAATTGGAGGAACAGCAGTTCATATTTCACGGGCAGCTTACAACCCAGCAGTATGAACATTGAATTCTCTAATTTTAAGTAACAATCTTACATTCTTCTCCCCCTCCCCCTCTCCCTCCTTTTCCCCTTCCTCCAACTTAGTCCTGGTTCTGGTCTTTTCTTGCTTCCAGCTTTTCACCTTCCCCACCTCCTACTTTCAGTCTGAAGAGGATCCTGACCCAAAACGTCACCCATCTTTTTTTCTCCAGAGATGTTACCTGCCCTGCTGAGTTAAGGGGCTGTCCCACTTGGGCGTCCTAATTGGCGAGTTTAGAAGAGTTTGAAAAAATGACAGGTTGAAGACTTCCTTCCACTATGTAGAAGACCTCCTTCGACTATGTTGAAGACTAGCTTCGACTAGCTACGACCAACTTCGGGAAAATTGGACACCGAATAGTGGAGAGTGAAGACAACCTCCTTTGATCTCATTCGACTATGATGAAGACTATCTACGACTACCCTCGACTATCTTCGACTACTCTCGATTACCTACGACTAACATGCCGACCTACTACAACTAAACCTACGAATAAAAAAGTATCGATTTTTTTCATGGTGACCTTTTTTTACTTGCGGGCATTTTTTAACATATTGGAAAAAAAACGCCGCGACCTAGCTGAGGCCTCGAGTACGCGGAGACCACTCTCGAGCATGAAGGAGAGTTACAAAGACCTCCTGCGACCTCGTATCGACCATGCTGCGAGTATGAGTCAAGGGCAAACTCGCCAGAACTCGCGGATTAGGTCGCCCAAGTGGGACAGGCCCTTTACTCAGCCAGATCCACAGAGTTACTCAAGCACTTTTTTTGTAAACCAGCATCCATTGTTCCACGAGAATGCATTTTTAATGGTCTGTTTTCGTAAGCTGATTTTCTATTTTTAAAGTTCGTCATGAATTTATCTCCATTAAAGAGAGCTATTATTTAATTGAAAATATTTTCAAATGTATTTGTATACTGTTCAGGGTCTGTTGCTGCAGCTTGAGATATTTCTATTCACTCAGCATTTAATAACCATCTTTAATTGCCAAAGTAAAAGTAACAGTAAGCTACCTTCTTGAACCATCAAAGTCCTTTGGTGAAGGTGCTTCGACACCATGGAGTTCAAGGATTTTGACCCAGCAATGATGAAGGAATAGTGAACTGTTAACAAGTTTAGGAGATGCTGTTGAAAAAGCCTTGGTGAATTGGAATGGAACAGTGTTCAATCACAGGTTCTGACCTCCTCAACCAAGAAAGAAAATTATTGAAGAAGAGTTGAACATAACTGAGCCAGGACAGTACCCGAGGATTCAATGGCCACAGTCTCTTCCCCTGGGTAGGGGAGTGTAAAACTGGGGGGAATAGATTTACAGTGACAGTGGATAGATTTAAAAGGGACCCGAGGATCAACTTTCTTACACACAGGATGGGTATTGGAAACAAACTGTAGAAGTGGGTACAATTACAACGTTTAAAATATATTTAGACAAGTACATCGATAGTAAAGATCTAGAGGGCAATGGGCCAAAAGCAGGCAAATGGGACTTGCTCAGACAGGCATCTTGGTCAGGTGGACAAGTTGGGCCAAAGGAAATGTTTCCATGTTCTTTGACTATAATCTGCAAGGATGTTCAATTATTAAGGTGATCTTGAGGATCTTCCTTTGTACTAGTTATGACTAGTCGGAGGTTTTCTATTAACTTCAGTTTTACCAGAATTCCTTAAGGTCACGTTCAATCATAAACTGTCTTGACGTTGCGGCTCGTCACACCCATCTGAAATTCATCCCTTCTTTCCATGGGATACAACCTCATGTAATGGAACTTTTTTTTGTTTTAGGAAGCCTTTGTTAATCATGTGAACATGCACATTCATATACAAAATATCCTCTTATTAGCCATTTGCTTTCTAGCCAGAAATTTGTATTTTTCTCCAATGATTTACAGCAGGGGTTTGACATTGATTTTATTTGGAAATTTTGTGATTTACTAGACCAAGGGGGACCCGTTGGGTCCCATCCCCTCAACGTGCGGTTGCGGGGGAGGGGGGAAGAGCCTGCGGCGTCACACAGACACTAACCTCCCCTCACACACATGGGGGGGAGGGGGGAAAGGGGGGAGTGGGTGGAGGGAGAGGGAAAGGGGGGAGGTGGGGGGTAGGGGGAGAGAGAGCGGGGGGGAAGGGGGGAGAAAGAGTGGGGGAGAAAAAAGGATGGTGGAGATAGGGGGAGGGGGGGAGAGAGAGTTGAATGGGAGAGGGGGGGAAGGGGAGGGCAGAGAGAGGGAAGGGCGTGGAGGAGGGGGAAGGGTAGCGGAAGGAGGAGAGGGGGGGAGAGAAGAAGAGGGAGAGAGGAGTGTGGGAGAGGAGGGGGGGGGGGAGGAGGGGGGGGGGAGGATAGAGGAGAGGGGAGTTGAGGGGGAGAGAGAAGATGGGGGGGAGAGGTAGAGGGTAGGGAGGAGAGGGGGGGGGGGGTGAGAGGATCCGGGCTAGGGAGGGTGCTGCGCGAAAAGCGCGTTAGAGCCCAGGGAGAGAGAGAGAGAGCTACGCTGTAGTCCAGGGCGCCAACTCTAGTACACAAAGCCTCTCGTTTCAGCTCTCAGAAAAGCCGAGGCACAGCACAAAGAAGTCAGGCCCATTATCTTCTAGTTACAACCAATGCTCTCGGAAAGCTCTCAGAAAAGCCGAGGCACGAGCGCAATGCGTGTCACACTTTGCGACATCACTCGGGTGCTCCTCAGCATCTCTCGGGTTGGCCGTCAGAGTGCGAGTTATGCGGGGGAGGGGGGGGGCACTAACTCACAGCTCGTGGAAAACTGGCCAGCAGGCTACACCTTGAAAAATCTGCACAGCTTGCTGCGAGGAGCAGAGGCATTGTGACGTCATCAGCCCGTTAGCTTCAGCTTCAGTTAGCTTTAGCTTCAGATTGATGAAGAATTTGAAGAAATAATGAACCAAATTTTCGGATGATGCGATTTTCGACACCATGAGGGCAATCTCTACAGTAATATGTAAAAATATCACCATTGGCGCGTCGGGTTTCGAGAAGATGTGATTCACAAGGAAGCAAATTTAATAATGATCACAGTTTTATAAGTATATAGATGTATTTATCAAAAGAAAAGAAACAACCTAATGTATTTGCTTTAGCCTCACTTGAGACTGTGATGGGGGCAATTATATGGTAGGAAGCCATGCAGGAAATGCAAATATTGGGAACTTGAGCAAAACACAAAGTGCTGACCCGATCAGCCTCTTGAGTGGTCACAGTAGCATCTGTGGAGGGAAATTTGATTGACAGGTGATGTTTCAAGGAGTCGAATTAAAGAAAGTTCCCCCCGCGCCCCCCCCCCCTGTCCTTGCTTCTCCTGATTTTTCTCTCATTTTCCTTTCCTCCTGTTCTCCTCCGTTTTCCCCACCCTTTTCCTTTCTGTTTTCTTTTTTGGATTTGCTCCTTTTTCCCTACTATTTGCCCCTTAACCTTTTGTACATTCCCTTCTTTCATTCCGCCTTTCTCACGACCAAAATGTTGTCTTGCGAGTCCCTCCACGGTGCGCTGATCCGATTAAAGTACACAGCTATTCCCGAGCTGCATATGGGTCATGATATTAGTGGAGCTTTTAGTTAAGCAGCATTGTCACCAACCAAATTCAATCTTGTGTTGGAGCAGGTGACAACTAATTTAAAGCATTCTCTAATTGACCTCAGCACCTGATTTAAGAATGGTTGTTAAAAAACTCATATCAGAATGATGCCTGCCCTTCTTTCTCCCTTTTCCCCTTCCCCCCCCCCCAACTGCGTTTTCCACTGGGTCCGGAAATTTTTATTTACAAATAAAACTATTAAAGTGAAGGACCAGAATCCAGTTCAGCAAGTGACACTTACGGTAAAGTTATTATAGCACCCTATTGATAGGTAATTGTTTGATATAAGACTTTAAAATGCATAAACATCAACTTTTCACCAGAGAGAAGAATAGTGGTTACTCAGCAGAAATGAAAAGTTTAATTAAGTGTCAAAGTGGACAATTACTAAGTCCACGAGAGCTTGGGTTTGTAAAATGCGTTTCAAAGGTAATGCTGATTCATGTCTGTTTTTGCAGATTGTTACACACAATGAATTAGAAAAGAACCGGTAAGTCACTGACAAATAGGATATCACACAGTTATGCCATTTGATAATGAGCATGAAAATTTTAAATTTCAATTATAAAACTGAACCAATAGTGAGCTGAGATTTGATTCCCCTTATGTGATAATTAAAGGAATTTTGTGAGTAGCACATATGGTGTTCAGGGTAGGGTCAAAACTTTAAGACTCTCCCACCCCTCTACACCCAACCCCCACACTTGTTTCCAAAATTGCAAGTAGTAGTCTGACTTGAAGCAGAAATTCTGTAACGCACCAGAGTACTCATTGCTTTTTTTCTTGACATGCTGAGACTAGATTTGGGTCACTGATGGTTTGTTTTTTGCTTTTATTTACTCTTATCTTTTTTCGGTTGCTCAGCCCGCCGCTACCACGTGGTAGTTACTGCTGTGTGACTTGCTAGCACATCCCTTTTCTCTTTTAAGAGTTGGAAATAAACCTAGATCCTCCCCTCGTAACCCGATAAATCATGTATCATCTGGGTTAAAGAAACACAGTAAAGTTTCAGTTCCAACTGGGAAAGAGAAATAAAATAATTTGCCCGATCTTTTTTATTTTTTGTCTGATGATGGTGGGAAGGGCGGCTGAGTACGCTCAGACACGACACAAACGGCAATATCTGTGATAGGATGAGACTAAACGCAGTTTTCCGTAAATATAAACAGTTATGGTTAACGCAAGTTAGAATGGAATGACTCTAAGGCTACTTTTTTTATTTATGTCGCAAGGTGTTTGATATCGGTAAGCTTTGGGATCTCCTTTTCCTTCTCCCCTTTCTCCCCCTTTCTTTCTGTTCCGCCCCCTTCCTTTCTTTCTTTCCTTCCTTCCTTTTTTCGCCCTCCTTTCTTTCCCGCCTCCTTTTTGTTTTCTTCTTTTTTTTTTCCCCCCCCCCTTCCTCTCTTTTCCTTCCCCCCTTCGCAGTGTTCCCCCTTTTTTCCCCCCCCTTTTTTTCTCAAAAAACACAAAACTGTTGCATTTCTTTGCCCTGGTGTTTTTTTTTATTCACATTTTCTTATATATAATTTTTTTCTCTTTTTTGTTTTTTTCCTTTTTTTTTTTTTTTTTTTTTTTTTTTTTCCCCTCCCCCTTTCCCCCCCCCCCGTTCCTCCGCTGTGGATAGAATTCAACCCGGCTTGCACTCTCCCCCCTTTCCTTTCTTCCTTTTCTTGTTTTTTTCCCCCCCTCCCCCCCCCCCCCCTCCCCCTCCCCCCTTCCCTTTTCCCTTCCCCCTTTTTTTTCTCCTTTCCCCCAACATTCTCCTTCACCCCATAACCCTTGACACCTTACTACATCAAGAATTTGCAATCTCCACCTTTAAAATTATCCATTGACTTTGTGTCCGTCGTGGAAATTAATTCAACAGATCAACCACTGAGGATGGTGAATACGGAAAGTACAATAAGACTAAAAAAAATTCTTCTCATCCCCTTTATAAAGTGTATCAGTTCTTTTATCTGAGGCTATTGCACTGGCCTGGGGACCTCCACAAGTAGGAAACATGCATTTTCACGTGTTTCCAGGATTTCACGATTCGGTAAGTTTCAATGACGGTGTCCTCTCACCTTTAACGCCCAGCGAGAGTACAGGCCTTCAGTGACCCCTGCAAAAGCTCATCGTTAATAATAAAACCTTAATAATTCTGGGACCTCTAGTTAAACCTTCTTGGACCCGGTCAATGTAACCAATCCTTCCTCAGAATCATACACCGGCTTACAACACCTGCTCGACAAGTTTAATCCTACTACGAATGATTGGTTTGACAGTGGACCTTACAAAAGGCCTTTTTCCCAGCTATTACTCCCTGTTGGTTGTGTGTAATCGCTGTGAAATATAATATGCTTGTAGCATGGCATCATTTCCTTATACCCAATTCAACGTTGTGGCAATCCTGCACCAGCACACCCAAAGCCTATTGCATCTCCAATTGTTTACTGACATTCTTTCCCCATTTCGAAAAACACTCTACACCTGTTATTATACATATCCAAATGCTTTGGGATCCACTACTTGCTGCATGATATATTGTCACTATCTCAGAACCACTATCCTAATCCCAGCGTAACCGTCATCCTATCTTCGTATCATGCCAAAAGCTGGCAACAAAGTTCCTTTTTCAGTTCCCCCCCATCCACTCATTTTACTATACAACGGAGAATGTAGCGGCCCCCGCACCCAGTACACCACCCCTAGAAGTAACAAAAAACCTTTATTGCACTCTCTGCCTTCTGCATGCAGCCAACCTCGCTAGGTATCTTTCCCTAATGCACTATCAAATGGGCTTCATCTCTTGAGGCTTTTTTATTGACTAGAATAAGCATGTGTAGGCTAGTTCGCATGTAGCTGAAGGCTCTGAAAAGGCTGCCTATTGAGGCCTATAGCCACATCCACTGATTGATTTCATGTTGAGCGACTTCGATGTTACAACCCCTAAGGTTTTTTTTCTACTACATATTGACATTTGTAATTCGTTGGGGATGACACCACTATGGTGATATTTAAGGTGGTTTTTGCCCAGGGATACTTACTCAGACATCTCTACATTCCGTGGGTTGTGTACCCTTGTAAATCACTCGCCGGTGCTTTCGCGGCTTTATAACACAGACGCCGCTCAGGCGGGCAGCGCACGGCGACCCGAGGAGTATTGAGACCTGGGTGTGTGTCGTTAGTTTTGTGTGTTTAGCCATTCCCGTGCCCCGATGGTACGTGGCCGTGTGAGTTCCAGCATACAAGCACTAGTCTTTTACGTCTTCAGACCTACCAGGCGATGCGAAGGCTGCCATTCCCCAGATTTACTTTGTTTTGTCACTTCCCTCTTCCTCTCGAAACCGGGCTTGACTGTGGCTCGGTTGAGCTCGGACCTCTCTGTACATTTGGTGGTACAGTACTTGGTTGCAGTTCGCACTGGGGTGCGTGACCACCATGTGGGGCGTTCTGTGAACTGTGACTTGCCGCTCGTGCTGTGACATTCTGCCCCTGGGCTAGCACCACACTCACCTCCGATCTGTGGTGTATATACCTCGTGTTAGACATAAGTAGATGAGTCAAGTGGTGGGCACCTCACCCGAAGTGATACTCTCAAGGTCACTTTTTCCTGCCCTGGTGGATCTTGAGACTCTTCTCTGTGTATCTTTTCCCAAGCCACAGATGCCAGCTTGGAATCCGCTCCCTAGCTTATGCTGCGCTGTGCCGTGACTTTTACCGTCTTCGGCTGATGTGTCTGCTGCTCTTGTTTGTTATCTGCCTGGTGCCCCCTAGCGGCGGTTATCCCTCGTATTGCGTTTCAGATACCGGCCGATGCGAAATTCGTGGCAAAATATAGAAGGGTGAAGTGATCCGAAAAACGCTGATTACGCGATTGTGTATTCCGCTGGCAACTTGTCTCATTTGAGGAGACTAGCCCAAGTCGATTCAATCATTTGCTCGGTCACCCACGACCAAGTTATCCAGGCCTGTCTCCTAACTAGTCTTTCCCGGAACTCGGTTTTCCCAACCTCTGACTCTTGTCATCACTGTAGTTACTTCCTCAAAGAATTTAAATAGGTTTGTCAGGCAAAAGTCTCACGTGTCACCAAAGCCCAGGTTGACCTCTGCTATTGTGAATAGAAGACAACATCGATTCGGTTAATCGCTGCCCGGCACCTGCGTGTGCTTCATATAGTACATAGAAAGCTTGTATTGTTCAGAGAGATCTTATAGAACCTGTAGCCAGCACTGAATTAAGGGCTGTCTTTGCCTCGCTACCTTCTGAACAAGATTCTTTCTTATTTAATATATTTGTGTATATGTTGCTAACAACCATATGGATGTAAACCCTGACCGCTATGTGAAGTCATTGGAAGATCACAATTAATGTACATGAAAATGGTCAGAACTCCTGTGGGTGCCGTCCAGAACTGGTGATTATCACTTCAGACATTTCATGCCTCCAGCCCGTGCTGGAATTTAGTGATAGGTCACACCCCACATCGCTAACTTCCACCCCTTTGATCTCACGTGAATTATTCTGGACCGCTTGATGGTCGTTTCCACTGTGAATGGACTGATTGACAACAAAACTAGATTTTGCCATTCTTTAGTCAGCCGATATCATTCTGATGGTTACCCGGGAGATGCGAATCGGTTGCATAGTGTGGCCTCCTGGTCACGCTTTTGCAATTTTCTTTTTGAGGCCTGGAGAGGGAAAAGAGCTCCTGATAAAGCCTGTAGTAAACATCTGCCCCCCCAGGCTATATTCAGCTGGCCTCTTGCCTTCCGTCACGATGCGTGTGTTGATTTTTACTCGCTCGTCGGTGCCTCAAAAAAGGTGTGCAGCTATCATTAAAATTGAACCACACCACTGGCCACGACAGAATCTCCCTGCTCCTCGTTCATTGAGGCCTAGAAGGTTACAGGAAGCCGTGAAGACTGGCAACAACAGGTTCAGGAGAAAAAAAACCCAAAACACACCCCACAGGCTACTTCCCTGCCTTAACGGCCATCAGGCTATTTTAACTGTGTGCTCGGACTTAAACTTCGGAGTATTAATACCACTATTATTGTATTTGCCTTCATCAGTTTATAGAGTCCATGGGTGCTACTGATATTTTAATATATGGTTATCGGACAACTTATATGGTGTGTAGTAATGTGCCTACTATGTTCGGTGTTGGCCCCCCCCCGCACGCAAAAGCAAGTAATTTTTCCCATTCGTCTATACAGGGAATGTTTATTTTTTGTACCATACCACTCACTGAACTTTGCTGAACTTCTTCAGCATCATTTCCAGTGGTCGCACGTCCCCCCGTGCCTCTTTCTTGACTCTTGATATAACCATATGGAAGAACCTTTTGGTATCCTTTTTTATATATTGGGCGTATTGCGTTGTAGTTCCCCGGCTCACATTAAGCGATTTTCCACTTACTTTTGTCTGGGTGCCCTCCGCGCGTATTGCACACGTATACCCTTGTCTGATTGTTTTTTAACGCTTCCCAACTAATCTATTAATACCTTTCTCTTTTAGTTTATGCTGACTTTGACTTCCGGTCCTTGCGGTGTTGTTCAGCTACGCAATCGAATCCTTCCCCCGTTAGGAAGCCTTCAGTGCTGCATTGGGAATGAAAAGTCCTTATCTATCGAATTGGTCTATTGTATGCTTCTTTTGCTGTTCAACATACATTTGATTCTGTATTGTAATTCATTTAGTTAGCCCCTTATTTAGGAATGCCCATCTTTGCTTTTGACGGTGAAGTCAAGGTCAAGTAGGTTTAGCATTTGTGTTGGTTCACTCACTACCTGCTATTGACAGCTATTGACAGCTTTGTCCTTAAGGACTTGGTTTACTGTGGTGGTTGCAGTCTTGACTTATCACACCACAATCGCTTCTTGTGCACTTGCTACTTTTCATGATGTTTCTTTATGAGTTGTTGCCAACTACATGGAGGCAACCCACAGATTCATTAGCTAAGGCGATTGGTACTGGTGGGAAATGAGCAGCTTCGTGTCCATGTCCTCATTGTACCCGAAACTATGAGACCTCATGTGTCTGAGTTGATGTGAGGACCATCCAGGCGCCACATCTGTTGCAATGGCCCGGGGTACCAGTGCCCACACCTTTGCTTGCATCCATCCGGACAGTGGGGCAAAATGTACCAGGGAATCTGGCGATGTACCAGATGTGGTTCTGTGTGTACACATTATGCCAAGTGGTTTGCTTGACTACTTTGTGATACAGTACTCCAGTTTAGGCAGCAGATCCCAGATGTCTGTGAGGAGGACTTTGCAAAGCCAGTTAGTCTGGGACGTGACCTGTTGCCCTGTCGAAATTAGACACCAGGATCAATGGTTGGGGGGTTTGCCACTTTTAGTCTTTTATGCATCAAAAGAAGGCAATAATGATAAAATTTTTTCGTAAGTTGATTCTTGGTCCGCGAGACGGACGTTTCAGTAGAGTTTGTTCAAAAGTAACAATAAATTGATATTTGGCTGTGAACCCTAAGCAGAGGCTAGCACTTCACTCAGGTAAAGTGGTAATCAAGGGCTCACAAACAAGGCCAGACTCATAATTATTAGGTTCGCTAGTCCAGTACCCCTACCATAACTGGTAAAAAAGTTAAGGTTCCACAGCCCAGTTAGTTTTAGTTGTGAACTCAAGCACCAGATCTCGGATTGTAGGCCAGCCTCCGTGTGTGAAAAAAAAAAAATGTTGCTTTCCCACTTTCATCCCCCATGTGGTTACCCACTGGGATTGGGTGTATCGGCAAAAAACTAACGCTGGAACATGTGACTTCCCCAAGACATGCTCACAACCCACCCAAAGGAAAAGGACCCTAATTGCGTTGGAAATATGTACGCCCACTTGGTGCATGATATTGAACCAATCATCAATAGTTTTCATGCTAACAAAAAAGCCGGCCAGAGGGTACTAGATCATTGGCAGTCCAGTGAAGATAATGAAGCTTGGCCAGGGAGAGCATTATGAACCTGGTAGAGAGAATCATTGGCGTCAGTAGTTAGAAGGATAGACTAGGAGATTTGGTGGCTGCAAATGGGACTTCAGTATTATGTTTCGCCTCCCTGGTGTTAGGGCTTTTAATCACTGTAATTAATTAGTTAAGTAAACATGTCAGTTGTTTATAAAAATGTTCTCCAACAAAGACCATTGAAATTATTAATTGACTTATGATTAATGTGTCATAAAGTGGATATCAACTAGACGGTTTGTGGTGATTAGAGTTGGTACCCTGAGTTTACAGGCCTTGTAAAGAATTAAGCTCCATCTATATGTTAGTTGGAGTGTGTGGGGACTATGTTATGGCCCTCTTGGGGGTAGCCCCATATGCAGATATTTCAGACGTCTGATTAATTTGCCTCTGATGGCTGATTTTGGTTTGGGAGGAACAGAAGTTGTTAAGTGGACTCAGCTATTTTATTTAGTGGTCATAATCCGTTTATCGGCAAATACGAGGTGATTTTTAAATAGCGACAATGGACGAGAAACTTTATGCCCCGAGGTGCTCCCAAAACATGCTGTTCACTCTAATATTTTAACATATCAACACACATTTAAATCTCCTAGAAACTTTTAACACTCCATAGGAGAATTTAGGATCCAAGCCAATATTTTGGAGCTATGGACTCCAGGAAGCGTAGATACGAAAGCGTCTACCTCCTACCAAGAATTGGTATATCACAACGAGTTGTTCAGGGATCGCTCTTGTTCAAGCTATAGGTCCTGGAATCATGTCTATGTACCGGACAAACGCTTCAGATCAGACATTAATCAACTGAGTCTTTCCGTAGGGAAACCCCTCGTTGCACAAGAGAACATACAAAACTCCTTAAATTGGGTCGGCCACCGTAGTCAGAAATCGAACCCGGATTCTTGGCACTGATAGGCAGCAACTCTACCGATGCAGTCTGCGCCATGATGCCACCCCCATTATAAAATTTTATGTAGCAATCGCAGTGTGAAATATTAAAAAGCTGACAAATCCAATCACCAAGGGGAATGTGTGTCATGCCACCATTCTCTGCCATTATCATGTATTTGGAAGCTATCTTTCACTAATATACTTTACATATCAGATATGAACATGAAATTTCACCATCGGTATTCAGGGGGCCTAACCAACCAACGAAGGAAAAGAGAAGCTAGAAGCTAGGGCAGTGAATCTTACCGTTGCTACATATATTTGGAGTGGTGGGACTGATCTGACCAAGTGGGCGCGGGGGGTGACCAACCTCAAAGCATTGGAAGGTCCTCACCCCAGAGCGTCTCCACAAAAAAATATCTCAAATCTATTGGCGGGTAGAACAATCTAACTAATTGCTCCTCTTCCTGGACCAATATTTCCAGCAATTAGGCTAATTCTCATCAGCTGGCAATAGACAGTAGGACATACACATTGTTTAACTTGGCCTATTGCCAGAACCGCCATCACTAGGAGCTTCAACCAACAACATTTATCGCAACGACCCAGGAAGACAATCAAAGGATGTTCTCAAAGCCTCTTGGGAAAAATATATAACATTCCCACCAAATCCCTAGTCCATGACCATTCAATATGCAGATGGATAGCACTGAAGACCTCGTGACTTAGAGGAGAGGAATGCGGAAGCCCAGCAAACGGAAGTACCAAGGAGGGTGTCATTACCTCCCCATGGGCTGTCCACCTGTGCACTGTTCCACCTATTCCCGCAGAGAGACTTTAGATCCCACGAGTAGTTCATCAGCAACCTCAAAAACCACTAGTTGGGGTGGAGCAAAGTGAAGAATGATTACAACTCTACCCTAACCAAAAGCTGCATGATTACAATGTCGGATACATTCATAAATTTGAAACATTTCTATTTGACTATTTTTAAATTGCCTTGAGGGGTCCACAGCAATAATTTTATTTCCTAGCCCATCTGATATTCTAGATCCTACTAGGTGGGTGATGAGTATCAGAGATGCTTCGAGACCAAGCTAATGGTTAATAGTTCAGAGTTGGAACTCCAGATGCTTCTGGCTCTGGTAGAGAACACTAAACGTACTTCAGGGAACTGTCAAAATCATTTACTGACCCTCAGCCAATAACTCAAACCTACAGATTTTTTTTTAGCAAGCGTCGGATTAAAATAAATAAACTATTTTTTCATTCAATAGTTATCTTTCTTGGGTCCGGAAACAGAGTCCAGGGTGCTGGAACAAACTTACATTGTTTTGTAGATATATACAAAAAATAATGAAGGTAAGACGCACAAATGCTGGAGTAATCAGTGGGCCAGGCTAGAATCTCGTTTGAGGAGACGCACCGGAAGATGGGGTGCCGTTACTTGGGTTAACGACCCTTCTTGGAGACGGTACGACTAGTTGGAACGGCATTAAGGATTTTAGACCAGACAGCCCGTTGGCCCCATAAGATGACTACTCTGATGTCGTATTTTGACTACAGTACATAATTGTAAAACTTCCGAACAACTACGGGCATGTGTGTTTAATGAATAACTTAGTCACTCCTATGTCCATTCTTCGGAATTAAGCAGATGTATGTTTAGCCACTGTCAGCTGGAGCTTTTTCCCCTATGATGTTGTCGCCAAGATCAATATAGTAACACGGCCACATTCAATTATAACCTGAAGACAATCGTTGTTGGGGGTAGCCAAAGAGATTATTGAAAGCCGTGCGTAGTTTTTGTTATGAACTTGTCAATATGATGGATTAAATGCGGAATTGACGAGGAGACCATAGGTGAATGAGCTAGGTGTTTCGAGAGATTGAGCCTTCTACAATGTCTTATTGCGCCGCATGTCCCAATGTGTGTCAAATTGTTCTTGTTTCTTTTGGTGTCAATACTGGAGTTAGTCCCAAGAATGAGATCAATTTTGGAGAAGCAAGCATCAATGTTCGGCAGTTGGTGTCTCTATCTGTTTCAGAGCTAGCGCTTATAAATCTACTAGTCAAGACTTAAGTCCGAAATCTGGTGTCATCAGTGTGGGTGTGGACCCTAGACAAGGGCCGTCCCTACTGGGCGTACATTTGCCTTGTCGTACATGGCCACGGTTATCTTGATCGGGAACAGCGCGAACAGTCACGCCCGCAAGTCCGCGCACTTGAAACTTCGATTGTTGCTAAGACAAGCTCCTAGACACCAGCGTGTCTCGGGCGTTCAAGGCCGGAGGACCGCGGCCTGGCTCCTTGGTGGGCCTGGGCGCCAGTGTGCGATTTATTCGTACATCTCGCACACGCATTTCCCCGTGGCGGAAGGATTTTCCGAGTGAAATTTTCAAATATTACGCAAGCACGTTAACCGGTGGTCACTGCATAATTAAATTAGCATCATAGGCAGGTTCGTGGCATATCCAGCGTAATCAGGCTATCGTAGCGTGCTGGTAAAGGATTTTGGAGTAACTTGTACAACCATCCCCTGGGGCGGCCGTACGGCGTCGTTTTTTTGCTTATACGCCTGTTACCACCTCCACCCTTGTTCTTGTCCCGCGACGTGCGCCATTACATCTTTTAATGATGTCGATTCCACTGAGCTCACGTGTGTGATTCTATTTTGTTGCTTCATCCGCCCACCGCACCTAGTTTATTACGGTACCCTTGAACAGTTCGATAAAGCTATGATAATGATTGTTACTGCATTTCAGTCGCGCCTGGCAACACAGATTTAGGAGATAAAAGAAGTGTGGATTTAAATATTTGTAATGGTATTTGATTTTTAATTGTTTACGGTCTCCTAATCGTGCACCCATTTATAATTGGTTGTCGGAGTTTTTCATCTCTATGATGAGCCGGAGTAGACTTCTCTAAGGTTAACTTTCCCTAATCCTTCACCACCAACCAGTTTGGGGGGGTGCGTACCGTAGTATCTTGTTCGGGGTAGGTGGCTTGCCTGTTGGCATTACATCCTACACATCCTAATCTTTTTTGACTCAGCGCTTCCTGGTTTCACAGAATCGTTCAAAAGTGGAGATTTTTTGGTTTTTAGGTCAGAACATGGGTTTGAAATACATGCCGTGGCCATCGTCATGCATAATTGTGGCGTTATCATTAGGTCTGGGTCGCAGGGTCATCGTTGTAGCCTTTCTAGAGGAACATAAAAACAGGCACATTACGCAACTTTGCAATGACCTGCCACAGCCCAGTGTCTATTTATATCTAATTTATAATTGGTATCCCCTACCTTATTAATAACGGTCGCATTAAAACTACAATGTTCTCAAAGTTTTAGTTTACCAATTTTGTATTTTTCCTCAAGAATGCTGAAAAATTCCATTGATTTAAATTCTCTTGTTCCCCCAACCCCAATGATATATGGTTGTTTAATAAAATCTGTAGTTCACAGCAGAATTGTACCTCGATGGAATAAAGTATTAGGGTTAACAAGCTAATTCATTCAATTCAAAGTTACCATTTATTGGCCTTGAATTCTTCAGCTTTCACTTTTTGTTTAATTCATGTGATTTTTTTTTCAGTTAGTATTGTTTGTCATTGGATCAGTCAGCATCTGTGGAGGGAAGGGACAGATGACATTTTGGGCTTGGTCCGTTCAAACTGCGTGGAGTAGGGAGAAGCAAGCTGGGAAAAAAGAGGGCGACTGCACTCACTTCTGCCCCTGACTCTCTTGAGTTTTCTGGCATGTTGCTGGTGTCTGCCACTGTGAAGACTGATGGAAAAACATTCCGTTTGTCTGCCACTTCTTTGTCAAGGAGCCAGAAAGGCGTCAGATAAGAAAAGATGGTGGGATCTATTGGAGGGTGGAGGGACATACTAGGGAAATATGGGACTTGGTGATGAGAGATGAGTGCATGGAAGAGGGGAAAGAGTAACTGGGGCAGTGGTAGATGGTGGGAGAAGTGACGGGATGGAAAGGGAGGGGGCAGGATCTATTAGTTGAATTTGGAGAATTCAATGTTCATACAGTGCCCTCCATAATGTTTGCGACAAAGACCAAACATTTATTTATTTGCCTCTGTACTCCATAATTTGAGATTTGTAATAAAAACAAATCACATGTGGTTAAAGTGCACATTGTCAGATTTTATTAAAGAGTTTTTTTATACATTTTGGTTTCACCAGGTAGAAATCACAGCAGTGTTTATACATAGTCCCCCCCATTTCAGGGCACCATAATGCTTGGGATACAGCAATGTCATGTAAATGCTAGTAGTCATGTTTAGTATTTTGTTGCATATCCTTTGCATGCAATGACTGCTTGAAGTCTGCAGTTCATGGACATCACCAGTGACACATGGCTTCACATGCGTTTGTAATTGCTCAGGTGTGTTCAAATTGGCTCCTTAATGCAGGTACAAGAGAGCTCTCAGTACCTTGTCTTTCTCCAGTTTTTCTATCACCATTGGAAACGTTTATTGCTGTTTATCAACATGAGGACCAAAATTGTACCAATGAAAGTCAAAGCCATTATGAGACTAGGAAACAAGAATAAAACTGTTAGAGACATCAACCAACCATTAGGCTTATCAACATCAACTGTTTGGAACATCATTAAGAAGAAATAGAGCACTGGTGAGCTTACTAATTGCCAAGGGACTGGCAACCCAAGGAAGACCTCCACAGCTGATGACAGAAGAATTATCTCTATTATAAAGAAAACCCCCCAAAAACCTGTCTGACGGATCAGAAACACTTCAGGTGCGGATTTGTCAATGACCACTGTCCACAGAAGACTTCATGAACAGAAATATAGAGGCTACACTGCAAGATGCAAACCACTGGTTAACTGCATAAATAGGATGGCAGGATTACAGTTTGCCAAGAAGTACTTAAAAGAGCAACCACAGTTCTGGAAAAAGGTCTTGTGGATAGATGAGACGAAGATCAACTTATATTAGAGTGATGGAAAGAGCAAAGTGTGAAGGAGAGAAGGAACTGCCCAAGATCCAAAGCATACCACCTCATCTGTGAAACACAATGGTGGGGGTGTTATGACCTGGGCATGTATAACTGCTGAAGGTACTTGCTCACTTATCTTCATTGTACAACTGCTAATGGTAGTAGCATAATGAATTCTGAAGTGTATATGACCAATCCTATCTGTTCCCAAAATCTGACAATGTGCACTTTAACCACATGTGATTTTTTTCTATGACAAATCTCAAATTGTGGAGTACAGAGGCAAATAAATAAATGATGGGTCTTTGTCCCAAAAATTATGGATGGCACTGTACATTCATAGATGCTATCCAAGTGGAAAATAAGGTGCTGTTCTGTGAGTGTGGCATTGGAGGAGGCCAAGGACAAAAAGATTGGTATGGGAAGGGACATTAAAATTATTAGCAACCAAGAGCTCCAGCAGGCCTTGGCAGACAGAGCATATGTCTGCGCCAAAACAATCGCTTTTATTTGAGGACGTTGGAAGACACATTTCAGTGATGTAAATAGCATGTGTGGAAAGAGAAATAGTTAAAAATGTTAACAGAAAACCGCTTGATCTCCGAGTGCTTTTGGCACTTTCTGTTTTTATTTCAGATAGAGGCATCTCCAGATTTTTACTTTTACGTTTGGACTGGTTTGGTAAAGTTTAGCCTGTGGGATTGTTGCACCTCAAAGCAGATATGAACTCTCTTCGTAAATCTTTGGTGGATAAGATCTTGGCGATGGGGTCTTGTATGCCTTCTCATGTGTTCTCTATGACTTCCTGTGATCCTCTGATGCATATAATCTATATCCATGCCATCCATAAGAGTTGGGTGTGGATAATTTTTCTTTGAGCATCCTTTCGAAGAATGCAGTTTGAATGTTGGTCCTTTAAAAATAACATGTTTTTTAGGTTAGTGAAAATTAATTTGTTGTAAACAAATGTCATTTTTAACTCCACAGAGAAAAGGTTTGAGAGATTAGGTGTTAGACTATTTAGGGATGTTCTACGATACAGCACTGCTTCTATTATCAATTAAAATCATTCCAGAAAGTCAGGGGACAAATTTCACACTGACCACGAAGAGTCTGGCACAATTTTGCTCTACTCCAGGCAATATCGTTTAACTGCAATATTTTATTTCCAAACGTGATTAATATTTTTCCTTAGATTTCAAATTCAGCGTATAGTAATTCAGGACCTACAAAATAATGGATGGTATTGTCCAGGCAAATAGTACAGCAACAAAGCCAGAAATAAACATCAACTTCTTTTGCTCTGATCTTCATGAGATGGAAATGAACAGAAAAGTTAATACTGTTAGTTTGGTTAGATTGTTAACCACTTAATGCTAATGAGTATTCCATGAATTGTTTAAATTATTGACTGAATGTTCACTTGTTAAAATTATCCTTTAGTTGTTGATTATATATTTATTGACTTACTGTTGGTTTGAGCACATTATATTTTTGATTACAGTCGAGCACACCTTCGTCTCTGTTTGGAACAATTGAAGGAACTTATACCACTGGGATCAGAGTGTACCAGGCACACTACTCTTGGTTTACTCAACAAAGCCAAAGCACATATTAAGGTAAAGCAAAATAATACAACTACATGCCTCTTGGTCAGATATTAAATTATTTATCTCGGGCTCATCAGCAACGTTACAAGAATGGAGCTTGCCCCACCATAAATTGAGATCATAGCTGTTTCAACCTTGGTTTCCATACCATTCTCCCAGTCATCATTTGTACCCTTACAGATTAAATGTTATGCTTGTATATTCTCTCCTTCTTGATAATATCAGGTCATTTTACCTCTATTTTACCTCAATCTTCTATTTCCAGCTAAGTTTTTCTCCATTCTGATTGCAGCAGCACTAGCACCCAAGCTGCAACAATCTCACCCCTCACCACCACCTGCACAACAATATTGGTTTTGTTCCTGTTGAGGTGCAACCCATTTGGCTTGTGGAAGTTGCACCTCCCCCAAAATGATCCCCATTGCCCAGTAACTTAAAGCTCTGTCACCTACACCATCTTTCCAGCTACACATCCAACTGCTTCAATCATACTATTTCAATTTTGTCTATCAGACGGCACTTTTGAGATCCTTTTTGTTTAACCTTGTTGGCTGCCTAAACTCTGCCATTCATCTGCAATCATAATTTTAACTTGAGACAAAGGTGTTTTAAGATGTAACTATACTAGCTATTTAAATTAACCTGAAATTTATGTCAGCAGACATGACAAATTTGAGGAAAAAAATTATTTCCATACCCAATTTCTAACACTTTTGAATGGAGAGCTGTTTGTAAACAGCACTCTCCTAATAATTGTCATGGAATAAATTGTAGTTGATTGTACGAGCTAAATTCACGTACAAATGCTAAGTTTACAACCTGCCTAAGGTCTTCTCAGTGAATTTTACTGGCATTTTGTTTAACTCAGAAAATAATTCCTTTGATTGGCTTGCTCTGTAGATGCTCATTCATTTTTTGTATTACACATTGGCAGAAACTTGAAGAGCTGGATAGGAAGTCACTGTACCAGATTGAGCACCTGGAAAGAGAGCATCGCTTTTTAAAGAGGAGACTGGAACAGCTACAGGGTCTGCCAGAGAATGAACGAATGCGAATGGATAGTGTAGGATCCAATGTCTTCTCTGATCGTTCAGACTCGGAACGAGGTAAAGTTCTATAAACAAATTCTATTGGCCACACCACCTACTATTGATTAGTTATCCAAGTAATATTAGGCATGGGGTTTATGATTCCTTATGATAAATATTTTAATTAAAATTGATTTTAATTTGACTTTAAAATGTTTTTGGTATGCCATCATCTAGCAATATCACATGCTGTGTTCTGGTTTATATTTTATGGTTTGCATTATGCTTGAAATGTTAGTTAAAAACTGCTTTTTACATCTTGGTTTCTTACCTGAGAATTTGTCACTGATTGGTGTTCAACCAGCTTAACGTTTCAAGGATTCCGACCCGAAACATTGCCCGATTCTTTTTCTCCAGAAATGCTGCCTGACCCGCTGCGTTACTCCAACATTTTGTGTCTATCTTCGGTTTCAACCAGCATCTACTATTCCTTCCTAAACTTAATGCTATAATTGTTGCCCATGTACAATAGAACTGAATCCTGACAGCCATTCATGTCGGAAAAGAAGCACAATGATTCGCGATCCTTGTCACCACAAAAGTGGTTAGATCTTTGTGAGCATCTTTATTCATGCTTTCTTTGCCACTGCTTGCAAAGTCCAAGCCACTAACCTTGAGAGGTTTTGTAAGGTTAGCATATCTTTTCGTAACATCACCTGAAATATAAATATAGGTTTGCTGCTCTCAAGATATTTTTGTCCCTCTAGTTTATTGTAGGAAATGGTTAAATAAGACTTGATGATTAATTTTGTGAAGCTGCTCTTTACTGCTGTTATTGAACTTTTAAAAAATATTTTGGAATGTTTTATTTAATCAAAATTCTTATCACTAGCAGAGCTATTTAGGTTACTCTGTATGAAAAATGTTTCAAACAATAAACAAAAAAACTATTAAATTATTTCTTTAGGTAACTTAGATATCAGAACATTCATTATTTTTCTAACTGGCACTGTTAACTGACACATCTCTAATTGCCTTGTTTTTGTTTATTTCCAGAAGAAATTGAAGTGGATGTTGAGAGCACAGAATTCTCCCATGGAGATGTGGACAATATTAGCACTTCCAGCATCAGCGACCTTGATGATCATAGCAGCCTCCAAAGTGTTGGTAGTGATGAAGGTTACTCAAGCTGCAGTATAAAGCTCTCCTCATCCATTTAGAAGACCCTGAAACTACCTGCAAATAGCCTGAGGGATCACAATTTGACAAGCTACTTCAGCTTTAGACTTTTGTGAGGAAATTAAATAGGTTAAGAACACATGTTTGTACTGCAATACTCATGCACGAGGCATTCACCTAGTACTGAGATAAATTACATTGTTTTGAAGAAAGAAATAGTGCATAGGATTGTGGGTACAAAGCGATACCACTATTCAGATGGTTTCTTTGTGTATTCGCAGATAACCCATTAGTGTCAATTCAGTTGGAAAATATAAGCCTTTTTTAAAAAAATGCACTTTTTAAGGTGAAGGGCATCTTGATGTGTAGCCCAGAGTTTCAATGTAATTTGAACAATGTCAGAAAGTTTGTGGCTTTCTGATAGATTGTTTCTACCCTGCACTTGGAGGTCTTCATTTCCTTTATAAAACCCGCAAGGACTTTACCTCTGCGGAAACCTCGCCAATCAGATTGTTGTAAAGTCCACTTACTGTAAAAAAAAAAAAAAAAACTACCCTAGATACTGAAGAAATCTTTACAAAATTGGTAATTTATGGCTGATTTTATTTAGTGTGGCAAACAAAAAAACAATGTATCTTGCTCCCTTTGATTCTCCAAGTTTTATGAAGTTAAATCTTAGGGACATTTCTTTTTATTTTTTGTTTGTGCTGATGTTGTGCCTTCTAAGCGTGCATTGTGTTGTCATGAAGTTACTGTCTATTATCTATTTGTCCCTGCACGTATTCAGAGCAATTTAAAAATAGTTCAATCTTAATCTTGTTTCCTTCACTTCCCTTCAACCTCAGTTCCATATTAGAATGGCCTGATTCCTGTAAAATTAACCTGACCGCAACAGCCCCTTCAGCAATTTTGAAGCCCCATACCAATAAAGTTAATAAATTAGCTTTGCAAGAATAGAAACCTATATGCATTAGTATGTTTTAGCTTTTGGTATATGTGCACACTGCAGTACAGTTAATGGTATTTTTTATAGAGAAGAGAAAGATTTTATTGTTGCTATGGTCAAATCCAACGTTGGTGTTAACTACAAAAGCATTAGCAGTAGATTCAGGACTACGGCATGCATATATAGAAATGTGTGGTAAATCTAAAATTTGAAAACCACTAGGGACGATTAGACAGAGGGCTTGTCTGTGTTTCAATTTAACTTTTGCCTGCAGCTGAGCTTTATTTTTATTCAGTAATATTTCAACTTTAGTTTTAACAATGATCCATTTCCATTTGAAACATCCTAGCTGTTATATTTTCTACAAGTTTTCATTTGATCTTGAGATGTCCTTCCCCAGAAAGTCCATCACTGCTCTCTTGCCTGCTGGATAAAGTGCATATCAGGAAATTGCAGTTAAATTGCACAATGTTGTAATAATTAAAATTTGACAAAATGTCATAGGAATACACCTGTGATTTGCCAAATATGTGTTGTTGATGAGTGAGGGTTAGAGCTTGAAATACCCATTTCTAAAAGCAACCAGTAAACAGTAAATCAACCAGGAATCCTTCACCTCTCAAAAGTAGATTTTTGCCTTTCAGTTGATCAAAAAGCATTTCCATATAATCAAACAGCCCACCCCTTCAAATTTACACTGCAACTGTGCAGTTTTTCAGGTCAAGAACTAGATTTAGGCCATTGCATTAGGTGCAGCTCAAATAATTGGAAAAAGTAGCTTGAACATTTCTTTTGATACAAGAACTGCAGATACTGTTTTATAAAAAAAACACTCGGTGCTGGAGATAACTAAACAGTCAGGCAGCATTTATGGAGTACATGGATGGGGATGAACGGAGATGTTGTTACTCCAGCTTTGTCTTTTATTGAAAAATTGTTTGTCATGAGCTATAAGTCGTGATTTCCAAGTTCAAATTTAAATAACAAGCTAATTAGATTTTTCCTGTTTCAGATAAATTTTAGAATCTTAAAAGTAGTACCTCAAGTAATTCTGGTCACTATGATTTGTTTGCATTTTTTTTTAAAGGTTACAGTTTTAACTGGATTTGTAAGAATATTTACAAAAACAAAGGTGAAATGCATCAAATAGTACAAAAGGCATGTATAGATTTTGTGTGCTTTCCATTGCATTCTAAATTAATCAAGAAAAGCCCTGAGAAATTTCACATATCATGAAAATGTAAATTACCTATTTCATACAACTTAAAACATTGAAAACAGGAAGAATATGATTCTGGTGCTATTCAGTGATAACTATTTGGGACACAATAATTGCAACATTTTAAATTGCTACATGGCAATGTATATTTACTATACTTACCAGCCTCGTTTGGTTTAGTTACCAAGTTCATATGGACAATGCACAAATTTGGCAGCTTTGCAATATATTTCAGTCTGTTCACTATTTTTCCTGCTTTACCTCTAAGAAGTGAGCAGAACACGAATGTAAAACAAGAGGCAGCTTTACTCCAGGACACTCAGCTACAAAATCCTGTGACTGATTGAATGTGCTGATTGACCAATTCTAGAGAAACACAAAATGTTCACCAGCAACTTCCAAACGTTTACACCATGAGATATAATCCTATAGGTATTGCCTGATTCTGATGACATTTATGACCAAATCCTTTTAAAATTATATGCATCTTTCACTTAACATGGTCATCTTGAGGTAAATGTAGAACTATCATTTTATATTCCAAGTTGTGTGGTATCTTAATCTTATTAGGAGGTAATCTGGCCAGGACGGGCAGATTCACTTTGTATTACTAGAATTCTGGTTTAACAACTTTGAATGTTGAACATTCGGTAATGCTGCAGTAGACCTTTAGCGTTTTGTCAAAAACCACTTCAGTACAGCAAGGTATATTTTAACAATATGTATATATGAGTGTCTCAGTAGATCACTGAACTAGATTGAGTTACTGCACAACACTCAAACAACTGTTGCAATGAAATCATGGGTAACAGGAATTTTATGTAACTATACAGAAGACTGACAGGAATACAGGGCAATATGGGATTCGCTCAAAAATGAACAGAATTGTTCAAAAAGACCAATGTCCCTAGTTATAGTCATAAAATCTTAATGAGAGGCACAATAGTACCAAAAAAGCCTTGTTTTTCAACAAGCCTAAAATAAATACTATTTCTGGGCGGTATTTAGTATTAACGCTGTTACAGTTTGACTATAATGTGTAAAGATGTGTGATGCCTGTCCCCTTCCTTAATGCAGTAATAACCAGGAAAAATATGGCAACATTGATATTTTGTATGTTTTTAACTCCTACAATGGATTGATTGGTTAATTTTTTTAAAACAAGCTGAAAGGAAAATTGCCAATTGGTTAATAGTACCGACTGCAGTTCAATATTTGAATTTGATAATACAATCTTCATACTTATTACCAATAATTCTTTAAAATCAATTTTAATTTGGATGGTTAATTTGGAACAACTTTTCCATATCTTAATATGTTACAAGATGATGTATTTTGGATATAAAAATGGTGTTGTAGATTTTGCAACAACCTTGGCCTAATATAGACCCATGCAAGTAATGCATCCAACTAATGATCATTTCAAAAACTAATGACGAATTCAAAATACATAATCCAGTTCAACTCCTTGGAAATAAGTCAGTTCTTGCCAAGTACTAATGCAATTTTGTGCATTTAAGCATTCAATTTGTTATACTCTTGATGCTACAGGTCCGTTGGTTGCTCTGTTAATTAATATTATATTAATGGTGTATTTTCAGGGCAGATATGCATGACCTTCCCATTTCTGTGTCATGTAAAAGTACCAGTGTTGACATTTCTCTCCACCCTTTCAGGACGACACTGGTAAACGTATCAATTTATGCCAGCTGTCAAACTATACTTACTGGAGATATCAGTATCCAGTGGCATTCACATATGATGCTTCAGTGCAATTTATTTGGCATTTTCTTGCCCCTATTTATCCTTTAGAAAATAAATGTTATTTATTTTTGCAGAGAATTATTGAAACAAAAAGCTTCACGTTTTTGTAAAAAATCACCCATTTCTTCTTTGATGTTAGAAAGCCCTGCAATGAGAATTTGTCTCAAATTTAACTTGGAATTAAACCAAACTGGAAAAAAAAACCCATTGAGATCGATACTAGTCTTATTCAGTGTTCAAGGGTCCAAGATTAATTTTAAATGTATCTCTAAACTAAATTAGATACAGAGGCCCTTTCTGGATCCCAAGGAAAGAATACATTCTCCCATCCAGTGGTGTATCATCTGACAATGTTATATAGAGTATCATCAATGCCCAATTACCTGCAATATTAGTTATCTTCACTTCCATCGAGAAATCTAGTTAATTGTAATCATAGGAAGCTGGTAGCACATGATCGCTTGACAATGCCGTCTTTCTAACACGTTACATTTGCAATGTCCAGAGGGTGCAAGTGACAATTATCAATGCAAAATTCAACTACCTTGTTCAATCAATATAAACAATTTTGCATTCTCAATTTCAAGGAAAAACATCAGAAGATATTTAAAAAGACATTGTCAAAATCATTTTAAATTGGTAACCAAAGATAGACATACGGATTAAAAACCATGTGAACGATTAAAGTTAAACAATTCTAATCGTCAAATTGATCCGTTTATCATGAATCTAACCTGACCAGTTTAAATGTTGAATTTTCACTTAGCTAGCCTGCTTACAGATGAAATTGAGTCAATTTTACCAACCTAGTTTTCATTGGTCATTAGTTATCTGTAAGCACGTACATTAAGTAAAATAGGACATAAGGTATTAAGTAGAAGCTGGGGAGATATAAAACACCCAAGTACAGCAAATTATTTTTAAAATCCACATGGCTTCAAACTCACTGCAGAATTCTGTTAACTGACATTTCAGTCTTTATCTAAAAGGTGACCAGATGAACTGCTGCCTCCTCTGATCAAAATGCACTTACTGTTGTCGTTGTTACTCAAATGAGAAAAACACTTATGCTCTTTAGTTTCCCTCAAAAGATCATTGTCATTGTGACACCATTATTGCACCGGTTTCAACAGTTTAGCTTCAAAAGTGTATAAACTGGTTGAATCAAATAAAGAACAATCTGACAATAATATTTTTATGTAGTCTACTGCTCCAGGTGATATCTTGTGCTTTTCCTACTCACAAACCACATGAACATATTACTGTTACTACAAAAACAGCATTTCATAAATGTCCTTCCACCACATCTTTAGATCAATCAATGTGTAACATGGGGATTTGACTCAATTTTGTTAAACTTTTATAATAATTGTGACACTGCCAAATGGATAGTATCTTGGAACATGCAAGAGATGCTGATCTAACTCGTGCTTTGTGGTTTCCACATCTACAATGCAGGATTTTTCATCTTAAAGCAGTTGTAGCATACATTTTTGCACAAAGATTAATTTAATGATCTTGTATAAATTGTTTTTATTTCAGAAAGATGACAAAGTATTAAAAATATACCTCAGGCCACGAGTCTTCAATCCCATTAAACTACATAAATATGACAATATTAACCTGCCAATTTGCTATTACTTATGAAATACTCTCCCATCAAATTAGGTTAATAAAATACTATGTCCTTTATCTTAACAAGAAAGTGTTAGGAAATACCTGTTTTTGTAGAATACACCCCAAATCAACAGCACCTGCAACACATTCTCTTCTACAGTTAGATTAGCAGGATATGGTTTGACTGCTTTGTTTCTCCCTCTTGTTAACAAATGGCCATGGTTGAATAGAAAATGCAGCTATATGTCCTTAAATTAGAAACTAATTCAAGGCCCTCCCAAGTTGGTTCGTGATCAGAGGAAGGGGGTTGCTCAGTTCTAGATCTTAGCATACGTTAGTAGCTATATTCATGGATTGCAACAGGATTTGTTTCAAGTCACTTGAAATTAGCAGTATTTAAAAACTGCAATATTCATGGTGATAGAAACCAAAATGGCACTGTTGTTATAGTGTAGGTGCTATTCATAATCAATGTATATTAGTTAATTATTGATTCATTTATAGCCTAAATTACACGCTGCAAAGCGTACAAAACAAGGCTTGTAGCAAGTCTCAGATAGAAGGCAGCAGCAAGAAAAAAATGGGATATTGTTTTAAGGCAGGCTGTTTGTTTACAGAGTGAATACACATGTAAAGAGTTCATGCTGGTTGAAACAAATAGCACACGTGTTCCCTAAGCTTACTCCAGTTTTAAAAATTGCTTAATTTTTGTTTGTAGAGAAACCTATTATGTACCTCTTGTATAAAGCATAAAATAAAACTTCATTTTGTGAAATAATGTATCATTAGTTGTGCCAATTAGTTGTCTCAAATATGACTGAGAATATTTTCTGGTATCTCTAAATTTTCCCCAACATGGAGCTAGTCAATTGTTCTTAACAATTTGGTAGGTTAATCGCTCAAGTAAATTCTCTCTGATGTAGGCAAGTGGTAAAATCAGGGATGCAAGTAGGAAAAATGGAAAGAAGATAATGGAAAATTAATGAGGGGAAATGGGATTACTCTATTATATGACTGACTTAATGGGTTGCGTTGCCTCCCATGTCATAAAACGTGGAGATTTACAAAATGTAGCCATGTTTGGTGGAAACAAAGAGTATGTAAATTTGATTGATGTCTGATACAAACTTCTCAGGCAACCCGAAAGCTTATAAGACATTGTTCCAGCAGCAACAAATTATCACTTACATGTCCTCCCGGGGTTACGAACACCCAACTTGTGGACACTGATGTACGAATGGGTGGTTGGGAGACCAACAGGTTGAATTTGCTGGTGGCTGCAGCCATCATAATAATAACACACATTTATTGTCATTGTAAATACATACAACAAAATTTCAGGCGCACTGCCCGAGCGAAGCTCCAATGTAACAGATAAATAATACCGACAATGGAAACAACAAAGACGGCAAGAAAGACGTAGTCAAGTGAGAATGTACAAAATTTCACAGTAGAGTGTAGTGGCATTACAAAATATTGGCTATGGGGGCTGGGTGTTCAGTTCAGAGTGGTGATGACCTTGGGATAGAAATTGTTTGTTAATCTTGTGGTGTGTGATTTGATGGACCTGTAATGCTTTCCTGAGGGCAGAAGGGCAAACAAGTGATGTGCGGGATGAGATGAGTCCTTTAGTATGCGTGATGCCTTCCGTAGGCAACAAGAGCTATAGATCTCTTCCAGGGCAGGCAGGTGATCTTCTGGGCTGTATTGATGACTCTCTGCAGAGCCTTCTTGTCAACCGCAGAACTGTTGCCATACCATACCAGGGTGCTATGTGTCGGGATACAATGGAGCAACGATAGAATGACACCAGCAGCTGTTATGGCAAGTTGACTTTCGCGAGTGATCTTAGGAAGTAAAACCGTTGTTTTGCCTTCTTTACTAGGGTGTTCGTGTTAGTTGACCACCTGAAATCTGCTGAGATGTGGGTGCCCAGGAACCTGAAACTGGAGACTCTGCCCACTCTTTTTCCGTTTATGTGCAATGGGGGATGGTCACCCTGCTTCTTCCTGAAGTCAATGATGAGCTCTTTTGTTTTCTTGGAAAAACTCAGCGGGTGAGGGAGCATTTATGGAGCGAAGGAAATGGGCAAAGTTTCGGGTCGAGACCACTTCTCCAGCATTTTTGTCTACCTTCGATTTTCCAGCATCTGCAGTTCCTTCTCAAAAATCTTTTGTTTTCTTTGTATTAAGTGCTAAGTTGTTCTGTGAGCATCAGCCTATTAACCTCCACCTCCTCTCTGTAAGCTGACTCATCGCCCTTAGTGATCACTGTCGTGTCGTCTGCAAATTTTATGATGGTATTTGTGCTGTGGGTCGGTATTCAGTCATATAGAGGTAGTAGAGGAGGGGGCTCAGCACACAGCCTTGTGGACCTCCTGTGCTGAGTGTCAGAGTGGTGGGGTCCCATCCTGACTGACTGCGGTCAGTCCATAAGGAAGTCCTTAATTCATAGGCAGATGTTGTGCTCGAAGACCAGTCTATTGGGGACGATTGTGTTGAATGCAGAGCTGTAATCCACAAATAACAGTCGTGGATTATGCTCCCCATTGTTCTAGGTGTAGCAGTACAGTATGGAAGGCAGTGGCAATGGCATCGCCTGTTGATCTGTTTGCTCTACGCATATTTGTGTGGATCCAGGGTTGATGGGAGAGCATCCTTGATGTGCTTAAGGACCAATCTCTCCAGGCACTTCATAATTATTGGTGTTAGTGCGACCGGCCTGTGGTCGTCGAGGCAGGTTATGACTGTCTGCTTCGGAACTGGCACTATTTACGATGTGTTTAGGCAAGTGGGGACCATGCATTGTGCCAGGGATTGATTGAAGATTTTTGTCAAAACGCTATTTAACTCAACAGCACAGTCTCCGAGAACCCGTCCTGGGACTCCGACCGGACGGGCTGCCTTCCGCATGGTAACATTTTCCATCTAATGTGAATGGGGCATTTCTGCAGGCCTTCACTCCCCACCAAGCATGGCACAATCAGAGGCCGGATCAAACTGAGCAGACTCACTCAATAAATCAGTGAGGCCAAATGGTGACCAATCTTCCTATCATTGCTCACTATGTCATCACAGCCGTTGCTGCAATCCACTCCCATACACTTGTTTTCTAACTTATGAACAGTCCAGGTTTCAAACAATTCTCAGAAAGGATTCCCTATATGGATAATTAAGTAAAATGGCAACTATAAAATGGAACAACTGCAACTGTCTAGATAGCAATTGCCAATTTCAGAATCAAAGAGAAACATTTTGCAAAACAGATGTTTACTTGTACTGAATAAATGTTATAAATTACTTGAATTCTTCCACAAAGTTGCATTACTTGAAAATAGAACCATAATTTACCAAAACAGATCAAAGTCAACAACACCCTCGTTCTGTATTCATGGCAAATAGATAATTTGAAGTGCATTTTTAATCTTTGGCTGTGATAAAGAAACCCCCTACAATTAATGCAATTTTTGAGCAGCAATTACACGCGCCAGCAAAATATAAATGAAAAAGCAGGCACCAGTTTTTGGTGCTCATCAATCATCAAGAATAAAAGCCGAGACAAAAATATTTTCCTGGGCGTAAAATCCAAACTGAGTGAATTAACATAGTCCTCAGCAGTAATAGGGAGAGGTTAAATGAAATAGATACCAGGGTGGGAGATTGCAACCTTCACGTGGTCCACCCTGTTTCAATGAATGCAATCAACCTGGCGTGCACAAACAAGATCAAACAGAACAAGTTGTCACAACTTTAGGCTGTGCACGCCAAACGCAAGTAGAAGAAATAGATACCATTTATTTCAAGTGGACTAGAATACAAAAACAGGGATATTATGCTGAGGTTTAATAGGCATTGGTGAGATTGCATTTGATGGGAGTATTGTGAGCAGTTTTGGGCCACATAACTGAGGATGTGCTGACATCGGAGAGGGGCCAGAGGAGGTTTACGAGAATAATCGCAGGAATGATTTGATTTAACTTATAATGAGTGTTTGAAGGAACTGGGCCTGTACTCACTGGAGTTTAGAAGGATGAGGGGATACCTCATTGAAACTTACCTGGCCTGGATAGAGCGGATGCTTCCACTAGTGGGAGAGTATAGGACCAGAGGCCGTAGCCTCAGAATAAAAGGATGCACCTTTAGAAAGGAGATAAGGTATTTCTTTAGCCAGAGGGTAGTGAATCTGTGGAATTCATTGCCACAGAAGTCCATGGAGGCCAAGTCAATGGATAGGTGGTCATTAACAGATTCTTGATTAGTACAGGTGTCAAGGGTTATGGAGAGAAGGCAGGAAGAATATATCAGCCATGATTGAATGACGGAGTAGGCTTGATGGACCGAAGGGCCTAATTCTGCTCCTATAACTTGTGAATTTATAAACCTAGTATTAGAATCCCACCATCAGTCTTCAAAATGCCAAACCACCTGATTTCTTTCCACTCAAATGATAGAGATTGGCCTTTATGTTTATCAAATGTCAGAAATCTGCAATATTATTATAAGTGTTATAATTCTGAAAAAAGGCCTCTGCTATCATAGCATCTACAATGAATAGGTAAATAATCTCATCCTTGGTATAATATCAGAGCAGCAAATGCCTGGCTGCATGAAATTAACACCAAGAACATTTTCCTGCACGTCTGCAAATTTTACAGAGTTAGTCAGCCGTTCATATACATTATCATTAATGTAGGCAAGCGATAAATTCTGTAGTAAACAGTGAGAATTTTCAGTTAATTTATCATCGGGAGTACAAGGTTGGATTGAACCTTCCTCAATTTGTACCTATAATATGACTTTTATGAAGACGCTGATCAGGTTAAAAGTTGGCATAGAACAAGATAGAACACAGGTTATACTCAACATCTGTTCCCCTAAAATTTTTAATTAGAAAATACAAAAGACAAGTTTTAGATTATTTTTTATTTGTTAAAATCGCCCAATTATACTTACAAAAAAAAGCTGAATTGTAAAAATTACTCTTCCTCAAATAGGAAGATTGAGTTATCAAATCCTCCACCTGCCTCAGTAATAGATGGTAACATACACATTAACTGTCTCATACACTTGGCATCACACAGCTATGACTTGTGCCAATACACCAAATGAAGTTACCCAAAAAAACTATTAAAAGTGCACTAATGTAATACATTGACAAAAAAACAATGTTATCTTGCAAATACTTTACACTGGTGCTAGCTACTGAGGCATAAGATGCCTCACATTATATTTGGACGTGTCTTGGTACTGGGTCATTGGTCTGTCTGCTATGCCACACGTGCCAACTCCAACTTTTCCAGTTACGCTTTCCGGTGAAGCAAAAATGCTTTTCTTTACCTTTATAACAATAAAGACTGAATTAATACATGTTGGTTGCAAGTAGTTTTAAAAACATACTGCAATTACAATGGCAATAATTATATTTTCTATCATTTCCATTTTCTTTTTGTCACTGGTCTAGTAAAATGTGATATCAGGCTAAAATAGCACAAATATAAAGACATGTACATCCAGTTATATTCTCGCAGCAAAACGTGAAGAATCTAAACTGAACATTAAATAAGTACTTAACTTAGTTATTTTGGAAGTTTAGTAGAATTGGCATCACACAGCTATAACTTGTGCCAATACACCAAATGAAGTTACCATTAAAAACTATTACTATGATATGATTGTGTTTATAATTTGTTTGGTTGTTTGTCTTTTGCACAAAAGTCCGCGAGCATTGCCACTTTCATTTCACTGCACATCTCGTATGTGTATGTGACAAATAAACTTGACTTGACTTGAATTGAAGTAGTCAGAGGAACCAAGCCAACCTTGCAATTACTATCAACGCACTTACACAAGTCAACAAGGCATTTAGTTTCAAAACAATAACCAAAAAGATGTGCTATAATCCAGTTTCGGTAATGCTATTGAAATGCATCACAACTGAGTAGCAAATTATCCCATCAGAAACCGCTTGAAGAAACCCAGTGCAGAATTTGGCAGAGTCACAGCCAAGTAGGCTCACCATTTCATGGTAAAGCATTCACAGAGAGCAATAAGAAAACATTTACGCTTGACCTACATTTCAAAGCACAATGGGGAAACTAATACAATAGTTTACAACTGACTCTTACTGTTAAAAACAGACTACTTGGTAAATTTGGATGCACATTCACTACCAGCACTAAAGGATAGTGCAGAGTGCTGACATAAACTGGAAAATGTATTAATTTTGGCCATCCAAATCCTGATTATAGCCAAAAAAGAAATCGGGAGACAAAAATCAGATGCTAGAATATTGAGCAAAACAACGCGCAGGAGAAACTCAGATCCCCACATTTGTGGAGGGAATGGACAGATGACAAGGTGGAAGCTGGATAAAGTCTGGCAATAGATAGGTGGATACAAGTGAGGGAATTCGATTGACAGGTAGACAGAGCAAGTGACAGCGGTTAGAGGTGAAAAGGAGACAAAGGATGTCTGACGAGGTCATATACAGGAATATTTGAGGCTCATTAAACACACTCCTTCCTTCGATAAAAAAAAACATAATTTTTTTCTCACATCTAATTTGGCAGCCAAAATACAATGAAGCTCTAATAATCCACTTTTTTACTGTTGGGAATTCACAATGATCTGGCATCTAACTCATGTGGTTCTATTCCATATTAGAATCTGCTAGTCCAGGACACCAAGGATGTCAGATTATCAAAGTGGCAATGCATTGTGAAAGATGGAGACAAGTAAGGGGATTCAAATCTAATGTAAATATTCGTTGGGATGAAATGTGACAGAAGTACAACTTAATTTCATTGCCACATAAATTTTACAGGATTAACACCATCTTTTGTAAATCAAAGGCATAATCAAAGGTCTGAGCCAATCTAAATTTAAGAAACAGATGAGATGCAACAAGTTTAGTGCCGCTAAGCTAATGAAAAGTAATATTTAAAGATACTCCATCTAAATGGTTCCGAAGGAACCTTAAGGTCCTTCACTGATGCTAGAAAGAATACAAGGATGTTATATTATGGATAATATTGCAATTGGGTATAATGGGTATAAGGAAAATAAAATGTCAGTAACCTATTCTCATTAGTATATTTATGGTTTCGGGGGTGGGAGGAAGAGAGAAAAGGAGCAAGATGGAAATGAAAAGTATAAAAAGGGAATGAAGAGAATAATTTTATATGTACCTGTCCCTTTTTGTTCTTGGAATAAGCTCTGTTGTTAAACTGCTGCCATTTTACTTTTTGTTCCTCTCGCTCCTGTTCGAGCTCCTTCATTCTCTGGGCCTTTTTCAAAGCTTTCTTTTTCTTGTACTCCCTCTGCTGGGCAACCATTTCTTTCCTGCAAACAGTCCAAATCAAAAACCACTGAACAATTGGTATTATATCTCCAGCGCATTTAAAACAAGACTCAAGTTTCAGTTTTCAATCAAAAGTAATGCATTTATCCGCTTGCCAGGACTCACTTTGATTTGGGTTTGTCGCCACCCATGTCCTCACTATCGTTTCCTTCTTCAACAGGTTTCAGGTTGGTCAAGGGAAGCACATCAGCATTTCCGTATCCAGTAAAGGTGATGGCAGCTGTACCATTCTCCTGGTCAATCTCTTCAATTTCCGCTTCATACAATCTGCAAGGAAGTTAGGGCTGTAAGCATGTGAGTAGAGGTTTGATAATCAGACCCTACAAAGCTTTAATCAATTTCTGCATTAACTAATGTTTTTTTTACTGTTTTACAAATCAAATGCAATTTATTAACAATCAAGAAGTGCATACTTTAAATTTGCTATCTGTAGACATTTCTGAACATTTGAGGCAAAGTAACTAAATCTATTTAGTATGTATTGCTCAAATAATTAAACATCAAATGGCTTTACTAATACAATTATGTTTCTATGAAGCTCATGGGAAAACAGCAGTAATATTACTGTGCATCTTTTGAATATTCATAAATGGTATTAGATAATGTGTAGCAAATGTCTGACAGAACACACTAAAATAACGATATGGATCCTCAACGGTTCATAAATGAAACTTTGAAAAGTTTCTGAAGCGAGTTTGGAATGTTACAGGTGGTTATGCTATAACATAGTGGTTAGATTTCTAAGAAATGTGTTGTAGAAAATAGTCAATAAGTGGGGTTTAGGGGCTAGAAAGGTTTGGTCCCCCATTAACAAATTATTCCACAACCCGACAAGATTTGGAAAAAATAATTTTATGTTTATGTAATAGTAACATCGTTTAATAGACCATTACTGCACCAGTGTCAATAGGAGCAATTGCCGGTCAATTTCAAAGGCTGCCTGTCCTACCTTGACTATGTTCTTAAGAAACAATCATGGCTGTTTACTGCAGGGAGGTTACATAATAACCTGGACCAATTTTTTTTTGCTAAACAGCTTCCTGCTCGTTAATTTTCAAACAAACTAAATTCTCTTGTTCCCAATTGAAATCGTGTTATAACCAATTTGGCCCGTGTAATACCAATTGTGTTCCACAATTGAATAATTGTTATATCCCATTCATAATATACTGTGTACTACAACACAGTACATAGTATAGCAGAATAACACATATAAAGTAATAAAGTAACTTCCTTTTTAAAAGTCATCAAATAACTCTAAGTGCACTAAATCTTCACAAGTTGTAAATAGCAGGGTCAAGCAATGACTCCAGATTTTAACTGGTGATCAGTTTTGCTGTAGTAGACATCTCTGAGATCTGCCAATCCTGCAATGGCCTTTAAGTCATCAATCCATGCACAGCAATCTGAAGTCAGCAAACATCAACTGTCACATAATGGAGACACCTGCCAATAATCATCATCAAATACACAGAAATAAAGTGTTATTTATACAAGGCAAAATATTCGAAGGAACACCAACAAAATGTAACCAATTCACAAAAGGAGACATTAGAACAAATCAAAAAGGTTTGATCAGAAATGCCTTAATGGGAAGGGGACAGAGAAATCTCAAGGTATATCGAGGGGATCTGAGCCGATGCAGCTGCAGGACCAAGTGACGCTCTGAGGATGAAATAAGCCACCTTAGGGGGTCAGAGACAGATCCTCACCTTGATATTAAATTGGACACCATGGTTGAATCGGTGTAGTTCAGTTTTATTCTGCTGCCCAGAAATGTCTACAGCAATGACTTCTGCTTCCTGAGATCATAATCTACTTGCAAATACATTTATTGGTTTTAGATTCTCCAAAGCAAACAAAATACCAAAAAAAATCAGTAACGGCACAATGCATAAATAACAGATTGGCCCGATAAGCACATGTGAGAAGCTTGTGGTACAATCAGAATTAGAATAAATCTTAATTGCATTAGTATGCAAAAATATTACCGACCTAAGTGACAAATTCCAGAATAAATCTCAAAGAATCTCTTACCATTTTTTACTGTTCTATTGATGTACTGTTAGAGATTTTTACACTTACTGTCCATCCTCATTCCAAGTGGCCATACATTTGTCACCAGTCTTCCATTTATGATTGGACACAGAATTTGCTGAGCTGTCTGCATTGGTTGTGGCAACAGAAGGCTGATTTGATAGCAAGTCCTTGGTAAGTTCTATAACTTCCTGTAAGACATTCAAGCAAATATAAGACTTAGTACTGCCCTTTGGTAAAGTATAATACCATCTTACATGTTTGGTACAATTTCAACACCAAACTAGTTTAGTCAATGCTTTATTAAAATTAGGAAAATATAAAGATGTGGTTATGTTATCGACCGAATGCGCTGCCTCCAAATGATTGAAACTCTATGCTTCATTCACTCTTCCTTGTTTCCAAAGATTAAAGTCAAGAATTTTGATCTGTACGCCAATAACACTGACTCCTGCCTTTATGACTGCTCACTGGAATGGCGGGGCAAAGGAAAGCAACGTTTGAGCACAAAGGTCTGTTTCCAAATCAATACATAGTATGTATTAGCACTGTTTTACTTAGCTCTCAAAATTGCACTCCACTTTCAGCTTCATACTGCTCTGGTTGCAATTCCATCCCCTCTTCCCACTCAACACAATCGAATAGGAACCTGTTACAGCCTGCTCACCGTGCCTCAAATATTAGGATTCATAATATCTATAATATTCCACTAGTTCTCATCATTCCTTCTCCCCCCCCACCCCACCTTCACTGCTACTGAAAACCTTGTTTTCTCCTTTTCCCCACACTCAGACCTGAAGCATTAATGCTGTTCCATGTGAATGTTTCCAGTATTGTTTTTAATTTCAGATTTTCAGCATAGAAACATAGGTGCAGGAGTAGGCCATTCGGCCCTTCGAGCCTGCACCACCATTCCATATGATCATGGCTGATCATCCAACTCAGTATCCTGTACCTGCCTTCTCTCCATACCCCCTGATCCCTTTAGCCACAAGGGCCACATCTAACTCCCTCTTAAATATAGCCAATGAACTGGTCTCAACTACCTTCTGTGGCAGAGAATTCCAGAGATTCACCACTCTGAAGTTCTCTGGAGCATGTGCTGGAGTTTTGCCTTTCATTTTCATTGACAATATCTGAATGGGCAGTCCCAATTCACGCGGAAATGTTTTTCAGCTCCCTTAACCTGGATGCAGAATTAGATGTAGCAATGCCGGTTGGGAACCAGCTCTTAAAGCAATGGCAGTCAAACTCATGTAGTGATCATAAACTGCACATTTCTCATCCTTGAGTAATCACTGCCAATTCTTCAATGTATTGTCTTCTGTAATTTTTAACTCAATTATAATCCTCTCTTGGATCAATTTCAAGTGTGCGCACCTCAAACTGCTTCCACTACACTAATGCCCCATCATTACTACTGTCCTCACTGACCTGCTCCTAATCTAGCTATACCTATTGTAATGATGTAATTTGAATAGGTACTAAAGCCCCAAAGGTGGAGATCAACTGACATTGGATGAAAGCCAAATAAAACTCCTGCCTCTAGATTTATAGCAAAACCGACTGATAGTACGGTACCACCTTGAACGTTAAAATACAATGTTCCTCAATGTGCCATACCATGTGACATGCCTATTTAACTGCACTCAGACAGCTGCCATTGTGAAAATTGAGTATTAACAAGATTTCAATCAAAGATGGTATCAATCTGCCTGTTGCTTTGGCTTCTTCTGTGCAAAGGATATTTGACAATTCATTATAGCCTCAAAGCCCCTTTTTGGTCAGCCACAATGAATAACAACATTTCCAGAAGAGGTACACCTAATTTGTACCCAAGAGATAAACCATAAAACTAAATACTGCTTGGAGAATGGGACAACAATGAGCATGCTCTTAAGATCACAATCTTTTATCAAATCAATAGCATACAAAAGAGCCAACTCAGATCCGGGCATTAAAATTCTCAACCAATTGTGCACTTGTGTAATAAATTCCTTATGTCATATGCCAGATGAATGGTAGCAGATGGTTATCACCAAACTGGATGAAAATATGTGCCTTGGGTGCCCTTTAAAAAGCCATAAGGTGAATCAAATTTTGAAGTGTGATCAAATGTAGGAGAGGAATGCCAAATGCAGCGGGACATGCAGTAAAACTGAATGACTGTGTCATACAGGAGTGTTAAAGCCAACAAAGCAAAAGAGAGGCTTGGATTTGATGGTTAAATAATACATCATGGGGCGAGTGGTGTGGATTAGCACCGGGAAGTTCACAAATTGGGAGTAATGATGTCCTAAAGTGTATCCCCATCAAATCTGTTACAGTTATGCCACTGTTCCACTTAGGAAACCTGAACGGAAACCTCTTGAGCCCCACCCAAGGTTTCTGTGCGGTTTCAGGAGGATTTTGTCAGTCTCCCTACCTGCAACCTCCAGGAACCGCACGGAAACCTTGGGTGGGGCACAAAGTCTCCAGATGTTTCCGTTCAGGTTTCCTAGGTGGGACAGGGGCATTAGAAACCCTCAACCACACCTGTTAGTTTAGTTCCATCCTTTTGTTGGTGTCAAATATATGTTGCTCCCTTTAACATCCATAGTTAAACATCCTATGTGCTACAATGCTGAGAACTGTTATCTGATCTGTTTGGATAGCATGCAAAACAAACCTTTTCACTATACCTATGACACATGACAATAATAAACCCAAACCAAATACCAGTACAAAGGCTTAAATTCAACTTTCACTGGGTCAAGCATACCTAAAGCATTTAGGAGTTTATCGTTCGCTCAATTTATTTTAATCTCTGCGTCTAAAATTCTCATGACTAAGTAGCCTTTTGCGTGCATCGTGATCCATTACTACCCATGTTGTCTGCCTTTTTTTAATCCACTTGTTTTCAACGATGCTATCAATTGTAAGTTGACATGTTTTGTACACATTTGAAAATAAATAGTTTCAAAATTATAATAATGGGATATGGCAGCATCTGAAAGGACCCCGATTTACAAAGATTTTGCATAGAATCGAGAATGACTAGATAAATTGAGCGACTTTCTATAGAATACAGGACGTAAAGGGAAAATTTAATTCAGGTGTAACAAATAATGAAAGACTTACAGGAGTGGGCAATTCCTTTTTTTGATTGAGAAATCAATAGTAAGAACAAAGATATAAGTTGAAGGAATGGCAGTAAACCAGGGATTTCCCCACACAAAAGGTTGGCATAATCAGAAAGTGGCCATCACGTTGAAAATATCAAAGGACAATTTGATATGCTGTAATTTAGAATATCTAACAGCCAGTAGGATCAACCTTTTTCTGGCCAGCATGGATGTGATGAACTTTTGAGTTGAATATAAAATCAAGGACATTCCATTCGAAATGACGAGATAAAAATTGTTTTGGTAGCCTTAAAGATTGGTGGATTATACTTGTTAAGACTGTAACAAGGCGCCTGGGTCAACTTTGCATTTTAGAGTGTGTTTTCCATTTAGACCCCGCCCTTTATTCATGGCAATTTCCATAATGTCCCAAGTTAAAGGTAGAAAACATTTTAAAGTGTTATTTAAAGAGGAAGTGAATTCACATCTGAAACACAAAGCAAAAAGAAAATCCTGTTCCTCTTCCACAAGCTCCTAGCAGCCAGCCATTTCTGGGTTCAAGCTTACCAGGGAACCAGGTGGTATTGAGCATGAATACTGCTGATATCCAATTGTCAATCTCTTCAGTCCTGTATTCTCATCACTGCCGGAGCCACTTGCTGGCTATTCTCATGGATGGTATTAGCTCCCCGGTGAGTTGGAGACCTGGAATAGCAAGTTTCCAAAGCGAAATGGAGGTGGCGTTGTGAAGGAACACACAGGACACTTAAAAGAAAATGTCTTTAGGGTGGGAAATTGCATATTTGTCTTTAAAGTCACCTTAAGACCAGAACACTAACAGGACACAGAGCAAAGCTTTACAGTATCCAAGCACAACAAAGGGAAGATTGGAATGGTTCACTGGTTATTTCCCAAGATCCGCTATCATCCATTAAACAGACAAAAAGGTTTGGTATTGACACAACTCAGTAACTCTGCGGGACAGGCAGCATCTCTGGAGAAAAGGAATGGGTGACGTTTCAGGTTGAGAACCTTCTTACACAAAAAGCTAGGGATGTTTTCTACCAGGAGAGAGAGCTATTCTAACCATCCACCTCTTCTGGAAGTCAGAGATCAGGGAAAATGGGTCCTTATCCCCAATACTGTATTTTTATCAAAACATCACGACAATGAACTAACCTTGAAAGCCTTTTTAAATTACTGGATGCGGTTCAGTAGTTTTACAAAACTGGGAGACATTTCAAACTCATTTCTATCATCAAGCGATTAGCCCATGGAAACATCTAGATCACAAATCCATTATAACAAAGTGGCAAGTAGACTAAATGTGTAGGAAGGAACTGCAGATGCGGGTTTAAACCAAAGTCAGACACAAACAGCTGGAGTAATTCAGCAGGACAGGCAGCATCTCTGGAGAGAAGGAATGGGTGACATTTCGGGTCCAGACCCTTCTTCAGACTTCCACCGCCACCCATTCCTTCTCTCCAGAGATGCTGCCTGTCCCGATGAGTTACTGCAGCTTTTAGTGCACATCTTTGGCAAGTAGGCTACACAGACTCTCAGGCCTGCTTTGCCATTCTTTGGCATCAACTCCACTTTTCTGCACTCAATGTCCTTAGACGTTAAATCTACTCTGGGTATCTGATTGTCAAAGGGGGCTGCATCATGCATTTTACATTATGGCAGGGAAAAAAAAGTATATTAATACGCCAAGAAGTCATGGTTTCTGAGGTTGCACAAAAAGAGCAAAAATACCTGCATACATCAACTAAAAAGAAAAAAAAATCCGGAAACTATCAATGGGTCAGATAGCACGTGTAGAGAACAGACAAAGCTAAAGCGTACATCTGCAAAATAAATAAAGCTGTTCTCTCCACAGGTCTTTCTAAAGTTGAACGTTGGTTTAGATACAACCTTGTTTGTTACCACATCACAACCCTTTTTCCCCCCCACATCAGATACTCACAATGCATTACAAACTTTTTCAATGCCTTTGTTTGTAGCCTCTAATGCTAAGAATTGCACAAATGAAAAGCAATACTTTTGAGTAAAACTGTAACTTCAGCTTCTAGAAATTTTTGAGTGACTTGCCTAAATATGTGGTGTTGGAAATCTGTTCACGAGTAAAGTAGCGAAGAATCTTTACTGACCTCACTAATCAACTTTTGCTGGCTCTTAGTGAAAGCTTTGCTATAAAATATCTGCATTTTCCAGACACTATCACACTGATTTTACAAATGACAACTACCTGCTCATACCAGCTACCTCTTGGAGAAAAAATATATAGGGCAAATAATTGTTTTACTCATAACTGATCCTCATAAAGTACAAGTACATTAGGTAACTAATAAGATATATCCAATCACATGCAGATGCAACTTTATTGTGGTATGCCCAAGAGCTAAACAATTCATTTAGATTTGGAGCAGACAAGAAATTAGGAAAACGCTGCCTTTTTTTGGTGGGAAATAAAATCCCTTCAACTATTTTAACCAATTAATAAATCTATTTAAATCCATGTGCAACTGTTGACAAGGATTAATACTTACTCAGAACAAGAGGAGGAGTCCATTTCCACCTGAAATCAAACATGGCGTGTACCAACTGTGAAAAAAAGATGTAAAATATAGAAGTACTACAGTCTGATTTCCCCTGCACGTGTCATCATGGTAGCTTGGATTGACGGATTGCAAAGGCCTGATCTCGATTATAAATTAGCATCTCTTAACCAAAAAGCAGAGAGGCAAGCAGGGGTGAGGAGTGTGCATGGAAAGGGAGAGGAATTGGTAAATCCTTAAGAAATATTTGATGAAATATTGAGCCAAACAATACAAAGTTTAGAAACTTCTATTTTTATGCAGCGAATGGTTTGACGTATTGACAATCTAATTTAACACTGCCTAGACTTGTATAATATACATCTGCAGCTGACGTGTACTGGGGAGGAAGTTTTATTCCTGCACAGCTTAAAAGATTCTGAATTGTTGGACAATGCAACTGTTAAAGAAATCCCTAGACTACCTTTGTAGACATTCTGCACAATCCAGCCATACAACAAGGCTCATAAGATACAGAGTAATACAGCTTGAATGACTCCTTTTAAGACAAGATATTTTTACATTTCACCAATAGTGAAATTGTGGAATGTTGTATCCATTTCCTCCAACATAAAAATGGAGTGGTTCCCAACAATTCGCTTCCAGCATCAAATGTAAATTAGTATCAATTGATTTATGAGATGCCATCTGTTTTCCTGTCATTTAATCTCTGTTGTGAATTTTCATATATAATCTACTTCCTGCAATATTGGGCATACTTGTGCAGTAGATACATTATTGGTTTAGTAATCCTGAGACTTGGAATAAATCCAATCCCATCAAGTCTGAGGAAGGGTCTCAACCCAAAACATCACCTATTCCTTTGTTTCATAGATGCTGCCTCACCCGCTTCTCCAGCATTTTTGTCTACCTCCAATCCCATCAAGGCTGTTTGAGAACATTAATTAATGTATTTAAATTAAATTTCAAAATAAACAAAAAAGTGAAGTTGCGAGATTGCTGTTCAAAAAAACAAATTTTCATGAACATCTGTGTATCTGCTACTCTGCCTAGATACAAGTCCAATCTCATAGTAACACAATCGACTTTCAAGCACTCTGAGATGAACTTGATTTCAAACTGTTTAAAAAGAGAACCACCACCACCCTTTCAAACAAAACAAACTACAGCAATATATTGATAAATGTTGTTAAAGTCAAATAATTCAGGTAATAAGTTAAAAAAGAAGAAATATATCAGGTATTTCTTAGGTATTTTTAAAGTTATGAAGAAATTGAGTTACCACTGCCAGCAAAATAAAAGGAATTAAAAAAATTGGACAATTTCATCATCCGTCCCGAGCTCCACTTCTTAATAATGTCCAAGAAATATTTTTCCGCTTGCTAACTTTAACGCAACTGCAATACCATAGTCGAAAAAACTGCAGAAATGAATGAATCTCAGACCACAGTTAAGCTTGATGTGATATTGATCCTTACAAAAAAAAAAGAGTAGATTTCATGCAAAAAAGCGACCACATCAAAACAGACTAAATATTTTTCTGGTACCTCAGGTTTCAAACTTTGTCAAATCTGTCAAACTTTAACAGATAATTTCTTCTAAATTGTCTCTGTGTATCTGCACTTTATTATGCTGTAATGTTTCGACTTTACATCAAGCATACTTGCACTAGCGTTATGATTATTAGTTAATTGAATTTAAATGTTTATATATCACCTATCTGTATGGTGTTTATAGGCTAGTTAAGCTGTTATAAGCAAGAATTACATTGGCTATTGATGTGACGTATGATAATTAAACACTTGTCTCTTTTGAAGATCCAATCTAGAATATAGACACAAAAAGCTGGATGAACTCAGCGGGACAGGCAGCATCTCTGGAGAGATGGAATGGGTGACGTTTCAGGTGTACTTCTACACTGAACTACATGTTGAAATGGTGATTTGCATTTATGAACCAACTCCACGCTTACACGTGTTATTCCCCTTATGCTAAAAGTTGACCAACAATCTCTTAAAATGTCAATGAATCTGCCATTCTGATAATCAATTTAACTGCAGTGTCAGTTTTCCAAAACCATCAGTATAATCTGCAGAAAAAACATTAAAAATTGCCTGAAAAACAGATTACCAATAAAAATCTACCTGGCACATGCACGAAGTACACAATAACCGTGTTTGCTTTTATAATTTATAACTGGCATAAATCAAACCAAAAATTGTAATCCTTGAACTAATATTTTTAACCCCTCAAAAGAGCTATCACATGTCAAAGAATTTGTGTTTTAAACATTTGTCAAAGTGTACTTTCCTGTTTTGAAGCAGTTCAATTTTCTGCTGAAAGCAATAAATATGATAACTTTAGTGAAGTGGACTCATGAATTTTAGTTATTGCTCCAACTATCTCTCAACTATTAACATTTTCTTAATTTCAGGTGGTTACCTGTTTAAAAGCAGTAAAATATTGAACTGACAAAAAATATTCATATTTTATTCAAATTGAATAGAACAATGATTAAAATCAATGTCAGCAACTGCTACATACTTTGCCTATTATATCCAACACTGGATGAACAACAAAAACAATTTTCCTCACAGACCAAAAACACCCATTATTTGTGACATGAAGGTCCTATAATCAGCATTCTTCCTGAATTGAGTAATCTGATTTATTTTTATCTGTTTGCTCTTGATTTTCAGTGGGACTTTAGAAACATTTTGCTCCTAGTCCCATAAAAACATCCCGGCCCAATAGATAATATACAGCAACTTGTTTTATTAATAGCAATTGTTATGCTTTAGCCATCATATTGGTTTGACCCCTTTACAGTACCTCCTTTAAAGTGAAACATGATCTTTCATGAACTGAGACAACTAGGAAAATCTTATCTTTGAATTGAAAATATGTATTAAAATTAAATAGAACACCAACCTGCAGATCTTTTTGTAATTTAAGCAAGTCTTCATTGTCTGCATCAGTTGACAAAGCAGCTTCTACTTGTTGAAGTTGAGCCTTGTAACTGGCCAGTTGTTTTGCCAGTTCATCTGACATCTAGAAAACACAAATTAATGAAGGAGAAATATCAACCCATCTAGCCACAAATTAAGAATTACTCATTCTTGAAGCTCAATTTAAGATACCACCTGAAGATTACTATAATCCATAAATAAATAGCAATTATTACAGCAAATACTCCAAATTAGTACACAATAGTAAAATATACAGCGCGAGATACAGCATAAAACAACAAATCAATCCCACCTTAACTGATTATTCTGATCTTTGTGCATGTATACATAAACTTATAAACATGCCAGTGCAAAGAACAAAGGGAATTCAGTGGGTCACACAGCATCTGTGGAGAGAATGGGTCATATGACGGATTGGGAATGGACGCTTCAGATTGGCACCCATCTTCAGACTGATGGAGTAGTCTTGAAAGAGTTGGGGGTGGGACAAAACCTGGCAAGTGAGGTGTGTGTGTGTGTGTGTATAACACACACACACACACTCACTTGCCAGGTTTTGTCCCACCCCAACTCTTTCAAGACTACTCCATATAGATATATATATCTATATATCTATATATCTATATATATATACAATACAATACAATACAATACAAATTTATTATCATTTGAGCCCCAGTGAGACTCAAACGAAATGTTGTTTCCACAGCCATACAAACAAAGACACTGTCTTACAGACATACACATAATTAAATTCACACAAACATCCATCACAGTGAAGCCACTGTGATGGAAGGCAAGTCTTTTCTCTCCCCTGTTCTCCATGCCTCTCCCGATGTCCAAGCCCCAGGCGGGCGATGATGAGTCCCACGGCCATTTTAGGCCGCGCGGGGCGATTTACGGCCCCGCTCCCGGTCTGAAAGTCCAAGGTTGGAACCCCCACGGGCGATGGTGAGTCCCACGGCCATGAAGCCGTGCCGGGTGATGTACGGCCCCGCTCCGGGTCGTTCCAACCCCGTGACACCGGCTGGAGAAGTCGCGTTGCGGAAGCTCCGGGAAGCGGTCTCTCTCTCTCCTCCCAGACCCGCGAGCTCCCGATGTCACAGTCCACCGGACCTGCGGCTGCGTTGCTGGAGCCTCCGAGCCCCAGGAGTCGAATCGCAGCAGCGAGTCACCGCCGCTCCCCACGCTCCGAGGCCGGCCACCCCCGACGATGGTGAGTCCGCAGCTCCGCAGCTCCGCAGTCTCCCGAGCCCCCGGGTCGTTCAGGCTGGAGGCCGCTCCACGGTGCTAGGCCCCAACGACAGCCGAGACCCGACAGGGAAAAAGTCGGGTCTCCCAGACAGGGAAGAGATTATATATATACACACAGATATATATATATATATACACAGATATATATATATATACACAGATATATATATATATACACAGATATATATATATATACACACAGATATATATATATATATACACAGATATATATATATATACACAGATATATATATATACACACAGATATATATATATACACACACAGATATATATATATACACACAGATATATATATATATACACACAGATATATATATATATACACACAGATATATATATATATACACACAGATATATATATATACACACAGATATATATATATACACACAGATATATATATATACACACAGATATATATATATATACACACAGATATATACATATATATACACACAGATATATATATATATACACACAGATATATATATATACACACAGATATATATATATACACACAGATATATATATACACACACACATATATATATATACATACACATACATACATATACATATATACACACACACATATATACACACACACATATATACACACACACATATATACACACACACATATATACACACATACATATATACACACATATATATATATACACACATATATATATACACATACATATATATACACACATACATATATATACACACATACATATATATACACACACACATATATATATACACACATACATATATATATACACACACACATATATATATACACACATACACATATATATATACACACACACACACATATATATACACACACATATATATACACACATACATATATATACATACATATATATATATATATACACATATACATACATATATACATATATATATACATACATATATACATACACATATACATACACATACATATATACATATACATATACATACATACATATATATATATACACACACACACCTGGGACACATGACAATAAACTCTCTTGACTTGACTCTTAAAAAAGTTCCTTGTGTCAACTCAGTGCATCTTTATGATTAAGTGATGCATGTTTTCTTCGGAGGTTGGTGGGGACGATCTGAGCCTTCACATGCAACTTAAGCGTCCGGATCCCTCCCTTTGCCCGTCTCGTTTATTCCCCCACCACACATTCACTGGACCCTGGTTTAGTTTAGAGATACAGCGCAGAAACAGGCCACCAAGTCCGCGCCGACCAGCGATCCGCACACATGAACACAACCCTGCACACACTAAGGGCAATTGTTTTACATTTTAGACCAAGCCAATGTACGGCTTTGGAGTGTGGGAGGAAACCGAAGATCTCGGAGAAAACCCACATGGAGACCGCACAAACTCCGTAGACAGCACCCATGATCGGGATTGAACCCGGTGTCTCTGGCGCTGAAAGGCAGCAACTCTCCCGCTGCGCCATCGTGCCGCCGATCCGCCGGGTCTGTCGCAGTCTCTCCCGCAGGAGGCAGTGGCCGGGTCGAGGCGGCGAGCGAGTCCAGGCCCGAGGCCCAGTTGGCGGGCGGGCTCCGACGCCTGGGCCTCGCTGCGCCACCACGCCGCCCGGCCGAATATCCCACCCATCACGCCGGCCGACCGCCACCCGCCGGGCTACTCACTTTTCCAGGGCGAGCCGTTCACACCCGCAGTCCGGTGTGGTGAGGGGCGATGGCCGGCTGCTCCGCTCCGTCTCCCCGCTTCCCCGTCGCTGCCGCCCGGCCAAGTCCCGGCCCACAACCCCCGGCGTGACGTCAATGACGCCAATGTCCTCCCGACGCGGTGACGTCAATAACGTCTCACACACACCCCGCCCAACGCGGTGACGTCATACAGCCGTTCATTCGAGCTGACGTCATACAGGCGTTCACTCGCGGTAACGTCCCGCCCCCCCGACCAGACCTGTCAATCATCTAGAGATAGACAAAATGCTAGAGTAACTCAGCGGGACAGGCAGCATCTCTGGAGAGAAGGAATGGGTGACGGAGTCGGAGGAGAGGGAAACTGGACGTATGGAAGAAGGGTACAAAATGCATGTAAGGTGTGTAGAGGACAGATCAAAGCAGACTGTGTTCAAGGAAATGTAGAATGATAGTGTAGCGGCGCCTTCTTCTTCTATAGGGTGATTTCACCAAATGTCAAATGAGCGTAGATCCCCCCCCCCCTCACGTGACCGAAAATTTTAACTGGAGGACATATCTCAGTTCGGTACATGTTAGTGAATGGGGAAACACGCACTTTCCCACCCGTTAAAAACATGGAAAACGGCCGATTTTTTAGCTGAAATTTTCTGTGCTAGTCGGGGTGACCGTGAAGCACAGCGACCTAAATTTTCAGGCAAAAAAAAAGATAGAAAGTAAGGTAATTACAAGAGGGAACTGAAGGTAGAAAACAGCGGAAGTGAACAGCAGATATTTGCCGCGGAAATTTAAAGATCCAAAATATCGGGAATTATCGCGTTTGCTCGCTGAATTTCATCAAAAGTAAGTTAATAATTCCTTACTTTTGATGAAATTCAGCGAGCAAACGCGATAATTCCCGATATTTTGGATCTTTAAATCTCCGCGGCAAATGTTTGCTGTTCACTTCCGCGGTTTTCTACCTTCAGTTCCCACTTGTAATTACCTTACTTTCTATCTTTTCTTTTGCCTGAAAATTTAGGTCGCTGTGCTTCACGGTCACCCCGACTAGCACAGAAAATTTCAGCTAAAAAATCGGCCGTTTTCCATGTTTTTAACGGGTGGGAAAGTGCGTGTTTCCCCATTCACTAACATGTACCGAACTGAGATATGTCCTCCAGTTAAAATTTTCGGTCACGTGAGGGGGGGGATCTACGCTCATTTGACATTTGGTGAAATCACCCTATGTAGTGTTTTTTTGGCGGTTGGCAAACAACTTTTTTGGTGCATTACAGCCACCAACTGGCATGGAGTGTGGATCAAACAACACCATTACATATACTAATATCCTTCTGAACAAATTAATTACCCTAAGAAAAAGCAACAGGATTTGATAGCACTTATATGAACTCCCTTGCAAAGTAGCGGCGCCTGCTAGCGCACGCAGATATCGAACCCGGCGTTCGGAAGCCGCGGTCACGTGACTCGGGAGGGGCTGTTGTTTTTGCGCGGTTTTTCCTTTGCGCGCGTTAGTTCAGCGCTGACCACCGATGTGGGCAGACATGTCTGATGAACCTGTATGCTGCAACTTGAGCTTTCGAATAAAGTTTTGTTGAAAACTCCAGTAGTCGTTTCTCAAACCGCTAAATTGGTGACCCCGACCTGTCTAGCCATCGTTAGACAAGAAGAATTACGCAGGAAGAGAGTGTTCCTGCAGAATCGGCCAGCACGAGGCAGGGCGCACCGGCCTTCAAACTGCTAGCCTTTTGGTCTGATCAACCTCAGGTGTGGTTTGCCCATGTGGAGGCACAATTTCATTTACATCGCATCGACCACGATGACACTATGTATTTTCATGTGGCAGGAGCATTACCACAGGACCGTGCCTCGAGGCTGTTGCCCTTTATCAGAGACCCTCCGTCCAGCGGCAAGTACGAAGGGTTGAAAGCCCTGTTATTTCATGCCTACGGCCTTTCCCGTAGAGACAGGGCAGCAAGACTGCTACATATGGACTGCATCGGCGACCGAAGGCCATCGACGATCATGGCAAAGATGTTGACCCTGATGGATGGGCACCACCCCTGCTTGCTTTTCGAACAGGCGTTCTTAGAGCAGATGCCGATAAAGTGCAGCTGATGTTAGCGGGAGCCGATTTCAGCGCGCAAACCATCAACGCCCCTGCAGCTACTCGTCGAGGTAGCTGAGATCCAGCAACCTTTCGCAGCCTTGCTCGCCAACTTTCCAGGGTTGCTCACGCCCCGGTTCGACGGGGCCGTGCCCCGTCATGGCGTGGTCCACCACATTCCCACCGAGGGTCCGCCGGTACACGCCCGCTCGCGCCGTTTCCCGCCCGAAAAACTGCGCATCACACGAGACGAGTCCCAACTTATGGAGGACATGGGGATTGTCCCGCGGTCGGATAGACCTTGGGCTTCCCCATTACACAGGGAGCCCATAGCGTCCGGGGGCTGGAGACCTTGCGGTGATTACAGGCGTTTGAACGCAGTAACTACACACGACAGGTATCCAGTTCCGAATATCCAGGATTTCTCCGCCTATCTGGAAGGTGCGACCATCTTCTCGAAGGTCGAACTTATCCGCGGGTATAATCATATCCAGGTCCACCCCGACTACGTCCCTAAACCGGCCACCATTACCCCTTTCGGCCTTTTCAAGTGGCTCAGAATGCCTTTTGGTTTGAAGAACGCAGCCCTGGCATTCCAGAGGCTAATGGACCAGGTCAGCCAGGGTTTGCTGTTTATTTTCATCTACCTAGATGACATCCTGGTAGCCAGCCGCTCGCAGGCAGAGCATACCAAGCACCTCTGCCTACTTTTCGAACGGCTGCACAAACATGGGTTGGTGCTCAACCCCAAGAAGTGCCAGTTCGGTCTGCGCTCCATCTCGTTTTTAGGGCATAGCATCACCTCTCAGGGAGCGCAACCATTGCCCGAGAAGGTTGACGCTATCCGTCAATTCCCCAAGCCATTATCGGTCAAGGCTCTGCAGGAGTTTATCGGGATGGTTAACTTCTATCATCGATTTGTCCCGTCTGCAGCTGCCATCATGCGGCCATTGTTCCAATGCCTGGTCGGTAAGCTCAAGGACCTGGTCTGGTCCAAAGAGGTGTTCGAGGGGGCTAAGACCGCATTGGCCAACGCCACTATGCTGGTACACCCTAGGGCTTCAGCTCAAATGGCCCTCACCGTGGACACCTCCGACGTCTCGATAGGCACCGTCATTGAGCAGCAGACAGGTAATCGCTGGGTGCCGCTGGCATTTTTCAGCAGGCAACTGTGAGCCCCGAAGTTAAATACAGCGCTTTCGACAGGGATCTCCTGGCGCTTTACCTAGCAATCCGTTATTTTTGTTATTTCCTGGAGGGCGCGATTTCGTCCGTTTCCCGGAGGGGCGCGCTTTCGTACTGTCCATTTACTCGCACGTTTCTGTACCGCGGATTCTGGGGGGAGGCCATGTAGCGGTGCCTGCTAGCGCACGCAGATATCAATCCCGGCCTCGGGAGGGGCTGTTGTTTTTGCGCGGTTTTTCCTTTGCGAGAGTTAGTTCAGCGCTGAGCACTGATGTGGGCAGACGTGTCAGATGAACCTGTATGCTACAACTTGAGCTTTCGAATAAAGTTTTGTTGAAAACTCCAGTAGTTGTTTCTCAGACCGCTAAAATAGAATGATTTATTGTTGGCTGAGGGGAAGCTGACAAGGGGGCATGCAAAAAATAAAATTAATCAGAAGGACAGTTAAACTAACGGGAGAACTAGGGTAGGGGAGGGACAGAGAGAGAGGAAAAGGAATGGTTACTTGAAGTTAGAGAAATCAATATTCATACCGAAAATAGACACAAAATTCTGGAGTAACTCAGCAAGACAGGTAGCATCTCAGGAGAGATGGAATGGGTGACGTTTTGGGTCGAGACCCTTCTTCATACATAGAAACATAGAAACTAAGTGCAGGAGTAGTTCATTCGGCCCTTCGAGCCAGCACCACCATTGAATTACATACAACAAAATTTCAGGCGCACTGCCTGAGTGGAGCTCCAACGTATCAGATAAATAATAACGACAATGAAAACGGCAAGAAAAACGTCGTCAGAATGTGCAATATTTCACAGTATAGTGTAATGGCAGTACAAAATATTGGCTATGGGGGGTGCAGAGTTGAGAGTGGTGATGGTCTTGCGGTAGAAACTGCTTGTTAATCTTGTGGTGTGTGATTTGATGGACCTGTAATGATTTCCTGAGGGCAGAAGGGCAAACAAGTGATGTGTCGGATGCGATGAGTCCTTTAGGATGCGTGATGCCTTCTGCAGACAACGAGAGCTATAGATCTCTTCCAGGGCAGGCAGATGTGTGTTGTTGATCTTCTGGGCTGTATTGATGGCTCTCTGCAGGGCCTTCTTGTCAGCCGTAAGTTGCCATACCACACAGGGATGCCATGTGTCAGGACACTCTCTATGGAGCAACGGTAGAATGACACTAGCAGTTGTTGTGGCAAGTTGACTTTCCTGAGTGATCTTAGGAAGTAAAGCTGTTGTTGTGCCTTCTTTACCTAGGAGTGCGTGTTAGTTGGCCACCTGAGATCTGCTGAGATGTGGGTGCCCAGGAACCTGATACTGGAGACTCTGTCCACTCTTTCTCCGATTACGTGCAGTGGAGGATAGTCACCCTGCTTCTTCCTGGTCAATGATGAGCTCTTTTGTTTTCTTGCTATTGAGTGCTAAGTTGTTCTCTGAGCACCAGCCTATTAACCTCTGTTCTTCCTTGCTGTAAGGTGACTCATTGCCCTCAGTGATCAGCCCCGCCAATGTCGTGTCTTCTGCAAATTTAATGATGGTGCTCGTGCTGTGGGTCGGTATGCAGTCATAGGTATAGAGGGCGTACAGGAGGGGCTCAGCACACAGCCTTGTGGAGCTCCTGTGTTGAGTGCTGAGTGACTAGTGGGGTGCCGCAAGACTCGGTGCTGTGACTACAGCTATTTACAATATACATTAATGATTTTGATGAAGGAATTAAAAGTAACATTAGCAAATTTGCAGATGACACAAAGCTGGGTGGCAGTGTGAACTGTGAAGAGGATGCTATGAGGATGCAGGGCGACTTGGACAGGTTGGGTGAATGGCAGATGCAGTATAATGTGGATAAATGTGAGGATAGTGGCAAGAACAGGAAGGCAGATTATTATCTGAATGGTGTCAGGTTAGAAAAAGGGGAAGTACAACGGGACCTGGGTGTTCTTGTACATCAGTCACTGAAAGTAAGCATGCAAGGCCACCAAATTCAAGTGCAGTTTCATACCACTTCAAGCAAGGTGCAAGGCCATCAAATTCGAGTGCAGTTTCGTACCACTTCAAGCAGGGTGCAAGGCCAATTAATTCAAGTGCAGTTTCCTACCACTTCAAGCAGGGTGCAAGGCCACCAAATTCAAGTGCTGTTTCATACCATTTCAAGCAGGGTGTAAGCCACCAAATTCACATGCAGTTTCATACCATTTCATGCAAGGTGCAAGGCCACCACATTCAAATGCAGTTTCATACCATTTCATGCAGGGTGCAAGGCCACCACATTCAAATGCAGTTTCAAACGGGGTGAAACCACCATAAAACCACCACAAAATACCACATAAACACCACACTCACAGTTCAATACAATACAATACAATACAATACAATACAATACAATACCTTTATTTGTCATTTGAACCTCACATGAGGTTCAAACGAAATGTAGTTTCTGCAGCCATACAATAAAAGAACCAAAACACACACCAACACTATTCACATAAACATCCATCACAGTGGCTCTCCTCCTCACTGTGACGGAAGGCAAAGTTCTTGTCTCTCCCCTGCATTCCATTTCCCTCCCGAAGTCGAGGTCAAAGCCCTCGGTGGGCGCTAGTCAGTAGCCATTCAGTGTGTTTGGTTGATTCACTGCTCAGACAGTCGAAACCTCTCCCTCCCCCATCTTTCAGAGACTGAGCCACACCCACACATTGATTTCATAATCCCTCCCCCCTCCCACCAGAAGGGGTGTGGCCTTCATGGCGTCATTGACAGGAGAGAGGTTCTCAACATTTTTTAAACACGAATAACACTTTTATTTTTCATTGATGGGAAGAAACCTCTGCACCTGATGAGCGGAGGGGTTCTGAGTAAGATGGCCAAAAATCACAGCCGTAAGTGGCAGTGTTTTATCTTAAATCAATATACAGTGCAAGCAGGAAGTTGTCAAGTTTAGACTGTTAATCATTTGCCATTTCAAAGCAACCACTACCACCAACCATTTGCTGTGCTTTATTTCAAAGCAACCATCACCACCAACCATAGGCTGTGCTTTATTTCAAAACAACCACCACCACCACCAACCAATTGCTGTGCTTTATTTCAAAACAACCACCACCAGCAACCATTTGCTGTGCTTTATTTCAAAGCACCCACCACCACCAACCATTTGCTGTGCTTTATTTCAAAACAACCACCACCACCACCAACCATTTGCTGTGCTTTATTTCAAACCAACCATTTGCTTTATTTCAAATTAACCACCACCAACCATTTGCTGTGCTTTATTTCAAACCAACCACCACCAACCATTTGCTGTGCTTTATTTCAAACCAACCACATTTTCATTTTCAAACCACATTAAGGGCACTCAAAATCAGTAAAACTACACTCACAGTTTAGTAGACATGTGTTCAGTGTTATTCACAGCTCAGACTGAGAGACGTGACCCTCTTGCTTCCCCCATCTAGCAGAGACTGACTGAGGCACTCAACACTTCCGGGTTTTATAGTCCCTGCAGGAGAGCGAATCTCAACATTTTTTAAACACTAATAACTCTTTTATTTTTAATCGATGGGAAAAACCCTCTTGTCCTGCGCAGAGGAGGGAGACTCTGAGTAAGATGGCTAAAAATCACAGCCGTAAGTGGCAGCGTTTTTTTCTAAAATCAATATACAGAACAACAGGAAGTGGTCAAGATCAGACTTTTAGTAATACAGACATATAATACTTTTTTTGTTTATATATACATGCTCACACACACATTTCTGGTCATTTCTGCTCCTGAAATTGTAAATATTATTTAAGTGCTACAGACCTAGTAGGAGCCATTTACTCCATTAAGTAACATTGCAACCGTTACTACCACTGAAATCTTCATATCATGTCTTCTCCTTAACGACTGTGCCATAAGTCTCCAAAACCACCCTGGAGTGTTCTCAACCAATGCCAGTCCTGTCCTAGAAATGTGATTCTAAGATATTGAATATTGAATTTAGCCTCTCAATTGCACCTGTACATTCAAGAGAGGTGGTACTTCAGTTTAGAGATACGGTGCGGAAACAGGCCCTCTGGCTACCAAGTCAACACCGACTAGTGATCCCCGCTCATTAACACAATCTACACACACTAGGGACAATTACACTTATTTCAAGCCAATTTCCCGACATACCTGTACGTCTTTGGAGTGTAGGAGGAAACCGCTGATCTCGGAGAAAACCCACACAGGTCACAGGTAGAACGTACAAACTCCGTACACTGAGCATCTGTTGTCAGGATTGAACCCGGGTCTCCAGTGCTGCAAGCGCTGTAAGGCAGCAACTCTACCGCTGTGCCACTGTGACCGCCCAGGTTGTAAGAAAAATGTTTGCATTTAACATAGCAATTCCTCAAAGAAAAGTAATAATTTTAAGAGTTACAAACAAAATAACTATCAAAGATCTGTCACAGAGACAAATTTCCATGACTAAATGCGGCTGTGGTATTCTTTAATGGTGCAGTAGTCTTGAAGAAGGTCATTCAGTTTAGAATAAAATGGTGTAATTTCCATGATCCACCAGCGAGATTATTGCCCCTACTTATCTCTGTTCCTTTCCCACATCCTTGCTCCTATGTAAAGAGGATTTTGATTGCAGAATACTGTTTGTTGATGTTCACAAAGGCAAATTACTGTGGTTTCTACATTTTCACTTCCTCTGTGGTAACCAACATGAAATGTTTGAAGAACAATGACTCAAGCTAAAATGATATGTGACAGAATAATTGTAGCCTTTTTCCTTGTTTCCCAATATGACGTCTTTTATGTCCAGTATGTTGACACATGCAGGCATATTTCCATTCAATGAGAGCAGACTGACAAGAGACAACCTTTAATATGGTTGTCTTTAGACTTTCGACTTTAGAGATACAGCATGTAAACAGGCCCTTCAGCCCACCGGGTGCACACTGACAAACGATCACCCCGTACACTAGCATTTCCCACACACTCGGAACAATTTACAATTTACGGAACCCAATTAACCTGCAAACCAGTACATCTTTGGAGTGTGGGAGTAAACCGGAGCACCCAGAGAAAAAACATATGGTCACAGGAAGAACGTGAAAACTCTGTATGGATAGCACACAGAGTCACAAGGCATAATCAAGGAGTGTTCTCACTCCAGTCACTGCCTTTTCTCCCCTCTCCCATCAGACAAGAGGAACAGAAGTTTGAAAAAACACATACCTCCAGATGAAGGGACAATTTCTTCTCAGCTGTTATCAGGAAACTGAACCGTCCTATCACCAACTATGGAGCAGTCCTGACTTCCCATCTATCTCATTGAAGACCTTCTAACTATCTTTATTTGGACTTTAATGGGCTTTATCTTGCACTAAACGTCATACCCTTTATCCTCTATCTGTAGACGGCTTGATTGTAATTCACGTATAGTCTTTCCGTTGACTGGAGAGCACGCAACGAAAAAGCTTTTCACTGTACCTTGGTACACCTGAAAACTAAACTAAACTTAAATAAAAGGAGGCAGAGTGTGATGGTGGAGCATTGTTCCTCACATTTTAAGCCTGTGGCCAGTGATATCGTGCAGGGATTGATACTGACACCTTTACTATTTATATTATGCATTAACAATTTTGATGTGAATGTAAGAGATATGGATAGTAAATTCATAAATGACACCAAAAATGTTGGATTGATGTATTTTGAAATGAGGCTCGGACATACAAAATGTGTGATAATATCCTGAGGATTACTAAGGATCAGAGGGTCCTTGATGTATTAGTCCAAAGATCCCTGAAGGTGATAGTACAGGTAGATAAGGTGATTAAGAAAGCCTAGAGGATAGTTAATTTCATTAGATAGGGCATAAAAAATAAGAGCAGGGCATTTCTGGTGCAATTCATTAAAACATTGGATTGGCCACAGCTGGAAAATGGTGTGCACTCTTGGTTGCCATGCTATAGGTACTATATCAACATTTGGCATGGTACCATCACAACATTTAAAAGACCTTTGGACAGGTACATGGATAGGAAAGGTTTAGAGGGAACCACAAGCCTCTCCTGTCAAACTATGATCCAACTGTGAACATACAGATGGACTCAGGAAGAACAACATGTCCGTGCTTCAAGATATAACCGCAATGGCTGTTTCAATAAGAGAGCACCTCACCATTGCCTCTTGAACTTGATGTTGTCAGTCTCCTGTCAACAACATTCTGTGGGTTATCATTGATTATAAACTGGAGCAAACGTGTTATTAATGTGGCTACAAGAACAAGTTAGCTGTTGTGGCAAGTGTCTCACTTAATGACTTCCCAAGATTTTTCAAGGCACATCTGAGGAATTTGATGGAATAATTTTCTCTGTGATTTAATGAATACACATCCATACAGGAATACTCTCCAGTAAACAGCGGCCTACTTGATTTGCATCTCAATCACTGCTACGGTTGCTAAATATCACGTATTAGCCAGGACATCCCATATATTGGGCTAAATTAGTTTGTCCCATACGGGACCGCCTTTGTCCCATACGGGACCGCCCTTGTCCCGTATTTGACTGCTACTACTCTGGTCGAGGGGACTGTCGGGTCGGAGCGCCGAGTTCGGCCCCGCCTCACCCGTCCCAACATAGTGCAGCAGCAGGCCCTCGCCCATGGCCCCATCGGTCGGCAGCCCGGCCAGCTGTCCGACCTTCACTTACTGCCGAGACCACCACTCCATCTCATGGCCGATCATCGGTTCATGAGTTGGATGGGGTGCCGGACTTTGCCCTGGCGCCCGGGCCAAAATTCCTCAGCTGGCCTGCTGGCTGGACATTGTGTGCAGTCCAGCACTCGGGCCAACTCATCATTCACCCAGCCATGGCTGAGTCAGTCAATGAATTGGGGTTGGGTATTTGTCCTTTATTTTGACCTTTTATCCCTTATTTGGGAGTGAGAAAGTTGGCAACCCTAATCACTGCAGTACTACTAGTTTTGTTTGTACCAGAGATAAGGTTTACTGCAGACACAAGGAACAACAGATGTTGGTTTACAAAAATAAACAAAGTGCTGGAGTAACTCGGCCTCTCTAGATAATGGGCATAGGTGACAATTCGGATCGGGACCCTTTTTCTTGTTGATTGTAGTAGTGGGGGAAAAGCGGGAAGTGTTTGAGATGGCTCATTAAGGAGGTGCTGTTGAGTTGGAAGAGAGGTGGGGTGAGATGAGGCCTGGTAAGTGATAGGTGGATACATGGGAGCTTTTTTTTAAATTGGCTGATGATTGGACAAAGGTCAGAGATCAAAAGACAAAAGATGTGATAAGGATAGAGCTGTGTGAAATGTGAAGCCAGAGGAAGGAATATGGGTGGACAGGAATGGGAAAAGGAGGAATGGATGAGCATCCAGGGTAGGGGCAAAGGGAAGAGACATGGAAAATAGTTGGGCAGGGGATAAATTGGGAAGGTTGGTTACATAAAAATCAATGTTCATACATTGATGAAGTGCAGTTGCTTTAGTTTCCATGTGGCCTCATTCTGGCATTAGAGGAGGCCCAGGACAGAAAGATCAGTGTGGGAATGGGGAAGGGGGTTAAAATGGTTATTTGTCTATTAACCAGCATTAGCAGTCCTTTGTTTCTTCTACTTATACAATGAAACTCTATTACTCAGTAATCCCTTACCCGGTTATAGCGGACAAGCAGCAATAATGGACACCATTCCCCCCCGCCCATGGTCTGATAAAGGAAGGGTTTACCATGTTCATACATGACAATCATTGCACTTTTGTGCTTATTTATGGTTATGCTTATGTATAATGTGATTTTACTGAATCTAGGTACATGTGACAATTGAGTATCATTGAACTATTGAACCATGCGAGGATAAGATTGAAAGGTTTTCAGATATTAGGATATTTGGATCAGGAGACAAAGAGGATTTGAAGCATTATCGTTTTGACTGGCTGTGTAGGCTTGCGGGGCCACAAGATCTATTTCTTTTGTTCTTGTACATAAAATGTATTTATCCAGATTACAAAATAATCTGTTAACAGTCTAACAAAGGCGCTCAGCGGAGCTGCACTTCCTTAGAGCACCAGAAGGGGGAGATATAATTCACAAAATAACCTCAGAAAGAAAATGTTTAAGAAGGAGCTGCAGATGCTGGAAAATCGAAGGTAGACAAAAATGCTGGAGAAACTCAACGAGTGAGGGAGCATCTATGGAGCGAAGGAAATAGGCAACATTTCGGGTCGAGGTCTGAAGAAGAGTCTCGACCCGAAACGTCGCCTATTTCCTTTGCTCCATAGATGCTGCCTCACCCGCTGAGTTTCTCCAGCATTTTTGTCTACCTCATAAAGAAAATGGCTTGCCGCTGTGTGTACATTCAAGTGGTCAAGTCGTGCTTGTTATCATATGTACAAAGAAGGTGAGGTACAGGTACAATGTCGTCACAGACTGGTAGGTTGACTCTGCCTAATCTCTGTGATTTACTGTGTCATTTGAGTTAAGAACATAATTGACACGTTAGGCCATTGGACCTTTGACATTGACCTAACAGTTTGCACTATTGGCATATTGACCTAACATATTTTGCACTATTGGCATATCCCTTAACTTGCTGATTAATTTCTGTCTTGAATTTGTTTAACAATTATGGACTTTTGGGGTCATGAGGTCCATAAAAAACATAATAAAGTCTTTGAAATGTTTCTTCACCATCTTCAGCCCTTATATTGAGTGTGTAACCCGTTGCTGTCAACTTCAGAGTAATGGGCAATTTTCTCCCAATATTTGCCTGGTCAAATGCATTGAGTATGTCATGTTCCCAATGTCAGAGTGGATTTTTCAGAACCCTAAGGAATAAAGTTCTATTTCTTTTTTCAATGTAATCTCATTCGTAGCAACCACTCAAGCAAACCTTTGTCACAACCTCTCCAGATCAAGCACACCTTTTCCTGAGAAATAAAAAACTGCAGATGCTGGTTTATACCAAAGATAGACACAAAGTGCTGAAGTAACTCAGCGGGTCAGGCAGCGTCTCTGGCGAAATTGAATGGGTGATGTTTATCAATCGGGTTGGGACCCTTCTTTTTCACTCTGAAGAAGGGACCCAACTCAAAACGTCCCAACCAGAAACCCATCCAGACATGCTGCCCAATCCGCTGAGTTACTCCAGCACTTTGTGTCCATCATACACATTTTTCCTCTGCTGGGTCGATCAACATGGGTGGAAATCTCAACTCAATCACAGGCTAAATGTGCAACATCGTAGTCTTTGCACATTCTGCTCCCCTTCTGAAATTCAGTTTCATTAACTTCAACCCTCTCTTTACCTCTAGCCCTGTTGCCTGGCTCCTCATTATCTAATAACTTATTATCTCAAAAAAGCCATGTATAGTCTTGTCAAACAAGGGTATTGGTGTTCATAAATTCACACTGAGCTGGCAATTTTCTAGGCTTTAATCGGTGGTTTATGCCTTCCCCTATAATGATGGATTTGATGGTTTCCCAACTACTGCTATAGGATTAACTCAGAAAGACATACCATTTAAAGGTTACACAAAAAAAAGCTGGAGAAACTCAGCGGGTGCAGCAGCATCTATGGAGCGAAGGAAATAGGCAACGTTTCGGGCTGAAACCCTTCTTCAGACTGCCAGAAAAAAAAGCTGGAGAAACTCAGCGGGTGCAGCAGCATCTATGGAGCGAAGGAAATAGGCAACGTTTCGGGCCGAAACCCTTCTTCAGACTGGAAGAAGGGTTTCGGCCCGAAACGTTGCCTATTTCCTTCACTCCATAGATGCTGCTGCACCCGCTGAGTTTCTCCAGCTTTTTTTGTGTAACCTTCGATTCTCCAGCATCTGCAGTTCCTTCTTAAATACAATTTAAAGGCATGCAGTAAAATCAAAGAGGGAAAGGCTTACAAATCTTGTCACTCCAGCACAATGACCCTCAAAATCTAATGATCTTACAACCGTGGGTAAATTAGCATTTCAAAGATGTTATCCTTTTTCATACTTTCAGTGTGCATTATTATTCATTATTCAGTGTAGCTCAGCAGTTAGAACTTTGGTGATCGATGTTTATTCTGGTTGTTGTCTGTGTGGAGTTTGCACATTCACCCTATGACCGCATGCTTCTCTCCCTGGTGCTGTCGGTTCCTCCCACGTCCCAAAGACACACTGGTCAGTGGGTTAATTGGGGTGGATGGAGTTGCTCTGAGGGATTGTATACATCCAATGATTTGAAGGGTCTATGGTAAAGGAAGAGGAGAAAAGATGCCTTACACATACTTGTCCCTCAGTTCAAAACGCTGCTTTTCTTACTGTCCTATCAAAAGCATAAAGCTGTCTCACTACAGGACTGTAAACAGCTGTCTAGATGCTACATTTGGGACTCGGGATTACATTTTTTCAGATTCAGACGCATATGTGTTCCCACTGAGCAAGATTGATCCCAGTCTTGTTCGAGATAGCAATCCCATTATACTGCTATGTCCACCATCATTAAGCAGTTTCCCAGCAAATTAATCTCTTGGGTTCTGCTACAGGCAATAACGGAGAAAATTCCTTTGAGCAGAAACGAATGACGTGTTTGTTTCGCTTGTTTTCATTGAATACTGGGCAGGGTGATAGAAGGTAGCAGGTTGCGTGAAGACACCTCCATTCCGTTGCATTCGAGTAGCTGTGACAACCATCTGTTAGGGCGTGGAGAATCAAGCCCAGAGGGTAAAGTCATCAGTGGAAAATGCAAACCCTGCAACACATTCCATCCGTAGCCTGTGTTGAATCTTGCCTGCACAAGCCATTTCCGCCTTGCCTGGACCACGCGACACAGCAACTGTGGGGAAAAGTCTTCAAGAGGAGAAAAAAGATTCCCAGTGTCCATGCTGGTCCTCTGTACCACTGGGTGGTGGTACAGGTACAGAGGAGTCCATAGTGAGGGACTGGCCAAGCATGAATCACAACCAGGGTCACAACAAACTGCCCTGATAAACCGTGGAAACAAGCCCTTCAGCCCATCAAGTCCATGGCGGCCATTGACCACCTCTACATCAGTTCCATGTTAACCCACTTTCGTGTCCTACACACTATGCACAATTTACAGGTCAATTAACATACAAACCTGCATATCTTTGGGATCTTGGCGGAAACCGGAGCACCCAGAGAAAATCCACGCAGTCACAGAGAGAACGTACAAACTCCGCACAGACAGGACCCATTGTCAGAATCAAACTGATCAGAATCAATGATCAGAATCATTGTCAAATTAAGCATGCAGGTACAGCAGGCAGTGAAGAAAGCGAATGGCATGTTGGCCTTCATAACAAGAGGAGTCGGGTATAGGAGCAAAGAGGTCCTTCTGCAGTTGTATAGGGCCCTAGTGAGACCACACCTGGAGTATTGTGTGCAGTTTTGGTCCCCTAATTTGAGGAAGGACATTCTTGCTATTGAATTTAGAAGGATGGGAGGGTATCATATTGAAATATATAAGACTATTAAGAGTTTGGACACACTAGAGGCAGGAAACATGTTCCCGATGTTTGGGGAGACCTGAACCAGGGGCCCCAATTTAAGAATAAGGAGTAAGGCATTTAGAATGCAGATGAGGACAAACTTTTTCACATGGAGCGTTGTGAGTCTGTGGAATTCTCTGCCTCAGAGGGCGGCGGAGGCCGGTTCTCTGGATACTCTCAAGAGAGAGCTTGATAGGGCTCTTAAAGATAGCGGAGTCAGGGGATATGGGGAGAAGGCAGGAACAGGGTACCGATTGAGGTTGATCAGCCATGATCACATTGAATGGCGGTGCTGGTTTGAAAGGCTGAATGACCTACTCCTGCACCTATTGTCTATTGTCTAATCCTGGGTTCCTGATGCTGTGGCAGAAGCTCTACTGTTGCGCCACTGTGCTGCCTCACTGGGTTCTTTAGCTTTCTAAAGCTCTTCCAGTTCTTTAAAATCAGGTTATTGGCAGATGGTGGGCCTGGTTATTTTATTTGATAGACTCAATGTCATCTGACATTCCCTCCAGAGATGCTGTCTGAACTGTTGAGTTCCTCCAGCACTCGTCTTCAGTTGCATTGATAAGCCTGCACTTGTTACTACTTTTAAAGAAGATTTTTTTAAAGCAAATTTGAAAATAAAATCAAAAATGCTGCTTGATGATAATGATTCACACATAATGAACAAAGGATTTCAGGCAATAGCTGGGCCCCAAAAAATCAATTTGTAAAAGATCTGAATGATAATTGTGACCAAATAAGCTGAAATTCTGTCCTTGTGCATCGTAAGTTTTAGAGACAAACTTAGCTCAGAATGTTCGGTGAAATAATTCTTACTGAAGAATGTTGAAGGTTATGGAATTAAAAACAGGAAATACTGGAAATACTCAGTTGAGCAAACAACTTCAAAGAAGAGAGAGAAAAAGACAGAGTTTAATGTGGTGCAAATCGTGAGGGATTTATTTTTTTGAATGCAAGCGAAATGTCCCATAGTATGAAGAAGGGTCCTGACCGGAAAAGTCGCCTATGTTCTCCTGAGATGCTGCCTGGCCAGCTGAATTACTCCAGCATTCTGTGTCTTATTTTGGTTAGCATCATCAGTAAGTCCATGTTTCTACCTGTCCAATTGAACATGTCCCTTTAAGGTCAACATAAAAGTGGGCTAGGTTCAGATTAAATGAATGTGGGAAGAACTTTCTTAAAAAAATGATAAACCTCTATTTCAGTGAAGTGATAGAAAAGTCTGCTCATTTGTTGTTTACAAATATGGCACCAAACCGACATTGACATTGCTAATATCACATCATCAGAAATCTGTAAGATTTTTTTTTTAAGGTCACTGTGCCTCTTATTGCAACCATTTATTATAATAATAATAGTTTCTATTTTTGGAAATGTATATGTCTTTGGTTGGGCCACATTTGGAGTAATACATACAGTTCTAGTTGCCCCATTACAGGAAGGATGTGCAAGCCTTGGAAAGGGTGCAGAACAGGTTTATCAGAATGCTGCCCAACTTGGCTACAAGGAGAGGGTGGACAAACCGAGATTGTTTTCTCTAGAACACAGCAGATTGAAGGGAGACTTGATAACTGTGTATGAAATTATGACAGGCATAGATAGGGTAGACAATCAAAGCCTTTTTCCAAGGTCTCTCATCGACCTCTGATGTTCTTGTACCTACTATCACCTAGTCCAGGTATTATTCTGGTAAACCTCGTCTGCACCATGTTCATACTGGGGCATCGACTGTTATTGAAGGCAATCATGGCAAACTATTTCCATTCCCTTCAAATATGGAAATAGCCAACTCGATTCATCCCATGCCCAAAGGCACTCTGCTGTGCTGCGCCTGGGATGTTTTGCAATGTAAATGGCACAGTAATTGCAAATGAAGAAGAGTCCCAACCACAAAACGTCACCCATCCATGTCCTCCAGAGATCCACCTAATACTTGCTGGGCTTGTCCCGCCCCCAACCCGTTTCCAGTTTTCTCTCCCCCACTACAAATAGTCTGAAGAAAGGTCCCAACCCAAAACATTGCCCGATCCATGTCCTCCACAGATGCTGCCTGACCCGCTGAGTTACTCCAGCACTTACTGTTCTGTGCAAGATTCCAGCATCTGCAGTTCCTTGTACCTCTAATTGCAATTAGAGATTCAATTAAACTTGTAATCACTGGAGTTTAGAAGGATGAGGGGGTGGGTCTTATAGAAACATATAAAATTATAAAAGGACTGGACAAGCTAGATGCAGGAAAAATATTCCCAATGTTGGGCGAGTCCAGAACCAGGGGCCACACTTAAAATAAAGTGAAGTAATTTAAGACTGAGGTGAGAAAAATTTTTTTTTACCCAGAGAGTTGCAAATTTATGAAATTCCCTGCCACAGAGGGCAGTGGAAGCCAAGTCACTGGATGGATTTAAGAGAGAGTTAGATAGAGCAGTGCTGGCTCGAAGGGCCGAATGGCCTCCTCCTGCACCTATTTTCTATGTTTCTATAAATGTTTAGTCCACAATGAATGTCTGTTTGGGGAACAAAAAATAACTTTTATTTATGCAATACCTTTTGAATCTCTCAGAAGGTCCAAAAGTAGGTCACAATGATTAATTTTAAGATGAAGCCACTGTTTATAACGTGATTTCTGCACATACAAAAATCCCACAAAAAGCAAAGATTGATTAATCAATTTCTTATGGGTTTAGAGAATATTGAACATGACATCAGGGGAATTCTCTGCGGTGCATTTGAATAAGAGAACAATGTATTTTACTCCCACCTGACCATGTCATTAGTCATTAATTTATTGTCACATGTACCATGGTACAGTGAAATGCTTTTGTTGCGTGCTGACCAATCAGTGGAAAGATAATACATGATTACAATTGAGCCATCCACAGTGTACAGATAGATACATGATAAAGGGAATATTGTGAATAACATTTGGTATAAGATAAAGCCAGTAATGTCTGATCAGAGATAGTCCGAGGGTCTCCAATGAGGTAGATAGCAGCTCAGGACTGCTCTCTAGTTGTTGGCAGGATGGTTCAGTTGCCTGGTAACAGCTTGGAAGATCTGGAGTTGTGCGTTTTCACATATCTATACCTTTTGTCTGATGGGAGAGGGGAGACGAGGGAGTGGGCAGGGTGTGACTCATCCTTGATTATGCTGCTGGCTTTTCCGTGATCAGGCAATATGGTTTCCTAGTTCCATCTGAAAGACGGCAGGTTTCTCACTGAAGCTCTCTGTGCGACATGACACCGCAGCCGCAGCTTAGTACAGGTTACATTCCCGAGGGCTGCTAGTCCCAGTAGAACCGCAGGAGACATTACCGTCAGGGGAAAAAGGTGGCGCTTTGCAGCCATGGGATTGGGGGAGGGTGCTGGACATATAGAGTTTGTTGCAATCTTAACGTCACATTACGAAACTTATTCTACAAAACGATGAGCTTTGAATCTATGTGGAGCTGACTTTGGGAAAAATAAACACAAGCATAAACAATATATTTGTGCACATTTTCATTTGAAGCTGAGTTGTAGGAGAATCAGCAAATGCTATTTTGGGAAACGTGGAATTGATGTAAGTGTAAGATAATAAAGGGGCCATCGTGTGGAAACAGGCCCTTTGGCCCAACTTGCCCACACCGGCCAACATGTCCCATTTACACTAGTCCCACCTGCCTGCATTTGATCCATATCCCTCCAAACCTATCCTATCCAGGTACCCGTCTAACTGCTTCTTAAACGTAGGGATAGTCCCAGCCTCAACTACCTCCTCTGGAAAATTGTTCCATACACCCACCACCCTTTGTGTGAAAAAGTTACCCCTCAGATTCCTATTAAATCTTTTCTTCAGCTTCACCTTATATCCTCTGGTCCACGTTCACCTACTCTGAGCAAGAGACTCTGTGCATCTACTCGATCTATTCCTCTCCTGATTTTATTCACCATGGAACCACTGAACCACTGTGTACTGCTGACACATATATTGGAGTTTTGCTTCCCCTACATCCCTCACCCTCCAACTCCCTGCTAGTCCTTCTTCCTTTGACTCATCCAGTTAACATGCGCCAGGGAACCCCAGTTGTGATCACCAGCCCTCCCCCATCTGTTATCCTCAGTGAAAGAAACCAATTAAAGTATCTTGAGTTGATCCTAACCTCTAATTCCATCTGGGACCCAGTAGAGAAGGAATCTTTAGGGAATATGACTCATCTAATAAACATTAACCCAAGTCAATAAATGTAAAATGTCTTTGCAGCTGAAGCCTAAAAGCAATTTTCAAGCTTGAAAGAGCATGCATGACCTAATTTAAAATAAAAGTGGGATTCAATGCTGTCTGATTGCATTACAAGGCACTGCAATAGAAAGGAAGATGATTTCAGTATGAAATGGACAATTTTCTAACAGGATAGGTATTATTTCTGCCCACTTCAAGAGCTAAGCATCGGTTCATTACTGAGTCATTGAGTCATACCGCATGGAAATAAGCCCTTCGGCAGAACTCGCACGGTTGCCCCATCTAAGCTAGTCCTATTTGCAGTGTGTGATGCTTTGGCAGATAGTTACGCCTTGGGTCACAGGTTTAGGAGCAGAGGAAGAATAGAAGACCATTCGGTCCTTCAAGCTTGTTTGACCATTCAGTGATATTATGGCTGATCTATCTTCCAACTCCAGTTCATAAGTAAAGAAATCTATTGCATCCCAACTTAGCAATCTTATCAACCAACAACAATGAAGCCTGGGGAATAAAAGGGTCAGAAGCAGTGTGGTTGAGATGTTGGTTTAGGACCAGAAATCAGAGAATCACATTAAACAATTGATCTTCTGACAACATGGAAATATACAGTATTGTTCCCAGGGGTTAGTACTGGGACCATAGCTTGATGACTTTTAAATGGGTAGGCAGAATTTCCACATTTACAGATCACACAAAGCTTGGACTTTAGCAAATATTGAGAATTGTCAATATTGCACTTCATCTTGCACTAAATGTTACTCTTTATCCTTTATCTGTACACTGTGGAAGGCTTGATTGTAATCATGTATTTTCGCTGACTGGTTAGCACACCGCAAAACGTTTTTCACTGTACCACTGTAAACTAAAACTAAACTATAGACTAAAGAAATCTTTCAACTTGATTTCTCAATATACTGGCCCATAAACCTTTAAGCCCAGCAGAACAGGTTGAGGAAGTGTTTAGGAAAGTATTAGAAATCTTGTTGTTTAAAAATAGCGGCGCAAGATACAACAACAATAAAATTATGTTGAACTTTCTTACTACTTTAAGTGGGTACAGAAGATGGGGTTGAGTGTTAATCAACTTTGTAGCTCTGCTTGATGTAGTGACCAAGACCTGTGAGATTTTGCAGCAATGGGGTGGGAGATTGAAACCTTCCCGTGGTCCGCCCTGTTTCGACGAATGCAATCAACCTCGCGTGCACAATCAAATAAGATCAAATAGAACAAGTTGGCCCACAACTTTAGGCTGTGCACGCCATACGCAAGAAGAAGAAGAAGCAGCAACAATTCTAAGTGGACCTAATGGATGGGTGTGGTAACAATTTATGGCCAGGTTCTTCCCTCTGAACCTTTATGGCCAGGTTCTTCCCCCTGAAGAAGGGTCCCAACACGTCCCGTCCTTAGCATTTAAAAAAAATGGGGCAGCACAGTGGCACAGCAGTAGAGTTGCTGCCTTACGAAGCCAGAGACCTGATCCTGACTATGGGTGCTCTCTGTATGGAGTTTTAACGTTCTCCCCGTGACCTGCGTGGGTGTTCTCTGGAAACTCCGGTTTCCACGCACACTCCAAAGATACAGGTTTGTAGACTAATTGGCATGGTGTAATTGCAAATTGTCCCCAGAGTATGTAGGATGTTGTTAGTGTGTGGGGATCACCGGTTGGTAGGTGCTCAGTGGGATGAAGGGCCTGTCTCTGTTCTGCATCTCTGAACTAAACCCGAAACGTCGTCTGTCTATTTCCCTCCACAGATGCCACCTCACCCTTTTAATTCCTCCAGCATTTTGGGTTTTTTTTTTACTAAAGATTCCAGCATCTGCAACCTCTTGTGTCTAGATTTAAAGATCTTCTTTATTGTGGCAAAAAGTCTCATGGTACCTCCAGGAGTGATATGAAATCAATGTTGACACCTGCCACACAAGGTTGGGGCAGAAGGCCTAGGATTCCAAAACGGAAAATCTCAAAGAGCGCTTTGGAGGAGCAAAGGAAGGTGGGGAGATTGGGGGGGTTCAATGGGCAAATCCCAGACCTCCAGGATGAGAAGACGTCCACTAGTAATGTAGTCATTAAATGTGGGGATGATTAAAAGACCAGAAATGAGAACCAAAATAAATTTTGGAGAGAGACACAAAAAGCTGGAGTAACTCAGCGGTTCAGGCAGCATCTCTGGAGACAAGGAATAGGTGACATTTCAGATTGGGACCCTTCTTCAGACTGAGGGTCAGGGAAGATTTTGGAGAGATTAGGTTTGAAATTACAGTGACAAGAAGGAGTGAGCAAAGGAGGGAACTGACAACAAGTTTAAGAATGTAAAATTAATATGTTGCTTAATGGGCCAGAATGGGCAGTCTTTGTGTGAATGGGACCGTCAACTTTCGACTCCGATTACTAAGATCTTTCACTCACATTAAGATTTTGCATTAATAACTTATAGTTAATCGGTCCTACATTCCAAGTGGAGTTCACCAACAGTTCTTCCCTTCACTACTGCAAGGACTCTATGTTTTCTATGTTTTCTATGACTCTACAGGGCTACAACAGTGAGACCATGCGATGTTAGTGATTCGATGGGCTGAATGGCCTAATTCTGCTCCTATGTCTTCTGATGTTAAGAAATGAAATTACTAATGGCACAATAGTACAAACAATTAATATTTAATTGCTATTTTAAGTTTAATAAAAATATTAACGCTAAATATCAGTGGGAATTCATTCACCTTGAGAATGTCATAAAATAAGCAGTGACACTATGGCAATCTTTTTCAACACTATGTTATTTTATTTTCCCTTGAAGTCAATCAATTTGGTGTTGGCTGGTTTACACTGCCATCCAAGGTGATTTTCATACTTCCATTTCAACTTACAAAAGAATGGGATACCAGGAACATTAGTTTTACTTTCATAAGGACAATTGATTCCTAAAAGAAAACCGAATTATAACAAAGAGAGGGTGAGGGTTGGGGAGGGAAGAAAGGATGTGGGTGGGATGAGGGTGGGGGTGAAGGAAACAATCTCCAACAAGAGGGCATGGTATGAATTCTGAATTGCCATGAACAACTACCTGGGAGGGTAATGATTTTGGCAAATTCCTAACGGGTACTTGGGAGGTTACAACTTGCTGTGGGCAATAGTTGTGTTCTCTAGCTGCCGGGCATTCTGCGGATTTGGTACCCTGGTTAAACGTTGCCTATCCATTTCCAGTCGGAAGATGGGTTCCGACCCGAAACGTCACCTTTTTGCTATAACAGTGACGCAGGGGTAGATTTGCTGCCTTACAGCGGCAGAGGACCATGTTCGATCCTGAATACGGGTGTTGTCGGTACGGTATGTGTACCTTCTCCCTCTGACTGCGTGGGTTTTATCCCGGTGCTCCAGTTTCATCACATACACCAAAGAATTCCAGGTTTATTGGTTAATTGGCCTTTTGTAAACTGTCCCTAGTGTGTATGAGAGAACTTAAAAGATATTTGGACAGGTACATGGACAGGATAGTTTTAGAGGTATATGGGCCAAATGCAGGCAGATGCCCATGGCAGACTAATGTAGAGGGGGCATGTTGGGCAGCGTGGGCAAATTGGGCTGAAGGGCAGGTTTCAATGCTGCCTGACTATGACTTTATGACTATAACTAGAGTCGGGGTGATCGTTGGTCGACGTCGATTCGTTGGGCCGAAAAGCCTGTTTCCTACTGCATCTCCAAGCTAAACTAAAACTCAAATTAGCAGTAGAGAAAATGTTGAATGTGTAGCTGTAGATTGTTGTAGCCACTGCATTTGCTTGGGAAGGTTAACCCGAGGGCAGTTCGTGCACCTGCAAATGCTTTTGACTGTCCAATGTGTTGGTATTCTGGAGATGCTTCCTTTTTCCTCATTGCTCCCTTCCTGGATAAGCATGCTTCCCAGATTCCCCTGCTCTTCCTGTCTCCAGGGTTAGGCATCTTTGTTGAACAAAGATATGGAGCATGTTGAACAAAACAATGGTCCCAGAGGGGTTATTAGTATTTGGCCCACTGCTTTAAGCTGCCTTTGTTTCATTTAGTACTGATCAATCATCAATGGTCAATGGATCTTTCCTGTCACACGTACATACATACGTAGAGTGAAATTATTTTTTTGCATGCGGTTCAGGAAAGTATTGCCATACCTAAGCACAATCTCCGTGCACAGAAAATGTGGAATGAAACAGCATGCAAGAGTCGGCAGGTTTTAGCTCCATTTCTAAAGTCCATTCCCGTGCGCATGCTCGGTGCCCTGGGCGAGCCCCAGGCTGTTGCAGGGCCTCCAGCCATTGCCTTCACTCAAATCGTCCTGCGAACTGTAGTCCCTCTCCTCACTCAGGCACCTTCAGCCTTTGTGCCCCGGGCCCCTCCCTCAGCCGAACCTGAGGGCACGGAAGGTAAAACACCAGTTCACTCTCCTACCACGGCAACAGAATGGAACTCTCTAAATGTGGGCTCATGTTCCATCTGTTATAGATTAATTACCCAGCAACTCTTATACAGCACAGAAACAGGCCCTTTGCTCCAACTTGCCCAGGCCAACCAATATGCTGAATCTATGCTGGATCCACCTGCCTGAGTTTGGCCCAAATCCCTCTAAACCTTTCCTAATTATATACTTGTCCAAATGTCTTTTAAATTTTGTTTTTGTACCTGCTGCAACTGCCTCCTCTGGCAGCTCATTCCATATACCCACCACTCTCTGTGAAAAAAAATCCATTCAGATAGATTCCTCTTAAATCTTTCCCCTATTGATGTAGCAATGTGAAGTCAAATGCCACCACCATGGTAAATTGGAAAATTTAAATTCAAGTAATTAACTAAAGCTAATCTAAAAACAGTAAACAAGATAATATTTGGTAATTGACATGAAAATCCTCCTGCTTCACGTGGAATGCAGAAAATAAATCTGCTACCTTCATCTATTTGGACTCTTTGTGACTCCAATCTGTGGAAGTAGAATTTCTGGAAAGAGTGCAGAGAAGATTGCAAGGATGTTGCTAGGACTTGAGGTGCTGAACAACAGAGAGAGCAAGGAGCAATGGCCAGTCGGAGGGTGAACCAGCGTAATGCCTCCAGCGCCTTTAAGATCGGCTGCAGGAGGCGCCCCGAGACACAAAGATGGCGGGATGAGAGAGGGAGATTGGTTCACGGGCCGATCGGTCAAAGGCGACGGAGGAAGGCCCTACAGGAATCTGGGGTTTACTGGGATTTGGAACTGCTCCTGTAGACCGAACTTGTGGGCCAACCGGAATTTGGGCTGTGGAAATGCCGCTAAAACATGGCGGAGCCTACATGAGTAAAGATGCAAAAACTATTTCATTGTGCAGTTGCACATGTGACAAATAAAGCACCAGGGAATCTTATTACTTTCCTTTCGCACTCAGACTGTAGTAGGTGGCCATTATGAGGGAGAGTTGAAAGATCTATCCTTGGAGTTAAAAGAGTCATGAAGATTACAAAATGTCAGCTTGAGGTGTGGGTTAAGGAGGGTTGTAAATGATGGCAAGGTCTTGGAGAGAGTGAAGGTGAAGTGTGAGGGTAACAGCTTTGTTCTAACTTATACTTGACTCAAAGTATTGTGAAATGCCCAGGAACGGAAGCTGGACACATCATACACAAGTAATTCAACATTTGATAGCATTTGGTTTCTTAGCCAACACCAGCAGAAGAGTGGAGCAATATGTTTATTCCGTGTAGAAAGGAACTGCGGATGTGTACCAAAGATAGACACAAAGTGCTGCAGTAACTCCGTGGGTCAGGCAGCATCTCTTGGGGGAAATGATGGGAAGAAGAAGTCTGAAGAAGGGTCTCAACCCGAAATGTCACCCATCCTTTCTCTCCAGAGATGCTGCCTGACCCATTGAGTTAGTCCAGCACTTTGTGTATATCTTCAGTATGTTTATTGCACTGCTTTTCCCACCAGGTCTTCCTTGTTCCTTAGCTCCTTGTTCCTTAGCTAATGAGTGTTAACGGGAAGTATGGGATTCAATGCTACTTGGTTGCAGCTTTTGCAGCAATCTCCTCAGCCACAGTGTGACTCACATGGGCAATGAGATACAACTGATTCTATTCCGAGAAACCTCTGTGATACTGTTCACCCCCTCCCTCCCCCCACTGCCCCCCACTTCATGATGACTATTACAGCAGTAAATGTTTGATTGCACTCAATTCCATCTCCAGGATTTCCTTTTGTTGATGCTTGTATCTTTAATGAGTGGGAGAGTGGCTGGTTTGCAGGATTGATGATTCACAAAGCTCTCATCCCAGCATATCTCCTGTGAGCAATACTTGAACTGGAATCCTTTGTTGTTGCCGTCCGTGGGTGGAGTTTTTCCAGAAAGTAAAATGCTACCTTGTAATGGCCTATTGAATACAGTTTCCAATGTCAGTTGCAAGAGAAATTGATCTATATAGAAATATTGAAAAAAAGAATGAAAGAAGTGCCCTTTGCCAAAATATCCTACATTTTAACCCTAGGTAGACAAAAATGCTGGAGAAACTAAGACTACATTTTAACCCTTGTTTTTCCAGTTAATTTAGTTTAGTTTAGAGATACAGTGTGGAAACAGGCCCTTCCGGGTCCGCGCCGACCAGCGATCCCCGCATATTAACACTATCCTACACACACTAGGGGCATTTTTTACATTAATACCAAGCCAATTTACTTACATACCTGTACGTCTTTGGAGTGTGGGGGGAAACCGAAGATCTCGGAGAAAACTCACGTGGTCACGGGGCGAGCGTACAAACTCCATACAGATAGCACCTGTAGTCAGGATCGAACCCGGGTCCCCTGCGCTGCAAGCGCTATAAGGCAGTAACTCTACCGCTGTGCCACCGTAGTTAGTAGTGAAGATAGACACAAAATGATGATGATACCCTATTGTCACGTATCTAGCCAGGACCCGTGAAATTCTTTGTTTTTACATACAAAAGTACACAAACAAGTTATCACAAAGCACTGACAAGTTACAGGGGTTACAGAGAGAAGGCAGGAGAATGGGGTTGTGAGGGAAAGATAGATCAGCCGTGATTGAATGGTGGTAGACTAGATGGGCCAAATGGCCTAATTCTGCTCCAATTACTTATGAACTTATGAACTTAGGAAAAGCGAAGGGTGGAGATCATAACCAAGGATGGAGGTGACAAGACACCAAAGAATGGTGGCATTTGATAAGAGAGGAAGGTGAGGAGTTAAATGTATAACAAAAAGGTGGGATGGTGGAGGAGCAGTTGGGAACGGGACGGGGAGGAACTAGTTGACCCATCGAGGGTATTGATAGGGGATGAGCAGAAGATGAGCAGGTGGAGAAAGAGGGTGACAGGGGAAGGAGGGGTGAGAGTAGTGGAAGGAAAATCATTTTAAGTTTGTTGGGAATTCAAGTTTGGGTGGCACCAGGGCCGGCCTTAAGCCGATTGGACCGATTGCTCCCAATTGGGTCCCGCGAGTAAGGGGGCCCGCACCAGAGTAATCTACTCTTGGCTCAGGTAGATCTACCCCGGGTGGAGGGGGAGAGAGGGGTGGTGAGAGAGTAGAGGGGGAAGAAAGGGGTAGACGGGGAGGGGGGTGTGAGGGGGAATGGAGAAGGGGGAGAGGGGGAGGTGGGTCGTTCACTCATGGTCCCGGCCCCCCCCCCCCCTCACTCTCCCTGGGGAGACGCGGTGAACAACACAGGAAGGGCCGGCCCGGGGTTTGGAGCAATGTTTACAAACCTCGGCCACAGCTCATACCCGTCCACCCGGACCCCGGCATCCGCCCTCTTTCTCCCTTCTCTCCTTCCCTCACACACACATACATACATCACGCACAGACAACTAACACACACACACATCAAGCACAGCCAACTCACACACACACACACACACACACACACACACACACACACACACACACACACACACACACACACACACACACACACACACACACACACACACACACACACACACACACACACACACACACACACACACACACACACACACACACACACACACACACACACACACACACACACACACACACACACAAGTTAGGATGGGGTAGAAGCCCAAAGGGCAGGATGGGGCTGAAGCCCAACATTGTATGCCTGGACTGGTTTTTCACCAATGGTTATTGGTTTTCCAGGATCTATTTAATTAAATAACTTTTTTTTCCATTTCCCAGTCACTAAAACAAGTGGTATTGTAACTACATATGTACTTTTCAGATGTCATCTACACATTTTGTTTGTTACTTGTAGGCTTACATGTATGCAATTTTATATTAAAATGTAGCTTAGATTTGTTTGGTCCATTAACTCGCAAGCACTTTTTAAGCGCACAGTTTGATTACTTTATATTCTACCATAGAGATATAAAGTCTATAATAGACTTTAATTATATTTCTATGATTCTACAGACCTTGGCTGGGAACCTGGGGCTCACCAAAATTGTTCCCAATTGGGCCCCGCACCTCCTAAGGCCGGCCCTGGGTGGCACGGTGATAGAATAGCTGGCTTACAGTGCCAGAGGCCCAGGTTCGATCTTGAGTATGGATCCTGTATGGAGTTACAATACAATACAATACAATTTATTTGTTGTCATTTGAACCCAGAGTTTGTACATTCTCCCTGTGACCCGGTGGATTTTTCTCAGGTGCTCCGGTTTCCTCCCGCACTCCAAAGACGTGCAGCTTTGTAGTTTAATTGGCTTCCCTAAAATTGTAGATTGTCCCTAGTGCATTAGGATAGTGTTAGTTTACAGGGTGATCGCTGGTTGGCAAGGACTCGGTGGGTCAACAGGGCCTGTTTCCGTTCTGTATCTCTAAAGTCTAAAGTCTAAAATAAAGAAGCATGATCGTTCTGTTAATGCCAATGATTCCATCCCCCATTCTGCCCTTTCTGAAATAGTCTAAGGTTTATACAGCACCATGACAACAGAACCATATGTGAACACAATTCAAATAATGACATTGAAGCAAAACCGTGCGAGTGATGGTAGTCAGTATGCAGATGGATCTACGTTTATTTATCTTGTTGATTGTTTTAAAGTTCTAATTCCAAGGAGTTCCGTTTTCAATGGCCATGAATATAAGATAAAAACCAATAAATCATATAAAGGATTCCAGAGAAAAATCTTTCCCCAGACATGCGATATAGAGAGGATCTTGCAGCCACAAGGGATAGTTGAGGAACCCTCAATGTGGAAACAAGAAACGGCAGATGCTGGTTTACAAAAAAAGACATCAAGTGCTAGAGTAACTTAGTGGGTCAGACAGCATGTCTGAAGAGGGGTCCTGACCCAAAATGTCACCCATCCTTTTTCTCCAGAGATGTTGCTTGACCCGCTGAGTTACTCCAGCACGTTGCATCTAATTTTGGCATATAATTTTGGCATGCTGTTGCTTTCTGCACATCCCTGGAGAACATGAATATGCGATGTTTCGGGACCCTTCTTCAGACTGATTGTGGTGGCGGGGGTGATGGGGGAGGGGAGCTAGGGAGAAAGCTGTGAAAGAAGAGGGACAGGACAAAGCATGGCGAGTCATAGGTAAATACAGGTGTGAGGGGCTTTTGATAGGCAGATGGGTGGACAAAGGCCAGAAATGAAAAGCCAAGAGGTTCGGGATAAGGAGAGAAGAAACGCAAATTATGAAATCAGAGGATGGAAAATAGATGAATGAGAGGGTGGAGGAGAGAAATGGGTGTGTATCCAGGTGGGGCACAAGAAAGGGGTGTGGAGGGAAGAAGAAGGGGGAGAGGGGGGGCGTTGCATTCAAACCCTAAAATTGGAGAGTACATATGTATCTCTTTCAACACACGAGGGAACGTTTTCAATTTATTTTTACATAAGTCAAATGAACCTGCGTCTTTGGAGTGTGGAAGGGAACCCGAGCACCCGGGGAAAACCCATGTGGTCACTGGGAAGACGTACAAACTCTGTACAGTCAGGATCGATTCTGGATCTCTTGTGCTATAAGGCAGCAACTCCACCGCTGCACCACCATGCCACCCATATGACCAAAACAATTAATTTCTGTGTTAGAAATTCAATGTTATTTATAAACTCTTAAGGGTTTCATTGTGCTGGGTTTTGACATAATCAGAACTATGTAATCCATTGCTTGCCTGTCTTTGTGTTCATGCCATGACTTGGCAACCTGGACAGGTCCTTTTGTTGTTGTTCAATTTTCTTAAACAGACAAAAACGCAAATAAAATCAGTAATCAAGCAGTACAATCTTTATTTTGCTGGTGTGTGGTAAAACTCTTTACAGTATACAGATTACAGACTATACAGAGTTCTCATCCCCACACAAAGGGACAATGATCTCAGTACATGTACATATACTCCAATAATCAACGATTCAGCAATACCTTATCTACAGAGCATAGTACAGCCTCTTGCTTCTTAAGATTGACAGATCCTTAAGATTGACAGTTTCTTAAGATTGACAGGTTCTTCTGACAGAGGAAGGGTTAGCTATATATGGTTATATGAGAAGGCTATATTTCTGCAGAACAAGCATTTTGGTTTGTTCTACTTATGATGCACATTATAATCTTATAGAGCAAGGGTTAGTGCCAAGAGTCTGAATGTCTCTAAATGTTTATATTATAAAGGAGACATTCATGAAGCTGTGCTTGTTATCTCGCTAATGTTATTGGAAAGGGAACATCAACAGTTTGCTGGCCTTGTTAATGTACTGAAAGCAAAGGTTATTGCTTTTTTGCTAGCTTTGCAATTTAATAGGAGAAGGTGACAGGCTTGTCTTAGTTTCAGCTGAATCCAATTTGTAAAGTAAAATCTTTTTTAACTTCCACATTCCTTCCTCTTTATCAGATTATGATAACATTCACAATCCCCGGTAGGTAGATAACGGTCGCAAGCAATTACAATTTTAGAGCTATGATTCATAAAACGATAGAGCCATAGTGTAATATAGTATTCCAAAGCTCATCAAGCCAACTGAATGGGCAGCATCTCCCATTTTACTTCAATGCATGTCACTGTCAACCTTATGGATTTTCACAATTTCTTGGGAAATGTGGGTAGCAAGGTCACTATATTAGAGGATTAGAGGATTCATCAGGGATCTAGGCACAACACTCTTCTTATTATAATACAGGTTCCTCTTTGTAGATATTTGTAGATATTTATGATCAATACTTATTTCATAGTAAGAACGTTTTTTAATATACAATAGTTGTAAAACAGTTAACACGATTACATACAAAGATTCACAAAAAAGCTGGAGAAACTCAGCGGGTGCAGCAGCATCTATGGAGTGAAGGGAATAGGCAACGTTTCGGGCCGAAACCCTTCTTCAGACTAGAGACCCTTCTTCAAAGAAGCTTGTTTACCTTACAGCAGCTAGTTCACTGCTTAACATTTTATAATTGTAGTCCTTCGCCGTTACAGCGCGTAAGCAGGCTGGCATGTTATTCCACCACTGCTGGCAAAGCCACGGAACAATAGGTTATCGGTCTTTATGCAGGGATATGGGGAAATAGACTGAACATAGGTCAATTACTGTAAAGGTGTCAGCCACTTTCGGGGTCTATTACACAGACTTTTCATTTTCACTCATAGTGAATAGACTATAGCTATCCCTTCTTCAGCCTCTGGGGCCAGTCAATATTGTTTTAATTCAGGCAAAGCTCCCCTTTTTTATTTTACACACTCAAAGCTGAAGATACTAGCGGGTCCAGCATCTATGGAGCGAAGGAAATAGGCAACGTTCGGGCCGAAACCCTCAAGATTGATCAGGGGTGGGGGTTGGGGACAAGAAAGGGAAAAGCAGGAGTCCCGGAAGGCTGGAGGGTGGGATAGTCAGCAGGGGAGCTGTTCAGACAGCAAGGACTAACAGAATTGGGAGAAGTCGATGTTCATGCCCCCGGGGTGCAGACTCCCCAAACGGAATATGAGGTGCTGTTCCTCCAATTTCCGGTGCTGCTCCCTTTTTTATAGTCAGTTTATGTTCAGGGGCTGAATACACTCATCCCACATGATTCTTATGCTTTACCCATAGTTCGTAGGGTACTTGGACCAGAGCCATAGTAGGCAGCTGTTGCTTTTCATAGTGTCCCATTCCTTTCTGACCCATGTGATCTTTCCTTCTGTGTCATTGGCAACTTAAAACATGAATTGTATGTTTGTCCTTCAGCCATTTATCATTTTTTGCTACTTCTTTCGCTGTTGCTGGAGGTCGAGTAGTTATGATTAAGTGTGACTCAGAGGTGTCTCTTATTTCAAATCGATCCCTTCGGTTTTATTCCTAATCCCGGGACCCCAAAGAACAAATAAGGGGTCACTGTTAATTGTTCAAGTTTATTCAACCAGGGGGAGTCTCGTTCCAAGTATCCGGGATTAGGGAGGCATTTATATCATTCAGTGCAGTGCGTTCGCTTATGTTCATGGCTGGTTTTAACAAGATACTGTAAATACTGGCCTTTTTTATTTGTGTGTATGGCTTCCTTTTACCTCCAGTCTTGCAGGAGGACATCCAAGTTCATACTTCCTTTTTCCAGTTTCAAATTATTTCGCAATTAGGTGTATAGCATTTCAAGCAGAGTATAGCATCAGGGTCGGCCTTAGGAGGTGCGGGGCCCAATTGGGATTTTTTTTCCCCGTATAAATATATAAATAAATAATTATGATTGAGTCACGTGTCATGAGTAACATGACAATTCGAGGGAGAGTTCCTTTCACAGCGTGTGGGGAGTCTAGCCGCTCACTCACCACTGCAGCGGCGATCCGGGCGCCACCGCATTGTGGCCGGGGAGAGAAGCAGCTCGCATGGCTACGAGTGGCCTCCATCACCGGATAGCGGAACCGACTGCCATCTCAACGCCTTCTTCCGGCCCGCTCATCTCTGGCAGTGTTCTCCGTCTGAACAGTGAGGGGCCCAGCTCAAGAGCAAAGATCATAGAGCGGAGTGGATCAGCGGGTGATGGATAACATCACAGCTTACTCCTGTGTCAGCACGAACAAGGGATCAATTGAGGTTACGCGCAGCGACTCTGGAGAGAAGACCCTTCTTTAGACTGAACTGAACTCTCGTCAGTGAGAGTATTTGTGATTGTCTGAAGAAGGGTCTCGACCAGAACCGCAACCCTCTCCCCAGAGCCCCTGCCCGTCCCGCTGAGCCACCACAGACAGGGAGTTGAAGGTAGCCACAGGGGGATCCACCTTCAACTTCAGAGCCAAACAAAAAAAACAGAGCGCTGGAGGAACTCAGCGGGCAAGGCAGCACCCGCGGAGGGAACACATACATCACTTATCAGGAGCCACCACGGGCCAGGACTCTCCCCCCCCCCCCCCTTCCCCCAACAGAAAGGAACCGCATATGCAGCCATCACCGCAAAACGTCTAAGAATTAACTAGATGCTGGAAAATCGAAGGTAGCCAAAATTGCTGGAGAAACTCAGCGGGAGCGGGTGTGAGGCAGTATATATGGAGCGAGGGAAATAGCCAACGATTCGGGCCGGGTCTAAAGAAGGGTTTTGACCCGAAACTTTGCATATTTCCTTCGCTCCATATGGGAGGGGGGGGGGGATGCTGGGAGTCAGATAGACTGCGCAATGACAGGGGGGGGGAGCCCAGTGTGAGAGTGAGTCACCACCTGCGTAGAGTGTTCCCACATCCCTCTTCTCCACCAAGCAAGGCACATTCCTCTCTCCCCTCTTCCTTCCCTCATCCTCCCCCCCCCTCTCTAAAGAAGGAGGCAAGGGGAGGGGGAGGGAGGTAGTGAGCGGTCGGGAGAGGGAGATCTAAAGGGTAACTGGTTTTGGTCTCCCAATCACCTCACAAAGGGCAGCCAACAGTGGTGGCGAGGCAGAAGGAAGAACTCTCTCTCTCTCTCTCCCGCCCCCTTCTCTGCACCCCCTCTCTCTCCCTCCCTCTCTCTCCAACTCCCTGCTTCCTCTCTCTCTCTCTCTCTCTCCAATATCCCCTCTCTCCCCCCTTCCTCTCTCTTCTCTCTCAAATTCTCTCCCTCTCCCTCTTCCTCTTCCTCCCCCCCCACTCCTCTCCCCCCAGCCACGTTTATATCGACAGTTCTGTGTGTGTGAGCCGAGCAGTGTTTCTCATTCTGACTCTGCTCCGTGAGCTGCTCGTATTGACAGTAATCGTGTCCAACTCTTAACTGGAATCGTGTGGTTTGCAACTGAAAACCCCCCCTCTGTCTCTCCACGCCCCCCCCCCCCCCACACACAGACAGAGAAACACACGCAGACACACACGCAGAAAGAAAGAGAGCGACACAGACCCACAGAGACACACACACACCCACAGAGACACAAAAGCACAGACACACACAGCCACAGAGACACACACACACACACAGAAACACAGAGACATACACAGACACAGAGTCACACACATACACAGACAGACACCAATGTTAACACAGACTCAAACCTCCAACCAGGTCTGCTGTTGTACGGCACCGAACGAGTTAACACAACCTCCCCCACTCACACACAGCCCGCCTGCCCGCTCCCGGCGTTTAGCGTTGAATACTCACGGCTGAGTTTGCTACGGTGCTGGGGCTTGCTGCCCTGTAGACTCCCACCCCACCCCCGGGTCTGCTCCAGCGGCAGCGAGTGACACAATATAACGCATTTACTGAGGAATGCATTGTTTAACTACTTGCTAACTACTGCCTGTTTACAAGTGTTTCAGCAGCAGTTAACACATCGTTTGTTATCCATGTTTGTTTTGTAAAAAAATCCATATGGCGAATGGTTTTTTAAAAATCTTTATTTAACATAGCAAATTTGTATTTCCATATGAAATACGGAAAATTAACGCGGGGCCCCCATTGGGCGCGGGGCCCAATTTGGAAAAATCGGTCTAATCGGCCTAGGGTCGGCCCTGCATAGCATTTTAAGTAGAGTGCAGGACACCAAATTCAATTTCATAGCATTTCAAGCAGAGTGCGGGCCACCAAATTCAATCTCTTAGCATTTTAAGTAGAGTGCGGGCCACCAAATTCAATTTCATAAAATTTCAAGCAGAGTGCAGGCAACCAAATTCAATTTCATAGCATTTCGAGCAGTGCAAGCCACCAAATTGAATTGAATAGCATTTCAAGCAGAGTGCAGGCCACCAAATTCAATTTCATAGCATTTCGAGCAGAGTGCAGGCCACCAAATTCAATTTAATACCATTTCAAGCAGAGTGCAGGCCACCAAATTTAATTTCATAGCATTTCAAGCAGAGTGCAGCCCACCAAATTGCCAAGCAACTCATTGAGGGCTAACAAATCATTTATTGCAAGTACATCGCAGACTGCTAGTTCTCTTGATTCACAGTTTAGAATCACAGTTGTGGACTCTCCCTCGCGATCTTCCAGAGTGACTGACTCACGTCCAGGCATCCGGGGATTTATAGTCCTGTCCCCCCAGGAAGGGCCGTTAGTTTCATCGTGGTGATTGACAGGCGAGAGGACCAATCAGCTGATCTCAATATTTTTCATCGATTGAAAAATTCCTCAGGGCTGCCTCAGCGGAGGAGGACTGTGAATAAGATGGCCAAAATTCATAGCGATATATGGTAGCGTTGTTTTCTAAAATCAATATACAGCGCAGACAGAAAGTGGTCAAGATGAGACTTTTAGTTACATAGATATTATCAGGCAAAGGCACTATGTCTTGTGTTGTTGTGTTGCTAACCTTGACCAAGCTAGCTTTGGAGAATTATAAAAAAGAAGCCATATACTTCTTAAATATAATTTAAGAAAAACAATAGGATAGTAGACAAGATTCATATATATGTATATAGGCTGTATCAAAGGAAAATGTTATTTGTAAGCCAGCCATTTACATAACCTTGAGTTTATACCACTGGAGGATTTCATTTCCTCACTTGATTACGAAATGTATTTAAACACCGCTGGAAAGTTGCTTTGTTAGCCAAGGTCAGTGCTCCACTAAGTTTACTGAATAAGACATTTAAACAAATCATTCACCGATAATGTTCATACTTGTTCATAAATACAACACATACTGTGGAACAGTTTCAACCCAAAACATATTCTGGACTCGCTCTCTCTCTTAGACACAGGTCATTTCATTAAAAGCTTCAAAGTGTATGCTACTTTCCACATTTGCTTCCCTCCTTATCAATACAAATTTAATATGAAAGTTGCAGGAAGGCATAATTATGTAATAACATTTCTCAGCTCCTCCTGCATCCCCCTTTATTATCCCTGGTAAAATAAATTTCAATTGTCGCAAATGTATTTGTCTTGATTTACATTTTACACAGAAACCAAATTGAAGCACATTGTTGCTGTTTCTTTACAATTCTCAACAATTCACAGCTGAATCCATTTTGTAAATCTTTATTAACTTACACACTTTGTCTCATGGAGTTCATGCATACTAAGCTTCATTCTAGCATTATAGGGGTGCCACAGTAATGCAGTGGTGGAGCTGCTGCCTTACTGCGCCAGAGACCAGGGTTCGATCCTGACAACAGTGCCATCAGTACGGAGTTTACACGTTCTCCCTGTGACCGCGTGGGTTTTCCCGGTTGCTCCTGTTTCCTCTCACACTCCATGGTGGGAGGATGGGAGGATGTGGATAAATGTGAGGTTATCCACTTTGGTAGCAAAAACAGGAAGGCAGGTTATTATCGAAATGGTGTCAAGTTGAAGGGGAAGCACAACAGGATCTGGGGGTTTTTGTTCATCAGTCAATGAAAGTAAGCATGCAGGTACAGCAGGCAGTGAAGAAAGCGAATGATATGGTGGCCTTCATAACAAGAGGAGTTGAGTATAGGAGCAAAGAGGTCCTTCTGCAGTTGTATAGGGCCCTAGTGAGACCACACCTGGAGTATTGTGTGCAGTTTTGGTCCCCTAATTTGAGGATGGACATTCTTGCTATTGAGGGAGTGCAGCGTAGGTTTACAAGGTTAATTCCCGGGATGGCGGGACTGTCCTATGCTGGGAGAATGGAGCGGCTGGGCTTGTATATTCTGGAATTTAGAAGGATGAGAGGATATCTTATTGAAACGTTTAAGATTATTAAGGGTTTGAACACAATAGATGCAGGAAACATGTTCCCGATGTTGGGGGAGCCCAGAACCAGGGCCTCCAATTTAAGAATAAGGGGTAAGGCATTTAGAACGGAGATGTGAAACTTTTTCACATGGAGTGTTGTGAGCCTGTGGAATTCTCTGCCTCAGAGGGCGGTGGAGGCTGGTTCTCTAGATACTTTCAAGAGAGAGCTTTATAGGGCTCTTAGCAGAGTCAGGGGATATGGGGGGAAGGCAGGAACGGGGTACTGATTGTGGATGATCAGCCATGATCACATTGAAGCTAGCTCGAAGGTCCGAATGGTCTACTCCTGCACATATTGTCTATTGTCAAAGACATGCAGGTTTGTACGTTGATTGGCCGGTAAATAAAATTGAAGATTGTCCATAGCGTGTCGGATACTGCTGGTGCATGGGGGTAATTGCTGGTCAGCAGGGACTCAGTGGGTTGAAGGGCCTGTTTCCGCGTCGTATCTCCAAAGTCTTTCAAGTTCTGAGAATTTTATATAACACTGATGATCCATCCGTTAGCTTCACTGCAAAAAGTGTACATTTGCATCATGAAACCATTGGTAAATTAGTCATATGTTGAATTTTCATAGATAATGACACATAGGAAGTTCAGCCTTATGGTAGCAAGTTACTTACTCAAGGCAGTTTCAACCCTATCCACTCAATAGAAACCAGCAGGCATGATTGTAAAATCACCAAGTTGCTCAACGAGTCGAGATCCTGGAGGACTTGCGAGCAACTAACATTGCTTCTTTGTTTAATAGGGGAAGGAGAGATATTCCATTAAATTATAGGCCAGTGAGCCTCACATGAGTGGTCAGGAAGATTACATTGGAAAAGATTCTTCAGGATAGGATTTCCTCAATTATGGAAGAGAATGGGATAATTAGGCGCAGTCAGCATGGCAGGGAAAGCCGTGTCTTACAAAGAGTATTTTGAGGAGGTGTCAAATGTGTTTGATGAGGGTAGGCTAGTGGATGTGGTCTACTTGCACTTCCGTATGGCATTTGACAAGGTCCCCTATGGTAGGCTGATCCAGAAGATTAAATTGTATGGGATCCACGGTGACTTGTACTTTTAGATCATGTTTGGCACAGACGTTGTGGGCCAGTTCCTAAGCTGTAGTCTTCTATGTTCCATGTTCAATATTAATACAAATGTTGCTCGAACTACTAGATGTTTCCAGCATTGTCTGTTTTTATTAAGGCTTATTAATACTAGAGCCCAGTATTCCCAAATTAAATATTTTATATTGAAATTCAATCCCTGCTCTGCGGCAGTGGCACCAAGGAAGGCCTAAACCAAGGTTTCCCTTGTTCAATGGCTTTCACAACATGGGCCTTTGTGCTTTTAACCATGTGTCACATGAAACCGAGAACCCAGTGTGGGTGAGGGATAATGTTTGGTTGGAAACGCTGTGGCATTCGCCGACATTAGTTTATCCTAACACTGGGTTAGAAAGGAAAGACTCCCAAATCATTGCAGCTCTTTATAACCCTCCATCACTTTAGTTCACAGTGACTGAGTATCGGTGACTATGTGGTTTTCATAATAAAGGCCCTGTCCAGTGGCAGGCGGAAGATAGGACTATTCAGTGAACTCTTCTAACTTTGTCGGCGCGAGACGTGACGACTCTTATGTAACTCCTAGGCGAGGTCTGCTGTATGATTTTACTGGGTTGTGTGCAAAAATAAAGCATTTCACTGTACTTGGGTAATGTGACAATAGAGTATCATTGATTTCATGTAACTGTGAGGCAAGAGGGTGAATGTTAAGAGTCAAGAGTGTTTGACTCCAATAACAGGTCACTTTGCCTGGTGCAAGGGCTGGAAGTTGACCCATCAGCTAATGAATAAAGGTTGGCCCAAAGCAGAAACTTCAAATGTAATTCATTACTAACTTTCCACAGTTCTGACGAAAGGGCATGATTCTAAACTGCTAGCACTTTTCTCCTAACACAGACGTTGCTTCGTATACTCAAGCCCAGTCTTGTTTTAACCTGAAGACTGCTGAGGGACAGGCACCATTCCTGCCTCTCCCTCTCTCATCACTTTTACACTCAAGTCACTGTGAACTGAAGGTTGACGTCAAGCTCCTTTCGGCTCACCCACCTTTTTGGTGAGCTCGGAATCAATCACTGTTCCCCTGCCATCTGTTTATTGGTTCTGTAGGATCACTTCTCTTCCAGTTACAGGCTGTGAATCACAGAGATGAGTTCATTCGCCACATCATGCACTGAGTCACCAGGTTTCTTGGAGTTGTTTCTGGTGGCAGTGTGCTGGCAGCAAACCATATAACCAAATAACAATTACAGCACGGAAACAGGCCATCTCGGCCCTACAAGTCCGTGCCAAACAGCTTTTTTCCCTTAGTCCCACCTGCCTGCACTCATACCATAACCCTCCATTCCCTTCTCATCCATATTCCTATCCAATTTATTTTTAAATGATACCAACGAACCTGCCTCCACCACTTCCACTGGAAGCTCATTTCACACCGCTACCACTCTCTGAGTAAAGAAGTTCCCCCTCGTGTTACCCCTAAATTTCTGTTCCTTAATTCTGAAGTCATGTCCTCTTGTTTGAATCTTCCCTATTCTCAAAGGGAAAAGCTGATCCACATCAATTCTGTCTATTCCTCTCATAATTTTAAAGACCTCTATCAAGTCCCCCCTTAACCTTCTTCGCTCCAGAGAATAAAGACCTAACTTATTCAACCTTTCTCTGTAACTTAGTTGTTGAAACCCAGGCAACATTCTAGTAAATCTCCTCTGTACTCTCTCTATTTTGTTGACATCCTTCCTATAATTGGGCGACCAAAATTGTACACCATACTCCAGATTTGGTCTCACCAATGCCTTGTACAATTTTAACATTACATCCCAGCTTCTATACTCAATGCTCTGATTTATAAAGGCTAGCATACCAAAAGCTTTCTTTACCACCCTATCTATATGAGATTCCACCTTCAAGGAACTATGCACGGTTATTCCCAGATCCCTCTGTTCAACTGAATTCTTCAATTCCCTACCATTTACCATGTACGTCCTATTTTGATTTGTCCTGCCAAGGTGTAGCACCTCACATTTTCAGCATTAAACTCCATCTGCCATCTTTCAGCCCATTCTTCCAAATGGCCTAAATCACTCTGTAGACTTTGGAAATCCTCTTCATTATCCACAACCACTATCTTGGTATCATCTGCATACTTACTAATCCAATTTTCCACACTTTCATCCAGATCATTGATGTACATGACAAACAACAAAGGACCCAACACCGATCCCTGAGGCACCCCACTAGTCACCTGCCTCCAACTCGACAAACAACCATCCACCATTACCCTCTGGCTTCTCCCATTCAGCCAAACGCAGTGAGTCTTGTTCCCATCGGCACATAGGTATCTCAACACCTCCCTTTGACTCTGTTTGTTTGAAAGTACCTCAGATTCAAAGCAACTCGTCCCTTCCCATCCAAACCACCCCGCCCCCAGGTACTTTCCCCTGCAACTGCAGGAGATGTAACACCTGTCCCTATACCTCCTCCCTCGACTCCATTCAGACACCCCAACAATCCTTTCAGGTGAGGCAGAGGTTCGCTTGCACCTCCTCCAATCTCATCTACTAGGTGTGGACTCCTATTTCTCAACGAAACCAAGCGCAGACTGGATCATTTCGCTGATCACCTTCCCTCAGTCGACCTTGGCCTACGCGATTTCCCAGTTGCCATTCACTTTAACTCCCCCTCCCATTCCCATACTGACCTTTGTCCTGGGCCTCCTCCATTGTCAGAGTGAGGTCAAACACAAATTGGAGGAACAACACCTCATATTTTGCTTGGGCACCTTACAAATGAAAATTGTAAGATAATCCTTGCATCTCCTTTCTCTCCATCCTTCCCCCAACCTAGTTGTCGTACTAGCTTCACTGTCGTCCTGCTGAGTTTCACTGTTTGTATCCAAAATACCTTAATGGGACCTTCTCCACAGCCAACATTGTGCCATTGGGGGTACACAAAACTGCTGGAGAAACTCAGCGGGTGCAGCAGCATCTATGGAGCGAAGGAAATGGGCAACGTTTCGGGCCAAAACCCTTCTTCAGACAACTTGCGCCCTATGTCCTGGCTACTGTTTGGGGGCCTGTAGATTAGTCCCATTAGGGTCTTTTTACCCTTACAATTCCTTAGTTCTAGCCATACCGACTCCACATCTCCTGTTTCAATGTCACATCTCAATGTTTCAATGAGTCTGAAGAAGGGTTTCGGCCCGAAACGTTGCCTATTTCCTTCGCTCCATGGATGCTGCTGCACCCGCTGAGTTTCTCCAGCATTTGTGTGTACCTTTGATTTTCCAGCATCTGCAGTTCCTTCTTAAAAACATTGTGCCAATGGGGGCTCCCCCTTTTTTTGATCATTGTTGCTGGCTTTGATTTGCCCCTTTGCACACCTTTCATTCATTTTGTGTATGTACCTTTTCATACCTCTCGTTTCCCCCTCCCCTGACTCTCCGTCTGAAGAAAAGTAATTAATTCATCATCAATGCCTGTTTTACCTTTGTATGATTGAAATGGATTGAAAAGGAATGAAATTCAGTCCCTTGCAAGGGGTGACATTGAAACAGGAGATGTGGAGTCAGTATGGATAGAACTAAGGAACCGTAGGGATAAAAATACCTTAATGGGACCAATGGTACAGGCCCCCAAACAGTAGCCTGGACATAGGGCGCAAGTTGAATCAGGAGTTAAATTGGCATGTAGCAAAAGTAATGCTGTGGTTGTTATGGGAGATTTCAACATGCAGGTAGACTGGGAAAATCAGGTTGGTACTGGACCCCAAGAAAGGGACTTTGTAGAGTGCCTTTGTGATGGATTCTTAGAACAGCTTGTATTGGAGCCTACCAGGGAGAAGGCAATTCTGGATTTAGTGTTATGTAATGAACCGGATTTGATAAAGGACCTCGAGGTTAATGAGCCATTAGGAAGCAGTGACCATAACATGGTCAGGTTTAATCTACAATTGGAGAGGGAGAAGGGTAGATCGGAGGTGTCAATGTTACAGTTGAATAAAGGGGACTATGGGGTCATGAGGGAGGAGCTGGCCAAAGTTGACTGGAAAGATACACTAGCAGGGATGACAGTGGAACAAAAATGACAGGTGTTTCTAAGAATAATACAGAAGGCGCAGGATCAGTTCATTCCTAGGAGGAAGAAAGATTCCATGGGGAGAAAGGGGTGACCATGGCTGACAAAGGACGTCAGGAACAGTATAAAAATTAAAGCGAAGAAGTACAATGTAGCAAAAATGAGCGGGAAGCAAGAGGAATGGGTAATGTTTAAAGAGCAACAGAAGATAACCAAAAAGACAATACGGGGAGAAAAGATGAGGTACGAAGGTAAGCTAGCCAAGAATATAAAGCAGGATAGTAAAAGCTTCTTTAGGTATGTGAAAGAGGAAAAAATTAGTTAAGACCAAAGTTGGACCCTTGAAGATCGAAAAAGGTGAATTTATTATGGGGAACAAGGAAATGGCAGATAAGTTGAACAGGTACTTTGGATCCGTCTTCACTAAGGAGGACACAAACAATCTTCCTGATATAGTAGTGGCCAGAGGATCTGGGGTGATGGATGAACTGAAGGAAATCCACATTAGGCAGGAAATGGTGTGGATAGACTGATGGCACTGAAGGCTGATAAATCCCCAGGGCCTGATGGTCTGCATCCCAGCGTACTTGAGGAAGTGGCTCTAGAAATCGTGGATGCATTGGTGATCATTTTCCAATGTTCTGTAGACTCAGGATCAGTTCCTGTCGATTGGAGGGTAGCTAATGTTATCCCACTTTTTCAGAAAGGCGGGAGAGAGAAAACAGGGGATTATAGACCAGTTAGCCTGACATCGGTGGTGGGGAAGATACTGGAGTCAATTATAAAAGATGAGATAGCCGAACATTTTGATAGCAGTAACCAGGATCGGTCCGAGTCAGCATGGATTTACGAAGGGGAAATTGTGCTTGACATAATCTCCTGGAATTTTTTGAAGATGTAACTTGAAAAATGTACAAGGGAGAGCAAGTGGATGTAATGTACCTGGTTTTTCAGAAAGCATTTGATAAGGTCCCACATAGGAGTTTAGTGGGGAAACTGGGAAGTCCGTGGCAGGTTCTGGTGGCTTATCAGTGATCAAATTGTCTGGGCAATGATTGGAGGAACATGGAGAAGGCGATATCACCCTTGGATTCTACTCCACCATTCATTAAGATTACACCAGATCTTCTGCTCAATCTCCTGTTTCCATGAAGATCTTGCATATTCTCCCCTGAAGAAAGACACCTGATATTTGTTTGGTTTCTCTTTTGTTTCCTGAATCTCACATTTAGAGTCAGTAACCCAGAGGGAGAGTTGCTGCCTTATGCCCCTGTCCCACTTAGGAAACCTGAACAGAAACCTCTGGAGACTTTGCGCCCCACCCAAGGTTTCCATGTGTCTTACCTTCCGCTACCTGCAACCTCCGGCAACTACCTTCAACTGGGATCGCAACCGGCTTCGACTAAAAAATTACCGATTTTTAAAACGGCAACCTATTTTTAGTCGCGGCCGGTTTTGAATGTTTTGAAATAATCGCCGGAACATAGAAACCACTTTCGACCATTAGGGAGACTGATAATAACCTCCGGGAACCTCCGGGAACCGCACAGAAACCTTGGGTGGGGCGCAAAGTCTCCAGAGGTTTCCGTTCAGGTTTCCTAAGTGGGACAGGGGCATTACAGCACCAGGGACCCGGGTTTGATCCTGATTACTAGTGCTGTCTCAATGGCGTTTGTACAGTACGTTCTCCCTGTGATCGTGTGGGTTTTCTCCGGGTGCTCCGGTTTCCTCCCACATTCTAAAGACATGCAGGCTTCTGTCAATTGTCCCTAGTGTGTAGGATAGAACTAGTGCATGGGTCAATACGGCACGGTGGGTCGAAGGACCTGTTTCCATGCTCTATCTCTAAAACTACATCATTTATACTTTCTGCAAGAGATATACCTGAGTTGTGTTAATTTTCCCCTTTTATAAATCTAAAGATGATTTTGTAATTAGTTTTTCTGTTTCCCATTGGATTATTCGTTATACTTTCGCTTTTCTTCTTGATGTCTTGTCCCTCCTTTGCTGAATTCTGGAATACTCCCAATCCTTTAGCTTACTGCACTTCTTGGCAACATTGCAGAACTTTTTCTTTGATCTAATACTGTTGCTAATTGCTCTTGGTAACAGTGGTTGGATTATATTTTCTGTTTCTTTTGTGCCTTAAAGGCAGACATATTTGTTGTCAACAATGTATTAATTCTACAAATATTAGCCACGGATGTCTACTGACATACCTTTAAATAAAGTTTCCGAGACTAACATAGCCAACCCACATCTCACTCCTCATCAACTATTTTGTTGAGATTTTGATTGAATTAAATTAAGTTCAATCTTTGCATAAAATTCTATCGTGTTATGACCACTCTTCCCTAAAGAAGTCTTAATCACAATGTTATTCATTACATTCGCTATTCTGAATACCAGATTTAAAATAACAGGTTGAGAGGCATAAATAGGGTAGAGAGTCAGAACCTTTTCCCCAGGGAGGAAATATCAAAAACCAGAGGGCGTAACTTTAAGGTGAAAGGGGGAAAGTTTAAAGGAGATGTGCAGGGAAAGTTTTTTTACACAGAATGTTTAGGTGCCTGGATTGTGCTGCCAGGGGTGGTGGTGGAGGCAGATATGGTCATGGCTTTTGAGAGGCTTCTAGATAGGCACATGGATATGTAGCGAATAGCGGGATATGGATCATTTGTAGGAGATTAACTGGGCATCATGTTTGGCATGACCATTGTGGGCCAAAGATTCTTTTTTCTGTGCTTTACTGTTCTATGTTGTAAGTTCTAATATAATCTGTTCTCTAGTTTTTTCCTCGGCATCCTGATTTAAGAAATCATTCTCATACACTCCATGAATTTATCTTCCACATTAGTTTCAGGTTAGTTTAGTTTAGAGATGCAATGTCAAAACAGGCCCTTTGGCCCACAGAGTCTGCAGCGACCAGCGATCACCGCACACTAGCATTAACCTGCACATATGAGGGACAATTTACAATTATACTAAGCCAGGTAGCCTACAAACCTATACATCTTAGGAATGTGGGTGGAAATTTGAGCACCAGGAGAAAACCCACGCAAGTCACGGGGAGAATGTACAAACACCGTACAGACAGCACCCGTAGTCAGGATTGAACCCGCACTTTAAGGCAGCAACTATATAGAAGCATTATGAAATCAATTTGAGTTCCTCCATTTGCTTCTCTCCATTTTGCCCACCTCTAAAAGTTAAGATTTATATAATTAATTCTCAATTCTTGGCACTATTGCAATGTAACCTCTGTTTTCTTTCTGAGTTATATGGCAAATTCATACATCTTCCACAGTCACTCTGCATGCCTCTATATTATTTAATATTAGCAGTTGTATTTTGTACCGAACAATAAGAAACTGCATGCATCATTCTGAAGAAATCATTTTGGAGTATTTTTTATCCTTTCATTACCTTAGTTCACGATTGTGATATAATTTTCTGCTTTTTGCATGCAATTCTTTCTTTTTTGCATTACCAGTAACATCTCTCACATGTTAGGCAGGTAGAAGAAAAACACAAAGTGTTGGAGGAAGGTAGACACAAACTGCTGGATTAACTCAGGGGGTCAGGCAGCATTGCTGGAGAAAAGGATGGGTGACGATTATGGTTGAGACACATCTTCACACCTGCTGAGTTTCTCCTGCACATTGTTGTTCAAGATTCCAGCATCTGCAGTTCCTTGTATCTCCATTAGGCAATTGGGATATGAAGCGGTGAGTCACTTAGCCATCTTGCAGCAAGTGGGCAAATTCCTGACACACCCACCGGTTAGCCTATCCATGAACTTCAGAAGTTAATTTTGCAAAGTAATCCCCCACTGCATCAACATGGGACAAGAGTGGACATGAATAAGCTGTCAAATGTCTTTTTTTATGAAACATGTTTCCGTAAAATTTCTGGTATTTCAAGAGAATCTTGCTAGCTTTCTAGTACAAGGGGAAGACCACAACCCAATGTTGTAGCTTGGCATGGTCCAAGGTCCCAGACAACTTGTTAAGGGGTGGGCTTTAGCTTGCTGGAGTCACTGCAAAGGATCTAGGATAAAGGTCATAGTTTAGCATCTTCCGAGGTGTTGGAATCTATGTAAAGACCTCACGGGGTTGACAATTTTGGGTGGTTTAGAAAGAAAAAGTAATGTCATGGAGATAACATGTAAATCTTGCAAGGATATTTAATGACATGGTGTGGCCTGTGCTTGGTAGCAATATGTCATGCAAACTGGAGGAAGAACGTCTCGTAATCTACTTGGGAAGCTTACAATCCAACGGTATGAACATTGAGTGTTTAGGAAGGAACTGCAGATGCTGGTTTATACTGAAGATAGCCATAAAATGCTGGAGCAACTCAACAGGCCTTTGCATATCTGGACAAAAGGAACAAAAGGAACAGGTGATGTATCGGGTCGGAACTCTTCTTCAGACTGAAAGTAAAGAGGGAGGGGGGAACTAGAGGTAGGGAAAGGCCAGAACAAATAAGAGCCAGCAACAGATGACCATGGAAGTGTGGGGCCCATAATGGCCCATTGTTGGCTGGGGAAGAGGTGATAATGAAGGGATACAGGGATGCGAACAGTGGAACTAGTAGGGAGAGTAAAGGGGGGGGGGGGGTGGGGGGGGGGGGGGGGGGGGGGGGGGGGGGGGGGGGGGGGGTGGGGGGGGGGGGGGGGGGGGGGGGGGGGGGGGGGGGGGGGGGGGGGGGGGGGGGGGGGGGGGGGGGGGGGGGGGGGGGGGGGGGGGGGGGGGGGGGGGGGGGGGGGGGGGGGGGGGGGGGGGGGGGGGGGGGGGGGGGGGGGGGGGGGGGGGGGGGGGGGGGGGGGGATGCAGAGGTTACAGGAAATTGGAGAAATCAAATTTAATTCCACTGGGATGTAAGCTGTACAACCTCTAGTTTTATGTTTTGAGAAGGAAGTAAGCAAGACAAGAAAAAGAAAACAATAGAAAGGGGAAAAAGAGGAAAAATAGATGGTAGAGAATAGAAAAACGTGAAGTGTGTATATAAAAAAAAAGAAAAAGTGGAAAGTAGAAATAGGAGAGAAGGCCCCTTAAAAGAGAAATTTTCAAATCTTTATTCGGAGATGTAGATCTATCCACGGCATGAACTGAAATCAGCAATCTTTACAGTACCTCTGCATCACATGATTCCAAAAAGTCGATGAAAGGAGACCAACTCCTTAAGAATTGGACATACTGTATTTATCTATTAGTCGGAGTCCCATTTCTTCAAGGCGTGCTATGTCCATCATATTCCTAATCCACATTTTAACAGTTGGTATGGTTGTATTTTTCCAAAATTTAAGTATCAATTTCTTTCCAATTATTAACCCATAATTAAAAAAAACATTTTGATCTTTATTTAAATTGGTATCTTCTCCTATTATTCCAAATATAATCCATTCAGTTTTAGGTTCTATTCTTGACTTGAAAAGCTTTGTAAATATATCAAATATATCGCTCCAAAATTTATGCAACTTTGTACATCCTACAAATGAGTGTGTTATATTAGCGTTTTGAAACAAACATTTATCGCATCTGGGAGAGACGTTTGGATAAAATGTATTCAACCTCGTTTTTGAATAATATAGTCTATGTAATAATTTGAATTGAATTAAATTATGTCTTGCATTAATAGAACAATTATGTGTGTTCATCAGATACTTTTCCCATCTATCCTTCCAGATCTTTATCATTAGCTCATGTTCCCAATCTTCTCTTAGTGCTTCTGTTGAGGGTAATTCTCTATTTAATATATTATTATAAAAGTATGGCCATGTGAAATATGAGATGCTGTTCCTTCAATTTGCATGTGGCCTCACTCTGACAGGAGCCCCAGGACAAAAATGTCAGTATGAGAATGGGATGGGGAGTTAAAATGTTGGCAACTGGGAGATCGCATAGGCCAAGGCGCACTGACTGAGTATGGTGGTATGAACATTGAATTCTCCAATGATAAGTATTTTCTCCCCTTCACCCTCTCACTCTTTCCTGTCCCTTCTTTCTCCCACTCCACAGTGCACCTATTTCTCCACTATCTTACCCCTTTGCCCATTCCCTCTATCCCCTTCCATCTATATCCCTCCCTCCGGCTTTATATTCAACTCCTCTTCTCATCTGACACCCATTTGTCCCATTTTCATCTCTAGCCTTTAGCCACCAATCCACTAATCAAACCTTCCCCCCCCCCCCCCCACCCCATCTGTATCCACCTATCACTTGCCAGGATTTGTCCTACCTCTCTTTTCCAACTTTCTCTCCCTCCCCACTATAATAAGTCTGAAGAAGGATTCCGATCTGAAACGTCGTCTCTATCCATTCCATCCACAGATGCTGCCTAACCCGCTGAGTTACTCCAGCACTTTGTATTTTGCTCATGACTGCAGCATCCCCAGTTCCCAATGTGCTCTTTTATATGCTTTTTATATAAAATATACATTATATATTAATAGATATTATAATATATATTTTAGGTCAACAATACTTTCCTATGGAAGTCCACCCATTCCACAGCACGGTGGCACAGCAGTCGAGTTGCTGTTTCACAGTGCCAGAGATCTGATTGCAATCCTGACCACAGGTGCTGTCGGTAGGGAGTTTGTACTTTCTCCCTGTGATCATGTGGGTTTTCTCCGGGTGCTCCGGTTTCCTCCCACACTCCAAAGCCGTATGGATTTGTAGGCTAATAGGTTTCTGCAAATTGTCCTGAGTGTGTATGATAGAACTAGTGTACGGGGTGATCGCTGGTCATTGCGGACACGGTGGGCGGAAGGGCCTGTTTCCGCGCTGTATCTCTGAAACTAAACGAAACTAAACATTCTGACGCATTCACATGTATGAACATCTTACTGGCTGGTTGCTTGGAGCTGCTAATGATATAAACAATTACACGTTTGAAGTATTCAATGTGCTTCAATGTGCCCGGGCAGGCTTGCAGGTTTGTTCAGTGACACATTCGGGCGTTACTGTTAGGAATTCAGCACATCCCAGGGTGAGCGTCCTAGGTTTCATGATGCTCTGTACTCTGTACTGCATTGTACGGCGGGCTGGTTTTGATCTGCAGAGGAGACAGGGAAGGAGTCTCTAAATGAGTCAGCAGAAAGTGATACACCACTGCCTGCTGAGATGCCAATGTTGCTAAGCAGGGACAGCACGGTGGCCCAGCAGTAGAGTTTGTGCCTCACAGTGCCAGAGACCCCCGGATTCCATCCTGATTACATTTCCCTTTCCCCTGACTAGTCTGAAGGGTCTCGACCCGAAATGTCACCTATTCCTTCTCCCCAGAGATGCTGCCTGTCCCGCTGAGTTACTCCAGCATTTTGTGTCTATCTTCGATTTAAACCAGCATCAGCAGTTCCTTCCTAGACAAACACATGAACAGGCAGGGTTTATGGAGGTTTAATGGGTTTTGGTTCAGGTTTATTAATGTCACTGAGATAGCGTGAAAAGCTTTGTTTTGCATGCTGACCAAATAGATCAGATATGACTTCTAAAGATACAATCAGCTCTAACACATGTAATAAAAAGAACGAAGGGGAAGATCGACAGATGGGATCAGTTAGATTGGCATCATGGACAGCACAGATATGGTGGGCTGAAGGGCCAGTTCTATGATAGTGATTATGTAACTTTTATGGTTGACTAAATTTTCATGGTTATTTCAACAAATATTCATGAAAAGTACATTCACAATGTATATTCACAAATATTCCCACATATTCAGGAAAGCCCATTGAAAGTACAAAAGGCTATTGTTGTGGAGTAGATGTAGGGTTGGATGGCTTGCAGTTTGGAAATGGGACAAAGAGCGTTCAGAAGAATATGTTCGCCGGCACAGTGGCGCAGCAGTAGAGCTGCAGCCTTACAGCGCCAGAGACCCGGGTTGGATCCTGACTACGGGTGCTGTCTGCACAGAGTTTGTACTTTCTTCCTGTGACCGCGTGGGTTTCCTCTAGGTGCTCGGGTTTCGAATGCCCTCATGTGGCTCTTGAAAATCCAAAAGTTTGACAGGCTAACTTTTTATATTAAATCTGCATGCATACTATTGCACAACTGTAAATCTTTGGGCTGATAGTTTTGAGGAAGGATCAGTGATCCAAAACATTGGGTGGTTTCTCTCCTTTCAGGTGCTGCTTAACCAGATTTCTTAGAACATAGAACAGTACACTACAGAAAAAGGCCATTCTGCCCACTATGTCTGTGCCAAATATCTACTTGCACATGATCCATTCCTTCCAAAATGTTTGTTTTCATTTCAGTTCATATGGGTGTTTTGATGCAAATATCATTTGCCACGTATTGCTCCCAAACCGAGATTGCAGCTTAAGGTTAAGGATATTTGCCTTATCCGAGTATTTGGGTGATGGTGCCTGTTGGAAGAAGTTAAGTTGAGGCCACCTGAGAGTCTCTCCCAGGTTGTTGTGAAAGTTCCCATGGCACTATCACCAAGAAAAGCATGTGTGTTGTCCTCAGTCTTCTGGGAGATGTTTGTCCCTCAGTCAACATCACAACAATAAATTATCGAGTCATTATCACATTGTGGCAGCTTGCAGAGGGGAAGTTGGCAACTTCCTACTTTACAACAACCACTCCATTTCAAAATGTTGTTCACCAGATGGTAAGTTTAGAGATGCAGCATGGAAACAGGCCCTTCGACCCACCGAGCCCGCGCTGACCTTCGATCACCCGTTGGGCGGCTTGGTGGCGCAATGGTAGAGTTGCTGCCTTACAACGCCAGAGCCGCCAGTTCAATCCTGACTGTGGGTGCTGTCTCTGCAGAGTTTGTAGGTTCTCCCTGTGACCGTGTGGGTTTTCTCCGAGTGCTCCGATTTTCTCCCACAGTCCAAAGACAGGCAGGCTTGTAGGTTAATTGGCTTCTGTCAATTGTCCGCAGTGTGTGGGATAGAACTAGTGTATGGGGTGATCCTTGTCGGGATTCGCAAACTCCACACAGACAGCACCTGAGGTTAGGATCAAACCTGGACCTCTGCCACTGTGAGGCAGCAAGTTGTTTGGGATCACCCAGTGCCAGGAAAGGCAGTACATGAAAGCAAGTCTTTACACTTTTAGACTTTAGAGATACAGTGCGGAAACAGGCTGTTTAGCCCACTGAGTCCACACGGACTAACAATCACATCGTACAATGAAGTAGGCCCTTTGGCCCACCAGGTCCGTGCCGACCAGCAAACACTAGGCCCAACCTGCACGCTAGGGACAAGTTACAATTATACCATAGCCAATTAACCTACAAACCTGTAGGTCTTTGGAGTGTGGGAGGAAACCGAAGCACCCGGAGAAAACCCACGTGATCACGGGGCGAATGTACAAACTCCGTCCAGACAGTACCCGTAGTCAGGATCGAACCTTTATCCTTCATTTGTCAGAAGGAAATGAGTGGCTGCATAGGCCAAGGGGGCTTTGCTATATCTACTCATCTACTAGCCAATGCATTTCCGCCAGCATCCATGCAGTTATTTATTATAGAGCCATCGCAGTTGAGATGAAAGAGGCATTACTCATCTACATGATATAATAAAATGCTCTGAAAACGCAAATTGGGCGAGAAAAGCTTTTTTTTACATTTAATCCAAGCATGAACATCTGCATTGTAGAGTCTTGTTATACATACAAAGATAGGGCTGAGAGTCTGGCATCACCTCAGGAAGAAATGTACAGTTCAAGACATTGCTCCTGCTTTCATAGAACATAGAACGCAGCACAGCACAGGAACGGACCATTCGGCCCACAATGTCAGTGCTGAACATGATGACAAGTTAAACTGATCTCATCTAGTGGGATAGTGTTAATATGCAGGGATCGCTGGTCGGCGCGGACCCGGTGGGCCGAACGGCCTGTTTCCACGCTGTATCTCTAAACTAAATTATGCTCTCTAGCGTTGGACATTTCCACCCTGGGAAAAGGGTTCAAACTGACTACCCTGTCTATGCCTATCATAATTTTATATTTTCTCTGGTGCCTGCGTTAGCAACTCATTGTGTTTGTCCAATGATACATAAAGGAGTGCAACGTGATCCAGTTTTTATCTTTCTGTGAAGTTTATCTATCTATGTTCAAGGCAGAATTATTAGTCATTTCCCAATTCATTACAGTACAAATGCTCTCGTGCTTAATTGCGTCAAAGGTTTGATTCATCCCACACAACAGTCCCCTGATCAGATAGCCGAGACTTAAAAATACAGTGTCTATGCTTAAAGTAGAGCCTTGAGTTCAGAGACATCTGCCTTGCTGAATTGTATTCTGTCTATCTGAAGATTCTTTCCTCTACATATAAGCATGAGAATATTTATGAGTTGCGCAAAAATAGCTATAAATAATTCTGTCTCAACTCATCCTACTCGTCATTTCTCCTGTATGCTTTTCTCTCTCCCTTACTTCCAGGGATCAAATGCAAAAAACAGAAAGCGGAACTTTAGATGTTGGTCTATACCAGTATTGTGGGTCAGGCAGCATCCTGCAGGGTGGCACAGCGGTAGAGTTACTGCCTTACGCCAGAGACCTGGGTCCTGACTATGGGTGTGGTGCGTACGGAGGTTTTACGTTCTCCCTGTGACCGCGCGGGTTTTCTCCGGTTTCCTCCCACCTTCCAAAGACGTCCAGGTTTTTAGGTTAATTGGCTTCTCGTGGGGACTCGGTGGGCTAAAGGTATCTCTCTAAACTAAACTAACCTAAACTATAGTTCATAAGTTCTAGGAGCAGAATTCGGCCATTCGGTCCATCAAGTCTACTCCGCCATTCCATCATGACTGATCTATCTTTCCCTCCCAACCCCGTCCTCCTGCCTTCTCCCCATAAACCCTGACACCGTCACTAATCAAGAATCTGTCAATCTCCGTCATAAAAATATCCATTGACTTGGCCTCCACAGCTGTCTGTGGAGAAGAAGCGACCCGGAGCAAATTGTCAATATGTGCAACTTGGTTCATCCTTGTTATGGCTTCTCCTGCCCTTGTTTTCCTCTCTTCCTCTCCAGGGATGATTATATTATTGCAAATGGGCGGCGCATTTCCAGTGTGTCAAATGAGGCTGATCCTGGCCAGCTGCTGCTGTTGTTGTTTGGTTGCTTTGAAGATGCAAGATGGTTTGGGTTGAATTAGTATGCCTCTCAGCTGTTAAACCTTCAAGCTACTTTTCATAGATCTAAGTGTTACTTTAATGATACATCAGTTGATGAATAGAATCAGTTCTGAGAACTCCTACACACGTGTATTTTATAGCACTAGATACCAGACCAAATGAAAGACTGATCTGATTGTATGAATTATAGCTGTACTGACTTCACAGATGATTTGAATTAACTCATGTCAGCAGTAGAGAAAGGCAGGTTTTATAACATTTGGTGATACGTAGATGTGATTATAATTTCCATTTTAGAATATAAAAGAATATATATTTTTTTTTGTATTTAAGCTTTATTTTCAGACTATACCATTCATGAGCAAGAGAGTGGAAGACAAGGAAAGAAAGAATGTTTCCAAATTTTTTGTTATGTTGACTTTAGACTTTAGAGATATAGTGCAGAAACAGGCACTTTGGCCCACCGAGTCCACACCGATCAATAATCACCCCGTACACTAGCACTATCCTGCACATTAGGGAAAATGTACAATTCTAGAGAAGCCAATTAGCCTACAAACCTGTACGTCTTTGAGATGTGGGAGGAAAGCGGAGCACTCGGAGAAAACCCACGCAGCCACAGGAAGAACGTACAAACTTCATGTAAACAGCGCCCGCGGTCAGCATTGAACCCAAGCTCTTGTCGCTGTAAGGCAGCAACTCTACCGCTGGGCCATTGTGCCGCCTGAGGATAGCCGGAAACAATACATTGCTTGCAATGCCAAGGGGAATACATGTGATTTTCCTGATGACCTTGAGGAAACATCTACCGACATCTACAACTTAATGGTTCCCTACATTAACATTGATATATTGGTTTGCAGAATTATTCCGGGGCCCAGAATCACTGTGCATTATTCTTTGGCATAGGTTCATTGTAAACTCTTCTGTAGGTAATTTGTCGGCTATTTAACGGCAATTTGTTCAACTGAGCTGACTGCTGTTAGATTTGTAGGCGTCCTCATTCGAGAACTGTCATAGTGCAAATACAAAGAGAGCTAACCTCCATTTACTTTGCCTTAATGACGTCTTTACAATTGATTACCTCCCCATCAAATGCAAACCAATGGAAGATGTTTTCATGATTACCTTTGGCTGTTGTGCTGCTGGTTTTAAACTACCGTGACACATTGATGTGAAAGTGACCAATTTAACTCAGCAAAATGGTCAAAAATGTTTGACTGCCAAATATTCTGAAGTCAGATAAATCTGCCTCAGTGATCTCACATCCATTAAATGCTCTAGTCAATAAAGCTCCCGCCCAGTGAAATGACACATTTTAATAGTCCCCAGCAAGCACAATTTTTCACATTAAATGCTCTGATTTTCCCATTTCTTTACATGAAACTTTTCATGTTCCCCCAGAGATGCTGCCTGACCCACTGAGTTACTCCAGCACTTTGTGTCCTTTTCTGGAAACCAGCATCTTGAGTTCCTTGAGTCTACATGTTGACTGCTCCAGTGCAAATTCTCCTCAAGGTATGCCTACCTCAAAGGAGTTCTCTCCTTGAGTCTGAAGAAGGGGCCCTTTCGACCCAGAACCCCTGATACCCTTACTAATCAAGAAATCATACAGCAGGCCTCACCTAGGCAGTATACAAGTACCAATTGTTTGTGAATGTGTTTATAAGCCTGCAGACCTGAAACATCCTGTTCTCCAGCGATGCTGCCTGACCCACTGAGTTACTTCAACACTTTTATTTGTAAATCTGCATTTGTATTTCCTTGTTTCTCCATTTAACCTGTATCATGACGTTCAGCACAATGTCGCAGTTAGCAGATCCACAATAAACATTACCAATTCTCTCCTGAAACTGGGAGCTGTAACGCTAGATGTTAAAGTCAAGCTGCATGATTTTAATAATATGTAGACCTTTGTAGGCAGCCAGTTGTGGTTTTAGTGGTTCTCTGTGCTAAAGGTTAATCAGACATCTGACTTCATGATTATAATCTGCCACCAGGAAACCATGACATGGGCAAGTCATGCTCTTCTACGTAGTCTGGTCTGCTCAGAAAAAGCGACATTGTTTTCAAATTAAGTCAAATTTCCCTTGATTAAAATGTGGCACTGCACAATTCAACAGAATATATTTTCAAATGGTCATATTCCCAGCTGACAGGATTTGCATGTTATCTTGCTCTCTTTTGTAACTCACTTATATAAGTTAATTAATTGAAAGAAACAAGACTAGCCATTTATTGCTGCATCAATTCAGATAGAGTGGTACAACATTTCTGTATGTTTGAAATAATACAAAAGTCCCCTGTTCATCAAACATATACAATCGTAACCGTAAATTAAACGCATTTGCATGTCCCAACACCGAGCTTTGAAGGGGAGCACAGAAGCAAACATCACCTTAAACATCAAATTCTGCAGGTTTTCAGTTTACAATTTTCTCATTTAAATCCTTTTTTATCCAGATTATTTTTTTCAGATTGTTTCTGAGAAGTGAGAATTGCTTGCTTAGAATCCCTAAACATAGAAAATAGAAAATAGTTGCAGGAGGAGGCCATTTGGCCCTTCGAGCAGCACCTTTGTGTACTCAGTGAAGACTACTATTACACTACAATCGTTGCACTTTTGCACATCTATAATTGCGATTATTTATACTATGATTAGTATGATTTTACTCAAATCTATGTAGCGCTATCACCAAATGACTATCGCCCCATAGATCTGCTGTGCCAGTGCATTGAGCAAGTCAAAGACTGGATGTGCCAAAATTTCCTCCAACTAAATAAGGACAAAACGGAGATAATTGTTTTTGGTGCTAAAAAAGAAAGGCTTAAAGTAACCCAACGCCTTCACTCTCTGTCCCTGAAAACCTCAAACAAAGCCAGAAATCTTGGGGTTATTATGGATTCAGATTTACATTTCGACAGTCACATCAAATCAGTAACAAAATCAGCCTACTATCACCTCAAAAACGTAGCAAGATTAAGAGGACTTATGTCAGCTCAAAACTTAGAAATACTTGTACATGCCTTTATTACTAGTAGGCTAGATTATTGTAACGGTCTCCTTCCAGGTCTTCCGAAAAAAACTGTCAGGCAGCTACAGCTTGTTCAGAACGCTGTTGCTAGAGTTCTAACAAAGACCAAAAAATTTGAACACATTACACCAATTCTTAAATCCTTACATTGGCTCCCTGTATGTCAGAGAATTGATTTCAAAATCCTGTTGCTCCCCTATAAATCACTACATGGTTTAGGACCAAAGTATATCACTGACATGCTTCCACTATATAAGCTTTCTAGACCGCTAAGATCTTCTGAAACCAATCTGTTAGTGATTCCCAGAGTAAATACAAAACATGGGAAAGCAGGATTTAGTTACTATGCAACAAATAGCTGGAATAAACTTCCTGAAGATTTAAGACTTGCCTCAACTTTGACCACTTTTAAAACAAGACTGAAAACTTTTATAGGTACACAAAATTGCTGGAGAAACTCAGCGGGTGCAGCATCATCTATGGAGCGAAGAAAATAGGCGACGTTTCGGGCCGAAACCCTTCTTCAGACTGATGGGGGGTGGGAGGGGAGAAGGAAGGAAAAAGGGGAGGAGGAGGAGCCCGAGGGCGGGGGGATGGGAGGAGACAGCTCGAGGGTTAAGGAAGGGGAGGAGACAGCAAGGGCTAGCAAAATTGGGAGAATTCAACATTCATGCCATCAGGATGCAAGCTGCCCAGGCGGAATATGAGGTGCTGAAAATGAAAACTTTTATGTTTACTTTAGCTTTCAGCTAAATCTTAACTATATTGCACTTTTAACTTTTGCACTTTTTATAATGCATTTTTAATTTTGCTTTTCTTTTAATTCTTCTATTTGATTTCATTTTATTATTTCATTTTATTGTATGACATGTTTTTATGTGAAGCATTTTGAGTCTGCCGCGTGTATGAAATGTGCTATATAAATAAAGTTGCCTTGCATTGCCTTGCCTTACTGGATTGTATGCAAAACAAAGAATTTTGCTGTGCCTAGTTTCATAAGTACGTGACAATAACGTATCATCATCAACCATAGATTTATTAGATGGGGTGACAGGTCTGTCATATGAACACAGATTGGGTAAAATAATGAGACATGACATGGAAACATGTGAAGTTCTTTGAGGGCTCAGAAATAATCACAGGGAGGATGTTTTTCCCCTGGATGACGAGTCTCGAACTTAGGGTGTTAGTCTCAAAATTAAGGATAAGTTATTTAAGACTAAAATGCAGAAAAAGGTCTTCATTCAGAGGGATTACTTTGGTTCCTTATTATTGTCACATGTAACACGATCTACTGAAAAAGCTGGTTTAGCATGCTCTCCAGGCAAATCATACTGCACATGAGTACGTCAGATAGTGCAAAAGAGGAAAGAAACGGTGTGCAGAATATAGTGCCACAGCTACTGAAAAAGTGCTGATTAAAAATAAATGCAAAGGCTGTAATGAGGTAGAATGGAGGGTCAGGAAATCAATAATTGTATGTGCAAGGTCTGCTCAAGTGGCTGATTACAGAGGTTAAGAAGTTGTTCTTGAATCCAGTGGTATGTCCTTTCAAGATTTTGTATCTTGAATCCAATGGTATGTCCTTTCAAGGGACCGCGAGTTCCATGATGTTAGGTCCGCTGGCTCCCGTGGTTGGAGCTCCCGAAGTCGATCCCTGACAAAAGGACCGCCAGCTCCACGATGTTAGGCCACAGCACGGACGGAGATACGATACGGAAAAAGTCGCATCTCCGTCGAGGAAAGAGATTAAAAAAGTTTCCCCCACCCCCCCACATAATACGAAACTAAAGATACACTAAAAACATACATTTGACAACAAACTAAAAACAACAAAAGAAGAAAAGGACGAGACAGACTGTTGGCGAGGCTGCCATCGTGTGGCACCACCCGGTTATTTGGCTGCTTTCCCGATGCAGTGTGAAGTACAGATGGAGTTGATGTGGGGGAGACTGGTGTATGTGATGGACTGAGCCAGGCTCACATTACTCCATTTCTTGTGGTCTTCGGCCACTCTACTGCCTTATTGGAGACATGTTGAATTTCCTTGGCCTTCTGAGAAAGTAGAGGCGTTGGTGCACTTTCTAGGCCGTAGCGTCTATGTCTTTATATGTTCAAAACCAAGACGGATAGATTTCTTGCGCAAATAGGTAGGAGGATAAACATAAAATTGGCTATGATTTTGTGGAAAGTCAGAAGACATTTCAGTCCCAAAGCCGTATTTCAGTTCGTCCATCTTATGTTCTTGTAGAATGTGCTTTACATGTAATTGGTGCAGTGAACCCACATTTTTCTCTCTCTCTCCTTGTTCTTATCTCATTGCCCTCATTTCCCTCCTTCAAATATTTATTCATTTCCCTTTTTGAAAGTTATGGTCTAATCTCTTTCCATCAGCCTTTCAAGGACAAGCATTTCAGTGGCCTGTCCCGCTTGGGCCATCATTTACGCGACAGGACGGTCGCGCGTGTCATCGTGCGTCCGCACAGCCGTCTGGAGTGCGTGACTTCATTTGAAGATGGACTCAAAATGCAGGAGTAACTCAGCAGGGCCGGCAGCATCTCTGGAGAGAAGGAATGGATTATGTTTCGAGTCGCGACTCTTCTTCAGTCTCGAAGTCTTCAGACCCGAAACGTCACCCATTGCTTCTCTCCAGAGATGCTGCCGGCATGTCAGTCCCGCTGAGTTACTCCTGCATTTTGTGTCTATCTCCAATCGTCTTGGCCCCGCTCTGGGAGTAGGAATGGGGGTGGATCCGGATCAGCAACGGCCGTGAGCCCCAGGCCGAGCCCGGCGATTGTTTGCCTGCTTCTGCTGCTGTTGGAGGTAAGACGTTGTGTCGCACCAGGGTCTTGGGCCTGTCCCACTTTGGCTGTCCGTTACGAGACAGGCCGGTGGCGTGCAAAGATTTAGTTCTGGATGAAGTCCACACTCCTCCACGCCACTCCAAGCTCCTGTCCCGCGCTAACCACGCGTTACCCACACGCTACCCACACGAAAGCAGGTCGCGTAAATGGCGTGCGAATGACAGCCAAGTGGGACAGGCCCTTTAGATCACAACTAATTGATGTGAAATTCTGTAAGCTGTCAGAGCGAAATATGAGGTATTGTTCCTCCAATTTGCACGTAACCTCACTCTGACAGTGGAGGAGACTCAGGATAGAAAGGCTGGAATGGGAATGGAAGGGGGAGTTAAAACGTTTGGCAAATGGGAGATTGCGTAGACCAAGCCAAACATTTTATTCCCTTTCTATTCCCATATAGAAACAGAACCAGGCCATTCATGCCTTCATGCCCATTCTACATGCATGATTGATTTGTAACTCATCTTTGTTTTCCTGCCTTTTACCCAAATCCTTTGATAGCTTCGGCCATCAAATATTCATTGGACCTGATCATTCCAGGTTAAACCAGGCCCCACCCCCCTCACCCCCTCTTAGTCCTCCCATGCTGAGCCAGATAGAATCATAGAGTTGTATAGCGTGGACACAGGCACTCAGGCCCAACTTGCCCACACTGGTCAACATTTCCCATCTACACTAGTCCCACCTGCCTGGATTTGGCCCACATCAATCAATCAATCAATCAATCAATCAATCAATCAATCAATCAATCAATCAATCAATCAATCAATCAATCAATCAATCAATCAATCAATCAATCAATCAATCAATCAATCAATCAATCAGTCAATCAATCAGTCAATCAATCAATCAACCTTTATTGTCATCTTGCAAAGCAACAGTTGTACAGTGCAAAATGAAAAGACGTTTCCCAGGGAATACCGAAGCATCACACATGAAACTTAAAACATTTCACACATAATAACAGTAAAAACAATCCAGTCCCTGATGAAACAGTATAAATAGTTAAAAGCAGGTAAAACAGCAACATTAAAATACAGTAAAACCAATCATTAAAATGTCCGGGGCAGCTGATTTAAGTGGCCAGTGCCAGAGTTATTAAAATGTCAGTGCAAAGCCGCAGAATCAAGTGACTGTGAGTACAGAGTGACTGTTTCGCAGCCTCACAGCCTGTGGCAGGAAGCTGTTTAGCAGTCTGGTAGTCCGGGCTTTGATGCTACGGTATCTCTTGCCTGATGGCAGGAGATCCAGGTGTGTGTGTGGAGGGGGTGCAGTTTGTCCTTAGCTATTCTCAGAGCTTTTTTCAGACTGCGGCTCTGGAACAGTTCTTGTACCGAGGGTAGGGAGACGCCAATGATCCTCTCTGCTCCCCTCACTACCCTCTGCAGAGCCTTCCTGTCTGAGCAGTTGCAGTTGGAGTACCACGTGTTTATGCAGTACGTGAGTACAGACTCATCCGTGCCCCTGTAGAAAGTCCTGAGGATGTTGGTCGGGTGTGAGGCCTGTTTGAGTTTCCTCAGGAAGTGCAGTCACTGATGGGCCCGTTTGACAATCCCAGTGTTGTTCCTGGACCAGGTGAGACTGTCTGTTATTTGCACTCCGAGGAACTTTATGCTCTCCACTCTCTCCACTGTGGTGCCACTGATGTTGAGGGGTGTGTTTTTTGGCTGAGCCCTCCTGAAGTCGACAATCATCTCCTTTGTTTTGTCGACATTTAATGCTAGATTATTGTTGCCGCACCAGTCCACTAGTTGTTTTACTTCCTCCCTGTACATTGATTCGTCATCTCCGCTGATGAGTCCCACCACTGTTGTGTCATCCGCGAATTTTATGATCTTATTGTCCCTGAATCTGGCAGCACAGTCATGTGTGAGCAGTGTGAACAACAGCGGGCTGAGCACACAGCCTTGGGGGGAGCCAGTTCTCAGCGTGATCGAGCCTGAGGTGTTCTTGCCAACACGGACTGACTGCGGTCTCTCTGTCAGAAAGTCCAAGATCCAGTGACATAGGGTGGTGTTGAGGCCCAGCAGGGTTAGTTTCTCCACAAGTCTCTGTGGGATGATGGTATTAAAAGCTGAGCTGAAGTCAATGTACAGGATTCTGGCTTAGGTGTTTTTGTTTTCCAGATGAGTGAGTACTGTGTGCAGCGTGGTAGAGGTGGCATCTTCTGTAGAACGGTTGGGGCGATATCCCTCTGAACCTGTTCTATCCATGAACCTATCCAAATTTTTCTTAAATGTTGCGATAGTACCTGCCTCAACTACCTCCTCCAGCAGCTGGAATGCATAAAAATTGCTGAGTTTGAATGGGTGAGAGTAGCAATGAGGCATGTCAGTTGCTTCTCATCCCTTGCTCCATGAACAATGATAACACTGTAAAAACCTTCAGTGGAACTATTAATCTATGTCTTCAGAGACATTCCCAGCAGTTTTACTCAGAACTAAATTCTGAAGTGCAAGTAAGGAACTAGCCCAGAGCAATGTTAGTGGTAGCAGGGTCATGTGAATACTGTGAGTGGGTGTGGCAGGAAACCAACAGGCCATTTGAGTGAATAGTTTGCCGGTCATGTGAATGTAAAAGGAGGGGGTCCTTGCCATTGATGTTGTAAGACCTGGCCTTAGAATTCCTTACCAGACCCAGGTTCGATCTTTGTCTACGGGTGCTTTCTGTAAAGAGTTCATACATTCTCCCTGTGACCCCATGGGTTTTCTCCAGGAGCTCCTGTTTCCTCCCACATTCCAAATCCGTGCAGGTTTGTAGGTTAATTGGCTTCTGTAAAATGGTCCCTAGCGTGCAGGATAGAACTAGTGTACGGGTGATCGTTGGTCGGTTTGGTCTCGATGGGCCGAAGGGCCTGTTTCCATGCTGTGTCGCTAAAGATAAAGTAGAAATGCCGGCCCGGTGCTAAAAATGTCAGAAGTTAGGGTATGTCACTTCGTAGAGCAAATCATGAGGAGGGTAACAAATCAGTAGAGCAGTGTGGTGAATATCAGGTGTATGTATACCTTCAATTAATGAGTGAACCATATGGGTTGATGTTTGATTATTTGTTGTTCCTAAAGTAAGCTGCTAAATTAAAAGTTGATTAATTTTAGGATGTAGAAACAAGATCTGCAGATGTTGGCACCCCTTCAGGGGTGCTGCATGACCCGCTGAGTTACTTCAGCTCTTTGTGCCCTTCATTTTAAGATGTTTTGTTGGTACCACAATCTCTATTATTTGCCTTGGTAAATAATTCTAAACACCTCACAGACTTTACTTTGTCTAAACGGCCCACTTGTTTCATTTAATCCTTTAGCCCAGACCATCACACAAACCAGTTTTTCAGGATGTTTAATAAAGAACTGCAGATGCTGGACAAATCGAAGGTAGACCAAAGTGCTGGAGAAACTCAGCGGGTGAGGCAGCATCAATGGAGCGAAGGAATAGGTGACGTTTCGGGTCGATACCCTTCTTCAGACTGATCATGATATGTCGGCAAGCCTTTACCACAAATTCTTGCAATATTTCATCTCATCAGAGTTATTAGCACAATAATCATCACAACATCTTTTATTAGTTATTAACATAGAAACATAGAAAATATGTGCAGGAGTAGGCCATTCGGCACTTCGAGCCTGCACCCCCAATCAATATTATCATGGCGGATCGACCAAAATCAGTACCCCGTTCCTGCTTTCTCCCGATATCCCTTGATTCCGTTAGCCCTAAGACCTGTATCTAACTCTCTCTTGAATACATACAGTAAATTGGCCTCCGCTGAAGAGAATTAGCACAACAATCACAATTGTCCAGGCCTAGGGTACACCTGCTGCAGTGTGATGTATGGCATGTTCAGAGCGCGGTTGAACCAAAACTTTTGATGACTGCAAGGCAGGGCTTAGCCCACAAAGCCATCAACCAAGGTTACAGCTCTGATCACAATCCTTTCCCCTTTGATGTGGGAGTAAGAGATACCGATATCCTCCTATCTCAAGCACATGATAACTGATCTTCAGAACATTGTATCATACTACGTAGGTCTGCATACACAAGACTGCCTCCTTTGTTCACTAATCAGCATAGCAACTGGCCTGGATTCCATGGCTAGGAAGGCCCTTGGGCTGTTCCCACATCTTGGCCAGCAATGCAAAAGGAAACCTGGCGGACTTGGAGCAAATTCAAGGAAATTCCCTGCCGATGTTAACTGGCTTATATGTGATTATGATGACATTACAAAAAATATTCTGAACTAACGAGATTGAATTAAGTATATACAGGTATATGATGAACCAGCTGTTTATTTATTGTTGGATTATATGCATCAATCGAAAATTATGTGCATTGTCATAAGCATAAAAGATTTTATGGCCACAATGAAAGATGAACATGGACTTCTGATCCAAAGCTCAGCTATTTATTTACTTTTAGTTTTAGTTTTTACACATACAGCGTGGGAACAGGCCTTTCAACTCACCGAGTCCATGCCGACCAAGGATCACCCATTCACACTGGTTCTGTATTATCCCACTTTTTCAACTACAGAGGCCAATTAACCTACAAACCTGTACGTCTTTGGAATATGGGAGGAAACCGGAGCACCCGGAGAAAACCCACACAGTCACAATGAAAACATGCAAACTCCACACAGACAGCATCCGAGGTCAGGATTGAACCCGTGGACTCTGGCACTGTGAGGCAGCAGCGCTACCAGATGCGCCACTGTGCTGGCCTAATGTGGTATTGTGATATTCTAATATGGTATTATCAGGCCCTGAGAAGCATGTTAGAATATTTTTGCAGATGCAATATAAATAAAAGTTGTTGTTATGATTGATGTGCTAATAAGACTAATGAGGCTCACTTAATGCATGAGGTGAAATATTGCAGAAAAGTTGTGATGAAGTTGCCCTCATTTAGTCAATAAAACCCCTAAATATATAGTCATACAGCATGGAAACCACGCTTTGACAACTTTTCCATGCCGACCAAGATGTCCCATCCACACTGCCTGCATTAGGCCCATATCCCTCTAAGCTTTTGCTATTCATATATCTTCAAATGTCTTTTAAATGTAGTTATAGTACCTGTCGTAACCACCTCCTCTGATGACTTGTTCCATATACTCACCACCCTGTGTGTGAAAAAGTTGCCCGTCATGTTCCTATTAAATCTTTCCCCTCTCACCTTAAACCTATGTCATCTGGTTCTTGATTCCCCAACTCTGGGTAAAAGACTCTATCCATTTACCCGATCTATTCCAGAGGCACTTAGAAATGATGGCTTAGCACTTCAATGGTTTTACTGTGAAAATTCGAATGTCACTCCGAGTACCTTTAGTTTAGTTTTAGTTTCATTTAGTTTGGATCTACAGTGTCGAAAATAGGCCGTTTGGCACTGAGTCCACACTGACCACCAATCACCCACATGCTGGTTGCGTTATCCCACTTTTGCATCCTACACAGGGGCAATTTGCAGAAGCCAATTTAACCTACAAACTACATGTCTTTGTGTTGTGGGAGGAAACAGGAGCGCCTGGAGAAAACCCACGCGGTCACAGGGAGAATGTACAAACTCCGAACAGACAGCGCCTGTAGTCAGGATCGAACCTGGAAATCTGGAGCTTTGAGGCAGCAGCTCCACAGCAGTGCCAATGTACCTTATTATTAAAAAAAATCATGTTTGTTCAGCATCTATCGACTTAGGTAAATGTTAGCTCACAGTGATTAGAGTAGCAATGATAAGTATCCGTAGCCATTGGCAAGCCTCACAAGTATTTGGTTTGTAAAATGTAAGTAACATGTTTGCAGCCAGAAGAAAATAACAGCAGTGATGAGTTACCTCGTTATGCTACACTTCTGCGAAACATCTGAAAATGCTTCAGATTGTTTAATTACTTTCAAAGTACTGCAAAAGTCAATATCTGGGGAAACCCTGCAGGCAACCTGCACGCAGTGTTTTTTCACAAAGGTCAGATGTTCCTGTTCATCTTCCACTGAGGCCAAAAATTCTTGTACATTCAATAGGATGAGCAAAATTTTATTTTTCTCATGACACGCACAGAGTCGTCCAGCATAGATACAGGCCCTTTGGCCCATCGCGACCGTGCCGACCCACACATATGCATCAGTCTGTAGAAGGGTCCTGACCTGAAATGTCACCTATCCATGTTCTCCAGAGATGCTGCCTGACCCGCTGAGTTACTCCAGCACCTAGTGTCGATTTTTCCCATCTGCAGAAATCTTGTTTTCCAGCACTTGGCCCACAGTCTTTAATGCCTTGGTAGTTTTTGCATAGAACATAGTGCAGTAGAGCAGAGGAACAGGCCCTTCGGCCCACAATGTCTGTGCCCAGCATTATGCCAAAACCATTTTGTCTGCCATATCCCTCCATGCCTATCCAAACGCCTCTTGAATGTCATTATCATATCTGCCTCCACCACTACCCTCAGTAGCGCATTCCAGGCACTTACCACCCCCTGTGACAAAAAACACGCCTTGCACATCTCCTTGAAACGTTGCTGCTCTCACCTTAAAGCTATACCATCTATTATATGATATTTCCATCCTGGGGAAAACATTCAGGCTGTCTAACCTACCTATGCTCTCATCATTTTATATGCTTCTACCAGCCCTCCCTTTCATCTCAGATGTTCCAGAAAAAAAATCCAAGTCTATCCAACAATCCAACCTCCCCATGTACCTAATATCTTCTAATCCAGGCATCATTCTGGTAAACCTCCTCTGCACCCTTTCCAAAATCTCAACATCCTTCGTATTGGGGATGACCATAATTGCACGCAGCCAAAAGTGCAACACCTCGTACTTGCTTGGACTAAACAACACCTGCCATTGCTCTGCCCATTTCTGCAGCTGATCTATACTTCCTAATGTATACTTGGCTGTATACTTCCTCACACTATACATACATATACAGTAAACCGTCACCAGAACTGGGCCCATGCCTGGCCTGTGAATTCCTGCTTGATTTAACCCCCTCCCTCCCCAACATTGCATTTCTTCTCTCCCAGCCCTGGGTTAAACTTCTCACCCCCCCTCACTTGGTTACAGTGCACAATCTATGGACACCAATAATAGACAATCAGCATTAACGGACACCAGCCCACCACTCCTTGGTCTGTCATTGTGAGGGTTAGCACTTTTCTCAATGGCCTAGCATTTTGTTTACTCTGACTACTTCACTAATCTGGGAGATTTTTTCCACAATGAGTATCAAGGTTTGTTGCTTCAGCCAAACTTGTTAAGAATGTAAGCAAATAGGAGCTGGGGTAAGCTTCATATCCCCTTGAGCCTGATCCACTGCTGAATAATATCATGGCTGAGGTAATCTCAGCATCAACCCTACCTTCTTCCTGCATGCTCTCTCTAATTAGAGTCATAGGGTCATACAGCACAGAAACAGGCCCTTTGGCCCAACTGTCCATGCCGACCAAGATGCCCCATTCACACACATCCCACCTGCCTATTTTTAGCCTCTATCTCTCTAAATTTTCCCTCTGTGAAAGACTGCATTCATCCTATCTATTCCCCTCGTGATTTTATACACCTCTGTAAGATTACCCCTCATCCTCCTATGCTCCAAGGAATAAAGTCCTAGCCTGCCCAAACTCTCCTTATTGTTCAGGCCCTCAAGTCCTGGCAACATCCTCGTAAACACTACTAAACTATAAAAATATATTTACAAGGATGTGGCCAATCCTCAGGGGACTCTATTCCTTGGAGCGCAGGAGGCTGAGGATCTATTTTATAACAAATACAAAATCATCAGGGGAATAGACCGGGTGAATGCACAGAGTATTTTACACAGGGTTGGGGAATCAATATCCAGGGAACATAGGTTTAATGTGAGAGGGGCGAGATTTAATAGGAACCTGAGTGGCAAATGTTTCATTCAAAGGATGGTGCACATATGGAATGAGCTGCACAGGAGGTAGTTGAGGCTGGTAATATAACAGAATGTAAAAGGCATTTGGACAGGTACGTAGTAGATATGAGATATTTAGAGGGATTGTGGCCAAAATTAAGCCCCTGTCCCACTTAGGAAACCTGAACGGAAACCTCTGGAGACTTTGCGCCCCACCCAAGGTTTCCATGCGGTTTCCCGGAGGTTTTTGTCAGTCTTCCTACCTGCTTCCACTACCTGCAACCTCCGGCAACCACCTGCAACCTCCGGGAACCGCACGGAAACCTTGGGTGGGGCGCAAAGTCTCCAGAGGTTTCCGTTCAGGTTTCCGTTCAGGTTTCCTAAGTGGGACAGGGGCATTTGACAAATGGGACTACCATTATGGGCAACCTGATCGGCAGGGATGAGTTGGCCCGAAGGGCCTTTTTCTGACTGTATGAGTCTATGATGCTATTTACGTCAGCCTTGAATATATTTAATGACTAAGTCTCCAAAACTATCTGAGGGATAGAATTCCAAAGATTCATAACCTTCCGAGAAAATAAACTTCTCCTTGACTCTATCTTGATGCCTTATCCTGAAACTATGTCTCCCCCACTTCACAAGTTCACAAGTTATAGTAGTAGAATTAGGCCATTCAGCCCATCGAGTGCCATTCAATCATGGCATATCTCTGCCTCCTAATCCCATTTTCCTGCCTTCTCCCCATAACCATTGACACCTGTTCTAATCAAGAATTTATCTATCTCTGCCTTAAAAAATATCCACTGACTTGGCCTCCACAGCCCTCCCAGAGGCAATGAGTTCCACAGATGAACTAACCAGTTTAGGGCTACTCACCAAGGAAAAGCTTCACTGTATTAATTCCCCTTGTCACTTTCCCTCAGTATCCTGCATATCTCACTCATCTAACAGCATAAGAAAATAGGAGCAGGAGTATTCAATCCCTCAGGTCTACCCCGTCATGATCTCCGAAGTTAGGTGCAAAATGCTGGAGTAACTCAGCGGGACAGGCAACGTTTCTGGAGAGAAGGAATGGGTGACATTTCGGGTCGAGACCCTTCTTCAGACTGAAGAGTCAGGGAAGAGGGAGACCAGAGATGTGGAAATGTACGGTGTGAAAATGATGGATCAAAGCAGACGATGATTGAGGAAATGTAGAATGGTTAGTTGAGAAGAAGGTGACAACAAGGCATACAATCAGTAAAATTAATCAGGAGGACAGTGAATCTAGTCAGAGAACCAGGGTGGGGGAGGTACAGGGAGAGAGGGAAAGCAAGGGTTACTTGAAGTTAGAGCATTCAATATTCATAGGGTTGTAAGCTGCCCAAGTGAAATATGAGGTGCTGCTCCTCCAAATTGCATTGGGCCTCACTCTGACAGTGGAGCAGGGCCAGGACAGAAAGGTCAGTAAGGGAATGGGAGGGGGGAGTTAAAGTGTTTAGCAACCAGGAGATCATGTCGGCCAAGCCAGACTAGGCGGAAGTGTTCAGCAAAACGATCGCAGAGTAAAGGGCCTCTCCCACTGCGGTGACCTAATTCGCGAGTGCAGAAGAGTTTGCCCTCGACATACTCGCAGCATGGTCGACACGATGTCCTAGGAGGTCTTTGTAACTCTCCTTCATGCTCGAGAGTAGTCCCCATGTACTTGAGGCCTCAGCTAGGTCGTGGCGTCTTTTTCAACATGTTGAAAAATCCCCGCGAGTAAAGAAAGGTTGCCATAGGAAAAAACTGATCTTTTTTTACCCGTAGGTTTAGTCGAGGTAGGTAGTAATGTTATCGAAGGCAATAAAGGTAATCGAAGGTAGTTGAAGGTAAAGCTCGTTGAGAAAAAAAAGGTAAGTAACCCGACCGGTAATGTTAAATGCCCAATAAACTTTATTAAATGTTATCTGTCTTCTTAATAGTGTCTCTGCTCCTTCTCCCCCCTTCTCCCCCATTCCCTCCCCTTCCCTCCCCCTCTCTCCCCCTCTCTCCCCTTCCTCTCTGCACTAGGGAAAGCAGGGGAGCGCTGTCTGAAATTCACACCCACGATGATCAGGAAGGTAAAAGACGGCTGGCACAGTTACGGTAAATCCTTTAGAGAGTGCGACGAGGGGTGGGGGGGGGGGGGGGGGGGTATATACAGAGTAGTGCTTTCCCTGGCCCCTGCCTTTGCGATGTGTTTGTGCATGTGTGTGTGTGTGGTGCAGACGGTCTATCCGACTCGCGGTTTCATCGCTGACGGTCGATCCAGCTCGAGGTTTTTCAGGCGAGTGCCCTCGAGCTTGAAGGTCGAAGACAGTCGCTGAAAAGTCACTTTAGTGGGATAGGCTCTTTAGTGCTTGGTCTCACCGATATATATCCACCGTCCACACCTGGCACAGTGGATACACTAGATGAGGTTGGAGGAGTTGTCTGTCATGATCACAGCTGATTCATCTGAAACCTCATCCCCTGTACCAGTTTCCAGTGCTCTCAGTTTCTTGATATTTCAAAACCAGTTATCTGCTTCCAATTTTAAGAAGTTCCATGATCTAGTCTCCATAACTCCCCGGGGGAGAGAATTTCTGAGATTCACCAATCTCTGCAAAAAGAACCTACACTCATCAGTATTAAATCACCATTACCTAATCCCCTCCTATGATATTCTCCCACATGTTGATGTCGACCCTGTCGTGTTCTCCCAGAATGTTCACTGTTCTGCTGAGATCATTTGCCATTCTTTTCTTTTAACCTTGGGGCCCTAATCTCTGGAGAATAGAGGCCCGTCTTGTTCAATTTCCCCTGTTACCTGCATCAGAATAGTGAACATTCTTTGCATTGCCACCGATATGTCCTTCCCTAAATGAAGAGATCAAAATTGGTCACAATCGAGTCTGGCCTCACCAAAGTCCCTGTGTAGTTATAGTGAGCCTTCCTTACTCCAATACGCAAGTGCCCCGCAGTTTGTTTTCCCATCATAATAGGTTCTATATCTCAAGCTACGATTTGAGTTCAGGGACACAAAGTGCTGGAGTAACTCAGCGGGTCAGGAAGCATCTCTGAGAACGTGGATAGGTGACCTTTCAGGACGGGTCCTTTCTTCACACTGTTTGAGTTCAGAGTGTGGCCTAGCATTGCAATGCAATCCAAGGGAGGGGCCATTTTTAACTTCACCTCAGGGCTGGCAACATGGCACAACAGTGCTTTACCAAGATGAAAGCTTCAATAACCAATGCTAGAGTCTTCACTGAGGAAACTGGTTGATAGTGGGAGACAAATACACTCAGAATTGCCTGTAGAGCAACATATGGAAAACTCCAACTGTAACGAATGCAGCTGGAATACATTGGGTGTGTAGCCCTTTAAGAATAGGACCATGTGACCAACTGCTCTCTGTTGCTGTGTCATTGGCATTCAGCGTGTTCGAACCAGTATTTACACAGAAATAAAATACTCTCTCTCTCTCTCTTTCCCTGAGTTCTTCTGTGTAATAAAGTTTAGTTTTGTTTGTCATTAACATATGTACCGAGGTATAGTGAAAAGCTTTTGTTTGCGTCCTATCCAGTCAAAGAAAAGATGATACGTGATTACAATCAATCCGTCAACAGTGCACAGATAAAGAATAAAGGATGCAACATTTAGTGCAAGATAAAGTTCCATTAATGGGCCTGTCCCACTTAGGCAAGTTTTTTCGGCGGCTGCCGGCGACATGTAGCTGAAAAACTGGCGACTGGACCCCCCCCCACGACAACGTCTACGACAACCTACCGCCTAGTCGACGTCAAGCTACGGCAAGCTACTGATAACCGGCGACCATTAGGACATCCACCTACGATCACACCTACGACAACTTACGTCCACCCACGACAACCTACAACAAGGCAAGACAATTCAGTCGCCGGTACCTGTCATCTTGGCGACAACAAACGTTAACCTGGCGACAACCTATCACAGCACCTACGTCAGGAGAAGTCATGATTCGCTCATATGCGTCAAACCCACTGTCGCCGAAAAACTTTCAACGTTGAACATTATGCTGCGACCAGAAAGGCGCTACAACTCTTAGCGCGACTGAGGAGACGACTCACATACAGGAACATACAGGCGACACCCCGTAACCACCGGCGAACATGTGGCAACTGACAAGTCGCCTGTAGTCGCCAAAAAAATCACCTAAGTGGGACAGGCCCATAAAGATAGCTGAGAAGTCTCCAATGTGGTAGATGGGAGATCAGGACTCCAGATCAACTCTAGCAGATGAGAGGACCGTTCAGTTGCCTAATTACAGCCGGGAAGAAACTTTCCCTGAATCTGGTGGTGTGCGTTTTCAAACCTCTGTCCTTCTTGCCTGATGGGAGAGTACTTTGCTAGTTTAATTTGTCAGCTATCTTCCAAGATGCCAGAGGCTGATACTAATACACTCCATGTCTGAACCAACAGGGTGGTGCACTTGCTTACTGCCTGGTGCAAGTGAACAAAACAATTGCAATGCATCGAATGCTCACCGTTAATGAGAAGTAAATCTCCAACAGGGAGAAGAAGCAGCTACACTGCGCTGTAGTAGCAGAGGAAGTGGAGGAGGAAGAGGAAACAGATGTGAAGCTAAGAAGACTATCGAAACAGGAGGTCCGTTTCCACCAGTTCCCCATTATGGGCCCACACAAATATCGCAGACAAGCGAATCCCTAGAGACTGGGGCAAACTTTACTCTGCACTAGTTCTCTTTCTCATCAACATCACTAAAGGTTTACTTTTTAAGTACACTAACGGGGCTAAAGACTGGTCATTCCCCAGGAAGTGAGGGTTTGCATTGTTGAACCCTTAGAAGAACACAGAATATTGAACATAGAGCAGAGGAGCAGAGGAACAGGTCCTTCGGCCCACAATGCCTGTGCCGAACATGACGTTAAGACCAACTCTTATCGGCAATGCAAGGCATTGAAGGCAAGGCAAGGCAAGACAAGACTAGGGCTAAAGACTAGTACTAGGGCTAAAGACTGATCATTCCCCAGGAAGTGAGGGTTTGTATTGTAGAATCGCAAGAAGTGAGGGTTTGTATTGTAAAACTACAAGAAGAACACAGAATATAGAACATATAGCAGAGGAGCAGAGGAGCAAGTCCTTTGGCCCACAATGTCTGTGCTGAAAATTATGTAGACCAATTCTTATCGGCTGCACATAATCCAAATCCCCCCCATTCCCTGCATATCTATGTATCCATCCAAAAGTCTCTTGAAAGCCACGATTGTATCTGTCACCACCACCACCCCTGGCAGTGAGTTCCAGGCCCCCACCAACCTCTGTGTAAAAAAAAAGTTGCCACGCACATCTCCTTTAAACATAGCCCCTACGAAAGGTTACATTAATTGAGGATTCAGTCTTCCAAACGTTCTTTGACTATGGAGAAGACCTGGAGGATTGGAAAACTGCCAATGTGATGCCCATAACCGAAAAGGGTGGAGGCAAAAAGATGATAAATACAGGCCAATTATTTGAATGTACATTATTGGTCAATGTTACCAATTTTCAAGGAGGAAAAAGCAGACATTTGGAAAGTCAAATCAGATCAAGTAGAATCAGCATAACATCATGGAGGGGAATTCATATCTGCCATGTTTATTAAATAATCTTTGAGGAAGGGCGGCACAGTGGCGCAGCGTTAGATTTGCTGATTTACAGAGACCAGGGTGCGATCCTGACTACGGGTGCTGTCTGTACGGAGTTTGTACGTTCTCCCCATGACAGCATGGGTTTTCTCCGGGTGCTCTGGTTTCATCCCACACTCCAAAGACGTACAGGTCTGTAGGTTAATTGGCTTGGTGAAATTGTAAATTGTCCCTCGTGTCTGTAGGATAGTGTTAGTATGCGGGGATCACTGGTTGGCTCAGACTCGGTGGGCCTTAGGGCCTGTTTCCGCACTGTTTCTCTAAAAAAGAAGACCTCCTGGAACTGCCTGGAAGTGGTCACTGCAGCAGTGTTGACCACGCATCCTCACAAGAAAGTTCCTGTGAACTTTCGGGCGTTTTCTGCAAGTTGTGTTGCCACATTGAACATGTCGGCATCCGCTGTTCACCATTTCCGCAGTCCGTGGCTAGCCACAGCTTTCGTGCCATTCCAGGAAGATCATACATGGGCTTCATTGCACGATTCTGTGGCCTGTCAAGTCACACTTGTCCGGTAGCTTTTTGCTGCCGGACCAATGTGGTTAATGGGCTTTGGTATAATAAATTGTATGGACTTGGTGGGCTGAAGGACCTGTTTCTGCACTGTATCTCTAAACTAAACTAAACTAAACTAAACTTTGGGCCCTGCTCATATGAGTGCATTTCAATACAAATTCCATGCCATACCTGATGCCAGTCATGCTTCACAGAACACCTCTCAGCAACCGAATTGTATCATTACTTGTCCCATTAAAAACATAGCCTGCAGCTTCTCTGTGAGAGAAGGAAACAGGATGTTTCCATGCTTTGTGTGTAGATTCCCTGAGGCTGCTCGCTGCTCTCAGATTGGTTTTGCCCATCGCGTACTGTGACCTGCGAATAAAATTATACAATTATACAATTTCTGGGCCCATTTATTTTTGCTCAGCTTCCAAGACCATGAACATTTGTTGTTTGTTCATAGATCGCGTGGACTTTGTGATTTCACTCCCTCGCTCTGCTGTCTCCACTCGACTAACTTTAAACCCTTCATCGAGAGGAAGGTGACCCTGGTCTCCAAGGAGAACAACCCTCCCTTCCTGCATCTGCTGTAGGCAGACTGCACATTCTCCCCACATTCCTACTTCCAGACATTGTTCCTGAGTCTCCGACAGTTTTCCTTGCAGCTGGTCACAGCTCTCCTGGAGACAGAACTTTTGCCACGGTTAAAAGCCCTCTTCCTTGTAAGTTTTGGTTTTGTTTAAAAAAGTTTAAAAAAAGTTTTAAAGATACAGAATGGAAACAGTCCTTCAGCCCACCGGGTCTTCATCAACCATCCATCACCCGTTCACACCCATTCCCTACATGTTAGAAGAAATTTACACACGCCTATTAATCCTGGAGCATGCTGGTGCAGCGGCAGAGTTGTTGCCTTACAGCACCAGGGTCCCGGGTTCGATCCTGACCATAGATGCTGTCTGTAGGGAGTTTGCACCTACTCCTTGTGACAGCATGGGTTTCCTCCTGCTAATCTGGCTTCCTCCCACATTCCAAATACGTGCAGATTTGTAGATTATTTGTCAATTTCTGTAAATTGCCTCTAGGATGCTAAAGTGGGATAACATCGAACTTGTGCACGCGTGATCGATGGTCGGCACAGACTCAGTGGGCCGAAGGGCCTGCTTTCATGTTGTTTTTCTAAATTAAACTAAACTACAAACCAGCACTTATTTGGATGGGGAAGGAAACTGGAGCACCCAGAGGAAACCAACGCTGTCACAGGAAGTACGTGCAAACTCCACACGGCCAGCAAACAAGTTCAGAGGTAGACACAAAATGCTGGAATAACTCAGCATTTCTGGAGAGAAGGAATGGGTGACGTTTCAGGTTCTAGACTCTTTTTCAGAGATGTTGCCTGTCCCGCTGAGATACTCCTGCATTTTGTGTCTACCTTTGATTTAAACCAGCATCGGCAGTTCTTTCCTGCAAACAAGTTCAGGATTGAACCAGGGTCTCTTGCTTTGAGAGGTAGCAGCTCTACCAGCTACACCACTGTATCGCTCCTTTGTCAACATAGACCAATGGTCAAGAGTCTGGACTAGTATCTGAAGGACTGGACTACTGATTTGGAGATGTGAATTCAAATCTCGCCTTAGATGCTGGGGAGTTTAAATTTGAGTAATTAAATAAACCTGGAACTAAGCATTAGCTATTGGTAATTGAGGCCATGAAGCTACCTGATTTAGACTTTTGACAAACACTTACGCCAGAATCCTGTACATTGACTTTAGCTCAGCCTTTAACACCATCATCCCACAGAGACTTGTGGAGAAACTAACCCTGCTGGGCCTCAACACCACCCTGTGTCACTGGATCTTGGACTTTCTGACTGAGAGACCGCAGACAGTCCGTGTTGGCAAGAACACTTCAGGCTCGATCACGCTGAGCACCGGCTCCCCTCAAGGCTGTGTGCTCAGCCCGCTGTTGTTCACATTGCTCACACATGACTGTGCTGCCAGATTCAGGGACAATAAGATCATAAAATTTGCAGATGACACAACAGTGGTGGGACTCATTAGCGGAGATGATGAATCAATGTACAGGGAGGAAGTGAAAACAACTAGTGGACTGGTGCGGCAACAACAATTTAGCATTAAATGTCGACAAAACAAAGGAGATGATTGTCGACTTCAGGAGGACGCAGCCAAAACACACACCCCTCAACATCAGTGGCACCACAGTGGAGAGAGTGGAGAGCATAAAGTTCCTCGGAGTGCAAATTACAGACAGTCTCACCTGGTCCAGGAACACCACTGGGATTGTCAAATGGGCCCATCAGCGACTGCACTACCTGAGGAAACTCAAACAGGCCTCACTCCCCACCAACATCCTCAGGACTTTTTACAGGGGCACGGTGGAGTCTGTACTCACGTACTGCATAACACGTGGTACTCCAACTGCAACTGCTCAGACAGGAAGGCTCTGCAGAGGGTAGTGAGGGGAGCAGAGAGGATCATTGGCGTCTCCCTACCCTCGGTACAAGAACTGTTCCAGAGCCGCTGTCTGAAAAAAGCTCTGAGAATAGCTAAGGACAAACTGCACCCCCTCCACACACACCTGGATCTCCTGCCATCAGGCAAGAGATACCGTAGCATCAAAGCCCGGACTACCAGACTGCTAAACAGCTTCCTAGGAGTTACAAGAGGGATGTTACACTTTCATGTTAAACATTGTCCACTAATTTCAGCAAAAAGCAAAAATCATGAAAAAATTGCTAAATTCTACAAGCATTTCATATATATATATAAATAAATATAAAATATAAATATAAAATAAATTATCTATCTATCTATCTATCTATCTATCTATCTATCTATCTATCTATCTATCTATCTATCTATCTATCTATCTATCTATCTATCTGTCTATCTATCTATCTATCTATCTATCTCTATACATTACTAAAACTCTGATCTTGTGCTCTTTCGGTTTGCGGGGTTTTTCTATTTGCGCAAAAACGGTACGTGGTAGCGCTATGATTTTTTGCCAGCTCACCCACCGTTCTCCTGTGCTGCGAGTGCAACAAGTTTCGTTCCGATCGGTGGTATATTGTAAAAGTTAACGAGGTTTTCAAAATTGAATAATCCGTGTGTGTGCAGATTGATCTCCTGTCCTGCCAGTCTCTTCTCCTGTTGCTCCCTGGGACGGTCCGCCCTTTCCTGCGCCATCGCGGCTTTACTGGAGCTGAGGGACGCTGTGGGTGCGGCGGAAGTCTCTAACCGGACACAATTTTCGGAGGCACCGGAAGCGGTGCGGTGATGTTGCCAAACGGAAAGCAGTGATTCTGATCCTGGTGGAGGAGAGTGTCCAGCGGCTGCTGTGATTCCCAAACGGACTGCCATCGCAACGCCCCGCAGCTCCAATCCCTTCCCCTCTGGTCCCCCTTGCTGGCTCCTGCCCCCTCCCCCGTGATATCTCCCTCTCCCCCATGGCTCTTCCCCCATCTTTTCTCCGAGCTCTCCCCCCCACACACCTCTCCCTCCCTACCACCCACATGCTGGCACAGCCGTAGCTGCTGGTGCTCCCAGGCCGATCTGAGGCCTGGCTCTGAGGGTGCCGATGGCTGATGTGTCTCCAGGGCACACAAGAAGGGAGAGGAGCGGCAACCTCAAGATCTTGGGGAAGGAGAGTGGGGGAGGGGAGGGGATAGAGGGAGAGGAGGGGAGTAGGGAGGGGAGAGGAGTTATGGAGGGAGGGAGGGAGGGAGTGACTGAGGGTAGGGGAAAGGAGAGGTGAGGGAGGGATTGGGGAGGGTAGGAGGAGAGGGAAAACATGAGGGAGGTGAGGAGGGGGAAGAGGGGGAATAGAGGGAGAGGAAGGGAGGGAGCAGACAAGGGGGGAGTGGGGAATAGAGGGAATGGAAGGCAGTGAAGGAGGTGGGGAGGGATAGTGGGGGAGATAGGGGGAGTTGAGGTGTGGGGGATAAAGGGATAGGAGGATGGTAGGGAAGGGAGAGGAGTTATGGAGGGAGGGAGGGAGCAGGGGAAAGGAGAGGGAAAGGAGAGGGAAAGAGAGGTGAGGGAGGGATAGGGGAGGGGAGGAGGAAAGGGGAAAGAAGGAAGGTGAAGAGGAAGGGGAGAGAGTGGTAGGGATGTGGGGAAAGAAGCTGCACCTGTGGTTGGGGACTATAGGTGAGTGGTGGAATATTGAGTTGATGGACCAAGCCACCTGTGTAACAGGGACCCAACGGGTTCCTCTTAGTCTAGTATATTACTAAAACTCTCATCTTGTTTGTTTCTATGTGTGTCTGCTTGTGTGGATATCTGTGTGTATGTGATCCTGAATTTACGCCAAAATGGTACACGGTAGCGCTACGATTTTTGGACCACCTTACTCACAATTGTCCTGTGATGTGTTTTTATCATTTAGTTCAGATTGATGTTATATTTTACAAGTTATTCACATTTTCAACTTTACAAAACCCCACTTTGATAAAAAATCACGGTTGCAGTGGCAGTTACAACTATGGCATCACAGTGGGATCTCATTTACATAAACTGCCTACCAGCAATGCTCCACCCGACAATGACATCACAATGGGATCTCATTTACATTTTTTTTAAAAGAGCAGCAGTCGGGGATGGGACGATGAGAGGATTGTTCTTTAATGTTATTTAAACAGTTAGAGGGAGAGGAGGGGGGTAGGGAAGGGAGAGGGGTTAGGGAGGGAGGGAGGGACTGAGGGTAGGGGAATGGAGAGGGAGGGAGAGATGAAGGAGGGGAGGAGGAGAGGGGAAAGAAGAGGGAGGGTGAAGAGGAGGGGAAGGGAGTGTTGGGGGATGAGGAAATGAGCCGTGCCTACACAGTTGGGGGCTATGGGTGAGTGGTGGAATATTGCGTTGGGGGAACGTTTTACTTTGGGGGAACGGGTGAGTGGTGGAAACGGGTTGTGTTGGGATAACAGGTGAGTGGTGGAATGTTACGTTGGGATAACAGGTGAGTGGTGGAATATTGCGTTGTGGAACAGGGCCCAATGGGTCCCACTTGGTCTAGTATATATATAAAATACTCGTAGAATTTAGCAATCTCTTTTTAGCAAGTCACAGACCGATAGCATGAAGGTATTGCTAAATTCTATGAGCATTTTATATATTTGTTATTTATTTTTAATATATCTATATATTAAAGGAGCTCAGCAAGTCATTGCAAGTCATGCGCTTATTTCATATATATACATATAAAAAATAAATTATATATTTCTAAAATGCTTGTAGAATTTATCAATATCTTCATGCTTTCTGTCTGTGACTTGCTGAGCTTATTTCTGAGCTCTGCCACATCGGTTGATGTGCTTTGCTGATGTAATTCTGATGTCAGAGGAAGTATGATATTTACCTCCTTTGATATTTCTTTCAATGAGAACTTGCCCAATCAATATCTAACTGAAAATTAGCTACAGTCCAAGGGATCGGTCATGTAAAACTGAGGTGTGTTTAAACTAGTCTCAGAGCGTTGCTTTGCCCCCAGGGGCGGTGGTGGCCAGATCATCAAATATATTTAAGTTTAGTTTAGTTTAGAGATAAAGCGTAGATACAGGCACTTTGACCCACCAAGCCCGCATTAACTATCAATCACCTATACACTATTTAGTTTAGTTTATTGCCAGGTATACCAAGGTACAGTGACAAACCTTTTTGTTGCTTGCTATCCAGTTAGTAGGTATGTTGCAAAACTTACCTTCAGCGGCGCTGCAGTTCTGTCACTGCCCGTGTGCGCGACTTTGGCGCCTTTGAGAGGGGGGCGGGTTTAAAATGACGTTTCCTCCAGGCTGATCAACATAGGGGCAAGGCAAGGTAGGCTGTTTATTTTTACATTAAAAAGTGCTTCTTAAGATCCCTTTAATCAAAATTTTAAGTTGCGAGAAGGTGACTTGGAGCCCATCCGAACCGGCAATATTTTTCATGCTGACATGGGGTTCAAATTCACTGCAGCTGCAACGTTCAAGGCCATCGCCTTCCAGAAAAACCCACTCGCAAGATGATTTAAATGGCCATTAATTTGCAGGTATTAAACACTACATTCCTTCCATTTGGACTATAAATCCATGACAATGAGATTTAAAAATCTTGTTATATTGTGAATTCTTGTGTGTATGTTATTTGGACACTTAAGCTATTTAAAAATGTTGATCTTTTTTTAAGAAATGGATAGATGTTTAGATCTAGTAATTGAATTATGTAATTAGCTACAATTGGGTAACTAACTAATTATATGCTTTAATTTCAGGTCATCCAAGTAAGATTGTTTCATATTTGTTTCAGAATGCTTCAATCTATAATAACTGAACATTTCTTTCAGTTCTCTTAATTTTTAAGAAAGTTATGGGCTTTTGACTGTCCTCGATCACAGCTTTTGCGTTAAGTCAATGGAAAAGCAATAGGGAACAAGATGCTAATTTCCGAGTATGAAAATGCCCATAACTTTTTTAATACTGAAGATATGAAAGTGAATTAGGAGTCAAATTAAACTTATTTTTATGCTTTATCTGATGGGATAAATTGCAGACTTGATTTTTAAAATCTAAAAATGTTGTAACATTGCTACAGTTAGATGAAAGACTATCTATATATTACAAAAACTCATCTTGTTTGTTTCTGTGCATGCGTGTGCGTGATATTCCAAAACCCCACCAAAATAGTACACGATAGCACTGCAATTTTGGCCCACCTTACTCACCATTGTCCTGGGATGTAAAAGAAACAAGTTTCATTCAGATTGATGCTATATTTTACAAATTATTGATATTTTAAACTTTACAAAAAACACTTTTCAAACCACTTTTCCACTTGCCCTGCCCGTCAGCCACGTTCGACGTCATCACAATGACATCGCATAGAGGGATCCTGAATGATTCTCATTTACGTAATGAAAAAGACTCGCAATTTTTAAAAAAAAAGATTGTTTTATAGAAACTCAAATTCTTCCGGGGTTTAGATGCATTAACAGGACTACAGCTTATTGTGTCCTTTAAAACCGTTGATTTTATTCAGACAAGAGTGGTGAATCGCGAACTTTTCATTGTTGAGGGGGCTATATTTAGAGGGAAGGGGCCCTGGTGGCTAGGGGGGGGGTTGGAGAGAAGGCATTTAAAAAAGGGCCGAATGGCCCACTCCTGCACCTAATTTCATGTTTCTATGTTTCTATACTTTACAAATTTCATCTTTACAAAAAACACTTTCAAACCACTTTTCCACTTGGCCCGTCAGGTCATCACAATGGGGGATCCTAGGGGGGAGGTTTTCATTAACAGCTAACATTTTTTTATAGAAAAAAAAAAAAGCATTGCGATTTTCATCGTGATTTCATTGTGGGAGGGGTGGGATAGGGAGGAGGTGAGAAGTGGGAGAGCAGGGGGATAAGAGGGAGAGGGGGGTAGGGAGGGGAGCGAGAGGGGAAAGTGGGGGAGGTGAGGAGGGAAAGTGGGGGAGGATGGGATAGAGGGAGAGGGGGGGGAGTGGGGGAGGTAATGAGTGGGGGATAGAGGGATAGGAGGGCAGTGGGGGAGGGGGAGGTGAGGAGGGAGAGTGGGGGAGTGAGGGGAGGTGAGGAGTGGGGGAGCAGGGAGATAGAGGGAGAGGCGTTATGGAGGGAGGGAGGGAGTGACTGAGGGTAGGGGAAAGGAGAGAGGGAGAGGTGAGGGCGGGAGTGGGGAGGGGAGGAGGAGGGGGGGAAGAAGAGGGAGGGTGAAGAGGGAGTTCTGGGGATGAGGAGGAATGGAGGATAGGGGTAAGAAGAGGGATGGCGAGGCACAGATGATGGAGGGTTGCCGTGACTCGCATCAGAACGGGAACCCCTCAGCCCCGCCTGCGCAGTTGAGGGCTATGGATCAGTGGTGGAATATTGTCTTGGGGACGAGCCCAACGGGTCTAGTACATGATCATAATCAAGTCGGTCACAGTATACAGCTACAGGATAAAGGGAATAATGTATATTGCAAGATTAAGTCCAGTAAAGTACGATTAAAGGTAGCCTGAGTGTTCCCAGTGAATTAGATGGCGGTTCAGGGCTGTTCTCTAGTTGTTGGTAGTATGGTTCAGTTGCATGATTAGCTGGGAAGAAACTATCCCTGAATCTGGAGGTGTGCATTTTCACACTTCTGTACCTCTTACCTGGTGGGAGAGGGGAGAAGAGGGCGTGACCGGGATGAGCCTTGTTCTTGATTATGCTGATGGCCTATGTTCTATGTTATCCCACTTTCTCATCCCAACCTTACATGCCAGGGGCATTTCACAGAAGCCAATCAACGTACAAACCTGCATGTCTTTGGAATTGTGAGAGGAAACCAGAGCACCAGGAGAAAACCCACGCGGTCACAGGGGAAAACGTACAAATGCCGCACAGACAGCACCCGTAATCAGGATCGAACCTGGGTCTCTGGCACTGTGAGGCAGCAACACTGCCGCTGCTCCACTGTGCTGCCCAGATGGAGATAAATAAATATGGGGGAATTGAGAGTTATGGGGAACTGGCAAACAAGAGGACATGGCCAGAATTGATCAGCTATGACTAGCAGGGCAGGTTTTGAGGGGTCTGGTGACCAGTTCATCCTCCTGTGTTCCTCCTCTTGTGAAAAGTACAAAATCATCACAAATTTAAAATGCATTTGCATTTTAGCTTCAAATTTGCTCTTGCAGCCATCTCCCGAAGCATTAGGATTAAAATTCAAAGTGATTAATGAAAGGAAATGGCTTTCCTTTCAAATAGCCATCTCAATGGAAATCAAATTGGTATGTCCTTGTATGTAACAGCACAATAAATAATGTGAACAACTGCTCATTCCTATTGAACATGACAGGTAGTTTCTCCAGTGCTTTCAGTTGAAAGTAGAGTTGTAGAATCATACAACACGGAAACAGGCCCTTTGGCCCAACTCTTCCATGCCGACCAACACACCCCATCTAAGTTAGACCAATTTGCGTGTATCCCTCCAAACCTTTCCAGACCATGGACCTGTCTAACAGTCTTGGCTTTGTTTTGGGAATAGATCAATCCAGGACTGCAGGAAATTGCAGAGAATTGTGAAAGTATCCCAGAATCTCACGCAAACCAATCTCCTCGTCAATTGGCTCCCTTTACACGACAAGGTCTCGACAAGGTCACCAGCATAATCATGGACTGGTCTCACCCTGGTCGCTCTCTCTTCATCCCTCTCCCTTCAAACAAGAGGAATAGAGGTGTGAAAACGCATACCTCCAGATTCAGGGGCAGTTTCTTCCCAGCTGGTATCAGGCAACTGAACCGTTATCTCCAACCAGACAGCGGTCCTGATCTACCATCTACCTCAGTTGAGACCTTTAGACTTTAATTGGACTTTATCTTGCACTAAATGTTATTCCTTTTATCCTGTATCAGTACACTGTGGGTGGCATGATTGTAATTGTGTACAGTCTTTTCACTGACTGAATAGCATGCAACAAAAAAAGCTTTTAACTGTACCTCGGTGTATGTGACAATATTAAACTAAACTAAACTAAACATGAATTCCATACTTCAGTCACTGCCATGTACAAATTTAGCATCCATTTCTTGCTTTTCTATTTAATAGCCCATCGTATGAAACTCAGAACCACAGTTTCCATCATCAGTTTTTAATCTTTTGCTCATCACAACTCCTCTTATGTTCCATTTCATTGTCTGCAGGTTAATCAATATAACAAGATTAAGGAGATAATAAACAAATAATTAAAACAACATCCTTGTTCGTCATGATTATCAGTTCCCCCTCGTGATTTGAGTTTCTGTTGCCTTTTTGACATCAACCCTAGATGAACTTTAGTTTAGTTTAGAGATGCAGCATGGAAATTTGGCCCCTGAGTCCACATCGCCCAGTGATACCAACGCTATCCTACACACACTAGGGACAATTTACAATTATACCAAGCCAATTAACCTACCGACCTGTGCGTCTTTGAAGTGTGGGAGGAAACCGGAGATCCTAGAGAAAACCCACGCAGGTGAGAACGTACAAACAGCGTACAGACAATAACCTGTGGTAAGGATCAAACCTGTGTCTCTGGTGCTTTAAAGCAGCAACTCTACCGCTGAGCCACGGTGCCACCCTGCTCTGACTCAGAATCTGTCAGCATCCTAGGAAACGGATCACTAATTGACTAGTTTCCACCAAGCTGTAAAATGTTGGTCCACTTTATAGCAAAACAAATATAGTAAATGCTCAAGGTAGAATTTACTGGGAATTTACAAGGAACTGAAGACACATTGTTTCGGAGTAACTCAAAATGTTAATTAGTAACTCAAAAGGACAAGCAGCACCTCTGGAGAACATGGATAGGTGACATAACTTCTATCATCTAGATCTTTCTTCTATCCATGTTCTCCAGAGATGTTGCCTGACTCGCTGTGTTATTCCAACACTTTGCATCTTATTAAATGCTCGCACAAATCTTAAAGGGCTTGCTAACTATACTCTAAAATCTCTCAACACATTAGAAATTCACAGCAAAATGGGAAAATTTGACATGTTTTGTGCATTATATTCATCAATGTGTGATATGATTATATGCATCATGGCAATTTCCTATTTTCATGCTGCTTTTATGGAGCTCGGGCATCTGGTGGACCATAGTAGCCCTAAACATAGAAAATAGGCGCAGGAATAGGCCATTCGGCCCTTCAAGCCTGCACCGCCATTCAATATGATCATGGCTGATCATCCAACTCAGTATCCCGTACCTGCCTTCTCTCCATACCCCCTGATCCCTTTAGCCACAAGGGCCACATCTAACTCCCTCTTAAATATAGCCAATGAACTGGCCTCAACTACCTTCTGTGGCAGAGAATTCCACAGATTCACCACTCTCTGTGTGAAAAACCTTTTCACATCTCGGTCCTAAAAGATTTCCCCCTTATCCTTAAACTGTGACCCCTTGTTCTGGACTTCCCCAACATTGGGAACAATTTTCCTGCATCTAGCCTGTCCAACCCCTTAAGAATTTTGTAATTTTCTATAAGATCCCCCCTCAATCTTCTAAATTCTAGCAAGTACAAGCCGAGTCTATCCAATCTTTCTTCATATGAAAGTCCTGACATTCCAGGAATCAGTCTGGTGAACCTTCTCTGCACTCCCTCTATGGCAATAATGTCCTTCCTCAGATTTGGAGACCAAAACTGTACGCAATACTCCAGGTGTGGTCTCACCAAGACCCTGTACAACTGCAGTAGAACCTCCCTGCTCCTATACTCAAATCCTTTTGCTATGAAAGCTAACATACCATTCGCTTTCTTCACTGCCTGCTGCACCTGGATGCCTACTTTCAATGACTGGTGTGCCATGACACCCAGGTCTCGTTGTATCTCCCCTTTTCCTAATCGGCCACCATTCAGATAATAGTCTACTTTCCTGTTTTTGCCACCAAAGTGGATAACCTCACATTTATCCACATTATACTGCATCTGCCATGCATTTGCCCACTCACCCAGCCTATCCAAGTCACCTTGCAGCCTCCTAGCATCCTCCTCACAGCTAACACTGCCCCCCAGCTTCGTGTCATCCGCAAACTTGGAGCTGTTGCATTCAATTCCCTCATCCAAATCATTAATATATATTGTAAATAGCTGGAGTCCCAGCACTGAGCCTTGAGGTACCCCACTAGTCACTGCCTGCCATTGTGAAAAGGACCCGTTTACTCCTACTCTTTGCTTTCTGTCTGCCAGCCAGTTCTCTATCCACATCAATACTGAACCCCCAATACCGTGTGCTTTAAGTTTGTATACTAATCTCTTATGTGGGACCGTGTCGAAAGCCTTCTGAAAGTCCAGATATACCACATCCACTGGTTCTCCCTTATCCACTCTACTAGTTACATCCTCGAAAAATTCTATAAGATTCGTCAGACATGATTTACCTTTCATAAATCCATGCTGACTTTGTCCAATGATTTCACCACTTTCCAAATGTGCTGCTATCCCATCTTTAATAACTGACTCTAGCAGTTTCCCCACTACTGTAACGTAAGAAAACGGGCAACAAATTTATAAATAACCTCTCTGACTTAGAGTAAAAATTTGCTTCCATGCTATATGACATTTTTACTCTAAAAATGGAAGCAAATCTACCATGCTAATCAAAATGATCTATCTAAGCTGGTTCCATTTTCCTGCTTTTGGCTCGTATGCCACACAATCTTCCCCATCCATGCACCTGTCCAAACTATATTAAATGTTCATGCATTCATTGAGAATTTAATTTACCTGTGAGTATTGAGTGTAGGATTGAGGAACTTACTGAACATTGTTCTCTCCCCAACTTTCCACTTTCTGCAGGTATAGCATAATTATCTATAAATCAGAAGGCACAGTTAATAACGGGCAACAATTGAAATCTATTGGAATGACAATGGCTGCCTGGATAGCAAGTTGTCTTCTATTCAGACCAGAGGGAAGTGTGTTGAGGTAACTCATAAGGATTAGCATTAAGACTAAGGTACACAAAAATGCTGGAGAAACTCAGCGGTGCAGCAGCATCTATGGAGCGAAGGAAATAGGTAACGTTTCGGGCCGAAACTGCATCAGCATTAAGACTAATGTTGTTTTTGATATGTGTGAATGATCCAAACTCCACTATAGATCCAGCACAAATGTAAAGAAGTGGATAGCCACCTTCTGTGCATTCTATAGTGCAGTCAGTAAAGTTCTGACATTATGGAATTAAACTTAGACTTAAGCTGTTTTGTTCTGTCCAATTAACTACTCCCTGGTCAGGCATGACGTGGGAGGTGCTGAGGTTAGCTTCCTTTTCTCTTCTGAAATGAAGCACTCCCTGATCAATTAGATGAAAGTTAACTCTTCCTTCACTCTGCCTTAAAAATGTGCACTTGCTCAAAACTCAGCATCAGTATGATACGGCTATTTTTCAGGAAAGTGAACCTATGATGCTTAGTTTTGGAGAAACAGGGCCTTCAGCCCACTTTAGTCCATGCTAACCAGTGACCACCCCGTACACTAGTACTATCCTACACAAACTAGGGACAACTTACAACTTGCAGAAGCCAAATAACCTACAAACCTGTAAGTCTTTGGAGCATGGGAGAAAACCGGAGCACCCAGACAAAACTCATGGGGTCACAGGGAGAATGTACAAACTTCGTACAGACATCACCCATAGTCAGGATTGAACCCGAGTATTTGGCACTATAAGGTAGCAACTCTACTGCTGAACCACCATGCTGTCCATTCATCTATGTGAAATTACAAGACTGTTCCCAAAAGTTGACAGAGTACTTTGCCACCAAATAACTTTGATCCAAGGTGCTTGCTGGATAATGTTAGGCAGCATTTCTATTGTGATATCATGCAAAGAGAGCAGATAAGCCATTTATCTGCAGATGTCATGGAAAGATAAGCAGATAAGCAGATGGCCTCTGCCATATTCCAACTGTGGTTGCAAGGAGTTTTTAAAAAAAAATGTTTGTTTGGGACATACTTGGCCTTCTGCTTATTCAGCCATACAAATCGGGGTGGCACGGTGGCTCACTGGTAGAGTTGCTGCCTTACAGCACTTGTAGTGCCAGAGACCTGGGTTCGATCCCGACTACGAGTGCTGTCTGTACGGAGTTTGCACATTCTCTCCGTGACTGTGGGTTTTCTCCGAGATCTTCAGTTTCCTCTCACACTCAAAAGACGTACAGGTTTGTAGGTTAATTGGCTTGGTAAAAGTGTAGATTGTCCCTAGTGTGTGGAGGATAGTGTTAATGTGCGAGGATCGCTGGTCAGTGCAGAGTCGGTGGGCCAAAGGGCTTGTTTCCACGCTGTATCTCTAAATTAAACAAAACTAAACTAGATGATCTCAGGGTTTGATCAAATGATAGAAATATAGAGTCATGTACCACTATAACAGTCCATATAGCATACTTTGTCCATGCTGACCAAGTTGCCTCATAGAGCTAATCTAATTTCCCTTGTGTTTAGCCAATACCCCTCGACTGCATTCACATCCACGGACCTGTCAATATTTCATTCAAACGTTGAAGCTGTGTCTGCCTTTATCACAACCTCTGGCAGTTCCTTTCACATATACACCAATTTATTTTGAGAAAGTTCTGTACTTCCTTCAGTGACCTCATCTTGAGTGTTAATTAATTTCGACATCCCTGGATTAGTGCCGAGGAAAACTGAATCAGTTCTCTGAGTATTGATTAATGTCCATTGATTCCTGTGAGCATTTTTTGAATGAGTGCATCATGTGCCACTTTCTTTCTACTTCTGTCAGCAAATCTATCCCACCACTCACTCATCATGGAGGTCGTTTGGGGATTGTGCCAGAGGAAAGATGGCATGAGTGAAATGGTAGTGTTGCACCTGGTTGCTGGACTCTGTAATAGCAGAGAAAATAATGTTAAAGGAAAATGGAATACAGATATTGACCAAGTGGTTTCCATTCCATCTGATTAAAAACGTAGGTGAAGTCTGATTAAAAAAAAAAAATCACCGTTGCTTGCCAATGAAGAAACACATGGACATTATATCAAGAAATGCGATCCAGAGGTCACTTTGGACCTGATGTGACCTCACCAGTGACAGAGAGACTGACAAAATGACTTAATAATAGACCATTATCACTTCATAATGGGGAAAGAGGTCTCCATTGTAAAGTCGTGTAGTCTGTGTGTAGTCCAACAACAAATTGTAACAAAATTGTTAGACATATGTTTCTCTCCACTGCTGGGAAAATGGGGTTTGAGATGAATCTCAGCATATTTATCATTCTGAGTATCGTATTGAAGGGTGCCAACTCAAAATGCCCAACCCAACCAGCTTGGGCAAGGGTTGGCATGGAAGTACTTCCAGAGGATCTTGTTGACCCAAACCTACCTACTGCTTCTCAATGGTGTCTGCCATATCCCCTTGAAGAAGTGTGCATCAGGGATATCGATGGCAAGCAGTTCGAAGAGTTGGTCACATTTCAAAATCTTCCTATCAAAACCTTGGTGTTTTTGATGGCCTTTCTATGTATAATTCTTCTCAAGAGAACTTGGAACCCCAATGAAGAACAGGTGAGTGACATTTTTAAGTGACAGGGTGTATGTGGACAATTAGGAGAGGGTTCAGGTGAGGTTTTCCAAAACATTGCCTAGATTAAAGTGGATTAGCTGTAAGCAGAGGATGGACAAACTCAGATTGTTTTCTCTGCATCATCGTAGTTTGAGGGGGTATTTGGTAGAAAGATATCTAAAATTATGTGAGGTAATTGGAAAGGAAAATGGAATACAGATATTATTGACCAACTGGTGAAGTAAAATCTCAATAATCCAAGCTCAGTTCATCGATCAGCAAGCATTTGTACAACTCTCCTGGAACCACGGATATTTGCTGGCTGAATTATTTCAGTTGCGTGTTTTCCCATTTCATTTGATTAAAAGTGGAGATTAAATCTGACAAAAAAATGGTCATCTTTGTTTGCCAATGAAGAAATACATGGACATTATGTCAAGAAATGGGATCTGGATGTGACCTCACCAGTGACAGAGAGATTGACAAAATGACTTCATAGTGGAATTTGTTATCACTTCATAATGGAGAATGACGTCTATTGTGAAGTCTTGTAGTCTGTGTGCTGTCCAACAATGGAATGTTCTGATGTTCCAAAACTGTTGGACATCTTTTTCTGTTCACTGCTTGCTAAATGCGGTCTGAGATGAATCTCAGTTTATTATTCCTTCTGAGTATCGTATTGAAGGGTGCCAACTCAAGATGCCCAGCCCAACCAGCCTGGGCAAGGGTTGGCATGGAAGTACTTCCTGAGGATCTTGATGAGCTAAAGCTGCAGTCTGTTTCTCAATGGTGTCTGCCATATTCAGTCGGCACAGTGTGCTTCAGTGATATTGATGGCAAGCAGATCGAAGAGTGGATCACAGGCCAACATCTTCCTATGAAAACCTTGGTGTTTGTGGCACTACTTCTATGTTTAATTCTTCGCAAGAGAACATGGAGCTCGGATGAGGAACAGGTGAGTGACGTTTTAAGTGACAGAAAAACGTGTGTGGTCTTTTGAATGAGTGCTGAACAGCTTTACCAGAAAACTGTCTGGATTAGCGTGTATTAACTATAAGGAGAAGTAAGACAAACTCTGATTGTTTTCTTTGGAGCATTGTAGGGTGAGAGGAGACTTGATAGACAATTAGGATAAATATTTGGAAGGGAAAATGAAATATAGATATTACCAACTGGCATGGTATAATTTCAATAATCAAGTTTAGAGTCCATCTATCAGCAAGTGATGATACTTCCCATCTATCACCATGGATATCTGCTGCCTGAATTATTTATTTTGTGAGTCTCCATTCCATTTGATTAAAAATGTAGTTTAAATCTGACAAAAGAATGTTCACCTTTGCTTGCTAATGAAGAAACACATGAACATTGTATCAAGAAATGGGATCTGGAGGTCACTTTGGATCTGATGTGACCTCGTCAGTTATAGAGAGACTGACAAAATGACTTCATAATGGACTTTGTTATCACTTCATAATGGAGAATGACGTCTCCATTGTGAGTCTTGTAGTCTGTGCGCTGCCCAACGATGGATTGTTCTGATGTTCCAAAACTGTTGGACATCTGCTTCTGTTCACTGCTTGGAAAATGTGGTCTGAGATGAATCTCAGTCTATTTATCCTTCTAAGTATCGTATTGAAGGGTGCCAACTCAAAATGCCCAACGCAACCAGCCCGGTCAAGAATTGAAGTACTTACTGAGGATCTTGTTGACCCAAAGCTTACATCTGCTTCTCAAAGGTGTCTGCCATATCCCCTGAGGACAGTGTGCTTCAGGGATATCAATGGCAAGCAGATCAAAGATTGGATCACAGGCCAACATCTTCCTATCAAATCCTTGGTGTTTTTGGCACTCCTTCTATGTTTAATACTTTTCAAGAGAATTTGGAGCTCCAATGAAGAGCAGGTGAGTGACGATTTTAGATGACAAACAGATGGGGAGGCTTCAGAGAGGGTGCAGATGAGGTTTACAAAAACTGCCTGGATTAAAGGGGATTATCTGTAAACAGAGGTTGGATAAACAGATTGTATGAGGTAATTGGAAAGGAAAATGGAATACAGATATTAATGTCTAACTGGTGTATAAATTCAAAAATACAAGCTCAGAGTCCATCTATGAGTAAGTGTTTATACTACTCTCCTGGAACCACGGGTATCTGCTGCCTGAATTATTTATTTTGTGTCCTTCCATTCCATTTGTTTAAAAGTGTAGATTAAATCTGACAAAAGAATGGTCACCTCTTGCCAATGAAGAAACACGTGGACATTGTTTCAAGAAATGGGACCTGGAGGTCATTTTGGACCTGATGGGACCTCACCAGTTATAGAGAGACTGATAAAATGACTTCATAATGGACTTTGTTATCACTTCATAATGGAGAATGACGTCTCCATTGTGAAGTCTTGTAGTCTGTGCGCTGCCCAACAATGGATTGTTCTGATGTTCCAAAACTGTTGGACATCTGCTTCTGTTCACCGGTTGGAAAATCAGGACTTGAATCTCAGTTTATTAATCCTTCTGAGTATCGTATTGAAGGGTGCCAACTCAAAATGCCCAACGCAACCAGCCCGGGCAAGAATTGGCTTGGAAGTACTTCCGGAGGATCTTATTGACCCAAAGCTTCCGTCTGCTTCTCAATGGTATCTGCCATATCCCCTGAGAACAGTGTGCTTCAGGGATATCAATGGCAAGCAGATCAAAGAGTGGGCCACAGGCCAACATCTTCCTAACAAAACCTTGGTTTTTTTGGAACTCCTTCTAAGTTTAATACTTCTCCAGGGAACTTGGAGCTCCAATGAAGAGCGGGTGAGTGATGATTTTAGGTAACAGAAATATGTGGAGGTGCAGATGAGGTTTGCCAAAACACTGCCTGGATTAGAAGATGTCAGCTATCAGGAGAGTGGTTGGACAATCTAAGCTTGTTTTCTCTTGAGCATCACAGGTAGATATAAAATTATGATAAACATAGATAAGTTCAGAATCTTTTTCTCAGGATGGAAATGTCAAAGATCAGAGGGCATAGCTTTACTGTGAGAGGGACACATTTTAAAGGCGATGTGCGGGACAGGTTTTTTATACCGAGAGTAATGGATGCTTGGAACGTGCTGCCAGGGATGGTGGTGGAGGCAGATATGATTGTGGAATTTAAGAGGCTTTTAGATAGGCAAATGGATATGCAAGGAATGGAGGGTTAGGGGTCTTGTGCAGGTAGAGGATATTAGTTTAATTTGGCATTATATTTGGCATGGACATTGTAGGCTGTGGGACCTGTTTCTCTGCAATAATGTTTAATGTTGTTCTATAAAACCAATGTTCTATAAATCCGATTTGGATAAGAATGTATAAGGCATGATTAGAAAGTTTACAGATAACACTAAATTGCGTGGTGTTGTAGATAGAGAAGATGGTTATCAAAGGTTACAGCAGGATCTTGATCAGTTGGGTAAGTGGGCAGAAGAATGGTTAATGGAGGCTAATACAGATAAATGAGGTGTTGCATTTTGTGAAGTCTAACCAGGACAGGACCTACATAGTAAATGGCAGGCTTTGGGTATTGTTATGGGGCAAGAGGCATCTAAGAGTTCAAGTACATCGTTTCTTGAAACTGGCATCAAAGGGCGATGCCCTGGTCAAGAAGGCTTTCAGCACTGACCTTCATCTGTCAGGGTATTGAGTTTCGAAGTTGGGATGTTATGTTACAGCTGTACAAGGCTCTGGTGAAGCAACAGTTGTAGTATTGTGTTCAGATTTGGTCACCCTGCTATATAAGTATGTCGTTAAGCTAGAAGGAGTGCGGAGAAGATTTACAAGGATGTTGCCAGGACCTGAGGGCCTGAAGCTATAGGGAGAAGTTGGGTGATCTTACAGAGGTGTATAAGATCATGAGAGGGATGCGGTAGATGCACAGAGTATTTCACCTAGAGTGGGGGAATCAGGAACCATACAGTAGGTTTCAGCTGAGAGGGGAAAGATTTAATAGGGATCCGAGGGTCAATTCTTTTCACACAAGATGGTGGCTGCATGGAATGAACAGCCCATGGAGGTAGTTGAGGCAGAAGCTTTGCGACACTTAAAATACATTTGGACAGGTTAAGGATAGGAAAGGTTTGGATGGATATGGACCAAACATGGGCAGGTGAGACTAGTGTATATGGGGCCCCTTTGGTCGGCATGGTCAATCTAGGCCGAAGGGCCTGTTTTTACACTGTATGACTATAAAACCTTACTATAATGCCTCAAACTAAAGATAGGATTGTCTCCATTTGCTACTCATCGTGGGAAGCATTTAGCTGGAATAAATTATTAAAATCCCCAACTTATTTCTTAATTCTATGTCCAGGGTTGCTGGTATTGATGAACCAGGTAATTTGATACAAGGAATGAAATCTGAAACTGATACCTTCTGCAATGTATGAGTCAGCAGCATGTCATCCAGCCCATTCATCCACTTAGTCATCCCCATAGCTTGTTATTCCACTTTGAAGGTTAGGTTTGCTCAGCAGTACAGCTCATCAATACAACAGTAGCTTCTGCCCAAGGACGCAGGTTAATGCTTGCAATTTTCTGAAGAGAGTTCTCATTCTGAGCCACTGGATGTTTATTGCAGTCGTTGAACAGGGGGGAGAAGTGAGTCATTGAAAATTAGAGTAGGGAAGAAAGCAGGGGGAAGCATGCACTTACATAACGCACCGCAACTTGAAGCCAGCACAAAGCACCTGGCAGCCAATTGTGTATTCCTGAGGTATTGTTGTTACAACGAAGGCAGCCAATCCTTCACTGCCATATCCAATGGATCCAAATCCAATCCAATGATAAAGCTAATGTGTAAGAAGGAACTGTAAATGCTAGTTTACACCAATAATAGACAAAAAATGCTGGAGTAACTCAGCGCATCAGGCAGCATCTTTGGAGAGAAAGAAGGTTTCATCGAGACCCTTCTTCAGACTCATAAAGCCATAAACCAATCATTTATGTCGATCGGTTTTTATTTTGTCAATGATTTTGGTTATGAGATACATTTTGGCCGGAAGATATATGGGGAGGTATTTCTTTGATTCTCCTTGAATACTCGTATTCGTACTCAGAGGAAAGGTAAGTTTCTTTAGACATTAGATTTTAGGGACACAACGCAGAAACAGGGCCCTTGAGCCCACTGTCCGTACCGACGCCGATCACTAACACTAACATGGCATTTCAGGTTGGGATCTGAAACATCTCCAGAAATGCTGCCTGACCCACTGAATTACTCCAGCACTTTGTGACTCTTTCTGTCAACCAGCCTCTGCAGTTCCTTGTTACTACTCACTGACTGTCAATATCAATGTTTACCCTTTTGTACATTTTTTCATCAGGCCAACGTGAGTACTGATGGCACTGACTCCGGTTCAGACAACTTCATTTACCGGGATGGTCCCGAGAATATCCATGAAATTCTTTCCAGGATAGAACACCTGCTTGGGAAAGTGGAACAAATAGAAGAAATGTTTATGTCAATAAAGTACAGCAAATTGCCTGTGAGACAATTTTGACTGCAAAGTATTTCTGCAACTGTGTCGATATTAGTCAAGAACAATTTTTATGTTTTATAAATATCTTATCAGTTAATGTATTCCCAATTGAGTAAACCCAATGAATAAGTTTTCTTTTTAATTTCTGTATAAAATAAACAGTTTCCTGTGTTGCCTAATGGAATTGTGCAGGCGTGAGATTAATAAAGAGGTAATATTGTAAAAGTAAGGAGTAAAGGACACAGGGCTTGCTACACTGTCACCTCCCAACGTTTAAGAAACATTTAGACAGGCACATTGATAATAGTATAGCTTTAGAGGGATATGTGCCAAATGCAGGCAGGTTGAATAGCTCCAACCAAGAAATTGCAGAGGATTGTGGATGCAGCCCAGACCATCACACAAACCAACCTCCCTTCCATTGACTCCATCTACACCATGCTACCTCAGCAAGGCCAGCAGCATAATCAAGGACAAGTCGCACCATGGCCACTCCCTCTTCTCCCCTCTTCCATCGTACAAGATGTATGGAAGTATGAAAATGCCCACCTCCAGAGTCAGGGACAGTTGCTTCCCAGCTGTTATCAGGCAACTGAACCACCCTACCAACAACTAGAGACAAGTCCTGCGGTACTATCTACCTCTTTGGAGACCCTCAAACTATCTTTGATTGAACTTTACTGAACTTTATCTTGCACTAAACGTTATTTACGTTATTCCCTGTAGTGTATCTTGTGCACAGTAGACAGCTCGATTGGAAACATGTATTGTTTTTCCACTGATTGGTTAGCATGCAACAAATGCTTTTCACTTTACCTCAGTGCACATGACAATGAACTGAACTAAACTAAACTAAACTAAACTAAACTAAACTAAACTAAACTAAACATGTTGGTCGGTGTGGGCAAGTTGAGCTGAAGAGTCTGGTTCCATGCTGTGTGACTACATGACTCTATGACATTATGACTCTACCACGATAAATGGTCTGCCCGCCATGCATCTGCGGCACTTTGGATTGGCATAGCTCAAGTAAGACTCCAGAATAGACTTGGGGAATTTGTACTAAGAGTTGAATTCTAGCCTGGCAATGCAGACTAGCCAAGTCAAATCTGCTGCACACTTACGACTGGTTGGGTGAAATGTCCCATACTAGGGTGTCCAGGTTTACATTTTGAAGGCTGGGCTGTAAACACATTTGCAAATAAAGTTGGCAGGCACAGTGGTGCAGTGTTAGAGTTGCTGTCTTACAGCGTCAGGGATTTGGGATCAATTCTGACTACAACTGCTGTCTATATGGAGTTTGTACATTCTCTCTGTGATCACTTGCTTGAGATGCTGCCGGACCCGCTGAGTTGCTCCAGCATTTTGTGTCTACCCTCTCTGTGATCATTTGGATTTTCTCCAGGTGCACCGGTTTCCTCCAACACTCCAAAGACATACAGGTTTGTAGGTTAAATGGCTCTGGTAAAAATTGAAAACTGTTCCTCTTGTGTAGAATAGTGCCAGTGGACGGGGTGATCGCTGGTCGGCACGGGCTCAGTGGCCGAAGGGCCTGTTTCTGTGCTAATTCTCTAAACTAAACTAAACTAAACTTGCTTGTCTTTGGAAAGGGGCTAAACAGGAAACCCGTATTAATTTTTCTAGTGGGTTGTGATTGGATCCAGCATTACATAATCATTAGTACCTTAAGACATAGGAGTAGAATTAAGCCATTCAGACCATCGAATCTGCTCCGCCATTCGATTCCGGCAGATCTATTTCTCCCTCGCAACCCAATTGTCCTGCCTTCTCCATGTAATCTTTGACACCTCAACAGCATGCCTCACCTAACACGAAGGAAGGTGTGTGTTGGAAGGAACTGCAGATGCTGGTTTAAACCCAGATAGACACAAAAAGCTGGAATAACTCAGCTGGACAGGCAGCATCTCTGGAGAGAAGGAATGGGTGACGTTTCGGGTTGAGACCCTTCTTCAAGGCAGTGTGCTCAGATTGTGTTACAATTGTACCACATGCCATTCAATATCTTTCCCTTTCACTCAGCACCCCCTCAATCTTAATGAGTTGAATTTGATGCTATAATCACTGGCCACACTGCTTATTTCCACTATGGTGGCATTTTACTTCGGAGTCACGTGAGTGACTACATGAAGACCCCGCCAGCACGCTTGCGCGACATAACGTCTCACGCAGTGCAACAGCGACGGGCGGGGGTGGAGCGCTCCCGCGGGAAAAATTCAAACGGACCTACACAGGTAAGGAAAAATTGAAGTTGTATTCTTCCCCCTTATTGTGCTTTATGTTACAGCACGTTGGACAAGGGGAAGAAAAAACGGACCTGGACCCGCAGGTAGGTCCCGGCAGCCAACAACCACGGACGTCCAGCGGCTCCAGGACCGCAGGCTGCGGGGAACTAGGGAAAGTTCCGGCAGCGGATAGCCGGGTACGACCGGCGCAGGCTGAGCCCCAGCACCGCGAGCTGTATACCTGGAAACAACACAGCGGGCTGCAGATCAGTCCGGCCGATAGACTCAGGGAGTCCGGCCAGGAGGACGCACTGCCCAAGGGCAGTGGAAGTGACCGTTGCCGTGGTTACTAAGGTCCACTTACCGACTCCTAAGCTGAATCCAGCGCCATGAGTCGTACAGCTCAAAGCAGCGCAGCAGGCTGGAGGCAAAGCCCAGCAGGATTCAGCCCGGCCAATCATACTCATCTGATTCCAGCCGAAGGGGCGTGCTGCCCGAGTGCTGCAGAGGTTCACCCGTGACTTGCTCCGGGAGATGGAGCAAGCTCACTATGGGAGTCTTCGCACTCCCACAACAGCACCTTATCGAGGGTTATAAAACAATGCATCTCCCTTGATAGAGGAATGCGTTGTGGACCAGGGCTGGGCTGGTCTGGAAGAAGGGGACGTGGCTGAAGAAAACGACAGTGTGCAGGGGTGCAGAATCCTAAGGAGCTACTGGGAGTGATCACCAAAATTACGGATCAACGAAAAGTACCATTGCAGACCAGGCTGGCGGACAGCATCGACTACCTGTACTTCCATCTTCTGCAGGAACAGGCAACGAAATTACGCAGAAGTATAGGCCTCCTGTGAACTTTACTTTGTTAAAAATGCCTGCAGCAAACTATGAGATCTGGGGGTACAGTGGGACTGGCACAAAAACCCAGGAGGTCAAACTACAGAAGATTTCCAAACTTCTGACAGAGGGCATATCATTGGTTGCTCGCCCAGACGATGTTACAGTGATGACAGCAGGATTGACATTGCTCCGCAATACCCACTATGAGATCAATTGTTTGCGAGAGCACAGTAAACCTGCACTAAACCCCAAATTTGCAAGGTTGTGCGAAATAGCTGCAACACAACCAGGGGGGAAACTTGTTTAAACAAGTAAAAAAGCTTGATGAAGAGATTAAAGCCGTCGGGCTCATAACAGCGTCATCAGCAATGACAGCACCCCTATGCATCCACCAGCGGCTACCAACACCAGGTCGCTGGTGAAAGCATGAGTGCCGCGCAGCACCACGAAGGTCCTTTTTAGGCCAAGGCCCAGAGTGACCCTCATGGAAAACGTGCCAACCCCGCTCTCCGGCGCCTCTTCCGCAGAAGAGGCAGAAATTGAAGAAAGGGACGTACCACCGGCAACCAGGTAAGTAGGTGGACCTGGTTCCTTCCAGAACACAAAGGTGTACGACCTGTACTAACAGGGGGAATATTACACTTGTTTTTGGAGACATGGAGGGATCATTGTCGATACCTAAAATTTAACTGGATGGGGCAACTATGGCAGGATATAGCGTTGCCTAATGGGCTAACTTCAGCCCCAAGACTTTCACCAAGATATTAAAACGGGCCTTGGCAATATTAGAAACAAAAACATATTGTCATGGCATATCTTGATGATATATCAATTGTGGGGAAAAAACCCTGGATCTAGCTAAATCAGCAGTTTTAGCTACCAAACATAGGGTGAAACTCAATAGTCAATAGTCAATAGTCAATAGTCTATTTAATTGTCATTTGGACCCCTGGAGGTCCAAATGAAATGCCGTTTCTGCAGCCATACATTACACACAAATAGACCCCAGACACAACATAATTACATTTTACATAAACATCCATCACATAGCTGTGATGGAAGGCCAAATAAACTTATCTCTCCACTGCACTCTCTCCCCCCCGATGTCAGAGTCAAAGTCAAAGCCCCCGGCTGGCGATGGCGATTGTCCCGCGGCCATCAAAGCCACGCCGGGTGGTGCGAGGTCGCACACCGGGTCTTGGTGTTAAAGACCCCGGTGTGCGCTCGCAGAGTCCCGCGGCCGTTCCAAGCCGCGCGGGGCAGTGGTGCTAGGCCCCGCTCCAGGAGCTCTTCGACCCCCACAACTCGGGCGGGAGAAGTCGCCGCTGCAGGAGCCCCGAAAAGCGGTCTCCCTCCAGGGATCCGCGGGCTCCCGGTGCCGCCGTCCGCAGACCCGCAGTAGCAGCCCCCGCATCAGCAGCAGCAGCTTCAACATAGGGTGAAACTCTGGGGTCATCTCCATCCAGATAAATCTAAGTTGACGGCATTCACAACTGGACTTTCTGGGATTTACAATTAACGTTATCCATATGTCTGTAACATTGCCAAAGAGTAAAGCAGACTTGGTGGAAGCCCACAACAAAATTAATTACTAAAAACACTGGTGTTGGGTGCGTTTTATGAGCTAAAAGCCTACTGCTAACAATGCACCATCTGCATGTCCACCTACGAATTGATAATATCACAGTGGTGGCATATATTAATCATATGGGAGAAAAGATCAATATCATGTGTCAACCTGGCCAATATATTTGGCTATGGTGTGTTAACATACATATTTGGCTATCAGCAAACTTACCTACCAGGTAAGCTCAATACTAAGGCACACACCAGGTCATGAAAATTCAATGACAGCATCGAATGGCTGTTGAACCACAAAAAAGTTACTGATATTACCAAAAGAGGGACACCAGATATCGATCCATTTGCATCTAGACCCAATCACTAGTAACCAACATATGTCGCTTATGAACCACACTTGGGGCAGCAGCAATGGATGTTACTCACTGAATGGGGAATAATTGTTTACGATGTTTTTCCCTCCTGCCTCATCAGTCGGATCCAAAGCAAAACACATATGGACTCAACATCAAGTGTCTTGAAAGTACCTGATTGGCCTACACAGCCATGGATCCCTGTGGTCTCGGACATAGTCTCTGAACCATAGTCCACCATGCTAGATCTGGGCTGGCGGACAGGACCATGAGCATGATCACGGCGGCCTATCAAGAATCAACAAGGACTGGTGTAGTGTATAATACAGCTACAAACACCAACATCCTGGGAATTCCTATCCAGCCTTCATATAGATGAAGGACTGAGCTGCAGTACTATAATTATGCAGGAGTGCCCTGTCAGCTTGCTGATGGCAGGAGCCACGACAACTCTCCGTGGGATCTCACCCTCTAGTTGTCAAACTTATGAGGATTATTTTTAACACCAACCCTCCTAGAGGGAGGTACTCCCAGATCTGGGACGTCAGTGTTGTACTAACATTGCTAGGGGCACCAGCAATGTCCCTGTCCCTGGGGGGGTGGGGGAAACTGACATTTAAAAAACAGTATGCTGATAGTACTGGTCTCAGCTCTAGGGGTCCAGTTTCTACATAAACTGAGACTGGGATAAATGATGGCATCTCCAGAAAAGATAACTTCGCATATTAGAGCTTGTTAAACAAGATAGACCATGAACATCAGGACAAAATTTGGAATTCCAGATATATCCAACTGACACCCGACTATGTGTAATGAAACACCTTCTATTATACCTTAAAACTGCTAAAACTTAAGAGGAAGTAAATTAGCACTATGGGCAGCCATAAACAGCCTAATGGCCGGGTATCAGCACTAACCATCGCTAGATGGCTCAGACAGGCTTGGGAGCTGCTGGGGTGGATACTGACATCTTAAGTTTCTATCCACAAGGGCAACAGCAACACCGGCAGCTAGTGACAAGGAAGTGCCTATGGGCCATATCCTGGCAACAGCAGGATGGTCTAGAGAAAGACCTTCCAACTCTTTATAATAAGCCAATAACCAAACCTGCGGTATTGCAGAATCAAGTTTGAATTCTGCAATATATTTAGCCCTTGGAAGGATTATTTTGTTAAAATAAATTGTTATTGCCTGAATTGGATGCATGTCTGAATACAATAACATACTTCCTCCCTTGAATGACTTTGGCAGTGAGTGAAGCATGGACTGTTCCACGGCATGAAATCACAGAGCTTTAAAATCTTCACGTAGTCACTCACGTGACTTCGAAGTAAAATAGTAAGATTAAACGAGAACTTACCAGTTTGAAGTTTGATCTTTATTTTATGAGGAGTTACGATGAGGGATTACGTGCCCTCCGCTCCCGCCCTCTATTATGAAGGTCAACTGGTATATTAGTTCTTCTTATCTTACTATGTTTATTTCAATTACTATTACTGTGATTCCACACCGCTGCTTTGAAGAATGTCGCGTATGCGTGCTGGCGGGGTCTTCACGTAATCCCTCATCGTAACTCCTCATAAAATAAAGATCAAACTTCAAACTGGTAAGTTCTCGTTTAATCTTACTATTGCCGGGCAGTGCTAATGAATCCCCTCATCCAAACCTTTGTCACCTCCAGGGTCTACCCCTTCTTCAGACTCAACCCAAAGACCCTTCTTCAGACTCAACCCAAAAGATCACCCATTCCTTCTCTCCAGAGTTGCTGCCTGTCCAGCTGAGTTACTCCAGCATTTTGTGTCTATCTTCAGTGTAAATCAGCATCCGCAGTTTCTTCCCACACAAAATCTCCAGTACAATGTCTCAGTTCTCCCATTGCTTGGTCTTTCCTACATCCTAAAACTCTCTCAGTACTTCAACCCAAGGACTCCCTGCATGCTGTCTGTTCTGGCTTACTGAGGAGATTCTGATATTAATGCAAACTAGTCCAACATCTCATTTTTGATCATGGAGTTGAGAGAAATTAAGATATAAAGCTGGATATTTCATTCATAGACGGAGAGATACTGCATGGAAACAGGTCCTTTGGCCACTGAGCCTGCACGATCTTCAATCAGTCATTTACACTAATCCTACACTGATCTGATCCAATGTTATTCCCTACCTATTGTTATTATTTCTCTCCAGATTCTACCACTCAATTACGCACAAGGGATAATTTACAGAAGCAAATTCACTACCAAAGCGCATGTGTTTGGGGAGGAAAACTGGAGAACCTGGAGGAACCCCATGTAGTCAGTGGAAGGACATTGTTCACTCCATTACATGCTGGCCAACCAGTGATCAAGGGATCTGTTCCCAGCTGTTGCCCTTCATTTAATTTAGTATAGAAACACAGCAGTCCCTACGCCCAGTCCACTCAATCACCCATTTACCCTACTGAATCCACCACTCCCTAACCATCAAGGCCAATCACCCCATTTACAACTAGTTCTATGTTGATCCTCTGGAGCGCAGAAGGTTAAGGGGGGACTTGATAGAGGTCTTTAAAATGATGATAGACCAAGCTTTTCCCTTTGACAATACGAGGGACATGTCTTCAGAGGGGACAATTAACCTACAAAGTGGTAGCGGTGTGGAATGAGCCCCACACATTGTCTTTGGAGAAGGGATGGAGGGTTTGGCGGGGACTAAGGGGACCCACTTGCGGTTGTGCAAGGGGGGAACATGCAAACTCCAAACTCCACACAGAGCACCCAAGGTCAGGATTGAACATGGATTTCTGGCACTGTGAGACTTATCCCATCCTCCACTGTGCCACCATGGTTGATTTACTGGCGGTTGATAACACTGCTCTGGGAGCATGGATCAACAGTGATCCAAAGCCTGTGACAGCCATGGCAACTTAATGGGAGGGAAGAGAAACCATTAAAGAAGATATACAGGCTGCACTGAGATAGATTGGAGTGAAATGAAATTACTGCTGACACTGAGGACAAACTCATTTCTACCCCAATGTTCTGCACCTTTTTATATCTCGTGTATGAAGGAACAGTAGATGCTGGCTTACACCGAAGTTAGAAACAAAATGCTGGAGTAGCTCAGCGGGTCAGGCAGCATCTCTGGAGAATAGGAATAGATGACATATATCGGGCCGAGACCCTTTATGAGACCTGATAATGGGTCTCGACCCAAAACGTCATCTATTACTTTTCTCCAGAGATGCTGCCCTGACCCATTGAGTTACTCCAGCATTCTGTGTCTATCCTTTTTGTATCTCTATGTTTTTAAGTCAGTGAAAAAGTAGACTAGACTGGTTCTACTTCTGCACTATTAGATAAGGGAAGTAAGTACTTTGTGGGAGAAAGACTTCGAGGAAACTGTGATCTTATCAGTATTAGTTTCAACTTATGAACTGAGAAGGGGAAGAAGTGGGTCAATATTGGGGAACTTGATGTTATAAAAAGGGAACAAACGCCCCGCTGAATGAATGTTGGCAGAAAGAAAAACCAATATGGGAAACTTTTGAAGGGGAATCATTAGTGTACAAGCAAAATACCTTCCTGTAAAAAGTCATAGTCATTGTGGATAAACCTGGACTTTCCTGCTGAGTAGTGAAACTAAAGTTAACATGGCAACGTAAAAACAACAACGAGGGACAATTTTCACAATTTTTCAAAGCCAATTAACTTACAAACCTGCGTGTCTTTGGAATGTGGGAGGACACCAGAACACCCAAAGGAAACCCACGTGGCCTCAGGGAAAACTGGCAAACTTCGTACAGACAGCACCCGTAGTCAGGATTCAATCTGGGTCTCTGGAGCCGTGAGGCAGCAACTCTACTGCTGTGTCACTCTACCGCCCTACCAGCTTGTGACCTTCTTTGTCAATAGTATTGAAGTTATCCATTCATCCTTCCCCTCTATTGCCCATCTGCCCTCCCAATCTCCAGGACTAAGTTCCCTGAAGGTTCCCCAGCCTTAACCAGGTTCACCTTTTACTCAATTTTTTCACCTTAATCCTTTCAGATCTTAACTTGCTCATGAGATACTCTTAGTGGTCCCTTCCCAGGGCTCTCATTCCTGACAACTGTTTGTACCATGAACAGTACCCGAGTCGGAAATGTGCCCACCTACAAATATAATCAAATTCAAAAAATAGGCCAAACAAGGGTAACGTACATTTAGTTTAGTTTTGTTTAGAGAAAGACGCGGAAACAGGCCCTTCGTTCCCACTGAGTCCCCACCCCTTGCTATTTCTACCGAAGCCAATTAACCTACAAACCTGTACATCTTTGGCATGTGGGAGGAAACCAGAGCACCCGGGGAAAACCCACGCAGTCACGGGGAGAATGTATAAACTCCGTTCAGACAGCATCTGTAGTCAGGATCAAAACCGGGTACCTGGCGCTGTATGGCAGCAACTCTACCGCTGCGCCACCGTGCCATTGCATGTAAGCACCTCAGTAACTGACTGCTCCATCCAACTTTAATGACTGTCATCCACCCTCATGAGGAGTTCTGAAAACCTCCTTGAAAACATGCAGCATTTGCTCAAACTATATTAAGAAGCAATTTTCGTCCACTGATTCCGTCGCATCTCACAGAGTGCTCCCATTCCCCATTAATTTTTCCTGTAATCTATTCTCTCCACATTTCCATCAACTCCACTCAAGATTCTAACGTCCATCTAGACAATTTCCAATGGTCAATAAGGGTGGTACAGAGGTGCAGCGGTAGAGTTGCTGCCATGCAGTGCCAGAAACCCGGGATCAATCCTGACTATAGATGCTGGCTGTACGGAGTTCATACATTCTCCCCGTGTCCGCATGGGTTTCCCTCGGGTGCTCTGGTTTCCTCCCACACTCCAAAGATGGCCAGGCTTGTAGGTTAATTGGCTTTGGTAAAAAAATTGTAAAATGTCCCTAGTGTGCAGGATTGTGCTAGTGTGTGGGTGATCGTTAGCTAGTGCGGACTCGGTGGGCTGAAGGGTCTGATTCTGTTCTGTATCTCTAAAGTCTAAAGAAAAGTCTAAAGGGTGCTCTGGTTTTCTTCCACCTTCCAAAGACGTCCAGATTCATAGGCTAATTGGCGTCTGTAAATTGCATTAAGGGGAGTAGGATATAGAGTGTGGGTGATCGTTGGTTGGTCCGGGCTTGATGGGCCAAAGGGCCTGTTTCCACGCTGTATCTCTGAAAAATAAAATTCACTCACTCGCCAGCACGTCTTTGGAGTGTGGGTGTAAACATGAGTGTACGGGGGAAATCCATGTGATCACTGGCGAGAACATGCAATCTGCAGAGAGACAAAGGTCAGGATTGAACCCAGGTCAGTGGAGCTGTCAGGCAGCAGCTCTACTTGCTGCACCACTGTGTTGTCCGTGTGATGCCATTTGGTGGCATTAAATTTGATTTGGCAATCCTAATTTATAGTTTTACAGGACAAGACATTTTGTTTAGACGAGCGACAACTGCAGTCAGACAGATGACATAAAAAGGCTTTAAAATGTGCAGTAGAGTAAGTGAGGGAGACGTGAGATCGAAAGAAGAAAATAATAGCCTGGCAGACAACTACAAGACAGTGGTGAACACTTTGGAAATGATTGAACGTTTCTCTGCATCTGGTGTATAATACTATACTGACTATTAAGTTGCTGTAGTCAACAGGATTTTATTGGTCAATCATATCCTAATATAACTGTTCAGATTGAACCCACCAGTGTGGGTTTTCTCCGGGAGCTCTGGTTTCCTCCCACACTCCAAAGGACAGGATTGTATGGTAATTGGCATGGTAAAATTGTAAATTATCCCTAGTGTGTAGGATAGGGTTTGTGTGCGGGGATTGCTGGACGGTGTGGACTCGATGGGTTAATGGGCCTGTAACAGGGCCTGTATCTCTAAACTAAATTAACTCAACAGCATCCGCAGTTCCTTGTGTCTCCATTTCTCAATGCTCCTCCCTCTCTCCTTATTTCCCTGCAGCCCTGCAAATTATTCTCTCTTATACTGTACGCCCCTTAACACTCCTTTTCATTCTTTTGCCACCTACCTATAATTTCACACAACATTATGCTTCTTTCTTTTCACTGTTACAATCAACTCCCTGCAATTTGTCACCAGCTGCAGCATTAACGTGAGAGGTTCTACAGGACAGTGTGTACACATGTAAATCATATCTTATCTAGTTATTCTTTCATGGTTGGGAAATTATTTTGCAATCCGTCAAACTGAAATAATGAGTGGACAGGTATTTTGTTCTTGTTGTTCCTTGTTCTATAACACAGCTGTCAGTAGCTAAGACTGTGCCTGGGCAGAGGAACTGCAGCAGAGGAAGATGACAACATTTAGTTTAGCTTAGTTTAGTTTGGAGATCCAGCGTGGGGACAGGCCCTTTAGCCCAACTTGCCCAAACCGACCAACATGCCCCATCTACACTGCTCCCATTTGCCTGCATTTGGCCCATATCCCTCTCATGTACATGTACATGTCTAATTGCTCTTATTGTCCTTTGCTCAACTGCCTCCTCTGGCACCCACCACTCTTTGCGTGTAAAAGTTACAGTATCCCTCAAATTTCTATAAAATCTTTCCCCCTTCACCTTAAAACATTGCCCTCTGGTTTTTGATTCCCCCCCCCCCCCCCCCCCCCCTTTCTGGGCACGAGACTGTGCGTCCACCCGATCTGTTTCTCTCATGATTTCATACACCTCTATAAGAGAATGGAAGTCCAGTAATCATGGTACAAGTGTATATAAAAACTCAATTTTCAAACTAATTTCCTTCATTGAAAATTCACGATAACCAGTTTATTTGATATTAGAATCTGTGAGCTCTTCAAATGTGCAATCAGACATCAGGATTATAGGGGCTTCACATCCATTCTATTTAAAGGAGATTAGTCTTCATTTCAAACAAGGGCTTTCAAAGGTTAAGTAGTGGTAGTAGTCAGCTTGTGGTAGCATTAGTTCCAAATGAAAGGATTTGGTTTCTAGCCTCCCACACAGTTTTGTGCGTGTGCACAGTATGGACGTGTACAGCTGATGAGCAACTCGATGGAAAAACAGCCTCACAGCTATTCCCCTGGTGTGTAAAACGCCTTTATCTAATTGTCTTTATCGTGGTTTATCTTTTGCTCTTAGAATGAGTTCAAATGTAGCAAAGACATGCAACCCATACTTGAACAAAGTTTGAAAAGAAGAAGGGCAAATGGTGCAGCAAATCAGCCACATGCCGCCTCTTCACACTGTTTCCTCCTCTCATCACCCCACATCCTCACTGGTGGGATGTCCGGTGGTGTCTGCGGCTGGAAACATTTCAGTTTGTGCCGGGCACTAACACTATCACTGGCAGGCCACGGCATTCACAGTTAACAGTCACTGCACGAACCCCATGACCAGAGAGTCCACTCCATCTGTGTTTTCTTTTGACTTCACTAAGGTTCTCACATAGAGTCATGCAAAGTGGAAACAGACCCTTCAGCCCACCATGCCCACACCGATCAATATGTCCCATCTTCACTCCACACGCCTGCGTTTGGTCCATATCCCTCTAAATCTGTCCTAAATCATGATTTTATACACCTCTATAAGTTCACCCCCATCCTCCCGTGCTCCAGGGAATACTCAGGCAGTAAAGAAATCAGTCATATGTCTTTGGAGTGAGTGAAGAAACCAGAGCACCCGGAGAAAACACGAGCCGTCACAGGGTGAATGTACTAACTCCGTACAGACAGCATCCACATTCAGGATCAAACCCAGGTCTCTAGAGCTGTAAGGCAGCAGCTCTACTGCTGCACCACTGTTCTGCCCTTTAAACAGAAAGGTCAGATTTGTTGACCAATGATCAATAAAGTTGTCTGCTTGGCTTTTCTTTAAAATAGACTAATTAAATAGAACACAAAGTGTTGGAGTAACTCAGCTGGTCAGGCAGCATCTCTAGAGGACATGGATAGATGATGTTTTGGTCTGAACCCTCCTTGCAGTCTGATGAAGGGTCCCGACCCAAAACACCGCCTATCCACATCCTCCAGAGATGCTGCTTGACCTGCTCAGTTACTCCAGCACTTTGTGTTCCACACAAGATTCCAGCACCTGCAGTTCCTCATATCTGCTAAAGTTAATACCATGTAGTCACAAAATGCTCAGCGGGTGAGGCAGCATCTCTGGAGAGAAGGAATGGGCGACGTTTCGGGTCAAGACCCTTCTGCAGACTGAAGAGGTTGCCCCAGCATTTTATGTCTACCTTCGATTTAAACAAGCACTGCAGTTCTTTCTTACACAAAAGTTAATACCAGTTCAGCTCCCCCCTGCGAATCCCACCAAACTATGTTTCGGATATGCAGTTGATAAACCTCTTATGTTTTCAAGACAGGATATATTTTGAATGGTGTACATTTAAATTGGTATTATCAGCTATATAAGGGATGCATTCTTTATTGTCAATCTTCAGCTCAATGTCCCAAAAGATCACAGATTAATCCTGTGTGGTTGTTGTTTATGGAATATTTTTGGACGTGATTATCTGATGCATTTGTCTGTAGCTTGACACAACTTTGCAAAAATGATGCTCTTTAGTACACTTCGAGTTGGCTTGGTATATTATTTTACTACGTAAATGGCGATACAGGTAATTCCGGTTTAACTCTTTTCAATGCAACAGTCATAATCATTTTTATTTTACAATAAGGTTTGTGTTTAAAACCACATGAATCTTTGACTGTATTGACTGTGGGTCACACATCACTTCAAAGCAATGAGCGTGAAATCTACAAGCATTTCATTTTGAACAATAATGCCTCTCTAAGGAAGTAAAAACTAAAACATTTGGAGCTTTTTATGCTTACCCTTCTTTCTAGACTGATCAGTGTACACCGGCTAAAACATCAACAAGGCAAGATTTTGCTTTCTAAAAACAAATGATATTGCCACAAATTAAAATCTAGCAAATATTGGAAATACTTAACGAATCAAGTTAAGTATTTTCTTAATGACTTAATTTATTTATTCACTTGTGCGTGGGAAGGGAAACAGGGGTGATGTCACAGTTGTCCTAAATGTCGACTCAGGACACAGTTGTCCTGAATGTTTCTCTTTCTGCAGATGCGGGCTGACCTGCTGAGTATTTCAAGCTTTTTCTGATTTTATTTTAAATTTCCAGCATTTGCCATTTAAAAAAAAAAAATCACTCATTAAACTAAATTGCCTTTCAACAATAAAAGGTCCTGAATGACCATCTTGTTTTAAACACCAGATTGAAGAGTAATAATCCCTAGCAATTAGATGGAAAGCTTATTTTACTTCATTCAGTCAGTATCTGTCGACAGCAAGTAATCTCTAGTAATGATCCCACAACACCACACTTCCTTCCCAACACCTAAATAATTTCCATTCTTGTTGTAGAAGCAAGGAACTGCAGATGCTGATTTACCAAGGAAAGCTCAAAATGCTGGAGTAACTCAGTGGGCCAGGCAGTGTCCCTGAAGAACATGGGTAAGGTGATGTTTCGGGTCAGGACTTACGAAAATGGACAATTTAAAGTTATGGACCCGGCATCACGAGGTTTACTTCCAAATTGATCCCCTGTAGCACACTTAAAGCCAACAACGTAGCAGGGAAACTTTCATCACAGGTATCAAAAAAGTTCAACAAGTCAAAAGTCACGAGTGTTTTATTATCATAGGTCCCGAAACGGAATTATGAAATACTTACTTGTAGAAGCACAACAGATATGCAAACATAGTACTCTGTAAAACCTATAATAAACAACAACAAAAAAGAATGTAGCATGACTCACTGGCATACTCACAGACTCATTTGGAATTATTTTTGCAGTGTGCATAAAAATGTGTTTTCCAATATAAGCCAAGAATACTAGTGTCAATCTTACGCTGTTGACTGTTGAATTATTAATGAGGCACAAAGTAAGAATGCAGTGCGCTTACTCATTTTATTACCCCATATTCCATCCCATTTCTCCATGAACTAACATTTCCCTTTTCCAAGGGCACATTGACATTTGCTTATGCACTGCGTTTTAAGCAGAGAAAAGAAATGCTGATACAAGTCAACTCTTGGATCAAACTACCAAACAAATCATACGAACGCAAGCCCCCAAATCTTCAACTAGTAAAGATTTTGCTCGGCTGAAATCACTCGCTTTTAAAAATACTCATGGACGTCACAAAATGGCTTTGGAAATGCTGCTTTTGGAAATATACTTCCCGATAAAGAGGGGAAAGTTCTGGGAGGCCCAGAAGGGCCAAAGGTCAAAGAAACACATAGGACAGTGGTCAGAGTCAAGGAGTTATGAGCTTTTGATTTGTAATGGTTTCTGTCTTAGTTTAGTTTAGTTTATTATTGTCACGTGCAGCAAGGTATCGGAGCGTCAAGCCGGTGGTCTTGCCAAGTGCAGCAAAATGGTATCGGAGGTCGGGCTGCCTCCACGATTCTCTGCAACTTGCAGTCTTGGATGGTTCCCATGGATGCTTCAATAAAATGCGCATCTGTAGAGGTTGGTGAAGTTGTTGGGGACATCCGGGCTTGTAGTACCTATGAGTTTCCTACAGGTCTGCATAGAGAGCTGGTAGAGGCGAGTGGGGTGTATATTGTCTCAGGATTGTCTCTATGTCCCTCTGATGGAAAAATTGGATAGCTCACCTCTGCAACAGGTTCATGGTGCTTCATTGCGCCGTTAACCTCCCCTATTTCCTCCCTTGCATAATTTAATGGAGCAGGAAACATTAGGCCATTCGGCCCACCTCAGGTCTATAATTTAATGGAGCAGAATTAGGCCATTCGGCCCATCAGGTCTACTCTGCCATTCAATCATGGTAGATCTATCTTTCCCTTTCCACCCCATTCTCCTGCCTTCTCTCCATAACCCCGGACACATGCACTCATCACTCATCATGACAATGGACAATCATCACCTTCAAAATATCCTTTGACTTGGCCTCTACATGAATTCCACACATTCACCACACTCTGACTAAAGAATTCCACCCTCACCTCTTTTCTAAAGGTTTCTAAAGGGAAAGTTATTGAAATCTTCTCAAGATTTCAAGCGTAGCAATAGAACACCATGAAGCCTGCTTGGTCTTCCTTTTTGAAATCACAGACGGCAGATTGAGTTCCAGAACACTGACAGGTATTTTTGACAATATCAGATCGACACAAAATGCTGCAGTAACTCAGCGGGAAAAGCAGTGTTTCTGGAAACAGATCAGTGACATTTCGGGTCATTTGGGACCCACTTGTGGGGGTGGGGGGTGGGGGGTACTGGAATACTATCTATTATTGCAAATTATAGTATTACTGGAATACCCTACCATCAATCTGAAGAAGGGTTCCGACCCGAAACGTCACTTATCTATTTTCTACATAGACCCGCTGAGTTACTCCAGCACTTTGTATTCTATATTGGTATTAAATGTATTCTGTTTTAAAGAACAGCCAATCAGTCTATTGTTGGTATGAAGCAGCATCTGCATCCTTTTTATTGCATGAAGGATTTTTGGGACATTGAATATACGAGGCAGGAAGTCATAATGCAGCTCTGTAGGACTTTGGTTTGGCTGCATCTTGAGTATTGCATGCAGTTCTGATCACCCCGTTACAATAGACAATAGGTGCAGGAGTAGACTATTCGGCCCTTCGAGCCATTCAATGTGATCATGGCTGATCATCCCCATAACGGGAAAAAAGTTGAGGCTTTGGACAGGGTGCAGCAGAGAATTACCAGAATGCTGCCTGGATTTGACGGGTTCAACTACAGAGAGAGGGTGGATAGTCTTGGATTGTTTTTTTCTGGAAAACCAGAGGTCGAGAGGGGCGACTTCATAGAAGCATATAAAATTATGAGACGCATAGATAGGGCAGACAGTCAGAGCATTTTTCCCGGGGTGGAAATGTCCAACACTTGAGGGCATAGCTATAAGGTGAGAGGGGGAAAGTTTAACGATGTGTTTTTTACACAGAGAGTGGTTGTGGCCTGGATCGCATTGTTTAGGGTGCTGGAGGAGGTAGTTACGATACGATGGTGTTGAAGAGGTTTCTAGATGGGAACATGGAAATGCAGGGAATAGCGGGATAGGGATCATGTACAGGCAGATGCGAGTAGTTTGTCTTGGTATCACACTCAGCATGTGGGCTGAAGGGCCCGTTTCCATGCTATACTGTTCTACATTCTATGTAACACCTAAAGCCCCAGTCTTCCTCCTCTGTACAGAGGTTGTGGGAAATTCTGCTGAACTTCTACATCTGGGGGAACTTCAGCTGAAAACCACAACTGCATTTTTTATGTCTGGGAAGAGAAACAGGAGAGGCCAGAATCACGATCAAGAAATGGGATAATTCTGAGTACAGTAACCACTGAGGGATTTCCCTGTAATCTGACTCTTAGTCACAGTCACACTGCACAGAAACAGGACCTTCGGCCCAACTTGCCTTGGCCAGGCTACTCATCCGCATGAAATATTATTGTCAGGGTTGTCCTCAACAAACTCTTCCCAGTAACCCAACAGTTGCTCCACTAATCATAGTGTGGAATCTGCCCATCTAAAGGTGCAGTCGGCAGGAATGGCAATTTGAGCCAGAGGGCGCTTCTAGATCAAGGCTCAAACCCAAAGGAACACTCGTGGCGTATCAAGCAGCATTGATCCCTGCCCACCCTGTATGCTTTGGAGACTTGAATTACCTGCAGCAGGCAACTCCGAACTCTGTTACAGTTTTAGTTTAGTTTAGTTTATTATTGTCACGTGTACTAAGGTACATTGAACAGTTTTTATTTGCGTGCTATCCAGTCAAAGGAAAGAATATACATGATTACACTCAAGCCATCCACCGTGTACAGATAAAGGGTACAATATTAGTTCAAGTTAAACTCTGATAAAAACACCAATGATGTCTCCACAACAACTACAACGCCATACATTAGTTTAGTTTAGTTTAGAGATACAGTGTGGAAACAGGCCCTTCGGCCCACCAAGTTCGTGATCACCCATACACTAGTTCTATCCTATACACTAGGGACAATTGACGGAAGCCAAATAACCTACAAACCTGCATGTCTTTAGGATGTGGGAGGACACCGGGGCACCTGGAGAAAACCATCCCGGTCACAGAGAGAACGTACAAACTCCACACACACACACACACAGTCAACACCCGAGGTCAGAATCGCACCTGGGTTTCCCACACAGTAAGGCAGCGACTCTACCGCTGCTTCACTGAATGCTGACACGGGATGCACTGCCATAGTAAAATGGCAATGCAAATGCTCTCAAATGTATTGATCCAGTGGCAGGATAAGCAAAACCACATCAGCTCCATCTGCCAATCCAACATCCCCAACACTGAGGCCCGAGCACACTCAGTTGGCTCTGATGCTCATCGTGCTCTCTGAAGATGTGCAGATTGCATTTCTATTCCGGGCTCCATAATATTAAGAGATTGCTACACGGAGAGAGGAAATGATTCAACGATGTCCTCAAAACCTTCTTGGAAAAAGTGTAAGATTCCCATTGACTCCTAACAACCCTTGGCCCATGATCCCTCCCAGTGGAGAAGAAGCATTCAAGATGGGATTAAAAACCATGATGTCCATTTGTCAGGAGTGCACAGAAACCCAGCATAAACCATGAAGCTCCCAAACCACTCTAATCCTGCCTTGCATCCTTAGTTTTTTAATTTAGTTTAGTTTAGTTTAGAGATACAGAGCGAAATCAGGCCCTTCGGCCCACCGAGTCCGTGCCGACCAGCGATCCCCGCACACTAATGCTATCCTACACACACTGGGGACAATTTACAATTACACCCAGCTAATTAACCTACAAACCTCTGTACGTCTTTGGAGTGTGGGAGGAAACTGGAAATCCTGGACAAAACCCACGCAGGTCATGGAGAGCACATACAAACTCCATACAAACAAGCACCTGTAGTCAGGATCGAACCCGGGTTCTCTGGTGCTGTAAGGCAGCAACTCTACCACTATGCCACTGTGCCACCGTGCTGAAGCGGGACTCTTAGATCATGTACTTTGATAAGCTAAAGTTTTTCTCTTGTTTCTATTATTCTCAAGCAGCCAATTATATTTGGAGCACAAAGTTTTGGTTCCAGTACAATAAAATAGTATACGTTCCACTTAAAAATCAATAAACCCCAAAGTGTTTTAAAAAGTTGATAGTTGCTCGTAAAATAATCAATTTAAAAGAATAAACTTGAAAGGAAATGATTTGATATAGTAAACACTTCAAACTGCACATATTTTCTGTACCTAAAAAATGAACTATTGGGTAGTTGCCCTTGATGATAGTGTTGGTAGAAGACTGACTACTGTGGTCAAATTGATACAGGATGCACACTCCATAGTAAAATGCCAATGCAAATAATAAATGCCCTCAAATGTGTTAGCTCATCCAGCCCAAAGGCAGTGGTGATTTGCATCATGCCACTCTTGGTTTGACATGAACCCATTAATGCTAAAAGCTACCGCACATGACGCTCATTTTGTGCCAATTAATGCCTAGCCTCCCCTTGGTTTGCCATCGTAGAGTGAACTGTGGAACTCGGATGTGGCTATGTGGTGCAGCCGTAGAGATACTGCCTTACAGCGCCAGAGACTCGGGTTCAATCCTGACCACGGGTGCTTGTCTGTACAGAGTTTATATGTTCTCCCGATGACCTGCGTGGGTTTTTTCCAAGATCTTTGGTTTCCTCCCACACTCCAAAGACGTGCAGGTTTGTAGGTTAATTGGCTTGGTGTAAATGTAAAATTCTCCCTCGTGTGTGTAGGATAGTGTTAATGTGCGGGGCTCGCTGGTCAGAGCAGACTCGGTGGGCCGAAGGGCCTGTTTCCGTGCTGTATCTCTAAATTAAACTAAAGTTGCTGCCTTACAGCACCAGAGATTCGGGTTCGATCCTGACTATGGATGCTGTCTGTAGGGAGTTTGTACCTCCTCCCTGTGACCGTGTGGGTTTTCTCTGGGTGCTCTGGTTTCCTCCCACATTCCAAAGATGTGCAGGTTTGTTGGTGAATTGGCTTTGAAAAAATTGCAAATGTCCCTGGTTTGTTGTATAGTGCTAGTGTATGAGGGTGATTGTTGGTCGGCACGGATTTGGTGGGCCAAAGGGCCTGTTTCCGCACCGTATCTCTAAAGTCTGAAGTAAAGTCTAACGCTGGGATGCAGGTTGGTGGGAAAGTGGAGTTAAGGGCCTGTCCCACTTGGGCGTCATTTGCGCGTCACGCAGGTAGCGAGTGAGGATTTTGAGAATCCAAAAATCCTGGGGCGCCGCGCGCTACTCGCGTCACTGCCTATGCCACCACGTCTCAGCATGCGCCATGCGCGCATAATGCACGCTATGCGTGTGTCGTGCGTCATGACGTGTAAATTATGTCGCGTGAATGAAGCGCAAATAACGCCCAAGTGGGACAGGCCCTTTTGTGAGATGGCCAGCGACTGGTGTGGGTGTGAAGGTTTACCAGTGAATGGGTATGCAATGGAAAGAGGCCTGGTCATACAATGGAAAGTGAAGGGGGAATTTTTAATCAATACAGGAATTGGTATCTCTGGGATAAAGTCAAGGGGGGTTTGATCAGTGTCTGAGTTCACAGTATGGTGTTGGGACAAAGAGATTTTGTTCACTATTGAGCCAGGGTGCAATGATTAGGAAGCCCAAACAAGACTTGGAGTAGGGGGTATATAGAACATAAGAGGATTTGGAAATAAGGAACCGCAGGTGCTGGTTTACCAGTGAAAGACACAAAATGCTGGAGTAACTCAGCAGGTCAGGTAGCATCTCTGGAGAACATGGATAGGCGACGATTCGGGTCGAGACCCTTCTTCAGACTGATCACAGGGATGGGTTGAAAGAAAGCTGGAAGAGCAAGGAGGGGGCATGCTACTTGATGATAGTTCCATGGGCTAATCTCTGCGGTTTGTACCAAGTCAGACAGATCCCCTTCAAATCTCCTTGAAACAAGTTTGGTGATTGTGGTGAAGGGACTATTTCTGTACAAATGGCCCACATCGTTCATGCCATGCTTGCCTGACTGAATTAGTGGGAATGGAAAATAGTATGGTGTTGGATGTCACAGTGGCCTCCGGGCACCTCTTGCGTAGGCCCGTCATAAGGACTGACAACTGCTATGAAAGATGTAATAAGCATATGATTCAGCAACTAGTTTTCTGGAAAATTCCATCACAAAGCACAGGTGGATGTACTTTGAGAGTTCTAGGCCATCTCCTTTACCGAACCTACAAAATCAAGATGGAGACTACAATGCCGGTGCTTTTGGGTAAGATGGTTTTGATTGATTGTGAAATACAGCATGGAAACAGGCCCTTGGGTCCACCAAGGCCACGCCGACCATCACACTAGTTCTATGTTATCCCACTTTTGTATCCACTCCCTACATACCAGAGGGGATTTTCAGAGGCCAAATAACCTAGAAATCTTTAGTTTAGTTTAGGAATGGACTCAGAGCTACTTGGGGTCTTGGCCTGCATGGACAAGTTGAGTCAAAGGGCCTGTTTCCATGCTAACCCTATGACAACTCTAATGATATATCTCAACAACTCTACTGATACTTTGAATTACGCAGTATTTAAACAAACAGCTGAAGGAACAAAGTGGTTCAGGTAGCCTCTGCAGAGGGAAATTGACAGACAACATTTCAGTTCGAGTCCATTCCATACAAGTCTAAGGAATGGCCCCGTCCTGAAACATCATCTGTCCGTTTCCTTCCACAGATGCTGCCTGACCTGCCGAGTATGTCCAGCAGCAGTTTGTTTTTCACTCAAGATTCAAGCATCTGCAGTCTCTTGTGTCTGCATCATCTAAATGGTTGGAAATTAAAGAGAATGCTTTCTACAAATATACATGCCGCTTCTGTTTAAATACACCAGTTAATCCAAAATATGAACTGATATAATTTTCTTGAATATCAACTTCAATCTCCTTTGTGTTGAAAAAACATGTTTATTCGTATTTTCGTAAATCTGATAGAATAAATCTGACCAGGACACGTTCAATTGAATGGCCTCCAATTTTGTAAACACAGCCTCTCAGAAGTTGAGGATAAGCAGTTCAGAAAAAAATAAGTGAATTTTCCGGTTCAAGATTTACTGTAGGACAGATCAAGAGATACTTTGTTTAAAGAGAAGTATAGTTATGTTAGTCTTTGTTCTATTCCTGCCTCCTCAATATGTTCCTTTCATCCACATGGTAAATCACATTACCTATGCCCTAAAGCAGTTTTCTTGGTGTGTTTGCCCTTACATGCACACCCTGGTCTTACAAAAATGATCCCAGGAATGATTAGGTTAACATATGATGAGCGTTTGACGGCAGTTGGCCTGTACTCGCTGAAGTTTAGAAGGATGAGGGGGTACCTCATTGAAACGTACCGAATAGTGAAAGGCCTGGATAAAGTGAATGTGAAGATGATGTTTTCACTGGTGGGAGAGTCTAGAACCAGAGGCCATAGCCGCAGAATAGGACATACCTTTAGAAAGGAGATGTGGAGGAATTTCTTTAGTCAAAGGGTGGTAAATCTATGGAATTCATTGCCACAGAAGGCTGTGGAGGCCATCAATGGATATTTTTAAGGGGAAGATTGACAGATTTGTGATTAGGTGTCAGGAGTTATGGGGAGAAGGCCGAAGAATGGGGTGAGAGAGAAAGGTATATCAGCCATGATTGAATGACAGTATAGATTTGATTGGCCAAATGACCTAATTCTGCTCCTAGAACTTATAAACATTCATCTCTGCGTCAAGAGTGTTGGGTCCCAGCCCAAGAACTGGCCATGAAAATTTCAGCTGATTCTGCAATGCAGTCGTAAGAGAGGTATGCATAGTTGAAGGTGAAAAAGACCAAAAGAACCTATCTCTTGTGTCTAAACCTCCCCTGCTTCTCCTCAACGGCAATGACTTCTCTCTTACAAGATGGTGTCCAGAGTTGCACACAAATACTTCAAGCTTAAGACTTTTCACCTCTACTGCCATTGATACGGGCCACTGGTGATCATATTAGGAACCAGGGTCATTGGCAAAGTTGAGAACCAAGACCTTTGGCAAAACACCAGAGGCACTAAGCTGTCGAAGAAATTAGCACAGGGATTGAGCTTCTCTGAAGAAGGTCTAAACCCGAAACATCATCTATCTAATCTCTCCGCAGGAGCTGCCTGACTCACTGAGTTCCTCAGTGTATTGCTCAAGATTCCAGCATCTGCACTTTCTTGTGCTTCCATGGGAGAAACTTCAGTTACACATTTTAGTAAGACGTATAGAGACTGGAAAAATAACCCGAATGCTATGTTGCAATGTGCCCTCATGTCTTAACCTTTCTAACACCAAGTTTCCAGCTAGGCAAAAGCTTCCCAAGAGGCAGCTACACTTTTGCTAAAAAGTGAATGTGGAAACAATCTGTTTAGATTAAATCTCCCATCTGCCTGTATAGAATAGCGCAGCACAGTGGCGCAGCGGTAAAGCTGCTACCTCACAGCGCTAGAGACCCAGGTTCCAACCTGACTATGGGTGCTGTCTCTGCATATTTGCTCGTTTTCCCTGTGGCCACGTGGGTTTCCTCCAGGTGCTCTGATGTCCTCCCACACCCCCAAAACGTGCAGGTTTTTGGGGAGCGGCACTGTGGCGCAGCGCTAGAGTTGCTGCCTTACAGCGCTAGAGACCCAGGTTCGATCTAGACTACGGGTGCTATCTGTGTGGAGTTTGTTTGTTCTCCCTTGTAATAAAGTTGGTTTTCTCCAGATGTTCCGGTTTCCTCCCACATTCCAAATACACGTAGGTTTGTAGATTAGTGTAGGAAGAGACAGCAGATGCTGGTTTAAACCGAAGATAAACACAAAAAGCTGGAGTAACTCAGCGGGACAGGCAGCATCTCTGGAGAGAAGGAATGGGTGATGTTTGGGTCTCACGTCACCCATTCCTTCGCTCCAGAGATGCTGCCTGTCCCGCTGAGTTACTCCAGCTTTTTGTGCCTATCTTAGATTTGTAGATTAATTGGCTTCTATAAATTGTCCCTAGTGAGTAGGATATAACTAGTGTATGTGTTATCGCTGGTTGGTGCAGACGCGATGGGTTGAAGACTCTGTTTCCATGCTGTATCTCTAAACTAAACTAAACCAAACCTTCAGTAAAGATGCTGGTGTGTTGGCTGTAGAGGCAAATTGCTACAAACAAATGAGATAAATTGTAGGTGTGAGTACTTGTTCTCGTCAACCATAAGCAAATTCTGCTGTGGATTTCCTGCTTCCTGTGGAAGGAAGTGAGGGTTTTATCATTCTTTGTCATCCTCTCAGGAAATTGATCTGAACAACCTTTGGTTTGTATCATTCGTGCGAAGCAGGCTCCCTAAGAGTTCTTTTTCCACCCCTTGTGGAGGGCAAGCCCTTCCTTGGAAAGTACCCAAAAGTTAAGCTGTAGTGGAGTGGGCGTCCAAGTTCACTTGTAGCAGTCTGACAGAGTAAATGGGAAAACGAGAAAAATGAATAAGCAAATCTGTTTTCCATTCTGTGTGTAAGCTCTATTGTGGTGAATGACTTTGTTGATTAAACTTACTGGTTACACAGTGTAGTTAGGTTGGCACACTGGGGCAGACGGCTGTACAGCGCCAGAGACCTGGGTTTAAGAGGGGAAGACCCGGGGTTGAGGGGGAAAGATGATCAGAGGCCGAATGGCCTCACTCTGCTCCTAGAACTGCTGAAACATGAATGTAATGATTCAATTATACTCTATTGTCACATGTACCTAGGTACAGTGAAATGCATTGTTTTACATACAGTCCGATATAATCCATATAGCCGACCACAACTAGGCAGTAGACAAGAGTCGCCACGTTTCAAGCGCTGACAAAGTTACAAAAGTTATCGATCCTGACAACGGGTGCTGTCTGTATGGAGTATGTACGTTCTCCCTGGGACTGTGTGCATTTTCTCCGGGTGCTCCGGTTTCCTCCCACACCCCAAAGACGTGCATGTTTGTCGGTTAATTGGCTCCTGCAAATTCTCCCTCTTGTGTAGGATAGACTAAATGTGCAGGTGGTCACTGGTTGGCACGGACATAGTGGGCCGAAGGGCTTGTTTCTACGTTGCATCTCTAAAACTAAAAACTAAAGCTAAATAATAGAACTGCAGATGCTGGTTAATACTACAAAGTGCTGGAATAACTCAACAGGTCAGGCAGCATCTCTGGAGAACATGGACAGATGACATTTCGGGTCGATCTGTAGAGGGGGCCTGACCTGTTGCGTTACTCCAGCATTTTGTGTCCTTTCAGGTTACACAGTAATTGTTTTGCACACTGGGTGTGTTCCTAGAGTTGTAGGCACTTACCGTTGATTCCTAATTGTCCCAAATTTAAGGAGACAGGTAACAATCAGCACAGTGGTGGTCTGGAGTCTGTAAACCAAACAAGGTAACAACAGCAGATTCCTCCCCTGAAGGAAAATCATGCACTTAACTAGTCTTTTATGACATCTAGCAGTTATATGGCAGCCAGCACTAAACTACCATTTCATTCTAAATTAATTACTTGACTTTAAATTCCCCAATTGCTGTGGTGGAATTGAAGTCATGCCTCTGGAGCAAAGCTTCAATAACTCAATGACTGTATCACACTGTTTTTATTAGTATTATTCTCTTAAATATTAAACTAGGTTTGCTTAGAGTACATTTTCAAAGAGCTAGTTGGTCAACAGTATCAACAATTGCAGATTTTTCTCCAAAAGGACCCTGTGTTTTTCTACACAGGGGGAACATTCAAAGTCTATTCATCTTTTCTGCCTCTAGGGTATATGTAGAGACACAAGAAACAACACTGGCCAAAGATGAGAGCCTGGTGCTTGCAAAACATTAGAAATGGGAACACATTTAGAGAACTGTGTTCAATTTTTGGGCACTATGTTTTAGTAAAGATGTTGTCAAGTTGGAACGGGTGCAGGGAAGATTTATGAGGATGTTGCCAGGACTCGAAGGCCTGAGCTATAGGGAGAGGTCAAGAAGGCTCGCGCTCTATTCCTTGGAGTGCTGGAGGATGAGGGGTGATCTTATAATTGTGTTCAAAATCATTTGAGGAAATGTGCAGAGATTGCTGGTCGGCACGGACTCAGTGGGCCAAAGGGCTGTATCTCTAAACGAAACTCAACAAAACTAACTAAATACATCAGGTAAACTCACAGAGTGTTTTGCCCAGAGTAGGGGAATTGAGAACAAAGGACATAGGTTTAAGGTGAGGGGGGAAAGATTTTTCACGCAGTCACAGGGAGAACGTACAAACTCTGTACAGACAGCACCCACACTGATTGAACCTGGGTCTCTGGTGATAAAAGGCAGCAACTCTACTGCTGCGCCACTGTGCCGCCCAGCTAATGATAATATTGAATGGCAGGGCAGGGTCGAGAGAGGCTGTGGGCCTACTATTGCTCACATTTTCTTGTGTCCTTCCATATAACCCTGTTGGGTAGAGACCTCCAAAGTTTTTCAAATTTCTCCTCAACTCATTCCTAAGTGGTTATCCCCTTCATTTTGAAAATATGTGCGCAGATCTAAACTCACCACCCAAGGACATTTTACACAGAGGGTGGCGAGTGCCTGGAAGGTATTGCCGGGAGGTGGTGGTGGAGGCAAATACAATAGTGGCATTTAAGGGATTTTTGGATAGGCACAAGGATATACAAGGAGTGGAGGGATATGGATTATATGCAGGCAGTTAAGATTTGACCTTGGCATCACAGAAATTGTGGGCCAAAGGGCCCATTCCTCATGCTGTACTGTTCTATGTTCTAAGTTAAGACTTCTGGGTCATGATGCCGGATGTCAAAACACCATTACTGTTAAAAGACTAAGTACTCGTTCTATAATACAAATACTATGGTAGCAAAAATAAGCCATTTGGCCCCTCATGGCTACTCCACCTATCAATGAGATCATGGCTCTGACCTTAATTCTTTAACCTTAATTCCTTTAATATCTAAACATTTGACTTCCTGACTCTTATAGTATATACAATGCCCCCAACCAATGATGGCAAGCATACCATATGGTTGGTGTACCACTCTATCTACTTGCCTCCATTTGTGTTAGTATAGTATAATATAGTATAGTATAGTATAGAGATACAGGATGCAAACAGGCCATTCGGCCTATTGAGTTCGCGCTGACCAGTGATCATTCATACACTATTTCTATCCTACACACTAGGGGCAATTTACAGAAGCGATTAACCTACAAACCTGTACATCTTTGGAGTGTGGGAGGAAACTGGAGCACCCAGAGAAAACCCACGTGGTCACAGGGAGAACATACAAACTCCGTACAGACAACATCCTTAGTCGGGATTGAACCTGTGTCTCTGGCGCTGTAAGGCAAGCAACTCTACTCTTGTGCCACTGTGCCCTAAATGTGTTTTGAAGTAAGTGTGCAAGCTGCACTCAGTTCATGGGAAATTCAAGATGGGTAAGAAATGCTGGTCTTGCCAGCAATGCCCACATCCTGTGACTGAACATACAGTTACCCAATTCCTTGTTGTACCAGCATGATGGCTTTCTGTGATCCGTGTACAAGGACATCCATCCAAACATCAACATTTTCCATTCTCTTTCCTTCTAGAAGTATTCTACCTGTCAATATTTCCCAATATTTTCTTTGCCGTTGTGCATGAAATCAATAGGTTTGCATTCCTTTGAAATCTCGTTTTGCCCTTCTCACCCAGATTTGTATTGTCAGCAGGCTTGAATGCAAAACCTCTCAGCTCGCTCGTGTAAGTCATTGGTATTTATCGTAAATAGTTCAACTCTAAGCACTGATCTGATCTCTTGGCTCGAGATTCATTACTGCGCTGCCAATAAACAATAATATCCGGATGGCAACAGTGGAAAGCGGGCATATTCTACTACACAAACGTGTCGCCTTGATCGTGGAGCAGAGGTATTCTGTTCTTCTGTTCAAAAAATGTAATAACAGAAAGAAAGGCTCATATTTATGCAGTGGCTTTCAAAATTTTCAGACTTTAGACTTTAAAGATACAGTGTGGAAACAGGCCCTTTGGCCCACCTGGCCCATGCCGACCAGCGATCACCTGTACACAAGTTTTATCCTACATGCACGAGGGACAATGTACGATTTTACAGAAGCCAATTAACCTGCAAACCTGCATGTCGTTGTGGTGTAGGAGGAAAGCGGAGCACCCGGAGAAAACTCACTCCGTCACGGGGGGAACGTGCAAACTCCATACGTCGTCAGGGTCGAACCTGGGTCTCTGGCGCTATGCCACGGTGCCGCCCAAACCTTGGCATGTGCTAAATCACTTTACAAATGCGGAAGCACTTCTGAAATGTACTCATTGTTGTGACATAGGAGATACATAGAGATTCATTGTGTAATCACTTCATTCATTTAAATGAGTAGTGAGAGAACTAGTGATTGTTGGTTGGCACGGACTCCATTGGTCGAAGGACCTGTTCCTACTCTGTATCTCTAAACTAAACTATTTAGCCCATTCCTTGCACTGACTGTGCATATAGAATAGAACCTCCGTTTCTCTCTCCACAGATGCTGCCTGATCTCTTAAGCGTTTCCAACATTTTCTATATTTATTTCATATTTCAGGTATTTGAAGTACGTTGCTTAGGTACAAACATAAACTCATGAGGAGCTTTGGCTAATATGGGTTATACAATTCAATAAGACCATTCATCCCACTGAGACTGGGCCAGCTTTTACAAAGAACAATCCAATGTTTCAGTAACCTGCTCCAGGCCCATTGATCTGTAAATTTCTCTTTTGAATCATATTTCCTTTTGAATTATATTTTAGGTATTATCTTTTCAGGAAATGTAATCCAATTCACTGGATGCATAAGACTATTTTTTCTCTGAAATTAGCCAAAAACTCTGGAATAACTCAGCGGGTCAGGCTACATCTCTGGAGGAAAGAAACCGGTGATGTTTCCGTTTGAGACCCTTTTCGTATCATCTGCTTTTCTTTTACCAATCCCTTAAATCTGTGACAATGTAACTCAGTGCATGGTAGACGTGATGCGGGTCCACCACCGATTTTCCGGCACCCTTGGTTCCAGAGCCTTGCCATATTATCCGTTTTGCCCGAACAACAGAGATCACGGCCTTGGGTGGCCGCGATATCAGTCCGCAAAGATGGCCTTGGAAGTCGGTTATGGGAACAGATCTGCCTGATCCGGCAAGGCCGGACTTCCAGAGCCCCAGCCGTAGGGAGCAAATTCAACCTGCCGATTGGCCGCGGAAGTCCCAATGAGGTTGAGATCGGCCACCTCACCCAGCCTAGGCGCCACATTTTCGGAGGGACTTCCGGTGGGGATTTCAAGTGCGCTCTTCTAATTTTGTCCAGATTAAAGGAGATGCCAGACCACCAGATGCCGGATAATCGGTGGTGGATCTGTATCTTTGCTATCAATACATACTTACATGTGCTAGTTTCCCTTCTTTAATCAGTGTAGATTTGCTCAGGAGGAGTTTGCAGTCTCTAGTAGAGACTGATGTTGGGAAGCTCCAAGCCACGAGATTCAAACAGCCCCGACCCATAGTCTGATCGTTCGGCGCATGTAGCTAAGATCCCTCCGATGCGGGAGCTTGATCGGCCCGACGCGGGGGGCTCGACCGCCGGCTGCGGGAGCCAAGATCGCCCCGACAACGGAAGGTTCGAGTGCCCCGACTGCGGGAGAACAAAGAATGGAAGAATGAACTATTTTTGTCTTCCATCACAGTGAGGAATGTGGGGGAGTCGCTGTGGCGAATGTTCATGTTAACATTTTATTTGGGTGTCTTGTTGCTCTTTATTGGTATGACTGTATGGCAAATCAAACTCCTCATACGTTGCAAAACATACTTAGCTAATAAATTACTATTTTGATTATGATTATGATTAAAAATCTTGGATGGTTACCAAATGAAATAGGAAAAATGCAAAGCAAATTCTCAGAAACAATCACCTTCCCATGAAGAACATCCTCTTATTGTTCATGTTGATGCATTTAATTAAATATATTCTCAATATTTATTTCACATTTGCACTTTTAAATGTCCCTTGGAGATTGATGGGAAAGTTCTAGTAGTCAATATTTCCAACACGTATGCAAGGAAGTCTGATATAACTTTCCTATTTATCTTATTGGAATCTAAGGATTGATGCCCAGTAGCATCGCAGGGGCAACGTATTATTTGCAATTGAAGTAAATGTCAGACTCACCTCTCTATAACATACATAAGTATTTGCATTAACATTGCACTCAAGTTCAAGTTCAAGTTCAAGTGAGTTTATTGTCATGTGTCCCTGTATAGGACAATGAAATTCTTGCTTTGCTTAAGCACATTTTTAAGCAAGAAAATAGTAGGCATTTACTACAAAACAGATAAATGTGTCCATATATCATGATATAAATATATACGCACATGAATAAATAAACTGATAAAGTGCAAATAGCAGAAAGTGGTTATTAATAATCAGAGTTTTGTCCGAGCCAGTTTAATAGCCTGATGGCTGTGGGGAGGTAGCTATTCCTGAACCTGGTTGTTGCAGTCTTCAGGCTCCTATACCTTCTACCTGAAGGTAGCAGGGAGATGAGTGTGTGGCCAGGATGGTGTGGGTCTTTGATGATACTGCCAGCCTTTTTGAGGCAGCGACTGCGATAAATCCCCTCGATGGAAGGAAGGTCAGAGCCGATGATGGACTGGGCAGTGTTTACTACTTTTTGTAGTCTTTTCCTCTCCAAGGCGCTCAAATTGCCGAACCAAGCCACAATGCAACCGGTCAGCATGCTCTCGACTGTGCACCTGGAGAAGTTAGAGAGAGTCTAACTTCTAGAGTCTAAGCAACTTATGGCCAATAAGGAGTAATGGTTGATGTAATGTAGGAACCTTAGCAGTCAATTCATACAATGCTCTTATAAAATGCAAAATGACAACTGGATAATTTGTTTTAAGAAAACTGTTGATTAAGGGATAAAGCTTTGTCAGAACCTCACAAATAACAAAGTTTAAAGGAGATGTGCAGGGCAGGCTGTTAGTACAGAGGGTGGTGGGTGCCTAGAACATGCTGCCAGGGGTGGGTGTGGAGCCAGATACAATAATGGTGTTTAAGTGGCTTTTAGATATGTAGTTTTTTATAGTTTCATTTTTAGATTAGTTTAGAGATACTGCACGGAAACAGGCCCTTCAGCCCACCGAGTCTGCGCCGACCAGCCAGCCATACTCTCGCCCGTGTTCTTGTAGAGGGTAATGATCGTGGCATCCCTCATGTCCTGCAGTACAGCTCCTTCTTGCCAGCACCGGCAGAGGACTTCATACAAAGGAAGCAGTAAGGTGGTCTTGCAATGCTTGATCACGTTAGGTGGAGTCCCGTCACTACCTGGGGCCTTGCCTAAGGCCAAGCTGTCAATGGCCTTGCTGAGCTCTACTATCGTCAGCTCTCCATTTAACTCATTCATGGTCGGCAGGCACTTGATGGCATCAACGGCTGAGGAGGACACAGTGTTCTCTCTCGAGTAGAGGTCAGAGTAGTGTTCCACCCATCTCTCCATCTGCTGGTTCCACCCATCTCTCCATCTGCTGGATTCGTCTGTGATTACTTCCCCAGTGGAGGATTTGAGGGCGGCAGTCTTGCTCTGGACTGGTCCTAATGCTCACTAAGTCCTCACTAAGCTGTGTCCAGTAGTCATTGGTGCAACACCTGGCAGTCTGCTGAACTTTGCTCCAGGCAGCCATGAAGATCTGCAGGTTCTTCTCGTTAGCTGACCACTTGTACTCAGTTAGGGTAATGCGCTTGGCTTCGATGACGGGAGTCATCTCGGTCGACTTGTCCTCAAACCAGTCGTGTGTCTTCGAAGTCGTCTTCCCAAAACTAGCCAAGGCTGTACGGTGCATGGTGTACCACAGAATTTCCCACTTCTCTGTTGCAGAGTCTCCAGGACACGAGGTGCCAAGTTCTCTCTCAAAAGCTTCTGCAAACTGTTGCACAAGGTCTGGATGGGGCATCTTGCTGACATCGATGCAGGGGTTCCCCTGCTTCTTGGTACGGTAAAACCTCTTTGGTTGCAGCCTGATCTTGCAACACACCAAGGAGTGGTCTGTGTTGCAGTCCGCACTGTGATAGGAGCGTGTGTGGAGAACGTTCTTGATGGCGGCATGTCTGACTAGGATCAGATCCAGTTGGCGCCAATGCTTTGAGCGTGGGTGCCTCCAGGAAACCTTGTGCTGGGGCTTTGTCTGGAAGTATGAGTTGGCGATGCATAGGTCATGGTTAGTGCACAGCTCAAGCAGTCGCTGTCCGTTATCATTCATTTTGCCCACACCAAACTGCCCGGCAGGAAGACCATGATTTGTGGTCCGCGCCCACTGTGGCATTGAAGTCGCCCAGGAGAACTCGGGATGCTGCTGATGATGGATGCGTGGTTCTCATAGATCTCGTCCTTTGTGTCTGATGTGGAGGACAGTGTCGGGGGCACACACGCAGACAAGAGTGACTGGGCCTGCGGTGGTATTGAGGCGGAGAGTCAGGAGTCGCTCTGAGCCATTACTGCCTGGTTCCACCGTGTTCCTTACTGCAAAGCCTACTCCGTGCTCTCTGGGCTTGTCAGAGTCCTTCCCCAGCCAGTAAAATGTGTACTCCTTCTCCATCAGTGTACTCCTTCCCCTTCAGTGTGCCCAAGTCTGCCAGCCTTGTTTCCTGAAGGGTGGCCATGTCTACATTGAGTCTCATGAGCTCGTCGTTTATGACAGCTGTTTTCCTGGATTCGCTGATGTCCTGTAGGTTTTCAGAGAGGCCGGTCATCATTGTACTAATATTAGTTGATATATTTGACAAAGTCTCACATGCTAAGGTTCTTGTTGGCTACATTTAAGCTAGAAAAGTGTAAATAACGTTAAGCATACATGTTGGAAATATTGATTTCATGAACTTTGCCATTGAGGAAAAGCTGGTTACTTAAGAAACTCCCATCATGTGAGATCAGTCAAACTAACTTCCTTTAAGTTAATTGTAGTGGTTATTGCACTGTATGTTTCAGTCACATACATTAAGTGTGTGTGCACTTTGCCGGTGAAGTACCGCTGTGCAAATAAAGGGAGAAAAAGTTAGATGTGATAAGATTAGTTCAACATTAGAGAATGTGTGTGCTGCAAACAGTTTTCAAATTGTGTACTATTTTAAATATGCTTCAGCAAGAGAGAGAGCGACTGTTTCATTGTCATCCCCTTCACACTTGTTAGCTAGATCAGAGAACTGGGTCTCTGTACATCCCCAGGCAGATGCACTTACACAGAATGTGTCTGTGCACTGTTTTATAAACTCTTCACTATTAATTTATTGACTCGGTAGGATTAACCCACTTTAGGTGTGCCTCCTTGCTTACTGGAACTGCAGCACATATCGATTATACAGAGATCCGTCTGTTTGAGAGGATCAAAGGTGACCTTGGTTGATCAGAGGAGCATTTCCTCAGTCTTTATATCACAATATGGCTCACGCCCAAAGAAGCACATAAGATTGCTGTTATCTTAGTATATACCTATATTTATATATATGTGTGTGTGTGTTTGTGTGTGTGCAAATATATATTTTTACAATTTATTTTCCACTTTAAGCATGGGCATAGACATTTCACCAGTTACTCTATTTTTAGTAGCGATGGCTGAGAGAAATTGTTGATGTAAAGAGAATTCACTTCCCCCCCAACCAGTTCTTCCAAACCTATATGTTCATAAGTCATAGGAGCAGAATTAGGTCATTCAGCCCATCAAGTCTACTCCACCATTCAATCATGGCTGATCTATCTTTCCGTTTTGCCAAAAAAATGAAGCAGGTTAGACCTTTCAAAATGGCGAAGTCATCAGACCCAAACCACTAGGGGTTAAAATTAGCTCCAGTATTTTATTTCTCACTGTTCATTAGAACAGGTTTGCAAAGTGTTCAGCTTTCATAACGAACCTATAGTACTGAGGAAGCCAAACAGGCAAATTATGTGTTTTGGAAGGAAAAGATTCACCAAAATATTTTCTTCCCAGCTGTAATCAGGCAATCAAACCATCCTATCAACAATGAGAGAGCGGTCCTGAACTACCGTCTACCTCATTGGAGAACCTCAGACTATCTTTAATCTAACTTTACTGGACTTTATCTTAACGTTATTCCCTTTATCCTGTATCTGTGCACTGTGGACGGCTCGATTGTAATCATTTATATTCTTTCTGCTGACTGGGTAACACGCAACAAAAGCCCCTCACTGTACAATTTTGCTAGCCCTTGCTGTCTCCTCCCCTTCCTTAACCCTCTAGCTGTCTCCTCCCTCCCTCCTATCTGCCCGCCCCCGGGCTCCTCCTCCTCCCCTTTTCCTTCCTTCTTCCCCCCCCCCACCCCCCATCAGTCTGAAGAAGGGTTTCGGCCCGAAACGTCGCCTATTTCCTTCGCTCCATAGATGCTGCTGCACCCGCTGAGTTTCTCCAGCAATTTTGTGTACCTCACTGTACATTGTTGCACGTGACAATAAACTAACTAAATAAACTAAACTCAACTAGAATATGTAATGACTGACGGTGGTGTTTCAAGAACCAGCTCAGACAGTTTGTAAAGCTACAGCAAGTAAGAATTTCACTGTTCCAGTTCACATCCAATACATGTGACAAATAAACTCTTGATAAACATTTGACTCTTGATTGGAAAGGGTTTGTTGAGGACGTGCGGGTAATGTTTTAGAAAGAGTTTAACAGTCTCACTGAGGCTGGAGACATCAGCAGCCAGGTTGCGAAAACACTGTCAGGAACAGGAAGGGCTGTGTAAGAACCTCGGCAAACCGTAAAAGTCTGACCCATTGTGTTGTGTCAAGAAATCCACAACTGTGGTCTTGTAATGGCATGAGTCAGAGCTGTCCGCATGAGGCGACTGTTAATAATTCTCCGAAAGATATCAAACAGTGTGAAACGGCAAAATTCCCAATGCAGCACCTCAATATAACAGCAGTCAAACTCATTCAAGTAATTGTTCTTTCTGACGAAAATGATCGGCAAAGTGTGTGGATATAATGAAGTGGATAAAAGCAAGTGGGTGTATTTTTAGAATTTGAGAAGGGGGGCATTTAGGCTCTGCAGAAGATTGTGAACAGCCATCAATTCAGTGTTCATGTAACACTTTGCCTGTTGTTTCCTCTCATTATTCCCGTAATAAACTGTGTGTTAAACCCTTCCAATGTGGCACTCACTGAAGTCAGTGTAGATAAGTAATTCAGAAATAATGCATCTTCCTCGTATCTTTCTTTACTAGCTTTGTTATAGTCTAGAGATACAGAATGGAAACAGGCCCTTCAGCCCACTGAGTCCATGCTGGCCTTCGATCACCCGCTCACACTGATTCTATCTTAACCCACTTTCACATCCGCTCCCTACAATTTCTACAGGCCAATTACCTTACAAATCCAAACGCCTTTGGGATGAGGGAGGAAACACATGAATAAAAGCCACACCATCACAGGGAGAATAGGCAAACTCCATATAGTTGGCACCTGGGATCGGGATTGAACCTGGGTCGCTGGCGCTGTGAGGCAGCAGCTCTACCAACTGCACCACTGTGCCAATCAAAGCGTATTTAATGCATGCTTCCCAAACTAGAATTATTCGCATCTGTATCCACCCTGGCCCAATTGCATGTTTCGAGACCCTTCTTGAGACTTCTGAAGAAGGGTCTCGACCCAAAACACCACCCATTCCTTCTCTCCAGAGATGCCGCCTTTCCCGCTGAGTTACTCCAGCTTTATGTGTCCATCTTCAGTTTGAACCAGCATCAGCAGTTGCTTCCTACATATTTACATATTCTGTTGTGCTGCTGTAAGTAAGAATGTCATTGTTCTGTCTGGGACATATGACAATAAAACACTCTTGAGATGCTGAGTGTAGGTGGTGAGGGAATAATAACCCTGAAGTGTAATGAGAAAGTTGAGATTGTTCTCTCGGCTGTAGAAACCTCAGTCGACCTGCTCCGCTTCCAACAAAACAAGCCATTTAAAGTGAAATCCTTCCAGCTGTTTCCTGCTCAGAATGGCAGTACACATGGGTCAAGCATCCTGATCATATGTTCTGCCCATGTGTTCCCTTAAGCTTGGAACTGGGCTCCTAACAATTCCACTGGGAACCGTGTGAAAGAGGCCTGGCTCTTGTTTCTGGTGCGAGCTTCACCAAGACAGTGAATATGGTCATCAGGCATGACTCAGTAGTAAGATCAACAATCTCGTTTTTAGGCTTCTTCCCACTGTATTATTTTTCTTCCCTCCCCTCCCTGCCACTTACATAGCAACACAGAAACATAGAAAATAGGCGCAGGAGGAGGCCATTGAGCCCTTCGAGCCAGCACCGCCATTCATTGTGATCATGGCTGATCGTCCCCAATCTATAACCCGTGCCTTCTCTCCATATCCCTTGATTCCACTAGCCCCTAGAGCTCTATCTAACTCTCTCTTAAATCCATCCAGTGATGTGGCCTCCACTGCCCTCTGTGGCAGGGAATTCCACAAATTCACAACTCTCTGGGTGAAAAAGTTTTTTCTCACCTCAGTCTTAAATGTCCCCTTTATTCTAAGAATAAACTTTACTCTTCCCACTTCCCCTTGCCCAGGGTGAATTTCTTTGAATTCATAATAAAGAAAAGATTAGGAAATACAAGGAACCACACGTGCGGGTTTAATACAAGAAAAGACACAAAGTGCTGGAATAACTCAGCAGGTCAAGCAGCATCTCTGAACATAGTTATACAGTGTGCAAACAGGCCCTTTGGCACAACTTGCCCACATTAACAAACAAGCCCCATCTATACTAGTCTCACTTGCCTTCATTTGGCCCATATACTTCTAAACCTATCCTATCCATGTACCTGTCCAAGTATTTTTTAAATGTTGTGATAGTAGCTGCTTCAACTACCTCTTCTGGCCGCTCGTTCCATTTACCCACCACGTTTTGCGTTAAAAGAAAATGTTGCCGCTCAGCTTTCTATGAGATCATTCCCCTCTCACCTTAAAAACCTATGTCCTCTAATTCTCGATCCCCTTACTCTGGGTAAAAGATGGTGCATTTATCCTATCTATTCTAGGTGATGTTTTGTGTCGGGACCCTTCTTCAGGCTGATTGTGGGGAGGGGGAGAGGGAGAATGCTGGAAGAAAGGTCAGGCACAACAAAGGATTAATTGCTGAAAAGCAAAAGCAACGCATGTGCTAGAACTCTTAAATATGCGGGGGATTCTCCGGCATCTGTGGCGACAGAAACAGAATTAATGAGTTTGATTACCTTTCATCAGTTCTGAAATGTCAACTCTGTCTCCACGGAAACTGCCTCACCTGCTGTGTATCTCCAACGATGCTGTTTTTATAAATTGGAGAGTTAATTGTTGGAAAGGTGATGAGGGAGCTCTTGCTAACTTAGAGAGGCCAAGGTGTGCTTGTCGAATTTAATTTTAACTGTGTTCCTACAATTATTATTGTTATGATGGGTGGTAAACATCAATTTTTGCAAAGATATGATAAGATCCAAAATAACGTGCAGCAAAATACAAGGCAGGATGTAAATGAAGGGAGTTATCTGGAAGAAAGAACACAGGCCATTCAATATGTTTTAACTATCGTTAGAAAAATAGCAAAATAAAAGCGTTTGAAGTCCAGATCCCCTGAGAGCTAACAGGCAGATTCCAGAGGTTGAGTGTAAAGTAGACATACTGCTACAGTACATGTCTCGTGGTTTTATGATTCAATTATTCTTGAGGTCTGAAGCATTTTCCTGTGGATTTAAAGGTATCTACCCGAGGTTTCCAAATTTCTGAACATTTTCGAGGGATTAAACGATGACAGGGTTGGTGAATCAGTAACCAGGAATTAACATTTAAGCTTATGAGAAAAAAGAAGGGGGTGGTTTTAGAGATTTTTGTTTCTACATGATGATGTGGAAAAATTTGTTCCTGCTAACAAGTATTAACATAGCAATATAGGAGGGGTGTGATTAAGCGAGATAGGATGCAAAGATGATTTGCTTTGATGTTGCCGAGACCTAGCGTTGGCGTTAGGGTGTCATGTAATGAGGAACGTGTCATCTTATATGATGCGGGGGGTTAGGATATCATTTATTGGGCAGTGGGACAAAATGCCCTCTGGTGCTCAATGTTCTCCCCCTGGAGATTCCTTTACACCATGTGCTGCCGCTTTGGTTTGGCCCACAACCTCATTACCCTCGTCCAAATCTACTCGCCTTTACACTTGCCCTTCTGTAGATTTGTACGAGTCAGTCAGAGCTTATGCTAGGTTAAGGCTGTAGATCTCGCTCGTCCACAACGCTTCAATCAATTTCCACTCTGCCCTCTTCCTATGCCCGGTTGACCAATTGATGTTTATTTCTAGGTTCATGATCTCGAGGGACTGGGTCCCGTGCTGCTGGAATTGTCTGTGAATGAGTTTGGACCGGTCACCCCTTGTAATGTTGCTGAGGTCTTCTATCAGTGACTTGGAGGCTGTTACCCATTTTTCCTATGTACAGTAAGTAATGCCCCTGTCCCACTTAGGACACCTGAACGGAAACCTCTGGAGACTTTGCGCCCCACCCAAGGTTTCTGTGCGGTTCCCGGAGGTTTTTGTCAGCTTCCCTACCTGCTTCTACTACCTGCAACCTCCGGCAACCACCTGCAACCTCCGGGAACCGCACGGAAACCTTGGGTGGGGCGTAAAGTCTCCAGAGGTTTCCGTTCAGGTTTCCGAAGTGGGACAGGGGCATATTACACTCCTTACATTTAATTGCATCCACCACATTTTCTTGTACACAGGTTATCCTCTGTTCTGTCGGGCCTTGTTTTCCTGTCACACAGTTCTTTATGTTTGTCTCTGTACTGTACACTGACAATGACAATTAAAATTGAATCTGAATCTGAATCTGAATCTGAATCTTGTGGCTATTACCAGGTGGATACCGGTCCCACATTGCCTTTGGCCACAGCTTGGACTTGTGTGTAGGCTTGTACTGACCAGGATGTCCCTCAGATTTATAGCTCTAACATTACTTTGCATCCCTGCAGAGCGACAAGTCCCCTTTGAAATTGTTTAAAGTGGCCTTCAACAATTTTGTGGGCCTGGACAGGCATGTTACTGTATCATGTTATTCATGGTAGCTTAGTGCCAACCCTAGCCTAGGTCTGGGCCCTTGTATGCTTTTTAGAAAATCTGATTTGATGTGTCTTGGGTTAGGGTTAGAGTTAGGGTTGGGAGAGCTTGGGTTTTAAAAGGAAACTGGATAGGTGGAGGCTGTTTACCCTGGAGGAGGCTTAGGGGTGACCCTAGAGAGGGTTACAAAATCACCCTGGATATAGAAAAGCTGACAATCACTGTCTCTGGGAATCACTTGGGGAATCTAGAACTAGACGGCGTAGGCTTACGCTGTGAGGGAAAATATTTAAAAGGGACCTGAGGGGTAAAATTGTCACATAGAGGATGGTAAGTATATGGAATGAACTGCCAGAGGAAGTGTTAGAGGCATGTACAACGTGAAAAAGACATTTGGGCAGGTTCATGGAGAGAAAATAATTCATGGAGTGCTATGAGCCAGAGCCAGAGGCAGGCATGGAAATAGCCCAGGAAGATGCCCTGAGACACTTTGGTCAGCGTGCACTGATTACTCTGCTTTATAACCCCATGACTCTTTATTTCTTTGACAATAATGAAAGATATATAAAATATATTCCGCTTTCAGAATTGACTTTCACTGAATTTCAAGGCAACTTTCAGAAATTGAGAACCGACCTGACACACTACTATATTGGATGTTTAACATATGTGACCAGGTATGAATTTCCACCCCATGCTTTACTGCAGGAGATAAAATAATCCAGGTAATTAGACTGGTAGGTTTATTAGTCAGTAAATTGCCCTTTGTGTGCGGGTGAGAGGCAGAACGAGGGGAGTTGACGGGAAAATGAGATGGGATTTGTATAGGATTAGTGTAATTCAATGCTTGAAGCCAGCATGATCTCGTTGGACCAATCCTCTTGAATGATTCGATTACAGATATTTTTCTTTAGTGTAGTTTAGAGTCACAGTGTGGAAACAGGTCCTTCGGCCCACTGTGTCCGCGTCATCCAGCAATCACCCCTGCTACACTAGTTCTATCCTACTCACTAGGGACAATTTACAGAAGCCAATTGACCTACAAACCTGCAAGTCTTTGGAATGTGGGAGGAAACTGGCGCATCAGGAAAAACCCCACGCGCTCAAGGGAGAATGTATAAACTCCGTACAGACAAGCACCCGTAGTCAGGATCGAACCCGGGTCCCTGATGCTGAAAGGCAATGATCCCCCCTGTCCCACTTAGGAAACCTAAACGAAAACCTCTGGAGACTTTGCGCCCCATCCAAGGTTTCCGTGCGGTTCCCAGAGGTTGCAGGTGGTTGCAGGTAGTGGAAGCAGGTAGGGAGACAAAAACCTCCAGGAACCGCACAGAAACCTTGGATGGGGCGCAAAGTCTCCAGAGGTTTCCGTTCAGGTTTCCTAAGTGGGACAGGGGCATATCTCTACCACTGCGCCACTGTGTAACCTGCAAGTTATGCTGCTGCAAGTGACGGTTTCACTGTTCCGTTTTGGTACTCCCCAGCCTGTCTGAATGACTACCGTCCGGTGGCCCTTACCTCGGTAGTCATGAAATGCTTTGAGAGGCTGGTGAAGAAACACATCTGCGCCTTCCTCCCTCGGAACATGGACCCGTTGCAGTTTGCATACCGTCCGAACAGATCCACGGATGATGCGGTCTCCCAGGTCTTGCACACCGCTCTCTCCCATCTGGACAGCCAGAAGGGGGGCTACGTGAGGATGCTGTTCATAGACTACAGTTCAGCCTTCAACACGATAGTCCCCACCAGACTGGCCGGGAAGCTAATGGAATTGGGGCTCAACACCTCCCTGTGTGCCTGGGTCCTGGACTTTCTCACCGCCAGGCCCCAGGTAGTCAAGATGGGAGGGAATACATCGAAGTCCCTCACCCTGAGCACAAGCCCCCTATTGTACTCCCTGTACACACATGACTGTGTGGCTAGGTTCAGCTCCAACTCAATAATTAAGTTTGCTGATGACACTGTCGTGGTGGGCCTGATCTCAGACAATGATGAGAAGGCCTACCGGGAGGAGGTGGCTGGTCTAGCACTCTGGTGCCAGGATAACAGCCTCCTCTTGAACATCAAAAAAACGAAGGAGCTGATCATGGACTTTAGGAGGGCACATCATCTGAGGACGTACACTCCATTGAGTATAAATGGGGATCCTGTGGCTAGGGTGAACTGTTTTAAATATCTGGGAGTCCACATCTCCGAGGATATGACATGGGCATCACACGCCTCAGCACTCGTGAGTAAGGCAAGGCAGCGCCTTTACCACCTCAGGCAATTGAGGAAATTCAGAGTGTCTCCGAGGATCCTACAGTGCTTCTACGCAGCGGCGGTGGAAAGCATCTTGTCCGGGAACATTACCATCTGGTTTGGGAATTGCTCTGCCAAGGACAAGAAGGCTCTGCAGAGTAGTGCGTTCAGCCGAACGCACTATGGGAACTTCACTTGCCCCCCTGCAGGAACTATACATCAGGAGGTGCAACTCCAGAGCCAACAATATCATGAGAGACCCCTTCCACCCCTGCAATGGACTGTTCCAGCTGCTACGGTCAGGCAAACGCCTCCGTTGCCATGCGGTGAGAACGGAGAGGTTGAGAAGGAGTTTCTTCCCAGAGGCCATCTGGACTGTAAACGCCTATATCACCAGGGACTAACTCTACTGAACGTTTTTCCTTCCATTATTTATTATGTAAAAGAATATGTGTGTTATGATTGTGTTTATAGTTTGTTTGGTTGTTTGTCTTTTGCACAAAAGTCCGCGAGCATTGCCACTTTCATTTCACTGCACATCTCGTATGTGTATGTGACAAATAAACTTGACTTGACTTGACTAAAGACTCATGTCATTTGACTCTTTAATCACTTGACATGGACAATCCAACAGCATCCCACAACATCCCAAACACAGGGTAGAACTGCAAGCTGCTTTACAGGTCATGTAAGGAAATAATAGCTGAGCATATGAATATTGAGACATTTAAGGAGCATCTGAGGGAAGAAAGTTCTCATGAAGAAGAAAACCTGAGTGTAGAGCTGAAGGCCTCAGCAGTTCCCAGGACCGCCATTAATCATGGAGCAATTAAAAGTGGTGATTCTCCCTTTCCTATAATGTGTTTCAGCAACTGTTCCCTTCTTTTGTGATGGAATGGATAGTAGAGATTGTAGTTTAAATGCTAAGCACCATCACCAACAGATTGTTTAAGAAAGAACTGCAGATGCTGGAAAAATCGAAGGTAACATAGAAACATAGAAAATCGGTGCGGTGCAGGAGTAGGCCATTCGGCCCTTCGATTCAATATGATCATGGCTGATCATTCAACTCAGTATCCTGTACCTGCCTTCTCTCCATACCCCTGATCCCTTTAGCCACAAGGGCCACATCTAACTCCCTCTTAAATATAGCCAATGAACTGGCCTCAACTACATTCTGTGGCAGAGAATTCCACAGATTCACCACTCTCTGTGTAAAAAATGTTTTTCCTATCTCGGTCCTAAAAGACTTCCCCCTTATCCTTAAACTGTGACGCCTTGTTCTGGACTTCCCCAAAATCGGGAATAATCTTCCTGCATCTAACCTGTCCAACCCCTTAAGAATTTGGTAAGTTTTGCAGGTAGACAAAAGTGCTGGAGAAACTCATCAGGTGAGGCAGCATCTATGGATAAAAGGAATAGGCGACGTTTCGGGTCGAGACCCTTCTTCAGACTGAGTCCGAAGAGGTCTCGAACCGAAACATTGCCTAGTCCTTCGCTCCATCGATGCTGCCTCACCCGTTGAGTTTCTCGATCACCAACAGATTGGTCATTCTATGCGACTTTCATATAATCAGCAGATCTGAGTCAATGAACCAAAAGGTTCACTAGATATACGCAGCAATTATCAAAACTGTTTCGTTCTACTGAAAACTTGCCTTGCTGCAATCATATCTGTTGAATCAGGCCAAGGTCATTTAGGCACCATTATTCATACATTTGCTCTGACTGTGCCTCTGAAATGCAAAAGGTTTCTCAGAACATGTTGCCGCGCAACACAAATATCAATGATGTGTAAGAGAATGCTGAAAATTCATTAGAGGTGAATCAGCATCTACACGAGGAAAGCAATTATCAGTTGGGTGTGGCTTTATCAACAATGTGCCTTGGCCATACTGACATCTTTCTTGGTATTAATAGTATTTATTCCATTATTTGGAGGTATTTACGATGTTCGCTTAAGGAAGAATCATTACCCTGAGGCCTGGACAAGCTTAGCAACTGAAACGCCCAGGAACAGCCTGTGACAACATTGTTTTGTTTTTCTAGCTAGTAGTTACTCGGAAAAGTTCCATTGCATCCAATGGCATTATGTAAATTTTCACCACTTCCTTCTTGTAAAGCCAGTTTCCTATTTCACTTATCTTTAGTTACACTACATTTTGCTTTCATAATGCACCATGCATTGTGCAGGGTGTCAATTAGTGTAAGTTTATTAGTGAACTACAGCATGTCTGTTAACTAACTGGTAATTTTATCTGGTTGTTTTGTTGTGGTCACCCACCATTTTATTTACTAACCTACTTGCTACACCTTTGGTTAAGTGAGTTAACAAATTTGGGCTTGCTTTCGATATCTGCTTGTTCTCAGCTGTTTGAGTTTCTCCAGAATTTGTTTCAAGCATCAGATGTTCTTGTTGTCTCATGTGGCCTTTCACCAGCATAAATGATTGAGTTACCCAGGGATATGACACAGTACAGTGTTGTAAACTAATTTAGATATTAGTGTAAAACACAAAGTGCTGGAGTGACACAGCGGGTCAGTCAGCATCTCTGGAGAAAATGGGTAGGTGATTAAAGGTCCTGTCCTGCTTTGTTGCTGATGAAAGGCCAAACAAACAACCGATTAGATTGAATTGATGTGAATCAGTAAATTAGTTTTATTGTCAAATAGACTTGTGTATAATTGCACTCATTTATTTCAACCAATATAATTGATCTTCTCATTATAATGTAAAATAAACAATGTCACATCACTAAATCATTGAGGCTTTGTTTAGTTTAGAAATACAGCGTGGAAACAGGCTGTTTTCAAGAAAGAGATTTAGCTCTTAGGCCTAAGGGAATCAAGGAATATTATGAAGAAAAAGCCAGAACGGGGTACTGATTTTGGATGATCAGCCATGATCATATTGATCATGGCTCAAAGGGCCGAATGGCCTACTGCACCTATTTTCTATGTCTATGTCCCTTTGGCTCACCGAGTCAGAAGTGATCACAATCACCCCATACATTAGCACTATCCTTATTGTCATAACAAATCATCTCTGACAATTCTCTTCTACATTCCAAATTTACTGGAAACATTTTATTTGATGCTATCTTCTGTCCAGAATTCCACTAAGCTGCACTGCCCATAAGTTTTATTTCCTGTTTTCTACAGCTAGAAGGGGAAGGACCTGAGACCACCAGTGCAATGAATGAGAACACTATTAACCCAGACTGCAGTGGTCAAAGTTAGGTGGGAATGGGCCATCAAGTACTAAGCCCTCTAAGTACTACATGCCCTCTAATGCACCACTATTCAACCAAATCACAGTTGATCTTCTATCTCAGCTTCTTTAACCAGCACTCTATGTCAAATATTAGAGGACATTAGAGGGATTTAAAGTGCGGGGGGAAAAGTTTAAAGGGGACGTGCAGGGCACGTTTTTTTACACAGAAGGCGGTTTGTGCCTGCAACATATTGCCAGGGGTGGTGGTAGTGGCATTTGAGAGGCTTTTGGATAGACACATGGATATGCATGGATCGTATGCAGGCAGAAGAGATGAGTTTAACATAGCATCATGTTTGGCACTGGCATTGTGAGCTGGGCCCTCTCCTCTGTACTGTTCTATGTTCTATATCCAGAATACTCAGAAATCTATGGGCCGAATGATTGAATGAGCACCGACCGCTGGGGTGGAACATTTTAAAATGTCAACACCTTTCGAGTGAATGTTTTTCCTCATATCATTCCAAATATGGCGTGCTGTTCTTTTAGTCCTAAAAGTGGGGCCAGTTGGAGTCCTTGGTTGCGAGCCTTTTTAATTCCACTTGTTGTGACTGTATCACCCTACATGTCCCTGGCCACCTCCAATGGCAGAGGGAGACCATGCACAAACAGAAACCTACAACCCAACGGATTCACCATTGAGTTCTCAATGTCACATAATTCCCCTCCCCCCCCCCCCACCTTCTCATCGACCCAGGTTTTCTCCCCGCATCTTTTTTCCACTCCCCCTCCCGCACCATGACCCAGTTCCCTTCCCCTCCTCCGCTTCTTCTTTCCACTCATCACCCGCCCACCCTTCCCTCTTCTTTGTCAGATAAGGAGAAGAGTGAAAGAGGAGTCAAATGTAAAGCCAGCAGCAGGAATGTTGGTGGAAGGAGTCGGGGAGAGGGAAAAGGGGCGAGAGAGAACGAGAGAACAGAGATGGGGAGAAGTGACGAAAAAAATGTCGCCGGGATTGTGAAGGAAGTGAAAGCACAGTGTTAATATAATTGGCCTGTAATCTACCCAAACGGAATATGAAGTTCTGTACCTCAAGTTTGCATGTGGCTTCTCTCTGGCAATGGAGGAGGCCTGGGACAGAAATGTCACGCACAAAGTGCTGGAGTAACTCAGCCGGTCAGGCAGCATCTCTGGGAACATGATTCGGTTCGGGACCTTTACTCAGTCTGAAGAAGGGTGCCGAGCCGAAAAGTCACCGGTCCCTATTTTCCAGAGATGTTGCCTGGCCCTCTGAGTTACTCCAGCACTTTGTGCCCTTTTTAAAACAAAATTAAACAGGCATCTGCAGTTCCTTGTTACTACAGAACGGTCAGAATGGGAATGGGAGTTAAATGGTTAGCGACAGGGAGCAATAAAACCGTTGACCAGCAGTGATAATGCGAACCATGGCTACTTCATCCAGTCTTGTCATTGTGGGTGATGAGCTGATTCTGATGCGCATTTTTCTTATGTGATTTTTTTTTCTCAGTATCAGGATGGCCTGCCTTTGACTAATGTCTAGTGAGTAAGTCCCCACCCCCACCTCCACCCAACCCAACCCCCATGACTGAGAGGTCGCTTTGCGCGGGGGAGGTCGGTGGGCGTCAACCTTGGATCCAAATATGGAAATCCTACAACGTCGTATTCCGTATATGGATGGCACTTGACGTCACACCCCATATATGGGCATTTACGTCGCACCGGCAGTTCCCCACTTATAAATGCTACTAGAGGGGAAATCACCCTTCTCAGAACCTTGATTAGTTTCAGTCCACGGAGGACAGACGCGCTTTCTCCGTGGTTTAACCATATATCCTCGTACTTTCAGAATCTGAACTCGGAGACAAAGTTTGTCTTTAAATATATGATATAATATATATTCAATCATGACAGTCTCAGCGATCGACAGCCAGCGCTTGAAAAAATTTATTCGCAAACAAAGGGGTAGAAGCCTGATTCTGGATTGTAGACCGTTTCTATCCTTCGCCGCGTCCCACGTTCACGGCTCGCACAGCGTGAATCTGAATTCGGTGGTGGTGCGAAGGTCGAGAGGTGGCCCGATCCCACTACAGTTCATCGTCCCGGACGAGAGAGCTAGAGCCCGGCTGCGAGAAGGCAGGGTGTCGACCGTGGTGATACTGGACGAGAGAACTTCGCAGAGGCAGAGGCTGAGCAAGGATAGCACGGCACAGAGCGTGTTAAACACGCTAACTGCTGTCATCTCAACAGCCAAAATCTATTTCCTAAAAGGTGAGATTGGGATGCAAATCGTTCGCACATTCGATATTTTAAAGCGGCGGGGATTTCTGCAGTTTGATACAAGAAATGTATTTAATTCAATCTTGACCCCCACATCCCCACCCCTTACCGCCACCACCACCTCTTCCCAAATCTTTAGCATAAATCAGGTTAGTACTGTAGAGGCAGGCAGGCATCGCTGCAGCTTCGGGTTACGTATGTGCATGTTCTTGGAATGAACCTTGAAATAATCAGCTCAATGTTTGGATTTATATTATTTCCGATATTGTTTCTCAAACTGCCCATAAACTTGTAAAGCCATAAGGAATGCCCTTGTTGCCTTTTAAATCGGTGTTTACCTTTGCGAGGCAAATCCCTTTCCGACTGTGTGAGATTGCATCGTTTTGGCGTCACGATGCTCAGTGAATTGATAGAGAATTATGTGTAGGAAGGAACTGCAGATGCTGGTTTACACCGAAGATCAACACAAAATGCTGGAGTAACTCAGCTGGTCAGGCTGCATCTCTGGAGAAAAGGAATAGGTGACGTTTTGGGTCGCGACCTATTCTGATGAAGGGTCTCGACCCGAAACATCACCTGATAGAGATGTTTTTGTGGGAAGGAACTGCAGATGCTGGTTTACACCGAAGATAGACTCAAAATGCTGAAGTAACTCTGCGGGTCAGGTCGCAGCTCTGGATAGAAGGAATGGGTGACATTTCGGGTCGAGAGAAGGGTCTCGACCCGAAACGTCACCAATTCCTTCTACCCAGATCTTTTTTTTCCCTCTGGCCTTTTTTAGCGGCTGAGTTTGTGCACATAAGATAAGCGTTGGTACAATTGTGTGGTGTGATTTTTACACTAGGATGTTTGGGACATTAACTGGAGAACGCTGTTGGAGGATGCAACGCGTGTCGGGGTCGAAAATGATGTACACTTGAGCATATGGTGAATCTGATGACGGGGTAGTTATTTATTCGTGTAAGTGCCCGAAAGGAATTCTTGTGGAATGGTAGCAAGTCGGGAAAGGCGGGCCACTTACAGTAAATTCGTCACAAGCTGAGCAAAAAACCGGAATAAATATTTCAGGTGTGACTGTTGACGTCAACTCCAAACCAAATCCACGCATGGCGAGTCGCACCCAAAACATCACTCATTCCCTCCTCCCATGCCCACTCACCCTGCCCGTATCCATTTCTCTTGGCCCAGTTTCTCCATGCATCAAAGCTAATGGGAAGAGAGCGGGGGAGAGCGAATGGGTGGGAGGAGATGATGCATGGATTTGGGAAGAAATGTGTGCACTGAGAATACTTCAGTAAGAAACCATCCAGCATCATGGATTGAAGGCCGCCTAACCCATAAGCTTCTGGCTACAACGAAACATGCTTATCTGTTACGAAAGATAGACACAAAGTGCGGGATTAACTCAGTTGGCCATGCAGCATCTCCGGAGAAATAGAATAGGTGATGTTTCAGGAACCGTTCTTCAGAAACGTCGCCTATTCCTTTTCGCCGGAGATGCTGCCTGAATTCTATCTTGTGTCTATCTTCAGTATAAACCAGCATCTGCAGTTCCTTCCTACACCCTTGTCTATTGCATAGACATCAACAAAAAATGCTGGGCAGCATCTGTGGAGGGAAATGGACAGACGAGGTTTCTTCAGACAAAGGTTCCCTACCCGAAACGTCGTCTGTCCAAAGATAGACACACAATGCTGGAGTAACTCAGCGGGACAGGGTTTCGGGTCGAGACTATTCTTCAGACTGGGTCTCGACAAGAAACGTCACCCATTCCTTCTCTCCAGAGATGCTGCCTGTCTCACCGAGTTTCTCCAGCATTTTGTGTCTACCTTCGGTTTAAACCAGCATCTGCAGTTCCTTCCTGCACACGTCGCCTGCCCATCTACACAGATGCTGCCTGACCCGCTGAGTTCCTCTAGATCTCAGTGTTTTGTTCAAGATACCACCCACTGCAGTATTTTGTGTCTCTATTGTATGAACGGATCTGATTCACATCAATCTCGAAATGTACAGATTATTGCGGCCGCGCCAGGACATTTCAACTTGCATCAAATATATTTCACAGCGCAATAGACGTAATTGTAGTCACGTGAAGTGACTTTTGTTCAACTAAAATCGACGGAAAGAAAAGTCAGATTAGTTCATTTTTGGCAATAGGAGATGTTTCGACTATTTAAGGAGTACAACGATACTAGATCTGCCAATGCATGTCTGAAGGAAGGGGTCCCGAGTCGGCCGAACTAATCTGTCCGACCCGAAACGTCACCCATCCTTGTTCGCCAGAGAAACTGCCTCACCCGCTGGGTTACTCCTGCACTTTGCTTCTATCTTCTTATCTGACAATATGGGGGAAATAATGGATTAAGGGGAGGTATATGTGGGCGTTGAGATCACCAAATGAACAGTAAAGTTAACAGTATTTCCCCTCAACGGCAGAGCCAGCTTCCAAGTCTATCAGCAAAGATATGATACCAGAGGGTGAATCAAGCAGTTAATGCTAGCTACTGTCAGTCACCACTGCAGGACATGATTGTAGCTTGAATGAAGTATATTGTTTCTTGACTGAAAGGATGATCAGGTGGGTTCCACCTTCCCAATTGCTGTATGGTGAAAATGAACACCACATATTCATATTAGTGGACTGTGGCTGGTTTGAGAGCCCTTTGTAAAGCAAAGGGATATTTTGTTCAACTATAATCATTGATATCCAAATCTGATAAAGAGGTGGGCCGACTAATGATACCAGACAACAGGCAAAAACCCAGAGCAGAAAAAGTGAGCCATCCCGCCCACTCACCCAAATGCTCATGAGCAATTATTCTCTGGAGACCAAGGGACTGCAGATGCTGGTTTACAAAAAAAAACAAAGTGCTGGAGTCAGTGTCAGGCAGCACAAAGAGGATGTGGGCAGGAGATGTTTTAGGTCAGACTGAAAAATAAATTCCCGACTAAAAACGTTGCCCATCCATATACTCCAGGGTAATTATTCTCAGTAGTATTAAGAAGCAATTAAATCCTTCCCTTAGCCCGGGAGGGATTAGTGCATTCATTCATAAATTCTAGGAGCTGATTTAGGCCATTCAGCGCATCAAGTCAACTCCATCATTCAATTGTGGCCAATCTACCTTTCCCTCTAAACCCCATTCTCCTGCCTTCTTCTCTTAACCCCTTACACCCATACTAATCAAGAATCTGTTAATCTCTTCCATAAAAATATCCATTGACTTGGCCTCCACAACTGCCTGTGGCAATGAATTCCACAGATCATCACCTTCTAACTAAATGAATTCCTCTTCATCTCCATTCTAATTTTTTTAAATCAAGCAGTGCTGTCCATATTCTTTACATCGCTCATTCTTTTATTTTGAAAAATAGTGATCTAGTTTTCGTCTAACAATCCAGACTGATCTTGGAAAAGTACCCATTCTGGTGTTCATTCCACAGACTCTCCAGGAAAAAAATCCTACCTGGGAGGCAAATATGAGAGAGGTTGTTGTGCGGCAGAAGTCAAAAAGGCTATAGGCACATTTGCCTTTATCAGTCAGAGTGTTGAGTATAGAAGTTGTAAGGTCATGTTGCAGTTATATAAGATGTTGGTGAGACTGCATTTAGAGTGTTGTGTTCTATTCTGGGCACCATGTTATAGGAAAGATGTTGCCAAGTTGGAAAGGGTACAGAGAAGATTTGCGAGGGTGTTGCCAGGACTCGAGAGTCTGAGCTATAGGGAGAGATTGAGCAGGTTGGGACTCTATTCCTTGGAGCGTAGGAGGATAAGAGGTAATATTATAGATGTGTATAAAATCATGAGAGGAATAGTAGGGGAATCAAGAACCAGAGGACATAAGTTTAAGGTGAAGGGGAAAAGATTTATTGGGAATCTGAGGGGTAATGTTTTTGCACAAAGGATGGTGGGCGTATGAACGAGCTACCAGAGGAGGTAGTTGAGGCAGGGACTATCTCAACGTTTAAGAAATATTTAGACAGGTATATGAATAGGACAGGTTTAGAAGGCAGGTGGGACTAGTGAAGATGAGACATGTTGGTTGGTTTGGGCAAGTTGGGCCGAATGGTCTGTTTCCATGTTGTATGACTGTGACAATGTGATTTCTCTGTAAATTTGTGGGGTGTGTATCATGTACTGAATGTGTCACAGCAGTTGGCATCAAGAGATAATTAAGAACTGTTTGAAATTTACTTGAAGGCAATTTTATTTCATTCAAACTGGCAAAGTTGTTAGCTCGTAAAAACTGAATCATTCACAGGTAGACTTTAAAAAAAACCTCCTCACAGCCGAGGTTAATAATCAGAATGTTGGATCAACATTAAATATTTATGTGCAGAAAGGAACTGCAGATGCTGGTTTTTACTGAAAACAGACACAAAGTGCTGGAGTAACTCAGTGGGTCAGGCAGCATCACTGGAGAAAAAGGATGGGTGACGTTTCGGGTCGCACCGTATCTGAAGAAGTGTCCCGACACAAAACATCACCCATCCTTTTACTCCAGAAACGCTGCCTCACCCGCGTAGCTACTCCAGTACTTTGTGTCTCTCTTAAATTGTTATGTTCAGGTATTTAATGCAATACCTGCTTATTCCAAAATAAATTAAAACAAAACATGCTAATAAAAGATTTGATAAGTATCTTTACCAGAAAGTGTGTGTTTTACACATTGTGCCAATCAAGCCTTTCCATCAATTAAGATGGTCAATGGTTAAACCTACAGAGATGTTGGGGTTGATGGCTTGAATTTATTGCATCATTTCTCACAGTGAGACTTTAATGTTCATTTTAAAACGGGCTCAGGGCACCTCTGTCGATGATTCCTTCCCAACCCATTTTTAAATCCTTCATCGCATGTTTTATTAGCAAAAGCTTGAGTATTTAATACATTTTCAAAATTGTGTTGCCTATTTCAGTTAACTTGTTCCATTTGACACTAAATACTTTTCTCTCAGCTCTTGTATTGGTGGTGTTTTATATTGTGAGGCTCAGTTTTGTATTTGCTGTTGTAATGCACCCGAGGATGGTTTAGCTTTTTAAAAGCTCTGCAAAAACGCAACTGTAGTAATATTAAAATGGACTAATGCGAGGGACAGTAATGATAATGCTTTTCACACAGTTATACTTTCCTCGGTCAAGTGCCTTATCCCATTATTAGTTTCCGGTGGTCTTCAATGCCCCCCACCTAAGTCGGAATTTATACTTTGTTTTCTTATATTCTGTGAATTCAATCATCTGTTTTCTTGTTTGTAATATTGTGTTCAGCAGATGTGACGTAAAGTCTCCTACTTATCCTGTAATGTATTTTATGGAATTTGCCAATTTTGACTTGGTGAGCAGTGTTGTTTGAAATGATTTAAATGTAAAAGACATGGATATTAACCCTCATAATATCAATGCTTTCTTAAGCGTGAAATTGAGAAATAAAGTATTTTTAAAGAGCAAATGGAAGCATTCAAACTTATGTTTTCTCCTTTGATCTTTGTTTGTAGGGGGATATGAAGACTTTCACTCCCTGTACCCAGAGTGTTGCATTGAGACAAAGCCGACCTTGAACTATCCCAGTCTGCAAGAGGTTGCAGAACCTGATGCAAACCAACCTGAGAAGCCCTGTGGCAATTGCAGACCAGCCTACGATCAGGTGCGTGCAGCTATAGAATAAGCACTACTTTGCTGAGGTAACGGGCTGACTTTAGGGCGCATTTCCTTAGAAAAATGCCACAAAAGAGGAAACGGCATCAGATGTAGTTGTTTTTCAAAAGCCACTGTGGGTAATTGCCATCACAGCATGACATCATCCATCACAATCGGGCACATATAAACGTACACTATACCAAAAACCAGCGCTTCTTGAATCAAAAACCCAGAGGATCAGTAATGTGGCATGGTGTTTTTTTATTAAAGAACCTAATTCCTATTTCCTGAGAGCTTTAGCATATACTATTTTATGGGTTTTCTTGTTTCATTTGTCTTCCCTATTTTGCATCTGCTTTGCAAAACAGGTTATATTCCTGTAATATCTACAATGCAGCAAGGTGGAAGCGGATGTTTGAACAGCTCTGCTTAAACAAACAATTTAGTCTGAATTAACAAATGATTTGCCTTAAAACAGACCAAAATCTTGCAAGACAATTTGTGATAAGTCTCAACTTTTATTTCGTATGAATTATTTTCTCTGATATCTGGATATTGCAGCTCAGGGTAGCGTTTACTACCCATCCACATTGCTCTTGATAAGGAAAGAGTGGGTTGGAACCTTTGTAAACCACTGCAGTCTGTGGGTGAAGCAACTCCCACAGTCCTGTTGGGAATGGTGTTCCAGGGTTAAGACTGAAAGACGGTAAAGAACCCGTAATGTATTTCCAAGTAAGGATTGTGTCCAAACATGTGGATGGAGTTATTTATCTTGCTCTTGTCCTTCTTGTAAGTAGCAATCATGGGCATGTGAGCCGCTGTTGGAGTAGTCTAGGCAAGTAATTGCAGCACAGTGGCTGTTGTGCTGCGGTGACAGGGAAAGAATGCATTGAGAGGTGAAATAGGCCACCGGTCAATCAGGCGGCCTTGACCTGGATGGTGTCGAGGTTCTTGCGTTTTGTTGGCGCTGCACTCATCAGGGAAGGTTAAGAATATTCCATCCTCTTCTGACTTTTGCTTCGTAGGTAGTGAATAAGTTAATGTTCATAAGTTCTCAGCCTACTCTCAGCCAGTCCGAACTACTCTTGTAACCACAGTGCTTGCATTTGGTGTATTTGAGTTTCTGGTCAATACAAACACACACACACACACAGGAGGTTGTCGGTGGAAAAGGACTTGGAAAATGAATGGTCATAAATGTTAATTCTAGATGCTAGGCTCTCTTAAGTTGGCAATGGCCATTATCTGTCATCTATCACATTATTCCTGAATGTTGTTTAGTCTTGCTGGGCTGCATTCTTTTGCTGATGAGTTGCATTTGGAATTGAAGGATTTGCCTTCATAAGCGTACATTCGACCTTCTGGTGGAAGGAAGGTCATTGATGAAGCACCTGAAGTTAGTTGGGCATAAACACTATCCTGAAGTTGGGATGATCAACCACAATCCATGCAAACTATGACTCCAACCATCCAAGTGTTTTCTACTTGATGGCCTTTGACTTCAGTAATTTGCTGCATTGATGTCAAAAGCCATCATCCTCACCTCATGTCTAGTATTCATCTTTTTGGACCATGTTTGGACCAAGCCAATTATGGGGTCTGGGAGAAAGTGATCCAGATGTAACCCAAAGTAGTAACAGTGAGCTGGTTATTGGCAAGTCACTCTTGATAGCATTGCCAACAACATTTCCATCACTTTGACGATTGACAATACTAAACAATCCCGGGTGATATCTTACCCGGCACCCATAAAGGAGGCTCCATGGCTAATTTTGAGGGGATATTGAACTTTAATCATAACATCAACTGGAAGTCAAATCAGAATGCACGAGACCAATGAAAATAACATTCAGTCTCCAATGATTGATCATTTAGATCACAATTTGTTGACAGCATAAGAAATGAATATTGCTTATGAAAGACACCATTGTCTTAACACTGCCCCAAATATGTTTTATTGCTCTAGTTTTCTGGATTTTGTTTGGTTTTCACTCCAGTTCTATGGGTTCTGAGGTGGCTGGTGGGATCAATATGGGATCTGTGTACTCTGCCACAGGTGGGGGCAAGAGGTGTTCTTCAGGGCAATGGGTGGGTGAGAGGGAAAACGTTCCTTCGACCATTTCGACTGAGCAAATGCATTTACTGATAATCTGGTTACTCTTGTCTCCAGACCGGATATTGTGGAGTCCCATGATCATAATTGAGTTAATACCAGTGGAACAAACCCGTAACGACATCAACATTTAAAGTAATGTCGGCATACATTTGCCTCTGATTACTTTACAATTAAATTAATATTTAATATCATAATCAACTTAAGGCAATAAACCATTCCTCGGTCATTTCCTAAATTTTTCGCCGGACTTCCTGATGTCACTCCAAAGCAGTCCCACAGTTAACTGGAAGGAATCCGGGAACAGAATAATTGCCTTTAACTGGAGATCAAACTGGAACTCATGAGGCTAATGAAAATCACTGGAGTGTTGCCAATAGCGGAAGTAGAAAACTTTTTCCACTTGAGAATTCAAAACCTAATTGCTCTTTGTAAAAACGGAGCACACCTCCACCCTCAGTCAAAATGACAGAGAATATTAACAGACCTCGTAAACAAAAGAGCAGCTAATTTCTGAGACCAATTATTTTTAACGCTACATTCTTTCAGGCAGTTATCCTAGTTGCATTTCGATGCTGAGCTGCATGGCATATTGTGCATGTCATTTAAAACTCCTACCTCCAGCTATGGCTCTCCTTGATGATTTGAAATAAAAAGGAATGTTTCTCTCAGCTATTTACTGTTTTAATTGTCTCCTGTCTAGGCAGAAAATGATTATAATGTTAAGCATGTAATCATAAAAACTTCTTTTAAATTCATGATTGGGGCTATGATATTTTTTAAGAGAGGTGCCTATTGCTCCTTTTAAATGATTAAAGATTGAGCGATATGGATGCCCAACTATTCTTATTTGGCCTCAATATTGAATTCTCCATTTTTAAATAACATCCACTCCTTGCGCTCCCTCTTTCCTGTGACCTCATCTTGGTGCGCACTTATTTCTCCCACTATCGTGCTATTCTTTCTCCCCTCTCCCTCTCCTCCCTACAGCTCTATCCCTTGATCTGGCTTTACATTTCAATCCTCTTCTCTCCTTTAGTCTCTTTTTCATCTCTAGCCTTTGTCCACTCATCTGACAATTAAACCCGCCCTCACCTGTACTCAACTATCGGGTACCGGCTTTTATCATACCCCCCATCTCCCCCCCCCCCCCCCCCCCCCCCCCCCCCCCCCCCACTCTTTTTCCAACTTTCTCGCTCTCACTATAATCAGTCTGGTTCCGACCCGAAAGGTCGCCTATCCATTCCGTTCACAGATGCTGCGTGACCCACTGAATTGCTCCTTCAGTTTGTGTTTAGCTCAAGATTGCAGCATCTGCCAGTTCTTGCGCCCCCATCCATCTTCTGGTATCACTCCAGACGCCAGACCACTGATTGAACAGCTAAGAAGACGGGATTTTAGTTTTTAAGTAGAGATCTGATGAAGAGTCATACGATGGATGCCATCTATGGGGACAGGGCCATTTAAAATAAGAAACATCATTCATGGCAGGAGGAAACTGTTATATGTGCCATCGGCACACTCCATCATCAAAAAATATCTTTTAATTTCACTTGCTTTCTAGTGGGTAGATAAAGCATTTGCTCAAACATATCTACAATATGATCAGCATCAGAAAATAATGGCCCAGTGAGATTTCTACTTTGGTTTTTTTCTTTCCTATACGTATGAACCTGGTTTCTGGTTCACCCATGACTGTGACTGTGACTGTGGTGTGACTAACAATATACAGAAAATTGCAATTGCACCTCTCATTCAGCACAGCAAATTGAGCGGTATGCTTTCTGCGTCATTGTACGATTCTCAGATTCAAAAGATCCGGTATCTGCAGTTGTGTAAATGGCCTGAGAGTAAGAGCTGCTAAAAACACTGCAGGAAGTGGGTAGCAGCAAGAAGGCAGAGAGGAATAAGTGCAAACATTACATGAATAGTGAAGTGCTTGAGTTCCAATAATTAAACTAAATTTGTACAAAAACTCATCCATATAAATATCCGAAATGAATAATTTAATCCTGTGTCTCATTGTTCTGCCCAGCTAGACAGATCATCACAGTGGGTCACTTATGCTTAATGATATTAGCTTGCATGTGCCCACGCAAATAAGACGGTCCACCACTTTAACAGGATATGATTAGATGTGGCTGGTGTCTCTTTGTTAGCTCTGACTGTTCATTTAATTATAGGCATCATAGGATAGAGATCTTAAAGTGACCCCTAGAGATTGTTTACCATTTGTTTTTCTGATTTTTAAACCTTTTTCTGGAGCATTGATTTCCCTATGCCAATGTTACTGTGGTTAATGTTTACACCCATTTGTATTCTGAATTAAATACCTATTGAATTCACTGTGGAACATAGATAGGGAATGAGCAGCTTAGAATGGTGCAAGGCCCAACATCTAAACACATTAGTTTCCTTACATTTTAGAAAGCAGATTCCCTACACAGGAAATTTTCAATTAAGCTGAGATGCTTCTTCCACATTATTTGTGAGAACACAAGTGACTGAAGAAGGGTCCCGACCTGAAAAGTCATTTGTCCATTTGTAGTTTTATTTATTATTATTATTAACACGTGTATCGAGGTACAGTGCAGAGCTTTTTTGTTGCTTGCTATCCAGTCAACGAAATGTCTATACATGATTAAAATGAAGCCGCCCACAGTGTACAAATGCAGAATAAATGGTGTAATGTTAAGAGTAAAGTAAAGTCCAATTAATGATAGTTCGAAGGCCTCCAACGAGATCGAAGGGAGGTCAGGACCGCTATCTAGCTGGTGAGTTCCTCCAGCACTTAGTGTTTTGATAATTTGTGAGAATACCACTTTCCAATGGATGAATATGAACCGATACCAGTGTTCACAGAGGTCAAGAAATCCATGGGAACCCATGTGAACTGGAAAGACAACAAAGTAAAATATGACAAAAGAATTGTGAGGCACCTTAATCAGTTCTCTTGTGTTTTTGTGCTGCCATGTTCTATTTTTTTGTGTAGCTTTCTATGTGTTGTTGACCGTGTTTTGTTCTTCAATTTCCAGGGGAAACCTGTGGAGATTCTGCCCTATTTGTACCTGGGCAGTGCATACCATGCATCCAGACCAGACTTTTTAGACGACCTCCACATCACTGCTTTGCTGAACGTCTCCCGTAACTGTGCAGAATACTTCACAAGCAATTATCTCTACAAGTTCATCCCAGTGGAAGACAGTGCCTCGGCAGATATAAGTTCCCATTTCCAGGAAGCAATAGACTTCATTGGTATGTACTGACTGTAGGTTTTATGTCTTCCGATATAAGACACTGTATGGTTTTTTTTAAAGACATTTGAATCTAGGTTGGAGTTGGTAAAATTGTTAAAACTTACCAAATAGTGAAAAGCCTGGATAGAGTGGATGTGGAGAGGATGATTCCACTAGTGCGAGAATTTAGGACCAGAGGGCACGGCCTCAAAATAAAAGGATGTACCTTTAGAAAAGAGATGAGGAGGAATTTCTTTAGTCAGAGGGTGGTGAATCTGTGGAATTCATTGCCATTAACGTGGAATTCATTGCCAAGTAGAGGCCAAGTCATTGGATATTTTTAAAACGGAGATTGACAGGTTCTGTATTAGTAAGGGTAACAAGGGTTATGGGGAGAAGGCAGGAGAATTGAAAATACGCTTTAAATCCCTGTCCCACTGTACGAGTTCATTCAAGAGCTCTCCCGAGTTAAAAAAAAATCAAACTTGTGGTAAGCATGTAGAATGAACGTAGCGGGTCTGTCGGAGCTCGGGGACGTCTCTTAGTGGCTTGTAACGCTAACGGCAGGTACTCGGGAAACGCAGTAAGCTCGGGAAGACTTGTAAAGATTTTTCACCATGTTGAAAAATGTTCACGAGAGCCACGAGTACCTGCGAGCGGCCATTACCGTAAATCTCCGAGTTCGAATCAGGGCAAACTCGGGAGAACTCTCGAATGAACTCGTACAGTGGGACAGGGCTATTAACTGGAGTTCACGGACAAATCAGATGTTTTGGAAAACAACCTGACCATGAGTTAAATTGAGTTCATGTTATTTTACAGATCACGTGAGACTCACAGAAGGGAAGGTCCTCGTCCACTGTGAAGCCGGGATCTCTCGCTCACCCACGATCTGCTTGGCCTATCTAATGAAGAGCAAGCAGCTACGATTAGAGGAAGCCTTTGACTACATTAAAGAACGAAGAAATACAATTTCTCCAAATTTTGGATTCCTGAACCAGTTACTGAATTACGAAACAGAAATGCTCCCCCTCGCGCACACAGTCAGTTCGTGTAAAAGGGACACCGGGTCTTGCTCCGCAGATGAATTGACCTTCAACAAAAGTTTGGACAGTTCCGTTTTCACCTTTCCCAGTTCACTCTTAAGTATAGTGCCAATACCACCACCGGGTCACCAGTTCGAATTCAACCCAATAAAGGTATCGCTTTCATGCTGAAATGCGGCACAACAGCAGATACTGTGGAGTGAAGAAACATGAACACTCACAAGTCGTATGATGGTGAACGTTGACTGCTTTTAAATGTCTTCTTCAAGTCCTGCAATACTTTGTGCTTACCACGCTTGGCTCTTGCAATGTTCATCCCATTTAAGAACCTTCAGCTCAGCACATTTTCTGCTCAAAAGCTGCTGACTGTTGTAACTCATTACTGTGCCCACTGGAGTGTGTGCTAAATATCGCCTCTGTTACTTATACTGCATACATGTCTACCTAGCCTAGTTAGGCAGGAGGTCTTTCATTGTTTTATGGCTCAAAGTGTCCCAGTACAATAATACAAACCAAAGCTGACATCAACAGTATACAATGCTTCTATATTTACCCATGAATGTCCGCATGGTTTTGTGTTTGTCGCAAACGATTGCATGAAGTCATAGTGTTATATGTGTGATGTTAAACAAGGTAGTAAATGTCTTTCTCCAAGAAAACAGCCATAATACAAAGGAACTGGGGAGACGGCTACAAATCTTTATCATCATTGGTCATGAACTGTAGTCCCTGCTGGTTTATAGTTTCAGGATAAATGGTTAACCACCTCAAAAGGATTACAAATTGAATTAAAAAATAATCAAATTAATTGACATATGTTTTTACCCCAAGCATCAAGTTTTACCTGATTGTACTACAACTAATTATTTTATTTCTTAAAACCAGTAGATTTCAAACTCTTGATTTCTATTCCAATTGTTAGGCACATCCTGTTAGCACAGTAGCACATTTACATGGAAATGGAACATCAACCCACTATTTTTCGAGAAAATAAAAACCTTTGTATCGTATCATTCACCTCTGTAGGGTGTATAACAAAAAAATAGTTAAAATTGGATAAACTCCATGCATAGGAAGGAAATGCAGATGCTGGTTTAGACCGAAGATAGACGCAGAGTGCTGGAGTAACTCAATGGCAGCATCTCTGGAGATAAAGGTACAGGTGACGTTTCGGGCAGTAAGAAGTGTTCTGACCCAAAATGCAAATTATTCCTTTTCTCCAAAGATGTTGCCTGACACGCTGAATTATTCCAGCACTTTCTGTCTATTTTGGGTAAACGCCAGTTGATCTATTCTGGTTGGGATACCAAAAGAGTTCTTTACACTTGATTTTTTTTCCCATTGGAGAGTGAAAACATTTCATGGTGCAGGATTGCCTCGTTCTTGTGAGCATACCTTGTCCCACTACAGGGTGCTATGTATTAAGACTACTGGTTGGACATAAAGCCATAGACTGTTAGACTGCTGACAACATATGAGGAAAGATTGGGAAGACTGGGCTTGTAGTCACTGGAATTTAGAAGGATGAGAGGGAATCTTATAGAAACATATAAAACTATAAAAGGACTGGACAAGCTCGATGCAGGAAAAATGTTCCCGATGTTGGCGGGACCCAGAACCAGGGGCCACAGTCTAAGAATTAAGGGGAGGCCATTTAAAACTGAGATGAGAAAAAACCTTTTCACCCAGAGACTTTGTGAATTTGTGGAATTCTCTGCCACAGATGGCTATGGAAGCCAATTCACTGGATGAATTTAAAAGAGAGTTAGATAGAGCTCTTGGGGCTAGTGGAATCATCGGATATGGGGAGAAGGCAGGCACGGGTTACTGATTGTGGATGATCAGCCATGATCACAATGAATGCTGGCTCGAGGGGCCGAATGGCTTCCCCCTGCACCTATTTTCTATGTTTCTATTAACATGAGGTTGGTGACAGGGAGACTCTCTTTACATTTGTCCTGGTATTTATTTTTGTTTATGATTTGCATTCTTCCATTAGGATTAGGGTTATGAAACTTCTACATCCCTCAACAACCCTCCCCTCATGCACGTGCTAAATCAGCATAAGCATGGCTCTTCTCAATCCAGGACGGATTAGCATTCAAAACCTAGATTACTTCCTCGCACTGTATTGCTGAACTTCCATGGGTTGATTCTCTGCCTCCCCATTCCATCACTCAAATCCAAGATATCAAAAGTTCTTCCTTTATTTTTATATAACATTATGCTTTTTCTGCAACCACAACGGTGCTCTGGTTTCCTCCCACATTCCAAAGACGTGAGGGTTTGTAGGTTAAATGGCCTCTGTAAATTGCTCTGAATGTGTAGGGAGTGGATGAGAACGTGGGAGTAGATAGGAATAGTGTGAATGGGTGACCGGGGGTTGGCATGGACTCGGTGGGCTGAAGGGCCTGCTTCCCTGTGTTTTATTTTCAATCAATATAATCCATCTCATCGGGTGTATAATGGGGTTGGATCATACCAACATCAACCTCGTGAATATCTTAGCACAATACTACCTCTGAAAGTTGAAAATAAATGAAATGTTAATTTAACCTTGGTGCTCTTTACACTTACAACGCTGTCCCACATCTTGTTCCTCCAGCTCTCCTGCTGATATAATAAACATTGAAATGTAGTTTGAGTCATTTTGTCAAGTTTGTCTCATATCCTGTGAAGTACTGTGTACAACCTGTGAACTGTGTGTGAATATTTTCAGGGAAAGTTGCAATATCTTATTGTACATGAGCAATACATTTTGGGAATATGTGCAGTGATGTTTATTTGTATGTTTTCCTGTACAATATCAATAAAACAAGATTTCAAATGAAAATAAATTGGATTAAAGTCAATAAATCTCCTTGCCACTAACACCCACCAATGAAACATGTATTACACCAAGTAATTATGTGGCACAGTTGTTAGAGCTGTTGCCTCACAGAGCCTGATCTTGGGTGCTGTCTGTGTGGAGTTTGCACAATCACCCTGTGACCGCGTGGGTTTCCCATAGGTGCTCCTATTTCCTCCCACATCCCAAAGATGTACAGATTTGAAGATTAATGAGCCTCTAAAATTACCTCCATTGTGTAGAGAGTGGATGAGAAAGTGGGATAACTTTGAAATAGTGTGCATGGCCTCGATAAGTGAAAGGGTCTGTTTCCACGCTGAATCTCTAAAAATCTAGACTCTAAACAAGTCCTTGTTATTCATAAGGGATACGGGTCTGGGCTTTGTACGAACAACAAAGTGTACGGATACTGCCACTAAGGCTGCTGGCAATAACCCCAAGGCTGTAATGACACACAGGCATCTACACCATTTTCCGGTAGGCGGCGCGGCTCTGGCCAGCAGCGGCCTCTGCAGCCTGTCCGCGTTTTTATTATTTTTGTCTGTGTTTTTATGTAGTGTTTGTTATTTTATGTTGGGGTGTGTGTGTGTGAAACTTTTTGAATCTCTCCCTGCACTGGAGACCCGACCTTTTCTCGTCGGGTCTCAGTCGTCGTTGAGGCCGCAACGAGGAGCGGCCTCCAACAGGAAGAGACCGGGGACTCAGGTGTCGACTCACCGTTGCCGTCGCGGAGCTGGCCGAGTCCGGAGCGGTGGAGGAGCGCTGCTGCTGCTGATGCTGTTGCTGCTGCCGGAGAGTCGGAGGCTCTCTGCGGGTCTGTAGACGACGGCGCCGGGAGCCCACGGCTCCATGGAGAGAGACCGCTTTTCGGGGCTTCTGCGGTGGCGACTTCTCCCGCCCGAGTTGCGGGGTCGAAGAGCTCCTGGAGCGGGGCCTGACACCACTGCCCCGCGCGGCTGGAATGGCCGCGGACTCTGCGAGCGCACACCGGGGGCTCTAACATCAAGACCCGGTGTGCGACCTCGCACCACCCGGCGTGGCTTTAATGGCCGCGGGACAATCGCCATCACCAGCCGGGGGCTATGACTTTGACTCTGACATCGGGGGGGGGGGGAGAGTGCAGTGGAGAGAGAAGTTTATTTGGCCTTCCATCACAGCTATGTGATGGATGTTTATGTTAAATGTAATTATGTTGTGTCTGGGGTCTATTTGTGTGTAATGTATGGCTGCAGAAACGGCATTTCGTTTGGACCTCCAGGGGTCCAAATGACAATTAAATTGACTCTTGACTCTCTTGACCTCCATGGACATAACAAGTAGATGTAAGTTACAGATCAAGTTACAGTTTCACCTCGTATGTAAACACAGCCACATTCCCCACCACTCCTTCCCCAAATACTAGATGGCAGAGCCTTGAGGTGTGAGGGGCAAAGTTTAATGGAGATGTGCGGGGAAAGGTTTTTTTACTCGGAATATGGTGGGTGCCTGGAACTCGCTGCCAGGGGTGGTGGTTGAAGCAGACATGTTAATGGCATTTAAAATACTTTTGGATAGGCATATGGGTATGGAGGGAAGTGCGTTATATGCAGATAGATGAGTGATGGTCTTGGCATCGTAGGGCACAGACATTGTAACATTGTAAAAGATATTCACTCTTTCATCTTCAACATTCACTCTCTTTCTCACGGCACCTTCCCATTTAACCGTCCTTTTAATTCCTCCCTTGCACCACCCAGGGACCCCAAAATTCACCCTATATTCTTCTCATGCTTTTGTACATCTCTATAAGATCACGCCCACAGGCCGAAGGGCTTGCTCTTGTGCCACACAATTCAGTGTTCTATGTTCAGTGTTCTGGAGTTCCTAATTCCAACCCTGACCCATGACCTTAGATCCAGTTGCATGCTTGAGCCATCCAACCTGTATTCTATTCCGGTTACAAAACCATCCATATTCATAAGTTCATACGATCTAGGAGCAGGATAAGGCCAGTCGGCCCATCAAGTCTACTCCGCTATTCAATCATGGCTGACCCATCTTTCCCTCTCAACCCCATTCTCCCCATAACCCCTGACACCGTACTAATCAAGAATCGGTCAATCTTCACCTTAAAAATATACATTGACTTTGTGGGAATGAATTCCACAGATTCACCACTCTCTGACAAAGGAAATTCTTCCTCATCTCCTTCCTAAAGGTATATCCTTTTATTCTGAGGCTATGCCCTCTGGTCCTAGATTCTCCTATGCTTGGAAACGTCCTCTCCACATTCACTCTACCCAGACTTTTCACTATTCAATAAGTTATTTATTCCTGACTGCTAGTGTACCCAATCACAAATCCATGAGCGTAAGGATCAATGGATGGTAAGTCAGCAGATAACTATAGTTTAGCCAAGTTAAAATAATTTCTGAGGGAATCACTACAGGGTCAGCATTTCCTGAGGAAGTTAAATGCCACTTCGACCCTCTTTGCTGTTGTTTTTCGTAAAGACTCCTGCAATTAATATATTTTAACATGGAGTTGCCTCAATCAGCTACACCTCCATTGCTTTTACGTTCACTGGGCTCTGATACGTTGATAGATTCAAGAATGAGTCACTGACATCCGCTGTCAGAAAAGCTGAGAACAAGTGGTGGCGGAGAAGGAACAGTACACACTTGTAACCACCACCCTGCTTCCTGCCCTCCTCCCCTCTCTAACCCATGTACTACAATTCAATCCAAACAAGGCTGCAGTCAAATGGACTCCGTCACTTCCATTCAATTCACATTTAAAAATACGAGGTTTGTGTCCTTTGTAAATCATTTGGATGCCGGACTTGCTTTAAATGAGAAAGTAATGACATGGCATTACAATCGAGAGAGTTACTGAACTCTAGCATTCCAACCGAAAATCTCCGACCTTCCTCTTAAATTTATCAAAGCCCTGTATTGTCCCATGACTTCATTCAAGTAATACATCTCCTTGTTTGCACGTACAGTATATGAACAAACCTAAGGCATTGTGTTTCCAACAAAATCATAAATTAAAAGAGTAGGCATTAATTCATTTAAGTTTAGGCCACTGTAGAGGGATGAACTCCTGTGGAAATGTGTAACATTGGGAACTAATAAAAATCATTATCTTAAAATTCTTTTAGAGTTAGCTATGCGTTAGTTTAGTTTAGATTAGTTTTGTTTAATTTAGTTTAGTTTAGTTGAGGTTAATTTAGTTTAGTTTATTCAGCGTGGAAACAGGCTCTTTGGCTGATCAGCATTCGCCACTCGCTAGCATTATCCTACACACTAGGGTCAATTTACAATCTTTATCAAAGCCAATGAACCTACAAACCTGTATGTCTTTGGAGTGCGGGAGGAAACCGGAGCACCCGGGGAAAACCCACGCAGTCACGGGGAGAACGTACAAATTCCAAACAGACAGCACCCGTGGTAAGTATTAAACTGGGCTGGGTCTCTGGCGCTCTACCACTACCTCACCGTGTCGACCAGTTTGGAGAGGAATGTTTAACGATCCTAATTTAAATATTGCATTGCTAATTTGAAGATTTTTTTGTAAAGTAGGAAAACAATAATTTTAATTTATGTAATGTCATTCAGGGGGTCTGGTTGCCCCGAAGCTGTTTAAGTTTAGGTTTAGGTTTGGGTTTGTTATTGTCACATGTACAGTGAAAAGCTTTTGTTTGCATGCTGTCCAAACAAATCAGGTCACACTGTGCATGCATACAATCAAGCCAAACACAAATACAAAAGATAGAGCCTACAGCCAGGTGGAAAAGAGATTTAAACAAGTAGAGCGACTGTATCTGATGATAGTAGATTTTCCTCTGGGACCAACATGCAAGGAATCACCATCTTGTAGCTATGCCAAGTGAAATGCATTCTCTTGAATTGTTATAATGTGGAACATATGTCAAACAATTTATGCATTGCAAAGCCCCAAAGCAACATAAAACCAATGATTGGATAATGTCTTCAGTGCTTTTGTTTGAGTCCGGGGCATTGCGAGAATTTCCCTTCTCTTCTTACAATAAACATCCACCTAAGAGGGAAACCTGACTATTTGAAAAACAGGAGCTGTGTATGGCACTGAAATGGCATTCTAGATTCTGATTTCAAGTCCCTGAAGCGGAATATCATGTCAATAATGGATTGTAACAGAAAATCAATTATTTCATCACTTAGCCTTCCTCTTCAGAAGTCTGAATCTGGCCTAAAGCTTAGTGAGTCCTCAGAGCCCACTGAATCTCCCCACTAAAGGACTGCGCTTTATGGCTAAGTTTACACAGTATATTCAACTTCACAGTGTCACTGTCAAGTTCAATTATATTCACCACACCAGAGTATTTCATAGCAGTAACTCATGTAATGGCCAGGAACAAGTCTTGTGTGCTTTGCAGTTGTATGAGAAGGTTCTGCAGGAAGGGTCAGGGTTGGTGAGGAAGGCAGAACAGACCAAGGAAATGGTCTCTTTGACAAAGTGAAAGGGAGGGGAAGATGTGTTGGGTGGTCGAATCTTATTGAAGCTGGCAGAAATGGCAAAGGATGATTTGTTGAATGCTGAGGCAGGTTGGATGGAACATGAGGATCAGGGGATCTCTGTCCTTAGCATGACTTGGAGGAAAAGGATTGAGAGTAGAGGTGCAGGAAACAGAAATGTGGCCAAGGCCTCTGGTAACAATGGTAGAGGGGCTTCTTCTTAATCTGTGGCTTCCCTTCTTCTATACATGTAAAATTAGTTTTCTGGAACCAGGGAGGTTTAGACTTTAGACTTTAGAGATACAGCGTGGAAACAGGCCCTTTGGCCCATCGAGTCCACGCCACCCAGTTATCACCCCGTATACTAGCACTATCCTACAAACTAGGGACAAATTACATTGTACAGAAGCCAATCAACCTATAAACCTACAAATCTTTGGAGTGCAGGAGGAAAACGGAGCACCCTAAGAAAACCCATTTGGGGTTTGAGAATGGACGAACTCCGTACAGACAGCACCCATAATCAGGATCGAAACCAGGTCTCTGCCGCTGTAAGGCATCCACTCTACTGCTGTGGCACTGTGCCAACCAAAGAGTAATTTAAAGAATAAATATGACACTATTAAATGCACACTTTACACCTGAAATAGTTTGTAAATATTTTGGGGCAGAAACATTCTGTGGTTAAATGTGGTAAGCATTTAATGTACTCAAGTGTAATGTATTCTGCATCTGAAAAGTGGTTCCATTGAAGCCAATAATATCAAATTTCGGAAATGGAATATAACATCCTCTTAGCATTCAAGCCCTAGAACAAGAGCTAAGCTTTTTTTCAATGATCTCTGCAGATTACACTGGAGAAAGGCACAAAGCAACTGAAGCAGCTGCCCGTGAGCTTTATTACACCACAGGTTCATGAAAGTAAGGATAAATATTTGCTCCTTTTATTTGTCGACAATAAGGGCATAGTTGTTAAAATAAGCATGCCATTTAATATTACAATGGAAAAACACCAAAAGCAGGTAGCCATAGTAAATGCGAGTAACTTTGCATATTGTTGATATGGAAGCCATGTTCACATCAATGGAGATTTGAGCTTGACACACTGCATCCAAGGTAGTCTTGTACTCGGAGTGGCGGCGCGGCTCTGGCTGCAGCGGCTTACCGGCGGTCCCTTTGTCTTTGTGTTTTTTATGTTGTTTATTTTGTTTGGTTAGTCTAGTTTTTTGGTTTTAGCTTGTGTTTTTGGGGGGGGGGGGGGGGTTGAAACGGGGTTTGCCTTCTCCTGTCTTGTACGTTTTTGTTATTCCCCTTCTCTGTTCTATGAGGCCTAATGTTTGGTTAGTCTAGTTTTTCCCGTGGTTTCCGGCTCAGGGCTTGAGGTTGGGACGCTTTTGGGGGGGGGGGAACGAGGGCTCCCGTCGAAACGGGGGCAGCCCGAGGGAGGTTCGGCGCCCAAGTCGGGGGCCCCCGGTCCCGTCTCGGGGCCCGGGGGAGGTTCGGCGCCCAAGGGGGCGGCCCATACTGAAGACGGCGCAGTTTTGGCTCGTATTCCCCTTCTCTGCCTCCGTCTGCGCTGAGGCCTAATGGAGCTGACGACCTCGAGGTCGTCACAGGGAGGAGATGCTGGGTGGACTCACTGTGGTGGATGTTAATATGTGTTTATTGTTGTTTTATTGTATGGTATTATATGTATGACTGCTGCAATTTCGTTCAGACTTCGGTCTGAATGACAATAAAAGGCTATCTATCTATCTACATGGAAGCATATTAAGGCAGGAGGAATATTTGTATGATGTCATCGTTTTCGTTGGGAGGAGCAAGTGTGGTTGAACCGATTATTGGTAGAGATTTCTGAGTTTACAAATTACGTACCAAAGAGAAGAGAAATGAGAGATAATCTCAGTGGCACTCTCGGGTAAGTTTGGTTTAGTTTATTAGTATGGTGAAAAGCTTTTATGTGTCATGCTACCCAGTCAACAGGATATTACATGATTACAATCAAGCCGTCCACAGTGTGCAGATATAGGATGAAGGGAATACATTCCATTTAGTGAGGGAAATTTGAAATACATTAAAAAAATTGGACAAATGCAGGAGTAACCTTGATAGGAAATAAGTCCTGCTATTTTATATGTCTAAATATTTCATATTCCATGTAATTGGAGTGATTCCTTCTTAATAAACATGTTGACAAGTTTATTTTAGTCCTGACTCTTGTATACATAATTTTGAATTCATTTTCAAAAGTACAACAGTTCTGTGACATAAAAGAGACCAGGAAATTCATTGACATTAGGAACCAGCACTAATGCATGGAGGGTCAATAAATTTGTGGATTCACTGCCAAAAAATCGCTGTCATGTACAAAGCCCCAGGCATTGAACTGCAATACACAAGGCCTTATGTGTCAGCCCTTTCCTCCTCTGGCTCCATGGTGGCTGAGTGAACAAAGGAAAATATGTTGATGTATTTTGCTAGAAAAAGGTAGAAACACGGAATATATTTTAAATACTGAGGGATTTAAATTTTTTGATGTTGAGAAGGACCTCAGTGTCCTTTTACACAAATCATTCAAAGTTATCACCATGTAAATCAAGCATTTTGGAAGGCTAACAGGATATTGGTCTTCAATGCAAAATGAATTAGTATTGGAACTCCCACTATTACTATATTGGTATAATAGTAAGGGCTGACACATATTCCTCCTGCCAAGTGAGTTTGCACTTGGATTATTGCATACTTTAGACTTGCTAGAGAGATGCAGTGTGGAAATAGACTCTTTGGCCCATTGAGTCCACGCTGACCAGTAATCACCCCCCATACACCAACACTATCCTGCGCATTAGGGACAATTACAATTTACTGAAGCCAATTAACCTACAAACATATACATCTGTGGAGTGCAGGAAGAAACCAGAGCATCCAGAGAAAACCTACACAATCACAGGGAGAACGTACAAACTCTGTATAGACAGCACACGTAGTCAGGATCGAACCCAGGTCTCTGGCTCTGTAAGGCAGTAAGGCCACTGTGCCGCCATGTGCCTGTTTATGTCTGGTCGGTGGTACAGAATAATACAGCTGCAATAGGTTTATGCAATGAAATTACAGCAGTTTGATTACAGAGATCTTTTGCCTTTGAGGAGAGATTAAACAGTCTGAGACTATGTCAGAATTTAGAAGAATGAAAAGTCCTATCATTGAAATATATTTTTTTAAATCATCACAGAGTTTGACAGGGTGGATACAGTGCAAATGTTTCTTCTGACTGGCATGTGCAGAAGTAGAGGTCACAGTCTCAAAATAAAGGATTAGTTGCTCAGAATAAAAACAAGAAGAAATTTCTCACCCAAAGGACCGTAAAACTTTGGGAATTTTAGACGTGGTCACTGGGTTTAATCAGATTGTTAAAGACAAGCGGGCACAGCTTTAAGATGAGGGGTGGGGGCATTTGAAGGGATGTGTGGGACAAGTTTTTACAGAGAGAGTGCTGGGTGCCTGTAATACGCTACCAATGGAAGTGTTGGAGGCAGATAAACTAAGAGGCTTTTGGAACATGGATCTGCAGAGAGTTGAGGCATACGGACCATGTGCAGACAAACAAGATGCAGGCAAATTACATGGCATCATGTTCGGCCCAGACATTGTGGGCCGTAGGGCTTGTTCCAGTGCTGTACTGTTGCATGTTCTCTGTTCAGAGGTCGATAGAAAGTTGGAAAATGAGGAAATCAAAGGAACTGGGATCAGTGGAGGAAAGTGCAACTGAGGTAAAAGACGATTGATGGCTCACTGAATAGGCATGGGGGGGAAATGGCCGATTCCAGCTTATCTTCTTAGTGGAAACAAGGAACTGCAAGTGCTGGTTTACCAAGAAAAGACACAAAGTGCTGGAGTAACTCAGCTGGTCAGGCAGCATCCCTGGAGAAAATGGATAGGTGACATTTCAGGTTTCACCCGAAGAAGGGTCTTGACCTGAAACTTCACCTATCCATGTTCCCCAGGGAAGCTGCCTGACCCGTTAAGTTACTCCAGCACATTGTGTTCATCTTCTTATGTCATTTTATAACTACATCTAGAACGTTTAACTTTACATTGCTCCTACTTGCAATGTTTTCAAACATTGTACGATATTATTTTCGAGCATACATTTGTACAATATATTGCTTTTCTGATATGACTGAGATGGTATAAAATCTGTTCTAGGTTAGCTACATATACTGGAACCTGTCATTGTAAAAAACTGTCAGCTTATCACAACTTTGGAATTTACAAAATTCCATCATACATTTATCAACCCTTTCTCTCTTTGCACTATTTGCCTTGGTCCTTCCAGAAAATTTACCAATTTAATAAAATGTCAGAACGAGTGAAGGTTGGCAGTTAAAATGCTCATTCTATGTGCAAAGAGTTGGTTGGAGATGTTTTGTTTAAAATAGCTTTTCTGAACAACACCTCACCCAAAAGCCAAACCCATATCCCTCCCCTCCCAAATGAATCAGGAAACTGCCCACTTCCTTTTCCAATGATTCAATGTTCATGTGTGGCAATTCCTGTAAAGCTGCTTCATTTACAATTCAAAATGTCACAACTTTTCATTTTTCATGCTTCTTTGACAATGAATTCTCTATCTTACAAAACGTTTAAAAGCTGTCAAAGGTTATGTCATCCCACTTATCTGTACAATTATGAGATCAACAGTAGAGCTATCTACCTTAGAATTATTCCCCTCTTTGTTCCACCCCTTTGAGTATTCGTGCACTTCCAAATGCAATTGAACTGTCTTCAATAGCCGTTTGTAATAATGCATTCCGCACACTGTGTGGGCAACATAGTGGTGCAGCAGTAGATGGTGTAGCTGCTGTCTTGCAGCATCAGAGACCCAGGATCGATCCTGACTACGGACACTGCCTGTACGGAATTTGTACCTACTCCCCGTGACAGCATGTATTTTCCCTGGGTTCTCCGGTTTCCTCCCACATTCCAAAAATGTACAGTTTGTAGGTTAAATGGCTATGGTAAATATCGCAAATTGTCCCTGGTGTGTAGGATTGTGCTAGTATACGGGGATCGCTGATCGGCACGGACTAAATGGGCCAAAGGGCCTGTTTCTACACTGTATCTCTAAACAAAAATAAACTGTGGACGTCATTGTAATCATCTTTCTGCTGACTGATTAGCATACAACAAAAAGCTTTTCACTGTACCTCGGTACAAGTGACAACAAACTAAACTAAACTAAAACTAAAACTAAAGAATTCAAAACTCCTCTTGGCACTTCTAGGTTATTCTGATTCAGGTTATTTTTGCACCAATTTTATCCTATAATTATTGAATTAAACAATTAATAAACAGTTCAAAATTAGAATCTTGTTTAAAATTAAATTAGCAAATATAGTAATTTTTTTTTCAATTTTGTTTTGGATAGTGGGCATTGCTAGCATATGTGTTGTCCATGACAAAGTGGAGGTGAATGTAGCAAATGTAAATTAAAGATAGTGGTCTATAATCTTAAATGCACACACCCTTGGTGCTGATTACCCAATGATTGGAAGTTATCCACCCATGTTTATGCTTTTACAGGGAGTGATGAATCCATTTCCTCACAGAGGTCGTGTGAACAGCAAACCAAGCATATTCACGAACGGAAAGACACAAAGTGCTGGAGTAACTCAGCGGGTCAGGCAGCGTCTCTGGAGAACATGGATAGGTGACTTTTCGGGTCGGGAACCTTCTTCTGATTGATTGCCTCCAACGAAAGACAGAAAATGTTGGAGTAACTCAGCGGGTCAACCAGCATATCTGGAGGACACAAAATGTACAAGAAACTCAGTGCGTCAGACACAAAATGGTTGAGTAACTCAGATTAATGAGAAGGTGAGGTGCTGGAGGTGTTGGATGGGGAAACAAATGATCCAACCACCATGGTGAGCTGACATTCCAACAATAATATCAATAACATTGGACATGCAGACAAAAAAGCCTTTCCCATATTTGATTTCACAATCATTTGCAAATCTCCCTCAGTGTGGGTTGTATTTCTCACTACAATTCCATCCTTGCAAGTAACCAGATATGCTGGACATTAAGTGTAGGTGAGTATTCAAACACAGAAAAGAACTGGATAATGAAAGGCCTGGCTAGACTGGATGCGGAGATGCAGTGGCGGACTGGCCAGGGTGTCAGCTTGCCCGATGGCGTGGGCCCCTGATGAAGTGGGCCCCCTTTGTCTCCTGGCAACCAATATTTTTAGACCCAGTCCGCCACTGAGGAGAGGATGTTTCCAGTAGTGGGAGAGTCTCGGACCAAAGGATCCAGCCTCAGAATAAAAGGAGATACCCCTAGAAAGGAGATGAGGAGAAATTTCTTTAGCAAGAGGGTGGTGAAAGCTAATGGCATGTTGGCCTTCATAACAAGAGAAGTTGAGTATAGGGGCAAAAGCCGCTCTGCAGTTGTACAGGGCCCTAGTGAGACCACACCTGGGGTATTGCGTGCAGATTTGTTCTCCAAATTTGAGGAAGGACATTCTTGCCATTGAGGGAGTGCAGCGTAGGTTCACAAGGTTAATTCCCGGGATTGCAGGACTGTCATATGTTGAAAGAATGGAGTGACTGGGCTTGTATACACTGGAATTTAGAAGGTTGAGAGGAGATCTTATTGAAACATATAAGATTATTAAGGGATTGGACACGCTTGAGGCAGGAAACATGTTCCCAATGTTGGAGGAGTCCAGAACCAGTACCACAATTTAAGAATAAACGGTAGGCCATTTAGAACGGAAATGAGTAACAACTTTTTCACACAGACAGTTGTGAATCTGTGGAATTCTCTGCCTCAGAAGGCAGTGGAGGCCAATTCTCTGGATGCTTTCAAGAGAGAATTAGATAGAGCCCTTAAAGATACTGGAGTCAAGGGATGTAGTGAGAAGGCAGGAACGGGGTACTGATTGTGGATAATCAGCCATGATTATAGTGATTGGTGGTGCTGGCTCGAAGGGCCGAATGGCCTACTCCTGCCCCTATTGTCTATTGAATCCTTGGAATTCATTGCCACAGACGGTGGTGGAGGCCAAATGATTGGGTAATTTTAAAGCAGGGATAAATCTTGATTAATCAAGGCATCAATGGTTATGGGGGAGGAAGCAGGAGAATGGGATTGAGAGGGAAACAATTTTTTTTCATGATCGAATAGCAGAGCAGACTCGATGGGCAGAAATGCGTAATTCTGCTCCTATGTCTTAAGATGAATGAATCAATGAATAAAAGGGGAAGATGTCAGATTTTTACACCTGGTGTCTAGGCAGAAGGTTCAGGAAATCTGGCTTCCCGCAGTCCACTAAATAAGTGAAAATTCACAAGAGAAATTATTTTTGCCAGTTTGTTCTGTGAAGGGATTGAATTTACTGTTTTGTGGCAGCTTTAAAATAGAACAACGTCCCAGGGTAATTGACAGAGGCGTAATCAGACTGATCCATCATTCACTATCTTGTGCAATTTGAGGCAATTGCTGCAATTATTTAGGCCTGGAAATGCTAGCTTTGTTTGTAACACCCACTCCCCATGACGGAAGAAAGAAAATTATCTGGTTTCCATCATGGGAGTAATTTGTCATGAGTGTGTGTAGGCATTTGGAATGAAACGACTGCCTGACTGCGGGGTCATTAAAATACACCCAGGCAAAAGCAAAAGCTAAATCCCTACCAGTAGTTTAGTTTAGTTTATTGTTATTGTCACATGTACCAAGGTACAGTGAACAGCATCTTTGTTGTGCGCTACCCAGTCAGCGAGAAGACAATACATGATTACGATCAAACCGTCCACAGAGTACAGATACAGGATGAGGGAATAACATTTAGTGCAAGATAAAGTCCAGTAAAATCCAATTAAAGATGATTGGAAGGCCTCCAACGAGGTAGAGAGAAGGTCAGGGCCGCTCTCTAGTTGGTGAGAGGACAGTTCAGTTACCTGATAACAGCTGGGAAGAAACTGTCCTTGAATCGGGAAGTATGAGTTTTCCCACTTCTGCACCACTTGCCTGATATGAGAGGGGAGAAGAGGGAGTGAGCAGGGTGAGATTGATAATTGATTGTGCTGCTGGCCTTGACTATAGTTACATTCTTGTTTAGTTTGATTTCTTTTGATTTCGTTTAGTTAATTTACATTTGCTACATTCACCTCCACTTTGTCATGGACAACACATATGCTAGCAATGCCCGCTATCCAAAACAAAATTGAAAAAAAATTACTATATTTGCTAATTTAATTTTAAACAAGATTCTAATTTTGAACTGTTTATTAATTGTTTAATTCAATAATTATAGGATAAAATTGGTGCAAAAATAACCTGAATCAGAATAACCTAGACGTGCCAAGAGGAGTTTTGAATTCTTTAGTTTTAGTTTTAGTTTAGTTTAGTTTATTGTCACGTGTACCGAGGTACAGTGAAAAGCTTTTTGTATTACTGTATCTCGGTATGTGACAAAATACTAAACCAAACTAAGCTGAACTAAATAGTAGTGGTTTGTAAAATACATGTCATCCCACTTTCCCATCCTACACACTAGGGGCAATTTGCGATGGCCAATTCAACTACAAACCTGCACATCTTTGGAATGTGGAAGGAAACCGGAGCACCCGGGAAAAACCAACTTGGTCACAGTGAGAATGTACAAACTCCGCACAGACAGCACCCGCAGTCAGGATCGAATCTGGGTCTCTGGTGCTGGGAGACAGTAGCTCAACTGCTGTGTCACTGTGCCACCCTTATGTTTTATGCAAAATCTATACTAACTCCATTGAAGAGATTCTTCTATTGTATGTCATCTAATTTGTTAAATTTCATCTTTGCATCATCCTGGCAAATGATCTCACTTGGAGGTGGGAGATAAATGCAGATTGTTGTTGTTGAAGTAGCAGTAACTGTAACTACACAGCCAGTTCCTGATTGTTAGGTTCATTTATAGACAGTCTGTACAAGTGTAGCCTTTGGAAAATCCTCCAAAGTACCTCTTTATCAGTTACATTCACACTTGTAAATGATTGAACTAGAAACAGAAGAAATTTGAGTTGTTGAAGCCCTTTATAATATCTGGGTGATCTCAAATTTAAAACCCTAACTCATTGCAAATATCTTTGCCATGTTGCAAAATATGTACAATTTGATATAACCAAATAATAAAATAATCTCATTGAAATGTCTTGCTTGGGTCTTTCTGTTCCCCAGCAATTATGAAGGACTTAGACACAAAATGCTGGAGTAATTCAACGGGACAAACAGTTTCTCTGGATAGAAGGAATGAGTGATGTTTCGGGTCGAGACCCTTCATCAGACTGTCATTTCTTCTATCCAGAGATGCTATCTGTCCGACTGAATTACTCCAGCATTTGGTGTCTTTCTTCAGTGTAAACCTGCACCTGCAGTTACTTCCTCTGCATTACGAAGAACTTCATGGAAGGGGCTGTGAGTGGAAAATGTGAATGTTATTGATACCAAAAAGTCTCAGTGAACAGAGTTCCCTGAGGAAAATAATATTCTTGAAGAGTTTACAGAGACGTAATAATTGCACAGATGTATTGTATGTGACATTTAAAATGTAGAAATATGGAGTAAAGAATTTAACGCTAAAAATAGCAAATTTGATTATACTTTAAAGGGCATTTAATTTAAAAAGGGAAAAAGGCCTGTGAGAGCTTCAAGATTGCTGAAGTTGTTAAATTAAATGTCAATGGTTGTTGAAGCAAATAGGACCTTGTTTGGAGGAGAAGATCGACAAAACAATGATGTAGAACATAGAACACAGAACATAGAGCAATGCAGCACAGGAACAGGCCCTTCGGCCCACAAAGTCTGCCGAACATGGTGCCTAGATCACCACTTATCTGCCTACCGATATTCCTCCATTCCCTGCATATCAATATGCCTGTCTAAAACTATTTTAAATAAATATCAAACTTGCATGAAACATGAGTCCTGAGTGACTGTATAAATCTGGTCAATGTATTTATCAAAGGAAATGACAAGGGTTTGATGGAAATAAATAATGGGTACATTTTTTAGCTTATTGGCTGATCCAACACATCTCTCTCTTTCTGTCTCTCTCTCTCCCACTCCCTCTCTCCATCTATCTGTCTGTCCCTCTTCATCTCTCTCTCTATCTATCTCTCTCTCTCTCTCTCTCTCTCTCAACAGTATGCAGAACAATATTTTCACTTGAACACTCAACTTTCTCTCTCTCTCTATTTCATCATCTCCACAGTTACCTTGGCATTGTCAGATTGCCTCTTTGGCATCATTATTGATGTGTCAGCCCCCCAGCTGCACCCAAACGCCCCAAATTATTGCCAGGACTTACACCCCCTCAGCCCAGACATGAATGGAAACCTGGAATCGGAGCTGTTGTAGTAAGATGCCACTAGCCTACAGACTACAGCCAACTTAAATTAAATTAAAAACCTGCCACTCAAACTGATACTTCCGCAAAGCTCTTTAATAAACATGGTGGATGTGATTTCCCCTTCATGGTGTTATTCTGATTCTATTTGATCAAATTAGATTTTACAAATGTCTGCTATTTCCTCTTTGATAATTGATCACAATTTCGCCACCTCCAACGGGATCCCAGCACTGTTCGCAATTTTCCCATCTCTACCCCTTTTCACCTTCCGCAGAGACTGTTCCCTCCACAACTCCCTGGTTAACTCATCCATTCCCAACCAAACCATCCCCACACCAGGTGTCTTTCCCTGCAACCGAAGGGAAAGCAAGACCTGTCGCTATACCTCCTACCTCAACTCTGTCCAGGGACACCGACAGTCCTTTCAGGTTGGGCAGTGGTTCACTTGCACCTCCTCCAACCTATACTACTGTATCCGTTGTTCAAAATGTGGACTCTTATACATCGGCGAGACCAAACGTAGACTGGGCAATCGTTTCGCAGAACACCTTTGCTCAGTCCACCTGATCCTACCTGATCTCCCGGTTGCTAAACACATGAATTCTCCTATCCATTCCCACACAGACTTCTATCCTAGGTCTCTATTGTCAGAGTGAGGCTAAACGCAAATTGGAGGAACAGCATCTGATATTTTGCTTGGACAGCTTACAGCCGAGTGGTATGAAAATTGATTTCTCCCACTTCAGGAAGACCCAGCATTCCCTCTCTCTCTATCCCTCCCCCACCCAAGTCAAACTAGCTTCTCGTTTTTACCCAACAAACAGCTAACAATGGCCAGTTTCCTTTATCATTGTTAACTTGTTGCATATCTTTCATTCATTGTTCGTTATCTCTCAACATCATCGTCTATGCCTAACCAGCCTGAAGAAGGGTCTCGACCGGAAATGTCACCCATTCCTTCTCCCCAGAGATGCTGCTTGTCCCACTGAGTTACTCCAGCTTTTTGTGTCTAGTCTTCTCTTTGACAGGATAACATTCAAACACAAGCTTTTCACTGTGTCTCGGTACATGTAACAATAGTAAACTAAATGACACTAATCAAAACTGAACTCATCAAGCAAGGTAGTCGGCTCAAGGGAAAAATAGTCATGGGGATAAAATGTGGACATTCCAGTGATATCTCTGGTATGTGAAAAAATAAATAGGTAGATGAATAGAACAAGTTCTTCTTCCTTCTCAGTAAACATCATAACTCTTTGAATTCCATGTAAATTAATAGCAAAAGCATCCCATTCAACATGCAACATGCTTGATGCTCTAAAGCAGTAAACTGTTCAATAGATATGTTGTTCAAGATATATAAAGAGAGATAGACAATAGACAATATGGGCATGGGTAGGCCATTCAGCCCTTCGAGCCAGCACCACCATTCACTGTGATCATGGCTGATCATCCACAATCAGTATCTTGTTCCTGCCTTCTCCCCATACCCCTTGACTCCGCCATCTTTAAGAGCTCTATCTAACTTTCTCTTGAAAGCATCCAGGGAATTGGCCTCCACTGCTTTCTGAGGCAGAGTATTCCACAGATTCACAACTCTCTGGGTGAAAATGTTTTTCCTCATCTATGTTCTAAATGGCCTATCCCTTATTCTTGTTCTGGACACCCTGATGTTCCGGACTCCCCAAACATCAGGAACATGTTTCCTGCCTCTAGCGTGTTCAATCCCTTGAAAATCTTATATGTTTCAATAAGATCCCTTCTCATCCTTCTAAATTCCTAATGAACAAGGACACCCAGATCTCGTTGAACTCCTCTTTTCCTAATGACACCATTCAGATAATAATCTGCCTTCCTGTTCTTGCCACCAAAGTGGATAACCTCATATTTATCCACATTAATCTGCCATGCATCTGGCCACTCACCCAACCTGTTCAAGTCACCCTCTATCTTCATAGCATCCACCTCACAGTTCACACTGCTGCCCAGCGTTGTGTTATCTGCAAATTTGCTAATCTATCTATCTATCTATCTATATATATATAAAACTCAAATCCGTCCGTCCGCCTGCAGTACGGATCCCTTCCTGCCTTTCGATTCGTGCCCGATACTCGCAGATGTCCAATCGGAATGGCCGATGCTCGCAGATGTCCAATCGGAATGGATTCATTTGCATGTACGGCTGCCGGCTGCATTTCTTCCTTTGATTCATTGCCACGCCCAATCCAGACGCTCAATCTCCGAGATATTTTCCATTTCGGTAGAGATTTCGCTTTTCTTTTTAAGTATCCGCTCCTCATTTCATTTCGTCGTGTTGAAGTACATGTTTTTAATCAAATCCTTCTCCCCCCCCCCCCCCCCACCCACCCCCCCAAGTATTTCAAAAATAAACAGGCTTCTCCATTTACATGTCAGCTTCCAACACACTTCGAAACAAAGTTGCAAGAGAGGAACACTGAACTTTTCACTGCTGCAGCAGGCAGGGGAGGGCTGCAATCTTACATTTGGGAACGGGCTCAGTTCCAATGGAGGAGACGGGTGCATGGTGGAATATTGGGTTGGGGGATCACACCATTGGGGGAGCAGACCCAACGGGTCTGCACTTGGTCTAGTATATCTATAAAACTCTGGGGCTATCCGTCCGGCTGCCGTCCGGATCCCTTCCTGCCTTTTGATTCGTGCCCGATACTCGCAGATGTCCAATCAGAATGGCCGATGCTCGCAGATGTCCAATCGGAATGGATCCATTTGCATGTACGGCTGCCGGCTGCATTTCTTCCTTTGATTCATTGCCACGCCCAATCCAGACGCTCAATCTCCAAGATCTTTTCCATTTTGGTAGAGATTTCGCTTTTCTTTCTAAGTATCCGCTCCTCATTACATTTCGTCGTGTTGAAGTACACGTTTTTAATCAAATCCTTCTCCCCCCCCCCCCACAAGTATTTCAACAATAAACGGCTTCTCCATTTACATGTCAGCTTCCAACACACTTCGAAACAAAGTTGCAAGACAGGAACATTCTGAACTTTTCACTGCTGCAGCAGGCAGGGGAGGTGCCATTGGAATTACTGCTGAGGGAGGCAGGGCAGCGCTGGAATCTTACTTTTGAGAACGGCTTCAGTTCCATTGAAGGAGACGGGTGCATGGTGGAATATTGGGTTGGGGGATCACACCATTGCGGGAGCAGACCCAACGGGTCTGCACTTGGTCTAGTGTTACTTTAAATCCCTTCATCTAAATCATTAATGTATATTGTAAATAGCTGCGGTCCTAGCACCGAGCCTTGCGGTACCCCAGTCACTGCCTGCCATTCTGAAAGGGACCCGTTAATCCCTATTCTATGTTTCCAGTCTGCCAACCAATTTTCTATCCATGTCAGTACCCTATCCGAATGCCATGTGCTCTAATTTTGCCCACTAATCTACTATGTGGGACCTTATCAAAGGCATTCTGAAAGTCCAGGTACACTACATCCACTGACTTTCCCTTGTCCATTTTCCTAGTTACATTCTTAAATATTCCATAAGATTTGTCAAGCATGATTTCCCCTTCGTAAATCCATGCTGACTCGGACCGACCCTGTTACTGGTATCCAAATGTTCCGCTATTTCATCTTTAATAATTGACTCCAGCATCTTCCCCACCACCGATGTCAGGCTAACTGGTCTATATTTCCCTGCTTTCTTTCTCCCTCCTTTCTTAAAAAGTGGGATAACATTAGCTACCCTCCAATCCACAGGAACTGATCCTGATTATATAGAACATTGGAAAATGATCACCAATGCGTCCACAATTTCTAGAGCCACTTCCTTAAGTACCCTGGAATGCAGACCATCGGGCCTTGGGGACTTATCAGACTTCAGTCCCACTAGTCTACCCAACACCATTTCCTACCTAACGCGAATTTCCTTCAGTTCCTCCGTAACCCCAGGTCCTCTGGCCATGAGTATATCTGGGAGATTGTTTGTGTCTTCCTTAGTGAAGACAGATCCAAAGTACCTGTTCAACACATGTCCCATTTCCTTGTTCCCCAAAATAATTTCACCTGTTTATGTCTACATGGGTCCAACTTTGGTCTTAACTAATTTTTTCCTCTTCACATATCTAAAGAAGCTTTTACTATCCTCCTTTATATTCTTTGCGAGTTAACCTTTGTACCTCATCTTTTCTCCCCCTATTGCCTTTTTAGTTATCTTCTGTTGCTCTTTAAAAGTTTCTAAATCCGCTGGCTTCCCACTCGTCTTTGCTATGTTATACCTCTTTAATTTTTATACTGTCCTTGATTTCACTTGTCAGCCAGTCGCCCCTTAGTATCTTTCTTCCTATTTGGAATGAACTGATCCTGCAACTTCTCTATTATTCCCAGAAATACCTGCCATTGTTGTTTCACTGTCATCCCTGCTGGGGTCTCTTTCCAGTCAACTTTGGCCAGCTCCTCCCTCATGCCTCCATAGACCCTTTGCTCAACTGTAATTCTGACACTTCCGATTTTCCCTTCTCCCTCTCAAACTGTAGCTTAAAACTTATCACATTATGGTCACTACCTCCAAATGGCTCCTTTACTTTGAGTTCCCCTATCAAACCCAGTTCATTATACAACACTAAATCCGGAATTGCCTTCTCCCTGGTAGGCTGCAGTACAAGCTGCTCTAAGAATCAATCTCAGAGGCACTGATGAGAACAGTGGTTAGAGGTTGGAAATGATTGAGGACATCTGGCCTGCTATGTTCAAAAGCATTTAACAAGATCATCACTCACATAATTTAATTCCTGTGATCTGATTATCATCAAAAGGAAGCTGATTGGTACAATGTAAATTCAATTAAAGTTGTCCCTATCAAGAATGGATTCTTTAGTCTGTTGTTTATAGTAGGTCACAAAAGGATGGATTTTTAAACATGTTTATCATCTTCTCAACTTTGTGGAAGTTACCAGGGCAGCTAGTTTGGGCTAACATAAGGTAAATAATGGTAGGCATGACTTACAGCAGAAATCAATCTGCATCATTTCACTGAATGGTTTGGTTTTCTTCCCTAAACAGAATTACGCATTTAATTAATCAGATAATTAACTGGTAAGTGGATGTCATACAGTGAAGATTGTTCCCGATGTTGGGGAAGTCCAGAACAAGGGGTCACCGTTTAAGGACAAGGGGGAAATCTTTTAGGACCGAGATGAGAAAAACATTTTTCACACAGAGAGTGGTGAATCTGTGGAATTCTCTGCCACAGAAGGTAGTTGAGGCCAGTTCATTGGCTATATTTAAAAGGGAGTTAGATGTGGCCCTTGTGGCTAAAGGTATGGAGAGAAGGCAGGAACAGGATACTGAGTTGGATGATCAGCCATAATCATATTGAATGGCGGTGCAGGCTCGAAGGGCCAAATGGCCTACTCCTGCACCTAATTTCTATGTTTCTATGTTTCTATGAAATGCGATATATTCCATGAGAAAAGAATAGCGTTCTCAAAATAATTTATTGAATTGTTGGAATTGGTCAAGGATTACTCAGGAACATTGGGTAGGAACGAAAAAAAACCGATCACTTTGCAAGTGACTAACTATGGCAAACCATAGTTATTGGGATCATAGACACTGGGAGTAAGTTGGTTAATTCATGAGGGTTGGATGCATCATCTACCCAAGTTTTTATTTAAACCCAGAATGATATCATCTTTTCCCCAGCCAACAATGAGCCATTATCGGCTCCACCCTTCCTTGGTCATCTGTTGCCGACCCTGCTTCCTTCTGACCTTTTCCTACCCCCAGTTCGCTCCCCTCTACTTTCAGTCTGAAGAAGGGTCCAGGCCCATCATTTTTTCGTCAGAGATGCTGCCTGACCCACTGAGTTACTCAAGCACTTTATGTTTATCTACGATATAGAGTCATCTATGTATATTAACTCTGTTCCACTGCCTCAGGTAAACATTTTACTCTACCACTGTGGCTGTGCCTTCAAGTGACTGAACCCCACAAATCCCCAGAACATCTATACCTCACGTTCCACGATCCTCCTGAAAATCCATCGTTTTGACTAGTCTCTAAAGAAGTGATTAAATGCATGGGTTGAGGCAGGGCAGGTGGGTGATGGGGGAATTGGATGGGAGGGGTAAATAAGCTGTGGTATGTCCCTCCTAAAATCATCTAAAATAAAGATGAAAGATTAGCGTTGCAGACTTTTAATTTCAAGTTCAAGTTCAAGTTCAAGAGTTCAAGAGAGTTTATTGTCTTGTGTCCCGGATAGGACAATGAAATTCTTGCTTTGCTTCAGCACAACAGAATATTGCAGGCATAAATAAATACAGAACAAATCAGTGTGTCCATATAACATTGAATATATATATATATATATATATATATATATATATATATTTTTTTTTAATTTATAATTTATATATATATATATATATATATATATATATATATATATACACACACACACACACACACACACACACACACACATATATATATATATATATATATATATATACACACACACACACATAATTTGTTACTTTTTTCACGTGTGCATGTCCCTCTGAAAACAGGCAAAGTTAAATTCCTAACCATGTTCCTGATTAAATTATTTTAACTTAGAGTAACATGCTACCGAACAGTTGGTTTGTGTACATATAAACTCTAAATTTAATTTATTAATTTCCCATGCAGAATAGAAATGTGATCGTGGGAATTAATTTATAAATTTCCTTTCCATGTTTTTTTATTAATACAATTTGTCCTATAGGCAGGCCTTCGTTAGATTCTATTCATGTCTTCCTCTGTGTTTGTTGTCTCACTGTGGCTAATTTTCCTTTGAACTTCACTATTGTCTTTTTTTTAGATCTAAACCCACCACTTTACGCAATCACTTTGCTATCTGCATTCGCATTGTCCTGTAAATGGACTCGGTGCTGCTTCTCACTGGATCACCTCAACTCTTTCAGGTGGTGAACCAAGAACCCGGGCAGTGTTGCTTCAGAATAAAGTGCTACCCCAATGAGGAGGATTTTATTTTTCAGTGATAATAAATCTTTGGAATCCTCTATTGCCGAGAGCTTTATTGGATGAGCCATTGATTATGTTCAAGGGTGAGATGGATTTCAGATGTAAGTGTTCTGGGGACCAGGCAGATTTAGACTTTACTTTAGAATTTAGATATATAGCGCAGAAACAGTCACTTCAACGCACTGAGTCCATACCGTCCAGTACACTAGCACTATCCTACACACTAGGGTCAATTTACTAATTTTTTTAGCCTAGCCAATCAACCTACAAACAGCACGTCTTTGTAGCATTTGTGGTTTCTTGTGGCTCCATTTTACTGCTCCGCTGTGAAATCTCCAAAGTATGTCAACTTTGAAGAAGTTCTCCACCTCTCTCCGACGGTTCTGTGAGACCCTCTCTCCCTGCTCCTCCTCCACGATACCTGATCCTCTCCCACTCACTTGCCAGGCTTTGCCTTATCCACACCTCTCTTTTCCAGCTGTCTCCCCCCCTTTCTCCATTAGCCTGAAGAAGGGTCCCCACCCAAAATGTCACATATTCATTCTCTCCACAGTCTTCTGAGTTCCTCCAGCACTTTGTTCCTTTTTGGAGCATCAAACTGTTTTGTCTTGGTGAGGACAAGTGGAAGATTCCATCACCCTATTGACTTTTTTGAGTTGTTTAGGTGGTGGAGAGACTTTGAGGAATCAGAAGGTGAGTCACTTGCCGCATAATACACAGCATCTGATATCTTGCAGCTGTAGCACTTTAGCTAACCCTGTTAAATGTTAACAGTGACTACACTTCAAAGGTATTGCATTAGCTTTAATTGCTTAGGAATGCCCTGAGGATGTAAAGTAATTTATTTCAACATGTTGATTGTCCTATAATTATGATAATGGTTATCTCAGTTCAGCATTGGCTAAGGCCAGTATGTGAAAAAACTAAAGTCGCTGTAGTTTTCTAAAGCTGGACTCAAAAGCACTGCAGTCCCTGAATAGCATGAGTAATTTAGATGCATAATTCAAAACATTGATGTACTTTGGCATTGTGATTATTTCTTCCATCATTAATAAACACTAGACATAAATTCCTGGAATCTTGATGGACAAATTGATCTTTGAAATTCTGATTAACCTGTTATTGTAAAATGAATCATGCCCCAGCAACAGAGTATGAAATGCATTTTGACCCCACATAGTATTTTCCAGATCTAAATGTGACCACAATATTATAAAAATCATGACTTCATAAATAGTGCAGCACAGAGCTGTAGTACTTTTTACGTCTCAGGTGCTCCAATGGATCAATGGTATTTTTTTGTCACATATACTGAGGTACAGTGATTTTTTTTTGCATACAATTCAGTAAAAGTATTATTATACATAAGCACATCTTAGATTCAGCAGGTACACAAAAATGCTGGAGAAACTCAGCGGGTGCAGCAGCATATATGGAGCGAAGGATATAGGCAATGTTTCGGGCCAAAACCCTTCTTCAGACAGGTATGCCTACTTTGAAATCTCTTCAAGGTATGCCTACTTTGAAGAAGTTCTCCTCCTCCCTCCGGAAAAAAATCTCCTTAGATTCAGCAAATGGGCATAGGAATAGTACAGTGAGACATTGTACAAGAGTCGCCATGTTTGGCGCCATTTTCAAATCCCAGTTATTGTGCAGAGTCCTTAACCTGGCCATGAGGCTCATTGTCTTGTGGAGGGAGTTGAAGGGTCGGCCTGGCCAAGCATAGCTGTTGGTGTCCTTCATTGCTGATCTACCGTACCATGCAGCTGCAGGTCTTGTCCCGTCTGTGCGCTCAGCCTCATGGAGTGGCACCTGATCCAGCCAAACCTCAGGCTGCTGCAGGTTCTCCAGTGGCCCACTCCACTATTGAGATGCACTGCACTGCACAGCAAAATACCCACCTGGCTGCTGAAAGTTAAAGGTGGAAGGTAAACTTCGAAAAGGAACTCATAATGTTTTAACAATTATTTTTCCACCTCTGCAAGTGGGCTGGATTGTCGGATGGTTGACAATCTGGTCGCAGGTTTGTTCAGTTGGAGTTGTAGTTGGGAAATGTGGCAAGGGAAAGACTGCAGTAGGCAGGTCTTGCCTCTTTTGCTGTCTCCCATCAGGCAAGAGGTACAACAGTGTAAAAACACATCCCTCCAGATCCAGGGAGAGTTTCTTCTCAGCTGTTAACAGGAAAATTGTCCATGGTGGTTTCCCGAGGCAGCACAGAATGTAGATGGAATCAATGGGGGTGGGGGGGGGGGGGGGGGGGGGGGGGGGGGGGGGGGGGGGGGGGGGGGGGTCGGGGGGGGGGGGGGGGGAAGACTGGTGTTGTGTGTGATGGACTGGGCTACACCCACAATTTCTTATGGTTTTGGGCAGACCAGTTGCAAAACTAAGCCGTGATGCATCCCCACAGGATGCTTTTAACACTGCATCTGTGGAAGTCATTGTCACGTAATAAAGTTGATGTGGGACAGCTGCCCTGCCACCAGCATGTTCGTTATTTCTATATACATATATATTTTTTTTTTCCTGTGTCTAGTTTGGGTGTTTCTCGGTATGTCTTATGTGGGGGGTGGTGGGGAGGGGAAAGGGGGAAACCGCTTCTGGCCGCCTCCTCCATGGAGAGGCGACTTTTTCCATGTCGCCTCCCTCGCGGCCTAACACCATGGATTGGAGCGGCCTTTTCCAGAGATGGGCCCAGAGCATCGGCAACCGGCGCAGTGTGGACTTCCCATCGTGGAGCGGGCGAACCCTTGCCGGGGGTCGCCAGAGAGGAGTGTTCCGATCGCTGGCCTGGTGTCGTTGACATCATGGGACTGTGGTCTGCGGAGCTTCTAGCCTCGGGCTTGGAGTAGACTTATCATCCGGAGCCTGGGATCCTTCGCCAGGGATCGCCGGAAAAGAGCTCCAACCACTGGCATGTGGCCTATAACATCCTGAAGCCGTGGTCTGCGGAGCTTCTAGCCGCGGGCGGGGCGTGGACTTACCATCCGGAGCCTGGAATCCCTCGCCGAGGATCGCCGGAGAAGAGCTCCAACCACTGGCCTGCGGAACCCGCGGACTCTGGTAGGGAAGTGCTGATTCGGGACCTCCAAGCCACGGAGTGTTTCCATCGCCCGTACATCGGGCCGTCTGTAGCAGTGACTACGGAGGATCTATGGCCCTGACCACGGGTGAGCAAAGGAGGACTGGCTGAACTTTGATGCCTTCCACCACAGTGAAGAATGCTGTGGTGGATGTTTGTGTTAAATTTTAGTATGTATCGTGTGTTCTTTTTAAGTGTGTCGCTGCCAGCAAATTGATTTCACTGCATGTGATGTGCATGTGACGAATAAAATTGACTTTGCCTTTGATATGGGAATTGTGGAATAGAAGTTGAAAACGTTACTCAAACAGCAATGGCACAGTTTGTGATTTGGAGCCATGATGGGGTCATTATGATGCACAATAATCGCCATACTGGGTTTGTGCTAATTGCACCCAGACATTAATTGGGCAAAACAAAAAGAGCTGGAGTAACTTAGCAGGTTAGGCAGAATCTGTGAAGGGAATGGAGAGGCAACGTTTCGGGTTGGGAGTCTTCTTCAGACTGACAGATCACGATCAGTCTGAAGAAGGGCCCCGATCCGAAACATCGCCTGTCCATTTTCTCCACAGATGCTGCCTGACTTGCTGAATTTCACTAGCATTTTGTGTTTTGCTCAAGATTCCTGCAGTCTCTTGAATCTCCATACTTAATTCATTAACGTCACTGAGTTTATACATTGAAAGCCTACAACAATATCTAATAATATTCTCAAAAAGAGCGAAAAAAATGGATGGTGGTAAGACTTCCAGCAAAGCCTCGAATATCACTGTACCTTAATACACGTGACAATAAAAGACCTTTGTGAACCAAAATAAAGCCGGCCGGCAGATAATCCGATGACGTTTCCAAAACAGAGTGCGCCTTTAATAAAATGCGCAGGCGCAGTCGCCGAAACCCCAATTGGCGCCGAATCTTTGACCTCACTTGGACCAAACCAATGACAAACGGGGAGGACTGTACACACAATGGAAGGAATGATTTGTTTTTCTTCGTGAATAAAATGATCGCATTAAAATTAAATATTAATCTTCAAACACCATATCAAACATTGGTGAATTGATGCTCTTGTTCCAGTTCTAACCCCGGCATTGTGCTGTCAGTTTTCTGTCCCCCCCCTCCCCCCGCAGTCCCGGGACCCGAGACCGCCGCCACCATCATCGCCATCTTCTCGCCCGCGCAGAGTTTCTGGGTTTTTAATTTATTTTGTTTTCAATCCCTCACGTTTCGGACACTGAATGTTAATAAACGAGGTTTGCTGGGGGTGGGGTGAAAGAATAGACGCCGCCGCCGCCACTTCTGGCCAAGCCCGTTATTAACTAGTGGCGGTGTCGCGGCCGAGGGGTCCGTCCGCCCGCCCGCCCGCAGACATGTACATTAAACAGGTACGAGGCAGCGAGGCCTGGGCGCTGGGGGAGGCCCGAGTGTGGAGGTGGTGGTGGGGAGAGTGGTGGAGCGAGGGCTGGAGATGGAGGGAGGGAGTGAGAGAGAGCTGAGCGATGGGGGTGTGAAGAGAGGAGGCCTTGAGTTGGAGGGAGGGGGAGATGATGGTGGGAAGGCCGGGGTGCTGCTGCCTCATCCCCAGGCAACATCCTAGTGCCTTCTGCCCAGTTTCATTACATCCTTCCTATAGCTGGGTGACCACGGTTGCACACTGTACTCCAAATGTTACAGCTGCATCATGTTGTACCAACCTTTGTATCCAGTACCCTTCTCAATGAAGGCAAGATGCTAAAGGTCTTCTCCACCACACTGTTCACCTGACTCGCCATCTTTCAGGAACCCTGCACCTGTACTCCCAGATATCTCTGTTCTGCATCAGTCTTCAAGGCTGTACCATTGACTCTGTAAATCCTGCCCTAATTTGACATGCCAAAATGCAACACCTCTCACTTGTCAAGCGTTAAATTCTATTTGCCATGCCTTGGTCCAACTGATCTACATCTTGTTGAAAACGTGGATATCCTTTGTCACTATCACAGGATAGCGTGTCTGTCGCTGTTGTCATTGGAATTTTGGTGGAAGGATGGAGGGATGCCTGCGGCTGTTTGAGGGTGGGAGGTGGAGGGAAGGAGGCAGGCATGAAGACTGCATTTTCGGATGGGATGGCTGGAGAGTAGGAGATAAGCTTGAAGTTGTTTAATGGTGGGAGCAGAGAGGGGAAAGAGAGTACAGAATAAATATTGTAAAGAGAAAAAAAAGACCAGTGGTGGAAACGAAGAACAAAAATGGAAAATGCTGAAAAAACTGAGCAGGTCAGGCATGATCTGAAGGAAAAGAAATGGTCAGCATTTTAGGTTTGCAACCTTTTGTCAGAATTGTGAAAGTGAGATGCAAGTTAGGTTTCAGTAGGAGTGAATGTCAGTGATAGCATGACTTGAAATGGCTTGATGGCAACAGCAGCAAGCACGTTGGCAAGTTAGTCAGTAGTGTTAATGACAGGGTGGTGGACAGGTTAGACTTGCATATGTAGCAGGATGAGACGAGCTGAGCCAACATAATATTAAAAACAAATTGATAAATGGAGAAACTAAATGGGTTAAGTGACAAAGAGAAACATTTTCAATGTTTCAGAGAAGGACATGTTTTGAAACTTGAGAGAGAAAACCTATTCTAAGTGGTAGTAAAAGAGAATTTCTCTAATTGTTTGAATTGAACAATACAGCACAGAAACAGGTCCTTCGGCCAAATGAGTCCACGTGACCATCGATCATCATCACACCAGTTCTGTGTTTTACCTTTATGCACTCCCTAAACACTAGGGGTAATTTACAAAGCCCAATTTGGGATGTGGGAGGAAACCCACGTGGTCAAAGGAAAACGTGCAAACTTAACACAGAGAGCACCCGAGGTCAGGATCTATTAGTCCATAAGGTGAAGATGTGGCTGGTGCGAATAGATTAAGTGACTGGCTGTATATGTTGTTGTTGTTGGCATGATTCTGTACGTCTTTGGAGTGTGGAGGAAACCGAAGATCTCCAAGAAAACCCAAGCAGTCAAGGGGAGAACGTACAAACTCCATACAGACAGCACCCATGGTCAGGATTGAACCCGGGGCTCTGGCACTGTAAGGCAGCAACTCTACTGCTGCACCACCATGCCATGTATCCGAAAGGACGTGAAATGATGGCGGGCAGAAATCGTTCAATGTACCAGAGGGAAGATATTTCTTGAACTTGGGTCTTCTTGGAACAATACAGGAAGCCACAGGCAGAGATTGGCAGGAATGTGATAAAGCGGAGGCATTGTGCAGACCATATAAACTATATAGGCATACATTTTTTACTGGAAGCACCTTTCCAAACCTAGTTCAATTCCACGAGGCATTTTGAACCCTGTTTTCTGCATTATTGTCTTTTATTCGCTTGTCTGTGATACCTACAATAATCTGGAGATTATTATCTATTGTGATATTGCTGCTTTATTACTCTACTGCCTAAAGTTTGAGTATGTCATTGCCCTTTTTACCTATTTTATTAACACAAAATGATCACGCTCTCTGATTTTCAACATCTGGAGTTGTTTTTCCAATTGCAATGAATGGAATGCACATAATCAATTATTTACCTGCTGATGCCGCAGGTTTCACTTTTTTCTTTAAGATCTTGGAGTTCCCTTCCACGGCTGTTCCTATTCCCAACGTTTGCATTCTATATCAATATAAATTTTTGAATTGGTGTAATGAAAGTTATTATTTACATTGTATGTACATACAACTTTGTAGTAGGAGGACTTTGAAATGGCTTGCTTGGGTTTCTAATCCTTGTCTAATTGTTGCCTGACCTGGTACATTCAGTTTAGTTTAAACATGGCGAAGTCTATGCAAAGTTTTAATGAGCACATTATTTTGGTTTTGAGTAGATTTTAATTTGTTCTGTTGCAGAATGGGTATTGTTTGGGATTTATTTATGAAATTATTCTCATTTTGGCCGTGAAGATTGGGATTTACATTCCCTATATAGAATTTCTGTTTTATTATGCTGCAAACTAAAGCTAGTTACCCTATTTATCTTCCAGGTAATTATCCAGGGTTTTCGCAGCTACAGGGATCAAACCATTGTTGATCCCTTTAGTTCCAAGCATAACGTTATAGGTGAGTTCCAAAGCATAGTTTTAAAAAAAGTAATTGGCCAGAATATTTTATGGTCCAAGTTCTCTAATCTATATATCTCTATACTTATTGAACTCAGATCTTGGATGTGTATTTATTTGCATGTGTGTTTGTGTATAATCACATCTTCGTAAAAAAACCGACGCGGTAACGGTAATTTTTTTACATATTCCGGTAGACATTTCCCCCCGGAGTCCAAAATCGCCTTATCTGAAAATTTCATGCATTGTTTCTTGAGTTATTAATGAAAATGTTCAAAAATCTGACAAAACATTGAATTTAAAAATGACTGTCTTTGGCTGATGATGTCACAGTAGGTCTGCATGCCTTCTTCCTCACGCTGGGAGTGACTTCACCCGCCCAACCTTCTCTCCTCTCCCCACCCCCTCCTGCCGTTATTCAAAAGACGCAGCCGGAGATGAAGTCGGGCCCTGGGCTGAAGACTGCGGCGGCCCAACTCGCGGTCCATTGGTCGATGCTCGCTCGCCACCCCGCTTGGGGTCCTCGTGTCGGCGCACGGTGGAGAGGTTGCAGCCACACTCCGTGTCTGTCACTGCCCTCTTTCTGCCTCTGCCTCTACCCGTTGCCCCCTGCCTCTACCCGTTGCCCCTTGCCTCTACCCGTTGCCCCTGCCTTCTGCCCCCTGCCTTCTGCCTCTGCCCTCTCTACCCCACCCCCTCTCCCTCTCTAGCCGCGCCTGTGAGTTGGGGGCTATGCATGAGTGGATAGGGCGGGGGATGGGTTAAAAGGAGCGAAGAATTAATAATATTAATATAAGATCAAGGGGGGTGGTTAGTTTGTGTGGGGGTGGTTAGCGTGTGTGTGACGCCGCAGGCCCCCCCCCCCACAACTGCGCATTGAGGGGACGGGACTCAGCGAGTCCCACTTGGTCTAGTATACTATTAAAAGTCTCGTCTGTCTGTCAGATCAAGAAACTGACTGACAAGGAACTATATATTACTAACACTTTGTTTGTGTGTGTGCATGATATCCCAAACCCCCCGCCAAAACAGTACACGATAGCGCTCCAATTTTTTGGCCCACCTTACTCACCATTGGGATGTAAATAAAACAAGTTTCGTTCGGATTGATGTTATATTTTGTTAAGTTATTGACATTTTAAACTTTACAAAAATCACTTTTCAAACCATATTTCCACTTGCCCTGCCTGTCAGCCGCATTCGACGTCACAATAGGATCCCAAATTTCATTTACATAAAAAATTTTTGATTTTCAATAAACTTTGTTTTAATCAAATTCTTCTGTTTTCAACTGACTGACTTCATCCACTTCACCACTAACTTCCATCCGGCACTCAAATACACCTGGACCATCTCCGACACTTCCCTACCATTCCTTGACCTCACTATCTCCATTGCAGGTGATAGACTTCTAACCGACATACACTATAAACCCACTGACTCCCATGGCTATCTGGACTACACTTCTTCCCACCCTGCTTCCTGTAAGGACTCCATCCCCCTACTCCCAATTCCTCCGTCTACGCCGCATCTGCTCCACGGATGAGGCGTTCCACACCAGGACATCTGAAATGTCCTCACTATTCAGGGAACGGGGGTTCCCCTCCTCCACCATAAATGAGGCTCGCACCAGGGTCTCTTCCATACCCCGCAACACTGCTCTCTCTCCCCATCCCCGCACTCGCAACAAGGGCCGAGTCCCCCTAGTCCTCACCTTTCACCCCACCAGCCGTCACATACAAAAAGTAATCCTCCGTCAGTTTCGCCACCTCCAACGTGACCCCACAACTCGCCACATCTTCCCATCTCCTCCCATATCTGCCTTCCGCAAAGACCACTCCCTCCATAACTCCCTTGTCAATTCTTCCCTTCCCTCTCGGTCCACCCCCTCCCCGGGCACTTTCCCTTGCAACCGCAAGAGATGCAACACTTGTCCCTTTACCCCCCCCCTCGACTCCGTTCAAGGACCCAAGCAATCGTTCCAGGTGCGACAGAGGTTTACCTGCATCTCTTCCAACCTCATCTATTGCGTCCGCTGCTCTAGATGTCAGCAGATCTATATCGGTGAGACCAAGCGGAGGTTGGGCGATCGTTTCGCCGAACACCTCCGCTCGGTCCGCAATAACCAAGCTGACCTCCCGGTGGCTCAGCACTTCAACTCCCCCTCCCACTCCGCCTCCGACCTCTCTGTCCTGGGTCTCCTCCATGGCCACAGCGAGCAGCACCGGAAATTGGAGGAACAGCACCTCATATTCCGTTTGGGGAGTCTGCACCCCGGGGCATGAACATCGAATTCTCCCAATTTTGTTAGTCCTTGCTGTCTCCTCCCCTTCCTTAGCCCCCCTGCTGTCTCCTCCCATCCCCCAGCCTTCTGGCTACTCCTCCTTTTCCCTTTCTTGTCCCCACCCACCCCCGCCCCCGATCAGTCTGAAGAAGGGTTTCGGCCCGAAACGTTGCCTATCTCCTTCGCTCCATAGATGCTGCTGCACCCGCTGAGTTTCTCCAGCTTTTTTGTGTAATCTTCTGTTTTCATTATCAGCTTACATTGTGTTTAGGTTATTTTAAAGAAAATATGCGTTTATCATTGAGAATTTCATTTTTTTTAAAACAGCGATTTTCATTGTGGGGGCTAGGGGGGAGGTGAGGAGTGGGGGAGCAGGGGGATAGAGGGAGATGTGGGAGGTAGGGAAGGGAGAGGGATTCAAGGAGAGGAGGGTGTAGGGGGGGGAAGTGGGGAGGGGAGTGGGGGAGGTAAGGAGTGGGGGATAGATGGAGAGGAAGGCAGTGGGGGAGGAGGGGGGGGATAGAGGGGGGTATGGAGTGGGTTGGAGAGGGAGGACAGTGAGGTAGATGAGGGAGAGTAGGAGGTGTGGGATAGGGGGGAGGTGAGGAGGGGGGAGTGAAGGGGTTATGGAGGGAGGAGTGACAGCGTAGGGGAAAGGAGAGGGAGGGAGGGGAGGGAGGGTGAAGAGGAGGGGGAGGAAGTGCTGGGAGATGAGGGGGAATGGAAGAGGATAAGGGTAGGAAGAGGGATGGCGAGATAATGGAAATATTAAACGCAAAATTATTAACTTTAACTTAATTTCTGCCGTTAGTGCGGGCTCATCAGCCATGCATGCGTAGTTTGGTGGAATATTGCGTTGGGAGAGCGGGCCCAACGGATCCGCACTTGGTCTAGTATATATATATATCTATTTATACATCTATATATATATATATATATATATCACAGTTGAAATTTTTGGAATTTTCCAAAAATATTTGGATACCCTGTTGGAAACATTATCACCATTGAGTTGCACTTTACAGCAGCATTTTCAGACTTATTGGAGATGGACTATTGCAGTAAAGAAAGAGGGCATAGTTTAAGGTCTTGGCCATCTATTCTGGTCATTTATGATGCACAATAGACCCAGTACTGCAATAAAACTCTGATAATTTACTGCTGAGCCGCTCTCTGAAAATACTAATCATTCAGCATCTGGCTTACTGGATTTTGTTTTCCATACTATAAATTTGCTAGGAATATTATGATTCTACTGTATAAGCTCATTAAGAAATGACATGGCAGTGTGTTAAGATATTAACAAAAATAATTTCCAATGGTCTAGAAAATCTACCAGCATAACCAAAATCCCATTGTTGAGTTTTACTATATTTTTAAAAGGGCAATTCTTCTTCCAGTGCTGGTAACTGGTCAGTTTTTTTCTTGTTTTTTTTTGTGGAATTTTGTTGATGCCAAATGGCTGCGAAGTTTCCCTGAACGCACTCAGTGGAGAAAGGAGAATGTTGTTTAGAGGAGATAGGAGAGGAACTCGGGTGTAGAATTGAATCTGGGGAAACAAAGACTGGCATTAAATATTATTTTACAGATTATTGAGACCAGAAGTTCTTTAAATGTTGGGCAAATACATCCTCAATAAATATGGCCGGGGGAATAAAATACATTTTTTTAAATGATGGGGAAAACGTAACAAATATTTGTTTTATTTTTGTGAACCATTGTGGATAAACACATGTGTTTTGGGGCATAATATGGATTGCTCCTCTCTATAGGGTGGACCTGATTACAATTCAATGATAGTTCTGTGGTACTGTGCTTATTGTGTGGCATGATATCCAAATGAGACAAAAATAGGCCACTGTGGCAATAATTCTCCAAATTCTGTTCTAGTTTGGGTGTGGATATTTTGGAATAGCTTCTTAAAGAACAAAGATATTTGTTATTAGTCCAAATCATATGAATAAGCAAAATGACAGCATACTTTTGCTCAAATCAATCTTTTGCTGATCAGCTGATGTAATATTTTTAGTGTGCATCTTAAAACCCTTGGAAGAAATAGTTGTTTCGGTAGCAGACAGGTAAGTACTGCCAAGCGTAGGATAAATCAGGAATTAGTACCCCAAAGCCTTTTAACTGGTCTTTCGACCTTTTTTTTTTAACCCTTTCTTGGTCTTTCACTATTAAAGCTAAACTTTGCACAGTTGCTATTAAAATAAGTAAATTTGGATTTTAACTATGATTTTTCCTTTCTGTTTAGTTGGTCGAAATGGATCTGGAAAAAGTAACTTCTTTTATGGTAAGATTTTTCTGGATTTGTTTTTCATTTAAGTTTATAACTGTACCTTTATTGGCTATTAATATGCTGACTCGTTGATTTATGGAATTTGGAATATGTATACATTGGCCATGCATTTTTAATGGTACGTTTTAGGAATGCATGTTGACTAAGGCATAGGAGAAACTGCTCAAGTGCACAATTGGAGAGTAATATTGAATGCATGTTATCAGGCAAGGTTGTATCTGCTGGAGTTCAGAAGAGCAAAAGATGAGTTGATTGAAACTTTTAAAATCCTGAGTGCTTTTGACAAGGTGGATGAAGAGGGACGTTTCCTCTGGGAGAATTTAGAACTAGCGTTCACCATTTAGAAATAAGAGAATGCCTAATTACGATGGATGAGGTGAAATATTTTATTTTAATGGTTGTAGGAGTGAAAACAGTTTTTGAGCATATTTAAAATGTGAGTATATACTTAATGAGCAAAGGGATGAAAAGTTACGATGGGTAGCTGGAAATGCAAACTTCAGGGTACAGTCAAATCAGCAGTGATCTTGTTAAATGCTGAAGCAGGCTTGAGGGGGGTAAATGGCCTATGCCGTGTTAGTGTAATGGTATGGGAATTCTAGGTTGGAAGCAATGTTGGGGAAGGTGGGAAAATTGGAATGGTCATTTTCTGATACTGTTAGAGGTGCTTATTTGGAGACTAGAATGGGATGTGAAAGTAATTTACTCATTTTCATTAAGATTTAAATAAATTAGAAACTAGCCTCTTTCTTTCTTCAGTTTCTTGAAGTTTTTCAGGTGGTAATATTCATTGGTGCACTAAAATCTTCTGAAAATTAATCAATTAAACATCCAATTTCACAGAATTGTAAAGAAACCCAGCCAGCCATCAAAACTGATCAATCTCATCAAAGCTGCCGCACTTTGATTTTACACAATACATTTATTTTATTGTTGTTATGACTTGCGTTGTACCTGGCTGCAGAATAGATTTTTTATAGACTTGTTTCATTTATACAGTGACCGGCTATCTTTAATCGACGGCAACTTACACGTCATATTAAAGGTGTATATTATGATATTAGAATGGAACTACAATGGCTGACCTTTTTTGAATAGAAGGACAGCATGGTGGAGCAGTAATTAGTGTTGGCGCTGTAACGCAACCTGAGCATCATTGTCTTAATATTGAGCTTGGGTGCTGTCTGGAGTTGCCTCATGGGCTTCCCCTGGGTGCATTGGTTTCCGCCAAAATGTGCAACTAAGTTAAATGCCCATAGAGTAGTTGTGTGGCAAGAGAATGGTGGGGGGGGTGATGGGCTTGCGAGAAAATAAATTACAATAAGTCCCCATGGTTTACCACAGGGTACAGACTTGAGAACTGTTCCTAGGATGGAATTGAACAAAAGCAGTGTGTGAAACAATTATGGAGGGAGAGCAAGTATGTGCAGTAAGAGCAGCCTCACTGACTCATGGAGTGAGTGCTCAGCATTCTAGCTTTGCTCGGCTCCGTCCCTGATTGTTGGGGGTGTGCCCAATAGGCACATGGAAATGTTCTGTTATCACCCAAAAGACTATGCCTGCAGTAGCTAGCAAATATATCCTGGTCAAATATAACGTTTGATCTCCTAAACGTTCATCCGCATATGGTGTCCATAAGTTTGGAGTTGGTAACCCGGGTAGTAACCTGTATGGAGTAGGAAGAAACTGCAGATGCTGGTTTAAACCGATGATGACACAAAAAGCTGGAGTAACTCAGCGGGCGACGTTTTGGGTCTCGACCCTTCTTCAGACTGAAGAAAGGTCTCGACCCGAAACGTCGCCAATTCCTTCTCTCCAGAGGTGCTGCCTGTCCCGCTGAGGTACTCCAGCTTTTTGTGTCTAACCTGTATAGAGTCATGAGTTTGAAGCTGTTCTGAGAGCGAACGTGGACTCAAAGAACCAAATGGCTGTCTTCTGCATAATCAGGATAAAAATGTGAAATTTGTTTATTTGAAGTAACTTTTCTTATTTCTATTTTCTCTACTTTTTTCTTCCCTCATTTGTAGCTATTCAGTTTGTGCTCAGTGATGAGTTCAGTCACCTTCGTCCAGAGCAAAGACTTGCTCTGTTACATGTAAGTACTTGTGCCAAAAATAGTTGATTTATGATTGTGCTTATCATTTACTGCAATATACTGTGCAACTTAATTTTGAGGATACTGTTCTTCAAAATGTACCTTTTGATACCTTTTAATACATGGATTGTTGTGAAGCCCTTGGTTTTAATTAGTGAAGCAAAGTTATAATTTTATTTGGTTTCTACTTGGGATAGTTACACAATAGTATGACTGAGAGTCCTGAAATTCTGAGCCTAACCCTTGCTTGAGCAAATTCAAAACTAAAAAATGTTGCATATGCTCAGTATGTAAGAAGTTAGTGGATGAAGAAACAAAACTAATTTTTCAGGTCAATTATCTTTTGTCAATCCAGCTGCAAATTCTGATCATTAACTCAATAAAGAATTGTTATGTAGCTCTGTTAATTTAATTCCCTTTTAAATTTATAAGGGACACTTATTTTTATGAATGAAAGCAAAATACTGGAAATATTCAGCAGGAAACACGAGACAGCAGATGCTGGAATCTGCAGTCAAAGATAAACTGTTGGAAGAAGACAACAGTTCAGCAACATCTGTGGAGACAAAGTGATAGTTGGCGTTTCAAGTTGAGACCCTGCAAAAGGACTGATGAAGGGTTTCAACCAAAAAAGTCAACCATTCCTTTGCTTTCACAGTTGCTACTTGATCGAGTTCTTCCAGCTGTTTATTTTGTGCAAAACTCAGGAGATAAGGCAGCATGTGGAAAGAGAAAGTTTATGATTTAGGTTGATGATCCTTCATTAGATTCTGTGCTCTGATGAAGGGTTTTTGATCCAAAACATTTACTGTTTCTCTTTCCAAAGATGTTGCAGACCTGTATTTTTGTTTATTCTTTGAAATAAATGTGTATATATTGAATGATGTATTTTTGTTTTGTGTTACAATTAATGTATTTTACAATTTATCCTTGAATTTAATTTAATTTACAAATATTAATGTGATTTTTGAATGACCCATTAGGAAGGAACTGGACCTCGGGTTATTTCTGCATTTGTTGAAATAATATTTGACAATTCAGACAACAGGTTACCTGTAAGTAGATTTTCATTGAATTAAAATATCTTGTGTTGACTTGCATTGGATATATTTTTGTTTCTTATTTTATCTTTGTTAAGGGAACTTTTAGGAAGAAAGCATAGTATAGAAACCAAACTTCGCTAGTTAATGTCTCTATTAAGGCAGTTTATTTGTCAAATATTTAAACATCAGTGGTTCCATTTGCTTCCTTTCCCTTTCATTGGTGCTCCTATGGAAGCAAGGTGCATATATGTAAATAGACTCAAGGTTGTGACCTTCTGAAGGGGTGGAGAAGATTAATCTCATTACTTGAGTAAAGGAACTAAAGGATATTTAGCATTTAGTTAAGATGAAAAGTAGTGTTCAGTTTTGGTCACCCTGATATAGGAAGGATGTTGTTAAGCTGGAAAGAGTGCAGAGAAGATTTACGAGAATGTTGCCATGACTAGCGGCCTGATCTGTAAGGAGAGTTTGGGCAGGCCAGGACTTTATTTCTTAGAGCACAGGACATTGAAGGGTAATCTTACCGAGGTGTGTATAAGATCATGAGGTGAATAGATAGTGTAGATGCACAGCATTTTGTACCCTGAGTATGGGAATCAGGAACTGGAGGACATAAGTTTAAGGTCAGAGGGGAAAGATTTAATAGGAACCAGAGGGGGCAACTTTTTCCCACAGAGGGTGGTGGGTATATGGAATGTGCAGCCAGAGGAGGTAATTGAGGTAGGTATAATAATAACAATTAAAAGGCATTTGGACAGGAACATGGATACGAAAGGTTTAGATGGATCTGGGTCAAATTCGGGCAGGTGGGCCAAATATAGATGGGGCATCTTTGTCGACATGGACAAGTTGGGCCGAAGGCCTTGTTTCCATGCAGTATGACAATTGTATTATGGAATATTTCTGTGTGTATTTACGCTTATGCAGGATGTACTTGCAGGTGCACTGAAATTATATTGTAATGCTCTGACAAAGATTTATCTGCATTAGGCATACTACCCTTTTTGTGAGTGACTGTAATAATATTAGAATGGAATAAATTGGAAGTTGAGTGCAGTTCTTGTTTCATCAGTGCTTTACGGAGTTGTGCGTTTGTGAATCTGACTGCACAATGGTAGAGAAAATTTGGAGGATAAGATAAATAACTTTAGAATAGAACTTTTAAATCATTGTCCTGATTGAGATGTTATTTAATTAGCCGTGTTTAGGATCTGTAGAAATGTGTTAGCACAATAAATAATTATGTTTATTTCATTTTGTAGATTGACAAAGAAGAGGTATCTCTTCGGCGTGTCATTGGAGCAAAGAAGGATCAGTATTTTCTGGACAAGAAAATGGTGACGTAGGTTAATATTTTCCACCTCTCAGCTCTTATTAGGAAATAACATACACTTTATTTTGTCCGTAATTGCAATTCCAGAAGGTAACCTTATTTTTTAAGTTTTGATGATTGATTGATACATATGTTTTGCTGTCAACTGACCAGTAAATAGGGTGTGTTAATGTTTCCATACAGGTATGTCTGTGGATTGGACTAATAATTCAGAGAATTCAATTTAAAATAAGTTGTATTTCAGTTTCAAATAAGTTAAATTGTTAACAGTTAAGTGACCAGGAAGATGTCTGATTGATAGAAATATCCAAGCAATGCATGCCGTTTTAGGAAGGCAAATTTGATATCCTTCAGTGGTTGATATCCTCCATACCTTTCAAGTCCCACACCAATTGTCTCTTAACTGTTTTCTGAAATTGCCTTGTAAGCCACTTGGTTGTGTTAGACTGTTCAAGTTAAGTTGACTCTATTGTCATATGCACAAGATACAGTACAGTTGCAGTGAAAATATTGTTTGCAGCAGCGTCAGAGGCATGTAATCTTAGAGAAACACAAAAACATAAATTATACATAAAGATTGTGCAAAAAAAAAAAGACATCGGTTCATAACACTGTTAGGGATGAAAAAAACATGTCCGTGAAAGTGCAAGAGTTGGTCCGCAGTGCTTCCATTGGCAAGGAAGAGATTATGGTTGTGTGGGTTGGTTCAAGAACCTGACAGTTATAGGAAAGTAGCTGTTCCTGTATCTGTTGGTGTTTCACTTCAGGGTTCTGTTTCTCCTGGCAGATGGTAGCAGCAAGACGAGAGCATAGTCTGGATAGTGGGGATCCTTGATGATGGATGCTGCCTCTACGAGGTAGCGCTTCATGGAGTTAGTTTCAATGGTGGGGTAGCCTGTGCCCATGATGGCTGAGTCCACCATCCTATGCAGCCTCTTGTGGTATTCAGGAAAGCAAGCTGCCCCTACTGTCTCGGAAAACTGAGTAAGGCTATAAATACTGGCCTAGTCTGTGACATCTATTTCCTGAAAATATATATTGTAGTAATGTTTGTAATGTAAATATTTCGGCTCTTTAATGTTCTAGTAAATTTATTATATGGGTTATATCAGCAGCTTCCTTGTGTAATCAATTTTCTTCTCTTAGGTTATACTCTCGGAACCTACTTTTACCTTGTTGATATAATAACATAGCCAGTTGCAGTACTAACAAGTGATTGTTAGTTAGACACTTAGAAGGTGAAATCATCAGACGTCACTAATGGCTGAGGTTGGATGCCTGTGAATTGATTTGTGAAGTGCTGATTGACACCTGGTTTCTTATGGTCAAATCAAGATAACCTCTTCAATACCCAAATAAATTAAATGTAACATCGTCAAAGATGCTTACCATTTTTCCAAATGGTGATTGAAATTCATCTGAAATGTGACACACACATTGTTGAATGACAATATCTTGAACTGTTTTATTACGGGACACTTGAGATGTACCACTTCAGCTGCCTCACAGGAATATTTTTACATGCGCCTGGAATCCCAAATTGAGGATCATATTTCCATCCTGTTTTGTTCAATAGGAAAAATGATGTTATGAATCTTTTGGAGAGTGCTGGATTTTCCAGAAGCAATCCTTACTATATCGTCAAGCAAGGAAAGGTAATTGAATTTGGAATTGCAAGTGGCTTTTGCTGACATAAGAATATTTTCACTTGATTTTCAGTTATTTTTTTTTTAAACTTTAAAAAATAATTTTACTTTTAATTCAAGTTAACTAATTTAGTTCTAACTTCTCTTTTGGGAAATTTGAATAATTGAAAGGTATTTATGATCACAAAAGTAAATTATCAGGCATGGGACTGGAATTGACTTTTGATGGCAGTCATTTTGCGAGAATGTGGAGACTGGATTAAACCACATTTTTGCTAGTCGAAATAGACATTTGCCACTATTTTTGTATTCCATTTTTACTTATTTGCCATAGACAACAGGACAATAAGCAAAGCATTTGCATAATAAGAAATTGGTTTATATTATCTGGACATGTAGTGAATTAAAATCAAAGCTGATCTATTAACTGGTTGCCAAATTAATAATAGCTGGATATAAGGCCAATGAGTTTATTATAATTACCAATGAAGTCTATTGAGATAATTCCCATGAGATGTGAATATGGTTAATGTGTAAGTGTTTTGGTGGCAAGTTAAGTGGGAAGGGCAAAATGAACAAAGTACAGATTCCACAGCATCCATTTAAACCTGCTAAAGTTCATAATGACTGAACTTGTCCATTAATCCTGAGGGTTTGCCTGTAGTCATTTTTCTAGGGTCTGTAACTGGCCAAGAGAAATATACAATTATTTTATGTGGTAAGCTTCCCTTTAATGTGCAAATTAGAATGCAGTGATGTTAACAGCACTCATTATTGTTTTGGGATTGAATGTGAGCTATGCAAACTACAATTGACTCCACTGACAGAGAAGGTAGGTCAGGATAAGTTTTATTTTTTATTTTTACTAGGAGTGCTCCTCTGGGTCCCAATTTAAAAAAAAAAATAAATGCTGCCATTGCAAACCGTGGTCTTCTCAGTCATTCTGCCACCCATTCCCAGGAGCTGTAGCTGATGTCCCAGAAGATTTACATTGTTGAGATCACAAAACAACACAGGAATAGTGCCTGTGGTTTGCTTTTTTTGTTCGTGAAACCTGTGGATCTGAATGGTTTTGCTTTTGGATTGTTAATTTTATATTGCATTCTTGATGAAACAAATGTGAAACCTGGCACTTCACTCCAGAAACAGTGGTGAAGTTAAAGATGGAGGATCATTGATAGGTTTGGTGCTTATTGTGGTCTGGATCGGTTGGGGGAGAAGGAAACAAACATGTTTTCTGGCTTATGTTGATTCAATCCACTTATCCATCTCAACTGCATTTTGAACAGATTGAGCAATTTGCAAGCAATGTGCAGCTTTCTCTCATTAAAGTAAAAGTGCAGTTTTGAATGTCGCTTTTCACTCTGGAGCTTTACACTGTATGAAAATAAATGTCAGAATACGAAAATAGGCAAAGCACAGTGATAACTGCAATTTAGGTCACGAAGAATCATTTTAAAGGGAGTTACTTAATCTGGCATATGACTACTGAAATTTACCCCTCAACTTTTACTCATTGTAATGTTTGTCTTAAGCTTTGTGTTGTGATTGCAATATTTTAAACAGTGTAGTCCATGATAATAACAAATAATTGTCTTGTGTTATAGTGTTTGTTGATTAAAGGAAAAATTAAGAGTACAACAAAATCACACTGACCTGATGTAGACTTGTGTATTTCCCTCCTATTTTTGAATAAAATATATTTGATATTTTAAAATGGACATAAAAATGATTAATTACTAAACCTGGATTGTTATTGTTCAGTAGCTCAATTACATTGTGCTATTTCTCCATCACTTCATCCTGTTTGTATGCCACAGAATATGTGCTAGTGGGTGAAATCTAAAATGTTTCACAAAACAGTTTTGCTTGTTATGTGGAGGATAATTTGTAGGTAGCTTGCGGGAGAAAGATGGGGCAGAAATCAATTTTATTTGTGGCTGTATATTTTGGGATAGCTTTTCTTATTTGCATTGGTTGCACGTTGCACATCAATTATTTATTCATTTTAGGTTGGTAAGGTACTAGTCACTCTATGAATCACAACTGCTTTGTCTTGCTCAGTATGAATTCAACATGAATCACCACCTTTGGGTTTGGAAACTGGATTGCTTAATTACCATGCACATTGTTGTGACATTTTCTGAAGGGGATGCGCAATGTGTATTGCAAATCATAATTTCAAAACTAATACGTATAATATTTAAAAAATGACCCTTTTATCTTGGAGTCTGAAGGATCCTGACCTGAAACATCACCTTTCCATGCCCATCTGAGATGCTTCCTGACTCGCTGCGTTACCCCAGCACTTGGTGTGTTTAAAAAAAAAAAAAAAAAAAATTATATTTTTATAACTTTCAGGAATCTTTATGATATGCATATGATATTAAAGGAAAACGCACATGACAAACGTCTTGATTTAAGGGGATATTGTGTTACACTCTCTCACCTTCAAGTCAACCCACACCAACTGCATTATCCAGTAGTTGTTGCTGCTGAGGGGTTTGCCACCTTTTCCCTGTGGGACTGTTTGTTGAAGGTCCCAAGTTCCCAAGAAGTCGCCATTTTTTGGGTGGGATAAATTATTGTAGTGGTTTCTGTGCAGTATGAGATTCAGTTACATGACGTCCTAAAGTTGTTGAAGCCCGAGTAGTTGGTTTATACTGTGTTTTTAAGTAATGCTTTGGAATGGGCAGTTTTTTCATTGAACAAGGTGATTCCAGTAAATATTGAGTGGCAAATTCCATTATGTTTCAAATTTTAGTTTAGTTTATTGTTACGTGTTCTGAGGTATAGTGAAAAGCTTATTTTGTTGTGCTGTGATAGACAAGCAAATGTTTTTTGGGCCTATCTTAATAATGCATGCCTATGAACTCTGCATTTGTTTGAATTAGATTAATCAAATGGCAACAGCTCCAGACTCTCAACGACTGAAACTTCTGAGGGAGGTTGCTGGTACAAGAGTATACGATGAACGCAAAGAAGAGAGCATCAATCTTATGAAGGAAACTGGTAAGCAAGCTGAGACTGCCTTTCACTTAATTTATTTTGGTTAAAGTTCAAAATAATACAAATGTAGATTGGGTTCTCAATGGTTCATCTTTTGATGGAGCTCTTCTGTTTCCATTAATGACTGCTAATTTCAACTGTTGTGCATTCTTTGAAGTTGGAGCATCAAACAACAGCTGGCTATTTGGCTCATTGTGTATGTACTAGCTCCGAATGAGATCCAATTAGTCGCAAATTTATTCTCTCAACAATAGAATGGAGATTAAAAAGGAAAACAAATATAGTTTGGGAAGTTATTCAGGTGTCAGTTCTCTTTTGATCTTCTCAGCATTAATAATGGCCTAACAAGATTTAAAGATATTGGCATGATTGATTATGCATTTTCCTTGGTGCCTTCTGATTGACTGCAAAACTGTTTTGTGTTTCTCAACTGTGGCAGAAGTGAAATAAATGGAGGACTTAGTGGCTAAATTCCAGATCATTGTGGAGATGTGCAATAAACTTTGCAATTGCAATATATTCTCATAAAAACAGATTGATGGTTGGATTAAATAGCTATTGCAAATTTGTTACATGCTGCAATCTGTAAACTATGGTTCTTGAGTTTTCATCCAACTTCAACATCGAGTCACCAATCCATGTTCTGAGTTGAGTTAAGGTTATTGAGTTTAGTTTATTGTCACATGTACCGAGGTGCATGCATGCTAACCAATTAGCAGAAAGCTAATACACGATTACAATCGAGCCATTCACTGTGTACAGATACACGACAAAGGGAATAATGTGAATAACGTTTGGTGCAAGATTAATTTGGATCAAAGATAGTGGTTCAGGACTGCTCTCTAGTTCGGGTAGGATGGTTCCACTGCCTGATAACTGCTGGGAAGAAACTGTCCCTGAATCTGGAGGTGTGGGTTTTCATACTCCTATACCTTTTGTCTGATGGGAGCAGGGCCTGGGGGGGGGGGCACCCCCCCCCCCCACACGCTCCCCCCCCCCCCCCCGTTTTGAGAGGTGTCGGACGAACCAACCCCCACCCCCCATTTTTTTGTAATCCGGATTTCAAAACCTGGTGAAATCTCCGCTTACAGCGAGACAGTGGTGGTGGGACTGCTGATCGAGGGCGCCGATTGGACGAGAGTGATATCTGTCAGCAGGCAATGGGGGCGGGACATGATGATTCAGCGCGATCATTGGAGGAGGAAGCGTCGGTCAGAGGCGGATGTAGGGGGGTGGGAGGATAGAGCACGGTGATTGGATGAGGGAGACATGCCAAAACACTCTCGGCAGCCCTGGGCACAGACCTGCGCCTCATCCGCAGCCAGGATCAATCCAGATCAATCCCGGCTCTCCGGCGCTGCAATAGCTGCCGAACCGCCACTAGACGATCCCCGTCCCCACCCGAGTGCCCCCCACGCCCGGGGGTGACCAGAGACGTCGGGAGTCAGACGGGAGCTGTGCCCCCAGGCCCACAGCCAGCGCAGAGAAGCAGCGCTAAACCCAGTTCAACTCTGCCTGTCCCGCCAGGTTAACCTACAGCCCTGCCTGGACTTGCGGGAAATATGGCCCAGGTTTACAGTCAGCGCGGAGAAGCAGCGCTGGTGTCCCGTCAGTCCAGGCAGGGCTGGAAGTTAACCCGGTGAGACAGGCAGAGTTGAGCTGCATTTAACGCTGGATTAAAGCACACGGCATTGGGGGTTCAGTATTGATGTGGATAGAGAACTGGCTGGTAAACAGGAAGCAAAGAGTAGGAGTAAACGGGTCCTTTTCACAATGGCAGGCAGTGACTAGTGGGGTACCGCAAGGCTCAGTGCTGGGACCCCAGCTATTTATAATATATATTAATGATCTGGATGAGGGAATTGAAGGTAATATCTCCAAGTTTGCGGATGACACTAAGCTGGGGGGCAGTGTTAGCTGTGAGGAGGATGCTAGGAGACTGCAAGGTGACTTGGATAGGCTGGGTGAGTGGGCAAATGTTTGGCAGATGCAGTATAATGTGGATAAATGTGAGGTTATCCATTTTGGTGGCAAAAAAGGGAAAGCAGACTATTATCTAAATGGTGGCCGATTGGGGAAAAGGGGGAGATGCAGCGAGACCTGGGTGTCATGGTACACCAGTCATTGAAGGTAGGCATGCAGGTACAGCAGGCAGTAAAGAAAGCGAATGGTATGTTAGCTTTCATTGCAAAAGGATTTGAGTATAGGAGCAGGGAGGTTCTACTGCAGTTGTACAGGGTCTTGGTGATACCACACCTGGAGTATTGCGTACAGTTTTGGTCTCCAAATCTGAGGAAGGAAATTGTTGCCATAGAGGGAGTGCAGAGAAGGTTCACCAGACTGATTCCTGGGATGTCAGGACTGTCTTATGAAGAAAGACTGGATAGACTTGGTTTATACTCTCTAGAATTTAGGAGATTGAGAGGGGATCTTATAGAAACTTACAAAATTCTTAAGGGGTTGGACAGGCTAGATGCAGGAAGATTGTTCCCGATGTTGGGGAAGTCCAGGACAAGGGGCACAGCTTAAGGATAAGGGGGAAATCCTTTAAAACCGAGATGAGAAGAACTTTTTTCACACAGAGAGTGGTGAATCTCTGGAACTCTCTGCCACAGAGGGTAGTTGAGGCTAGTTCATTGGCTATATTTAAGAGGGAGTTAGATGTGGCCCTTGTGGCTAAGGGGATCAGGGGGTATGGAAAGAAGGCAGGTACGGGATACTGAGTTGGATGATCAGCCATGATCATATTGAATGGCGGTGCAGGCTCGAAGGGCCGAATGGCCTACTCCTGCACCTAATTTCTATGTTTCTATGATTGAGCCTCCAAAGCCGTGTGTGTGTGTGTGTGTGTGTGTGTCTCTCTGTGTCTCTGTCTCTCTCTCTCTCTCTCTCTCTCTCTCTCTCTCTCTCTCTCTCTCTCTCTCTCCTCCCTCCCTCTCTCTCTCCCTCTCCCTCTCTCCCTCCGCCAAGATATTATGTTCCCTCCATATTTTGTTTGCGATTTCCGTGCCTGGATGGGAGAGGATGGAATGGCCAGGGTGCAACTCGTCCTTGATTATGCTGGTGGTCTTGCTGAGGCAGCGTGAGGTATAAATGGAGTAAATGGAAGGGAGGTTGGTTTGTGTGATGGTCTGGGCTACGTCCACAATTCTCTGCAATTCCTTGCAGTCTTGGATGGAGCTGTTCCCAAACTATGTTGTGATGCATCCCGATAAAATGTTTTCTATGGCGCATCTGTAGAAGTTAGTGAGAGTTTTGGGGACATGCCGAACTTCTTAAGCCTTCCAAAGAAGTAGAGGCATTGGTGTGCTCTCTTGGTCATAGCTTCAATATGGGTGGTCCAGGAGAAGTTGTTGGTGATATTTACTCCTAGGAATTTGAAGCTTTCAACCATCTGTACCTCGGTACTGTCAATGCAAAATGGAATGCCAATGAATGAAAATTCACCAGAGATGCTGCCTGGCCTGCTGAGTTACTCCAGCACTTTCTGTCCTTTTTTGTAAACCAGCATTTGTGTCTTCATTTTGTAGGTTGTATAATTGGGATGGCAGTCTTGTGAAAAATACTTTGGCATCTTCAGTTTGATTTGCAATAAAGTTTGGTTCAGATTATGAAATACAATTTTGATCTTGGCACAATTACACTATGAAGTGTGCTTTCCTGACTTCAATAAAGAATAATGTTGGAGCAGGGCAGAACAAAATTTATTTTTTGAAGTTAGACACAAAATGCTAGAGTAACTCAGCAGGTCAGGCAGCATCTCTGGAGAACAAGAATAGGTGATGTTTCGGTTTGGAACCCTTCTTCAGACTGAAAGTAGAGATGTGGGACTGCGGGGAGGGAAATAAATAGGCGAGAAACTAACAAAACTGGGCCGGCCACAGATTACCTCGGAAAGGATGGAGCCCATAATGGCCCATTGTTGGCTGGGGTCTAAAGAAGGCTTCTGACAAAGTCACCTATTCTTTGCCTCCAGTGATACTGCCTGGCCCACTGAGTTTGTGTCTATCTTCAGTATAAACCAGCATCTGCAGTTCCTTCCTATATGCGTTACTTTTCATTTGGTCGCCTACCTGAGGCCAGGGTGATACTGCAGAGGGGAATCTGAGATTTCAGAACTGTTTGATTTTAAGATTCTTGTCTATCACTTTAAAGATGCATTTTAGATCTGATTGGCATTTGTTTTACAAAGAACCATTTTCTAATCGATTTCGGTACATTTTGCAGAGGGTAAAAGAGAAAAGATTAATGAATTACTGAAATACATTGAGGAGCGTCTGCATACACTAGAAGATGAAAAAGAAGAGCTGGCGCAATATCAGAAATGGGATAAAATGAGAAGAGCCCTGGAATATACTATTTACAATCAGGAACTGAATGAGACGCGTGCCAAACTTGATGAGGTAAGAGAGAACGGAACCTTTTTTTGCAAACGTTTAAATTATCTCTGGAATGTTTCACTGTGTTAATACCTATGCGTGAACTGAACAATGTAATGTATGGTTAAAAATAACGGATTCAGTGGTGGGGGAGGAGGGGGAAGAATATTTCAAATAACGTGTTGTTATCCCATATTTATTCCACGCGTTTCAGCTTTCTTGGTATTTATTTTTGACTGTGCGACTCAGTTAAGTCGTGTGTGGATTTAGTGTTTTTATATATATTTAATAAGAGATTGTATCTAGAATGAAATGTATTATGACTTAACTTTCTTGACTTTAATGCTAAGAATTCAATTGGCTTGGTTGATTTATCAGAATGATTCGGGAGGAATTGGGACTGTAGGGCTTGAGTTGTAAAGAGAGGTTTGATAGCTTGGGTCTTTCCTCCTTGGATTGATGGTGGGTAAGAGGTGACCTTGTAGAGTATATAAAATGACTGTTTTAGATAAGATGATTGGTCATGGTCTTTTTCCTAGGGTAGGGAAGTTTAAAACTAGCTTTTAGGCAAGAATGACAAGCTTTAAGAGGGTAATTTTTTTCACATAGAATGTGGAAGGGGGGGTATATGGAATAAGCTGCCAGAGGATCCTGTAGGGGGTAGGTAGAATTACAATGTTTAAAAGGCCTTGGACTGGTACATGGATAGAAAAGGTTTAAAGGGATATGGGCCAAACACAAGCAAATGCAACCAGCTCAGGTAGTTGTCTTGGTCAGCATTGACGAGTTGGACTAACAGGTCTGTTTCATGCCATATAATTCTGAATCTATGACTATCATACTTGTTCATTTCTATTTGGATTATCAGAACCAATTTTTTTGTTTTTCTACAGCTTTCTGCAAAACGAGAGACAAGTGGTGAGAAATCAAGGCAACTGCGTGATGCACAACAAGAAGCTAGAGATAAAATGGAGGTAAGATTTTTCTTACCCTGCTGTGAATTTCAGTTTTTGGAGTCAACAAACGCATTTATATTTTCTGTAGATTATGTTCTATTTTCGGAAAGACAAGCTTTAACCAAGGTCATGTCAACCAAACCATTTATCAACATGATCTTATTTTCAGAAAAGATCCTTGCTTTTTAATAATGGCAGGAATTCTGATGTTTACCTTGCATATATGCTTTCATTTAGATTAGATTAGATGTGTAGGGTACAAATTCAGAGGTCAAGCCTTTAGACTCATCTATGTGTACAGGTTTGAAAAGATTAAAATAATTGTGCTTTTAGTTACTTTTTGTTAATTCTATGGAGTCTATCATTCAACTGATCATGCACCATGTAGAATGTAGCTTTGTTTGTTTTACTATCTTATTATTTATATTTGAAATAAACATCTCTCTTTGGAAAACCAAGGATATCGAGAGGGTAGCACGAGAGCTGAAAACAAAAGTCTCATCAATGAAGGAAGAGAAAGAGCAACTAACACATGAACGGCAAGACCAGATTAAACAGAGGACTAAGCTTGAGTTAAGGACAAAGGATCTTCAGGATGAGATGGCTGGGAACAGTGAACAAAGGGTAAGGAAATGAGCACTGTTCGGTTAGCTATTGAATGAGTTGGGGTGAGGAAAGGTGAGTTGGGGTGAGGCATTGGGAGAGGAAAGTTGGTCACGGAACAGCTAGACTGTTGCAAGAACAGGAATTTTCTATTGCATTGTTTACAATCTGGGGTCTGCCCCTTAAATTCAGCCTACTCAGCTACAGAACGCTTGCTTCTCTGATCATCAGTTTAACTATTACAACTCTAGATTAAAATATATATCTCTCCTGTTGCAAGTGTGTCTCTGAGAAATACAGGAATTTTTCTTTTATATTAAAATATTTCTAATGCACTTCAAAGATCATAAACAAAAATAATTCCATTGCAATGGAATTTTCAAACTTGAAATATTCACCTGAGTAAAAGACATAAAAATCATCAAGGGGTGATGCTTGGAACATTTACTTACGCAACAATTAGTTAGGAAGTGGAGTATATTGCCTAAAAGCGCCTTAAATGCAGATCTGGTTGTGGTTTTCAAAAGGGATCTGGACATATATTTGAAAAGAACAAATGCTGAACTGCGGGGGATAGGGGTTGAGAGAAGGTGAATGGAATAGACTGGATTGCTCTACAAGAGCTTGTGTGGATTTAATCTTGAGTGGCTGCTTAGTGCAATAATTATTCCATGATTCTTTTAAGAGATTTCTATTTATATAAAATATAAGAAATAGATCTCCTAATATAATCTGAATTACAGATGGATCTTTAATCAAAGACAAGAACATTAAGAATGTGGCTTGTAAAACAAACGCTCCAGATGTTTTTGAATCATATACATTTATACAAGCAGTTTTAGTTGAATAAAAGTATTTCCAGAAGCCTAATCGGAAACAAACAGGCACCATTGTGTAGTTTTCTACCTTTCTATAATTTTAATACAATCCATAATCGTCTTTTTTCATCATTTCACTATAAAGGTGTAAATTGATTATGTGATAGACTTGTACGTAATCTATTATCTAAATGGTGGCCGACTAGGAAAAGGGGAGATGCAGCGAGACCTGGGTGTCATGGTACACCAGTCATTGAAAGTAGGCATGCAGGTGCAGCAGGCAGTGAAGAAAGCAAATGGTATGTTAGCTTTCATAGCAAAAAGATTTGAGTATAGGAGCAGGGAGGTTCTACTGCAGTTGTACAGGGTCTTGGTGAGACCACACCTGGAGTATTGCGTACAGTTTTGGTCTCCAAATCTGAGGAAGGACATTATTGCCATAGAGGGTGTGCAGAGAAGGTTCACCAGACTGATTCCTGGGATGTCAGGACTGTCTTATGAAGAAAGACTGGATAGACTTGGTTTATACTCTCTAGAATTTAGGAGATTGAGAGGGGATCTTACAGAAACTTACAAAATTCTTAAGGGGTTGGACAGGCTGGATGCAGGAAGATTGTTCCCAATGTTGGGGAAGTCCAGGACAAGGGGTCACAGCTTAAGGATAAGGGGGAAATCCTTTAAAACTGAGATGAGGAGAACTTTTTTCACACAGAGAGTGGTGAATCTGTGGAACTCTCTGCCACAGAGGGTAGTCGAGGCCAGTTCATTGGCTATATTTAAGAGGGAGTTAGATGTGGCCCTTGTGGCTAAGGGGATCAGAGGGTATGGAGAGAAGGCAGGTACGGGATACTGAGTTGGATGATCAGCCATGATCATATTGAATGGCGGTGCAGGCTCGAAGGGCCGAATGGCCTACTCCTGCACCTAATTTCTATGTTTCCATATTACTAAAAGTCTGTTCTTGACCGGTTTTGGCCATCTGTGCTGCGATTTCCGAGAGAACGCTGCCACCTACGGCCGTCTTTTTAGGCCACCTTGCTCAGAGCACCCCCTCTGGCGTATGTGTGCCGAGGATTTTTCCCGTCGATGAAAAATGACAGAGATATTAATGATTTTACAAAATTCCCCATTCTCTCTGCTGCCCCTGCTGGTGGAGGGGGGGAGGGACTATAAACCAGGAAGTGGTGTGCCTCAATCAGTGTCTGCAAGCTGGAGGAAGGCAGAGGATCACGTTTCTCTGAGCTGTGAATAACACTGAACACATGGCTACTCAAATGTAAGTGGCCTTAGTGGTTCTAAAACGCTTGCAGAATGTGTCTGTTGGTTCTAAAATGTTTGCAAAAAGTGTTTATTGGTTCTAAAATGTTTGCAAAAAGTGTCTCTTTTGGTTCTACAATGCTTGCAGAATGTGTATTTTTTTGTTCTAAAATGGTTTATAGGTTTTCTCCCCCCCCCCCCCCCTTTCCTCTCCCCTCCCTCCCTTTCCTCTCCCCTCCCCCCCCCTTCCTCTCCTCCTCCCCCTCTCCCCTCCCCCTCTCCTCTCCCCCTCTCCTCCCCCCCTCTCCTCCCCCCCCCCTCCTTCTCCCCCCCCTCTCTCTCCCCCCTCTCTCCCCCCCTCTCTCCCCCCCTCTCTCCCCCCCTCTCTCCCCCCCTCTCTCCCCCCCTCTCTCCCCCCTCTCCCCCCCCCTCCCCCCCTCTCCCCCCCCTCTCCTCCCCCCTCTCCTCCCCCCCCCCTCCTTCCCCCCCCCTCCTCCCCCCCCCCTCCTCCCCCCCCCTCCCACCCCCCTCCCTCCCCCCTCCCCTCCCCCCCCCCCCCCCCCCCCCCCCCCCCCCCCCCCCCCCCCTCCTTCCCCCCCCCCTCCCCCCCCCCCCTCTCCTTCCCCCCCCCCCCCTCCTTCCCCCCCCCCCCCCTCCCCCCCCCCTCCCTCCCCCCCTCCCCCCCCCCCCCCCCCCCTCCCCCCCCCCTCCCCTTCCCCCCCCTCTCCTTCCCCCCCCCTCTCCTTCCCCCCCCCTCTCCTCCCCCCCCTCTCCTCCCCCCTCTCCTCCCCCCCCTCCTCCCCCCCCCCCCACAAACCCCTCTCTCTCCCCCTCCCCCCCCTCATTTCCTCTCCCCCCCCTCCCTCCCCTCCCCCCCCCCCTCCCCCCCCCCCCTCCCCCCCCCCCCCCCCCCCTCCCCCCCCCCCTCCCCCCCCCCCCCTCCTCCCCCCCCCCCCCCCCCCCCTCCTCCTCCCCCCCCTCCCCCCCCCCCCCCCCCCCCCCCCCCCCCCCCCCCCCCCCCCCCCCCCCCCCCCCCCCCCCCCCCCCCCCCCCCCCCCCCCCCCCCCCCCCTCCTCCCCCCCCCCCCCCCCCCCCCCCCCCCCCCCCCCCTCCCCCCCCCCCCCCCCCCCCCCCCCCCCCCTCCTCCCCCCCCCTCCCCCCCCCCCTCCCCCCCCCCCCCCCCCCTCCTCCCCCCCCTCCCTCCCCCCCCTCCCCCCCCCCTCTCCTCCCCCCCCTCTCCCTCTCCCTCCCCCCCCCTCTCCTGCTCCCCCCCTCCTCCCCTCCCCCCTCCCTCCCCCCCCCTCTCCTCCCCCCCCCTTCCTGCCCCCCCCCTCCCCCCCCCCCCCCTCCTCCCCCCCCCCCCCCCCCTCCCCCCCCCCCCCCCCCCCCCCCCCCCCCCCCCCCCCCCCCCCCCCCCCCCCCCTCCCCCCCCCCCCCCCCCCCCCCCCCCCCCCCCCCACCCCCCCCACCCCCCCCCCCCCCCCCCCCCCTCTAGATGTGACTGCAAGTTGGGGGCTATTCAGTAGTAGGGTGTTTTATGGGTAAAAGGGGGTGTGGAGTGCAGGGGGGGGGATAGTTAGTGCGTGTGATGCTGCGTGCCACCTCCCCCCCCCCCCCCCCCCCCCCACAACTGCACGTTGGGGGAACAGACCCAACGGATCTGCACTTGGTCTAGTAATATATATAAATGCCACATTCATAGTAACGTACATTAACAGCTAAATAGATCAGTTAATTGTTCTGACGCATAAAATTACCTCAAATGTAGTTCGCTTGGAATTGGACTATATTATTCAGTTAATGCTTGTATCAATCAGCCAGCTGTCCAAAAAAAAAAATTCCCTTTAAAATTAACTGTCAAGTGTAAATAGGATTTGAGCATCTGACATAGCGTGACCTACTCTTGCAATATACTGGTATATGATTGTGATGTTTAGATTTGAAATATTAGATTAAAGTACATTACATTACAAATTAACTATGAATCATTCTTGGAGGTGATATTTCCAGTATTATTTTGTGTGACTTACGGATTGAACTCTGGCATTGGAGTCCCGAAACTCTGATAGGCATTAAAAAGTGTGAAGGCACCCTTTCTACCAAGCCACTCTTGTGACAACACAATAAATCCTAATTTGCCTCTACAGGACACGCATATTGCACCAGAACCGGCATACCCACTTGTGATTTTGATTTGCACATTTCCTTGGTTGATTCTGTTCAGTTTGTCAAACAATATGCACAGTATTTGTAATATTTGACCCTTGAACTGTCTTCAAATTGCTATAGTAAAGATGTGGATTAAAATAAAATGCACTGATTTTTATGCTGGCATTTTCGCTTTTCTCTTTTTTGTAGAAACGGCTTTTGAAAGAAAGGCAAAAGTTGCTGGAGAAAATAGAAGAGAAGCAGAAGGAACTTGCAGAAACAGAACCAAAATTTAGTACTGTTAAAGAAAAGGAAGAAAATGGGATAGCAAGGTCTGTAAAAAAAGTTTGACATAAACTGAAAGCCTGAGTCAAATAACTTGCTTGTTGTAGAGCTGGAAGACTTGTGATACCTTTGTATGTTGCTGTTTTTGAGGGCAAACCAAGCAAGTAGGTGAATACATTATTACTTGCTGGGAACTGTTTAATCTAGTTCTTGGTCTGTTTGTATATTCCAGCAGAGGTCACTGCTCAGCAACCTAGATAGTACACTGATTTAAGTGCTCATAATACATTGACATGCTCATAGTTTCCAAATGGATGTAAACTTTTAAAATACTTGATTTCCACAGAACTGTTTACAATAATGTCTAAATATTTATTTGTATAGACTACACCACAGGAACAAGCCCTTTGGACCATAATGTCTGTGCCGAAAATAATACCAGGTTAAACGAATTGACTGCCTGCACATGGTCTTTATTCCTCCATTCCCTGTGCCTATTTAAAAGCCTCTTAAATGCCACTATTGTATCAGTCTCCACTACTACTCCTGACAGCAGGTTCTGACTGCGTTACCTATCTATAGCTCTCATAACTTTGTATATTTCTATCATGTCTCCTGTCAGCCTCTGAAGTTCCAGAGAAAATGATCCAAATTTGTCCAACCTCTTCTTATAACTAATTGTCTTCCTCGTTTGCTTCTTCTTCCAAGTCTCGACACTCAACCTGTAATGAGGCAACTAGATCTGCACGAACAATTCTCTTCGAATAATAGAGAAAATTTATTTTGGCATTATTCATAATCCATGCATCAGTTGACTACCAAACCTGCATGCTGGTTTGATGTTTTCAGGGTAAATTATCAAAATGAAGATTCCTGGAATGTCCATACCAAGTGCCATGATAATGAGTATCACAGCCAGTTTCAGGCATTGTGGTTTATTTTGCATTTTTAAGACCTTTGTTTACTTACACTCTGATATTTATCTTGGGCCAAGGAAATGTTAAAGTGGAAACACTGGGTGCGATCTAAGATTTATTTTTTTCCAAACTTGTTTTAAAGACAAATTCAATCCTACTTGCAGATAATCGATTTGTTCTCTTTTGATTTGAGTTAAGATTCTCTTCTCAGCCTTGCTTCTTATTGTAATTTGAGTGCGCGGGCTGCAGTTTTAAAGAGTTTGAAGTTGCATTTCATTTTATGAGAGATTTGATCACCATTTTTTTAAAGGTAACTTGGCAGTAGGACTAAAGAACAACTTAGCCCACTGCAACTTGACGCATTTTGGTCTGCTGACAATATTTGGTTATGTTCTGTTGCCATTGTGAAACCCATCCAGTGTATAGTTGTTTGAAAAGGTATGCCAACATAAATTCACTTTAGCAAATATACCGATATTTTATTAGATCCTCATTATTCATGGAACGGGGGTTCCCCTCCTCCACCATAAATGAGGCCCGCACCAGGGTCTCTTCCATACCCCGCAACACTGCTCTCTCTCCCCATCCCCCCACTCGCAACAAGGGCCGAGTCCCCCTAGTCCTCACCTTTCACCCCACCAGCCGTCACATACAAAAAGTAATCCTCCGTCAGTTTCGCCACCTCCAACGTGACCCCACCACTCGCCACATCTTCCCATCTCCCCCCATATCTGCCTTCCGCAAAGACCGCTCCCTCCATAACTCCCTTGTCAATTCTTCCCTTCCCTCTCGTACCACCCCCTCCCCGGGCACTTTCCCTTGCAACCGCAAGAGATGCAACACTTGTCACTTTACCTCCCCCCTCGACTCCGTTCAAGGACCCAAGCAATCGTTCCAGGTGTGAAAGAGGTTTACCTGCATCTCTTCCAACCTCATCTATTGCGTCCGCTGCTCTAGATGTCAGCAGATCTATATCGGTGAGACCAAGCGGAGGTTGGGCGATCGTTTCGCCGAACACCTCCGCTCGGTCCGCAATAACCAAGCTGACCTCCCGGTGGCTCAGCACTTCAACTCCCCCTCCCACTCCGTCTCCGACCTCTCTGTCCTGGGTCTCCTCCATGGCCACAGCGAGCAGCACCGGAAATTGGAGGAACAGCACCTCATATTCCGTTTGGGGAGTCTGCATCCCGGGGGCATGAACATCGAATTCTCCCAATTTTGTTAGTCCTTGCTGTCTCCTCCCCTTCCTCAGCCCTCCTGCTGTCTCCTCCCATCCCCCAGCCTTCGGGCTCCTCCTCCTTTTCCCTTTCTTGTCCCCGCACACCCCCGCCCCTGATCAATCTGAAGAAGAGTTTCGGCCCAAAACGTTGCCTATTTCCTTCGCTCCATAGATGCTGCTGCACCCGCTGAGTTTCTCCAGCTTTTTTGTGTAACTACCGATATTTTATATTGGATTAGACTAAAACAAAACAGAAAGCAATTCACTGTTGTAATTATTGAATAAAATATATTCAAAGCTCAGTTGCCAATGTGTAAGAGCCCAATGTGATAATACTGAGGGTGAACTATTAGAAGTCCTGATCTAGTTTACATTGATTTCTCTTGATTTGCTTAGGTTGGCACAGGCTACCCAGGAGAGGACAGACTTGTATGCTAAGCAGGGTCGAGGAAGTCAATTTACATCAAAGGAAGAGAGAGATAAATGGATCAAAAAAGAGCTGAAATCACTTGATCAAGCTATCAATGACAAAAAACGACAAATTGCTGCAATTACCAAAGACCTGGAGGATACAGAAGCCAATAAAGAGAAAAATTTGGAACAGTACAGTGTAAGTTTGTACATTTTTATATACAGTAAACCCTCGCAATAACGGACCACGGGGAGGGGGTGAGGGGGAGGATGGTGCCCGTTATTGCCAATTGTCCACTATAACCAAGTGAGGGGGATTAAGTTTAACCCAAGGCCAGGAGGGAAGAAATGCGGTGTTGGGAGGGGGTTTAAATTCACTGGCCAGGGAACCTCAGAGACCTTAGCCTCTCATGCGGTGCGTCAGGGACGGGTCTGGTACTCATGACACCTTCATGTTGCTTGCTCAGTCCACTCCCGCAACCGGAAGTTCCTAACTCATTGGGTAACTGCCGGAAGTGGGGGGGGGGGGGTGGCTGAATGGGAGCCTCGGTTCGCTATATCTGAAATCTGCTATGTAGAGGTCCGTTATTCTGAGGGTTTACTGTATTCTCTTGCTTTGTTAGATGTCTGAATCAAAGAATGTACACATGTCAGTGGTTTCTGGTCACACTGTATCTCGCCTCTGTGTGCACATCTTAAACTGACACCATCAACACACGGTGTTCAGACAAATTAATTCCACTTGAATTTCCATCTTTCTGGATCCCATTGAATATTAGCTACTGTTCATATTGTGCGATGTATTGCGCAGTGCTTAGAGGGTGTGGTAAGAAAGTCACACTACTGTCTTTATTATATCTGCCTTGCTGTCACTGTTTCACCTTTACTCCCTCTTCTCTACACTCCTCCCTGAGACATCAAGTTGAAGGTATCTAAATGTCTCGCAGTTAATGGGTCCGACTCCCTGCAGGCACAGTGCAATTCACCAATGGGCAAACATAATGATTATAATGTGATGTATATAACTGGGAAATTCCATCACTAATTGGAGACAAATAGTTCACAAATAATTGGTGGATTGAACTTGTATTTTCATTGTTTACTAGAAACTTGATCAAGATCTGGCTGAAATGAAATCACGAGTGGAAGAACTTGACAAGAAATACTATGAAGTGAAAAACAGAAAGGATGAGCTGCAAAATGAGAGGAAGTAGGTTCAAAGAGTGAGAAGTTGTAATGTTTTTAAGTTGATGAATATTAATTGGTCTGCAAGTACCATATTGTTTGCACTCCTTGGATCTCAAAAGTATTCCAAATGTTTACGTATTAATATCACTCATCCATTGCATTACTACAGTCAAGCATAAACTATATATAGATGCTGCAGATTTTGTACTTCCGTTTGTTTTACACAATTCATGTGACGTGGCCACCCCTAATTTCACTGAAGTAAGATGATAGAAATGGTTAACATGCTGTATGAATTAAGTTTAATTTAGGGTAAACACCATTCAAGTTGGTTGGATTGAGAAGGATGGTGGATTTCCTTTCAGAAGAGACATTAGAGAATTAGTTGAGCTTTTAATCTATTAGCTTCATGAACCAGTTTTGTTTTAACTAACGCCAGCTTTTTATTTCCTATCCTTACTGGATTAAATTCTTAAACGGTGGTGGTGAATCTTGTTATTATTTCTTCAGGATTGCCTTTCCACCAAATAAAGCGCAATGCTACTTTTCTCAACGTATAAGTTGGGTGCTTGCAGCATAGTCTGAGAATAAAATAAAATATCTTTGAGGCTGTATCATAATTTTATTTTAACGCCTCTACTTTTAATTCTTAAGCTACCTATGGCGGGAAGAAAATGCTGAGCAGCAAGCATTGGCAGCAAAACGAGAAGAGTTGGAAAAGAAACAGCAACTGCTTCGAGGTGCAACAGGAAAAGTAAGTATTTTTACTAATTTCAGTACAGGTGCACAACCTTTTATCCGAAAGCCTTGGGACCAGACACCTTTCGTAATTCAGAATTTGTCGGTCTTCGGAATGGAAATTTTTTTGCGTAGATTTTAATGGCTGGCTCAGTGGTAGAGTGCTCGGCTCATATCCGCAAGGTCGCGAGTTTGCGCCTTGATCCCGGCAGAAGAAGTTGGAGCGGGGCTGGGCTGCTGCTGGCTGTGGGTCTCTGGGATCTCTGTGCTTGCGGTGGGCCTGGTGGTCGACGTCCAATTGGTTCTGACGTCTCCGGTGACTGCACTCACCTGCAGCCATCGCCGTCGTGAAGACAGTACAAAGCCCCCACGCCGGTGCAATGAGCGGGGAGCTGGAGAGGGGAGGGAAGGGGTCACACACATGGCCGGGAAGCAGAGGGGTGTAGGTGGGGTGAAATTGAAGGGAGCGACAATCTGCTGCTGCCTGCACGCTGAATTTAAAAGTTCCCACGCAAGACTCACGATACACTGTGTATCGTGTCTACCGTGGGAACTTTTTAACTCAGCGGGCAGGTAGCAGCAGATTGTCAATTATTAACCCTCCCGCGCAATATACTCTCACCTTCTCTTTTATGAATGGGGATTTAGTTCCCCTTTCTTCGAGGACCGACCGGAGGTTCCGCTGTCACCTCTGCGGGCCGCCCTCGGTGAACGTCCTGTCTCCCTGTCCCTGGGATAGTAGGGGGCGATCAAACAGCACAATACCCCCCTCCCCCTCCAACTCCAGAGGAATCCGCTCCCCGATGGGCCGCTACGGCGACAAGTGGCAGTTCGCCCACAGCCCGAGCTGCGCGACCCCAAGAACAAGAAGTACCTTCCACACTATCAGCTTCTGCCCATACACTGCGTGTTCCTCTGAAGTTGGAACGGGGCTGGGCTGGAGTTGCTGATCTGGGATCTCCGTGCTTGCAGTGGGCCTGGGGGTCGGTGTCCCGATGAGAGGGCGCAGCTCGGGCTGTGGGCGAACTGCCACTTGTCGCCGTAGCGGCCCATCGGGGAGCGGCTTCTGGTGGTCCTGACGTCTCTGGCCAGTTTGCAGTTTTCCTCTGGAGTTGGAACGGGGCTGGGCTGCTGCTGGCTGTGGGTCTCTGGGATCTCCGTGCTTGCGGTGGGCCTGGGGGTCGGTGTCCCGTTGGTCCTGACGTCTCCGGTGACTGCACTGCGCTGCTAGAATCGCCGACGTGAAGACAGTGCAAAGCCCCCGCGCCGGTGCAATGAGCGGGGAGCTGGAGAGGGGAGGGAAGGGGTCACACACATGGCCGGGAAGCAGAGGGGTGTAGGTGGGGTGAAACTGAAGGGAGCGACAATTTGCTGCTGCCTGCACGCTGAGTTAAAAAGTTCCCACGCAAGACTCACGATACACTGTGTATCGTGTCTACCGTGGGAACGTTTTAACTCAGCGGGCAGGCAGCAGCATATTGTCAATTATTAACCCTCCCGCGCAATATACCCTCACCTCTTTTATGAATGGGGATTTAGTTCCCCTTTCTTCGAGGACCGACCAGAGGTTCCGCTGTCACCTCTGCGGGTCGCCCTCGGTGAACGTTTTCAAGGACCTTTCTTCAAGGACCGAAAAAATGTCGCTATTCGGAGGTTTTCGTTATTTGGATCGTCGGATAAAAGGTTGTGCACCTGTAAAGCTAATGATCCTGAAACCAAAGTGGGGTAGAATTGTAGGTTAGTTAGTAATTTAGAATTGTTTTGGATTAAGCATCGCTTATAGCTAAGTTGTGGAAAACATGTATATTGCATTCCTTTTGGGTATTTTTTATTATATGATAATTTGTTTCACGACAGAAAGTCAAGCAGAAACATTGATAATATACTACATAAGTACTGTGATTGAAAAATATATATGTTGGAGTGCATATACATTTACTGTTTAGATTGGGTAAGGTTAGAATATTCAAAAGTACTGTTTTTTATGATGTTTCACAAATGGTAATGTCTCACCTTTCCCCTTTCTTCAATTAACATTCTCCATTTGGTGCCTACTCATAAACGTATGACTGAGTGTGGGAATTTGGAATTCAAATTATAAGAGTTGGAATGGTTTAAATTTGTGGTATATTCTCCAGGATAATTTTCAGAAGTCAATTACATCGTTTTCAAATTAAACTAAAGCTTAAGTTAAATTTTCTAATATACCATTATTTCATTTACATTAAACTTTGTTTTTCCACAGGCAATTTTGAATGGTATTGATAGCATAAACAAAGTCTTGGAGAACTTTGGTCGTAAGGGCATCAACCCACATGTCATAAACGGCTATCATGGGATTGTAATGAATAACTTTGAATGTGATCCAGCATTTTATACCAGTGTGGAAGTTACTGCTGGAAACCGGTAAACAATTTTTATGAAATTAAGATTTGATTGGAGAATATAATGTTAGATGTACTTCAAAAATATCATGCCAAATGAGGAGATTTGGCAGAACGTCACCTACTCCTTCGCTCTATAGATGCTGCCTCATCCGCTGAGTTTCTTCAGCATTTTTGTCTATCTATGCCAAATGAGGAAATCCTTTGCCTCAAAACTTTGAGGTCATATATCACAGTGACCACTCTTGATAAAACTACCTGTATTCACAGCTCAAGTTACTGTTTTAGTGTCACCGGGTAGCTTTAAAATTAACTGTTTTATGTTGTAACCATTGCGACTGTTTTATATTTTCTCATGCTAAAACAGCACTATTTATAAAGACACAAGATAAATCTTAGGATAAATTTTGCAGTAAGCCTACAGCTTTAACACTCGGGTAGTAAAGAGAAAAGAATCCTTAGTTTGAAAAATGCTATCATATTTTTCCTGCACAAATAAAATATCTGCTGTTTTGCTCGGGTACTCTAGAAAATGGCTTTCTACAGCACATAATATGCTAAATTAACATGTTTTTTTTTTTAAATGTTTTTAGATTATTTTATCATATCGTGGAATCGGATGAAGTTAGTACAAAGATTTTGATGGAGTTCAATAAGCAAAATTTTCCTGGTGAAGTCACTTTTCTTCCTCTGAACAAACTGGATGTTCGAGATACAGCTTATCCTGAAACTAATGTGCGTAAGCACCTCTCCTCCCTTCTATCTTTTATACTTTTTCTTGCCTTTCCCAACCGTTCAAAGCTTTGAGGTAGCAAATGTTTTGAAACCCAATTCCAGTATAAAATGTTTTAAATATATTTGTCATGCAGTTTTGAAGGAAAAAAATGTTCAAATTTAGTGATTGATCTAAAAGCATTTATTATTTCTGAATATCCATTTATGTAGTGTTTGTGATCCAACATATTTGATAACTAGCGATGTTGGTGTTTAATTAAATTAATTTTCAGCAGTACTTTAAAAAAAAAAAAATCATGTTTCTGATATGTAATTCTTACTTTCCAGGATGCTATACCTATGATAAGTAAACTGAGATATATACAAAGGTTTGATAAAGCATACAAACATGTGTTTGGGAAAACACTAATATGTCGCAGTATGGAGGTTTCCACCCAGTTGGCCAGAGCCTTTAATATGGATTGCATAACTCTAGAAGGTATGGATAAATAATAACTTACAATATAATGGATCAGATATCAAACAGGGTTAACTTTGTTCATTTGATGCTATCGTATTCTTAATATCGTGTCTTGTGTCATAAGCTTTCCTTTGACTATTTCTTCTATATTAACTTGCTAAATAATCTTTAGTGATTATCACACTGGAAAGTTCAACTTCAAGCCCACATTGTTAAAGGTTGTAAAGTTATGTACTCATTTCTTGAATAAATTTAATTTCAAAATTTGTAGTTAGAATAGAATACAGGCTATAACCCTGTGTACTAAGTTCTGGACTCTGGTTTATATATTTCTAAAAGTGTAATTTGCCTACAATTAATATTGTTTTCAAAGTGAATATATTTTTTAAACTATGTAACGTTAAGTAACTGCAAATATCTGGGTTGTTCGTTAATAGATTGATGCCAAATGTGAACATGGTTTTAATAGCCTGAAACAAAAACTGAAAATTATGGAAATATCTTTATTCATTAGTTGTGCAGAGAGAATTAGTTCTATGTTGTCTCAATGATACTTCATGACAACTGTACAAAGTTAAAGCTAAAACTTGTTTTAAAATGTAGGTAGGAAAAACAAAAGGGGTTGTGTGTAATACGTTGGAGGCCAAGATAAATTGAGAGGTGCAAGTGATGTTGTGGTAAAACAGAAGATGTTTTTGAGGGTGGTGTAGTGCTTGATTTGGCAATAATTTCAGCATTTACTGTTACCAGCATACGTGATATTTTTATTTTGGATCCTTCTTATAACTGCAGGTCTAAAATACAGCTAGTTATATTCATGCACATGATTTGTGAGTAATCTGCAAAACCAATATAGTTCAGGATATATAGACACCAAATGCTAGAGTAACTCAGCAGCTCAGGCAGCATCTCTGGAGAAAAAGAATAGGTAACGTTTAAGGTCCGAACACTTCTTCAAACCCGAAACGTCACCTATTCCTTTTTCGCCAGAGATGCTGCCTGACCCGCTAAGTTATTCCGCATTTTGTGTCTATCTTTGGTATAAACTAGCGTCTGCAGTTCCTTCCTACACATAGTTCAGAATAGAATATCTTTGAGCATAATTGTGATCATTTGGAGAAGTTAATTTAAAATTTGACAACCACATCTTTACTGAAATTCATATAAATCAATTGAATTTGGTATTATTTAGTACACACGTTGATTGCTATTCATATAACTTGGAAGTGATTGAATACAATACATTTACATTTTTGATTTAAGTACACACTTTGTTAAACACCTGTGATTTTTTTTTTTTTTTTTGTAGCTTATTTTGATTTTTTTAATGTTAACATTTGTCCAAAGTTCAAGCTTTTAGATATTATGGCTTAATTTTCAGCCTGTGCAAAATGAATTTAACATTTAACTGGTGAATTAAGTAACTGCCAGTGCACAATACTTGATCATGTGAACAATCCAGTACAACGTTTGAAGAAATCAAACGGGGAAAATGTCCATGGCATTCATATTCATTTAATCCCATTCAGAAACACCAGGATGTAATAAAATTCTTTGTTTGCATGAAGCTCAGAGTAAACGGTATACATGGTGATGATAGATATAACAATAAATACAATGACAAAATGCGAAAGAAAAGAATGGTACAAAAATTGTAGTGCAAAAGCACTCAAGTGCAATAACGGAATAATCAATTTATGTAGAATTAAGAGCAAGAGTAAGTGACAGCACCCCCAGAAAGAGGATGTGAAAGAGATGAGTGGTTCAAGTCAGATAGCTTACATTTATTTATCCCTTCAATGTTTTCAAAGATAGATTTGTAGTGTTCTTGCGCAAATTTAAAAAATGAGTTTAAAGTTTGTCATTTTAGGTGAGTTTTATTAAGATTAACGCTCCAAGGCTTACGATGTATGATTATCAAGATTACTGATTCATCGATGATTCATTTGGAATGACAGTTTTGTTTAAGTGGAAATTGAGGAAGGGGTCGTGAGCTAACTTTGCTTCTATTAGATGAGTCACCAACCACAATTAATGCAGAAAACGATATTTGGTTATGCATTATAATGCCCCGCCACATGGAATATCAAATTCAGGATCAGTTCTAAATCGCAATGTTTTTGCCAGTCTTTTATTTATGACATGGTAAAATGTGAAAACAAGTGGTTTTTACTTCATCCCTGCCTACCATGTTTATCGCTGATTGGAGATCGCTGAGAGAATCGTCAAAAGAGCTATTGTACTGGTTTAGTTTTCTAACGTATCAAATTGTAGTTTTCATTCAATTTATTTTGCGTATTAAATGGTATCACACACCAGCCCTCGTAAACGGTTGAAGGAAGCAGGAATAATTATTTGGGGTGAGAAAACTGTTGTAAGCCACAGTTTCTCGCTTAAGATCCCAAATGTAAAGCAGTCTTCTTATCCACCATCTCCCATATATGAGTAAAAAGAGAAGGAAAGACAGTTGATGTTACTGAGAGCAACAATAATTTAGTAATATGAAAGAGATCGTATCGCACAACATTTATGTGCATTGCCATTTTAGTTGGACAAATTGTATTAAACTTAAAATGTTAAACATGGTGCCCTTTTGTTTGCTATTCATTGTGAGCACAATACAAATCGTGGTGGATCTCTCTAGATTCACAAAATCTAGTAAAATATCCACATTTTACCTTAATGTAAACTCATCCCGCTGAGTTTGTCCAGCAGGTTTTTTTAGTTTTTTTATTTACAAGATTCCAGCATTTGCAGTCTCTTGTCGCCATAAACTTATTGTTTACTTGGTGGCTTTAAAAGACATAGCTACCATTTAACAATAAGATGCTGATTTGTGTTTTTAAAGTATATCTTTATAAGACCACATCAGGCCACATTATTCACATGCCAGACAGCAGACTCTCAAAACAGATGCTTTAGTTGAGCTCACTTGTGGCAAAAGATTACTAGCTGGGTATATCAACTAAAAATGGAAGGGTTGAGGATGTTCTCAAATCCTGAAAGTGTAACATCCCATTAATGTGGGATCGAGTGTAAAATGGAGGTCAAGATTTTCAGATAGTTCGTCCTCATCATGGAAATGTAATGGAAATAAGGCATCATAGATCTTTAAGGACAGTTTAAAAAAAGAACAGTGCTACTTGGCATCATGCAGTCTGGCACTACTATGTTGCCGTACTCTGAAGCCTTAGTTGGGCACATGTACCCCTCTGTATTCCGTGGGGGAAAAAAAAATTAATGATGATGAAAGAACTTGCATGTTGAGGATATCTCAAAGCACATGACAAGCATATCGCTTTTTGATGTGCATACCCCTTTTAAAGGTAATGAATGTAGTGGCCATTTGGCCTGTTTTGCATGCCATTGAGGATGGCATGTGCCTTTAAATTTTAGACTGTCCGTTATATTGTGGGTGGGATTTATGACGTGTTTTTGGGCGTGTTTGGAGCTTAGATGCTTGCGCAGAAGTTTAGTTTTTAGATTAGTTTGGAGAGCCGATGGGGAAGGTTGACCCTTCCGCCATGTGGGGTCCACGGGAGATCTAAAGGAGATCATGCCAGATCTTACCAGTGTTACAGAGACACAAGGAGTTTACTAATGTCTAAAGTAATAAGCTGTAGTTCGAAGAAGATTGTAGTAACGAGTCGGAAGAAACTTGGATGTATCATACTGTTTTCTAGCAACAATAAAGCATTTATTCATCAAAAGACTGTTTTGAAGTCATATCTGAGAAGAAGCTCTGAAGGTCTCTGTGAGTGAGCTTGCATGTGGTTAGAAGTCACCCCATTCAACCATTCTCATCCAATTAATTACCTGAAAGATATGAAAATCTGCCGCTACAATGAATGCCCTCCTGGTTTCCTTTTGATGAAGTTCATTGAGCAGGTTTATTGCCCAGCTATTTGAACAACCAAATGCAAATTAAATTTGCATATTTAGCCATCACTAGTTGTACAAGACTTTGGTGAGGTCACATTTGGAGTATTATGTTCAGTTTTGGTCACCATGCTATATGAATGATGTTGTTAAGCTGGAAAGATTGCAGAGAAGATTTACAAGGATGTTGCCAGAACCTGAGGGCCTGAGCTACAGGGACATTATTCCTTGGAGCACAGGAGGATGATGAGTGATCTTACAGAGGTGTATAAGATCATGATGGAGGTATAAGAAACACCAGATGCAGTCTTTTACCTACAGTGGGGGAACCTGTAGGTGAACCAAGAACCACAGGTTTAAGATGAGGGGGAAATATTTAGTAGGAACATGAGGGGCAATTCTTTTCACACAGGGTGGTGAATATATGGAACAAGCTGCCAGTGGAGGTAGTTGAGGCAGGTACTAGCATTTAAAATAGTTTTGGTCACGTACACGGATAGGAAAGGTTTAGTGGGATATGGGCCAAACATGGACAAGTGGGACTAGTGTAGATGAACACCTTGGTCAGCATGGGCAAGTTGGGCCAAAGGGCTGTTTCCACACTGTATGGCTATCACGATCGGTATGGCAGAGTTGGGCTGAATGGCCTGCCTCTATGGTGTCCAACTTTTGACTATATCAGATGTTAACTGACTTTTAAAATCTCAATGAAGGGAGACATTTGTTCAACGGAGTATTCCAATGAAAAAAAATCAGTTTACTCGGGAAAATATGAGGTTGCCACACAGTGGACAATTTGAGTAGGATGCCTGGCTCAAAGATGGAAGATCTGTTTTAATCAGGTGCCACATGCAATGGAATACTCCAAATTGAATAAATTGAATAAAGCTTGATCTCTTTTTAACATACAACATACTTTATTTTTTCCAAAATAATTGGATCAATTAATTCTGTGCTAGGGAGTAAACCCGTGAGCTTACCTGAAACATGAAAGTGGTGATCAAGGAAAATGTCTTTGGCATGAAGTTTGTGTATATTTTAATGGATAAAAATGCTCATTGAACACTTACATTTTGGGTATAAATTTAAAAACGGCCCTACCTGCGAGTTAAGTAGATTTGTGGCATTTATTAGCCAATGGTCCTGATTCTTCTATTAGCTAATTATGCTCATTGACTTCTGGTGTTGCATGGATCAGCTCTGAATCACTAATGTGTTATGGCGTGGGTTAGGATAGCTGGACTGAGATTGATATTCTGTAAACCTTTTGTGTGAGACTGTTTGCAAAGGATTACTAACGTTATTATTGAAATATACATGAGTAATAATACCAATTTCATGGAACAAACAGGGTCTTCTAACCACAAGAGATAAATATTAATTTTGCTTCTACCACCGGAGTAAGCTTGGTTGATCAGTAGGAGGATTAAGAAGGCTGACTCATCCACGGTGCTGATGATGGGTTTTTGTCTGCATTTTCTCTGGCTGAACTGCCATAATTTCATTTCAGATCAAATTGATGTTTTCTGATGATCCATTTATCATTGTCAAAGTCCCTCAGACATTTTTTTTTTAAACTTGCATCATTTTGTTTCTTTTTAATTTCGTCAAAGTTGTCACTTTCCCCAAATTCACTTGCCATTTGTCATTCATCTGGTTGCAATTACAGATGTTTACAAAATCAGAATTTTGAGCTTGTATTGTCGATATAATTTAATGTATGATTTTAAAATTTATTTTATTTTAGTTCCCCCTTTTTATTTCTCCCTCTAACTGACTTTTGTGATTTAAAACAAATGGAAAATTCCCAGTGTGTTTTGCAGCAGTAACCACCAATTGTCGTTGTCACTAACAGCTGGTAAATTGGACAGTTTTGTAATAGATAAGGGCAGAGGCTTGAACCCTGCCTTGACATAATAGCTGTGAATCCAATTATTACAATTTGTAATTGTATTCATGGCAAGCACTCTAATGGCCTTGTGTGACTCTTATTTAACCTGGCATTGTGACCTTTGAATGCATTAGGGTGAGAAGAAAGGGAAATAATCTTGTAGAAATATGTAGTAGAAATTAAATCAGCTGGTTTTGTCACAAACAGGTTAGTATTGGAACATAGCCTCCAAATGTCAACCTAATGTTAATGTTAGGCTGCTCCACATAGAAACTGCCTGACTGGAATTGATGTTAAAATATATGTCTTCATTAACTAGCAGTCCATTTTAGTCTCTTGACCCAAAATGGAATTGGCCCGACAATGTTCCAATTATATTTAATAGTGTCTGGAGATAGCATGCAAAGTAGTTCTTATCTCTGTTCTTGACTTGTGATTGCATTTAAACTTTAGTCTTTTTAGTCGATGGCTCTTTCTGGAAGAACAACATTTGGAAAATAAACCCAACAGTCAGGCACCTGGATGTTTTTGAACTATTTACTGTTGATGTTTAAAGATGAAAATAATGTTTTTCATTTTCCTCTTCTGTTATACAGTTTCAAACTCTTACAGAAACCTTTTACTGAAAAATTTCCGATACCCTAATTTGCAAGTGTACCCAACATAGATTATACAGTAGATTTGAGAATGTATTGCTGCAATGACTTTGTTTCTTCCCTAGCTAACTTTAACTTAAATGCTTTGCATAGTATTTATTCTAGTTATTTTTGTAGTCCATCATAGCTCTTACATTAATATTCATCTGAACATCAATTCATTAAATTCCAATCTGCTCTTCCTTGTTGGCCTGAAGCATTATTCTCTCTAACTTTTTTTGGTGTTTCGAAAAATGATTAAGTACTAATCTCAAGCACGTGGCAAGAATTGTGGTTTACTACTGATGTTTGATTGTGAGAAATGTTATTAACTTCCTTCTAGGTGACCAGGTTAGTCACCGTGGGGCTCTTACTGGTGGCTATTATGACACCAGAAAATCAAGGCTGGAACTTCAAAAGGATGCACGGAAAGCAGAGGAAGAATTAACTGAACTGGAAGCGAAACTGAACGAAAATCTCCGTAGAAACATTGAAAATATCCTTCAGAAATCCTGTTTTGACATTTATAATAATGTAAAAAATGTTGGTGACATAGACTTTGGGGTTCAATGAGGAAAAAATGGAAGGGAAATCTAATGTAATTTTCAAAAGGTTTTGAATGACAAAAAATAACATTATTGGACCTAAAAGGGTTTTGGGAGGTGTGGAAGTGGGGAAGGGGGAAGAGAGAGTAGGAAATAGGTTGTTTTGCCAAAAAGAAAACTAGCATGGCTGCTCGTTCAGATTTTATTCATGTAACGTGGGTGGAATTTATAGCACTGTAATTCTGAACAACCTCATTTTCTGTTTCTTCAATTTGTATCTACCAAATCCTTGCATCCAACACTCTGGAAATTCTGATAGATTCTGATTTTAGAATTCTGTTAAATTCTATTATTAACACCATTCCATTTTTTTTGTGTGCTGAAAAACACAAATATTTTACCTCATGAAATGAGTTTGTTTCATTATTGAAAGAGTGGTTTTCAATGTATTGTTAAATAACTTTAGATGCACGGAGATGGGTAGAAATTTATTTTTAACAATGAGTGCTATTTTTTTTTATTAGCAAATGATCCAGCAAGTGTTTACTGATTTTCCTTGTTCTGGAGGAATGAGATGTAAGTGAAACAAAAGGAAAGAGAATTCACCTTGGCTTCAGTGACACCTCACTGTTGGTTTTCTTAGAAATAAATTGTATGAATAGTCTGTTTTTTAATCGGTTTGTTTAAAACTGGACTCCCCTGATAGCAATGAGTCAGTGTGATAAATGATTACGACCTTTTCTGCTGATGATAATGAGTGCACAGCTGTATACAAGACTTTGGAGCTGCATGATTCATCCTAAATTAAGGTCTTCAACTTAGAACAAATAGAATGCAGTTATGACACAAAACTCCGTAAAACACAGTGCAATTTCTGAAAATAATAGTAATCGACTTTGTGCATGTTTGAGTTAATGAGACATATGGTTCACAGAAAATGTCTCTTTAACTCGAGCATGTAAATATGTGTTTTAATTTGCATCATAGTTACATGTGCAGAAGTAATATGTATATTAAATAATAGCATGTTGCTCTATTGTTTTTATGTTGGTTCACTCAATTGGGAAAATTGCCAGTGTATGAAATATCAAAGGGACTATTAAGAGCATCTGATAACCAAAGTGAGGTTGTGTTGGTGCTGTCAAGTGTCAGGAGGGTGGCAGACCCTCCCTAACACAGAAGAATTCTCGTTCAAATCCAATTCCAAAGATATTGCAGCAAAAATCTTCACAGATCAGCAGGGCGTTAGAGATTGTTGGCTATTGAGATGATTGGATATGTAATAAATTATTAGTGCAGGTGTTAAGTTGGACTTTTAATTTTATATTTGAGCAGATCTCTGCTGGCTGATTTTGTTATTTGGATGGAATGGTTGCAAAACATGTTCAATACACTCAATTTGGATTTAAGGTACTGTTTTGAAGAAATGTAAATAATTATTCCCAGTGTTCAGGCCAAGATTTATCCCTCCATGAGCATTAAAAAACATGGTTTATTGTTTTGACAATTCAGGAAACTTAAGGGCCTGTCTGCGACCTAAGCTGCGAGTTTAGAAGAGTTTGCCCTGGACACAAACTCGCAGCATGGTCGACACGAGGTCCTAGGAGGTTGTATGAGGTGGTTGGAAATCTCCTTCATGCTCGAGGGAGGTTCCCGCCTATTCGCGGCCTCTACTAGGTCGCGGAAAATATTTCAGCATATTGAAAGATTTTCCGTGAGTAAATTTTGGTCGGCATGGGTCTTTTTCACTCGTAGTGGAATGGGGTCGCTATTTACTTACAGGCACTCGAGGGCCACCTCCTTTGAGCAGACCATTCATTTTGATTTGCTCATTGGAGTTTCACGACCAAGGAAGGCCTGCCGGTAGGTAAAATGCCCGCTAACTTTATTATACTTCTTAAAAGTGTCTCTGCTCCTTCTCTCCCCTCTTTCTCCTCCCCTTCTGTCTAAGTTCTCTCTCCCCTTCTCTCCCCTTCTGTCTAAGTTCTCTCTCCCCTTCTCTCCCCTTCTCTCCCCTTCTCTCCCCTTCTCTCCCCTTCTCTCCCCCTCCCTCTCTCTTTCCCTCTTTTTCCCCCCTTCTCCCCCCTCCCCCCCCCCTCTCTCCCCTCCCCCCACCCCCCCTCCCCTCCTCCCCTTCCCTCTCCTCCCCCCCCCCCCTCTCTAAAGGACTTACGGTACTCTGTGGCAGCAGTTTACCTTCCTCTTCTTCTCGCAGACAGCGCTCCTCTGCTGTCCCTGGCCCCCCACCTTCGCGATGTGTGTGTGTGCAGTCGGTAGGTGCAGCTCGCGGTTCGGTCGATCCAGCTCGCGGTTTCAACGCGGACATCCGATCCAGCTCGAGGCTTTCCAGGCGAGTGCCCTCGAGCTTGAAGGTAGAAGGCACTCTTCTGAACTCGCGGATTAGGTTGCCCAAGTGGGACAGGCCCTTTACTTTGCACAAATTTGCTCCTCTGTTTCCCATATTACCACAATACATTTTGACCATAAAATGTTTTGAGATATTGTGAAAGGGTTAGTAAAGTTTCATAATTTTAAGTGTCCTTTGGGGAGTGGGGAGTTTGGGGTTGAATTGCAAAATAAACCATTGCTTTCTTCATTTTTTCATGAATTATCTTGTCTAAGAGATCAAGAAATCTGTTCAATACATTAAACTATTTTTGCCTATTTATTACTAAGTAGTGGCTGATGGATTAATTAAGTTGCTCTCGCGACACTCCTGTGATATATTGTTCCTTAGCACCACATACAGATTAATAATGAGATTGATCAGTTGATGAATCAAATGCAGCAGATTGAAACACAACAGAGAAAGTTTAAGGCATCACGAGACAGCATTCTTTCAGAAATGAAGATGTTGAAAGAAAAGAGGCAACAGTCTGAGAAAACCTTCATGCCTAAGGTACCAATCTAATGATTTTTTTTTACATAGGAGGCAGACATGTCGGGTATATGGAGTTCCCCCAGTTAATTTTTCCTGTTGCTCCCTCTTCCCATGTTCTCATCAATTTTACTCTATTCCTCCTGCCTCGTACCCTATTTTAATGCAAACCAATACAATTTATAGTGTCCATTTAACCAGACAATCTTTGTCTTTGGAATACAGAGGAATCTGGGCCACCAGGAGTAAACCCACAAGGTCATAAAGAAAACAAGCAACTCCCCACAGCTTGTGAAGTCAGGATTGAACAGAGGTCACTTTACCTGAAATACAGCACCTCCATTAGCTGTGCTGCCCATATTTCACTGAATTTTTTTGTTTCCTTATTCTTTACGAATAATGTGAGGCAAAAAGTAATTTGGTTAGTGGTGGACGAGATTGCAATTTCAATGAAGAAAATTGTGCTGGGTGGAAATTCACTCAGTTTAGATCATTATTTTTAATTAAGGCAATTTTTCCATTTATTTCTAGCAACGAAGTTTGCAGAGTTTGGAAGCAAGTTTACATGCTATGGAGTCAACGCGTGAGTCCCTGAAAGCTGAACTTGGCACAGATTTGCTTTCTCAGCTTAGTCTGGATGACCAAAAACGAGTTGATGCACTTAATGATGAAATCCGACAGCTCCAACAGGTATGATATTTGAAGATACAAAATGTTATATTATTTCCTGATCTTGACAAGCTGCTAAAATTTCCTGCCTCTATGCTGTATAGTTTAGCAGAATTTTCATGATCAAATGAGAAAATGTGAAATATAATAAGAAAGGAACAATTGCTCATTTGAATCTATCTATAACAGCAATGGTAAAGAATAATTACTTTGGAAAATAACCAGTTTCGAGAAGATGCATGTCCATGGTGTGAGAAACAGGGTGGTTTAGTACCACAGTTAATGAGTTTTATAGTAGAGTTTTTTTTTTATTATGGCAGGATTGATCAAACAAAGCACGTACTGAGTTTATGTCAAGAGGATTGATTTTTGATATGATTTTGGGGGAAAATTGCTAGCATCTGGTCTCAGACACTTCCTACCAACTTAAAACACTGATCCGTAGCCAGGTGAAAAATAGGACAGTGAGTCAATGCTGATGATAGGTTGGTGTCAGATGTGCATCTGATTTTTAAGATTGTTTTACTTTTAATTTGTCTGTTTAGGATAACCGGCAACTTTTAAATGAACGGATTAAGTTAGAAGGTATAATGACCAGGTTGGAGACGTATCTCAGTGAAAATTTAAGGAAGCGCTTGGACCAAGTTGAGCAGGTAAAATAACGTTTTGGAGTATTAATTCACAACAAAATGCTGGAAATTTATGCAACAGCATTTTGAAATTATGCTAATTAATTTCCATGTTTAGGAAGAATCAGCACACGATTTGAATTTTAATCAACATTACAAAGCTGTCATATAGGACGTATTGACCAGTTGACCAGATCTGCTGAATTTATGTACACTGATCCTGAAATCCTGCAGGATCTTTGAATTCTCAATGATTTGTCAAGTACAGTAGTAACATTTTAAAATCTTAAATTTTTTTTAATCTAACACACACTGGTGAGTAAGGCAAGGCAGCGCCTTTACCACCTCAGGCAGCTGAGGAAATTCGGAATCTCTCTGAGGATCCTTCAGTGCTTCTACTCTGGGGCTGTAGAAAGCATCATGTCCGGCAACATCATAATCTGGTTTCGGAACAGCTCTGCCCAGGACAGGAAGGCTCTGCAGAGAGTAGTGCGTTTGGCTGAATGCACTATGGGAACTACACTCGCCCCCCTGCAGGACCTATACACCAGGAAGTGCAGATCCAGAGCCAGCAACATTATGGGGGACCCCTACCACCCCAGCAACGGACTATTCCAGCTGCTACGGTCAGGCAAACGCCTCCGCTGATATACTGTGAAAACAGAGAGGATGAGATGGGTTTCTTCCCACAGGCCATCAGGGCTGTAAACTCTTATCTCACCCGGGACTAATTTACTGTACTAATTTACTGGTGTGTCTTTTAAAACATTTTTTTCCCTAACATGTAAATACTGATTCTGTTCTATTCTGTTCTGTTTTTGCACAATCCGCAGGCATTGCCACTTTCATATCACTGCACATCTTGTATGTGTATGTGACAAATAAAATTGATTTGACTTGATTTTATTCAACAGTTATACAGCATCAGAGCAAAGTATTAAAATATCTGCAGACCATAAATAAAAACGGAATATATCATAACTAACAGAACAAAAAAACTATGGAACAGTAACTAAAGGACTGAAGATGACGAGAGACAAAAGACACGGGACTAACACTTTTACAGAATATACTGTAGAAAAAACATGCTTCCTTATCTATATAAGGTGATTGATGACCTTTGAATGCAGCTGTCCAGGATGAATGCCGCAGGGATTAAATTACTGTGCAGCCAGTTGACACATTCGCAGAGAGGCAGTTTTTGCAGCCCCCTGTCTTATCAAAAACACCAATCCTGGGAATCACTACTTGTAATGTACAAGCTCCCACAAATCTGATAATCACAAATTCCAAGTATTGCTACTTAACAGGAATAAAGACAGACACAAAAATCTGGAGTAACACAGCAGGACAGGCAGCATCTCTGGAGAGAAGGAATAGGTGACGTTTTCTTCCCACCCTGCTTCCTACAAAGACGCTATCCCCTACTCCCAATTCCTCTGTCTTGAACATGCATACTAGAACATGCAGGATGTCCTCATTCTTTAGAGAATGGGGATTCCCCTCTCCCATCATAGATGAGGCCCTCACTCGGGTCTCCACGGTTCCCCTCAACTCTGCCCTTGCTCCCCCTCCCCCTAGTCCTTACCCTCCACCTCCTTAGCCGTCGCATACAACACATAATCCTCCGAATTGTCTGCCACCTCCAACGGTATCCCACCACTAGCCACATTTTCCCATCTTCATCCCTTTCCGCCTTCCGCAGAGACCGTTCCCTCCGCAACTCCCTGCTTAACATCCCTTCCCACCCAAACCACCCCCTCCCCAGGTACCTCCCCCTGCAAACGCAGAAAATGCAACACCTGTTGCTATACCTCCTCCCTCAACTCTGTCCAGGGACACCGACAGTCCTTTCAGGTTAGGCAGAAGTTCACTTGCACCTCCTCCAACCGTACATAATCCGTTGTTCAAGATGTGGACTCTTATACATCGGCAAGTCCAAACGCAAACTGGGCGATTGTTTCGTGGAACACCTTCGCTCAGCCCGCGTGAACCAACCTGATCTCCCAGTTGCTGGACACTTTAATTCTCCTTCCCGTTCCTACACTGACCTTTCTATCCTCGGTCTCCTCTGTTGTCAGAGTGAGGCTAAATGCAAATTGGAGGAACTGCATCTTATATTTCGCTTGGGCTGCGTACAGCTAAGTGGTATGAATATTGATTTCTCCCAGTACAGGTAGCCACGGCATTCCCTCTCTCTCCCTCCCACGCAAGTCGCACAGCTTCTCATTTTAACCTTACAAACAGCTTACAAACAGCCTGTTTCTTTTATCATTGTTACTTTTTTGCATATTTCTCATTCATTGTTCTTTATCTCTCCACATCACCGTCCATATTGTTTCCCTTATCCCTATCCAGTCTGAAGAAGGATCTCGACCCGAAACGCCACCCATTCCTTCTCTCCGGAGATGCTGCCTGTCCCGCTGAGTTACTCCAGCTTTTTGTGTCTTATCTTCATAAACCAGCATCTGAAGTTCCTTCTTACACATAACAGAAGTAAAGGTTTTTCTTCTGCCACCAATAATCCATATTTTTTTGCTAAATAAAAAGTTATTGAGTAATTTGCACAACAAATTTAAACCTGTTGTGATATGTTCATTGAAATCTTGTGCTTTGTTGTACCTAATTGAAATTGGCTGTGCATTTTGCAATTTACCATTACAAATCGAACAGAATAGGTATTAAGATTTGATTAATTTAATTGTGTACTTTCTTTACTTAGGAGTTAAATGACCTGCGAGAAACTGAAGGCAAGACTGCTCTAAATGCCACAACTTCTGAATTGGAGGCCATAAACAAGCGTGTGAAGGAGACTACGTCACGTACAGAAGGTTGGAACCATTTTAAGTGCCAATATGGTTTTTATCTTCATTCTAAGTTATAGAATAACAACATAAGAGCACTGCGTTCATGCCAGGTAGATCAGTCCCATTTCCATGCTCTTTTGCCATGGTTCTGCTAATTAATTTTGTATGCTATTCAGCATTAGAAGTACAGGCTTTATACCTGACTGAATTTGATTTATTCTTTATTTACTCATCTCACGATGTGAGTGCTACAGTAGATTTATCCTCAATTGAAGTAAAATTGAAAGGCAAAACTCTTAAAGGTTAGGAGATTGCCTAAAGATTGTGCAGGCTGCATTACTGTTTCATGGCAACAAATTGTGATATAACAAAAATGGTATAACATTTACAACACATAATTGAATGCAGAAAAAGGTATTAAATAATTGGTAAAAATTGGACTTTAAAGAAAGTTAAATATTTTTGAAGCATTTTGAAATGCATTGGGTGCTTTGACATAAGGGGCAGTGTAGGCTGATGAGCACAGATTCTGGGTAAACAAAACTTAGCAGCAAAGTTTTGAATAAGAGCTGAGATTATTTTTAGTCGGGAGGGAAATACTGAAATAACTTAAAATAACACGGGCATGGGATCAGCAGAAGATGGAGCAGATGTTCTCAGTGCTATATTGGCTTTGGGACTTTGCTGCAGTAAATATAGTGGCAAATAAAGTATTTGTAAGCTTCATACTTCAGGCTGAGTTTGTCAGATAGTCTTGCTTCAGGAGTCACATAATGTTGGACAAGCTATTGTTGTTACTCCCATCCTAAAAACAGCAATTTGAGTTTAGTTTATTGTCACGTGTACCAAGGTACGATGAAAAGTTTTTGTTTTGTGCGAACCAGTCAGCAGAAAGACAATACGTGATTACAATCGAGCCATCCACGGTATACAGATGGCCCATTCTTTGGAAAGTGAACCGAAATGTCACACGTGACCAGATGTCATCACAAAGTGATATAAAAAAATTATTGTAAGAGATTCATCTTATTCATCGCTATTTTCCTACCTACAGAACTATAATGCATGTCTGCGAAAGATATGAACATTCTAGCTATTTAAAATTCAGAGTTTGTAAACTGTTTCCATGTGGTGTCACACACGTGACCAGTCATCTTTGACCTCTTACCCGAAACAAACATTGTCAGCGTAACACATAAAATTTATATTGAAAAACCGAAGAAAATAGAATCATATATGCAGCACAAAACAATATACCTGTAATGCTTTCATAATTAAAAGAGATGTATTCCACAATTTTTCATCTTTTTGGTCACACATATGACTTAGAATGGGCCAGATGCATGATGAAGGGAGTAACGTGAATAACATTTAGCCAGTAAAGTCCGATCAAAGATGGTCCAAGGGTCTCCAATGAGGTAGATAGTAGTTCAGGACTGCTCTCTAGTTGTTGGTAGGATGGTTCAGTAGCATGATAATAACAATAAAAAGGCTGTTCAGTCTTTGAACCAATTCAACCATTTGGTTATTTAATGTTTGGTTGATATATTAACATTTTTTGCATACCCTTAACTAATCCACAACTCCCAAATTCAGTTTTGATATTTCTTGATTGTCGTTGGCTCAACAGCGTTATGGAAGGGAACTGTTGAAAATGTCCATATTTGAACTAAAGATTTTTGTAAATTAAAAGGATTTCTGGCTATTCAAAGAATTGGACAGGTACATGGACAGGAAAGGTTTAGAAGGATATTGGCCAAATGCAGGCAGGTAGGACTAAGGTTGATGTGGCATCTTGGTCGGCCTGTACAAGTTGGGCCAAAGGGCCTGTTTCTGTGCTGTATAAATCAGACTCTGTGACTCTTATTTTGTAAAGCGCATGTAGTCATAAAGTTGCACAATTTTAGAAACCTTATGACCCATTACTCTTATATCACGATCCGTGTTCTTCGAAGTCACAAGATTTACAGTTGATGTTTTATAAAAATGAAACACAGCAGGTTATTGCATGATTATAAAGTAATTGTGTAAACATAAATTATACTCCAGGTGTATGAATTTAATTGCTGCTTCCTTTAATGACAGAAGCCATGAATCAATTTTATTTATATAGTGTAATTGAATGAACTCAATTGAACAAATACTCATTAAGCATTTTTTGACTGCAGTAGCTGGTATTAGGGAAACAGTCCATGATTCTTAATTTTCTAAACAAGATTAGTTCTTGGGATGTTGACCATTAACATCTGGTGAGTTCACTGTTAATATTGGATTAGGGTGATTGTTGTAGAGATAACTGAGCACTGAAGATAAACAGTTGCCTTTTCCCTTCCACAAAATCTGTGCTAAAACATCAGATGTGTTTTACAGAACTGGAATCTCTGATAGACAAAACAGAAGTGGAATCCAAAGATCGAATTAAAAGCATGGATCGCTGGAAGAACATGGAGAAAGATCACATGGAAGCTATCAACCATGACACAAAGGAGCTGGAGAAGATGACAAACCGGCAGGGCATGTTGCTTAAGAAAAAAGAAGAGTGCATGAAGAAAATCAGAGAATTGGGCTCATTGCCACAGGAGGCTTTTGAAAAATACCAAACATTGAGCCTCAAGCAGGTAATGTATGTGGGGAAAATTGGCATCTTGTGAAGAAAATGGCTTCTGTTGTGCTGCCATCTCGAACTGTTGCAGTCCTTCAGGTGTGAGAATACTCGCAATGCTGTTGGAGAAAGATTTTTAGGATTTTGATCCATTGACAGTGAAGGAACAGACATGTATTTCAAAGACAGGATAGTGCACGTTGTGGAAGGCAACTTCCAAGTGGTGGTGTTTGCATGCTTTTGCATTTTGATATTTTAAGCTAAAATTATTTAATAATAAAATATAATTTCATCAACGTCCAGACTTCAAGAAAATTACTTACAGTTTGATTATTTTGTTCCTTTCTCTTGGGCTTTGGCACGGTAGAAATGCAATGGAAGAAATAAATTGTGCAAAAAAAAAAGACACAATGTGCTGGAGTAACTCAACGGGCCAGGCAGCATCTCTTGAGAACATGATTGGGTGACAATAGACGAGACTGCCGCAAGGAACTGCAGATGCTGGTTGACACAAAGAACTGCAGTTGTTGGTTCCTGAAGAAGGGTCCTGAGTTGAAACATCACTGATCCATGTTCTCCAGAGATGCTGCCTGACCCACTGGAATACTCCAGCACTTTTATTTTAGTAAACCAGAATTTACAGCTCCTTGTTGCTAGAAATAAAATGCACATTTCTGTACATTGGGAAGTCACTAAATTTGCACGTTATTCTCTATAACTTGCTTTTCATTGAAGGCAAGTCTGTGTGGAGGCTTAAACTGTAGTAAAGATATTGAGCTTTTCAATTTAGGATCACCTGCTATTATCTTAATGTTCCCTAATGGAACCCCAATGGGCTGGCAAATTGAGCAATCGAGAACAAAATGCATTTGGCATGTAAATTCTGTCTGACAAGGTGTACATAATTCTGAGGTACATTTAATGATAAAGAATTATTGGTTCAGTACATCATTGGAGCACTGATTCAGGGCAATCCATTTACTTAAAGATCAGCAGAAGGTTATGAGCACCATCTGCAGGCAGAGTGAATCATTTAATAATTTGTGTTGCATAATTATATTGTATCTGCAGTCCGGAAACAAGCTATTCCTGTTCGATCATGCCTGTCGTCTTACTGCACACGAGTCACCTTTTTCCATTTAGCCTCATTGGCATATCCTTTGCCTTTCTTATTCTTCGTGTGTTTATCCTGCTGTTCATTAAATGTTCATTTTTCTAGTCACCTAAGCAGCTCTTTATGGTAATGTTCAACATTATAGAAACATAGAAAATATGTATAGGAGTAGGCCATTCGACCCTTCGAGCCAGCACAACCATTCAATATGATCATGGCTGACCATCCAAAATCAGTACCCCGTTCTGGCTTTTCCCCCATAACTTGATTCCCTTACCCCTAAGACCTGAGTGGAAATATCTTCTCTAAATCTGTCCAAGAAACCCCTTCTGGTATGCTATTAAAAATATTAGGTCATCAGCTTTCCATTTTCTGTGGAAAGGAGCTCTGTTTTGTTAAGTCTTGTTGAATTGGTATGATCTGGATTCATTCATTGCAAGTGACTTTTTGTATCTTCTCCACTTATTTTTGCTGGGGAAAAAATGTTTTAGATAAACTGCAGTTTATCAAGTCCTAAAATATGAAAATGAGCACTTCAACCCATTGTAGAAACAAGGAACTGCAGATGCTGATTAATACACAAAGTGCTGGAGTAATTCAGCAGGTCAGGCAGCATTTCTGGAGAACATGGATAGGTGGTGTATCAGGTCGAGACCTTTCTTCAGACCTTCTCCAGAGTTCTGCCTGACCCACTGATCCAGCGCTTTGTGTCCTTCAGCCCATTGAGTCCATACTGACCCTTGAGCACCATTTTACATTGATCTTATAATAAATCCATATTATTCTCCCCCATATGCCCAGCAACTCGCCTCTGATTCTATCACCCACCTACTGATGAAGAGCAATTTAGGCTGGCCCATAAGCCTACAATCACAAACATTTTTTTTACAGTATGGGCTGATGACTGCACTGTGAGGTGCAAATTTCAAGAAGCAGTGTAGCATTCAGTAAGGGAGTTGAATTAATATCCAATTTAATTGATCTTAATTATGTAATTATTGATTATGATTAGTTTTATTGTTGTATACATTAGGGACGGTGCAATGCATCCATACTGATGTTAACTTAGTTCCCCCATACATATTTCTACAATCACTTGGTTAATATTTCAGATGAAGTCATCAGCACTGCGTGTATAAATAAAAATATTCAAAGCAATAAACAGGAGACAAAGATGAATCTAGGGATAAGGACATTTGGCATGAGGCTTTAGTACAATTATTTTTTTAAATAAAAAAGACACAAAATGCTGGAGTGACTCAGCGGGTCAGGCAGCATCTCTGGAGGACATTAGGTGATGTTTTGGGGACCCTTCTTCAGGAACCAGTATCTGCAGTTTCATTTGTCAACAAGTATTTGAGCTCCTTGTGGCGAGTCTGAACATGGTCCCGACCTGAAACATCGCCTATACATGGTTTCCAGAGATGCTGCCTGATCTGCTGAGTTACTCCAGTAGTTTGGTCACTTTTGTAAACTGCATCTGCAGTAAATATTTCATTTTTAGATACCTTGGTTAAAACTGGAATAAATAAACCCATTAATACTTTTTTCAACTAACAATACTGTCGTAATATTTTGCCATATTTAGAGCAGCAACTATTAAGCATAAATTGATTCACAGGTTTTTGATAAAAGATGACGTAATCTAAAGTTTGTTGAGATGTGCCTTTTTTGTGTGTGTTTTGTATATGAAAGTGACTTTCTACTGTCACACATTTTTGCCCCGTCATTTGCAGCTATTCCGGAAATTGGAACAGTGTAACCAGGAGTTGAAGAAGTACAGTCACGTCAACAAGAAGGCCTTGGACCAGTTTGTAAATTTCTCTGAACAGAAGGAGAAGCTTATGAAACGTCAAGAGGAGCTTGACCGTGGCCACAAGTCCATCATGGAGCTTATGAATGTGCTTGAGTTGAGAAAGTATGAAGCCATACAGCTGACCTTCAAACAGGTAAAATTTTGTGTACTATTAATAGTTTATCAATTGGTGAAAACTTATTTGATGTTTTGCTAAGTTCACAAATATAGTGATTAATACATTATAACTAAAGTCATGTTTTTTCCTTCATTGCAATATGTTTTCAATTGTTTGATTTTCAGTAGATGTTCAACATCAACTTTTTTAATACCTGGTGTAAATAGTGATGATGGGACAGGTGGCTGATGTCAAGGGTTTAGCAATCCACGGTAGTTTTCAAGTCTGATCCCTGGTCGGTGGGACATTCATGGACCTTGGCTAGTCACTAATTTTGTAATAGTGTCGTGGGTAGCTAGGCCACTTCTGAAGTATCCCAGCTAGTCAATGTGTTCAATCAAATTGCAAAAAATAGCAAGACGGCCTACCCTTCTTTGGGGGTGGGGGAACTAGGGCACCTTTGGTCCCATGCTGAATGAACCTGGTATATGGCTGTATTAGTCCATGTTGGAACAAACTAAGTACAATTATTGTCAAGGGTCAAGCACAATGTTTGTGACAAGGGATTTTGAGAATTCAATGACTAAGTCAAGTATATAACTGACTTCTATTTGTAGGGTGGAACCTGGAAGTATTTTTCTTATTATCTACGGGGTTAATTAATTTATATTAAATGTCTGAATGCTCTTCTGTTTGCAGTCTAAATTGGAATGCTCATTTTAATTAAAAATAGATCTTGTTTTCTTGTTTAATGATTCAGTCACTTGTAAATTCCTGACCTCATGCTTGTGTTTTAGTGGCCATAATTTAAAAGCAAAGCTAGATATTTGCAGTTTCACTTTTTACCGTCTTATTTCTTTGCATCGTCAAAAGAGATTTCAATGATTTTTATTGTTTTATATAAATTTTGGCCAAAAGATTTGTTGCAGTTTTAATCACATGGCTAAACAATAGTGAACGCTTTGTCTATAAATTCAGTGAGGCAGGCACTTTGACTTCAGTATTACAGTGGAGACCATCTTGCCTTTAGTTTTTCCAGTTGTCCATTCATGAAATCCTGAGATATCATTTAAAAAGTATTTAAAGGGTGCAGCAGACTAACATGCCAGAGCCAACATGGCTACCGGGAAATGTCTGAATCAAGAAAATATCTTTAGAGATGGGGGAAGATGGTTAAAATGTATCAAAACGTAGGTGGCATTATCTATGACAATTTGCCAGCCAGTAAGGCAGGTATTAGAGTTTGGCCAGTGAGGGATTACTATTAAAATGGCAAGTGGCATTCAAGGAAAATTGAAAGTACAAATTTAGCCTACATTGCACAAACGTTTAATTGGTGATTACATTTTATTTCATTATAAAATGATATCGCCACACAAATTTGTTGTTGCTTTCTTCAGCAATTAATTGAAAACTAACTGCAAACCAGTTTACAGTAATGACTTTTTATTAATTGGAAACAAAGTCTGGTACTGAATGGAGCATTTTTGTCTTTTGAAAATGTACTGCATCTAAACAACTTACTGAATTCACTGTAAGATGACAGCAAGCAGATGCCTTGATGCGCTGTGCGTCTTCTGCTGTAAGTTTATATGTTCATAAAACCTCTCCTGATAGTTACAATTTTCCTCTGGGTGTTTATATAGAATCATTAACTAAACTGTTAAATTTCATCCATTTTGGACTTCACAGTACCACCTGCTGCACCTCTGCTGCATTGAATATGTGTACCCACTAATAAAAGCAAAGCGTCTGGGCTGCATTGTCATTTTCATCCTTTGAATCATTCTAAAATGCTGGATCATGTTATTTTGATTAGGTATCCAAAAATTTCAGTGAGGTGTTCACAAAGTTGGTCCCAGGTGGTAAAGCATCCTTGGTTATGAAGAAAGGTGACGTGGAAGGAAGCCAATCGCAGGATGAGGGTGAAGGCAGTGCATCACAGAGCAGTGTGCCATCTGTTGATCAATTCACAGGAGTTGGCATTCGGGTAACTGATTCCATTGTGTGTCATTTTATCACGTTCTCTGCCGGCAATTTCACTTTCATTCATTCATTGTTTTCAACATTAAATAATTGATGTCGATCAGGATTATCTGCAGGTGTTTTTCACTTTTCAATGGGCACAAGTTTAATATAAACCAGGATGGAAGTCTTAGAATGAAACACAAGTGCTGGAGGAATTCACCGGGTCAGGCAGTATCTGTGGAGGGAATGGACAGATGTTGTTTCGGGTCAGGATCCTTCTCTGGAAGTCATAGAATTGCATCTTTGTTTTGTAGAAATCATTACTATAGATAAAATCCACCTGTTTTAAGATGCTCATGGGGAATTACATTTTTCAACCTCGTTATGGAAATTTAGATTAAGGAATGGGAAGCACAAACTCCAAAATTTAATTTAATTTAAAAAGTTTTAGTATTTTTGTTCTGCACCCAATGTTCTTTTCAGATTCCACCTCATCAGAATTGTTTTGCTGATACATTCTGGAGTCATGTCAGATTTTCATCTGCATACACTAATAATGGGTCCTTTAAATTCATCATAAACAGAGCAAACCCTGGTTTACACATAAACTTATGGACTTTCCCAGAGGATAGGATTATACCATCCAAAAGCTAATTTCTAAATGCTTTGTCACTGCATGCTTGATATATTTTACAATTTCTTGGCAGATGTTGGTAGTGCTGCATTGTAATTCCACTTTCTACATTGGCAGGTGTCTTTTACAGGAAAACAAGGAGAAATGCGAGAAATGCAGCAGCTTTCTGGAGGTCAGAAATCGCTCGTGGCGCTTGCTTTAATCTTTGCCATTCAGAAATGTGACCCCGCTCCTTTTTACCTCTTTGATGAAATCGACCAGGCCCTGGATGCTCAACACAGAAAAGCTGTTTCAGGTAAAGTTTTCAAAGAAAACCTTGCTGATTTTAAATTGCATTTTATATTGCTCCATTCATGAGTTTTTCAAATACTATTAAAAGGAATCTCATTGAGACAGCAAGATTTTATTTTTTATTCAATGATAGGGATGAAGTGGACCATACAGTGTGGAAACTGGCTCTTCGTCCCAACTTGCCCATGTCAACCAACATGTTACACTAGTCCTATCTGCCTGCGTTTGGCCCATATGCCACTAAACCTATCCTATCCATGTACCTGTCCCAATATTTCTTAAATATTGTGATAGTACCTGCCTCAACTACCTCTGCTGGCTGCTCATTCCATTCTTCCACTACACGCTGTGTAATAAAAAGTTACTCCTCAGGTTCCTTTTAATCTTTACCTCCTCACCTTAAAGTTTGTCGGATTTCATGTGATTTTAGATTACAGCAAAATTGTGATCTGTAACTTAAATTCTCTTTCTTTTCACTGGGATTAATCAACTTCCGCTATTCATGCCAAAAATTATATCTAAATTACAGATAGTGAAGAAATAACAACATAGGATTGTGTATAAATCATTAAGCTTAATAGTTGGCACTTTCTGATTTGCTATGCTGTTGTAAGTCAAGTCAAGTCATTTGATACAAATACAACGATAGATGCTCCTGAACACATCATCAGTGATGTAACCTGGGGTCATTGGGTGTTTCGGGTCTTTCAACATCAGCCACCCTCACCCAGGCGACCCAGCCGTGGTTGATCAGACCACGACTTGTGTTCAGGTGGCATTCGCTCCTCCCCATGGACCTTCTCTCCTGATCCAGAGCCATCTTGAGGCCTTCTCCGCTGCCTCTGTGGTGTTCTTGACCTCAGGGTGGTCGTGGCAATGTGCTGTGGGAACTTCAGCTGTTTCACCAGATCTACGGAAAGCTGCCAGTCCTGCGCAGTTGCCAGGATTCCTGACAGATTCCTGGATGCTGTGGTTCTTGACAGCTGCACTCCGGCCTTCACAAAGGTGATCATCTGGGTGGTGGGGCGTTTTCGTTTACAGCTGCTGATTCCCATGCTGATGGCTTCTGCAACGGGTTTAAGAACCTGGTCGTGATGCCATGTGTACCGAGAGCCTTTGGGCAACAGCTCAGGATGTGTTCCAACGTCCCCTTGCCTGAGCATTGCGGGCAATCTGCAGATTCAGCTTTGCCCCAGATGAAGAGGTTCGATGGGCTGGGCAGGACATCATACACTGCCTGGACCAGGAACTGATGCGCTGTGGTTCAGCCTGCCAGAGCTCAGTCCATATGACTTTTCGGTCCATGGCCTGCTCCCACCTTGTCCAGGCTCCCTGCTGCCTCAATCCAACTGCTCTGGTACACCTCTCATCCTCCATCACTGCCCTCACTTCCTCCTGGACCAGCCTGCGCCTCTCCTTCCCCTTGGCCTTGTCAAACTGGGGAGATGGGAAGATTCCCAGGCCTGCTATTCCCCGAGTCACTGCTCCCACCAAGACTCTGTGGCATATCCGGGACTCTGCTTGCAGCACGGCTTTGCCGGCTCTCCACTTCCTCCCAGTTTTCACCTCCACCCCTGCTTGAGCCATCTTGGGGTTGCTGGAGTCCCTGTACAGCATCACCTCTCTGGCCTGAGTCACCTTGAACTCCTCCTCCAGGGACTTCAGGGGCAGCTGGAGCTTGGTGTTATTTCCGTAAAGGGCGATGCTGCTAAGGCTCCTGGGCAGTCCCAGCCGCCTTCTGAGAAAGCTGCTGACTTTCCTCTCCAATCTCTCTACGATGGATATTGGGACTTTGTAGACAAGCAGTGGCCAGAGTATCGTTGGCAGGATACTATGCTGGTAAATCCATGCCTTGAACTTGCCGGGAAGCCCCGACCGATCCACTGCTCTCAACCAACTCTCCAGCTCCTGACAGGTTGCCTGGACAGATGCTGTATCGTTCAGGCTGCTGTTGAACACCTTGCCAAGACTCTTCACTGGCCTTTCGGAGACAGTTAGGATTCGTGCCCCTTCGATGCTGAAGCGGAACCCGTCCATGACTTTGCCTTTCTTCAGCACCAGTGACCTTGATTTTCCTGGCTTAAACCTCATCCTTGCCCATCCAATCAGTTTCTCCATCCTCCTGCCTCCTGCCTCCTGGCACTGACTCAGTGGTGACAGTCAGGTTGTCCATGAAGGGGTTGGCGCATTCCTGACTTGGTCCGCGGGCCCCGGCACTCTGGCTCAGCAGACTTGACGTTCATGTTCATCGCCAAGGCAAAAAGGATCACAGAGATGGTACAGCCTGTGATGATCCCAACCTCCAGTCTGTGCCACTCTGATGTTACTGACCCTGATGAGACTCTCATGCTGAACTGGTTGTAATAGTCCAGGATGAGATCTGCCACTTCGCCTGGCACATGATGCTTGGCCATGACTGTCTGGATCTTACATACTTTATTCGTCAAGTCTTACATACAAATATTGATATTAAAAAAAAACCTCAATAATTAAAACAAGTATCCATCAAAAGCAGTCGACAAATAATTAATATACATTCCCCTGTAACCCGCTATCCCAATTGCAGTCAATGGAATCCACTGATCATGGCATGGGATACTGGGGTTCTTTTAGCTCCCATGCTCCCACTTAACCCACTCTTTTCCCCACCCAAAAGTGTAAATATTGTGAAGTCGCAAAGAGTAAAGAATGCAGAACTGGATGAATTCCACAAATCTTTTGAAGAATCTGATGCCAACTAATGGTGAGTAAGTTGAGGACTTTTCTGCTTGACTATCTGTATTTGGGCTGCACCTAATCACCATATTCCTAAATTACTTGGATGTCACAAAGGCAGCAATTTAAATAAACATTGTTACAAAACAATATTACCTGAATGAGTGAGTGAAGAAACAACAGCAAATTGCATTTCAATACAAGCCTTTCGTGAGATTAACCTAAAGAATTAAAAATATATCTTCTAAATAGTGTAAATCACCACTTGAAGGGTGAAAAAGACTTGGGTCCTTGCCAGCGCACTGTTATATTGGCAGGACAAATGTAGGAGGTACAAGAACTAATTCTGTTGGGTTAGGTTCAGGAAGGGTAAGAATGGCGAGATAATTCACGATAAAATATCTAATGTACATTTATTGGGATCTGCTGAACCATTGGTGATGTTTTGATTGTTTGTGGGCGTTCTGGGGACAGAGGAGCATGTTTGCATTATGTTTGCAGCTGTAGATACAAGGTGAAATGAGATGGACAGATGGGTTGCCTTATCTGCCAGGTACCTGGCAATCCACCAGACTACACACAAATTCTGTCAAGATTGTTGATACACTCAAGTTCTTCTTGTAAATGGAATCTGTGCTTTAGTAACTCAGTTCCACCCTTTAAAATCTGTTTTAATTTTCAATGACAATTATTTGATGCTTGAGTAGGTTTGTAAATTGTAATTTTGCTCTCTTTTTAACATCCTAACAATCTTTTCCACAATAGATATGATATCCGAACTTTCCGCACATGCCCAGTTCATTACGACTACATTCAGGCCAGAATTGCTCGAATCAGCAGACAAGTTTTATGGAGTGAAATTCAGGAATAAGGTAATTTCTTAACTAAAGTGGATGTCGTAACCTACTCACTTTATATTCATGCTGCTTTATTTGAACAGTTGTTAACAAACAAATCTCTTAAAATGGGAAATTTGCTGCGTTTCATTGGTGACCAGATGGAAAGGAAGCGGGTGTTGGGTGAGTTGGGAGGGAGAGGCTAGGAGGGAATCCAAACCGGTCAGCCAACTTTGCAATCAGGAGATGTCCAAGGATGTATCAAACCAGGCTGTTTACAAGCATTTAGCTGGAGTTCACTGGTACCAATATAGTTGGGCTATATTTAATTTTGTCTGTTGGTGTCTTTTTGTACATGAGATGGGCTTGAATGGTTAAAATTTTAATAATATTTTTATGGTAGCGCAGCGCCAGTGTCCCAGGTTCGATCCTGACTAAGGTGCTGTGTACGGACTTTGTACGTTCTCCCCATTTGTGCGTGACCGCGTGGGTTTTCCTTGGGTGCTCCAGTTTCCTCCCACTTGAAAGACGTACAGGTTTGTAGGTTGTTTAAGAAGGAACTGCAGATGCTGGAAAATCGAAGGTACACAAAAAAGCTGGAGAAACTCAGCGGGTGCAGCAGCATCTATGGAGCGAAGGTTTGTAGGTTAATTGGCTTCGGTAAAATTGTAAATTGTCCCTAGTGTATAGCATAGTGCTACTGTATGTGGATCACTTGTTGGCATGGTCCTGGCGGGCCGATGGGCTTGTTTCGCGCTGTATCTCTAAACAAAACTATAAAAAATCTTGTCACCCTTTGCTGTTTATTGTATCTCATTCAAGAAGACTGAACCACTATCCCACTTGGCTTGCTGAGAATGGGCCATCTCTTTCTATGGGAAGCATATATGTAATAGTGGGACTAGTGCATAAGGGGCATCTTGGTTTGCATGGTCAAGTTGGGCTGAAGAGCATGTTACTGTGCTGTATAACTTCCTGGATCTTGACTAGGTTGTTAGAGACATGGAATCTTGGAACTATAGCATAGTAGAAGGTTATTCGGCCCATCGTGCTGCTGCTGGATATGAATAGCCTACTAATGAAGGGCCTGCTGTACACTACATAGTGAATGCTGATCTCAATGTAGTCTGCTGTTTTCTCCAATCTTTACCGTAACAATGCTATTATATCAAATTTGAACATTCACAATGAACCTACATTATGAACTAACTATGAATATAATTGTGGCCAGTGTAGACTACTTTTGTTCCCCCTTCTACAACCCAAGCTGTTTCTGGGATGCGCAGGGTTCTAGGAACAAGATTTGTCAAGCTTTTCTATCAGCCTTAGCCCTTTGGCAAGGCTAAATTCTCAATTGTACAATCACTTCAATTTCAATACGTGTGACCTCTCATCAGACTGTGTACTCTAAGTCAAGTCCTAAACTTGCCTCTGAAGAAATTATGCTTTCCTGTAAGTTAAAGGAAATTAAATTACACCTTGAGTAACTTAATATATTTAAAATCAAAGTCTTTCATTGATGTGTAATGCAATAACTTCTTCAATTAATGCATTTTTGAAGATTGTTTTAAACATGGAACACCTCGATCTGAAAGCACTGCAAAACCTTTATTTTACCATAACATTTTTGGATAAAGTTGCAGGTTTTAGAACATAGGCAAGAGTAGATTAATAAACTGCCCCTGACAGTCATTGAGTTCATGACTGATCCAATCTTGGCCTCAACATCACTTTCCTGCTTTCTCCCCATTCCCTTGAGTTTAAAAATCTTATCAGTCTCAGTCTTAAATATAATTGGTGACTGCCTTCACAGCCGCCTGGGCATAAAGATGTACAACCCACGTGTGAAATAGTTGTTACTCCTTGCTTTAAATCGGAAATCCCTTGTTCAGAAATTATCTCCTGGTTCTAGGCATCTCCATTAGAAAAATTCAGCATCCACTTTATCAGTTCTCAAAACTTTATTTTGCTAAGATCACTTCATTTTTATCTTCAATGAGTCTAGGCGTGACCTGTTCCACCTCTTATACATCAACACTTTCACTCAAGGAATCAATCTAATGTTTTTTTTAATTTAACTTACTGAAGTATAGACTTCCTTCTTGGTAACACTTTGTCCAGCTTTTCAAAGTGACGTTTCTCCTTTATCTATAAATAGTGCCTTCTGATTTGATAAACTTTTATGTATCTGGGTTGTAGTAAAGCTGTGTGTTTAAATTTTCTTTAAAAATAAATCTTTTACAGGTCAGTCACATTGATGTGATCACAGCTGAACAAGCTAAAGACTTTGTGGAAGATGATACTACGCATGGATAAAAATAGCAGAATCTGGTTTCCAATCAATTGTACACAAGTTGTATACTTTTTATCTGCAGATTTGATTTGCATTAATAGTGCTTATATCATACTAAACTAGATAGTCACTGCATTTCACATGGCTACTCAAAAAATATTCTAAATTCCACCTGTGAAGTTGAGCTGAGGTCAATTTAATTGGACTTTATGACATTTAGGAAATGACCAGAGCAGATTTTTTTCAGAAGTTTGGCATCTATTCTGTCTCTTTGTTGCTGTTTCTTAAAATAAAGACACCCGCTTCAGCTTTCTTTTGCGTGCAAAGTTGAAGTATGTCTATGGTTTTGTAAAGTTTCTCGTAGTTGTTTATAAGCTTTGTATCTTCTATTGCAATAAATAGCTTTTCACTATATAATTTTTAATCACTTTTTGTTTCAAAGAGTTGCAATAAAATGTTAGGTAAATATTTTTGTGTTTAAGTTTTCTATGCTGAGTGCACTCTGGTCTACAAGGAGCAAGTTTTGTACATTAATATCTGCAACACCCAACAGTGCATTTTTTTTAGAATCAACGTTAAGTGAATGGACCAACCCTTGTTTAGATTGAATTTTCAATGGATTCTGCTAAAACTTCAATGACATGAAGGTCCACTGCTGTAGCTGGAAGATCAGTTTATATCCTTAACCAAACAATCAGACTGAAGAATTGCTAATGATCCTTCAAAATCTGCATAAATTTTAACGCCTAATCTTTGATAAAAATTATGTAGATTAAAGAAGGATGGGATTAAAGAAATGATAGAGAAAGAAAACATGAAAGGAAATGTTATGGGCTTGTCCCCACTTAGACGATTTTTCAGGCGATTGCCGGCGACTGTTAAGTTGCCGGCAGTCGCCTGAAAAACCGGCAACTGGAACGGCGACTATCAGTGGAACACACGCACACATCGCTTCCTTCACCAGCCCGTTATGCAGGCGGGGACAGGGCAAGTGGGGGGGAAAGCCGAGTGAAATTCACACGGTGCAAAGCCAAGGTGATACAGACAGACACCGCGATGAACAGGAAGGTTGGCGCTGTAATTAAGATGGCTAAAGCACAATGTACGGTAAGTCCTTTAAAAGAAGGGGGGGGAGGAGGGAGATGTAGTGGAGACAACTTTTAAGAAGCCAGAGATACACAGCTGTGATGCTCGGCAAACGTTAACATTACTGGCCGGTTATCTTTGGTTCTGAAATCTACTGCTCATATTTTTTTTCCCCAATGAGCCAATGAAATTCACCGGTCAGCACTGGCTACAACTTACGAGAACTTTCGACCTCCTAGCAACCCACTAGGACCTCCTGGCGACCCACCTACGGCACAAGAATTCTCGCTACTCCATGGCGGCTTCATTCTGGTCAGCGCTAATTTTTTTTCCAGAATGCAGGAACTCCTCACGACCATGAAGGCGATTCCTGGGCAACCACCCGAGAACATGTGGCGACTGCATAGCCTCCTGCAGTCACCTAAAATGTCGCCTAAGTGAGACAGGCCCATTAATCAAAGTTGCAAAGCACAAAAATGGGCCATTCAGCTCATATATTCATTCAGACCTTTTTACTCAATTAAGTAAGACAATGCAAGGACGGGACTTTGGAAATGGTGCCAAATCTGGCGACTCAAAACGAATTTCACTGTGTTTTGTACATGTGACAATAAAGCACCATTGAGCCATTAATCCCATATTCCTGCTTTAGGACCTATATAAGTGTCTGTGCAAATGCCTCGTAAAAGTAGTGTTTGTATCTGCTTTCAGCATCATCTCTTGCAGCACCTTCCATTTATTTGTCGGTCTCTGGGTTGTGCCCCACCCATCCATTTCAAAGCTTTCTTTTCCCATGGGAGAATAAATTCTGATCATCTCGAACAGTGCAATGCAGGAAAAGGTCCTTTAGCCCTTGATGACAAATTATATCAATTCAAATAGCCTGCACATGATCTATTCCCCTCCATCTTGTTCATGTTCCTGTCTAAAAGCCTCTTAAAACATATTTCCACCACCTCTCCTGACAGTCTGTTCATGGCATTCACCACTCCGCGTAAGAAAAGATTGCCTCACGAGTTATCCTTTTGTCATAAATCTATTCTCCAGAGCATTTGACATTTCCTCCCGGGGAGGGAATCTTGATATACTCCAGATTCAGATTCAATTTTAATTGTCATTGTCAGTGTACAGTACAGAGACAACGAAATGCATTAATGCACTCCACCTGTACCCCTCATAATTATATATACATTTATCAGGTCACTCGTCAACCACTGATGCGCCAGAGTTTGTCCAACCACTCTTGTTGCTAATACACTAATCCAGGCAATGTCCTGGTGAACATTTGACACATCGTGCTGCAGTAACTCAGGCAGCATTTCTGGATAAAAAGGACGTGACGTTTCTGGTCGAGACTGGTGAACCTCTTCTGCACACTCTCCAATGCTTCCACATCCTTCCTGCAACGGGGTGAGCAGAACTACGCACAATACCTCAAAGGCACTCAAATACACCTGGACCATTTCCGACACTTCCCTACCATTTCCTGACCTCACTATCTCCATCGCAGGTGATAGACTTCTGACCGACATCCACTGTAAACCCACTGACTCCCATGGCTATCTAGACTACTCTTCTTCCCACCCTGCTTCCTGTAAGGACTCCATCCCCTACTCCCAATTCCTCCGTCTACGCCGCATCTGCTCCCAGGATGAAGTGTTCCACACCAGGACATCGGAAATGTCCTCATTCTTCAGGGAACGGCGGTTCCCCTCCCCTGCTATAGATGAGGTTCGCATCAGGGTCTCTTCCATACCCCGTAACACTGCTCCATAGATGCTGCTGCACCCGCTGAGTTTCTCCAGCATTTTTGTGTACCTTCGATCTTCTAGCATCTGCAGTTCCTTCTTGAACACTGTTTCTATTCAATGATGGACTTAATATTTATGACAGTCTGTTCAAGAAGGAACTGCAGATGCTGGAAAATCGAAGGTAGACAAAAGTGCTGGAGAAACTCAGCGGGTGAGGCAGCATCCATGGAGCAAAGGTAATAGGCAACGTTTCGAGACAAAACCATTCTTCAGGCAGTCTGGCATTCAAGGTCACAATTACTGAAACAAATTTTTGTTGAGATCTACATTTTTTGATTCCGCATTCGGCTCACTTCTCACCCCCTAACGGACAAAATGCATCATTTTTTATTATTTGACTTTAAGCTGAAATTGCTTAAGTCCATTGGAAAGAAGACCTTTCATAAGTTTAAAATGTAACACAGGAGTGCTGTTGGTCATAAAAGTACAGATGAGTTGTGGGGAGTTAGGAGTGAGTTATACACAACTTTGCAGTCTGACAGAGACAGTTATGTGAAGTTACTTCACCTTGCCCGGCCATCTTTGTGTCCCGGGGTGCCGCCTGCCGCCGACCTTGAAGGCGCTGGAGGTACTACCCCTGGTTCACCCTCCTACTGGCCCTTGCTCCTCTCATCCGACGTCTCCAGTGACTCAGCCAGTACCACCGTCCGCTCAGCCTTCGGGTCTTCTAGGTGGGCACCTCGGGAAAGCCTCTGACAGACATTATTAGCCAGAGTGGATATTTGCAGAATCCCAGGTGCAATAACTATTTTTACCTGAATCATTGATCTGACATATTAACTCTCCAGACGCTTCTGTCTGACCCGTATTTCCTCATGTCTTGCCCTTTTGGTCAGGATAAATCCAGATTTTTAACGTATATGTTCCCACTATTATCTCTTTAATTAAAAAAAGATGTAGAGTAAAAAAATATTAAATTACACACCCTGTGTATTCTGTCACTAATGCTGACTGCAGTAAATGCAGATTTCATGTGATCCATCCACATCTGAAATGAAATTGTTTTCTAAAAATAATTAAATGATGAAAATCTGCCCATTTTTTGCAAGCATTCTAAGCATACCTAGTTAAACTCCATTTCGACTTCAGCTGTGGCCATACAAATTAAATGTGGGTTATAAACGGTAGGGTAATATTGGGTTAACCTTGGGTTATTATTAGGTGTGAAATTCACAGCAGAGCTGTATATGATGCTTGCGCAAGCATAATAACTGATCATGCTCGTTGCGACACAAGGTACTGTCGATGTTAGAATCTGATGCAGGATTTTGACCTGGAGCATCGACAATTCCTCACTCCCTCTACAGATGCTGCTTGAGCTGCTGCATTTGTCCAGCAGATTATTTGCTGCTCCTGTTCTTTGAAAGGTGTCCAATTGATCTAACCTCCCTGCACATTATGGGAAACAATTGCTGGATAACAATAATCTGAAGAAGTGTCCCGACCCGAAACGTCACCCACCTATCCATTTTCTCTGAAGATGTTGCCAGACCCACTGAGTTACTCCAGCATTTTGTATCTAATATCTATTACTGGATTGAATTCCTGTCTCACTAAAGGAATGAAAAGGACACCTTTGCTCATCTTGATTGCAAGCCAGAGCTTTGGGCAGCACAGTGGCGCAGCGGTAGAGTTGCTGCCTTACGACGCCAGAGACCTGGGTTCAATCCTGACTACGAGTGCTGTCTGTACAATTTGTATGTTCTACCTGTGACCATTTGGGTTTTTCAGGTTGCTCTGGCTTCCTCCCACATCCCAAAGACAAACTGGTTTGTAGGTTAATTGGCGTATGTAAATTGTCCCTAGTGTGTAGGATAGTGCTAGTGTGCAGGGTGATCGCTGGTCGGCGCGGACTCGGTGGGCTGAAGGGCCTGTTTCTGCACTGTATCTCTAAAGTAAAGTCTAAAACTGCTGAACAGGTTTACCTGTCCAAGCCATTGTAGCACACTACGTGGTGGCCAAACATTGACAAGCTTAGCTGGACCTTGAGCCTTCCTATCGAGCCGTGTACATTAAGGAAATCTCGACGTCTTGCCTCCGACTTAATCTTACCTAGTCATCCACATTAACAGTGCGTTTTCACTTACCAGTAACAAACTCATTCTGATGGCAGTCCCATTTCAGGGTCAAATAATCAACTGAGCCATTGGGACAGCTTATAAACTTTGATTTATGGAATTAGATGGTTGTGCAGTTGCAGCAAGGTCACGTTCAGTCTATAACTGATGAGTATTTTTGCATTGCCACGCAACGCAGTTTTATGGACTTTAAATGTGAAATAAGTTGTAAATGCATCATGTTCCTTGCGTATAATTAAGAAATGATTCATGGATTGATTCATCGGTATATTAAAAAGGATGATGCCGTCATTACAACATACAGATTTAAATTGCAGTTCGAGAGACCACTGCAGGAACTGGTGCAGAGTGCTTGCAGCCAGTTCTTTTGTGGGGCTACTTTGGTCTTGAAACCATATGGTCACTGGTTTATTTAATGGGACATGACGTTTAAAAATAAACTCATCTTATTATATTCAGAAACATTTTTTGTGATCTGATAGTTTCTGCTACTTGGCAATAATTTGTTCAACCCTAATGAGAGGGCTAAAATTAGCCTGACCTTGAACCTGTCTCTGCATCATCTGTGCCATATTTGATTAATTGAAAGATACAGCATGGAATCAGGGCCCAAGGCCCACTGAGTCCACGCCATCCATCGATCACCCGTTCACACTAGTTTTATGTTTTCCCATTTTTGCATCGACTCCCTACATACTGGGATGGGGGAGGAAACTGTAGCACTCGGAGGAAATCCACGCGGTCACAGGGAATATGTTCAAATTCCACACAGACAGCACCCGAGGTCAGGATCGAACTCTGGTCTCTGACCCTGCGAGGCAGCAACTCCACCAACTGCACCACCCAAAATGCAGTAAATATTTTACCCTCAATCATTTACCTCAAATGTTAACACAGTGTTCCTCTCTAAGATACAGGAGGTTAGCAGCAATTCCTTGGTAAAAAAAGTTAGCTATCAGACCATTGAGAAGCATTGCAGGAGATCTGATCCGAGCTTCCTGATATAATGGAAAACTTTTCAAATTTAAGAAATAACTTACTAGAACTGAAGAATGTGAGCTTGGTAGACCCCACCTCTCACTGTGCTCGTTGCCACCGAACCTCCCAGAGAACGGGTGGATGGCCACTCTATTGCATGTAAAAAGTGACCTAACAGCCCATTGACACAAGTGGTTCATTAATTCATGTCACAGGAGCAGAATTAGGCCATTCGTCCCATCACTGCCATTCAATCATGGTTGATCTATCATTCCCTCTCAACCCCATTCTCCTGCCTTCTCCCCATAACCTCGACACCCGTACTAATCAAGAATCTATCCCCGCCTTAAAAATATCCATCGACATTTCAATGTGGCAATGAATTCAACAGATTCACCACCCTCGTCTTCTTGCGTTTGAGTCAGCAGAAGTCTGCAGCAGTGTCATGCCATCCGGTTCGACATCCGTAGGTGCCCGCCCTAAAAAGATTGCATGCTCCAGGTTGGCGACCACCCTCTGACTAAATGGGAATTAAATCCAACCTTAAATCCAACCTTTAAAAGTAACTATTCTGTGTCCATCCACCTCTTTTCCAACTTATCTCTGGGAGCTCCGGTTTCTTCCCGCATGACAAATACGTACAGGTTGGTAGGTTGATTAACTTTGGCAAGTTGCATAATTCTCCCTAGTGTGCAGGATAGAGCTCGTGTACAGGGTGATCGCCAGTTGGCGTGGACTCGGTGAGTCGATGGGCCACTTTCCGCCCTGTACCTCTCAAGTCTAATCGGAAAATGCAATGATCTTACATTTCAAACTACTGGTTTAATTTGTCACACATGCAACATGTTGCCTTTGCTGAATGAATTTAAAAATGGTAACAATATGAGGTTTTTTTTTGTCAGAAACAATTGAACAGTCTGTGCTTCACCATGATTGTTTCTGTGTAATAATCCCGGTGTTATCGACAAATTGTAATGTTATTGCCAGTTCCGGACCTGTTCAAGAATTCACTTGCAGGAGTGAAATGAAAGCGGGGCCAGGGTGGTGTGGGTCCTTGATGATGCTGGCTAGCTTTGAGACAGCGCCTCCTGTAGATATCTTCGGGGAGGTCAGTACCCGTGATGGACTGGGTGGTGTTTACCAATTTTTGTAATCCCCTTCGCTCCTTTGTGTTTGAATTGCCAAGCCAGGCCATGATACCAGATGTTAATATTACACAGTAAAGTTGGAGAGAATATCATTGACATACTGAATAGCAGCATCTCTTCTAAAGGGCCTGTAGGCACGAGCATGCAACCCTGCATGTGGCAAGCACAGACCAAACCGGGGTGGGGACTGAAAGGGAAAAGGAGGAGTCCCCGGAAGGCTGGAGGGTAGGAGACAGCAGGGGCCTGAGGCGGCGAGCGCAACCAAACCGGAATTGGTGAGAAGTCGATGTTCATGTCCCCCGAGTGACGTGAACTCCCCAAACGAAGTATGAGGTGGTTCACGCCAATTTCGGTACGGCTCAAGATGTGCATACGGCGTTGAGACCCAGGACAGTAGGTCCTTAGAGGCAGTGCATACGGGAGTTGAAGTGCTGCTGCGGGCCGGCAGGCCATTGCCGCTAGGAATTTTTGAACACGGTCAGTTTTTCAGAGAAACGATCGCCCAACCTCCGCTACGGCTCACCGCGATCGATCTGCTGACATCTAGAGCAGCGGAGGCCGTACGGATGAAGCGATCATGTTTGGGTAAACGCTCTGCCGCATGGAACGTCGCATGGGTCCCTGACAGGCCCTTAAGAAAGTAGAGGACAAGTGATTGCTTCTCTTTGTGATTAAATCAATGTTCTGGGACCGAGAGTTACCAGAGATGTTAATATGCCTGTAGAAGTTCAAGAGAATATTCATTGACATACTGAATATCTTCAATCTTCTAAAGGGCCTGTCCCACGAGCATGCAACCTGCATGTGGCAAGCACGACCAAACCGGAAGCGGGGGCTGCATGGAAGTCAAGTGATCCCCGTACAGGGCCGGTACCACCAGCATGTTCCTGCCTACGGCTGAGCTTCAAAGATATGCACACCCAGCAGAGGTCGAATGAGTGACGGAAGTGCTAAAGATCCCGCGGGAGGTTTGCGCGAGACGTACGGCGTCAAGATGCTTGTTTACGGCGTTTAGACGCTGCGTATTTGAGTCGAGGTGGTGCGTAGTGCATTCTTGGAACTGCGGGCCGGCAGGCCGTTGCCGCACGGAATTTTTAAACACGGTCAGTTTTTCGGAGCCTCACGCGATGTCGGGACCAGCTCCGCACAAATCCATACGGCTCCGGCGATCGAAGTACCATGCCCCGCGAGGCCGTACGGAAGCAAGCGACCATGTTTGGTCGCGCTTGCCGCATGGAGTCGCAAACTTTAAAAGCCCCTAATTAAATAGAGGCAATGATTAGTAAGATTACATCAATGAACTGGGACCAGGATTCTGAAGTTAGATCTGTAATTTATGGAGTAACGTTGCGGGAATACGGAAGAATCTCTGGATCCAAGGAATGGGTGTCGTTTTTCTGAAGAAGGGTCTGTGACCCACAGATCACTATAATGACCTAACCATAGTAAGATTATGAAAGAGACTCCAGCATTTTTTTGATATGATCTTCGGTGGGTGGGAGCACATTTGCACGTATTCCCTCAACGTGATCTTCAAAGATATGATCAAACAGGAAACTGGTAAGTTGGGATTGCTAAAGATCTGTTCAGTGTTTGCTGAGTTGCTTGTTTCAAATTTACAGCTAGTAATTTGAGTAAACTTGGCTTTGCAGTGCATTACTTGTAACAGCAGAGGGCAGTGACGAGTCTCATATTGCCTGCTTGCATTACACAAGCACTCTGTTTTTATAATACTCCATCTCTGCTGTATATGCTTTCTTTTCCAAGAGAAGCAAACTGCTTGGGACTTTGTATAAAAATAATAAACTTTAAAATGCTAGTAATTGAATAGAGCCAGTAAAATTTCCAAACCGTCTGCACTTCTGAGCAAACTGCTGGGTCATGAAAATCACAAAAACTGCAGATGCTGGAAATCTGAACTGAAAATTAAACATGCTGGAAATACTCAGCGTCAGGCAGAATCTGTACAAAAAAACAGCATTCATGTTTGCCACCCACTGCAACGCAGCTGGTAGAGCTGCTGCCTCACAGCGCCAGAGATTCCTGTTCGATCCTCACCTTGGGTGCTGTCTGTGCAGAGTGGGTTTCTTCTCGTTTCCTCCCACATCCCAAAGATGTGAGTGTTTGTAGGTTAATTGCCCTTTGTAAAAAAAAAAGTGGGTCTTAGAACTAGTGTGAATGGGTGAATGGGCTGAGGCGGACTGTGGGACAGAAGGGCCTGTTTCCATGCTGTATCTTTCAATCAGTCAATTTCAGGTCAAAAGACTCTTCTTTACTAAGTGCAGTAACTGCTTCAGGTAATGACTATCATTTAGACCTTAAGTTGGGTATTCTTAAGAATTAACACTGGACTGAAAGGGCCTGCTATTAAACCACGGAAGGCATCACAATTTAGACTGATCCTCCCGAAAGTTCTGTAACTACATAACGTCTAATAAAGCAAGCACAGGTTAACAGCAGCAATACTTCTTTGGAACGCATAACAAGATAACCAAAATCCTTCAACAAATAACAAGTAGCTGGGGAAGTGGCTGAAAAGGTCGATTTTAAGGGTTGACAGAAACATAACAAAACAGAAATAAATTAGCCTGAAGAAAGGTCCCGTACCAAAACGTCACTTATCCTTTTCCTCCAGTGATGCTGCCTGACCCACTTTCTGTCTATCTTTGGTTTACACCAAAATCTGCAGTTCTTTGTTTCCACTTATAGGATGCTATTATGTTTAGTTTAGTTTAGAAATACAGCATGGAAACAGGCCATTCATCCCACTGAGTCCACCATTACCACTAGTTCTGTTTTATCCCATTTTATATTCCATACATACTAGGAAGAGAGAAAACAGGGAATTATAGACCAGATAGCCTGACATTGGTGGTGGGGAAGATAACCATATAACCATATAACAATTACAGCACGGAAACAGGCCATCTCGACCCTACAAGTCCGTGCCGAACAACTTGTTTCCCTTAGTCCCACCTGCCTGCGCTCATACCATAACCCTCCACTCCCTTCTCATCCATATGCCTATCCAATTTATTTTAAAATGATACCAATGAACCTGCCTCCACCACTTCCACTGGAAGCTCATTCCACGCCGCTACCACTCTCTGAGTAAAGAAGATCCCCCTCATGTTACCCCTAAACTTCTGTCCCTTAATTCTGAAGTCATGTCCTCTTGTTTGAATCTTCCCTATTCTCAAAGGGAAAAGCTTGTCCACATCAACTCTGTAAGACGCTGGAGTTAATCATAAAAGATGAAATAGCCGCACATTTCGATGGCAGTAACAGGATCGGTCCGAGTCAGCATGGATTTACGAAGGGGAAATCATGCTTGACTAATATTCTGGAATTTTTTGAGGATGTAACTAGGAAAATGGACAAGGGTGAGCCAGTGGATGTAGTGTACCTGGATTTTCAGAAAGCATTTGATAAGGCCCCTCATGGGAGATTAGTGGGCAAAATTAGGGCACATGGTATTGGGGGTAGAGTGCTGACATGGATAGAAAATTGGTTGGCAGACAGGAAACAAAGAGTAGGGATTAACAGGTCCCTTTAAGAATGGCAGGCAGTGACTAGTTGGGTACCGTAAGGCTCAGTGCTGGAACAGCAGCTGTTTACAATATACATCAATGATTTAGATGAAGGGATTCAAAGTAACATTAGCAAATTTGCAGATGACACAAAGCTGGGTGGCAGTGTGAACTGTGAGGAGGATGCTATGAGGATGCAGGGTGACTTGGACAGGTTGGTTGAGTGGGCAGATGCATGGCAGATGAAGTTTAATGTAGATAAATGTGAGGTTACCCACTTTGGTAGCAAAAACAGGAAGGCATTTACTATCTAAATGGTGTCAAGTTGGGAAAAGGGGAAGTACAACAGGATCTGGGGGTCCTTGTTCATCAGTCAATGAAAGTAAGCATGCAGGTACAGCAGGCAGTGAAGAAAGTGAATAGCATGTTGGCTTTTATAACAAGAGGAATTGAGTATAGGAGTAAAGAGGTCCTTTTGCAGTTGTTTGGAGCCCTAGAGTATTGTGTGCAGTTTTGGTCCCCTAATTTGAGGAAGGACATTCTTGCTATTGAGGGAGTGCAGCGTAGCTTTACAAGGTTAATTCCCGGGATGGTGGGACTGTCATATGCTGAGATAATGGAGCGGCTGGGCTTGTGTACTCCGGAGTTTAGAAGGATGAGAGGATCTTATTGAAACATATTAAGGGTTTAGACATGCTAGAGGCAGGAAACATGTCCCCCATGTTGGGGGAGTCCAGAACCAGGGGTCACAGTTTAAGAATAAGGGGTAAGCCATTTATAATGGAGACGAGGAAACATTTATTCTCACAAAGAGTTGTGAGTCTGTGGAATTCTCTTCATCAGAGGGTGGTGTAGGCTGGTTCTCTGGATACTCTCAAGAGAGAGCTAGATGGGGCTCTTAAAGATAGCGGAGTCAGGGGATATGGGGAGAAGGCAGGAACGGGGTACTGATTGGGGATGATCAGCCATGATCACATTGAATGGCGGTGCTGGCTCGAATGGCCAAATGGCCTACTCCTGCGCCTATTGTCTATTCAGATAAACTGTATTATATTATTGTTAGGTGGGGAGAGAGGCTGTCCAGCTGATCAAGCACAGCCTTGTATAAGTGACCATCTTGTATTCTAATAATTATCCAGATTGTGAGTACAATGTCTCTATGTTTAATAAATCTTGCAAATTAATATGTGGTTTCTACATGAACCATTTTAAAGATTTGCTCTGGAAGTATACAAGTCCAACAATATCTACTTACCCATTACACCCGCTATGTGTTAGATGGATCTTCAAAGACTTGCCAATCTTCTGCTTCACAATCATAGCATTTGTTCAAGTGCGTAAGAAGATGAATTGATTTATGCCACATCTGTTTAATTTGGAGGCCAATATGTGCTTATATAACAATTTGATTGACCTTTTGATAATTTGTGATCCAACAGGTGTTGGTTGTAACATTAAACACAGAACGCTATTTAGATTCTGTGGCACATCCCGAGTCTGTGCGATACTGACTGAAAACAGCACGTGCAGTTGGAAAGATTCAGCACGTGTGTAAGTCAATGTCTGGGGACAAACAACTGTTGAGATGCTGCTTTTAATGAGCCAAAACATGGGGGAAATAATTTGCCACTGGTTCAATTGAACGTAATGAAACTGCTGAAATTTGATGAATACTGTGAGTTGCTAGTAGCATTGATGAAAATGGCCATGTATTCTTCCAAAAACACCTGGCCATTTAGACCTTAGAGATACAGCGTGGAAACTGGCTCTTCAGATCACCAACTCCGAGCCGACCAGCGAATACCCTGTACACTCTTGCATTATCCTGCACACTAGGGACAATTTACAATTTTCTATCGAAGCCAATTAATCTACAAACCTGTATAACTTTGGAGAATGGGAGAAAACCCATGGGGTCACGGGGAGAACGTACAAGCTGTGTACAGACAGCACCCGTAGACTGGATTGAACCTGGATCACTAGCTCTGTAAGGAAGCAACTCTACTGCCACGCCACTGTGCCGCCCTTAAATTCTGTGCATTTAATTTAATTTGTGTGTATTCTTTACTTTTACCTTCCTATCATCAGTAATTATAAACAAATTATAAAGCCACTTTAGAATGTAAAGAGTCATTAAGAAAGTCACAACATATGACAAAAAACAAAAACATATTTGCACTGCTCCTCAGTACGCATAATAGTAAAAAACAACTCAACTAAGAATTACTACAATAGATTAATGTCCAAAACTGACCTCATGCCTTACTTAAATAATGAGTAAACAAATGTAACAATTTTTCAAGATGGTTTATAAGAGAAATATATCATTTAAACCAGTTAACCATGGACAAGTACATGCATAGGGATGGTTTAGGGGGATATGGGCCAAACGCAGGCAGGTGGGACTAGTGTAGATGGGGCGACATGGGCAAGCTGTACCAAAGCGTCTGTTTCTGTGCTTTACGAATCTATAACTGAAACTTGCAACGTTTCATCATTTTCCAGACATTAAAAAAAATACAAATTACCAATGTGCTCACCTATCTTTAACAGTGTAACATGATTAGGCTTGTTGAGCAACAGTAAACGTGGATTCTAATTCATCACAAAGTAATTGAGGATTTATTCACACTGTATAAAACAAACAGGTGGAGAGAATGGCCGAGGTAGGGAATTGAGGAACGGGAGAGGGAGACACACGCAAGAGACTACGGATGTTGGAATCTTGAGCAAGAACAAACTTCTGGAGGAACTCAGCGGGACAGGCATCAAGAGGGGATCCCAGTCCATCATTGGCTCTGACCTTCCTTCCATCGAGGGGATTTATTGCAGTCGCTGCCTCAAAAAGGCTGGCAGTATCATCAGAGACCCACACCATCCTGGCCACACACTCATCTCTCTGCTAACTTCAGGTAGAAGGTACAGGAGCCTGAAGACTGCAACAACCAGGTTCAAGAATAGCTACTTCCCCACAGCCATCAGGCTATTAAACCTGGCTCGGACAAAACTCTGATTATTGGTGGCCCATTATCTGTCATTTGCACTTTATCAGTTTATTTGTTTATGTGTGTATATATTTATATTGTGATATATGGACAAACTGATCTGTTTTGTAGTGAATGCCTACTATGGCAATGGGATGAAAGAGAAGAGTTGAAAGGCAAGAGAGTGAAGAACTGATGGATGGGCAAGAAAAAGTCAGGAGGGCCTGGATCTGAAACACCGTCTGCACATCCCCCTCACAGACGCTGCCTGACTCACTGAGTTTCTCCAGCACTTTGTGTTTTACTCGAGGTAGTGAAGGATAGGAGAAGACTATAAGACCACAAGTCACAGAATCAAGCCATTCAGCCCATCGAGTCTACTCTGCCATTTCTTCATAGCTGATCTATTTTCCCTCTCAATCTCATCTCCAACCTTCTCCCCGTAACCATTGGCACCTGTACTATTCAAGAACCTATCAATCTCTACTTTTAAAATACTCAACATCTTGGACTCCACAGCCATCTGTGGCAATTCATTGATTTTGAGTTTTGTTTATTATCATGTGTGCCGAGGTACAGTGAAAAGCTTTTGTTGCGTGCCAACCAGTCAGCGGAAAGACAATACTGGATTACAATCGAGCCGGCCACAGTATGTAGATACATGCATGATAAAGGGAATAACGTTTAGTGCAAGATAAAGTCCAGTCAAATCCGATTCCACAGTTTCACAACCCTGGACTATTGGAGTAGGGGTAGGACATGCTGGAAGTGGGGAGATAAGTAGGGGGCAGGGAGAAAGCAATGGAGAATTGGGAGAAAGTGAAGGGAATGGTGGGGAGAAGAGAGAGAGGAGGGAGGGAGAAACGGGACTGAAGGACAGAGTGGCAGAACAGCTTTAAGTCAAAAGGAACGAGGTTCCCCGGGAACATCTGTGGAAAGATGTAAGAAACTTAGTTATTGTTTTAGATTGAGGACCTTGAGAAAAGGGTCTTTGATCTCAAACATTGCTGACAGAAATGAATTGGAAACAAGTTTGGGTCGAAAGGTATTCCCAGTAGTTTGAGATGAATGTGCGGTGCAGTGATGTATGTACGTTGAACTCTGCTTCTATATGTCAAATCCATTTACCGAGCCACATTATAAAAATCAAGTGTTTTGTACACACTGTACAATATCACATCATACAGGGTGGGCATAGAGCAGAGAACAAATATGTAACCAACACTTCCCAGACAGTGAAGTAGACTTTCAGTCATAGAATGATAAAAGATTTGCTCAATCATCCCACTGCTGCAGTATAGACACCTGTTGTTTGCTGCATAAACTACAAATGCCAGTACTGTTAACATTTGTGTCAGTCAGAGCCTAAACTTAACAACTTTGGCAAAGGAACAAATTGCTCTTTATGGATTCTAAGTCAGATGCAAAATATAATATTGACTTTCCAGATTTGCTTCTGTAAAACTTCCAAGTTTAGATTTCCCCCCTTTCCCTCTGTATCCCTCCATACAATAGAGGATTTAAGCTGAGTGGTATCTACAACAGCCGGTTATGGCAGTAATGCTGCGTTTGTGAATTTCATTTGGCTTTCGGTCCCATCACTTACTTTGGCATCAAATAGAAATTATAGAAGGGATAAAAGTTGGTGTACTTGCTCGCTTATTTCATGCTCTGCTCATGGGCGGCACAGCGACACAGCTGGTGTAGCTGCTCCCTCACAGATCTAGATGTATTTTGTGTTCAGTGCCATTGCAAACAAGGAGATACAATCGAGGGGTAGGGGTAGAGTTGCTACCTTACAGCGCCAGGGACTTGCGTTCGACCCTGACCTTGGGTGCTGTCTGTGTGGAGTGTTGCTTGTTCACTCAGTGATGCCGTGGATTTTCTCTGGGTGCTCCCGTTTACTCCCATATCCCAATGATGTGCGGGTTTGTAGGTCAATGTAAGTTGCCTCTAATGTGTAGGAAGTGGGTACAAAAGTGGGATAATGTAGAATGGGGCAGCACAGTGGTGCAGCGGTAGAGTTGCCAACTTACAGCGCCATTGACTCGGGTTTGATCCTGACTACAGGTTCTGTTTTTACGTAGTTCCGTAGAAGGGTCTAGTCAAGTTGAGTTTATTGTCATTTGTGCAAGTGCAGTGACATACAGGTACAATGAAAACTAGCAGTCTCCACCTAGACAGCAGACAAGGTCAGCATCGAACCCGGGTCTCCGGCGCTGTAAGGCAGCAACTCTACCGCTGCGCCACTGTGCCACCCCTAAAATGTAGCAAATTGCCTCAACTTTATCTTGTATCAATGCAAACCTGACCTTGCACTTTATTTCAAGAAATATTCAGTGGTCATTTGGCAAGCCACCATGACTGGAGCATTTTACAATGTTGTTGTGTATTTCTGTGGGCTGATCAGTAACTTGTCTCTTGATTTACGACAGCTGCATCATGCATCCATTCCAGTCATTTACTGCCATTGCAGTCTTACTCTTTGCCAAGGGCAAGTTGTGACCCTGAGTTTTACAGTCTCCCTGCAATCTGGTGAGGGTATTTTTAAACTAATCACGTGAGTTAGATAAATAACTACTCTTATGGTCACCCAATTTAGGATAGCATTACACCAGCAATAACATGTCTTAGTATAAATGATCTGATGAATATTAGGTTAAGCTACTATAAGAGCTATTTCCCTTCTCACTTCTCTCAAATAGTGCTCTGTAATTATTAACTTGCAGTCTGCTGTTTCATTCATATTATTTACTTACATTAGCAAACGGTGTTGGAACAATATTCTGCTTATAGCGCCAGAGATCCAGGTTCGATCAGGTGCTGTCTGTGTGGAGTTTGTACGTTCTCCCTGTGTACGTTGTACGTTGCTTTCTTCCTGCCACTCCAGTTTCCTCCCATGTCGCAAAGGCGAGCAGGTTTGTACATTAATTGACCTCTGTAAATTGCCCCTAGTGTGTAGGGAGTGGATGAGAAAGTGGTATAACATAGAACTAGTGTGAACGGGTGACCAATGGTCGGCATGGACTCGGTGCCAAAGGGCCTGCTTCCATGCTGTGTTTCTAAACTAAACTCTGCACTCCTGTCAAAGTGCTATCCAGTCAAAATCATATCAGAAATTAATGGAATTAAGCCATACGCAAGTAGGTGGTTAAAAGAGTTAAATAATTGTAGTAGATGATAGTAGATCCTTTTCTGGGACTGTCTGCAAAGAGTTGCCATGCTCTAGCACAATCACGTTTGCCGACAAGACAGACTAAATAATACAGAACGGAAACACAAGGAACTGCAGATGCTGCTTTACAAAAATAAAATAAAAAAATCTGGAGCAACTCAACGGGTCAGGCACCATCTCAGAAAGACATTGATAGCTGACGTCACCTTTCAATGTCTTCCAGAAATGCTGCTCGACCTGCTGAGTTACTCCAGCAATTCTTGTTTTTATTAACAAGGGGGAGTTTAACCAAAAGCTACAGAAACCCTTCTTCAACACTGGAAGGTCTATAAGGTTGTACATATAAATTATTCTCGGAGATATTCTTGAGGAATGGATCTCTGTGAACCAGTGTATGGCTAGCACTGATGTTCAGCCCTCGGTACAGAATGTTTATACTGTGTTCAACTTCACACATCGATCTTCCCGTGGTGCAGCTATATATCAAAATTTGTTGCAGATGTCATTTGTTGCAGACTTTCTTTGTTAAAACGAAACAGGCGCAGCTAAGCAGATGGGAATAGCAACAGTGGCGCATATAGACAAGGTATGTTCAAAACCTAATTCTTGAATTCGGAATTGGGAATCTGGGGCCACAGTCAGCCATGTCGATTTTGGCGCTGTTTGGAGGGGGGGGCTGCCTTTACAAAAATTACCTGAAATCGCCATTTGGAATCTGCCCTCACCAGGTCTTTTTGGCGCTAATCGCAGATGTTTTAAAACGCAATTTTTAAATCACATCGTTTTATATCTTTTTTATAAAGCAAACAATTAAAGGTATGTACCTTATTTTTACATTAAATGCATATATAATATATCAAGTTATCATAACATTTCATTTTGTTTTTATATCAGACTGGCATAATTTGTCAATGAGAAGACTATATAGACAACTTGAAAATCAAAACCAGCAGATTCTTGAGATTAAAAACAGGAAAATATTGAAAGCATTGGGGCGGCACAGTGGCGCAGTGGTAGAGTTGCTGCCTTATAGCCCCTGAGACCCGGGTTCAATCCTGACTATGGGTGCTGTCTGTACAGAGTTTGCGCGTTCTCCTCGTGACCTCATGGGTTTTCTCCGAGTGACCCAGTTTCCTCCCACACTCCAAAAACGTGCAGGTTTGTAGTTTACTTGGCTTCAGTAAATATTGTAAATTGTCCCTAGTGTGTAGGATAGTACTATTATATGGGGGGGGGAATCTCTGGTCAACACTGACTCAGTGGGCTGAAGGGCTTGTTTCCACATTGTATCTCTAAAGTCTAAAGTCTAATTTAAATGACCATTGACCCGAAATGCTAACTCAGTTTCACTTTCCACAGATGATGACTGACCTGCGGAATGTTCCCAGCATTTTCTGTTTTTAGTTCAGTATGTGTAATTTGCCATGTTTTATGGTGCATTTTTCAGTGTTCACCTTGTTTTATTTTCCAGGCACAGGAGCAGATCATAGACAGAGATATCTGTGGGCAGCATTGAATGAAGCGGGAGTGATAGATTTTGAAGGCTTGGTATGTGCTAACCGAAAAGGCTACAGACCAGGAGCAATGAAGGGTGAATTGGGTTGACTAGGCACAACAGGCCAAAAGAAATCTTCACCAACTCTGATGTGAAAAGAGTAAGCTGGGAAACTTCAGAGCGACAATTAACCTAATTGTAGAAGAGATCGGCCGCAAGTGGAAAATGAGTGAGAAAATGTGCTTAAACTTTTTTCCGATTTCCCCAGGCAATGTTTAAAGATACAGCATGGAAACAGGCCCTTCTGCCCATCGAGTCCACCCTGATCATCGATCACCCGTTCACATTAGTTCTATGTTATCCCACTTTCACATCCACTCCATGCACACCAGGGACAGTGTACAGAGGCCAAGTAACCTGCAAACCCGCACGTAATGTGGGATGTGGGAGAAAACCAGACACCCAGAGAAACCCACGCGGTCACAGGGAGAATGTGCAAACTCCACACAGACTGCACCCGAAGTTGGAATCCAACCTGGGTCTCTGGCGCTGTAAGGCAGCGGTTCTACCAATTGCACCACTGTGCCACCCTGCAATGTTGCAGTTTAGGTCTCCGCGCAAACTAATTTGTACAACAAGCAATTAAAAATCCTTCAGGAACCAATGTACTTGGGTAGAATTGCTGATCACATGCTTATTTTGTTTCCCTGCTGATAAAAGATACTCCTTTTAATATTTTAAAAAGTGATAACTTGATAACTGCAAAAATATATATATATATATTCTGTGCCTATTCTTCTACAGTTGTACAACCTGATATTATATCTCTTAAATCAAGAAGTTTGTAAGGAATAATTTCCCAGTTCATTGGCACATATGGGTCAGTTTTCATTCAGTCACTTTTTATTTTAATACTTAGGAGCTTTGAACAGGTGCTTGCAACTGTACGAGGAAGGAAAACTAAATTTGAGATGCTTTCACAAGCGGCCATTAACAGGCAGAAATTTGCCACGCTCATAATCATTAATATCGAGGGCTTGCCAATTTTGTGGTTTTCAGAATGTTAGCGGGACCTCAATTTACCTTTGGCATCAATTGTCTTTAAGTGTTACGTCACAGGTAAACTGAGAATTGCTCAAATATTTTGCTCCAGAATTTTGCACAGGTTTCTTTGATTTCCCCAACTCTGGATTGGGGAGAAACAAATGGAAACAATACCCAATTAAGTCCGTCGCTAAGGCAGCATTCAGGTTTTACTGCAAAGCTCATGTCAAAAAGAAAAATCGTTATTTTGAGTCATATGCTCCCCCCCTATGTAATGTACCCAGTACCTTTCAAACATTTAAAATCACTTGAAATTGTCAGATTGCATTTGCAGTACGATATTCAACAAACCATCACTTATATTCTCCTATCCAGAATGTAATACTTACACATTTTAAACACAAGTCTGGGAACAATGATTTATCCCAGCTGGATGCTACAATCAGTGCAATGTATTTTAACAATTACTAATAGGATCTAGACATCAATTATCACCAAGTTAATTGGCAAACAGCGCAGCCAGTTGTTGTATAAAGCTTCTGACTTTATATGGTGGATTTTGCACATTTTTAGCCCATTCCTTTAAGTGAACAGATCGTAAAACAATTTAACATTATTGCAAGGAATGCTTTGGCATTCTATTAAAACTTTTATCGGACTCACACCCATGGTGGTGCAACGGTAAAGTTGCTGCCTTACCCAGGTTCGATCCTGACTGGGTGCTGTCTGTATGGAGTATGTATGTTCTCCGTGTGACCTGCATGGGTTTTCTCTGGGATCTCCGGTTTCCTCCCACATTCCAAAGACGTGTGGGTTTGTAGGTTAATTGGTTATGGTAACATTGTAAATTGATCCTGGCATGTAGGACCTGATCAGTGCGGACTTGGTGGGCCGACGGGCTTGGTTTCCGTTCTATATCTCTAACCTAAACTAAACTTAAAGGTATATTAAAAAAAACATGAAAGTCAGGAAATAATTGATGGAGGATGGATGATGATGGATAGATCAAAAATAAAAATGACTGGGAGACCTCAGCAGGGTAGGCAGCATCTGTGAAGGCACAGGTCAAGACCCTACATCAGGACTGGGAGGCCAGCCAGTGTATAGTAGTGAGAGGGAGGGGTGAGACAGTGGCAGGCAGGTGAGAGGTGGAATTAGATTGGGGGTGAGGGGAATGGGGAAATGGAACCAGGTACGGAAGGGGGCAGTTGAAACAGATGCCGATAGGTGGTGGGTGGAAATTGATAAGTGGGGAATTGATGCTCTAGGCATGTGGGAGACAAGAGGAGAGAGGGGAGGGGATACGGTAAAATGGCTGAAGGCTGATAAATGATAGGTGGAACAGATTAGGGAGGGGTGTAAGTACCATAACAGCAGTTAAAAGACGCTTGGACAGGTAACATGCGTAGGAAAGGTTTAGAGGGATATGGGCCAAACCCGAACAAATGGGACTAGTCTAGAAGGGGCATCTTGGTCAGCATGGCCGAGTTGGGCCAAAGGGCCAGTTTTCAAGCATCATGACTGTCTGACTATGACTCTAACCCTGTGCTAAAATCCAAACATTTCCATGTGTTTTTTGGGTGGTTCTACAGAACTGGAACAGAACCTTCTTCATGTTCATAAAAGGCTGTGATTCTATGGATAAAATCCTTGAGTCGGAACTAGGTCAGTATTCCAGTGCAATATCGGTGGTACACTGGGCTGCTGAAACACTAGTCCGTCTCAGGGGGCACAAGGGTCCAATTTCAAAGAACAGCAGGTGACTTCTCCCTGAAGATACCACCAACACTTATTCATCAATCACCAGCTCAAAATTAAATGTTCAGCTTGTTTCAAATGTTTCTGGAATCTCACTGTCTGCCAAAAGTCTACCACGCATCCATAAATCACAATTCATTAGTATTTATTTCACTAGAAAGAGCTTTGTGATGACCTGTTGTGAGAGGTACACTATAAATATAAGTTTTTCCAGTCCAAATATTTTGAGGATATGAAAATAGATGAATACTCGAATTAGCTGCATTCTGCTGACTTTGAACCAGAGGACATTGGGCTGCTTATGAGATGACATTAATTCTTAGCTATCAAGGACCTAAGTGATTGCAAATATTTTTTTGTCGTGAATACTCTCTGCAAAGTGTGCCGATGAAATGGTCACCATGATCCTTATTGTTTTTTATCAGGGATACTATGCATATTGATAAATGTAAACTATTCTAACCTGAACAGAGGCACACACAAAATTCATTAGGTTTAGAGTTTAGTTTAATGTCACAAGTACCAAGGTACAGTGAAAACCTTTTGTTGTGTGCTCCACAGTCATTGGAAAGACAATACATGATTACAATCGAGCCATCCACAGAGTACAGATACATGATAAAGGGAGTAATATGAATAATGTTTAGTGCAAGATAAAATCCAGTAAAGTCCAAACAAAAGTAGCCTAAGGGTTTACAATGTAGATAGTAGCTCAGGACTGCTCTCTAGTTGGTGGAAGGATTGCTCAGTTGCCTGATAACAGCTGGGAAGAAACTGTCCCCGAATCTGGAGGTGTGCTTTTTCATACTTCTATACCTTTTGCACAATGGGAGGGGGGGAGAAGAGAGAGTGGCCAGAGTCCAACTCGTCCTTGATTATGCCGGTTGACTTGCTGAAGCAGCATGAGGTGTAAATGGAGCCAATGCAAGGGAGGTTGGTTTGTGCGATGGTCTGAGCTGTGTCCAAATAGGTAGAAATCTTCAATTTGTATGCCGACAACTATGAAATCCATGACTAGTTGAGTGCGGACAGGCGTCAGTTCAGGTACATGGACAGGATAGGTTTAGGTGGATATGAGCCAAATGCAGGCAAGTGGGTCTAGTGTAAATGGGGAATGTTGATCAGCGTGGGAAGTTAGGCCGAAGGGCTTGTTTACACGCTGTATGGCTTTATGACTCTATGATTCAATGAGCACTTGACTCCTATTCATATTTGATAAATGTATAGTTAAAAACAACAAACAGCACTTTTGGATAACCTCATGTTCAGAAGTGATTTTAGAGGCATGAGGGTAAGCAGAGAGAACCGCTGGGTGTAGATTTCATTCTTTATTAGCGGCTGTTAAAGATTTGAGTTACCAGAAACATTGGCTGGGTTGTTGGGACCGGGTGCCACCTCACTAGGATTTTGTTTCTGTACCGAAACTTGTTCGATATTCAAGCAGTAAAATGCAAAGATCATATTCCAATGTTATGTACAAAATATCAAATAGAGAAACAGGTGGATGGACAAATGTATTTAAAACATGAAGTGTTCTTTGGGTGACTCTGAAAGTTCGACATTCAATGGGAAATAAACATTCAAGTGCCAGGCTTGGTCATAAGGTCATAAGAGATAGGAGTAGAATTCAGCCATTCGGTTATCCTGTCATTGCCATTCAATCATGGCCGATCTATCTCTCCCTCCTAAGCCCATTTTCCTGCATTCTCTCCATAACCTCTGACACCTGTACTAATCAAAAATCTATGTCTCTACCTTAAAAATATCCACTGACCTCTGCAGCCTTTTGTTAGCAATGTTACAAAATTCTGAGATTTAAAAAATCAAGTCTGCAATTTATCCCATCAGGTAAAGCATAAAACGAAGTTTAATTTGACATCTAATTCACTTTCATATCTTCAGTATTAAAAAAGTTATGGCCATTTCATACTCTGAAATTAGCATCTTGTTCCCTATCGCTTTTCTGTTGACTTAACTCAAAAGCTGTGATCGAGGACATTCAAAAGTCCATAACTTTCTTAAAACTTAAGAGAACTGAATGAATGTTTCAGTTATTATAGATTGAAGCATTCTGAAACAAATATGACACAATGTTACTTGGATCATCTAATTGTCATGAATTTATAGGACAAATGAAAGGAATTTAATGTTTAATTCCTGTAAATTAATGTGCGAGTGCGTTTTTGTGGAACGTGATCGATTAGAACGTCGCGGTTGCAGTGAATTTGAACCCCATATCAGCAGGAAAAATACTGCCGGTTCGTATGGGCGCAAAATCACATTATCGCCAAGGAAATTTTGATTAAAGTCATCCTAAGAAGCAAGTTTATATGTAAAATAAACGACTTACATTTTGTTTTGTCACCTACGTGAGATCCCTCCTGTTGTAGGCGTTGACGGCGATAGAAGTAGCTTTTTATTTTACTCCAGGGATTAAATTGTCCCGCGATTTATTTTTTAAACTTCTGGGAACGGAAGTCGGAACGATTTTTCTGCAGCAGCTTAACAGCCTGAGAAAGTTCACCTCCGACAGGTAGGAGAATAACGGAATTTTAATCCCGCCCCCCCCCCCCCCAACCCTCAAAGGCGCCAAAGTCGCGCACACGGCCAGTGCCGCTGAAGGTAAGTATTGTAACATTGCTACTTTTGTAGCAAAGAATTCCACAGATTCACCACCCTCTGACTAAATTCTACAGATTCACCACTTTCCCGCACACACCTTTCTCTTCTAGCCCTCCCCCCCCCCCCCCCCCCCCCCCCCCCCACTCTCAACCAGAATCATTCTGAACCTGAAATGTCCATGTTCTCTGGAGATGCTGCCTGACCTGTTGAGTTACTCCAGCACTTTGTGTCTTTTTTTTAGATATCCAGTTAATGTTCAGGAATGAAACTGCATATTCTTTCTATAAACTCCATCATCAGGCATCCAATGTTTGTGAACCTAACTGTCCTCTCAACCCTTTGACCAGATTATGTCAAGCTTATCATCTTCCCGGGTACCTATGGGTCTCTGATGTTTGTTGCATGGAAGGTTCTATATAAATACACGTGATTTTCTTAGTCACTAATTATGACATGAGATTGAGCTGAGTTTAGTTTATTTTCATGTGTACTGAGGTACGGTGAACAGCTGTCCATCAAAGAAAAGACTATACATGAATACAATCAAGCCACCCACAGCGTACAGATACAGGGTAAAGGGAATAATGTGAATAACATTTAGTGCAAGATAAAGTCCAATCAAGTCCATTCAAAGATAGTACGAGGGTCTCCAATGAGGTAGATAGTAGTTCTGGACTGCTGCCTAGTTGTTTGGTAGGTAGCCTGATAACAGCTGGGAAGAAAATGTCCCTGAATCTGGAGCTGTGCGTTTTCACATTTCTGTGCCTCTTGCACTCTTCACTGTTGTACTAAATTTTTACAATTAGCACTCCCTTGTGCTATTTGACCCCACACCCTTCTAACCCAGGGGCAAGAATGCGGTCAAATATGCCACAAATACCTAGTTTACTATTGGCAACAATGACAATGAAATGAAGGGGTTATCAACTTCAGCAACTTTTGAGTCTGAAGAAGGGACCCGACTCATAACGCCACCTATCCATGTTCTTTGGGGATGCTGTCTGACCCGTTGAGTTACTTCGAACACTTTGTGTTCTTGTTGTTCTCTGCGGTTCCTTGTTTTGGCAACTTTGGACGCCTTTCTCAGCATGAACTTGTTTACTTTTTCTGGAAGGAAGTCAGCAAACAAAATGATGCATAGATTTAACTCTTGAATGGTTCTTCATGCCCCAATTGTAATAATACAGAACCCCACTGGTGTCATTTGCACATCCTTAACATAAAAGTAGATTTTCAAGTCGTATTTTAGAGATGAATAGACAATTCACGCTGAGTTTCAGTACTGTATGTTTTGTATTACAGTGTCAGTTTGCAATATAGCTTTACTACTCCAAGATATCTAACCAAATAAACAGAGATCGGTGTAAAGAAATTGACATTCCATTTAGAAGAACTATGGAATGGTTTTAGTTTATGTTAGTTTAGAGATACAGCATGGTAACAGGCCCTTTGTCCTCCCCAAATCTACGTCGACCATTGATCACTTGTATACACAACTTCTATGTTACCTTATTTTCTCATCACTCCCTGCACACTAGGGCAACTTGCAGAGGCCAATTAACCTACAAACCTGCACATTTTAGGGATGTGAGAGGAAACCAGAGCACTTGGAGGAAACCCACGCTGTTACATGGAGAATGTGCAAACTCCACACAGAGATTAGGATCGGAAACGGGTTTCTGGGGGTGTGAAATAGCATCTCTACCACTTTTCTAATGTCCTGGTCAATAATTATTCTCAGCCAATTTTGCTGACACAGATTATCTTGTTGTCTAGCGATTACCCACTAAGATTTCTTCAAATATCATCGTGTTTTCTGACGTGTTGGTACGTGCAATGCTAACCCTGTAATCTTGAAATGAATCATGGCTAACCTGCTGAGGTGTTTTTTTTAATGTAATGGACATTTGAAGTTATACGGTGTAATTCTTTATTTAACTCACTTTAAGTGTGTAACATGATCAACACAAACAAGGAGCAATGGCAGGGCCTGATGTCTAAATCTCTGGCATGACAAGGTTGACCTGCAGTCTAAGGAAACCCCAAATGACACGACCTCTCGACTCAAGTTACCCTTTTATTCTGAACCACAATTTGTAGTTTTCCTTGACTTTGATGTAAGAATCTAAAGTGGTGTTCTGTCCATCTGTAGCCATTCCCGGGTGATTTATAATTCACATATAATCCTTCTGAGTCACAGTTCCACGTACCCTAAAGACAGTTTGATCAACCGTGCTGAAGAACATAGATCTACATTTGAGATGCTTTCATCTCTCTCTACCTCTTTCCCATTCTAATTATTTCCTTCACTCAATTAATTATTTGAGTGGAAAAAAAAGCATTTTTTACCCCTCATGTCCCTTTAAATCTAATGAAGTACGTTCATAAGTTCATAGGTCATGTGGCAGAATTGGGCCCATCAAATTCACTCACCGTTCAATCGTGCCTTATCGGGGTCAGGGGATATGGGGAGAACGGGGTGCTGATTGGGGATGATCAGCCATAATCACATTGAATGGCGGCGCTGATTCAAAGGGCTGAATGGCCTACTCCTGCACCTAGTGTCAAAAATCTATCTTTCCCTCTCAACCCTATTCTCAGGCCTTCTCCTCATAACCTTTTTACACCCTTACTAATCAAGAACTTATCATTTCCACTTTAAAAATACCCAATGACTCGACCTCCACAGCCGGCTGTGGCAGTGAATTCCACAGATTCACCACCCTCTGACTAAGAAATTCCTCCTCATCTCATTTCTGAAGGATCCTTTTATTCTGAGTGTGCCCTCTGGTCCTAGACTCTCCCAAGAAACAGAGGTATTCCCATGCACTTGTTTTCAGCAGCCGGAGATCATTAGATAGCAAAGTGCAGTCAAAGATGCTTTGGAGAACTGTTCACTGCATGGAATGTGAGGTGCTGCTCCTCCTGTTTACATGTGATCTCACAGTGGCAATGGAGGAGGTCCAGGGCAGAAAGGTCAGTATGGGAATGGGAATGGGAAGGGAAGGTAAAATGGTTGGCAACGGGGAGATCCTTGTAAGCCTGAATAGACCAAGCCAGATTGTTGTTCTGTCGCCATTAAATCATATTCTCAATCTCCCTCCTGTTTCATTGCTACCTGTTATTCATCTCATAACAGTGGTATCATCTGCAAATGTAAAGATCGTGTTGGATAGTGCTGTATCTGGCTACACAGTCGTGGGTTAGAGAGTAGAACGGGAGATTCATTTTCAGACCATCATTTAATGTCCATTCCCAAAGGTCCTTGAGAAACTAGTGATTAGTTGTCTTCGGGAAACTGTTTACCCTACTTTACTACGATTACAAGACTTCCAAAGGGATGTAATGCTGAGGCTTTACAAAGCACTGATCAGACTGCATTTGTTGTATTGTGAGCAGTTTTGAGCCACATATCTGAGGAGGGATGTGCTGGCATTGGAGAGGGTCCAGAGAAGGTTTACGAGAATGATCCTGGGAATGACTGTGTTACCATATGATGAGCATTTAACTGCTCTGGGACTGTACTCGTAGGAGTTTGGAAGGATGAGGGGGAAACCCTCATTGAAATTTACCAATTAGTGAAAGGTCTGGATAAAGTCTATGGAGAGGATGAAGAAACTGTCCCTGAATCTGGAGGTGTGCATGTTTACACTCTTGCCTGATGGGAAGGAGGAGAAGAGGGAGAAACTGGTCCTTGATTATGCTGGTGGCCTTGCCGAGGCAATGTGACGTGTAGATGGAATCAGTGGATGGGAGGTGGATTTGTGTGATGGTCTGGGCTACGTCCACACTCTCTGCAATTTCTTGTGGTGTTGGAAGGAGCTGTTCCCAAACCATGCTGTGATGCATCTCGATAAATGTAAGGAGAGATCGACTCCTACCAGTTTGATATCATGTTGCCTGATGTTAATGTGTGAGAGGAGATTTGTTCCTTTCCCTTCCTTCCGTCTTTCACAAGAACCTCTAAAGTCAAACCTGTTGCAATTATATTTGGCTTGGCAGGGAGAAATAAGATTATTTTAAGCCCAGAGGTCCAAACAGAAGCCTCCTTGTCGTTTGTTTTTAATTGGCAGAAGGACAGAAATGGCTGAAACCTCTGTTACAGCTGCAGAGGCTTACTTTAGGTTTGGTGGCTAAAAAATGCTTGAAAATTTAAGCTGCTTGAAATCGAACAAATTTTACTGTATTTCCTGCAGGTCAGCTGGCTGGTTGCAAGTATTTGTCCAGAAAACTCTTTCCAATTTCAACAGTCACTCTTTCAATTGAGGATAATCTATTCTGCATAAAGTTATCTAATTTTCCTGCCCCGTACACTGGACTGGTCACTCATGTTCTATTCACGATGAACAAATGTACAATAGGGGCGGTTCCTATCTCTAACACTAGCATTATAGTTATTTTTCTCATAGTCACACAGCATGGAAACAGGCCCTTTGGCCCAACATACCCATGCTCACAAAGTTTCTCTATCTAAACTAGACCCGTTTGTTTGTGTTTGGCCCATATCGTTCTATACCTCTCCTGCCCATGTACTGTACCTGTCCATGTGCCTTTTAAGTGCTGTTATAGTACCTTCCTCAACCACCTCTTCTGGCAGTTGATTCCATGTATCCACCAACCACTGATTGAATCTATTAAATATTTTCCTTCTCACCAACCTAGATCCTTTGGTTTTTGATTCCCCTAGCTCGGGTAAAAGACTGTGCATTAATTAATACAGGTGTCAAGGGTTTTGGTGAGAAAGCAGGAGAATGGGGTTAGGAGGGAGAGATAGATCAGCCATGATTGAATGGCAGCATAGACGTGATGGGCTGAATGGCCTAATTCTGCTCCTATTACTTATGACCTTATGACCATTCACCCTATCTATTCCTCTCGTGATTTTATACACCTCTATAAGATCACCTCCAGCCTCCTGCACTCCAAGTAATAAAGTCATAGTTTGTCCAATCATTCACTATAGCTCAGCCTCTCAAGTGCTGGCAACAACTTGTAATTCTTCTCTGCACTCTTTCCAGTTTAATGACAGTTCCCAGCATATTTTGGTATGGAAGTCGATTGGTGTAATTTTTGATCAAATGAAACAAAATCAAAAGAAAAATCACAGATGTTCAATCAAGGCACTCACCTGCAATTGCCAAATCACAGCAGCGTAACAGCAAAGTTGCTCCCTCACAGCACCAGAGATCTGGGTTTGATCCTGACTATGAGTGCTGTTTGTACGGAGCTTGTATGTTATCCCGGTGACTGCATGGATTTCTCCAGGCTCTCAGGTTTCCTCCCACATTCCAAAGATGCACAGGTTTGTAGGATAATTGGCCTGTAAATTATCCCTCGTGTGTACGATAGAACTAGTGTACGAGTGATTGCTGGTCAGCGTGGACTTGGCGGGCCGAAGGGCCTGTTTCCATGCGGAGTATCTAAACTAAACTATACTGTTTATTAACATGGGAACGTAGCCAATTTAATCATTCAAAATATTTCCTTAGATAGAACCCTTGGCGGTCTGGTTACGCTCAGAGAAGGGCTTTAAAGGTATTACACAGTCTAAATTTTTATGGGGTAGCAAACCGGCTAGAATCCAAAAGGCGATACTGCATTCTCCTAAGAGTGACGGCGGTTTGGCACTTCCTGGCTTTAGGCGATACTATTGGGCAGCTAACTTGCAAAAACTCCTGTATTGGATGAATGATGATTGCGACCACCTACCGACCTGGGTACACATGGAAAAGGCGAGTTCACATCTCCCGTTGCGGTCTGTCCTATGCTCCCAACTCCCCCTTCCTATAACATCTGTGGGTGCAGGCCCAATTGTGTCCCTTTCGCTCAAGATATGGAGTCAACTCAGGAAAAACTTTGGTTTACAAGGCCCTTCCATCTTGACCCCACTGCTTAAAAACCACATCTTTAAACCTTCAAGTACAGACCACGCATTCAAAACCTGGCATAGCAACGGTATCAGTAGTATCACAAACCTATACAAGGATGACATATTTTTGTCTTTTGCGGAGCTCTCGTCCAACTATAGCCTCCCAAACTCTCACCTTTTTCGTTTTTTCCAGATTAGGGATTTTGTGAAGAAGACATTCCCCCATTTCCCAAATCGCCCCCCTGAAACCCTGACCAATACCATCTTAGTTCGAGATCCCAACTGGTAGAAATGCAGTTTTGTATAACTTGTTAGGGTCGGTTATATTGAAACCTCATACCTCATTAAAAGCTGCGTGGGAGGGTGAGCTGAATACGAAACTAACAGACCAGCAATGAGACTCTGCCTTGGACCTGACCCATTCTTCCTCCATATGTGCCCGTCATGGCCTAATCCAATGCAAAGTCCTTCACAAAGTCCACTACACAAATGCAAGATTATCTAGAATTTACCCCGCTGTTAGGGACACCTGCAACAGATGTAATCAATCTCCTGCCAACCATAGCCATATGTTTTGGTCTTGCCCTAAGCTAGCAGCCTTTTGGAGGAGTGCTTTCGACTTGATAAGCAGAGCCGACAGCCAGACTATTCCTCCAAACCCACTGTCAGCCATTTTCGGTACCCCTCCCAACACCAACCTCTCTGTTGCGGTGAAACGGGTTCTAGCTTTTACAACCTTGTTAGCCCGGAGACTGATCTTGCTTAACTGGAGGCTCACCTGTCCCCCGACACACACCCGCTGGATTAAGGAGGTGCTTTACAATTTATAGCTTGAAAAACTTAGTTTCTCTCTCAAAGGCTCTACCAAGACATTCCTAGATACATGGAACCCTTTCTTGGAACTTGTTAACTCTCTCAACTTGTCCCCAGGACTCGGAAGAGGACTGAGTGCTCTCCACCATTGTTCTGCTCTACTGCAGCTGCTCTCCCCTTAACCCCCCCCCCCCCCCCACACTTATTTATTTAATTACTTACTTATTTACTGTTATTAAATTTATTTTTTATTTTTTTTTTTAGTACTTTTTGTTTCGTTTATCTTACCATATTTGTGTGGATGTGTATGTATGTGAGTGTTGTTTGTCCCCGTTTGGTTCCGACCTGATTCGGGTGGGTTGAAGGTGGGTAAGGGTAAGGGCTTTGAGGGTCACTTACATACTGTTGCACAATTATGCCTTGACTGTCACTGTCTGTTATCATTGTATGTATGCAAATTGCTGTGAAATTCAAATAAAAAGATTTAAATCAAAATATTTCCTTCACAGAAAACAATTAATTAACAGGGTACCAGCAATTCTGATCTGTGTGGAGTGTGCAAGTTTTTCCTGTGACTCTGTGAATTTCCTTTAAGTGCTTTTTCTTCCCTCATCCCAAAGACATAGATGTTGGTATGTTAATTGGCAGCAGTAAATTACCTCTAAAATGTGGGTGTGGTCAAATCTGGAGAAAAAATTGTGATAAATTAGATTTTATGCAAATGAATGGTTGATTGTCAGTGTGGACTCAGTGGGCTGCAGGGACTGTTTCCTTGCTGCAGCTCAAGTCTTTATAAAACTCACAATACTCAAATTCCAGTAGTTAAAAAACTCAAAACAGCAGGTAAGGGCGGCTCGGTGGCGCAGTGGTAGAGTTGCTGCTTTACAGCACTTGCAGCGCCAGAGATTCGGGTTCAGAACCCAACTACGGGTGCTGTCTGTACAGAGTTTGTACATTCTCCCCGTGACCATGTGGGTTTTCTCCGAGATCTTCGGTTTCCTCTCACACTCCAAAGACATATAGGTTTGTAGGTTAATTGGTTTGGTATGTGTAAAAATGATCCCTAATATGTGTGTGTAGGATAGTGTTAATGTGCGAGGATTGTTTGTTGGTGAGGACTCGGTGGGCCAAAAGGCCTGGTTCCGCACTGTATCACAAACTAAACTAAACTAAACTAAAGCATGCTAAAATTCACCTACTGAAATATTTATCAGCATTTGCAATATTTTCTAAGGAACATGTTAAAAATGTATTGGAAGCTAGGTTTGTAGTTGTGCCCCATTGTAGTTCCTTTTCCTGACTTTCCATCTTCCTTTGCGCGGGTTTCCTCCTGGTTTCCTCCCACATCCTCAAGACGTGCCGGTTTGTCAGTTAATGGCATCTGCATATTGCCCCAAGTGTGCAGGGAATGGATGAGAAAGTAGAATAACATAGAACTAGTATGTAGAAACAAAGAACTGCAGATGCTGGTTTATAACAAAGATAGACACAAAATGCTGCAGTTACTCAGTGGGTCAGGCAGCATTTCTGGAGAAAAAGGATGGGTGACCTTTCATGACCCTTCTTCAGTCGATCAATGGTTGGCCGATGGGCCTGATTCCATGTTGTATCACTAAACTAAACTATACGTTAAATATTATTATCTGCGGACTACAAGTTATCTAATTTCCAAACTTCAAAATGTATTTCATTAGAATGATATACATCTTAATTGATACTTGCACTTAAAATTGTGATTTACTCTATGTAAAATTCCTTAATTATTTATGATTTTTAAAAGAGTTTTTACTCAGACATGAATTAAATGTCTCACATGGTTGTGGGGGGGGGGGGGGGGTACATGAGATGGGGTGGGGGTGAGGTGAGGGGTGTGGAGAAATAATTCTTGATGAAAACCTGTAAATCACTGTAACGCAAGATAACTTCAACCTCATAGCTGCAGAAAGTCAATCCCTTAGGGAGTGGGTTCCTTCTATCATCTCAAAATTCAAGTCATGAAGTAATTTGCAGTAAAGGCTTCAAAGAAAGACTTGTTTCATTGATGCAATGATACTTTACTTCATTTTCACATGCACCTAGGTACATGTTTTGCATCCAATCTAGTAACATCATGCTAAAGATAAGCACAATCATAGATAAGCACAAAATTGCAATGATTGCAGTGTAATAGTAGACTTCCCCGAGGCAGTACACACATTTGCCACGTTTCTTGCGCCAGTAAAGTTTCAAAGTCCTTAAGAATACAGTCTTACCTTGGCCTTAAAGGCCCGTTGCCCTGGCGACATCCATCCTCTCCTCCGTTCGCCACCATCTTGAAATCGGCCCTTTATCCAGTGTTCACCACCGAGGAACAGTGAGAACATGTGTTGTGCGCCCACCAGTCAGCGCAAGGATAATACATTATTACAATCGAGCCATCCACTGTGTACAGGTACATGATACAGGGAATAACGTGAATAGCATTTAGTCCAAGATAAAATCCAGTAGAGTCTGACCAAAGATAGCCCCAGGGTCTCCAATGAGATAGATAGTAGCTCAGGGCTACTCTCTAGTTACTGGTAGGATGGTTCAGTTGCCTGATAACAACTGGGAAGAAACTGTCCTGAATCTGAAGGTGTGTGTTTTTACACTTCTGAACCTTTCGCCTGATAGGAGAGGGGGGAAATGGAGTGGCCGGGGTGCGACTCATCCTTGACTATGTTGGTGACCCTGCCGAGGCAGCGCACGGTTTAAATGGAGTCAATGGAAGAAGGGAGGTTGGTTCATGTGATGGTCTGGGCTGCATCCACAACTGTCTGCATTTTCTTGAGGTCTTGGGTGGAGCTGTTCACAAACCAAGCTGTGATCCGTCCCAATAAAATACTTTCTACAGCGCATCTGTAAAAGTTGGTGAGAGTTGTTGGGGACATGCGGAACTTCCCAAGCCTGCTAAGGAACGAGAGGCGTCGGTGTGCTTAGCACCTTTTGCATTGTCTCAAAAAGCTTTCAAGACAATGGATACCTGTACTTCCAAAATCCCAACGTTGTTCCCAAATAGGAAACATGCTGCCAAATCTCACACAGGAAGCTCCCGGCAACAGCTCGGTAAAAACCACCATAAAATCTGCTTTGTAGATGGTAAATCAGATTAAATATTAATGAACACTGGGAACAACCCAGTGCACAGCCCCCAAAAAGCAAAAGACAAAAAGTGTTACAAACTGAGTGACGGTTGACACTTAGAGATAAAATGTACTTTTAATATGTATTCTTTAATTACCATGTTATTCCACGGTTTACCATTCTTATTTGTTTTTATGTCAGTTTAATGCAGTTTAGTTTAGAGATACAGTGGGGAAACTGGACCTTCGGGCCATCGTGTCCGCGCCAACTAGCGATCCCCGCCCACTAAAACTATTCCCCACATTAGGACCAATTGAATTTACAATTTTATTTACCGAAGCAATTAACTTACAAACCTGAACGTCTTTGGAGTGTGAGAGGAAACCGGAGCACCTGAAGAAAACCCATGTGGTCACAGGGAAAACGTACAAACATTGTACAGACAGCACCCGAGGTCGGGATCAAACGCGGGTCTTTGGCGCTGTGAAGGCAGCAACTCTACTGCTGCGCCGCTGTGCTGTGATTTGGCCTCTGATCACAACCCAGACACATGACCTCTGATCCCCAGCCACTCTACTGCTGCATCACTGTGTCGCCCCGTCTGTCTTTAGATTAACTTTCTGCATCACTGAGCTCTGTGACTATGGAATCTCCATTGATCATTTTTCCGTCAGCACCAGGTGTGGTGCGGTTCTCTCTGAGGACATGTTTGCTTGCCTTTGCTCTTTAACCACGGCAACGGAGCTATGAACTCTGAGCCCACTTCCCTGCTCTTTATCAATCTTCCTTTGCGATGGCAGCAAACATTCCCCCACCGCACAGCGTGTTGCATTTCTCAATTCTCACGCTTGCCATCCTGGGGCCTCTCGGACCAAGATTGTCAGTGGGGTCTGACTACACAACAAGCTGATGTGGATCTAAACCTACCAGGAAATGCAACTGCAAATACCCAAACCCGCGGCCAACATTTTTTACATAGCTGCACGCAATCCCGAAAGGAAGTATCTGTACTTCAGTCTGAGTACCATTTTACGCTGCCAACCAAGCTGGATCTTGAACAGCTTATTCTCCTGACCAAATTACTGCCGTCCACCTGTTATGAACTTGAGCTAAATCAAACTCCAGTGTGGCTCTCTTAACTGGTACCAGGAATCTTTCTTCAACGTTTCGGCGTATTCTGTCAATGATTCCATTCAATGGTTCAATTATAATTTATTGTCACTTGTACCTAGGTACAATGTAATGCTTTGTTTTACATACAACCCAGTGAAGTTGTACAACAGACCTCAACAAGGCAGTACACAAGTATTGCGACGTGTCTGGCCGTCTGTAGGTAGAAACAAGCAACTGCAGATGCTGGTCTACAAAATAAAGCTACAAAATGCTAAAGGGCATAGAAACATAGAAACATAGAAATTAGGTGCAGGAGTAGGCCATTCGGCCCTTCGAGCCTGCACCGCCATTTAATATGATCATGGCTGATCATCCAACTCAGTATCCCGTACCTGCCTTCTCTCCATACCCTCTGATCCCCTTGGCCACAAGGGCCACATCTAACTCCCTCTTAAATATAGCCAATGAACTGGCCTCAACTACCCTCTGTGGCAGAGAGTTCCAGAGATTCACCACTCTCTGTGTGAAAAAAGTTCTCCTCATCTCGGTTTTAAAGGATTTCCCCCTTATCGTTAAGCTGTGACCCCTTGTCCTGGACTTCCCCAACATCGGGAACAATCTTCCTGCATCTAGCCTGTCCAACCCCTTAAGAATTTTGTAAGTTTCTATAAGATCCCCTCTCAATCTCCTAAATTCTAGAGAGTATAAACCAAGTCTATCCAGTCTTTCTTCATAAGACAGTCCTGACATCCCAGGAATCAGTCTGGTGAACCTTCTCTGCACTCCCTCTATGGCAATAATGTCCTTCCTCAGATTTGGAGACCAAAACTGCACGCAATACTCCAGGTGTGGTCTCACCAAGACCCTGTACAACTGCAGTAGAACCTCCCTGCTCCTATACTCAAATCCTCTTGCTATGAAAGCCAACATACCATTCGCTTTCTTTACTGCCTGCTGCACCTGCATGCCTACCTTCAATGACTGGTGTACCATGACACCCAGGTCTCGCTGCATCTCCCCCTTTCCCAATCGGCCACCGTTTAGATAATAATCTGCTTTCCAGTTTTTGCCACCAAAATGGATAACCTCACATTTATCCACATTAAACTGCATCTGCCAAACATTTGCCCACTCACCCAGCCTATCCAAGTCACCTTGCAGTCTCCTAGCATCCTCCTCACACCTAACACTGCCCCCCAGCTTAGTGTCATCCGCAAACTTGGAGATATTGCCTTCAATTCCCTCATCCAGATCATTAATATATATTGTAAATAGCTGGGGTCCCAGTACTGAGCCTTGCGGTACCCCACTAGTCACTGCCTGCCATTGTGAAAAGGACCCGTTTACTCCTACTCTTTGCTTCCTGTTTGCCAGCCAGTTCTCCATCCACATCAATACTGAACCCCCAATGCCATGTGCTTTAAGTTTGTATACTAATCTCTTATGTGGGACCTTGGCGAAAGCCTTCTGGAAGTCCAGATACAACACATCCACTGGTCTCTCTCCTATACACTCTACTAGTTACATCCACGAACAATTCTATAAGATTCGTCTGACATGATTTACCTTTCGTAAATCCATGCTAACTTTGACTAATGATTTCACCACTTTCCAAATGTGATGCTATCCCATCTTTAATAACTGACTCTAGAAGTTTCCCCACTACCGATGTTAGGCTAACTGGTCTGTAATTCCCCGTTTTCTCTCTCCCTCCCTTCTTAAAAAGTGGGGTTACGTTTGCTACCCGCCAATCCTCTGGAACTACTCCAGAATCTAAAGAGTTTTGAAAGATTATTACTAATGCATCCACTATTTCTGGAGCTACTTCCTTAAGTACTCTGGGATGCAGCCTATCTGGCCCTGGGGATTTATCGGCCTTTAATCCATTCAATTTACCCCACACCACTTCCCGACTAACCTGGATTTCACTCAATTCCTCCACCTCCTTTGACCCGCGGGCCCCTGCTATTTCCGGCAGATCATTTATGTCTTCCTTAGTGAAGACGGAACCAAAGTAGTTATTCAATTGGTCCGCCATATCCTGGTTCCCCATGATCAACTCACCTGTTTCTGACTGCAAGGGACCTACATTTGTTTTAACTAATCTCTTTCTTTTCACATATCTATAAAAACGTTTGCAGTCAGTTTTTATGTTCCCTGCCAGTTTTCTTTCATAATCCATTTTTCCTTTCCTAATTAAGCCCTTCGTCCTCCTCTGCTGGTCTCTGAATTTCTCCCAGTCCTCCAGTATGCTGCTTTTTCTGGCTAGTTCGTACGCATCATCCTTTGCTTTGATACTATCCCTGATTTCCCTTGTTATCCATGGATGCACTACCTTCCCTGATTTATTCTTTTGCCAAACTGGGATGAACAGTTTTTGTAGTTCATCCATGCAGTCTTTAAATGCCTTCCATTGCATATCCACCGTCAACCCTTTTAGAATTAATTGCCAGTCAATCTTGGCCAATTCACGTCTCATACCCTCAAAGTTACCTTTCTTTAAGTTCAAAACCATTGTTTCTGAATTAACAATGTCACTCTCCATCCTAATGAAGAACTCAACCATATTATGGTCACTCTTGCCCAAGGGGCCACGCACAACAAGACTACTAACTAACCCTTCCTCATTACTCAATACCCAGTCTAAAATAGCCAGCTCTCTCGTTGGTTCCTCTACATGTTGATTTAGATAACTATCCCGCATACATTCCAAGAAATCCTCTTCCTCAGCACCCCTGCCAGTTTGATTCACCCAATCTATATGTAGATTGAAGTCACCCATTATAACTGCTTTGCCTTTGTCGCAAGCATTTCTAATTTCCTGTTTGATACCATCTCCAACTTCACTACTACTGTTAGGTGGCCTGTACACAACACCCACCAGCGTTTTCTGCCCCTTATTGTTTCGCAGCTCTACCCATACCGATTCCACATCCTCCAAACTAATGTCCTTCCTTTCCATTGCGTTAATCTCCTCTCTAACCAGCAACACTACCCCACCTCCTTTTCCTTTCTCTCTATCCCTCCTGAATATTGAATATCCCTGGATGTTCAGCTCCCAGCCTTGGTCACCCTGGAGCCATGTCTCCGTGATCCCAACTATATCATAATCATTAATGGCTACCTGCACGTTCAACTCATCCACCTTATTACGAATACTCCTTGCATTGAGACACAAAGCCTTCAGGCTTGTTTTTACAACGCTCTTACCCCTTATACAATTATATTGAAAAGTGGCCCTTTTTGATTTTTGCCCTGGTTTTGTCTGCCTGCCACTTTTACTTTTCACCTTGCTACCTATTGCTTCTACCTTCATTTTACACCCCCCTGCCCCTCTGCTCTTGTACCCATCCCCCTGCCACATTATTTTAAATCCTCCCCGACAGCAGTAGCAAACACCCCCCCCCAAGGACATTGGTTCCATTCCAGCCCAGGTGCAGACCGTCCTGTTTGTACTGGTCCCTACTGGTACTGTACTGGTAATACTAAGCATCATAGTTGCGCAGCGGTAGAGTTGCTGCCTTACAGTGCATGCAGCACAGGAGACCCGGGTTCGAGCCCGACTACGGGCGTCTATACGGAGTCTATACGTTCTCCCCGTGACCGCGTGGGTTTTCTCCGAGATTTTCGGTTTCCTCCCACACTCCAAAGACATACAGGTATGTAGGTCTTTCCACGCTGTAGCTCTAAACTCATCAGCAGGTCTCAGCAGGTCAGACAGTGTGCTTGGAGAACACGGATAGAGGACTCATCCCTTCCAAACCACCCCTCTGTCTAGGGACCGTGGCAGTCCTTTCAGGTTGCACCTCTTCCAACCACATCCATTGTATCCAGTCAACGATGTGGACTGTTATACATCGGTGAGCCAAACGTGGACTGGCCGATCGTTTCGTGGTACACCTTTGCTCAGTCCGCCTGGACCTACCTGATCTCCCGGTTGCCAAACACTTTAATTCCCGTTTCCACACTGACCTTTCTTTCCCAGGCCTCCTCCATTGTCAGAGGTCAAACGCAAATTGGAGAAACAGCACCTCATATTTCGCTTGGGCAGCTTACAACCCAGTCGTATGATTTTGATTTCTCGAACTTCACGAAACCCTTGCATTCCCTCTACCTCTCTCTCTGTCCCTCCCCCACCCAAGTTGCTGCACTAGCTTCAAGATGTCTTGTTGGGTCTCATTGTCTGCAATTCGTTCTCACCTAGCTCACATCGTCCACAGTTTCCTTTATCATTGTTACTTTTTAAAGGAAATATATAAATCAGAGCAGTTTCCAGTACGTGTCTGATGTTTCCACAATATCTCATATTGACATGTTGGATTATGTGGGAGATCGTAAATCTTTCCCATTGATGTATTTGAGGTTTTTTTTTAAAATATAAAGGAGTTTGCAAAGCGAGGTGGATGCCATTGATTTTTCTCTGGAACTAACGGAAGCCAGGATCGCCGTCGCTGCCTTACTGTGACAACAAATCTACAAACGTCCCAACTCCCCGTAATCCCCATCATTCAGGTGGTAGATCCAGCATGACATGTATTGCGAGGAACACAAGGACACAAAGTGCCTAATGGCTGCTCTCGGTGTGGGGAGAGGAGAGTTCACATTGTCCATGTGGCTCCACACTATCAGATGCTTTTCTGTTTGAGCAGGTATGTGAAGAATCCCATTGGTCTGATTAAACAGTAATGCAGAGTTGACACTACAGCTCAATCCAAGCAGGAACCAATTCCTAGAGCATTAAAAGCTTTACTCATACACACATAGGATAAGTGAATTTAATGACTTGAGGAAGACACAGCAGGTCAGGCAACATCTGTAGAGGGAATGAACGGGTGACGTTTCAGGTCGGGACCTTTCTGATTATGATAAGTCAGTCTGACTCGAAATGCCACCTGTCCATTCCCTTCAGGGTTGCTGCCTGACCCGCCGAATTCCTCCAGCACTTTGTGTTTTGCTCAAGATTCCAGCATCTGCAGTTTCTTGTGACTATTGCTATAATATTTGCAATGTTTCCCTCAACGCGAATTTTCCAGCCAATAGCACAAATTATCTTGTTGAATATCAAGATCAAATTTCAACAGAACTTTGATTCCATCGGTTTCAAACCAGCTCTCAGTATCTTGAGAACCTCGTTGATATTAACAGAGCACTTTTTCTTGAGGGCATAGTTGAAACTTGACTCTTGGGGAAAGTTGTGCCTCGAGTTTAATGACTTAATTGGAGATAATGAACGATATGAGACCAAGGTGAATATTCAGCATGCAACCGGTCAATGCAAGGCATCACCTTCATGTGTTTGCTATTCATATTATTAACAGCAGCTCTTATTTGCAGTGAAGTCTCGTGGAGGCCAGCTTATTTTTAATCATCAATTTTCTTCCTAGTTTATTGCAATGATTTACGACACTGGGATTCTAATGTCACAAACCGTGCGGAGTGTTTGGAGGAGGTTGTGCCTGCGTTGGACAGGGGCTCTTGACACTGGCCACACTGGAATCCGATCCAGCTGCTGTGTGAGGTATCAGAATAGCAGCTGCTCGTGGACTGATCCTACACCTACTGGGTGACTAATAGCATTCCGGACGCATCAACCGTAGACTGCATGTATATACCCTCATGTGGTCTCTGTCAATTGCACTCACCGAGAGGCAGCCAGGCCTATCAGCGGGAGCTGAACGATCTACATTGGCTCTGTGTTGGTTTTTCTCGGCTTCCCACCTGTGAAGGCACTCTTCAGAGCGAGTGAATTAATCCGTCAGAGGAGCTCGGCGAGGAATTCGGAGGATCAGGGGGTCCGGGAGACTGAGCCAGCTCTCCACCCCCCCCCCCCCCCCCCCCCCCTCCCCCCTTCCCCCCCCCCCCTCCCCTCCTCCGCCGATGGGACAGGACGCTTGTTAATTCAAGCAGAGGGCGATAGATAGATAACAGGTGTCGTTGGCATGAAGAAACAGAACGACACGAGCAGACATGACAAGGGAAGCACAGGTGACATGACTGCCCGTGGGTCGGGCTCTGACAACGCCACAGAAGACCTGCCACCGATTCCACCGGCTGCACCAAGGTAATCAGAACTCAAAGCTCCTCACATAAATACCCTCGTTCTTTTTTTTCTCTCTCTCTCTCGCTGAGAATGAGAGTGCGATTGCACGTCAAATGATTTCTGTTGATGGCATCTGGTACCATGACGAATGCACGGGAGAACGGCTCCCTCAACTAAACAGAGCAGAAATCATATCGAAACTTTTGTGTCAGAGCAGTTTGAAAAACCAGTGAGAGGAGGTCGGCATCACAAGCTGCCCATCTGGAGTCTCTGCTGATATTAAGGAAACGGCTGTCAATTTTTATGAGTTGAGCCAACTTGTGCAGCTGTGATTTTAAGCAATATATATTTTAATTGGGAACAGACAAAAACTGTGTGTTGGAGGCACTTTTATAAAGCATGAGAGGGTGGGGGGGGAGTGAAGGAGAGAGCATTTTACTGATGAACTATCACTGTTGTTCTGATCAATTCTTTATTCATTACGAGTGAACGTTTGGTGGGTAATACGCTACACACTGTATCTTGGTACACGTGACAATAATAAACTAAACTAAACTAAAGGTCACTCAAGAGAGAGTTAGATTTAACTCCAAGGGCTAGGGGAATCAAGGGATATGGGGGGAAAGCCGGAACGGGTTACTGATTTTGGATGATCAGCCATGATCATATTGAATAGTGGTGCTAGTTCGAAGGGGGCGAATGGCCTACCCTTGCACCTATGTTCTATGTTTCTATGTTTCTATTAATACTGGAAGCTTAAAGTCCCAGAGCGTACGAGGTGGATCTTTTCAATTAAGACACTAATTATTTACTGAGAACTCTCATTAAGTAAATATTACTTACATAGAAATATACAAGTTAAATAAAAGAAATATCTAAATATCCTTACAATTTTTCTTAGATTGGCATAAGTGACTATGTGAATTGCAAATTCTAGGAAATAATCTTATTATGTTACTTATTCCCAGTTATCACACACACACGAGTGCGTGATATATATACATACATATATATACATATGAATCATATAGCTGCTTCAATATAAATACATATATGTGCGCATATATATGCACACATATGTATTTATATTGAAGCAGCTATATGGTTAATACCTCAGCAATTCTCTTACAATTCTCATACACTAGGAAAAAGCAAAAGACACTTACCGGAAAGTTGTAAATTACCAAGCACAACAGGAAGGTTTTAAATCAAAGATCGACACAAAAAGCTGGCGTAAGTCAGCGGGTCATGCAGCATCTCTGGAGAAGGCAACGTTTCGGGTCATAACCTTTCTTCAAACACTTACTTTTTGTGAAAACACCATTCGCTCTGTTAAAATGATTAATTAGCTGCAAAGTATCTAGTGGGATGTTCTGTGGATGTGAAATGGCTTTATATAAATGGAAGTTCTTTCGATGATTAGTGCTTAGCTTAGTTTAGTGATGAGTAGACCAGTAAAACAATAAACAGTGTTGCTCGCTCAGATTGTGGCTGGACGTTTCATTGTAAACATCTGACAGGTGATTTGAGAAAATAAGAAATTGAGTGTAAATATTAAGACCTTCTGGATAACATATGATAGGTAGCAAGTTGGAGTTCCAGGATTATTACAAAATGGGCACTTCGACTGTTAGTTCCTGCGCAAGGAGACCGAGGGAAAAGGCGAGGTAGGGCCTTTAAGTGTAGAAGAGCTAATAACTGGACTGTCGCCTCTTTGATGCCAGGGGTATTAAGAGATCTGTAAACAGACTCTCCACCCATTCTCTGAAAATAAAGGGAAGGTAACCCAGGTTCTGAGAAAGAAATAAACAAAATAAAGTGAATTCTCTGTCGAATTTCTGTGGAATTATCTGCCGGCGGTGGAGGCGGGTTCTCTGGATGCTTTCAAGAGAGAGATAGATAGGGCTTTAAAATAGCGGAGTCAGGGGATATGGGGAGAAGGCAGGAACGGGGTACTGATTGGGGATGATCAGCCATGATCACATTGAATGGCGGTGCTGGCTCGAAGGGCCGAATGGCCTACTCCTGCACCTATTGTCTATTGTCTATTGAAAAAGTCTGACCCTTGAATAAATAAGAACAAAGATGGACTATAATGAGTACTTTGTAAATTTGAACGCGTCAGATACCCGGTGACCCTTTGCGTAATGTATGTAATGTATGCAAAAACAAAGACAATAAAGTATCATTGAATAATTTATTTAGTTTAGAGAAACAGCGCGAATACAGGGCCTTTGGCTCACAGAGTCAGTACGGTCCAGCGATCCCCGTACACTAGCAATATCCCACACACTAAGGACAATTTACAATCAACACCAAAGCCTTTTAACCTACACACCTGCACATCTTTGGAGTGTGGGAGGAAGCTGGTGCACCCGGGGAGACAACCAGGCGGTCACAGTGAGAACTTCCAAACTCCGTACAGACAGCACCCGTAGTCAGGATCGAACCCAGGTCTCTGGCGCTGCAAGGCAGCAACTCTGCCACTGCGCCACCGTGCCGCGATTGATTTGAATATAGGTGGGATACTTATTTAAACGTATACTGATACAGCAACGTCTTTCTTTCCTCTAATATCACGGTTAAATTGATATTTTAAAAACAGTAAAGTGAAATAGCGCCATACTGCATGGAAACGGCCCTCTCGGCACAACTAGTCCATGCCGACAAAGACGCCCCATCAATGCTGGTCCCACCTGCCTGCGTTTGGTTCATATCCCTCTCAGCCTTTCCTACCCATGTGCCCGTCCAAATGTCTTTTAAATGTTGTTATAGTTCCTGTCTCAACAAACTCCCGTGGAAGTTGTGAACAATTGAGATGGGGTTTTACTATAAACTTATTAAAATTAAATTATAATAGATGATAAGATCCAATAAATTGCAAGCGAATCAAGCCTTTTCAATTTTGTTACGTTTGAATTGTTAGCAAGAAAAATCGCGGAGAAAAACGGAGAAAAATACTTTTAGTCTTAATAACGCAAACGTTTTATTTTGTATAAAATGTGCGAAGGTTTGTTTGGGTCCATTACACAAGATATATAATATACATAAACGGCACCTGTGCAAATCCAAAGAAAATGGAGGATTAGCCTTACCCAATTTCCTCTCTTACTACTGAGCAATGAATATTAAAACCATAATCTTCTGGCTGGATAATTCACACCAACAGGCCAACTGGCTAAAAATGTAAGGAGAAGATTGCTTGCCTTTCTCCATAGGCTCGATTGTCCTGTCTCCAATACCCCTGAATGTCAATGTACGATCATAACCCCACATGGTACTATTCTTATCTGGAAACAGTTAAAGTTCAGTCTCTAATTGAGAGACGTGTCTCTCTCTCCACCCTATCGCAAACAATCCCTCTTTTAAACCCTCGACTTTAGATGTTTTTTTTCACCCAATGGAAGAAGAAGCGAATCAACACTGCGGGAGACCTATATTGGAAGGGAACTTGTTCCTCCTTCCAAGAGTTGCGGGTGAAATACGATTTGAATACGAATAATTTTTTCAGGTATCTTCAAGTTAGGGACTATGTGAAAACATACATGCAAGACTACAACACTGCAAGTTCAGATAACCTCGATGAATGTTTGAATAGACATTCTACATTTGATATCCTACATTTAAAATGTTCTTCAAAGCATCAACACCCCATCGTCTGAGGTTTACAGGCGTGCATGGGAAGATGGGATGGGTCAACAAATCTTAAATGATATATGGGATGAAAGCTTACAATATATACAACACAATACCATACTTGCTCTTTAAATGCCAGACATTGCCTGATACAGTTCAAAGTGCTGCACAGATTATACTACTCAAAAACCAAACTGAACAAAATTTCCCCAGTGTTTCCCCTCTTTGCGATGGGTCAGTTCCAAGAAGCCACTTTAACCCACAGTTTTGTACTATGTACACAAATAGAAAGTTTTTGGACGGACGTATTCAGTGTCCTCTCCAATATACTGAAAATCCCATTAGAGCCAGAATCAAAACTGATAGTACTGGGAACAGCAGAGGCATGTAGTAAATTGACTGCTTTTCAGCGAAGCGTTGTCGGCTATGGACTAATATCAACAAATAAACTCATACTTAAATTCTGGAAAAATGCTGAAGTTCCTCCAGTGAAGATGTGGATTACAGAAATGACGGATACATTACATCTAGAGAGAATTAGTTTTATCTTGAATGATAAACGGAAGCAATTTTTAAAAATATGGTCACCTTTTATTGATTTTCTCGAACAACACAATATTTGAACACAAATTCAGGATTACCTGTAAGGCTGGGTGAGCGGGTGCATGGGTGGGTCGACGGGTATATCTCCCCTCTTTTTTCCTTTTTCTCTCTCTTCTCCTTCTTTCTCTCTCTTTTTAATTTAATGTCCTTTTTGGAAAGTGTTAAAATTGAAGATGTTCACAAAGCAGTAAAGTGGTCAAGTTTTTTTGTACAAATGTTCCCAATAAAAACATTAAAACCATTACACGGGATACTAATTACTCACCGCGCTTAGGGCTTATGGTAGTCACGAGCAGCGCTGTAAACCTGGGCGATCTTACCGCCAGCCTGTGAAAGCTTGGTGTGTAAAAGAAGGAACAAGACTTACAATTATATATTGTATGTTTTTTGGGGGGTAGTTTTAATTAGTTTTGAAGCCCTATTTAGGAAAATTAATTATAGTTGCAGTTGTACAAATTCCAATTCTTAAGAATTCTGTCCGTTTCTTAAAAAATAGTTATTTTACGGTGGATTTTCCAAAGTTACATCCAAGTTTTAACATTTTGCACATTGCATTTTCATTATTATTTCCTCCGGCAATGTTTTATTGCAATGTCAATAACGTGGTTATTGTAAAAGCAAACACCCTAATTTGGCAATGGGACAAAGCGATACAGCGTTTTATAGATATATCCGTAAACCACCCATGAACACACACATCTTAAGTCCTAAGCAGACGAAACGTGTGGGAAGTAACTGCAGATTTAAACCGAAGATAGAAACAAAAATGCTGGATTAACTCAGCGGGACAGGTAGCACCTCTGGAGAGGAGGGATGGATGACGAGTCAGAAGAAGGGTCTCGACCCGAAACTTCACCTATTCTTTCTCTCCAGAGATGCTGACTGTCCCGCTCAGTTACTCCAGCGTTTTGTGTCTATCTTAAGTCCTAAGCAGTTCGTTTCACACTTCAGTTCTCTAAACAAAAATATCCCCCTCGTTATTACTAATGATGGGAAGACTCTCTGAGACCGTAAATTCCCAAATCGATCTGTGCATCGAACAAGATCGTTAATTTCCCCATTAATGGAAATAATATGTCATTACATGACCGTTTGCGAGCTCCTATATCCGCTGCTTTGTCGAATTGATTCAGGCAGTGGATCTTTCCCAGCTACACAAGGTTTAGATTCAATCCCACTTTAGAATGTAATCTTGTTAACAATAAGATGAAGTGGGAATCTCGGAGTAAATATGAGATGAACGTGTATACTATCCAGCATGTCCGAGGCGCCCATGTTAACCTTATTTTGAAGGTTATGGTTCTCATCTGAAGGATCTCGACTCGAAAGGTCACCCATTCCTTCTCTCCAGAGATGCTGCCTGTCCCGCTGAGTTACTCCAGATTTTGTGTATATCTTCGATTGAAAGGTAAATTTAGTCGGGTTACTTGGAGTAAATTAATAACACAATAGTTCTTATCCCACTGCAGACGGTGGTCTTGCAGTAATGCCAAGTCATTTGAAAGTTTGTATATAACAAAAAAATACTGCATGCAAGACCACACTTTCAGACCAATGTGTCATCTGGAAGACATTCCTTTTAACGTTCCGATACAGATCCAGCTGTTTTCAAATAAATGTTTGTGCAGTCGTTGTATCAGTGCTTGCGGAACTCCGCGGGCCAGGCAGTACCCGTGGAGGGACATCGACAGAAGAATATTGGGACCGAGACCCTTCTTCAGATCATCGAAATGACGATCTGGTATTTACTTATTTAAGACACCTCCATTGTCCCGCTGACTCTCGCATCGTTTTCAGAGTCACCCATGGCGTCTGCCGGTCAGTCTGCTACTTTCAGAAAATGTTGTAGGAAGTGATACAATCAGTCTGCCTGACCCGCTGAGTTATTCCAGCATTTTTGCGTCTATCTTCGGTGTAAACCAGCATCAGCAGTTCCTTCTTACACATACGTGTTTCAGAGGGCTCCAGCATACAGAACAGTGCAGCACAAGAAAATGTCCTTCAGCCCGCAACCTGAATGCCGAACACAATGCCAAGTTAAACTAACTCCTCTGTTTGCATGTGATCCATCCCTCCCCATTCCCTGTATACTCTTGTTCCTATCTAAACGCCAAACGCCACTGTCGGATCTGCCTTCTCCACCACACCTCTGGCAGCGCTTTCCACCCACCCACCACTCTCTGTGTAACAAATACTTGCTCCGCTTATTTCCTTTAAACCCTCCCGTGTGATTCAAAAGTTGTGCCCTCAAGTCTAACATTTCCACCTCAGGCAATTAAGAGTTAACCACATTACTCTGTCGACAGTTGGAGCTATCGGGGGTTGATGCTGGCACATGTAACTGGGTCCTGAACTTTCTATCACAACGGCAGCAGACAGTCAGGGTGGGCAGTAGGACATCAAAAACCATAGCCGTGAGCACTGGCTCGCCCAAAGACTGTGTCCTAAGCCCCCTGCTGTTTAGTCTGCTTACTCACGACTGTACTGCTAGACTCAATAACAACTTCATCAACAAGTTCGCTGATGACACAACAGTGGTGGGTCTCATCAGTGACAATGATGAGTCGGCGTACAGGATGGAGGTGGAGCTGCTCACAGGATGGTGCAAATCCCACAACCTCATTCTCAACGTGGGAAAAACTAAGGAGATGGTGGTTGACTTCAGGAGGGCGGGAAAACAACACCATACACCTCTGCACATCGATGGAGCTGATGTGGAAAGGGTCAGCAGCGTGAAGTTCCTAGGACTCCACCTGTCAGATGACCTGATGTCTACAACCAACACCACAGCACTGGTCAAGAGAGCCCAGCAGCGACTACACCCTCTCCGAAGACTACGTAAAGCAGGTCTCCCCACTACACATCTACGAACTTTTTATAGGGGGACAATCGAGAGCACATTGACCTACGGCATCACTTCCTGGTTCGGGAGCTGCAAGGCGTACGAACGGCACCAACTTGACAGGATTGTGAAGACCGCCAGCAGGATTATTGGTGCTCCACTCCCTTTCCTGCTGGACATATACAGGAAGAGATGTATCAACAGAGCCATCTCCATCATCAAAGACCCCTACCACCCATCGCATCACATATTCTCCATCCTGCCATCTGGGAAGAGGTACAGGAGCATTAGCTGCAAAACCAGCAGGATGCTCCTCAGCTTCTTCCCGCAGGCTATAAGACTGATAAACGGACTTTGCCCCCTGCCAAAGTATCGCGCACCAACCATCAACCTGGACACACTGCAGCAGCTGTTCATCGGAACGCCTGTTGATGTTTAGTAGAGAGTAGAGTGTTTAAATTTAAATTTGTTCATGATATATGTATTTTTATTTCTATTTATTTGTTGTTATTTGTACTGCACACTGAATGAACACTGGTTGAGCAACGTTTTTTTGTTTCCTCTGGGTATGTGAGTACTCAGGAAATGACAATAAAGATATACTGATACTGATACTGATACTGACAGCACATGGAGACCAGTCGGGGTAAGGGTGATCACAAGCACCCTGCCCTGGAAAATCATTCTTCAATCAGATGTTAGGGTTTCCCAATTCTCTCTATTTTCATGTTAGTTTTCAACGTATCAAAACGGCAGATTATGTGACAAAAGGCGCGTGGGCTCCCGCGGCGACCAATAACCATTCTCCCCCCGAGTAGCGATCACATATGTGTGTGTAAGCGTAGAAAACATAGAGCAGTACAGCACACGACCAGGTCCTTCGGCCCATTATACCTGTGCCAAACATGAATTCCAAGTCAATCTCCAAGTTAATTAGAGTGTCTGAGGGTATGGGGAGACGGCAGGTGAATGGGGAGTAAGAGGGAGAGATAGATCAACTGTGGTTTAATGGCGGAGTAGACCTGATGAGCCGAATGGCCTAATTCTGCTCCTATTGCTTATGACAATGGATAGAACAGGTTTTGAGGGATATGGGCGAAACACAGCCAGGTGGGACTAGTGCAGACGGGGCATGTTGGTCGGCGTGGGCAAGTTGGGCCGAAGGGCCTGTTTCCACGCTGTAGGACTCGATGACTTTGCTTGTACATGGTCCATATCCCTCCATACCTTGCATATCAAGGTGCATATCCATGTGCCCATTTAAACGCCTCTTAAATGTCACTATGGTATCTCCCCCCATCACCGAAACTGGCAACGCGCTACAGACACCCTCCACTCACTGTGTGAAAAAAAACTTGCTCCGAACTTCTCCTTTAAATTCTCACCCTCTGACTTTAAAGCTAAACTCTGCTCTAGAGTTTGACATTTCCACCTTCCACCCTGGGAAAGAAAGTAGTCCTATCTATATTTCTCATAATTTTATATATTTCTATCTGGTCTCCCCCCCCCAGCCTCCGACACTGCAGAGAAAAAAAGTCCGTCCAAACTCTCTTTATCGCTAAGTAAAATGTGGTTGTTTAAAGAATAAAACATGTATGTAGAAGTTTCTCTGAAATCGCTTGCTCTATTATGAATAGTTGCGAAAAATTGATCTATTATTTGCTGTTATTAAAACACATGAGTTCAAACTATGTTTACCAAAGTTACCAAATTACAGAATGCACGCCGAGCGTTTACACGTGTCGACGTTGGATTTGATTGAAACGTTAACTATTCTAACATAAATCTCCTATCCCCGAATTATTTATGATTTATTTCTTCAATCTAACGGGGAGTGTGTGTAGGCGTGCCAGCGAGAGCGAAAGATGGATTGATTTTCTTTCGAAAAAATAATTTAAAACTTGGGACTGTTTTCAAAAACTTTGCAAAATGTGTTTTCATATTTTAAACTTTCGGGTTCTAAGAAAGCGGAATGTATTTTGAATACGATTGCTGGCAATCTGTATTGTGTTCAGTCTGTTATGATTTGCCTTGAAACGTTGCTTTGGCATTTGATAGACACGTTGATGATTTATTTCGCCCACGACCGTATGGTCGCAAATTACGTTGTAGCAAAATATGATCGGTCTATCCGACGGTGCATTGTAGACAATGACAACAAGAAATCAATGAGAACATACAGGTTTCGGACAGAACTACGCAATAAAACTCCGCAATGACATGTGGTAGACAATGGGCCAAATTCTACATGAAATAAATCTAGTCAGCCGCTAGATTTTTACTCTCTGTTCGAAGACTGCTCTTAAAACAAGGCGATTACAGCGTGACCCGCAACTCATTATTTTATACACACAGGAAAAATATGACCGATTAGATTTGTAAATCCCGAGGTTTACACCGCACTGTGGAAATATGTGTGTGCAGGGCCATATGCATACACAGTTTATATCAATCCGTGTGTTATGCATGTGTTCGCACGTTTGAGCCGGCAACACATCTATATGTTGCAGATACATTTATTGTTTTTCTTCTCAGACCTTATTTTTTAAATGCGTGCTCGCGTGGAAGTTTCTGCGCCTGAGTTGGTGTTCGCCGTTTGTAATGTGTCTCTGCGTATATTTGATTGTATGATTGTGTCGGTGTATGTATGTTTGACTAGGTTCATGTTCAGGCGCTGATGTGTGTGGCTGGACTGTGAGTGGTTTTGTTTGCGTTTCAATGTCCGCGCGAATGTTAGTTTCCACGGTTCTGTTCGATTTCACTACCGTTTATCGTGTGTCCGAGTGCATGCTGTTGTGTCGAATTAGTTGTACATTGAGCAGTGATAGCACCGAAAACACGTTGAAAATGTACACATAAACGTTTACTGGTATGTGAAGCAAATTGCTGGGGCAAAATAAACTACACTACCAGCAATGTTTTTAGCGGTAATCCGTGTGCATCGTCTTTAAAATCCAGAGTTGTGTCCTATAACGAATTGAACTTTTAATAACTCCGCGAGTATCACACGGCCTCGCAAATATTTCCTTAATAATCATGTATCACTTTTGGAAACATCCACAGTCAGTGAGTCTGAAGAAGGGTTTCGGCCCTAAACGTTGCCTATTTCCTTCGCTCCATGGATGCTGCTGCACCCGCTGAGTTTCTCCAGCATTTTTGTGTACTCGATTTTCCAGCATCTGAAGTTCCTTCTTAAACAGTTAGAAATTATGACCGGTTTACACCGGATTAGTTCAGTTTACACCGGATTAATTCGGATACTTTTGTGATGCCCTTTTATAAGCTTCTGAAAATGTACATTTTTGTTGTTGGTTGTGTGTCTCGCCTCTACGATTTGTTAACCAAACGTGTTATAGATTTAAACTTTGGGATTTGAATCCGGAGACCAGATTTCTCTCTGGCTGAATTAGCAACATGGCCTTTGAGAAGTCTTCCATTCTCAGTCCCCCCCATCCCCCCTTGCTTGCTTTTCGCTACCGAATCCAGAATGCAGAGATGTACTAAATCCGTGCCCTTAATCAAATCGACGAGGCCCTTGTGCAAAGAAACCCAGTACTGGGCATTTAAGAAAGAAACTAATTCTTAAAACTTCCCCGCATGTGATAAGATTACAATTAAAACCAATTGTACATTTTTTAACATCAGATTATTTCTGCGTTCTACGCTGTAAGAATCAGTATGTTTGTTTTTTTTCCAACTGAAGTATGGGGTTAACAGAACACCGTGAATGCAATAATCTATTTATAAATACCCTTGGAAATGTCATGAATAAGCAGATTGTAAGGAGGAACCTTCTACTTCTCGCTTAAATTAACATTCTCCAAAATAAACCGTGCAGTGTTTAGTTTGACTCCGGGGGCCTATTTTCACCCAATTAAAATGAGGCCACGGTGTTCTCTGTTTATTAACGTGAGAACCGTTCGGGAGATATTTTAAACATGCAAGCTCCTCCGAGAATAAAATAAGGGCCCTCTGGGGAAAAAAACCTCCAGGAGAACAGAAACATAATCCACTTCCACTCCCCTGACTGAAAATAATCGTTCTTCATTTTTCAACCATAGAATGGAATTTTAATTAAGGCGACAGGTACCAAAATAATTAATTATGATTTAAGATTGAATGCAAAACAAACAATTTGAAATCTCCTTGCAGGAATCGAATCAGAAATAACTATTGATAGAGGAAGGCGTGAGTAATTTTGAAACGAGGCGCTGCATTTAGGTTATCTTATCTTTATTAAAATCCTATTCGTGGAGGGAAGGAGGTGGAATAGTAGCGAAATGCTGCACTCATTATTATAGTACTGGGCTGCATTCCTGATTACATATAAAATAATCTGCATTAAAATGTGTAAATTATTTGCGACATTTAAAATGCAAGTAAAACCTTGCCAGTGTATCAAATTTCAACCGGTGCGCTACAATGCTGAGAACTATGCACCCTGTATCTTCTGCTTTGCTCGGCCTATTGTACTTGACATTGACTTGATTGTATCTATGTATAGTATCATCATGTCTCGACCCGAAACGTCACCCATTCCTTCTCTCCCGAGATACTGCCTGTCCCGCTTTTTGTGTCTATCTTCGGTTTAAACCAGCGTCTACAGTTCCTTCTTACACATATAGTATTATCCAAACTGTTTGGATAGCATGCAAAACAAAGCTTTTCACTTTTTACCTCGGTACACGTGACAATAATAAACATGAACCTAAACCTAATATTGTTGCTGAATTAATTGGGATTAATCAAAAATCATTTTGTGGCATACGGCTTTAACAGTTGAGTATTGTAACCTGGGGTAGGTAATCATGAGTACAATCCAAGCGTTATTAGGAATGCATTTATATAGTTCACAGTGTACACGTTGCGTGTGCATTTTGTTTGGTATGTGAGCGACTGACGGGTTTATATACCTGTAACAAGGGAGGCTTATTTATTTTCATACATTGACAACTACATACAGTAAATCATACTATCCTTGCACTGTTAAGAGTCATGGGTCAAGAGTGTTTTATTGCAATATGTCATTCAAGAGAGAATGATAATTTAACTCTTAGGGCTAAGGGAATCAAGGGATATGGGGGAAAAGCCGGAACGGCTTACTGATTTTGGATGATCAGCCATGATCATATTGAATGGCGGTGCTGGCTTGAAGGGGCGAATGGTTTCTATGTTTTCATTTATACTGGAAGCTCAAAGTCCCAGAGCGTATGAGGTGGATCTTTTCAATGAAGACACTAATTAATTACAGAGAACTCTCATTAAGTAAAGATTATTTACATAGAAATATACAAGTAAAACAAGAAAGATCTAAATATCCTTTCAATTTTTCTAAGGCTGGCATAAGTGACGATGTTAATTGCAAATTCTAGAAAGTAGTCTTATCATGTTGCTTATTACCAGTTATCACACACACGTATATAAATAGACACAAAATGCTGGAGTAACAGCGGGTCAGGCAGCATTTCTGGAGAAAAGAAATAGGTGATGTTTAGGATCGAAACCCTTCTTCAGACTCGCTGAGTCACTCCATCATTTTGTGTCCATCTGCGGTGTAAACAAGCATCTGCAGTGCCTTCTTACACACACATGTATATATATATATATATATATATATATGTGTGTGTGTGTGTGTGTGTGTGTGTGTGTGTATGTGTGTGTGTGTGTGTGTGTGTGTGAATATGTATATATATAAAATCTATTTCTATTTATTTATATAATAAATAATTTATTTAATATAACAATATGTTTATATTTATTTATATATGTTTCTTAAATATATATATTATATATGAATAAACAATAATAGTGTAAAGACAAAAATAATGCCCCCAGGTCAATGTAGTTTGGAGCTTATTTGGACATTGTTGTGTTCAATAGCCTGATGGCTGTAGGGAAGAAGCAGTTCCTGAACGTGGATATTACAGTTTTCAAGCTCCTATACCTTCTTCCCAATGGCAAGAGTGAAATGAGAGTGTGGCCAGGGTGATGTGGGTTTCTGATGTTGCTGGCTGCCTTTTTGAGGCAGTGACTCTTCTCCGATGGTGGGGAGGTTAGTACCCGCGATAGACTGGGCAGTGTTCACCACTTTTTGCAATCTTCTTCGCTCCTACACTGAGGTAATAAGGCAGGGACCAGAGAAGATACAAAGTGCTGGAGTAACTTAGAGGGTCAGGCGGCATTTCAGGAGAACGTGCATAGGTGAGTTTCGGGTCAGGGCCCTTTCTTCAGACTAATTGTGTTGGGGTGGGATGGGGGAAAGCTGGAAGACAGGAGGGGCAGGATACAGCCTGATAACTAATAGGACTGATTGTAGGGGATGGGAGGGAGGACAGACATCATCCTGACAAAATCAACATGGCAATTACAGTTGACATGGACAAACACTAGTGTTTTCCCCAGTCCTTAATCATTCCTCAGTTTACCAGCTTACAGCTCTTTTATCCACTGGACATTTGCTAACAAACACAAACCACATGAACTTGTGTTTCTCTGCTTCACAAATGAATAGCTTGTGGATGAGGTAGGTGAAAGTGATTTGTGTCAGGACCATTCTCACAATGTGAGGGTCTGTAGAAACAAAGAACTGCAGATGTTGGTTTATACACAAAAGGACACATGTGCTGGAGTAACTCAGCAGTCAGGCAGCATTTTTAGTGAACATGGATAGGTGACGTTTCAGATCGAGACCCATCTTCAGACTGATTGTTGGGGGGTGGGGGGGGGGGGGGGGGGGGGGGGGGGGATATAGAATAAAGCTGGGACAGGGTAGGGCTGGACTAAGCACGGCAGGTTATAGGTTGATATGGCGAGGGTTTTTGTTTGATAGGCATGTGGTTGAATCAAGGCCAGAGATAAGAATAGGTGTGAGAAAGTTTTGACGAGTTACAAATTGTGAAGCCAGAGGGAATAAAATAAGTGGGGGGGAGGGGGGGGAAGTGGAGGGAAGAAATAGGTGGGAGTCCAGGCGGTGCGCAGGGAAGGGGGGGGGGGGGGGGGGGGGGGGGGGGTGTGGGGGAGAAAGGGTGAGGGGGAAGGTGTGGTTGAGGGGGTAGGGTGGGCTACCTGTGGTGACCTGGGGATGGGGTGGGTTCACCAGCAGTGAACTGTTTAAACATATCCATGGCATAGATCATGCTACACACAAATGTTCACACATGGCTGTTAAAACATATGCATGCCTGTCATAGCTCTGTACATTAGCATTTCTACCACAGCATAGAATTTAATATAGAGAGATACAGAATGGAAACAGGCCCTTCACGCCTACCAAGTCTATGCCGACCTGTTAATATTGGTCCAATGTTATCCCATTTTTCTCATCCTCTCTCTACACACCATGAGCAGTTTACAGAGGTCAGTTAATCTACAAACCTGCAGGTCCTACTGCAGTGGAATAGCTTGTGGATGAGGTAGGTGTGGTGTAGGGGGCCATTCTCACAATGGGAGGGTATGTAGAAACACAGATCAAAAATACACAAAAGACACAAAGTGCTGAAGTAATTCAACAGGTCAGACAGCACCTCTGGTGAACATGGATAGATGACCAGGCAGTCACTGGGAGAAGGTACAAACTCCATGCAGACAGCCAGACTGTCTGGCATTGTGAGGCTGTGGCTCTGTGCTGCCCTAGGTTAGTGCAGAAGAGATTTCCTTTGTGACAAGTGGCGATGTCACCCTTGCGCAGTCAGTCGTGTTATTGTGACTTGTACTGCACACTTAGTTTAAGAATAAACATTCCTTGCGTGTTGTTTTGGACCTTAGTATGGTGCCTGACACCACACGTGTTGCTGAAGAATTGCAATGTCTGCAAACGGCCGAGCTGAGGTCTTTGCAGTACGTCTCCAGTTTCGGATTATCCCCTTCCCTCCTGCCCCCCACTGCCCCCGTCATGTTCCTGTTTAGTCGGCTGTATCATGCATTCCTTATAAAGCAAATGTAGTAGTCCCCTTCTCAAATTTGATCTGGTCGGGGTGTTCCAGGCTTTTGGCCGTTAAGGCAACACATTCTTTCATTAACATTGCTTAGCTGTTCCCAATCTCTCCCCAGCTTCAGTTTGAAAAGGCAAATCGTCCATTGAAGACACAGATGGCCCGATTGGATTTCAGGGGGTAGTTTTACAGTAGAATATTTTTGTGTAAAATTGATCATGGGAAAACAAATGTAAAGCAATGATGTGTTTCTGCTTGCCCTCATTGGTCGGGGCATTGAGTATAAGAGGTGGGAAGTCATGTTGCAGCTTTATACACTTTTGTTAGGCTGCATTTGGAGTATTGGGTAGAGCTGTGGTTGCTCCATTACAGGAAGGATGTGGGGGCTTTGGAGATGATGCAGAGGGGATTTTCCAGAATGCCGCCCCGTCGAGAGGATATTAGCTATAAGGATAGTTTGGATAAATGGACTGTTTTCTCTGGAGTGTCGGAGGCCGAGGGGAGACCCAATGGAAGTATATGAAATCATGAGAGACACAGATAGACAGTCAGAACCTTACTCCCAGGCTGGAAATGCCAAAGACTAGAAGGCATAGCTTTAAGGTGACAAGGGGAAAGGTTAAAGGAGATGTGTGGTGCAAGATTTTTATACAGAGAGTGGTGGGTGCCTGGGGTGGTGATGGAGACAGGCACAATAGGGGACATTTAAGAGGCTTTTGGATAGGCACATGAACATTCGGTGAATGGAGGGATGTGGATCACGTATAGGCAGAGGAGATTAGTTTCACTGGGCATCATGTTCAGCATGGGCATCGTGGCCCAAAGGACCAGTTCCTGCTCTGTACTGTTCTATGTTCTATGTTTAACATTTATGTGAAATGTCGCAAACTGCACAAGCATTAAAATGCTGTGCACCTGTCCATCACAAATGGGAGGAGATAACCTGAAAGGTGATAGAAATTGGAGCTGAAGTTTTTCACTTGTAATGATGACCCTCATAAAATGAGTGAGTTATAATGTTGTGATGATCCCTTAAATCCTCGATAATTATATTAACAGGTGAACATGTTCATATAGTAACTTCCACAAAGTGGCTTTACTGTCAATGGAGGATATTTTGATATGTAGTGCAGGAAAACGTGACACCAAAGGTCACACAGCACATTCCCACAACCAGCTGTGATATATTCACCAGATATTGTAGGAATATATTTGGCAGGATCACAGAAGAACTCTCTCGTTCTTCAGGTAGTGGCACCTGATCTTTCATATCCACCTGAGGCGGTCAATGGGACTAGGACCACTTGTGCCCAGTCCGCCAAGGCCTACTAGATCTCCTGGCTGTCACCATTTTAACTCCCTTTACCATTCCCACACTGGCCTTTCTGTCCTGGGCCTCCTCCATTGTCAGTGAGAGGTCACACGCAAACTGGAGGAACTGCACCTGATATTCCGCTTGGATAGCTTACAAACCAATGGCATGAACACTGAATTCTCCAATTTTAGGGAACTAACATTTCCCCCTTCCACTTCTATCTTTCCCCACCCTTCCCCTTTTCTTTCCCTCCCCCTTCCCCTCCCATGTGTCCCACATGGACTTGCACTCAAATTCCCACAAGATATATTCATTGTTTAAAAATATAGATATCCAGGAAAAAATATTTATCTTTGCCTTTCTCATTTAGTTTAGTTTAGAATATAGTTTAGAGATACAGCATGGCAACAGGCCCTTCGGCCCACCGAGTCCACTCCGACCATCAATCACCTGTAAACTGGTTCCACCCTAAACACTAGGATTAATTTACAGACCCAAATTAACCTACAAACCTGCACATCTTTGGAATGTGGGAGGAAACCGGAGCACCCGGAGAAAAGCCACGTGGTCACAGGGAGAATGTACAAACTCCATACAGACAGCTCCCATGGTCAGGATCGAACCAGGGTCTCTTGTGCTGTAAGGCAGCAACTCTACCACTGCACCATTGTGCCACCATAGACCTACAAAGGCATTTAGTGTGAAACTCAGCCACCATTCCTCTAGCCTCTAGTCTCTGGCAGGGGAGGGCAATAATGGTTGATAGGTGGTGCCTTAAGAAAGGAGGAGATTTTTGTAATTAAAAAGAAAATCGTAGATGCAGGAAACCTGAAATAAAAACAGGAAGTGCTAAAAACAGTTAATGTTTTGTGTAACAAAGTTAATGTTTCAGGTCAATGATGCTGATAGAGATTAGTTAGGCAAGAATCTTATTAACAAACTTGTTTGGGACGGCGCAGAGGTGCAGCAATATAGTTACTGCCTTACAACACCAGAGTTACTGCCTTACAGTGCCAGGTTCGATCCTAACCATGGGTGCTGTCTGTACAGAGTTTGTATGTTCTAATTGTGACCGCGTGGGTTTTCTCCGGGTGCTCTGGATTCCTCCCACATTTCAAAGTACAGGTTTGTATGTTAATTAGTTGTAAAATTGTCCCGAGTGTGTAGGATAGTACTAGTGTAGGGGGTGATCGCTGGTCGACATGGACTCGGTGGGCTGAAGGGCCTATTTCTGTGCTGTGTCTAAACTAGAGTCTTAAGTGTGTGGATTAGGCTAAAAATATAGAGTTAATCTAATCCAATATTTGATCAGCTTGGAGGATCTAGCTGACATATTTCTGTCCCCATTTTAATGGGGAAGAAAACATTTCAGCCATTTTACTGGTCCCAATGAATGAACTATAGTTAACATTTCTGTGGTTGGGCTGTTTGGCTGAGAAAGGAAGCTTATTTAAAACACTTTTTGAACGAGTACAAGATTTCTTCTTAAATGTCGGAATTGGGTCTGATTCGGGTGGATGAAGTTGGATGAACTTTTTCCAAAGCTTAGATCATATTAACCAAGGGCCAGACATATCACAAATTCAGCCAATCTAGTGTTACAGCTCTCCAGCCACTCTATGGGTGCAGTGCAATTTAATATTTTGAAGTTCAGTTTGAATTTCACAAGGAAGAATCATTTTAATCGACCAATCACTGCACCCATTTGACAACATCGTACAGACATCGCGAAACGGTGTTGCTTTTGGTGTCATGTTCGCTGCGAATAAGTGCTTAACTGTTGTTCCTGGTTCTTAAAACTCGTGTAAACAAGATGTCGGATTGGACGAAGGGACGGTTTTGGATGACCAGGGGTCCCTCAGCTGCTCTTAGGAAAGACAAACCGAGATTATACTTTTTGAAATGAATTTCAGTGGGACATTGTGCAAGTTGCTGAGACAGCTGGATGTTTCATAAAGCTGACTGGGCAAACTGGATATTTTTATTCCTAAGTTTGGTCAGTCCTCTAAGGCCCATTATAGTTTCTGCAACGTTGAAATACCATTTCCCAATATCAAATTAAAAATTATGACAAGTTTTTAAAAGTGCCTTCTTCAATCTAATCTCTGAAAACTCAGTAATAAAATCATAGTATTGTAATTCACAGAAAAGAGCTTTATATAACGCAAATTATATATATTTTAATGCATCATGAATGTTTATGAAAGTGATACATTTATTAAAGTCATTACAATTATTTTTGTTTATAATTTTATTTAAAAAGAATGAAGGATTCAACCAATCCGGTTGTCCTCCCACCTCGATGCCTCTGTTACGGTCAATCTAGAATCCTTATAGTTTCGCAAATGGAAACACAAAAGACAGCAGATGCTGGAATCTGGGCAACCTGCTGGAGGAACTCAGTAGATCAAGCAGCATCTGTGGGTGGAAATGAATGGTTAATGTTTCGAATCAAACACTACATCAGGACGGAGAGTGAAAAGGGAAGGTGTAAAAGATGATGGTACATGGAGGCGCGAGGTGACCTTTCTGAGGCAGCAACAGGGAAAGATGGATGGAGTCATAGAGTCATATAGCGTGGAAACAGGCCCTTCGGCTAAACCTGCCTACACTAGTTCCATCAGCCTGTTTTGGCGCTTATCCCTCTAACCCTATCCTATCCATGTGCCTGTCTCAATGCTTCTGAAACATTGTGATAGTATCTGACCTCCCAACTTCTATAGTTAATACTCTGACTGATGAAGGCCAATGTGCTGAAAACCTTTTTGACCACCCTATCTATCTGTAATGCAACTTTCAAGGAACTATGCACCAGCACTCCTAGATCCCTCTGCTCCACAACTGTCCCAAGAGCCCTACCATTCAATGTGTAGGTCCTGCCCATGTTAGACTTTCCCAAGATGCAGCATCTCACATTTCTCTGCATCAAACTCCATTAACCATTCCTCAGCCCACCTGCCCAAACCAATCAAGATCCTGCTGGAATCTTTGTCAATCATCCTCATTATCTACAATTACATGCACTTTAGTGTCATCAAACTTGCTAATCATGCCATGTACGTCCTCATCTAAATCAGATGACAAACAGCAATGGGCCCAGCACCGAATCCTGAGGCAGACCAGTGGTCACAGGCCTAGAAGGAGTCAGATAGAAAAAAGGGAGTAAAGGAAAATGTAAGAAGGCAGATGAAGTCAAGGGAGGGGAGGGAGAGTGAAGGTGGAAACAGCAGCGATCTCACCTTCTCGTATTGGCTATTCTTCCTCTCCACTCTCAGTCCTGATACAGGGTTTTGACCTGATATGTCTGAAAATTCCTTTCCGTCCACAGATGCTGCCCGACCCACTGAGTTCCTCCAACAAATTGTTTGCTGTCCAATCTCACAAACTCCTGTCACAAGGTCGTGTAAAAAACTGTAGTAAATGTAATTTTGTTCAAACCTAGGTTTGAATGACAATAAATAGCATTCCATTCCATGTAATGTCACCCCATTGCAACAGTACAAATTGCCATTCCCGCTGATAGTGAGTGCCTTCATTAAACCGGCCCCGGAAATTAACATCACAGCCGGACGTTGGATGTACTTGTAACCGACCTGCAGTGAGTGACCCAGATAGGAGTAACTCAGCGGGACAGGCAGCATCTCTGGAGAGAAGGAATGGGTGACATTTTGGCTCGAGATAAAGAATAATGAATGAACAAAATGCAAAAAGGTAACGATGTTAAAGGAAACAGGCCATTGTTAATTGTTTGTTGGGTGAAAACAAGAAGCTGGTGCGACTTGGGTGGGGATGGATAGAGAGAGAAGGAGCGCCGTGGTTACTTGAAGTTAGAGAAATCAATTCATATCGCTGGGTTGTAAGCTACCCAAGCGAAATAGGAGATGCTGTTCCTCCAATTTGCGTTTAGCCACACTCTGACTATGGAGGAGACCTTGGACAGAAAGGTTAGTGATGGGAAGGAGAATGAAAAAGTTTAGCAACCGGGAGATCAGGTAGGTTCAGGCAGACTGAGCAAAGGTGTTCAGCGAAACGATCGCCCAGTCTACGTTTGGTATAAGAGTCCACATCTTCAACAATGGATACAGTAGATGTGGTTGGAGGAGGTGCAAGTGAACCTCAGCCTAACCTGAAAGGACTGTCTGGGTCCCTGGACCGAGTCGAGAGAGGAGGTATAGCGACAGGTGTTGCATCTCCTGCTGTTACTGGGGAAGGTACCTGGGGAGGGGGTGGTTTGGGTGGATAGGTATGAGTTAACCAGGGTGTTGTGGAGGGAACAGTCTCTGCAGAAGACGGAAAGGAGTGGCGATGGGGAGATGCAACTGCAGGAGATGCAACACCTGTTGAGGTCCATTGTTAGAGTGAGGCTGACCTCAAATTGGAGGAACAGTATCTCATATTTCGCTTGGGCAGCTTACAGCCTAGTGGTATGAATATTGATTTCTCTAACCAAGTAACCCTGGCATTCCCTCTCTCTCTGTCCCTCCCCCACCCAAGTCACACCAGCTTCTCTTTTTCACCCAACAAACAGCTAACAATGACCTGTTTCCTTTATCATCAATACCTTTTTGCATATCTTTCATTCAATGTTCTTTGTCTCTCTGCATCATTTATATCTCTAGTTTGCCTTTTCCCTAACTAGTCCGAAGAAGGGTCTCGACCCAAAACATCACCCATTTCTTTTCTCTAGAGATGCTGCCAGTCCCACTGAGCTACTCCAGTTTTTTGTATATATATATATAAAACACACACAAACATATACACACACACACACATATATCAAAATATATAAGGTCTACTTTAGATTTTCCAGCATCTGCAGTTCCTTCTTAAATATCAAAATATATATATGCATGCATATATACTGTGTATATATATATATATATATATATATATATAGAGAGAGAGAGAGGGGGGGGAGAGGAGGCAGAGAGGGGAAGAGGGAAAGAGGGGGAGAGAGAGAGAGAGAGAGGAAGGGAGAGTGAGAATTCTACAAATAAGCAATGGTATAATAACAAATATGGTAAGAAATGACATTGTCATATTCTGCTATTTGCACCATTTTCTTTGGTGAATGTAGCTTGTGTGAATCAATTAAAAACAAATGTAACACTATATTCTAGATGCAGGGGGTTTGCAGATGTGGTGAAACTTACCGAATCCTGCCGATCATATTTTCTGAGATAATGATCTCAAGATGAATGCAACAGCTCCCAGTCTAATGATCAAAGTGAATATCCCATTGCACGGACACAGACATCCCACTGCTGCGATTACAAGGAGCATTGGGCATGATATTGGTGGTCTGCCACGCCTGTTTTATCCAGTAACCACATGCAATGCATTACAAATCAATACCAATTGCCTGCGATTTTCTGACCTGTTAACCTCTCAGGCAGGGTGGAAATATCAAAGACTAGAAGGAGTAGCTTTAAGATGAGAGGGGCAAAGTTAAAAGGAGATGTGCAGGGCAAGTTGTTTTTACCACAGAGGGTGGTGGGTGCCTGGAACACACTGCCAGTTTGGGGGGGAATGGGGTGTTGTGGAGGCAGACAACAATGTCTGTGGAATTCTCTGCCTCAGAGGGTGGTGGAGGCAGGTTCTCTGGATGCTTTCAAGAGAGAGCTAGATAGGGCTCTTAAAAATAGCGGAGTTGGGGGATATGGGGAGGAACGGGGTACTGATTGGCGATGATCAGCCTTGATCACATTGAAAGGCAACGCTGGCTCAAAGTGCCAAATGGCATACTCCTGCACCTATTGTCTATTATCTATTATTATCTATTAACCGCGCCATAAAAGGGGCATTTAGATAGACATGTGGATATAAGGGAATAGAGGGATAATGTCACGCAATCAGATAAACATAATGTTTGGCACAAACATTCTGGAACACAGAGCTTGTTTCATGCTGTACTGTTCTATATTCTATGTAAAAATCTTTCCATTCCACAAGAAAAATAATGTATCTCTTGGCCTCTGTGAAATCGTTATGGCAACCTTCAACATGCACAGCAGGATCGTGCGAGCAGAAATAGGATATTAGCAAGATACTCTGTCTTAATTAAATAAAAGAGACAAAATGCTTGAGTAACTCAGTGGGTCAGCCAGCATCTCTGGAGTACATGGACAGATGACGTTTTGGGTCATGGTCGTTCTTCTATTGTTCGATGTTGATATTGTGACATTGTTTAAGCAAAAAAAATTGCCTGAAACATCTGGGACAAGTTCTCCTCCACTTATGTGAAGCAGGGCTGCACAGAGGCACAGTGGTAGAGTTGCTGCCTTACAGCGCCAGAGACCCTGGGTCCATCCTGACTACGGGTGCTGTCTGCACCGAGTTTGTACGTTCTCCCTGTGACCGCGTGGGTTTTCCCCATGCGCTCCGGTTTCCTCCCACACTCCAATTACGTACAGGTTTGCAGGTCAATAGGCTTAGGTAAAATTGTAAATTGTCCCTAGTGTGTGTAGGATAGTGTTAGTGTGCAGGGATCGCTGGTCGGCGCAGTCTCCGCAGGCCGAAGGGCCTGTTCCGGCACCATACCTCTAAATTAAACTAAATTAAACTAAACAGTGCCTTGGGATATTTTAGGTTTGACACTTAATGTTTCATTCTGATGGCAGTAGTGTTGGTGTGTGAAATAACTGGGAGAGAAGTGGCAAAGATGACTTCTGGAATTGTAATAACCTTTCTCCCTCCTACATTGGCAGTGAGATTCATTGGTGATTCAGCAAATCACTATCGCATCATTCCTTCCTAGTGAAGGATCTCCATCTGAAAGATAATGATATTTACTCCTTTAAATGTCAAGTTCAATCTTGTAGTAATTTAGATTTCCTGCATTTTCCATGCTGCTAGCAGCATGTCCAAACATTTTGGTTGCCTCAATGTCAAATACTCTATAATAAAAGCGTTGTCAACATTGCAAAAATACTTTGAACATATACTTGGCCAGAGGCTTTCTGTAATGGTTGTTGACAGAGTTCAAAGTTTGACCTGCATTTTGTATTGAGCTGTTGATAACCTTAAATCAGCTTTGAGACATCGCAGAGTTTGACTGACCGAAAGAAGACATCATCTCGGGCTTCATCATTTTTCATCGATGTGGACTTCTGAATCATAGCTCGTTAAAATCTCACTCTTGGAAATTTGGCTCCAAAATGTCCCTGTATAACTCTAATATTTTTGCTTTCCTGTATGGCGCCAGGGAGATGCAGCTGAAATAAATTTGATATACTTGAAAACAGGAGTCAAGAACAAGTCCTTCAGCACATCCAGTCAACGCTGGTTTATAATTTCCTGATGAATGTGGCCCGTGTTCCTGTTCCCATATCCTTTTACATTTCATTTGTTCAATTCCATGTCTAATTCCTCTGCCATCTCCACTCTACTCACTAACCAAGCAAATGCAGTCAAAAGGCTTCCAGCACTATTAATAAAAATGTTTCTTTTGGTCTTATACAAAATGGCCTTAAAGTGTTGGAGTAACTCAGCGGGTCAGGCAGCATCTCTGGAGAACATGGATAGGTGACGTTTCGGGTTGGGACCCTTCTGCTGTTTCTTGTTTCTACATATCTCTGGGTCTTTTTTCCCCTCACTTGTTCTTAAACCCTTTACTTTAGCTAGCTTAATTATTGCAAGTAAACTTGGAGTTCATTTGAAAAAAAGAGGCGCAAAGTACTTGACGAACTCAGCAAGCCAGCCAGCCTGTCTGAAAGAAGAGTCTCGACCTGAAACGTCACCTATTCCTTCTCTCTAGGAATGCTGCCTGTCCCGCTGAGTCACTCCAGCTTTTTGTGTGATATCTTCAGCATCTCTGAAGAAAATGATTAGGTGATGTTTCAGGTTGGGACCCTTCCTCTGACTATCCATATTCTCTGGAGATGCTGCCTGACCCACCGAGTTACTCCAGCACTTTGCTTTTTTTTGTAAACCAGCGCCTGTAGTTCCTTGTTTCTACATTGGGCTTCATTTGATTGCCCAATAAAGCAAGTCGTAATGGGATGAAGAGTTTGAGTTGCTGTTCATCAATGGAATTAGCAAAATCAATAAAACCAGTCAATGCACTGAGATAAAACAAAATGTAATTAACAACAAGAAATCAACAACATCAATAAGATCAATTTAATGAATAAAAATTAAGATCAAGGAGTTTCCATATATCTGTTTACCAACTCCAATGAAAGAGAAGAGGAGAGTGATGCATTAATATCATTTGGTTCAGCCAGTCATATTTCTAGAACCTTCACTAAGACAGCCATTCATAGAGTGATACAGTGTGGAAACAGGCCCTTCGGCCCAACTTGCCCACACTGGCAAACATGTCCCAGCTACACTAGTCCTGCCCTTGGTCCATATTCCTCCAAACCAGTCCTAACCATGTACATGTATATTCCAAATACATACAGGTTTGTAGGTTGACACAAAATGCTGGAGTAATTCAGCAGGATAGGCAGCATCTCTGGAGAGAAGGAATGGGTGATGTTTCGGGTCGAGACCTTTCTTCAGACTCGAAAAATCACCCATTCCTTTTCTCCAGAGATGTTGTCTGTCCTGCTGAGTTACTTCTGCATTTTGTGTCTATCTTCGGTTTAAATCAGCATCTGCAGTTCCATCCTATAGGTTTGTAGGTTAATTGGTTTTGGTAGAAATTGTGAATTTGGCCCGAGTGTGTAGTATAGTGCTGGTATACTGGGTGATCGCTGGTCGGTGCAGACTTGGTTGGATGAAAGGCCTGTTTCCGCGCTGTATCTCTAAACTAAACTAAAGGAGAGGTAGTCTTCTGTGCATATTGGTGTAATCCAATAACTTGTGAACAATGAATGCCCTGACTCAGCGCTATGTCATTTGGAAGTGGCAGAGTCATAGAGTAATAGAGCCTCTAAACAAGCCCTTTATCAGTTTGCTTTATTAGTCTGTTAGTTTCATGTATTATTGTCACATAGCTAGGTACAGTAAAATACTTTTTTTTGCGTGCTATTCAGACAGTGAAAAGACTATACATGTTGACAATCGAGCCGCCCACAGTGTACAGATACAGGACAAAGGGAATAATGTTTAGTGCAAGATAAAGTCCAGTAAAGTCCGATGAAGGATAGTCCGAGGTTCTCCAATGAGGTAGATGGTAGCTCAGGAGCACACTGTAGTTAGTGATAGGATGGTTCAGTTGCCTGATAACACTTGGGAAGAAACCGTCCCTCAATCTGGATATATGCATTTTGAAACTTCTGTACCTCTTGCCTGAGAGGGGATAAGAGGGAGTGACCGGGGTGAGACTGGTCATTGATTGTGCTGGGGGCCTTGCTGAGGCAGCGTGGTATAGATGGAGCCAATGGAACAAAGGTTGGTTTGCATGATGGTGTGGGCTACAACTCTCTGCTATTTCTCCATGCCAAACTCATCCATACTGAACAAGATCCCCTATTATAAGCTAGTCCCACTTGCCCATGTTTGGGATATATCCCTCTCAGCCTTCCCTTCGCAGAGTGACCGGAGGTATGGTCCGGAAAACAATCGCATCTCCGGCAAGGTAAGAGATTGAAAAAGAGTTTCCCTCGACCCCCCCACTCACCCCCCACCCACCACCCACCCCCCACATAAAACACACCAGAGATTTTTTAAACACGCTAAAAATAACAAAAAAAAAAGACAGACAGACTGTAGGCGAGGCTGCCATCAAAGCGCCACCCGGTGGAATTCAGAATGCATTAAATTGTAAGGTTTAACATCATAATGTCCAGAGGAACATGAATCAGATGAACAATTGAGGTCATCAATCTGTAAGAAGACAAGTGTGCTGAGCTGGCTGGACCTGTGACTTCAGGCCTGGCTTCGAGTTGCATGAATAATGATGTGTAAGGACTAAGAGCTATCGATGGCTCATTCATGTAACTGAAATACAAATCTTCAGAGTAGATGTCAACTGGTCCCCAGTAGAAGCCTGAACTTTGTTCCAATCTCCATTAATCAGTGCAGATTCACAGATTTAGAAGAAAGGACATATTTTGTTTCTCTGTTAAAAGACACATGAGGAAACATCTGTCAACTGGGTAGAAAGGAACTGCAGATGCTGGTATACACCAAAGATAGACACAAAGTACTGGAGTAACTCAGCGGGGTCAGGCAGCAATTTTAGAGAACACAAAGTGCTGGAGTAACTCAGTGGTTACTGAGTACTGACCCGACAGTCTGAGGAAGGTTCCGACTCGAGCAGGCTGAACAAGGGTCCTGACCTGAAACGTGACCCATCCTTTTTCTCCAGAAATGTTATTCCAGCACTTTGTGTCTATCTGTCTACTGGGGCCTGATGATTTATTTAGATTGCATACTTTTCATGTTCATCTTGTCAATTGGCATTTGCTTCTCCATTCTTGCACTTTATTCTCTGCTCAACAGTGTTTGTTCAACATCCCTTCCCCCTCTGTGCCAGCTTTCTTTGTTCGGCTATATATCTCTATATCGCCATCTATAATTCTTGTTCCTTTTCCCCTGACTCTCAGTCTAAAGAAGCGTCTCGACCCAAAACGTCACCCACTGCTTCTCTCCAGAGATGCTGCCTGAGTCACTCCAGCATTTTGTGTCTATCACTAGTGCATGGGTGATTGTTGCTCGGTGCGGACTTGGTGGGCAGAAGTGCCTGTTTCCACACTGTATCGCCAAACTATAGGAGGAATAATGAATAAAAGTGGAGAGAGACAATAAAATAGTTTTGTCATTCATAGGAATGAGCATATGTACTTACAATGTACTTTTTAATTTAATAAATATTATAGTCATGGATCTTACAGCGTGAAAACAGGCCCTAATTAACTGTTAAACTGGGGTTATAGCTACACAGCAAAGCTTTCCTCTCCATATGAAGCTGCACAAATAACTTCTGTCTCTGTATTCTTTACTTCAAGTCTTTGAAAACCTTCCAGATATTTAAAGATGTTTGGGTAACATCTCACAGGAGAAGGACAGTGTTATAATGAAACAATCAATCTTCCCTGCTGAAGATTATAACTCACTTGTGAATCTAGTCTATGCAAGTTATCTGGCTTGCTTCACATGATGATTCTCTCATGTCTTATTGCCAGCCAGAACATAGCCTATCTCAAAGCCAGAGATAGAGTTAGTTAGTTAGTTAGTTTAGATTTTTGTCACATGTACTCGGGTACAGTGAAAAGCTTTATTTTGTTGCGTGCTATGCAGTCAGCGGAAAGACTGTACATTACAATCTAGCCGTCCACAGTATGCAGGTACAGGATAAGGGGAATAATGTTTAATGCAAGATAGAGTCCAATAAAGTCTGATTAAAAATAGTCCAAAAGTCTCTAATGATGTTGATGGTAGCTCAGGACCACTCTCTAGTTGGTGATAGAACCAGTTTAGAGATTGTCGGACTATCTTTAATTGGACTTTACTGGACTTTATCTTGCACTAAACGTTATTCCCTTTGTTCTGTATCTGTACACTGTGGATTGTAATCATGAAAATTCTTTTTGCTGACTGGATAGCATGTAACAAAAAGCTTTCCACTGTATCTTGGTAAACGTGACAATAATAAACTAAACTAAACTAAACTAAGGTACAGTTTAATTTAGTTTAGAGATACAGCATGGAAACAGGCCCACCGAGTCTAGGCCAATCATCGATCACCCATACACCAGTTCTATGTTAGACCACTTCCTACACACTAGGGGCAATTTACAGAAGCCAATTAACCTACGCACCTGCACGAGTTTGGAATGTGGGAGGAAACCGGAGTTCCTGGAGAAAACTGACGCGGTTACAGGGAGAGTGTACAAACTCTGCTCACTTGTACAGGGGGCAGCTTTTTTTCCTTTTTGTTATAGTCAGCAATGTTTTTACAAAAATACTTCTCCGTACAGAGGGGATTATCTTACACTTCTGGGACATGGCAGGCCCTCTCGGGGATTTAAACATTCAAAGCAAGATAGAAATGCTGACCCATGCGTGATGGAGAAACAAATGTCACTGAAGAATGTTTCATCAATTGGGAGTTGAGCAGGGTTGCCACATTAATGCAGGAGAGGGCGAGAAGGCAGGACCTGTAATTTACGACGCTCACGTGACTGACCATTCAGCTGGTCTTCATAGGGCAAGGCTTTGCCGTGAAATGTAAACCATGGGCCATGGCAAGTGGGGAACTTAAATGTCAGCAACTGTTTTGTTTCTTCCTTCCCTATTTGGAGACCGTAGCTAAATCTGCTGCAGAAATGTGCAGTTGTTAAACCAAAGGCAGCCTTTCCACCGTATTATGTTTCAACCATAGATCCATGAGGGGATAAGGGGGTTCGATTTATTCTTCCTTCCCCCAGAGAATGATTAGAATCTGGAACGCTCTGGCTGGAAGCGTAGGCCTTCCGAACAAATAATAAGTAACTGGACAAGCGCTTGAATCATCAAAGTGTGGTAGGCTACGGACCAAGTGCTGTTAAATGGAAATGGTGGACGAGTACTTGATGGCCAACATGGACATGGTGGGCTGAAGGGCCTGCTGCAGTGCTGGATAGCTCTATGACTTAGCAAATGAACAAACAAAAGAAACAGTCAATTTTATTGTTTATTTATTTTCTGGGGAACTTTATGGCCCATTGAGGAGTTGGTGATGAACTGTCCTCTTGAACAGCTGGGATCCTATTGGTGAAGGTACTCGCATAATATTGTTGGGAAAGCTGATGACAGGCCTTTAACTCAGGTAGTGTTTGACAGATGACCCATGGGTGGGCCGTTTCAAGATTGATGAAAAACCTTTACAAATGCTTGCATTTTCTTAAACTAGAACAATGGTACAATGGTAAACCTGGTCAAATAGAACAATAGGGGTGGCCCTGATGGTGCAGCATTAGAGTTGCTGCCTTACAGCGCCAGAGACCCAGGTGTGATCCTGACTACGGGTGCTGTCTGCACGGAGTTTGCATGTTCTCCATGTGATTGCGTGTGCTTTCCCTCGGTTCTCTGGTTTCCACCCAGACTCCAAAGACGTGCAGGTTTGTAGGTTAATCAGCTTTGGTAAAGATTGTAAATTGTCCCTGATGTAGGTTAGTGTAGTGTACGGGGATCGCTGATCAGCACGGACTTGGGGGGGGGGGGGGGGGGGGGGGGGGGCGAAGGGCCTGTTTCCACGCTGTATCTCTAAACTAAACTAAACACTGATGAAACGCTAAGACCTTTGGCCATCTTGAGTTTGTGAAGGTGAATTGGGAAGTGCAAGTGGCTTTTCTACTCATAAGCAACAACATAATTTTAATCTGTGAGGTGTCGACAACTGCACCAAAGTGATAGTTTGTGATCTGATAAACAGCAAATGCTCTAAATCTGATCCAATAGCAGGAACTGCTGGCAATAGTCAGCAAGTCAGGCAGTATCTGTGGAGAGAGACACAGAAGTTAACATTGCTGGTTAGTTCTGACATAAGGCCACTGCCCTAACATGTTAATGCTGTTTATCTCTCCTTAACATGACCAATCTGTTGCAAGGAACTGCAGATGCTCGTTTACACCAAAGATAGACATAAAGTGCTGGAGTAACTCAACGGTTCAGGCAGCATCTCTGGAGAGGATGGATAGATGATATTATGATTTGGGACCCAACTGAAGAAGGGCCCAGACCCAAAACGTCACCTATCTATTCTCCCCAAAGATGCTGCCAGACGCGCCTTGTTACTCCAGCATTTTGTGTTTATCAGTCAAGCTTAGTCAAGTTTCTTTGAGAGTTGGAACTGCATTCATCCAGACAAGTAGGGATAATCCAGCAGGCAAGTGGAGAGTGTTGCGCCACATTCCTGACTTGTGTCTAGCTGTTGAAGGAAAGGCTTGGGGGTATCATTTGCCGCAAGATACTTAGCCGCTGATCTGCTCTTGTGACTGTTGAAAAGAGGTGTTGAGTGGTGCCCGCAGGTATCTGTGCAGGGCCTCAGCTGTTGAATATGTATTTCTTAATGACTCACATAACACAATGAAGTGCGCTGTATCAAAGTACGCAAATGACACAAAGGGTAGTGGAGTAGTAAATAATCTTAAAAGTAGCCCTCCAAAGATGCACAGGTATGTAGGTAAATTGGCTTGGTGTGTGTAGGATTGTATTTGTGTGCAGGGATCGCTGGTCGGTGAGGACTCGATGGGCCGAAGTGCTTGTTTCTGCGTTGGATCTCTACAAAACAAATTTTGAAAGCCCAATAGAACATTGGCCATTTTAAATGAGAAATGTTATGCATATTTCTATTTAATGATCTAAATTAACTGGAGTTATATCAGGTTTCTCGGTCTAATTTGAAGTTGCTAAAATCCTTACTTTTCATATCATAACACTGCATAGAAATACAAATATATTTGATATATTTGATATATACATTATATATCCACAGACATAGATATGATATAGTTACAGCTGGAAAGTATGCAGGGAAGATATTCAGGCTGTAGCAGGACTCGAGGACCTTAGCTATAGGGAAAGGTTGGGCAGAATTTATTCCTTTGAATATGAAACTGAGTGGTGACCTTGTAAAGGTGTATAAAATTATGAAGCACACAGATAAGGTGAATGCACAGTCTTTTTTTCAGGAAGAGGGAATCATAAACTGGTGGGCATAGGTTAAAGGTCAGAGGGAAAATGGTTTAAAAGGGTCCTGAAGGGCACCGTTTTCCACACTGAATGTGGTGTGTATATAGAAAGAGCTGCGGGTGGCAGTGGCTGAGTCTTTGGCGCATCATATCCATGCTGTCCATTGTACATATCTGCACTAATGCAATTTACTCACATTAGGTCTATATCTTTTTGTGCCTTGGCAATTGAATTGCTGTAACAATATTAGGGCACAAACATGGATGGGTAAGACTTAGAGGAATATGAACAAAATGGGATTACTTTGGATGAGCATCTTGGTTGTCATGGATAATTTGGGCTGGATAGCCTGTTTCCGTGCTGTGTTATTCCATGGCTCTAATAAGTGTCTTTTGGAATACTCTAAACAAGGAGAAACATACATCAGAGTTTTACCCATTACAAAGTGCACATTGGTTACAATTTAAAAATAAAGGCAACAAGGATACCTGCAATTGTGAAATAGAAATGCTGAAATGCAGAATAATATCAGAGGCAAAATATCCCTGTAAATTACCGCTTAATGTAGGTTGATGGGCATGAGGAAATGAATAAGTTGTGGGGCTATAATGGAAATAAGTAAAGTGACAATTGAACTTGCTCCCTCGGGAGCTGGCATGGACCCGATGGATTGAATGGCCTCTCTCAGTGTGATTACATACATTAGAATATTTTCTGAGGTCCTGCACCTTCACAACAATTTATGATTTTAATTGTTAAATGGGTAAGAATTTCTAAATTGCAGTTTTGTTTTGATTTGAGAACTTGCATCATTTTTCTTTGTCTTTAGGTTTTCTGATGTTAAATTACTTGCATTTATACTAATACTTTCAACATGGTATTAGGTTTCTAAATGCTTCATAGTCATATAATCAGTGTAATATTAATAACACGCCAAATGAATCAGAACAATCAAAGGGGAGGAATTGAACACTTTAAAGGAAAGGAGAGAAAGATTCAATGTTGTATGAGTTTTTCATCAAAGGAAATAGAAGTGCCCATCCCTAATTGTCCTTGAGATGGTGACAGTAATGCACCCACATAAACCATTGCAGTCCTTGTTGTGAATGTGTACTCATTTACTTAGCAAGTCCTAGTGTCAGAAAGGAAACAGGCTCTTCAGCCTACTACGCCCATGCCATTTAAAAAATATCTGCACTAATCCCATTTACCCACATTAAATTAGTTTGGTTTAGTTTAGTTTATTATCATTAAATGTACCAAGGTACAATGAAAAGGTTTTGTTTGCGTGCTATCCAGTGAATGAAAAGATTATACATGATTGAAATTCAGCCATCCATAGTGCACAGATAACGGGCAAAGGGTGTAGCATTTAGTGCAAGCTAAAGACCAATACTAGTCCAATTAAAGATAGTTCAAAGGTCTCTAAAGAGGTAGATGGGAGGTCAGGACCGCTCTCTAACTGTTGAGGCCGTATTCTTTTAAACCTTGGTGATTCAAGTACTTGATGAGATGCTTCTTCAATGTTGTGGGAGTATCTGCCTCCTCGAAACTAAACTTACAGCTGGTGAGATGTGAGTACTGTAATTTGGCCTTTTAGACAATAGAGGTTGTGTTGGAGTTTGGCCAGTGTGTCAGTAATGACAAATGTTCAGATCATCTCACCTAACAAGCTTGGACCTAGAGAGAAACTCATCAGATTACACGTCAGATCCCCAATCAATGTGATTTAGTTTACATCAGTGGACCCCTACTAAAAGGTCAAAATCTCTCTGTATGTAATCTCTATTTCATTTCAGCTAATGAGTAAGAGCTATTAATAGTCACTGCTAAAATGTTTTCGTTTTTGAGTTTGCGACCACTCGCCAGAAATAACTGCTTATCGGGGGTTTGGTTTTGTGAAAACAATTGAAACCACGTATCTGAAGAAGGCTGCATGTTGTACCGTCTAGTAGAAGGGCTCCAATTAACAGAGCTGACAGCCAGATATAAACCAGGCTGTGACAGCCTAATGGAGATCTTCAGCAGATCATCCCACTTACCGTTCAGCAGCATGAAACAAGACTGCTGGAGGAACTCACCGGGACAAGCAGCATCCTTCTTAATCTCTCTTATCAGAACATTTCCTTTTAAATGAGGCCTAGATTCGCGGGACGCTCATATCTCCTTTTGCCCACTGAGCACTCAGTAGAATAAGGCCTGGTATTTACGGTACTGTCTCTAAATAGCAAATTGGTTAATGATTTTTTTTAGAAACTGTGTCATGCCGACATGACAGGCAGGCAATGTGATGTGGTTCAGTTTAGTGGACAGGCAATGGAACCCTTGACTGAGTGTCACTGGATTGCAAAAGGAGGGCACAGTGCCTTCTATAAAGGTTGCTATAGTTGCATGACACTGTTGGCCATCAATGCGTGCACAATATTTTACTTCTCAGGGATCCACTGGGATTTTAATATTTGAAGGATAGAAACCCTTTGGAAGGTTGGGCAAGATCTTAAAAGACAATGGCTTTTTTGCTTGCATTCGGGAGATAACAAAATATGGCATAGAACATTAGAGCACAGGGATAGGCCCTACAGCCCTCAATGACTGTGAGTGCGAGCATGATGCCAAATTAAACTAATCTCTTCTGCTTGCATACGATCCATATCCTCTCGTTCCCTTCAAATACTTGTACCTATCTAAAGGCTAATAGTGACACATCACTATTGCGTTTGCTTTAACCACCACTGTTCCAGACACCTTCCACTCTCTGCCACTGTAACAAAAAATGTCCCCCACGTCTCCTTTAAACTTTACCCCTCTCACTTAAAGCTATGACCCTTAGCATTTGCATTTCCACCCTGGGAAAAGGATTTTGAATATCTACCCTATATATGTCTCTCATAACTTTATAAAATTATGTTAGGTCTCCCCTCAGCCTTCGGCATTCCAGAGAAAACAATCCAAGTTTGTTCAAACTCACTGTATTTTAGTTTAGTTTGGTTTGGTTTAGTTTAGTTTAGTCTAGGTCAGTTCAGTTCAATTCCGTTTACAGATAAAGGATAAAGGAAACAACATTTAGTGCAAGATGTCTGATTAAAAAATTCAAAGGTCTCCAGTGAGTTAGATGAGAGGTCAGGACTGCACTCTAGCCAAAGACCATTCAGCTGCCAGATAACAGATAGGAAGAAACTGTCCCTGAATCTAGTTAATACCCTCTAATCCGGGCAACACCCTGGTAAACCTCTACAGGGCCCCTTTTAAAGCCTTCATATCCTTTTTGTAATACGTTAATCAAAACTGCACTCAATACTCCAAATGCACCTCAACCAAAGATTTATAAAGCTGCAACATGACTTCCTGACCAGTATACTCAATGCCCTAATTGATGAAGGAAAGCATACCATACACCTTCTTGATATTGTATATTCTATCTACTTGTGTTGTTACCTATATGGAGCTGGAACCCAAGATCTCTCTAGACATCAATGTGTTAAAGGTTCTGGCATAAATTGCATACTTTCCCCTTACATGTATCCTCCCAAAGCACAACACCTCACACTAACTCAAATTAAACTCCATCTGAAATTTCTCCACCCTTATCTGTAAATGATATCTGTAACACTTACAACTGGGACTTCACAATGTCTCCAAACCTGACGACTCTTGTATACTGTCTCACTGTACAATGTCTGTACACTTGTTCTGTATCTAAGATGTGCTTAACTCAGTACATGTGGAAATAAAGTACCATTGGACCATTGATCTCTATCCTGCTCTATACTTTGATGGCCTTCCTCCACGGTGAAACTCGTTGTCTGAAACCCAACTATCTAAACCAGGGGTGGGGAACCTTTTCATGTTGGAATGCCACATTAAGTTAGCTGTAATCTAATAAGGCCGCACCCAAGAAACTTCAATTAGATATACTTCAAAATGTACATTATTTTGTTAAAATAGCCCTCATGACTTACAAACGTTTTAATTGTGGCCATCAGTCGGGGAGGATTATTTAGTTGAATCTTCTTGTACTCTTTGGTATTTTAAATACGTTCATTTTAAGATTAAAATAAAAATAATAAAAGACGAACAAAAACATATTCATAAAAATAAAAGGTAGACAAAAATACTGGAGAAACTCAGCGGGTGAGGCAGCATCTATGGTGCGAAGGAAAAAGGCAATATTTCGGGTCGAGACGCTCCCTTTGATTTTCCAGCATCTGCAGTTCCTTCTTAAATATAAATGAAAGGATTTGTTCTTCAAAATTTGGATTCATTCAAAAGGCCGCACTTAATGGCCTAGAAGGCCGCAGGTTCCCCACCCCTGATCTATACCATCTATATTATTGTCCATTTATTTATACTACAAACTTTCAGTAACTTTGAATAATATTCACAGGGGATTCTACATATTGATCCCACTGAAGGCCACAATGAAGTCCAAATGTCTATTTGAGATGGTTTGATCGTGCAGAGCAGAAGTTGGAGCATTGTCAAACTTAAATAACGCTGCAGTTTTCCTTTGAGCTACTTGAATCAGAATGTTATAAGTTTTTATTTTGAACTGCAGGTAAAAATACAATGCATTACCAAATGCATCCAATCAAGATCTAAAGCAGACTAATAGAGTTCAGAACTTTGGTATATCTCACTTTGAGTACTGTCCATAGTTCTGGTCTCTGGAGAGACCTTTAAAAGTATGTAGAGATTCAATAGGGTAAGCATAGTGGAGAAGGGGGAATCGTTGATTTCAGCAACCATTCCCACATGCCCTTCTCCCACCTCTCCGCAATCTGCACCCCCACCCAGCATAATGCCTGTCGTGGTGGCACAGCGGCTGAGCTGCTGAATTTATGCCCCTGTCTAACTTAGGCGACTACAGGCGACTAGGCTGGCCAATGAGCGTAGCTTGACATAGGTGCTGTCGTCACCAGGGTGATGCAGGCTGTCGCCAGGTGACGTAGGTTGTCACCGGTGCTGACTTCTGTGAATTCCATTGGCGACTACCTACGTCAACCTACGTCAACTGGCGACAGGTACCGGTGACTGAATTGTCTTAAGTTGTCTTCATTTGTCGCTGACAGGATCGTAGCTTGTCGTAGCTTGTCGCGAGTGGACATAGGTTGTCGTAGGTGTGGTCGTAGGTGGACGTCCTAATGGTTTGCCGGTTGTCAGTAGCTTGCCGTAGCATGACGTCGACTGTTGTAGGTTGTTGTAGACATTGTCGGCAGTCGTTGAAAAAATTGCCTATGTGGGACAGGCCCATTACAGTGCCAGTTATCCGGGTTTGATCCTATCTATGGGTGTTGTCAGTACGCAGTTTGTACATTTTCCTCTTGATCGAGTGGGTTTTCCCTGGGTGCTGTGGTTTCATCCCACACTCTAAAGACATAAAGGTTTGTAGGTTAATTGGCTTCAGTAAAGATTGTAAATTGTCCCTTGTGTGTAGGATAGTGCTAGGGTACCCGGATCACTGGGCAGTGTGGACTCGGTGGGCTGAAGAGCATGTATCTACGCTTTATCTCTAAACTAAACTAAACTAAAATAAACTAAGATTTTTTTCTATGTAGGACCAACCTTGAGACAATAAGTGTAAAATAATCAGGTAAACCCATTAAAGCAACTAAGAGAACTTTGTATACACAGTTTAACTGGAATGAGGAACCTACAGCCATATAGAACAGTTAAGATTATTAGCATTTCAACACTCAGGGGAAGTCTTAACTGTGACAAGATTAGTGTGATAGGTTTAAATGAAGCAAAGCGCATTGTGCTTAAGATACCAAATAGGCATCTGAAGAAGGTTCCCGACCCCAAACGTCCGCTGTCCATTCCCTCCCGAGATGCTGCCCGACCTGCTGAGTTCCTCCAGCACTTTATGTTTTGCTCAGGATTCCAGCATCCTCAATGTCTTGTGGCTCCTGCTGTAAAATCTGCAATGCTTCCTTGAATGTGAACGTTTCAGTCAATAACTTAAATAATCTTGTTGAATATCACAATCAAATTCCTACAGAAATTTATTCCATTGGTTTCGAACAAGCTCTCAGTAGCTTTGTATCTTAAGAACTTCATCTACAGTAACAGTGCACTTTTTCTAGAGGGCATAGTTATCACTAATCTCTTGGGAAATTACAGGTAGGATCATATTGAATTGATTGAAAGGCCCGGCATGGAATCTGGCCCTTTGGTCTACCGAGTCCACGCCGACCATCGATCACCCATTCACACCAGTTATGTGTAAACCTACATTTTCATCTACACACTAGGGACAATTTACAGAAGCCAATTAACTTGCTAACTCGCACGCCTTTGGGTTGTGGAAGGAAACTGGAGCACCCAGAGGAAACCCACAGGGAGAACGTGCAAACTCCACACAGACAGCATCCAGGTCAGGATCGATCCCAGGTCTCTGGTGCTGTGAGTCAGCGGATCTACCAGCTGCACCACCGTGCCACCTATGTGCAGAAAGAGAGTTAATATTTGACAAATCTTGGCCTAGTGTTCTCTGGTTCTCATAGAGATTGGATTTAAAGAGCTTGCGTTATTGTGATTAATGTTCAAATCCTTATGCTGACACGGCACCTGCTTTCCATTGACCTGCCTCACAATAGGGGGGTGAAATATGATAATCATTGCATCTCTGAAGAAAATGTCTTTTAGCTGCCAAAATTGAATGCTGTCGTCAAGTAGAAATGTTCCTGCTTGTTTTCCAACTCTTTTTCCTTTGTTTTAATAATAATAGTAAATAGGTGATTGCAGGATGGAAACCTACATTCAAAAACCATGGCAGGCAATTTATTAATGTTGTGAAATCTATCAGTAGAATTAATCTCTGTAAAAAAAGATTTGGTGGCATGATTAGATGTAAAGTTTAATTCTCATTATATCTTTAGGCTTTAGAGATGCAGCATGTAAACAGGCCCTTCGGCCCACGGAGTCTGCGTCAACCAGCAATCACCCGTACACTAATACTATCCTACACACTAGGGACAATTTACAATTTTGATGAAGCCAATTAACCTACAAACCTGTACATCTTTGGAGTGTGGGAGAAAACCAGAGCTCCCGGAGAAAACCCACATGGTCACAGGGAGAACAGCACCCGTAGTGAGGGTCGAACCCATGTCTCTGGCGTGGTAAGGCAGCAACTCTGCCCACTGCACCGCTGTGCCACCCCACCTATGCTTTATAAAATTGGGGAATAATGAAATATGATTTTTCCAATATGAATAAATAAGTGTTTCTGATTTCACAGTTTATAGTTTTTCAATTTTTTAATTGGAAAACCAGTTAACCTAAGCATAGAAGTTTGGTGGGGATTTCTTTGCAGTGCTGAGGTATTTCTGTGTCATTGCTTTCAGATGTGAATTTGAAATAGGATCTCATTTGCCCCATCTAGCAATTCAAATTGGTGGATGTTAGTGAATAAAAAAAATGTCACAAGGTTTCTGTTCCAGTTAATGTTTCTGCAATAAAAAAGCCAGCATTCTCATTGTGGAAAAAAGGAATTGTAGATTCTAGTTTACAAAAAGAAACACAAAGCGCTGGAGTAACTCAGTGGGTACCATTGTTTAGTTGATTTCAGCAACCATGTCTACATGCCCCTCCCCACTATCTCCACCATCTCCACCCCCACCCAGCATGATGCCCATCATACTGACGAATGAAGGAATAAAGAGATTTGTTACAAAAATGTTAGTCGTTTACAAACGACAATGGGAAACAGGACAGAAAGCGGATACCAGATAGGAAGTAAAGTGTAGGGGTTAATAGATATCAGAGAAAGGTTGAAGGTCATCAAATCCAGATACAACATTTGTAGTTGGCCAGCAAGGAAGATGATGGTCAGAAGAGGTCAGATGAATATAGACAGGCTTACAGAATGTCCAAAAGCAAAATATTGCAAATTATGTAAAATTAAGCAGTGTGGATATAATGAGTCCTATTCCCCTTTCCACGGATGCTGCCTGACCTGATTTTCAGGTATTTCATGCATTTTCTGTTCTATTATGGAATAGGCAGTCAGGTGATAGTTGTAATTCAATGCGGGGAAAAGTCAACTGTTGCTTTAAGGAGGAAAAGCAAAGGGTGGCACAGTGGTGCAGCTGATAAAGCTCCTGCCTCATAGCACCAGAGACCCGGGTTCGATCCTGACCTTGGTTCCTGTCTGCGTGGAACTCTCACGTTCTCACTGTGACTGGATCGGTTTTCTCCGGCTGTTCAAGTTTCCTCCCGCTTCCCAGAGACGTGTACGTCTGTAGGTTAACTGGCTTCTGGAAAATTACCCCTGATAAATAGGGAAGGATGAGCAAGTGGGGTAATGTAGATGGGGTGATTGATGGGCGGCGTGGACATGGTGGGCCGAAGGGCCTGTCTCCATGCTGTATCTCTAAACTAAATGTACAGTCAATGGTAAGATGCTGAAAAGTACAGAGGAACTAAGAGATGGCAGCTTGCCAATAGATAATTCTCTGAGCGCAAGTAGATAAAAAGTGGAGCAGCTAATAGTATTTTTAGTTTTAAATAACGAGGCAAGAATGTGGTGATAACATTAGAGATAAACATCGAGGACAATGGGTATTTTGCTAATTATGGATTTTGAAGGGATATGTAATGCCAGAGTACTTGGCATAGTTTAATCAAGAATAGGGAAGTGGGCTTTCTTTAGGAGGGAGAACTTATCCTACTGCACCAATTTCCATTAAAGCAGAGAAATTAAAGCAGGTGCGGAGGAATTTCTTTACTTAGAGGGCAACGAATCTGCGGAATTCATTGCCACAGACGGCTGCGGAGGCCAAGTCATTGGGTATTTTTAAGGCGGAGAGGAACAGATTCTTGATTAGTACGGGTGTTAGGGATTATGAGGACAAGGGAGAAGAATGAGGTGAGAGGGAAGGATATATCAGCAATGATTGAATGGCAGAGTTGACTCAATTGGCTGAATGGTCCAATTCTGCTCCTATGACTAATGAACATATGATGGACATCAGATGGGCTAGAGATTTTTAAAGAGGATTTTAAATGGTGCAGCTCTTTAATAAGATATATTGATGAAGATTATTTCCTTAGGAGTCAGTGAAGATGCTCTTTTATTTCTAAAGCATTACAGAGAGTTGAGAAAGGGACTAGAGGTACTGGTCCCTTTAACTCTATGATTGCCCAATAATCACTCATGGCTGCCAGGAAATTTGCATGGTTTAAGCATTGGAAATTATGTAAATGTGGAGGGCAGTGAAGAGAGGGTGAAAAAATGCGAGATTAGTTTTGAAATAAAGAGACAGTGCTTCACAGTTCTTTGGTGGAAAGGTAGCGATGATTACATCCGAAATTTAATGGCATTTGGTCTTTGCGGACGCTGGTTTTAGCAAGTCATCCAGGCAGATTGTCTTATGTTGATGACAAGTGAGATCAACTTGCTGCCGTTCAAAATGCGAGTCGCAGCACTGGTGCAATACGATGATCTCATCCCCAGTCCATAAAAGGCTCTGTATCAGGTGGACCTATCAGGTGTCTTCTGCAGGAGTCCCAGCCTCTTGGAAATTCCAGAACAAAATGGACTCGTGATCAGGAAAGTTGCTGCATGGGCAGTGGTATTATTGTTTTTTAAGTTTCAATTGACAGTGAAAACTACGTGACACTGTTGAAAGAATAGATTTCAAACAAGTGTACCAGGCTGTTGGCAGGCCTGCATGATTGCAAGGGAGGGAGATTACCATAGGGTCCTGATAATGTTATAACTCACAAAAGCGAAGCTGATAGGCTTTGCAACAGCTGAGGAACTATATGCGGTGAATGTCCTGCAATTGCTCCTGGATAGATTAAATGTTGGAATGACAAAGCACATTCAGTCCATTGTGCCAGCTCTATCGCTTTTCCAAGTTATCCAATTAGTCCCACTCCCCAGCACTTTGTCCCGAGCGCTGCAAGCTGTTCCCTACAACCCTTTACCCACTGTGGAGTTTCCTCGTGAATCTGCTCCCACCATCCTTTTGTGCACCGTATCCAAGATTATATGTAGAAACAAGGAACTGTAGATGCTGTCTTATAAACAAAACTACACAAAATGTTAAAATTAATCAGCGGATCAGGCAGCACCCCCTGGAGAACATGGAAAGGTAACGTTTCAGGTCAGGACCCTTCTTCAGACAGATCCATTAGACTGCATCCAATCAATTTGAAGAAGGGTCCATGTTCACCAGTGATGCTGCCTGACCCGCTGAGTTACTCTAACATTTTGTGTCTATTTTTAACCCCAAGATCATATGTTGCTTCACAAGTTATTCTCATTCTTTTCACTTTCCTGCTTTGAAATTGCTCTGAATCTGGGCCCTCTTGAACCCAAACCTACTGCCCTATTTATGTTCACCTTACCTATTCTGGCAGCACCCTGCATTACATTGAACATCCCAGTCAAATCTCACACTAACCCCGCTCTGCTCCAAAAACATTCATAGCTGCTCCAGCCTGTGAATATGTGTGCGACTGTATGATGTCCCACACTCAAGTCAACCTCCTCCACCCTCTCTCTAACGCCTAAAGGCCAATGCTGGAAGTGGCTACAATTCTCAGTGCTCCTTACATAAGTAGCATTGCGACTGATCTCCTTACATAAGTAGCATTGCTCCCAATCTAAATTGTATGTGAAGTTTATATTATCTTTCATTCTTCAACTAAGGAAAACTCTACTCTCTGTATTGACATTCAGATGCCTGTTCTTTTAATGCCAATGTCCATTCTCTTCACCTTTTCCAGCCCATTTTTATCTTGTTCCCTCCTTTCTCCATCAGTTTGCAGAAGGGTCCAATCACAAAAACATTATCTGTCCATTTCCCTCCACAGATCCTTCCTGAGCCGTTGAGTTACTCCAGCACTTGTTTTTTTGCTCAAGATTCCAGCATCTGCTGTTTTCTATGTCTCTTCTCTCTGTCTTCCATCTTCTCCAATTCTTAGTTTTCAAAGTTTCCTCCCATCTGCAGACATTGAGACCATGTCCCCAGCCACACTTGCTCAGTGCGTCCAGTATTTGCTATTTTGTTTTGCATTTATAGCAATTGCAGTTCATTGTTTCATATGCTTTATATGGCACAGTATGTGCTGGCCTTGTTAGTAATGCATCACTTTCTTGAATACATTTTTTTTTCAAATCAAATGTTAACACAAGATATTGTCCCTAATGTTTCTCCACTATCACTATCACTGTTCAGTTGGTAATCTTGTCCTTGCAAACTTTATCTCCATCTTTATGAATAAAGGTTTGGTACTGTGGCGCAGCGGTAGAGCTGCTGCCTTACAGCCCCAGAGACCAGGGTTTGATCCTGACTGCCATCCATCCTATATCTAGGAAACCAGAACTGCACATAGTCCTGGAAGTGTTTCTCTTCCCATAGAGGCAGTTTGACCCATTGACTTTAGTTTAGTTTAGTTTAATTTCGTTTATTATTGTCACGTACCGAATCACAGTGAAAAGCTTCTTTGTTGCATGCTGTACAGTCAATGAGAAGACTATACATGATTACAATCAAGCTATCCACAGAGTACAGATGCAGGATAAAGGGTATATTATTTAGTGCAAGATAAAATCCGATAAAATCCAATTAAAGATAGTTCAAAGGACTCCAATGAGGTCGATGGTCGGTTGGTTCTGCACTCTAGTTGGTGAGAGGATGGTTTGGTTACCTGATAACAGCTGGGAAGAAACTGTCCCCAAATCTGGAGGCATACGTTTTCAAACTCCTGTACCTCTTGGTACAGAAGGGGATAGGGGACAAGAGGGAGTGACCAGGATGAGACTTGTCCTTGATTATGCTGGTGGCCTTGCCAAGGCAGCATGAAATGTAGATGGACTCCATGGAATGGAGATTGGTTTCCGCGATGGTCTGGCCTACATCTACGATTTCCTGCAATCTCTTGTAGTCTTGGATGGAGCTGTAATGCATCCTGATACCATACATTTGTAGAAGTAGGTGAGGATTTTTTTGGGGATATGTTGAACTTCCTAAGGAAGTAGAGGTGCTGGTATGCTTTCTTAGCCATTATTTCGATGTGGCCGGTCCAGGACAATATGCTGGTGATATTTACTCCTAAGTCTATTTCCATTATGTTCTGTTTTTATTTTAAAAATTGATATGAGCTGATTTCACCAAAGATTCCAGCTGGATAGGATAAGCTTAGAGGTATATGGGCCAAATGCAGACAGGTGGGACGATTGCAGATGGGGTATTTTGGTCGGTGTTGGGCAAGTTGGGCCAAATAATTTGTTTCTATGCTGTATGACTCAAGGATTCTATGAAAGGAAAGCCACTGAGGCCATGTACACGCTGCACTTTTTTAAAGACTGAAAATAGCTTTTGGTAACTTACACATCTAAACCAAATATAACTGTCCCTTTAAAATGTTTTATTTCTTCCCAAACTACTTAACTCAAAACAAATATTTGCCTATCATCCATGAAGTTATGGATGATGCAGACTATATTTAGAACGGGGTTACGGCCATGGAAGGTGCAAAGGTGTCACTGGGAGAGCAATATATTTATGTGTTGTCAGCGACCTGTACCTAGCTTCTCCCCTTCTGCTAGTTTGTCTATACATTCTTGCACTGAGCAAAATCGTTGGACACTCAGCTTAGATGTTATTCAGGACAAGGCTTGTTCATATACAAATTCTATAGATGTAGATTCAAATTTAGTGTGCAACTGTGCTGTTAACGGGGATATTTATACTGCTCTAAGCTGCCATCTACTGCACCTCCGCTTCATGCATCTGTCTTTCTTTTACATAGAAATATATCTGAATTCCCATGTAGATATTTAATCCTGGATTACTGCTTACATCAAATGTGCTCATATTGCATGTCTAAACATTTGCTGCCATAGGCAAGTTTCTGTGGTGAAGATATTATGGGCTAGACATTTACAGCGAGATTAATCTTAAAAGAGCGGACCTGTCAAAATGTCTTTTAAATGGTGTTAAAGTAGAGAGATACAGCACAGAATTTGCCCATCAAGTCTACACCAACCATCGACAGCCCATTTTAAACTAATCCTACACAGACCCAAGGTACACAAAAATGCTGGTGAAACTCAGCGGGTGCAGCAGCATCCATGGAGCGAAGGAAATAGGCCGAAACCCTTCTTCAGACCCATTTCTTTTCTCCCACATTTCCATTAGTTTCCCCCAGATTCTACCATTCAATCACTCATTAAGGGGAATTTATTGTGGCCAATTAAACGACCAAACCACACATTTTTAGGCAGTGGGAGGAAGCCAGGGCACTTGAAGGAAATCCATGGGGAATGTGGAAAGTCCACTCAGATGGCACCAGAAGTCATAATTGAACTTGGGTCCACTGGAGCTATGAGGTAATAGTTCCACCAGCAGCACTGTAAGTCTCTCAATGTCCTGGGGTAGTGAGCGTACACAGACCTTCAGAATAGAGAATTGCAAAGTTTCATCACTCTCTCTCTGAAGGAATTTTGCCAACATGGCCCAACACTTATTCTAAATTAGTGACCTCTGGTTCAAGCTCAGGGAAAGATCATCCTTGCATCTAACATTAAATCCTATAAGAAGTTTGTGAGTTACATGAGATTTCCTCTCATTCCTCTGCCTGTCGGTGCAGAGTTTGTACGTTCTCTCTGTGACCACGTGGGTTTTCTCCGGGTGCTCCGGTTTCCTTCTACATTCCAAAGATGTGCAGTTTTGCAGGTTAATTGACTTCTGTAAATTGACCCCTAGTGTGTCGGGTGCAAAACTGGGATAACAAAGCACTAGTGTACTGCCGATCATTAGTCAGCACGGACTTAGTGGGCCGAAGAGCCTGTTCCCATGCTGTATCTCTAAACAAAACTGAACCAAACTCTAAAGAATACCAGAATTTGCTCCCCAATGTTCAAGCAGCTTTTGGGACATGCGCAGAAGTCTGCAAGAATGAGAATGTCTTGAACCCTCTGACAGGTGATTTCAGGCGGTTTATTGTCTACAGTCCTCTAATGGGTTTCTCATAGAGTTCAGTCCAGCATTTAGGCTGGAAAATCCGTTCACCAAACCCGTGCGAGATTAATCATGGCACAGATTGCAACACTTGAATAGTGCTTTATTGTTCAATGGTGCTTTATTGTCACATGTGCCAAATGCAAACGTACAGCGAAATTATTTTCTTACAAACAGTCCAGTAGTGTATTGCCATACCATCCCCGATGAACATTTCTACAGAACCCACAAGTAAGAGGCGCCATGGTTTGGTGCCATTTCCCAAGTACAGGGACTCCATTCATTTCAGCAGAAAATAATAGTTGTGAAGAAGAAAAGCAAGATTCAGGAAATTGACATTTTTGATTGGTTGTTCTAACTAGTTGAAATTAAATTAAATTAACTAGCCGCAGTTGTTTTGCAGAAAATTGCGAGGCAAACTAGAAGAAGAGGTTGAGGCAGGCACAATAATAACATTTAAGGGTCATTGGGACAGGTACATGGATGGGAAAGGTTCAGAGGAATATGGGTCAAATGGAACTAGTTAAATTGGGCATCTTGGCTTGCATAGATAAGTTGGGAAGAAGGTCCTGCTTCCATGCGGTGTGCCTCTATGACTCTTCGAAATTAACCTAGACAGGTTTTCCTTTGGATGCCAAGGACACAATGGACCAAACAGCCTCCCTATACCTTAAGTATGTTTGATTGGGTAATGGACGTTAGTTCGAGAATACAAATACAACCACCTGAGAAATCAACATGTTTCTGTGCCCTTAATTCCTCTCAGACCTTAGGCAGAGGTCATTTACTTGAAAACCAAAGTGGTTGGGGTAGTGCTGAAAGGATTGCTTTGCCTTGGCATGCAATGATTTATGTTGAAGATTATTAATGATGATCAGACTTTCTAAAGAGCCTTTATCTTTAAGTGCTTGTATCTAATTGCATTTGTAATGGGTGGTAAGGGATTGCACAGAATGCAATGAATACTAGGTCCATCCCTCACTGAGAGTCTCCTAGTGTACATTTGCTCATGTTGTAGACCATAACGTCAATGCTTCATCTATCCCATCAGCCATCCTCTAGGCCTCTGGTAAAATACCTTGTCTCACGTTACCACTATGTAGCGTCCAACCGACTCTCCTTAAACCTAATCACATCATCCAATGTCTGTCAAAATGCCTCTGCACTATTTTTAAATGTTTCTGATGATCATGGACATTTAAAAATAGTTCAAAGGGATTTAAATAATTATAATGAGTAAACACAATTCAAAGTAATTGGGAGATAGATTTAAATGCCAGAAATTAATTCCATTCATAGAATCATACAGCACAGAAACAGGAGCTTTCAGCCACCTCATCGAGTCATTTCCTACGTTTACCCCTTTCGTGGGCATTGGTCCCGTACCCTTCTACACCGTTTCGATCTAAAATAACCTATTCAAATGCTTTTGAACCTTTGTATTTGTACCAGTCTCTACCACTTCCTCTGGCAGCTTGTTCCAGGTAACCACTATCCTCTCTGTGAAAAATGTTCTACTCAAATTTCCTTTAAATTCTCCCTGTTAAATGAACCCACCCATCACCTCTAACAAAAGAGTGTCAAAATGTACTTCAAAAGAAAGGGAAGTGATACTAGCTGCCGCTGGTCTCATCTGTCAGTTTCCTGCTGTGTTGGTTTAGCTAAAATTATCCCCAAAGCATTTCACAGTGCAGAATGAGACTAATCTGACAGTCTCCCATGACTGTGTTGGCTTTCCAGTCATTAGTTCAGTTCTGTCTATCTACAATTGTAAATCCTCCCCATCCTTCATAATGACAGACCTTCATTTTAATGTGCAATGACAGGGTTAGCTTTACTCAAAGACATCCAAATCCAAGTAACCCAATGCATCAGAAAAAACATGTTTTAATGTTTTCCTTTTGTTCTTTTGGTGATAAAATTAAATATAATTTCTAATACGAGCAGGTGTCATGTAAATGACAAGCTCTGCATTGGGAAGCTTAAGTATACACTATGGGGTGATTTGGCCTGGAAGACTAACTCTAGTTGGACAGGTACGTGGATGGGAAAAATTTAGATGGATATGGGCCAAACTGTAGATGGGGCATCTTAGTCGACATGGGCAGGTTGGGTCATAGGTCCTTTTTCCATGCAGTATGACTCTATGACTTTATGACTATAACATAAACCATACACCAAGCCTGCCATAAGTTCATAAGTTCTAGGAGTAGAATTAGGTGTTCGGCCATCAAGGCTACTACACCATTCAATCATGGCTGATCTATCTTTCCCTCTCAACACCATTCTCCTGCCTTCACCCCATAACCCCTGACACCCATACTAATCAGGAATCTGTCAATCTCCGCCTTTAATATATCCTTTGACTCAACCTCCACAGCTGTCTGTGGCAATAAATTCCACAGATTCATCACCCGCAAACTAAAGAAATTCCTCCTCCTCCCCTCCTTTCTAAAGGTATGTCCTTTAGTTCTGAGGCCATAGCCTCTGGTCCTAGAGTCTCTCACTAGTGGAAACATCCTCTCCACATCCACTCTATCCAGGCCTTTCACTATTTGGTAAGTTTCAATGAGGTGTCTCCTCATCCTTCCAAACTCCAAGTGAGTGCAGGCCCGGTGCCTTCAAACGATCATCATATGTAAACCCAATCATTCCTGGAATCATTCTCGTAAACGCACCTATCTCATCCCACCAAAGCTATTCATCAAGCCTGTACAGTACTTACCCGAATGTGGCACGGTGGCGCAGCAGGTAGTGCTGCTGCCTTAAAATGACAGAGACCCGGGTTCAATTCTGACCTCAAGTGCAGTCTATATGTGGAGTTTGCATGTTCTCCCAGTGACCGTATAGGTTTCCTCCGGGTGTTCCTGTCTCCCCCCACATTCCAAAGACATGCGGGTTTGTAAGTTAATTGGACTCTATGGACATGGGACTTTGTCTATGGAACTGATACGCTACAATACTACATTGTTGTTGTAGCTGGCATTTTATTAATGTTTAAAATATGTCTAATTCCACTGCGATTCTAAATCTGATGCCAGGTGTTTATTAAGACCTATGTGATATAATATTTACAAATATTAATACAATAATTTACAAAATATAATACAATACAATTATATTCTGCACTGTATCTTTCCCTTTGCTCTATCTATCATACGAGTTTGACTTGATTGTATCTATGTGCAAGTAAAGTATTATCTGATCTGTCTGGATGCATACAAAGCAACGTTTTTCACTGTACCTTGGTACACATGACAAGACTACAAGTTCAAGTTCAAGTTCAAATGAGTTTATTGTCATGTGTCCCTGTATAGGACAATGAAATTCTTGCTTTGCTTAAGCACACAGAAAATAGTAGGCATTTACTACAAAACAGATAAATGTGTCCATATACCATGATATCAATATATACACACATGAATAAATAAACTGGTAAAGTGCAAATAACAGAAAGTGGTTATTAATAATCAGAGTTTTGTCCGAGCCAGGTTTAATAGCCTGATGGCTGTGGGGAAGTAGCTATTCCTGAATATGGTTGTTGCAGTCTTCAGGCTCCTGTACCTTCTACCTGAAGGTAGCAGGGAGATGAGTGTGTGGCCAGGATGGTGTGGGTCTTTGATGATACTGCCAGCCTTTGTGAGGCAGCGACTGCGATAAATCCTCTCAATGGAAGGAAGGTCAGAGCGGATGATGGACTGGGCAGTGTTTACTACTTTTTGTAGTCTTTTCCTCTCCAGGGCGCTCAAATTGCCGAACCAAGCCACGATGCAACCGGTTAGTATGCTCTCGACTGTGCACCTGTAGAAGTTAGAGAGAGTCTTCCTTGACAATCCGACTCTCTGTAATCTTCTCAGGAAGTAGAGGCGCTGATGAGCTTTTTTGATAATTACGTTAGTGTTTATCGGACAATAGTGCGTTATTTGTCACAAACGCAACCGCACAGAGGAATTATTTTTGCATATTTACACATGCATGCACCGCCATTATTGGTGCCATTATTCAAAGTCCAAAGTCAAGTCAACCCGCTCGCTCGATGTACTGGAGCGGTTGCCCTTGAACTGACACCCTTCTCCTCGCTTCGCCTGGCCATCTTTGTGCCCCGGGCGCCAATCTTGAAGACACTGGAGGCATTACCTTGGTTCACCCTCCTATCAGCCCACTCCTAGTGCCCGATGACACCAGTTCCCTCCCGGTTACGCCGACCGAGCTTTTGGGCGGGTTCCCAATCCCGCTGAGCTTTTGGACAAGCCTTTGGATGGGTTTCCGTTTCCGACGATCGCCAAGCCTTCGGGTGAGGTCACGCCGACCCTCCCGGTGAGCACCATGGCAACGGCACCTCGGGAAGGCCTCCTAATAAACCTAAACCTACACTAGTGTGAATGGGTGATCAATGGTCCTGCATGGATTCTATGGGCTGAAGGGCCTGTTTCCATGCAGTATCTCTAAACCATGGGTTCCCAACCTGGGATAAATTTACCCCAGGGGGTAAATTTCACCTACCTAGGGGTTCTTCTACTTCTTCTTCTTGCATATGGCGTGCACAGCATAAAGTTGTAGCCAACTTGTTCTATTTGATCTTTGAATTTGATATTGTAAAGTTTTTACCATGCATTAATCCCAATGTATGACTAAAACTGCCAAATAGTGACAATTATTCAACAGACACCACCTGCTTCAGCATAACGTTTCACAAGATGAGTCAGACATATTGACTTATTCAGAATTATTGCTGGAAACATTTTATTCCAAGTTTACTTCATTAAGTCTGTATCACAGTAGTATGAGGATTCTCATTTCACTCCTGCCATTGGGAAGAAGGTACAGGAGCCTGAAAACTATAACGTCCAGGTTCAGGAACAGTTTCTTCCCTACAACCATCAGTCCATGAAACACTACTACAATAGCCTCCAAACTATATAGACTTGGGGGCATTATTTTTGATGCACTACTATTGTCTATTTATTTGCCTGTCTTTAAAACTGAACGTTTTGTTGGTTATTATGGGTTTTACCGAGTAATAATATATTTACATATCTGTTGTGCTGCTGCTGGTAAGAATTTCATTGTTCCGTTCCGAGACACATGATGATAAAACACTCTTGATTCTCGAATGGCTTCCTGTCACCTCAGTGATCCTGGCACTCATTGAGAATTTGTTTTAGTACGTTTTAGTTCCATATGTTGATCCACCAGAGGAACTATGCTTCTCTAAGTTACTCTGAATAAAGGGCAGTAGAACTGCTTGCTAACGCCAGAAATTCTTGGGTTTGAACGTTGAGCAGTGGACAGTGCCCTCTGTAGGAGATGATGATGAATAAATATGTAATACAAACTCAGTCCATGTTATCCTATAAGATCTGCTTTTAGCCCTTCTACGCTCCAAGAATTAAAGTACTAGCCTGCCCAACATCGCCCTAGAAACTCAGTTCTTGAAATCCTGGCAACATCCTCATAAATCTTTTCTGCTCTTTCCTGCTGGTTGGCATATTTCCTACAGTTAGGGTTTGGGTAGCTGGTAATATTCAGCAATACTTTTACAAGCCTGAACGTGGGAAAATAAAATTGACTGCTTATGTGAGGGCACTATGCATTATTTTGGAGGGGCACTATGACCTTCCACATATTATACACATGCATGCGTATACTCATATTTTAATTTTTTAAATAATTTCAAAATATACTTTATTCGTGAAATAAATATATACAACACATGATCCATACAAAACTCCATCCGACATTCTCGGAGGCTATACATACATTCAATACAGTTTCCCCAAATCACAATTTTACCCCACACCCTTGCCACTCATGTACTCATACTCATAAAATTTCAACAATTATCCATGAAGAAGCGCTCATGCCTCAACTGGCCCCCTCCTCACCCATGATTTCCGCATCACTTTAGAGTCATAGAGAGTTATACAGAGTGGAAACTGGTTCTTCAGTCCATCTTGCCAATACTCACCGGTATGTCCCGTCAATATGTCCCCACCTGTCTGTATTTGGTCCATATCCCTTTAAACTTATCCTATCCATGTACTTGTCTAAATAGTTCTCAAACATTGCAATATTACCTGCCTCAACTACCTCCTCCAGCAGCTCGTTCCACACACCCACCACCTTTTGTGTAAAAAATGTTACCCCTCAGGTTCCCATTAGAATTTTCCTTCCCCCCCCCCCCCACCTTAAACATAGAAACATAGAAACATAGAAATTAGGTGCAGGAGTAGGCCATTCGGCCCTTCGAGCCTGCACCGCCTAAACCTATGACCTCTGGTTCTCGATTCCCCTGCTCTGGGCAAGAGACTCTGTGTGTTTACCCAATCTATTCCTCTCATGATTTTGTACACCTCTATAAGACCTTGTACCATGAAATGGCAAATAGAGGGCTGAGGGGGTTAGCAATAAGTCTTGTATTTGTGAGTTCTGCGCATATATTGAAATGCCAGCTCATAACTTGGAGTTGTCTTGAGACAGGGCGTGATTGTCAATTGGCAGGAGAATCATAAATAATGAGGAAGCAGGGAGGAAAAAATAGGTAGAGAAATTATATGCACAATTATTGATGTGAAAAAACTGTGACACCGCCAGAAGGAGCATCACAGTGGCGCAGCGATAGAGTTGCTTCCTTACAGTACCTGAGCCCCGGGTTCAATCCTGACTTTGGATGCTGGCGATATAGAGTTTGTACATTCTCCCTGTGACCACGTGGATGTTCTCCAGGTTTCCTCCTACATTTCAAAAACGTACGGGTTTGTAGGTTAATTGGCTATGGTAAAATTGTAAATTGCCCCTAGTGTGTAAGATAGTGCTAGTGTATGGGGAAATCGCTGGTTGGCGCGGACTCAGTCGGACAAAGGGCCTGTTTCCTCGATGCATCACTAATTTTAAAGTTGCTGCCTTACAGCACCAGACCCATATTCGATCCTGACTACAGTTGCTGACTGTACGGAGTTTTCATGTTCTCCCATGTGTGTTTGCTTGATTCACTACACTAAACTAAAGGCATTTGCTTTTATTCAATGTGAGGAACTGCCCAAGCTGGCAGCATGGAATCACCCAAGATACCAACAACAAGTAGTGGATGAAGACGTTTGACCCGTGGGAACAATTTGCAAAGGACAGAGCTTGTTAGTGATATTGTTCTGGGGTTAAAAAACAAAAGTGCTGCCGAACTCAGTGGGTCAAGCAGTATCTGTGGAGGGAATGGACAGCTGATGTTTTGCGGTCGGGACCCTTCTTCAATCTCCAGTAGTTCCTAGTGACTAATATTGTTCTTACGGTGGTCGTACTGCTTAGTTTGCACAGCTGAAATCATCAGCTACCACATAAAACCACATCAAACCATAATTCCATGAATCACATCTGTTCTCAGCTCTAATACCGTACAAGACTCTAGCCTTGACCAAGTGGGATCAAACTTTGAAGACATTGCAAACCGCTTGGCTTAATTCCACAAGCAGCACAGGAGCCAACTATGGTGCTGTTTTGCAAATTAAATGCCAATTGATTGACACAGGGGATATCTTGTAACTGGCAGGTCTGGTAGCAGTGGCGAAACTGGGGGAATAGTAGCTTTAGCTGAGATACCCAATCTCTCTAACTGTATATATCCATCAAAGACACTAGTCTACTTGCCATTTAAACTCTTCCAGATTTCTGGAATCCCGCCAACATATGAAAAAAAAAAAATTATAAGCACCAGTAACAAAAATACAAACCGCATAAAATGTTGGCATTTTTTTAGTTTTAGCCAAGTCAAGTCAAGTCAAGTTTATTTGTCACATACACACGAGATGTGCAGTGAAATGAAAAGTGGCAATGCTCGCGGACTTTGTGCAAAAAGACAAACAAACAAACAACCAACCAAACTACAAACAGAATGGAACAGAATCACATATTCTTTTTCATATTAAATATTGTGGGCGGAAGGAAAAAGGGAAAAAAAAATGCTTTTTAAAAAAAAAAGCAGTAGAGTGGTACAGTAAGGTTAGTCCCTGGTGAGATAGGAGTTTACAGTCCTAATGGCCTCTGGGAAGAAACTCCTTCTCAACCTCTCCGTTCTCACAGCTTGGCAACGGAGGCGTTTGCCTGACCGTAGCAGCTGGAACAGTCCGTTGCAGGGGTGGAAGGGGTTTCCTATGATTTTATTGGCTCTGGAGTTGCACCTCCTGATGTATCGTTCCTGCAAGGGGGCGAGTGAACTATTCTCTGCTTCAGAGATATAGCGTGGAAACAGCCCGTCCCCGGCCAACCGAGTCCACGCAGATCAATGAACATCCATACACTAGTTCTATTCTACACACCAGCGACCATTTTACAGAAGACAATTAACCTACAAACCTGGTCTTCTATGGAATTTGGGAGGAAACCGGAGCACCCGGAGAATATCCACGCAGTCCTGGGGAGAATGTACAAACTTTGTACAGGCAACACCCCTAGTCAGGATCGAACCCGGGTCTCAGGTGCTCTAAAGCAGCAACTCTACTGGACCCCAGTGACAGCACGTGGTTGCCCTGTTGGCTGAGTGAATGTTTGAGGCATCAGTGGGGTCGGGACCCTTCTTCAAACTCCAGCATGTGGCATCAGTAACAACTCACAGGCATGAGTCGAACTGCTGGAGTTTATGTCAAAGTTCTGGGCCAATTTTTTCTCTGTCCACGTCCTCTCCACTAATTGGATCGAAGGATCATGTTCTGAACAGGCCAAGAAATGAAGACAAAATATCAGGTGCAGGAAGACCAGCCAAGAAATCATGCATCGTGTTGCTGAAATGAAGAGCTATCAAATGCACAGGAGGAAAAAAGCAAGTGTCTAGAACCCACGTTATAGTCATTGAAAGATACAGCACAGACACACGTCCTTCTGGCCTTAAACATATTTCTACATGTTTCCACCTTTGTAGAAACAAAGAACTGCAGATGCTGGTTGACGTACAAAAGGACACAAAGTGCTGGAGTAACTCAGCAGATCAGTCGGCATCCCTGGAGAACATGGATTGGGTGACATTTCAGGTCGAGACTCTTCTTCAGAAGAAGATAGCTGATGGTCTTCTTCAGATAAAGAAGGATCATGACCTGAAACGTCACCTGCCTATGTTCTCCAGAGATGTTGCCTGACCTGCTGAGTTATACTCCATTACTTTGTATCCTTTTAAGTCCACATTTGGCCATCAGCTGCTACTTATACTAAACCTACATCAATCCCATATTTTTTTTACTATTCTCCCCGTATTCTCACAACTCTCCCTAGATTCTACCACTCATCCATGCACTAGGCGCAATTCACAGCGGCAAATTAACCTACCGCCCAGACTGTCTTTGGGGTGTGGGAGGAAAGCAGAGCACTGAGAGTAAACCCACACAGTCAAACTGAGAACGTACAAACTTAACACAGACAGCACCTGAGGTTAGCTTTGAGCCATAGTTATTGGTGCTATGAAGCAGCATCTCTCCAGCTATACCACTCTACCACCAAGTGTGTGGACAGGCCCCATCCACTCCACCAATTAGACTGTATGATTGACTTATCAACATGGGTAAGAATGTCTAAGAAGGATATGGGCCAAATGCAGGCAAGTGGGACTAGTGTAGATGTAGCATCTTGGTCGGCTTGAGCAAGTAGGGACGAAGGAGCCTGTTTCTACGCTGAATTACTCTATGACCTTATAACAGGTCAGGTTTACAGAAAGACCAGTGAAAAGAGAGAAAGAAAATCTGGATTACAAGAGAAAGAGAGAAAGGAAAACAAAACTTATCTTTTGACAAGTAAAACTACGAGGAATAAAAATGTTAAACTTCGGAACTAAAAAGATTGATGGGTAATAGTTAACACTTCCATGTTAGATGTTCACTTACGATTTGAAATGCCTGGAATTTTGCTTTTGTGGTGAGTTGGGGTAGCCCTCCCATACACATAAAACCACTTTCAATCTTTATAGATAATAAGGACATTTTAATGTTGCTAAAAGTGAAACTGTGGAACCTGGTCAACAACATTTGAATGTTCTTATTGAATTGCATATTGTTGTATATTTTCACATAAATTATATACTTTAGCTTCATTTATGATACAAAGTACTGGAGCAAAGCAGCGGGTCAGGCAACATCTCTGTGCACAGGGATAGGTGACAATTTGGGTCGGGACCTGAAACGTCACCTCTCCATGCTGCCTGACCCGTTGAGTTACTCCAGCATTTTGTGTCTTCTTTCATGGACCAGTACCTGCAGTTCCTTGTATCCCATTATTATGATGGCATGGTCTCTGGGCCTTGAAACCAATGGCAATAGACATGGAACACAGCTCTTGTGGTGGAGATGAGATTTTTCAAGTGTCAAGACTATTCAATTGTCATATGTACCGACAACAGAACAATCATATTCTTCCTTGAAGATGTATAAATGGCCTGTACGCACAATACTCATAGACATTACAATAACAAAAAAATCAATAAATGAATGACCCCAATACTAGTGCAAAGAAACCTGAAGCCTTTAGTGCAAACAAAGGTAGTCCATGGAAGTTCATAGGTGAGGTTAGTGTTGTGTGGTCTTCAAGAGCCTGATTGATGATATGAAGAAGCTATTCTCAAGTTCAAGTTCAAGTCAGTTTGTTGTCATGTGTCGCTGATAGGATAATGAAATTCTTGCTTCACTTCAGCACAACAGAACATAGTAGGCATTGACTACAACCTTGGTACAAGGGTGGCACAGTGGCGAGGTGGAAGAGCTACTATCTTACAGTGCCAGAGACATGGGTTTGATCCTGACTACAGGTGCTGTCTGTACGGGGTTTGTACATTCTCCCCATAACTGTGTGGGGTTTTTTCCTGGGTGCTCCAGTTTTCTCCCACACTCCAAAGACGTAAAGGTTTATAGGTTAAGTGACTTTGGCAAAATTATAAATTGTCCATAGTGTATGTAAGATAGTGTTAGTGTGTAGGTGATTGCTGGTTGGCATGGACTCAGTGGACTGAAGGGCTTGTTTCCACCCTGTATCTCTAAATAAACTAAACTAAACTAAACTAAATCTGGTTGTCAGGGTTTTCAGACTATTGTACCTTCTTTCCAATGGCAGGAGTGAAATGAGAGCATGGTCTGGATGGTTCTCAAAGACCATGCCTGTTCAAACCTGCTGCCCCTGATCAGACTGCTTACCTGGGTTAAATATAAATCCTTCGCACTGTGAAGGATGTCTCGATTCACTGTGCAGTAACTCACTGAATGAGCCCTCTCTTTCACTTCTGGCTAAAATGCTCCACCTTGTGTGACTGCCTGTTTCAAACCACAAGTTCAGGTGGAGTTCAAGAATCTGTCGTGCTAAACCCGTCAGTCTGCAGCCTTGTCTAGTTGTTGCCCAAGTTAGACTCCAACTGCTTTCCATAGGAAAAGCTCAGTAGATTTAGTAGTTGTGGAAACTGTAGCCACAGCAATGTATTGGAGTTCACAATTAACACCAAGGCCAGTTCATGGCAGTCTACTGAGTGACAGGCACAGCATGCTTTAGGTGATAGATGGAATCATAGAAACATAGGTGCAGGAGTAGGCCATTCGGCTCCTCGAGCCAGCACCACCATTCAATATGATCATGGCTGATAATCTAAAATCAGTACCCCGTTCCTGCTTTATCCCCACATCCCTTGACTCCGTTCGCCCGAAGAGCTAAATCTAACTCTCTCCTTCTCCTTCTCTCACTGCTCTCTGTCACAACAGGGCAGGTTGCACACTGTTGCCCAGTTAACCTGCTCAGCTGCAATAGTCCTGTGTAGTTCGTGGGCAGAAGCCGTTCCTGTGTATATCTCTACCTATGTGAAGTATTCTCCCTCTCCCTCGTTTAAGTACTTTCCTCATGTTTACTTTCTGCTGCATCTGAAAGCAATAACTCATTTCAGGTCAAGGGGCACTCCACATCATTAAAGTCGGGCCGTAAATCCTGACTCGTTCACCCCGTGTAATTGATAGATTAGCTTGACCATCCCAGGGGGGTGATCTTCCACTGCTTATCAGTGGACGTAGCCCAGACCATCACACAAACCAACCACTCCACCTGAAGAAGGGTCTCGACGCAAATCTTCACCCATTCCTTCTCTCCAGAGATGCTGCCTGATCTGCTGAGTAAACTCCAGCATATTGTGTCTATCCCCCCTCCATTGAGTCCATTTATACCTCACGCTACCTCGGCAAGACCAGCAGCATAGTCATGGACCAGTCGCACCCCGGCCACTCACTCTTCTCTCCTCTCCATTCGAACAAAGGGTATAGATGTGTGAAAACGCACACTTCCAGATTCAGGGACAGTTTCTTCCCAGCTGTTATCAGGAGACCATCAACCAACAACTAGAGAGTAGTCCTGAACTACTATCTACCTCGTTGAAGACCTTCGGACTATCTTTGATCGGATTTACTGGACTTTATTTTCCACTAAACATTATTCACGTAATTCCCTTTATCATGTATCTGTACACTGTGGACAGCACGATTGTAATCATGTATTGTCTTCCCGCTGTCTGGTTAGCTTTTTGCTGTACCTTGATTTGTAGTGCTTGTTGCATCGTAGTTGATTATATCCATTAGCACAGGGCACACTGCCACTCCGGGCTTGGAAGGTAAAGGTCATCATGTTACATTTTGCTTACGTTACTGGATGGTGTGAAACTGAGGTCAGGATTGTCCACGGGAAAAGACGAGAAAATAAACGCAAAGTCACTCTAACCTTACCCTCATGTGTGACTCAAGGAAGGTCCAACCACGTCCCATCTAAAGCTCTCCTGAATTCTCCAGAATTTATAACTCAATCTTGAACTCATCCGTTCAAGCATGAGGGCATCTAAAGTTGTTTCATTTTCATTTTCTTTGAGCACATCAGTTACCCAGAGGTGTAATATTGCTTCTTGCCAGTGCAACTAAGGAATACAAATTCAAACTTTTAAAACATAAATCCTAAGGAAATGGAAGCAGTGGACCCTGAAGCCTGGTCTTTCATTCCAGAAGACTATGGCTGATCTAATCATGAAGATCAGCTCTATTTTCCTGTCTGCTCCCCATCACCATTATAGAGCAATAATCTGTCAATCTCAGCCTTCAATATATACAATGAACATAGGCCAGAGCAGAACAGCACAGGAACAGGCCCTTCGGCCCACAATGTCCATGCCGAACATGTTGTCATTGAACTAATCTCTTCTCTCTACAAGTAATTCACATTGCTCCATCCCCCACATATCCACGTCCCTGTCTAAATACCACTATCGCATCAGGCTCCATTACCAACCCCACAGCGTGTTTCATCTCTTTTAAAATTTGCTCCTCTCATTTTAAAGTTATGTCCACTAGTTTTTTATATTTCACCCTGGGCAATTCACATTCTTCCTGCAATTGAGTAACCAGAACGCACACAATAACTCTACCTTCACAGCTCCCTAGCGTAAAGCGTTCCAAAGGTTTGTGACCCTCTTATGATCATCCAGCCCCAGTAACAGTGCTGTAATATTGTGGTAGTGCTGTAATATTGTGGTAGTGCTGTCATCATTAATTTCTTGCTGAAAGAGCAGATGGAGCCAAGGTTTAATAAAACAGCTGTGAAGCAATGCATCAAACACTCAGTATCGCACAGCCCATGTTTACGTGCTCATGTCCCCAGAGTGAGACATGAACTCAACATCTCCATATTCAGAGGGGAGCAGCAACACGTTGTATCACAGTTAGCACTGCATGTGGAATATGCTCGTACAAACACAAACAAGGTTCCAACCGCAAATAGGAACTTAGTGTGCAATCCATCAACATTATGCTTGTCACCTTATACGCTACCTTTCTGGGAGTAATGTGGAGGAAATTCCCTGTTGAACCTTCAAATAAAATCATAAGTTGGGACTCTTTAGAAAGTTTAGTTTAAGGTGGTAGAGTTTCTGCCTTATAGCGTTTACATTCCTGTTTGGTCCCGACTACGGGTGCTGTCTGTACGGAGTTTGTACGTTCTCCCCGTGACCGTGTTGGTTTTCTCCGAGATCCCACACTCCAAAGACATACAGGTTTGTTGGTTAATTGGTTTGGTATAAATGTAAATTGTCCCTAGTGTGTGTAAGATAGTGCTAATGTGCGGGGATCGCTGGTAGGAGCGGACTTGGTGGGCCGAAGGCCTGTTTCCGTGCTGTATCTTTAAACTGAATTAAACTAAGAACTGGAGTGACAAATTTGGTGAACAAGACTAAAAATATGACAGGCCAAGTTTAAGAAGTAAAATAGACAGGAGAATGAATGTTCAAATATGATAACTACATCCATCGAGTAGAAGCAAGGAACTGCAAATGCTGGTTTAACAAGGAAAGACACAAAATGCTAGAAACATAGAAACATAGAAAATAGGTGCAGGAGGATGCCATTCGGCCCTTCGAGCCAGCACCACCAGCACTAGAGTAACTCAACGGGTCATGCAGCATCCCCAGAAAACATGGATAGTTGACATTTTGTGTCGGGAATCTTCTTCAGACTGATTGCAGAGGTACATTAGTTCTATCCTATACACGAGGGACAATTTACAGATGCCAATTCCCCTGCAAACCTGCACGTCTTTGGAATGTGGGAGGAAACCGGAGAACCCGGAGAAAACTCATGTGGTCGCCGGGAGAACGTACAATCTCTGTACAGGTAGCACCTGTAGTCAGGATCAAACCCAGGTCCGTCGTGCTATAAGGCAGCAATTCTACTGCTATGCCACCGTGCCACCCTGAGCTGGAAAGGTGCTAGCTTTATATCTTATAATGTACGGCAAGGAAGCACATCAGTATTGTTCTAACCAACTGTTAGATTTGTTGTTCCCCCCCCCCCCCCCCCCGACAATCAGCCTGAAGAAAGGTCTGGACCCGAAATGTCACCTATCCATGTTCTCCGGAGATGCTGCCTGACCCGCTGAGTTACTACAGCTTTGGGATAATATGCTGCTGAACATGGGTTGCAGTCAGAGGACCGTAGGTTTCATGAGGAAATTAGGTACTTCACCCACCTGGGACAGAGGCGGTCGGGTGAGGACTAGGATGCTGGTTAGTGGGTTGAGCTGATCAAGGGTGACAGAGGAGGCCCTGCAGCAGCCTAGAGCTTATCTGGGCTTACATCCAGCATGTGGACTGAACTTTGGACTTTTTCTATTCCTTTTGTAAATGGCGCCAGAATATGGCGACGGGTGCCAGAATTTCACTGTGCAGTGCATACGTGACAATAACCATTGATCGGAGTTAGTGTTTCAGCGGTTGCATTGGTGTGGTTTGTTAGGCGGCATTACTGAGCTATTGCCAGTAACGGATTGTTGGGCACATCAGTGTTGTTCTGACCAACTGTTAGGCTGTTGTCTCTCAGCTGAGATCCTATCACCAAAACTAAAACAACACTCGATCTGTTGGTCAATAAATCTTTTGCAGATCTTAGTTTGCACCATTTGTTGTGAAGATATCACTAGATGGGTGAACTTTAATAACAGAAACACTTGATCTTTGGTTTACAGCTGTGGATTCCTGTCATTCATGAACATACAACACAGTGGAGGTTACTCCCATTCCACTATATGTTTGACCATTTGGTCCCTGGAGGGCAAAGTTTAAGCAAACCTTCTGAAGTGTTTTCTGTTGTGAAGCAGTGATGATCACTGTATGAAGTGGCAGAGGGAAGGGTGTATCCATTGAAAGAATTTGCAAAGAAATGCATGGGGAGATTTCACTATGAGACTGCATTGGCAATGTTTATTGAATGGTAAAGGGCCGTCCCACTTGGGCAACCTAATCCGCGAGTTCTGGCGAGTTTGCCCTCAACTCAGCATGTTGAGGGCATGGTCGACACGAGGTCGTAGGAGGTCTTCATAACTCTCCTTCATGCTCGAGAGTGGTCTCCGCGTACTCGAGGCCTCAGCTAGGTCGCGCCGTTTTTTTCAATATGTTAAAAAATGCCCACGAGTAAACAAAGGTCGCCATGGAAAAAATTGATACTTTTTTTACTCGTAGCTTTAGTCATAGTAGGTCGTAGTAGGTTGTAGTAGGTCGTCATGTTAGTCGTAGGTAATCGAGGTAGTCGAAGGTAGTCGTAGATAGTCTTCATCATAGTTGAAGGGAGGTCAAAGGAGATCGAAGGAGGTTGTCTTCACTCTCCACTATTCGGTGTTCAATTTTCCTGAAGTTTGTCGTAGCTAGTCGTAGCTAGTCTTCAACATAGTCGAAGGAGGTCTTCTACATAGTCGAAGGAAGTCTTCAACATGTCATTTTTTAAAACTCTTCTAAATTTGCAAATTAGGTCGCCCAAGTGTCACAGCCCGTAAATCTTGCCCTTCACTGTTACTGCACACTAATATGTGGATAGAAACATGAATGAATTGGGGCGACACAGTGGTGCAGGGGTAGAATTGTCGCCTTACCTGGCACCAGGGACCGGGTTCAATCCTGACCACGGGCGCTGCTTGTCTGGAGTTTGTACGTTCTCCCTGTGACTGCGTGTGTTTTCTCCTGGTGCTCCGGTTTCCTCCCACACTCAAAGACATACAGGTTTGTAGGTTTGTAGGTTAATTGGTTTCTGTAAAATTGTAAATCATTCCGAGTGTGGAGGATAGTGCTATAGTGTACAGGGTGATCGCTGGACTGCATTGACTCAGTGGGCAGAAGTAAACCACGGTGTATCTTTAAAATCTGAAGTTTAATTTCAGAGTACTTTATAATTCAGTGTTGCTGAAAGCACCAGTGTAACCTCATCTGTAAGTAATTATTGCCCAAGTTTTTCCAAAAATAGTAACTTGAATTCTCTTCCCAGCAGCGGGGGGCCAGTAACAAGGGGGGTGGTGACACTCTTGAACCTGCAATGCTTCTTCTTGCAGCATACAGACAGGATTATCTCAAAGGTTCCTATTCCCATTCCAGCGAGCAGGGCTTTACTCAAGTGTCAGTTGTGACACAACATGACACCGATATGAGCGATTAACCTCGGCGTCTATAAGCTCACCAGTAGCTTATTCTGCAACATGTGGGCCCAAAATTAATCTCTTGCTATTTAGGTTCCTCACTTGAAAAGATCACCCACCGAACGATTACCTCTTGATATGTTGGCGTGGTATTATATTTCATGTCAACCAACTATGGACAAAATAAGAAATAGTGATCATCTTACAGAAAAATAAAATGATGGGTGGAGGAAGTGTAGAAATAATATTTAATGAAGTTAACTGAGGGGCGTGGAATTTAGTAAGTGTAGGAAGGAACTGCAGATGCTGGCTTACACCAGCACATTGGGTTTTTTGCACAAGATTCAAGCACCTGCAGACTCTTGTGTCTCTTAAACTTCCTGACTTTTCTGACTGCTGTTAACCTCATCAGTACTCTGAATCTAAATTCCATGCTGAAGATAGACACAAAGTGCTGGAGTAACTCAGTGGGTCAGGCAGCATCTCTGGAGAAAAGGGATAGATGACGGGTCAAGACCCTTCATTAGATTAAGAGTCAGGGAGGGGGAAACTAGAGGTATGGGAAGGTCCAGAACAAGGCAGAGCCTGCATCGATGATTCAGGAAAGGTGTCTCTTTTTGTAAACCAGCATCTGCAGTTCTTTGTATCCAGGTTTTTTGATTCTTGTTTTAGTCACTGCACAACTGTGATAATTCCGTACGCTGACTGGTGGGAGTGGCTTGTGGCTGTGATCCGTGCGATTTTTCTCCTGGTGCCCCGGCTTCCTCCCGCATTCCAAAGGGGGGGGAATGGAACTGATGGCAACGCTCTGAGAGCTAACATATATTTGAAGGGCTGAACGGTGATTTTCTAGGTCATAAAATATGCAAGATTACCTCATGCCTCAACGACTTCAAACTTTAGAGATACAGCACAGAAACAGGCCCTTCGGCCCATGGAGTGCACGCTGACCATCGATCACCTCATACATTAGTACTATCCTGCAAACTAGGGACAATTTACCACTTACAGAAGCCAATTAATCCATAAGGTCTTTGGAGTGTAGGAAGAAACCAGTACATCCGGATAAAAACCCATGCGGTCACAGGGAGAACGTACAAACTCCGTACAGACAGCACCTCTGGTCAGTCAAACCCAGGTCTCTGGCGCTGTAAGGCAGCATTTCTACTGCTGTGCCACTGTGCTGTCCACTGTTATTTAGCCACAAGGAACTGCACATGCTGGTATATACAAAATGTCACAAAGTGCGGGGGTAACTCAACAGGTCAGACAGCATCTCTGGAGATCATGGATATGTGATGTTTCAGGTCGAGACCCTTCTTCAGACTGCTCTGTTTCCTATCCATGTTCTCCAGAGATGTTGCTTGACCCGCTGAGATACTATTTACTTCAACAAATTAGTGAGCTGGTGAGGTACAAATGCTATGAAGACATAATGAGACATAAGAAGCAATTGAATTGGGATTTAATCCATTGGTTTCTCAATAGGATGAAGAGGAACCTAAAGGACAGCTACTCGTGAGGGCTTTTACTTAGATGGTCGTAGATAGAGAAAATAATGTTTGAAATTGAGGGCTGCACAGTGGCACAACTGAAAAAGCTGCTGCCTCACAGCTCCAGAGACATGGGATTGATCCTGATCTCAGATACTGTCTGTGTGGAGTTTCCACATTCTCCCTGTGACCATGTGGGTTTCCTCCGGGTGTTCCAGTTTCCTCTCAATTCCCAAAGATGTGCGGGGTTGCAGGTTAATCGGTCTATGTAAAAATTGTCCTGATGTGTTGGGAGCAGATGAGAAAGGGGGATAACATAATCTAATCATGTGTTGGCTTTCTGCTGACTGGTTAGCATGCAACAAAAAGCTTTTCACTGTACCTCAGTACACGTAACAATAAACTAAACTAAACATAGAACCAGTATCCAATTAAATAATTCAATTGTACTTTATTGTCACATGTACCCAGGTACAGTGAAATGCTTTGTTTTGCATACAAGGCAGTAGGCAGTGCACTAGTGCCACTGCGTTTCAGGAGCCAACAGTGTTATGGACGGGTGATTGATGGTAGACAAAAATGCTGGAGGAACTCAGCGGGTGAGGCAGCATCTATGGAGTGAAGAAAATAGGCGACGTTTCGGGTCGATACCCTTCTCAGGTCTCCTCGTAATCCCAGTTGATCCACAAAAAACAATCCAAGGCTGTCCAACCTCCCCCTGTAACTAACACCCCCAATCCAGAGAACATTCTGATAATGGTCCGTGTGGACTCGGTGGACCAAAGGGCTTGTTTCCATGCTGATTCTTTAAAACTAAAAACTAAAATTATGAACGAATCCCAGGACGAGTCCATCCAAATTAATTTCTAACATATTGCATTACAGTTCATTTGGCATGCTGATGCCTTGTGTGGAAGATGTGCAGAGTTCATCTGGTAACTGAGATCATGCATCGAGGAAACACTTCAGTTGAAAGTGATCGACTGAACAATAGTTCGGAGGTTATTGACTGAGCTGCCTAATTCTCAATCCATGGTCGCACATCTTATAACTCTGTAGAAGTGACTTAGATACGATATGTAAATGTGATAGTGGCATTTAAGAGGCTTTTGGATTGGCATGTGGATATGTAGCGAATGGAGGGATATGGATCACAAGCGGGCAAAATTGGTTTAATTTGACCATGTTTGGCATGGACTGTGAACAAAAAGGCCTGTTCCAGTGCGATATTGTTGTATGTTCTATTGAGTATAGAGCGCTGCTGATTAGATAGCTTCAAGCAATTTTACGCAATGGCAGAGACATCCATTACACCGGTCTGGTTTGAATTTAAATTATAAATACAAAGGAAGGAAAGGATTATCTTCTGATCCTTTAACCAGGATCCTATAACGTATTGAAAGTGATTGGCTAAAGGTTTAATTGGAGATTATTGGTGCTCAATGCTAATGCTCAATCTAAGAAGAGTGTGGATACCCAGCCAGCTGAACGTCCAATTAATCACCTGCTGGGAGATTCAGCATTTTCTATTTTTAGTTCAGACATCCTGCAAATGCATTTTATTTTCCATTCAGATTTTACCTTCGTGAGAGCCACTAGAAAGTTAAAGGCAAAAAGTCTCGGGGATAAAAATACTTTAAGCTGAAAGTCATCTGGAAATGGATAAATGACCAATTATGCAACCTTGGTTGCAAATTGATACGAACTGAACTAAGTCGGCATGGACATGATGGGCTGAAGGGCTGTCCTTGTCTTTTGACTATCAATGATCAAACAGTACCTGGGGAGAGAGAAACAATGTTCCATCAAAACTATTCTGTCCCATTGTGATAAGATATCAAGTTGCTGCCTGACAGCGCCAGAGACCCGGGTTCGACCCTGACTATGGGTGCTGTCTGTATGGAATCTATATGTTCTCCGGGTGACTGTATGGGTTTTCTTCGAGTGCTTTGGTTTCCTCCCACACTCAAAGTTGTGTACGTTTGGTTTCTGGTTTCTGTAAATTACCCGTAGTGTGTAGGTTGCTAAACTGTGATAACATGGAACTAGTGTACACGTGATCGTTGTTCAGCACAGACTCGGTGGGCCGAAGGGCCTGTTTCCACGCTGTATCTCTAAAGTAAATTAGATTAAACCAAGACACTGCTACATTGAATCCAGTAAGCTTCAACTGGATTTTTAAGTAGCAGCTTTGTATGCCACTGAATAAATAAAGACCATTTGAAGTCTGAATGTGTCTTACATAGATATTAGACAACATAAACATTTAGATTGACACAACAATCTAGCACTGAAGGAACTCTTCACTCTCGGAGGTAACATCTTTTGATGGAGCTAAACCAAGCTCCCAACTGTTGGCCAATATTAAAGCTTGAATCAATGAAACATATTAGCTATCCATTGTCATATTGCACTAAAGCAGTACAGAGTCTGCAAGATAGAGTCTGATAATGTCCGATTAAAGGGTAGTCACTGCTATATTCCATTACAGCAGCGACTACACTTCAAAAGGTGTTTCATGTCTGTAGACACCAGAGATCATGAAAATGTCATAAGGAATAGGAGTAGAATTAGGCCATTCAGCCCATCATGTCTACTCAGCCATCCAATCATGGCTGATCTCCTAATCCCATTCTCCTGCCTTCTCCCCATAACCTCTGACACCCATATTAATCAAGAATCTATCTATCTCTGCCTTAAAAATATCCACTGGTTATATAAATGCAATAATCCCAGAAACAAGGGCTTGTATTTTAAATACTAATCTCCACATACCTTGACTCCATACTATCCCCCTTGGTCAAATCCCTTCCCACCTATGTTCTAAACACCTCAGACACTCTCCGCCGCCTCTGCGCATTCCACTCTTTAGGCCTTCACCCCCTCATCTTCACCATGGATGTCCAGTCACTCTACACCTCCATCCCCCACCAGGATGGCCTCAAAGCCCTCCGGTTCTTCCTCGACCAGAGGAGCAACCTATACCCAGCCACTGACACCCTCCTCCGCCTAGCGGAGTTGGTCCTCACCCTCAACAACTTTACGTTTGACTCCTCCCATTTCCTCCAAACACAAGGCGTAGCTATGGGCCCAGCTACGCCTGCCTCTTTGTCGGGTACGTTGAACAATCCTTGTTCAATACGTACCAGGGCCCCATCCCCGACTTCTACCTCCGTTACATTGACGACTGCTTTGGGGCCACCTCCTGCACCCACACACAACTGACTGACTTCATCCACTTCACCACCAACTTCCATCCGGCACTCCAATACACCTGGACCATTTCCGACACTTCCCTACCATTCCTTGACCTCACCATCTCCATCGCAGGGGACAGACTTCTGACCGACATACACTACAAACCAAATGACTCACATGGCTATCTGGACTACACGTCTTCCCACCCTGCCCCCTGTGAAGACTCCATCCCCTACTCCCAATTCCTCCGCCTATGCCGCATCTGTTCCCAGGATGAGACGTTCCACACCAGGGCATCGGAAATGTCCTCGATCTTCAGGGAACGGGGATTCCCCTCCGCCACCATAGATGAGGCTCACACCAGGGTCTCATCCATACCCCGCAACACTGCTCTCTCTCCCCATCCCCGCACTCGCAACAAGGGCAGAGTCCCCCTAGTCCTCACCTTTCACCCACCAGCCGGCAAATACAACACATAATCCTCTGCCATTTCCACCACCTCCAACGTGACCCCACCACTCGCCACATCTTCCCATCTCCCCCATGTCTGCCTTCCGCAAAGACCGCTCCCTCCACAACTCCCTTGTCAATTCTTCCCTTCCCTCCCATACCACCCCCTCCCTGGGCACTTTCCATTGCAACCGCAAGAAATGCAACACCTGTCCCTTCACCTCCCCCCTCGACTCCATTCGAGGACCCAAGCATGTGGGTTCCATGTGCGACAAAGGTTCACCTGTATCTCCTCCAACCTCATCTACTGCATCCGCTGCTCTAGATGTCAGCTGATTTACATCGGGGAGACTAAGCGGAGGTTGGGCGATCGTTTCGCCGAACACCTCCGCTCAGTCCGCAATAACCTACCTGAACTCCCGGTGGCTCAGCACTTCAACTCCCCCTGCCATTCTCAATTGGACCTCTCTGTCCTGGGTCTCCTCCATTGCCAGAGTGAGCAACACCGGAAATTGGAGGAACAGCACCTCATATTCCGCCTGGGTTGCTTGCGTCCGGGTGGCATGAACGTTGAATTCTCCCAATTTTGCTAGCCCTTGCTGTCTCCTCCCCTTCCTTAACCCTCAAGCTGTCTCCTCCCATCTCCCCGCCCTCGGGCTCCTCCTCCTCCCTTTTTCCTTCCTTCTCTCCCCCACCCCCCACCAGTCTGACGAAGGGTTTCGGCCCGAAACGTCGCCTATTTCCTTCGCTCCATAGATGCTGCTGCACCCGCTGAGTTTCTCCAGCATTTTTGTGGTATCTTGTATTTTAAATCCAGTTTCATTTTATATTTTACCTGTGGCTGTCTGTAGTTTGTTTCTCTCTTTCAGATAAAATGTACATTTATAATTCTAATTATTTAAAACTGCAGCACTCTGTTTTGGGGGTAATATTTGGCTGTTGGAGGGCCAGAATTTCTTACTGATTAGTTGCTTTGGTTTTAAAAGTGTTGCACTGGTGTCCAATACCATTCATAAAGTTCCGAGGCAATTAATCAAGGTGGCAAGTTTTCAATTCTGCCATTCTGTGGGCCTTTAAAATATTAGCATGTTATAGTCATAAAGATACCAATAAAAGCTTTTACATGTTATCAAATATTTAATAAACTAACAAACTGAGTACTGTGTGCTAATGAAACACACAAAATATATTTTGTAAATACTTAATTCATTTCTAGTGAGGTAGAAATACAACATTTAGAAAGGAGCTTTAGAAATAAGATGAGGAAGAATTTATTTAGTCAGCGGGTGGCAAATCTATGGAATTCATTGCCACCGAAGGCTGTAGAGGCCAAGGCAATTGATATTTTTGAAGTGGAGATTGAGAGATTCTTGATTAGTAAGGGTGTCAGGGGTTATGGGGAGAAGGCAGAATGGGGTTGAGAGGGAAAGATAGATCAGCCATGATTAAATGGCGTAGTCGACTTGATGGGCCGAATGGCCTAATTCTGCTCCTATAACATGACCATTTAAAAGTTTAGTTTAGTTTATTATCGTCGCGTGTACTGACGTTCAATGAAAAGCTTTTGTTTCCATGCTACCCAGTCAAAGAAAAGAATATACATGAATACAATCAAGCTACCCACAGTGCACAGATAAAGGATAAAGGGAATTATATTTAGTGCAAGATAGTCTGATAATGTCTGATTAAATCCGGTAGGCGGCGCAACTCTGGTCAGCAGCGGCCTCTGCAGCCTGTCCGCGTTTTTATTATTTTTTGTCTGTGTTTTTATGTAGTTTTTGTTATTTTATGTTGGGGTGTGTGTGTGGGGGGGTGGGGGAAACTTTTGAATCTCTCCCTGCACTGGAGACCCGACCTTTTCTCGTCAGGTCTCAGCTGTCGTTGGGGCCGCAACGAGGAGCGGCCTCCAACAGGAAGAAGCCGGGGACTCAGGTGCCGACTCACCTCACCGTCGCGGAGCTGGCCGAGACCGGAGCGGGTGGAGCGGTGGAGGAGCGTTGCTGCCGCCGCTGCTGCTGTCGATTCGGAGGCTGCTGCTGCGGGTCTGTGGACGGCGGCACCGGGAGCCGCGGCTCCCTGGAGGGAGACCGCATTTCGGGGCTCCTGCAACGGCGACTTCTCCCGCCCGAGTTGCGGGGTCGAAGAGCTCCTGGAGCGGGGCTTAGCATCACCGCCCCGCGCGGCTTGGAATGCGGGACTTTGCGAGCGCACACCGGGGGCTCCAACATCAAGACCCGGTGTGCGACCTCGCACCACCCGGCGTGGCTTTAATGGCCACGGGACAATCGCCATCGCCAGCCGGGGGCTTTGACTTCGGGGGGAGAGAGTGCAGTGGAGAGAGAAGTTTATTTGGCCTTCCATCACAGCTATGTGATGGATGTTTATGTAAAATGTAATTATGTTGTGTCTGGGGTCTATTTGTGTGTAATGTATGGCTGTAGAAACGGCATTTCATTCGGACCTCCAGGGGTCCAAATGACAATTAAATATACTCTCTTGATAAAGATACTTAGGCAGAGGGATATGGGCCATATGCAGGAAAATAGGACAAGCTTAGATGGGCATCTTGGTTGACATGGTCAAGTTGTGTTGAAGGGCCTTTTTCCATGCTGTATGACTTTATGACTGTGATTTAATTTGGATTACTCAAAGGCAGTGAATTGGATATAAAATTAGAAATTGCATATTTGTTTGTGGTAAATCTGTACTGAGTCCGATCCTAAAAATATCAAGCAAAATTTAAGAACAAAGTTACCTGAGAGCAAACAGGTATAGCCAAATTGTTTCTGAAGTATAGCCAAATTGTTCCACTTCAAGTAGAATTTGTAGTTCAGCAATCTGCAATTGTTTTTAAGCAAAATCTTGATTGATAATGCATTCGGAAAACCAAGGCAATTTTCAGCTCAGTTTGCAGCCCAGGTGTCTGCCTGTTTCCAAACTGGAAATACTGCCTATGTTCAATCTGGTCCTTTTTTATACTGTTTGACAGATGAATGTTGACTGGGACTTCCTGTGGAGAACTTTTTAATTTTCTTGGAGATATGTGTGCAGTTCCGGTTGCCCCACTACAGGATGTGGAGGCATTGGAAAGCATTTATACTGTTTAAAACTGTTTATACTGTTTTTTATGCCTGGATTAGGAGGTATTAGCTACAAGGAGAGGTAGGACTTGGATTGTTTTCCCTGGAACCCTGGGACCTGAGGGGAGACCTGAGAGAAGTCTATCAAATTATGAGAGGGCAGACAGACTGAACTTTTTTAATCCAGGATGGAAATATCAAATACAAGAGGCCATAGCTTTCAAGTGAGAGGTAAAGAAGATGAATTGAAGAAGATGAAGAATAAAGGAGAATGGATTTTCCACATTTCTTGATTAGTACAGGTGTCAGGGGTTATGGGGATGAGGCAGGAGAATGGAGTTGAGAGGGAAAGATAATCAACCATGATTGAATGGCAGAGTAGATTTGATGGGCCGAATGGCCTAATTCTGCTCCTTTAATTTATGAACATGTGCAGGGCCAGTTTTTTATACAGATGGTGGTAAGTGCTTGGAACACACTGCTGGAGGTAGTAGCTGAAAAAGATACAATTGGGGCTTTTAAGAGTCTTTTGGATAGGCACATGATTATGCAGGAAATGGAGGGATCTAGATTATGTACAGGCAGGTAAGTGTTTTTCTTGGCATCATATTCAGCACAGACATTGTGGGCCAACGAGCTTCTGTGTTGTACTATTTTTTGTTTTATGTTCTGTGAAAAAATTGTTGCAGTGTCCTTTATTCCCACCTGAGTGGGCAGATGGAAAAATGGTTAAAGTCTCGTCAGGAAACTGGCACCTCAGATAGTGATGCATTCTCTTAGTATTCCACTGGGAACGATAGGCTAAATCCTTTATTCATCTCAAAGAAACATTGCGGCAAGAAACTAGCCTCCTGATGAGAAACAAAAGGTGGTGAACAGATTTATGGAATGATTCGTTCCAAGGGCATTTGGTTAAACATTTTAATACATGAAGGACTGCTGTCTCTACAACAGATTCATTGACTAAATAAGGGGAGATTGCAGTCCAAGGTAGTGCTACACTATGCACAGGGCTGCCAACAGATGTACGGTAGTAAATCTTCCTGCAGCACATGCCTGCTGTGAATGTAGCACTGTGGACAGAGTTCCCAAAATAAAACCACAAAGCTGCCAGAGAGTGCCACTGAAACCAGAGAGGGGATTTCTGTTATAACACTTCATGTACAGCAGAAAGTCGGTCGGTACAAGGAAGAGCAGTCTATCTGCGAGGCCTATTGTAAAGAATAAAAGCCAATCGTTCATGTAATTCACCTTCAATTAGTGATAGCATTTATTACCTTGTAGCCACAAGAGCTGCCCGTATATCATAGACATTAATCTCCATGGGTTTTTCAATGTTTGCCTTAATAATGACTGAAGAATGGTCCAGTCCCGAAATGTCACCTATCCATATCCTCCAGAGACGTTGAGTTACTCCGGCACTTTGTGTCTTGCAGGTTAAATCTAGTGCAGAGGCAAGATTTGTACAATGTAATTTGTACAAAGTCTTTGCACAGTCTTTGAAAATTGCCAATTTTCTCGATTTCCCCGTGTTACTCCAGCACTGCATCTTTTGTTGTAAGCCAGCATCTTCCTTTCCCTTGAGTCTACATCTTAATAATGACTCGTTCTTACGGTTCTTTACGTTGAAAGGCAAGAGGTCAATGAAAGGTTAGCAGAATGGCTTCACGTTATTCTACATCACACATGTAATCATGCACCGTCATGTATTGCAATAAAAGCATTTCACTGTACCTCGGTACACGTGGCAATAAACTAATCTCAAACTCAACTCAACTATTGTGTATCTGAGGTTGGGTGCAGTGTCATTCAGTTGGATTTGTTCTTGTATATCCAGCTGTGGCCAAAGACTCATCCACGTATCACTAGCCAGGCTTTGTCCCTGGTCTACCTCTCCTTCCCAGCTTTCTCCCTGCTACTGCAATCAGTCTGAGGAAAGGTCCCGACCTAAAACATTGCCTATCCCTGTCCTCAAGAGAGATGCAGACTGACCCACTGACTGAGTTGCTTCAGCACTTTGTCATTTGTGCAGTTTTCTTCCTGCTTTTTAACACTGTCTCCTTCGTTCATTCTTATTCATACACATGCTGTTCTCAGCAACGTTATTGGAAAGCACATCAGTTTCCACCTAAACTTCTGACGATGCTCTCTGGAGGACTCAGGGAAGAGAAGGTAATGAATATCCTGAAACATAGCGGTATCACAAAGTAAGTAGTGTTGGCAGCCATGAGATGCATGAAAGTGGATAAATTTCTGGGGCCTTGGCAGATATTTTTGTATCTTTGTCCTACCTTTATCTTCTCTTTATTCCCTACACTGTGGATGGCTTGTTTGTAATCATGTATTGTCTTTGCGCTAACTGGTTAGCACGCAACAAAATCTTTTTTTTTACTGTACCTCGGTACACGTGACAATAAACTGAAATAAACTCTTTCTTAGCCAGGGATAAGGTACTGGAGGACTGGAGGATGTGCAATATTGTGCTATTAGTTAATAGAACGGTTGCAAAGACAAACCAAGGAACTACAGGCTGGGGAGCTTAACATCAGTAGTGAGAAAGATATTTGAAGAGATTCTGAAAGACTGGATCTATCTACAATGGGAAACCTCTAACATTCATCTGTAATTTATCTTTCCAAACCGGTACTTTTCCAATCAAAATGAAAATAGCAAAAGTCATACCAATATAAAAAAACTGGGAACAAGCATCATTTCACAAACTGTTTCACCTGTTTCTTTACTCCCTCAATTCTCCAAAATACTAGAAAAAATGTTTAACAATACATTAGGCATATTTGTAGAAAAGCATAAATTAATCACTGAAAGTTAATATGGATTCAGATCAAACAGATCAACATCACTTGCAATAATAGAATCAATTGAAGATACAAACGCTAATGACAATAAACTATATGCAGCTGGGATATTTATTGATATAAAGAAAGCATTTGATACGATCAATCATGATATTTGAATGTGTCCAATGCCTTGAGGCTGGTCTTGTTTGCAGACGACACAAATATTTTTTGTTCTGGGGACAATTTAAAACAACTACTGGACAAAATAACAAAAGAAATGGGCAAACTGAAAACATGGTTTGACAGGAACAAAATATCTTTAAACTTGAGCAAAACCAAAATATTGTTATTTGGTAATTGCAGAGCAATTACACAAGCAAATATAAAGATAAATGGGGTTGAAATTGAACGAGTTCATGAAAATAAATTTCTTGGGGTTATAATGGATGATAGAATCAGCTGGAAATCACACATTAAACATGTACAATCCAAACTGTCAAAAAGCATTTCTGTATTAGACAAAGTTAAGCAGGTTCTGGATCACAAATCACTCCGCATTCTCTACTGTTCACTAATCTTACCCTATTTAAATTACTGTGCAGAAGTCTGGGGCAATAACTATAAAAGTTCGCTACATTCATTAACTATTCTGCAAAAAAGAGCAATACGTATTATTCACAATGTCAGGTATCTGGGTCACACTAATCCATTATTCTTACAGTCAAAATTATTAAAATTAGAAGATTTGGTTGCATTTAAAACAGCACAGATAATGTTTAGGGCCAAAATAAAAACTTACCTGGAATTATTCAATGAGCGAGTGGGGGGTTATAATTTAAGAAGAATATTTAATTTCAAGGTATAAAGAGTCCGCACGATCAGAAAAACAGTTTGTATTTCGGTCTGTGGAGTAGGATTGTGGAACAGTTTGAATGTGGAGTTAAAGCAATGTCCAAACATGAACCAGTTCAAAAAGGTACAGGGATGAAGGGGATGGTTGACAAACAGGGGTTAATGTTTATTTATTCTTTTATTTATTATTTATTTATGTTTTTTGGTCACTTCATACATATTACTTGTATGTGTATATCAGTTGGATGTGTATATATATGTCTGTATGCATCTCTAAAAATTGTCTAGGGTATTATTATTATTAATTAAATAATTATTAAATATGGAAGAAGGGTTTAGGGAGAAGGGGTGAGATTAATTAAGTTATTCTTCTTCTCACTCCTTTTCGAGCTTGTAAAGAAAAAGTGTTGGACATTTAAATTTTGCTTTATGCTTTTCATTGCTTTGCAAATATTGCCTGGAATGTCCAATTGTTTGACTACTTCGATTTTGTTGTTGTTATTTATTCCTATTTATGTCTTTACTTGTTCGGAATAAATTAAATAAATAAATAAATAAATAAGTAAATATACAAATAAATAAATAGATAAATAGATAGATAGATAAATAAATAAATAAAGGCAAGGACTGATTAGGGATAAAATAAAGACAGAAATTACGGGAGTAACTCAGCAACAAGAAAGACACAATGTGCTGGAGTAACTCAGTCTCAATGAGTGATCAGGAATAGTCAGGATGGCTTTGTGTGGGAGAAATTGATTTTGACTGAGTATTTTGAAGAGGTAGCCAAAGGCAGGGCAGTAGTCATTGTCTATGTGGACTTCAACAAGGCTTTTGACAAGGTCCAAAAATGTAGACAGCTCAAGAAGGTGAGATAGCATGGGATCCAGAGTGAGCTAACCATTTGGTTACAACATTGGCTTATTGAAAGGAGTCAGAGGGTGGCTGCGGGGGATTGTTTTTCAGAATGGAGGCCTGTGGCCAGTGGTGTTAGGTTCCTTGTTGTTTGTCAGATATATTAACATGTTAGATGGGAATGTAGATGGCATGATTAGTAAGTTTGCAGATGTCACAAAGATTGGTGGGCATCAAGAAGATTGCCTAAGGTTACAACAAGGTCTGGATCAACTGGGAAAGTGGGCAAAGGAATGACAAATGGAATCAGACAAGTGTGAAGTTGTTTATTTTGGGAAGTTGAAACAGGGCATGACATGTACAGTACAGTTTATGCTAAATTTTATGTAGTTGTGCGTCTTGTTGCTTTTTTGGTATGACTGTATGGCAAATCAAATTCCTTCTATTTTTTTACATACTTGGCTTATAAATTAATGCCAATTCCAATTCCAAAACAGGCCCTTTAACTCACCGAGTCCACACTGACCATCGATCACCCATTCACATTCGATCTATGTTATCCCACTTTCTCTCCATTCCCTACACACTAGGGGCAATCTACAAAGGTTAACTAACCTACAAACCCACACATCTTTGTGACGTGGGCGGAAACCGGAACACCCAGAGCAACCCCATATGGGCCACAAGAAGAATGCGCAAACTCCACACAGACAGCACCTGAGGTCAGGATCGAACCTGTGTCTCTGGTACTGTGAGGCAACAGCTCTACCTGCTGCACCGCTGTACCGCCCCTGAGATCAGGGTTTTGTTTTCCTGTTGGTGCAGTGAGTTTTTGCATGAGGCACGTTTTACTTTAGAGTGAGGTTAGCACTGTCATGAGCCTTCCATCCTTCACCAGCTTTGCCATCCCATTAAATGGTAGCCAATACTTCTCAACTCCTGCCTCTTACTCCCCCAAAAATATACAGCACGGTCTGTTGGAATTATTGAGGAAGTAAATAGCAGGATAGACAATGGAGACTCATTGGAGGCTTGTGTAGGAAGGAACTGCAAATGCTGGAAGGGTCTCGACTTGAAACATCACCCATTCCTCCCGTCCCACTGAGTTACTCCTACTTTTTGATTCTATGGATGTTGCTTGCCCGGATTTTCAGAAAGCCTTTGATAAGGTGCTACACGTGAGGCAGCTAAACAAGATGAGAGCCCATGGTATCAGAGGGAACATACTAGCCTGTATTGAAGGTTGGCTGAATGGCAGAAGGCGGAAATTGGTCAGTGGGGCGCTGCAAGCCGGCAGCCCTGCCAGCAACGTATTCGTTTTTTCTACTTTTTTTGTTTTTTTAGTATGTCCCAATGTAAGTTTTTAATGTTTATCGGTGTGTCTTGTGTGGGGGGTGGTGTAGGGGGTAAGGGGGAAACCGTTTTGATCGCCTCTTCCACGGAGAGGCGTCTTTTTCCATGTCGCCTCCCTCGTGGCCTAACATTGAGGATGGGTGCAGCCTTTCCCGGCTTTGGGTGCGGGCGCAACGCAGACTATCGTCGCGGAGCGGGCGAGCCCTTGCCGGGGGTTGTCGGAGGGAAGCGCTCCATTCGCTGGCCCGCAGCAGCCTGAAGCGGCGGTCTGCGGAGCTCCAGCTGATGCAGCGTCCACAGCCTGGGATCCCTCGTTGGGGACCATCGGCGGAGAAGACCTCCGGCATGCGGCCTACTTCTAACCGCGGGCGCATCACTTACCATCCGGAGCGGGGTCCCTCGCCGGGGATCCCTGGAGAGGAGCTCTGACCGCCGGCCCTGTGGTCTGCGGTGCTTCTGGCTGCGGCGAGGACTTTAAATCTTCGACCGCCGGCCTGCGGCCTACACCATCTTGAAGCTGGGTCTCCGGTGGGGGACATCGAATCAGGACTTACCTGGACTCACCCTGTCTGTACATCTGGATGCCTGTAGCGGCGACTGCGGAGGGTTGAGGTCCCGACCATGGGGGAAACCGGAGGAGGACTGACCAAACTTTGTGCCTTCCATCACAGTGATGAATGGTGTGGTGGATATTTGTGTTAAATGTTTTATTGTGTATTCTTTCTTATTGTACCGCTGCTGGCAAATTTATTTCATTTCAAGACGAATAAAACTTGATTGATTGATTGATTGATTGAATGATTGATTGATTGATTGAGAAGGCAAAGAGTGGGAATAAAGGAGGCCTTTTCTGGTTGGCTACCCATGACTAGTAATATTCCACAGGGGTCGATGTTGGGTCTGCTACTCTTCACGTTGTATATCAATGATTTGGATTCTTGTCTAGTAAAGGTCTCATGGGCTACAGGGAGAAGGCAGGAGAATAGGGTTGAGAGGGAATTATGGATCAGCCATGATTGAATGATGGAGCAGACTCGATTGGCCGAATGGCCTAATTCTCCTCCTTTGAATTATGAACAGTTGGGGAAGAATCCCATTCACTCCAATGCACAAGGACGGAGGACAAACGTGAGATGCAGTTTATGAGGTGGGATGGCTAGTGTTATGCCTGGCTCTGACCTTATGCCGCCAGGGGAATGCTGCGGACAGAAGGCGAAAGCATTCAGCTGGCACTTACATGACATATAAGTGCAGGCTGTGTAATGCTGCAAGCATCGCTTCGGATTCCTGCTGACATGTGATCGGTTTTAAATCGTGTCCCCGCCGCTCCCGTTTCCTGTCACCCCCTCGCCGGTCAGTGAAGTGTTTTGCATTGGCAAATGCAACAGCGTGTGTGAGGATCTCCAAGTCTTCTGCTTCTGATTTATTGCCGCGAGTCCCAAATTGATTGAGGCTGCGGGTGGGGCGTTGGGTTGGACAGGATAGGATGTGGGCGCATTGCAAAATTCGAATGGATCTAAACCTTGAACCCAGTCAGCAAAGGTGATATATCTTGTCCGTTACACACCAACACGGTAAGACTATCTATCTTGCATTGAATGGAAGAGCGTCCTTTTCGCGTAAAACGCCTCTTTGGTTACTTCCCAACGACAGACTTATTGCTAACTGGCTTTATAACATGCCATCCAGTTTGTAATTTTCACTCTATGCTAAATCGAAGCAGCTTTTTAAGGCGGATCGGATTGGGCCGATTTGTGAGAAAATTGATATTGAGACTGCTCAGTAAACTCCCTTTAAAGTTGTCGAGGGGGGTTTAATTTGTCGACTTTCAGCGGGTAGGAACTAGTATCTGAGAACCTTCGTTTATTTGCTTTGAAAAATATAATTTATTACCTCGTTATTGATCGGATTGAAGACGAGCTTTAAGATTCTGCTATTTTTTAAATAACTTCTCATAACTTCGTTTACATTGTGTTAAATTTTCACGTGGGGTAATGTTGAAGGAAACACACAACTTGCAACTCTGAGCAGGTTCGGTGCAGATCATTATGTAAACAAGTGTGGCTCTAGTCTCGCCGGTATGGATCAATTATTAATGTTAATCAAATGCAAAGAGTTTCCAACGGGGCAACGCTTGACAGGAGGAATTTACACATTCAACTGTTTAACCCCAAGAGTAAATGAAAGTTTTCATATTGGTATTGCAGCTTTCCCAATGTTTTTAAAACAAATTGAATACTTTCTTGAGGCTGTGTTGGAAGGAACTACAGATGCTGGGTCTCGACCCGAAACGTCACCCATTCCTTCTCTCCAGAGATGCTACCTGACCCTGACCCGCTGAGTTACTCCAGCATTTTGTGACTTTCTTGAGACTGCTATTTCACCGGAAGGAAACCGGCGGCCAATCGGCTCCCAGGTATCTCTCATAAAGAGAAACGTGATAACGACCAGATATTTATGTTAGTGGGAGATATCAAGACCCTTTAAGAACAGTACCAGTGGGTTACAGCGCAGATGGGTCTTCAAAGGTACACAAAAATGCTGGAGAAACTCAGCAGGTGCAGCAGCATCTATGGAGCGAAGGAAATAGGCAACGTTTCGGGCTTGAAACTTCTTCAGACGGGTCTTCAATACGTGAAGGAATGCGGCCACATTCCTAGACTGCGCTCTCAGTGTGAACACAAGACTGGTGTTTCTACCAAACTCCCACAGTCCCTGAATGCCCCAGTAGCGTTCTTTAGAAGCAGGGTCCCTATTTTCGTCTGGGAAACATAGCAAATACAGTTTGAGGAGGGATCCCGACCCGAAACTTTACCCATCCATGTTCTCCAGAGATGTTGCCTTGCCTGCTGAGCTACTCCAGCACTTTGTGTCTTTCCTTGGTAAACCAGCATCTGCAGATCCTTGGTTTCTACAAAATGCACCGGAGTTTTTGGTTTAGAAATCGAGCACGGAAACACGCCCTTCAGCCCATGGATTCCACGCCGACCATTGATCGCCCGTTCACACGAGTTGTATGTGATTTACTCCCCCACTCCCTACACACTCGGGGCAATTCACAGAAGCCTATTACCCAACAAACCCTCACCCACTTGGGATATGGGAAGAAACCCATGCGGTCACAGGGAGAAGGTGCAGACTCCACACAGGCAGCACCCGATCGAACCCGACGCTCTGGCGCTGTGAGTCTTCGCATTCGCCCAGGGCAGCAGATTAAGTCACAGATTCATTGTCATATCCGTGCTACCTCAGTACTAGTTACCAGTACCAGTTACAACGGGTACCAGTTACAACGAGATGGTGGGCAGATTTGGATTGTTTTATCTGGAAAGCCGGAGGTTAAGGGGAGACCTGATAGAAGTGTATAAAATTACGAGAGGCATAGATAAGGCTGAGATTAGTCCATTTGTTTCACCCCGTTGCCCATTCAACCATGCAGCCGAATGCTCACCCAAGTCTCTAGCCTGATTGAACACTAGACTCCCCCCATTCCCCGCCTTAATCCACACCAGCCCATCCGGAGCCCACTTTCTTTGACGCCGGGTGACATGTTAATGCCCAAATTTGCACAGTGCCTTTCAGGAATAACTCTTGCCCGATGTCTTGACGCCATAAATCCACGTGGGTACAGTGGAATTTCGAAGCCGCGAGGTGTTAATTGAATATTATTAGATCAATGGCATGGTTATGTTTGTAAAATGAACCACTGTCAACATCCTCTACCACCTTCACACTCCTGGCACAAAACTCAAATTTCGGATCCTGTAATTTATCATCAGCCAAGTCTCATTACCAAACCTCTGCTGATTCCCCTTTGGATCGAATGATCCAGAAAGCAAGCTTGCAGATTAAACTCCGTGTCTGTTTATTTCAGTATTGTTTAACGCATTACTTTTTACACAGACTAACGTGTATATTTCCAATATTAGATTTCATGCAGAGTGGTAATCCCAAACAAGCTCAAGTGTTAGCCCTGATGGTGATATTCGAACCTTTGAGACTCCTTTCTCTCCAGGGTACATTGCGTCATATCTCTGCTAGTCTCCCAGCTGACTCCTACTTCTATATCAAGGTGTGGTGCTTTGCATGTGTTTGCGTGTCGGTGAGTTTTTGAGAATGTTTTCTTCTGCTCTTTCATATCATGCAGCGCGGAAACAGGTCCTTCAGCCCACCAAGTGGGTACCGACCAGCAATCAACCCGTACACTAACCTACACACCCTAGGGACACTTTTACCATTTCCCGAAGCCAACCAACCTACCCAATTAACCTACTAACTCAAATTTCACTGTACCTTAATTGGTACACGTGACAATTAAATTGAATCTTGATCTTGTACGTCTTTGAGCGTGGGATAAAATCCACGCGGTCACAGGGAGATTGTACAAACTCCGTATCGACAGCACCCGCAGTCCGGATTGAGCTCTGGTGCCACTGCTCTGCCCCCCTCCCCCCTCTCTCTCTCCGCTCTCAGGTTGGGCCACAATGTTCCAGGAGCAGCCAGTCAGCCTGATTCTAGATAGGCAAATTTACAGAGGTCAATTAATCTACAATTCTGCATGTCTTTCAGAAGTGGGGAAGGTAAACCAACGCACCCGGATGAAACCTACGCCATCACAGGGAGAACGCGCGAATTTAACATAGACAGCATCTGAGGTTAGGATTGAATCCAGATCTCCAGCGCTGTGAGGCAGCAGCATCGCTGTGACGCCATGGGATTTGATCCAATGGATTTTCAATGTTAATGTGTTTTGCAGTTTTTGTTGTTGTGAGGTGTAAACCAAAGATCGCTACAGGATCTTGGGTGCAAACTGGATTGCCTTCGCCCTGTTTACTAATGTAGGCTTAATGAGGACAACTGAACATATGAATATCGCAGGCCATTCACCCCATCATGCTAGCACTCGTGTTTAATAAATAATAGATAATCCCTTACCCCACCACCTTCATGCACTAATCCATATTGCTTAATACCTCCATTGTGCAGTGCATTGAGCAACTGTGTCACCACAGCCCTCCGGGGTAGTATTCCAAAGATTCGCCACCCTCTCGACGGCACGGTGGCGCAGCGGTGGAGTTGCTGCCTTACCCTTCTCGGTCCTGAATGGCTGACCCTTGATACTGAGACAGGACCTGTGATTTTGGACAACCCAGATAGTGGAAACATCCTTTTCTTGCATCACAGATACCCCACTTGCCAACCCGCATGTTTCAATCAGTCTGAAGAAGGGTTCCGACTGGAAACGCCACGTATCCCTTTTCTCCAGAGATGCTGCCTGACGAATATTGAAAGGCTTGTATCGAGTGAATGTGGAGAGAATGTTTCCACTAGTGGGAGAGTCAAGGAACAGAGCCTCAGAATAAATGGACGTACCTTTAGATGAGGAGATGAGGAGGAATTTATTTAGTCATATGGTGGTGAATCTGTGGAATTCATTGCCACAGACGGCCGTGGAGGCCATCAATGGATATTTTTAATGTGGAGATTGACAGATCCGTGCATGGGCAGAAATCGGTGGGGGGGGGGGGGCAGGGGGGCGCACTACCCCCCATGTTATGTAATCGGGATTTTTAAATTTGTTGAAAAAAAATCTATTAAAAATCTCCATTTTCCGCAAGAAGGGGGGAGGGGGACTAATGATCGAGTGCGCCGATTGGACGAGAGAGACGTTGGTCAGCAGGCAATGGGGGGGGGGGGGGGAAGGACAGGATGATTCAGCACGATGATTGGAGGATGATTGGAGGAGGGAAGTGTCGTCAGAGGCGGAAGTAGGGAGGTGGGACAGGATAGAGCGCAGTGATTGGAGGAGGGAGACTTCCTGCCATCTGTCCCAATATGGTTACTGAACATCCCAAAAGTTGATCTGGAGATATGGGAGGCAAAAAGGAGGGAGGAAAATTCGGACCTAAAAACAGAATACCATAACCATATATATAATAGATACAGGGAACACCTCTTAATCTTCACAGATGGATCAAAGGACCCAGTAGCTGAAACAACAGGGGCAGCTGTGGTAGTGCAAGGGTTGAATGTTGAGATTTGCAAAAGAACAAATAACTATTTGGCAGTATATACAGTGGAACTGTACGCTATTTTGATGGCAGTTCGGTGGATAGAACAGGTGCAACCATGCAAAATATTAATTTGTAGCGACTCATTGTCTGCAATCCAGAGTATTGGGTCTGGTGCGTCCCATAGGCGGCCTGACCTAGTGTATGAAATTCTACTACTATTAAGCCAAGTAACAAGGAAGGGCAGTGACGTGACTTTGTTGTGGGTCCCAGCACACATTGGTGTGCTAGGAAATGAAAAAGTGGATAAATTAGCAAAAGAGGCCGTTAAAAAAGAGAACATAGAGGTAAACCTACAATTATCCAAATCTGAAGGAAGACACATTGTGTGGAAGAAAATAAATCAGGAATGGCAACAATACTGGGAACAGGAGACAAAGGGGAGACACCTCTATTCGCTACAAAACAGAGTGGGCATTACAGCAAGAAGAGGGGGGAACAGGAGAGAACAGGTAGTATTAGCAAGATTGAGGATAGGACACACCCACCTGAACAGCACATTAAAAATGTTGGGAAAACACCCTACTGGGATGTGTGAGGAATGCCATCAGCCGGAAACAGTTCAGCATGCTCTAGTTGCATGTAGAAGATATGCAACAGAAAGAAGAGTTTTGATCAATGAAATGAAGAAAATTGGAATGACAGATATATCAGAAAAGAACATTCTAGAGTATGGAGGGGAAGGAAAAGGAGTAAATTTGTTGTTTAATTTCTTGAGGGCCTCTGGCCTTATAAAAAGGATATAAAGTAAAGACATGAGGACTGTGGAGTGAAGCCAGAAGGTGGCAGCAATGCAACATTGTGGATGCCGGCTGCCGTAAAACTCCAAAGAAGAAGAAGAAGAAGGGAGACTTCCTGGTGGCGCAAAGATCATAGAGCAGAGCTTCAATTGGCCCAAGCGCGGGGCTTTTAGTCACCCGGTGCGGCTTTCAATCGATCTGCTGCGTCGAGGCAGGCGCCAGGCGATGGCAGATCCCGCGGCCGGTTTTAAGCCGCGCCAGGCGATGAAAGGCCCCGCGAACGGGTCGATTGAAGCCCACGATTCAGGACTGAGGAAGCTGCTATTGCTGGAGTTCGGAGTCGGTCACCAACCAGATCAGCTCCCGATGTTACTGTCCTCGTGCGCGCGTGTGTGTATTGTGTATGCGTGTGCACGTGGCCACCAAGAAATTGTGTCCCCCCTCCCCCCATGTTTTAATAGCGATTTCTGCCCCTAGATTCATGATTAGTAAGGCTGTCAGGTGTTATGGGGAGACGGCAGGAGAATGGGGATGAGAGGGAAAGATAAATCAACCGTGATTGAATGGCGTAGACCTGAGGGGCCGAATGGCCACATTCCACCCCTAGAACATATGTACTGAAATGCTGTGATTGACTCAGGCGCTGTGTCTTTCTTCAGCAATAGCGTACACAGTGGAAACATCAACTTTAGTGCCAGTTCTAGAGAACTGGAAACTGTAAAACATCTTCTCGCTTTTGCATTGCTAAATGCAGCACACTTATCATGACACCACAATAAACTGTGTTGACGGTTCTGGCATTGAGAAGAGGATTCATATCTCACACTCTTGAAGCACTGAAGGCTGGTATCTGATGTGTCAGTCTGTTGGAATCTAAACTTAACAAATGCCAGTGTAAATGGACCTCTCTCAGATAAGGAATATCCAGCAAGAAGCAACACAGATATGTGCACCACTCCAGAATTTTAGGTCCTCCTACTATTTCAACTATTTTCCAGATATGATCCGCAAAATTCAGCATAATATGGCAGAGATAACTTAAATATCAGAATATTATTCTTTGCTTTCCAAAATCATGTTGTAGTTAAATACTATAACAATGGAACAGTGGTAGAGTTGTTGCCTTATAGTACCATAGCCTTGGGTTCGATCGTAACTAAGCGTGCTGTCTGTATGTGTAGGAAAGAACTGCAGATACTGGTTTAAATCGCAGGTAGACACAAAATACTGGAGTTACTCAGCGGGTTAGGCAGCATCTCTGGAGAGAAGGAATGGGTAACGTTTCGGGTCGAGACCCTTCTTCAGACTGATGTCAGGGGAAGGGGCTAGACAAAGATAGAATGTAGGTGGTGACAGTAGGACTAATGGGAGAACTGGGAACGGGACAGGATGGAGAAAGAAAGCAAGGGCTATCTGAATTTAGAGAAGTCAATGTTCATACCACTGGGGTGTAAACTATCCAAGCAAAATATGAGGTGCTAGTTCCTCCAATTTGCACTGGGTCACACTCTGACAATGGAGGAGGCCCAGGACAGAAAGGTCAGACTGGGAATGGGAGAGAGTTGAAGTGCTGAGCCTACAATAACATGTGTTTCCAGAGCATGATTTGGAAATAATGCAAGTAATGAATTAGGGACGTGTATTATATTAACTTTCAAACATGAACATTATATTATGTATTGTTTTATGCAAGCCAAATTGATTCTAACATGATTTTGATCAGGTACTAGAGAATTACTTTTAAATTATTTTGGAAATTGACAAGCAGAGAAAAAAAGTCATCTTGGATTTAAACAGTAAAGGGAAAAAACAGTTTCCATGTAATCTTCATGCAGTAATCAGTCTCTTAAGAACACAGCTGCGACTGGCCAGTGAAATTGACAAGCAATAGCTTTTCTTGACCCCCGTGCAACAATACTCTGTTAAACTGCAATATACTGCCTTGAGTATTTTTAGCTTACATTAACAATAATAAACTGACCAATATTTTGGAAAATTCTGTAGGAAAAATAAATTTGTTTTGCGAGTCTAAAACTCTCCAGCCCCCAATTCCCTCATTAACATGATTGTCTTTATAACGTGATATATTGTAACACAAGGATTCTCAGGGACACATTGGCAGAACGACTGAATCAGGCTATCTTCCTTTTACTGTTAGTCCTGATGCAGGGTATTGACCTGAAAAGTTGTCCATCCCTTTTCCTCCACAGATGCAGCTTTACCAACTAAGTTCTTCCAGGAGTTTGTTTTTTTGCTCCAGGATAGGATTCTGATTCGTTGAACCTTGAGTTCAATGCAGTAACCTACTGTGGTCACAAGAGCCTTTACAGAACTGAACAACATGTGTTAACAACAGGCATGTGTTAACACCATTATCCAAAGCTCCCCTTCTAAAGCTTTGTTTAGAATGTATGGCAGCACAATTCAATTCAATTCAATTCAATTCAACTTTATTGTCATTGCACAGATACAAGTATGGGTACAACGAAATGCAGTTTAGCGTCAGTCCGTAGTAATAGTGCAATATAGAAATAAAAATACAGAATAAGCAAACAATGTGGACGGAGAGACTGGAGAAATCTATCGGCGGGACTCCGAGTTCAGCAATGTGATAGTGTTGTTGTAGAAGCTGTTCCTCATCCTACTAGTACGAGACCTGAGGCTCCTGTACCGCCTCCCTGATGGGAGGAGGGCAAACAGTCCATGGTTAGGGTGGGAGGGGTCTTTGATGATCTTCCCGGCCCGTCTCAGACACCGTTTTCAGTGGAGGGCATCCATGGCAGGGAGCTGGGCACCGCAATGGTGCAGCAGCAGAGTTGCTGTCTTACGGTGCCAGAAATCTGGGTTTGATCCTAAGAATTGGTGATGTCTTTACGGTGTTTGCGCGCTCTTCCTGTGACCACGTGGGTTTTCTCCAGGTGCTCCGGTTACCTCCCATGTTCCAAAGACTTGCAGGTTTTTAAGTTAATTGACTGCTGTAGATTTCCCTCGTGAGTATGGCAGAACTAGTATACAGATGATCAATAGTCGGTGCGGAATTGATGGGTCAAATGGCCTGTTTCCACGCTGTATCTCTAAACTAAACTACAGTTGTGGGAACACAATCCTGTGATCTTAAATAACAAATCCTAATAATTGTTATATTTGGCACGGTATTCATATTGGTACCTAGAACAGTCAAAAACATCATTTTGGGGCTATCCCAGTTGAACATACCAGATAAAAGAACTACAGAAGGTACACAAAAAAGCTGGAGAAACTCCGCGGGTGCAGCAGCATCTATGGAGCGAAGGAAAAAGGCAACGTTTCGGGCCGAAACGTTGCCTTTTTCCTTCACTCCATAGATGCTGCCGCACCCGCTGAGTTTCTCCAGCTTTTTTGTGTACCTTCGATTTTCCAGCATCTGCAGTTCCTTCTTAAACACAAAAGAACTACAGATGCTGGTTTACAAAAAAAATACATAATGTGCTGGAGTGGCTCAGCAAGTCTGGTAGCATCTCTGGAAAACATGGATGGGTGAAGCTTCGGGTCGGGACCCTTCTTCATACCATACAAGTCATGTAAAAAAGAAAGAAATCAGAGTGGAGAATATGGTTTTACGGCTACAGAGAATCATCATCATCATCATTGTTGAAAACATCAGCGGGCACGGTACCTTACAATGCCAGGTACCTGTGACTGTGATCGCAACATGTACTGAAGTGTGGATGGCCTTTGGTTCGCTAGGAGCTCATCTGTCCTTACAGAGAAAGTGCAGATTAAAAAAGTGCAAAAGGTAGATCGGGATTGCAGTATAGCATTCGCGAGGTCCATGTAAAAGTCTGCTAATAGTGTAGAAGAAGCTGTTCTTGAATCTCTGTGGTAAACGCTTTCAAGCTTTTGTATCTTCTGCCCAATGGAAGAGAAGAGAAAATGACTGGGGTGTGAGTTGTCCTTGATCATGTTGGCTGCTTCCCCAAGCGCCTAGAGATTGTTACCGGGGGTGGTGGTTGTGGCAGATGGTGGCATTGAAGAGACTTCTGGATAGGCAAATGGATATGCAGGGAATGGAAGGATATGGATTATGTGCAGGTAGATAAGAGATGGTCTTGGCATCATGTTTACCACAAATATTGTGGGTTGAAGGGCCTATTCCTGTACTCTTCTATGAACTATATTGACATGGGTTGTGTAGGAAGGAACTGCAGATGATGCTTTAAATCGAAGGTAGACACAAAATGCTGGAGTAACTCAGCGGGACAGGCAGCATCTCTGGAGAGTAGGAATGGGTGACGTTTTGGGCCGAGAACCTTCTTCAGACTGATGCCGGGAATGGGCAGTACAAAGATAAAATGTAGTTAGAGACAGTAAGACTTGTGGGAGAACTGGGAAGGGGGAGGGGATGGAGAGAGAGGGAAAGCAAGGGTTACTTAAAGTTAGTGAAATCAATGTTCATACCGCTGGGGTGTAAACTACCCAAGCAAAACATGAGGTGCTGTTCCTCCAATTTGTGCTGGGCCTCACTCCTCACAATGGAGGAGGACCAGGGCAGAAAGGTCAGATTGGGAATGGGAGGGGTAGTTGAAGTGCTGAGCAACCAGGAGATCAGGTAGGTTTAGGCGGACTGAGTGGAGGTGTTCAGCAAAATGATCGCTGAGCCTGCCCTTGGTCTCGCCGATATACAGGAGTTGACACCTTGAACAGTGGATTCAGTAGATGAGGTTGGAGGTGGTGCCAGTGAACCTCTGCTCACCTGAAAAGACTGTTGGGGTCCTTGGACGGAGTCGAGGAGGGGGGGGGGGGGGGGGGGGGGCAAAGGGACAGGTGTTGCATCTCCTGCAGTTGCAGGGGAAAATACCTGGGGAGGGGGTGGGAAGGGAGGAATTGACCAGGGAGTTGCGCATGCAATGGTCTCTGCGGAAAGCAGAAAGGGGTGGGGGTGGGAAGATGTGGCCAGTAGTGGGATCCCGTTGGAGGTGGTGAAAATGTCAGGATTATATGCTATATGCGACGGCTGATGGGGTGGAATGGGGTCCTTGTTACAAATGGGGGGAGGCGGAGCATGAGCGGAGCTGTGGGGTATCAAGGAGACCCTAGTGAGAGCCTCATCTATAATGGTCCTCATTCTTTAGGGAATGGGGGTTCCCCTCTTCCATTATAGATGAGGCCCTCACTAGGGTCTCCTTGATACCCCGCTGCTCCGCTCATGCTGCCCCTCATCCCATTCGTAACAAGGACAGGGTCCCCCTTGTCCTCACCTTCCACCCCATCAGCCATCGCATACAGCACATAATCCTCCGACATTTTCGCCACCTCCAACGGGATCCTACTACTGGCCACGTCTTCCCATCTCCCCCCATTTCTACTTCCTGCAGAGACCGTCCGCAACTCTCTGGTCAACTTGTCCTTTCCCACCCAAACCACCCCCTCCCCAGGTACTTTCCCCTGCAACCGCAGGAGATGCAACATCTGTCCCTTTACGTCCCTCCACGACTCGGTTAAAGGACTTCTACAGTCTATTCAGGTAAAGCAGAGGTTCACTTGCACCTCCTCAAACCTGATCTACTGTATCTGCTATTCCAGGTGTCGACTCCTGTATATCGGCGAGACCAAGGGCAGGCTTGGCAATCGTTTCGCAGAACACCTCCGCTCAGTCCGCATAAACTTACCCGACCTCCCGGTTGCTCAGCACTTTAACTCCCCCTCCCATTCCCAATCTGACCTTTCTGTCTTGGGCCTCCTCCATTGTCAGACTGAGGCCCAGTGCAAATTGGAGGAACAGCACCTCATATTTTGCTTGGGTAGTTTACAGTATGAACATTGTGATGATCCTCCAGTATGTACATTGACTTCTCTAACTTCAAGTAGCCTTTGGTTTCCCGCTCTCTCCATCCCCTCCCCCTTCCTAGTTCTCCCACCAGTCTTACTGTTTCCGACTATATTTTATCTCTGTACCACCCATTCCCCTGACACCAGTCTGAAGAAAGGTCTCGACTCAAAACTTCAGCCATTCCTTCTCTCCAGAGATACTGTCTGTCCCGCTGAGTTACTCCAACATAATAATGTGGGTTGATGATCATTCACATTGTACTCAGAAACACCACAACAGCAAAAGGAGATGCAGAGCGTGAGTGTTCATAATGAACACGTGCGTGTGTTTGCATGTACATAATGAAGGTGTGTGTATACAGAATGGATGTGTGTACATAGTGGATGCGTGTGTGTCTGTGTACACGCATAATGACCATGTGTGTGTATGTGTGCGCGATGACAGTGATGACGAGTTGAAGAAAGTGTGGCATGTGTCCTAATTTTTTTTCCTGCGAATTCTGAAACTCAAGACTTCCACTGGCTTAAACTGTCAGAGGGACCTTGACGCGGAGGGTCTTAAATTGCTGAGATTTTTCTCAGTGTCAGCTCCTGCCAGTGTTGGCCGTGAGTGGCAGGTGCCTTCCTCCCTGTGTGTCAGCACTGTGTTCTGTCAGTTAAAGCCCCAGATTTCTTGCGGCAGGTGAAACCTTGAGAGTGAGTCACATTTCAACACCAAAAGGACAGTATCAAAGCACATCTACATGGCGGGAGAGGTGAAATTCTCCAGGGGTCAGGGGTAATTCCTTATCAGCTGTGATCAGGCAATTGAAGCATCCTCTCACCATCTAGAGAGCAGTCCTGACCTCCCATTTACCTAATTGTAGACCTTCAAACTATTTTTAATCGGACGTTACTGGATTTTATTTTGCACTAACATTATCCTGTATCTGTGCACTGTGGACAGTTTGATTGTAATCATGTAGTCTTTCTGCTGACTGGACAGTGGACACAAAAAAGCTTTTCACTGTGCCTCTCAGTACGTGTGATAATAATAAACTGAACTAAATTCCAAGGCCTCCATTCACATATACAGGTGGGTGGAAGCTGTGTTTCAATGGGCTGTATCTGAAATCATCCCAGAGAAAACCCACATGGTCACAGGGAGAACGAACAAACTCAGTACAGACAGCACCCGTAGTCAGGATCGAACCTGGGTCGATGGAGCTGTAAGGCAGCAACTCTACTGCTGCGCCACTGTGCCACTTGAAACATTAACTCTGTTTCTCTCGCCACAGATGCTGCCTGGCATGTTGAGAATTCTCTGCACTCTCTGTTTTTATTTCAGATTTAACGCTTATCATTTAATTTTAGTTTTGTTTTAGTTTAGCTTGGTTTATTGTCACGTGTATCAAGGTGCAGTGAAAAGCTTTTTAGTTGCATGCTATCTAGTCAGCGGAACGACCATGCATGGTTACAATCTAGCTGTCCACAATGCACAGAACAGGATAAAGGGAATAAAGCCTAGTATATTCCTTGATCTGTCACTGTTCATGATAACGCTGCTGAACATGCTGGGATATCGGAAACAGGAGGAGGATAGAAAGGCAAAGAAGCAAACTGGTTCATTTGTTAGCTTCTTGTCCTGATTAATAGACAGTAATAATGGATGCAGCATAATTGACATTCCCCAGCATTGCCAACACGATGAGCTCTTACAGAAAGCACACAAGGTCAAGTTTCATAGCTTATGTGTTTTGTAAATGTCAATGGTTAAATAAAGGAGGCAACTGTTGTTCATATGCAATGCAACAAGCAGACTTTGGAGTATGGACACAGATAGAATGACATAGAATTGACATAAAAATTATGACACTGTTTGTCCCACAGATCCTGTAAACTCGTGATCATCTCAGTCCATTGTGTCCATCCAATTCAGATGTAAATGAATCTACTACTTAAATACCTATCTTCACAATCACATATCATTATTGACTTATTTTCCACAGGGAAGTCCAAACTAATTATCTTAATGGAAAACGTTGGTTTCTGAGCATTGGATTGATCAGATACTGAGCATTCCATTATACTATTGAGACGTTGGGTATTTGGATGATGAAATTAACAAAGATGAACCTATTCACAAGAGTACATAGACACTGTATTGCTTTTACAGTGTTGTGATTGCTGAGATGTAGAAGATGTGCAGCCAATTTGTACGCACTTGATACAAGGTCAATTAATTGCCTTTGGGTCGACTCAAAGTGCTGGAGTAACTGAGCGGGTCAGGCATCGTCTCTGGCGAAAAAGGATCGGTGACGTTTTGGGTCGAACCCTTCTTCAGACACTTTGTGTCTATCTTCGGTATATACCAGCTTCTGCAGTTACTTTCTACACAATTGTCTTTGGGTATTAGGTGAAACATCAGTATTGTCCTAACCTTCTGGATGTAGATGGGTGCAATGAAAAACTGATGTTGGGAATTGATTGATAAAAAGATATGGAAACAGGCCCTTTGGCCCACCGAGTCCATGCTGACCATCGATCACCTGATCACATTAGTTCCATGTTACCTCTCTTATCCACTCCCTACATGCTAGGGGCAATTTACAGAGGCCAATTAACCTACAAACCCGCATGTCCAAGGGATGTACGTGGAAACTGGAGCACACGGAGGATATCCATGCAATCACAGGGAGAATGCGCAAACTCCACACAGACAGCACCTGAGGTCAGGATTGAACCTGGGTCTCTGGAGCTGTGAGGCAGCAGTTCTACCCCAGGAATAATTTTGTGAAGGCTGAAAGGAGGTGGATTCAGAAAGGAAAGCTAGGGGAGTATTGGTACTCGTCAGGAAGAAACTAAGAAGTCATTCAAACTTTGCAAAGCCATTGGTCTCAATTGAACATATAACTGTGAATACTCAAAAACACAGTTGGCTGACAATCTTTTAACCATAACTAACTGTGAACATTTCCGTTCAATTCAAATCATGCAACTAGATTGATTTAACTCCTTGAGGGCAAAGACATTGAACAACGGCTATACAATTGGGGTAATAGATCATGATAACCCTCCAAACCTGTCCTATTCATGTACCTGTCCAACTGTTTCTTAAACATTGGGATAGTCCCAGCCTCAACTACCTCCTATGTTCCATACATCTGTGTGAAAAAGTTACCCCTCGGATTCCTATTAAATCTTTTCCCCTTCACCTTGAACCTATGTCCTCTGGTCCTCAATTCCCCTACTCTGGGCAAGAGACTCTGTGCATCTCCCGATCTATTCCTCTCACGATTTTGTATACCTCTATAAGATCTCCCCTCATCCTCCTATGCTCCTTGGAATAGAGACCCAGCCTACTCAACCTCTCCCTATAGCTCATACACTCTAGTCCCGGCAACATCCTCGTAAATCTTTTCTGAACCCTTTCAAACTTGACAATATCTTTCCTATAATATGGTGCCCAGAACTGAACACAATAATCTAAATGCGGTCTCACCAACGTCTTATACAACTGCAACATGACCTCCCAACTTCTATACTCAATACTCTGACTGATGAAGGCCAAACTGCCAAAAGCCTTTTTCACCACCTTATCTACCTGTAACTCGACCTTTCAAGGAACCATGCACATACTCCTCGATCACTCTGCTCTACAACACTACCCAGAGGCCTGCCATTTACTGTGTAGGTCCTGCCCTTGTTCGACGTCCCAAAATGCCACATTTCATACCTCTGTATTAAATTCCATCACCATTCCTCTGCCCACCTGGCCAATTGATCCAGATCCTGCTGCAATCGTTCACAACTATCTTCACTATCTGCAAAACCACTAACTTTTGTATCATCAAGAAACTTGCTAATCATGCTCTGTATGTTCTCATCCAAATCATTGATGTAGATGACAAACAATAACGGGCCCAGCACCGAACCCTGTGGCACACCACTAGTCACCGGCCTCCATTCTGAGAAGGAACCTTCCACCATCACCCTCTGCTTCCTTTCATGGAGCCAATTCAGCTATCTCTCCTTGGATCCCATGAGATCTAACCTTCCGGAGCAGCCTACCATGCGGCACCTTGTCGAACACCTTACTAAAGTCCATGTACACATCTACAGCTCTGCCTTCATCAACCTTTTTGCTCACGTCTTCAAAAAAATCAATCAGATTTGTGAGACACGACCTCCTGTGTACAAAACCATGCTGACTATCCCTAATCGGCCCTTGCCCATCCGAATGCCTATATATCCAATCCCTCAGATTACTCTCCAGTAATTTACCAACTACAGATGTTAAGCTCACTGGCCTATAGTTCCCAGCATTTTCTCTGCAGCCCTTATTGAAAAGAGGCACAACATTTGCCACCCTCCAATCCTCTGGCACCTCTCCTGTATTTAAGGACGATTCATAAATTTCAACCAAGGCCCCCGTAATTTCCTCTCTAGTTTCCCGCAATGTCCTCAGATATATCTGATCAGGCCCCAGAGATTTGTCTACCTTCAAACACGACAGTACCTGCAGTACTTCCTCCATGGTAACCCTGACTGCTCTCATGACACTTCCAGTGACTGCTCCAATTTCCTTCGTCCTACTGTCTTTCTCCTCCGTAAATACAGAGGAGAAACACTCATTGAGGACCTTGCGAATCTCCTGTGGCTCCACACAGAGGTTAGTTTTTATTCCTGAGAGGTCCCACTCTCTCTCTCTCTCTCTCTCTCTCTCTCTCTCTAGTTGCCCTTTTCCCCCTTATGTATTTATAAAATCTTTCGGGATTGTCTTTTATGCTACCCGCCAGAGCTATTTGCTGGCCCCTTTTTGCCCTTCTGATCTTCTTTTTTAGTTTGCTCTTTTGTTCTCAAAACTCCTCCATGGTTGCATTTGATCCCAGCTGCCTGTACCTGTTCCATGCATCCTTCTTGTTTTTGACTAACATCCCAATTTCCATCATCAGCCAAGCTTCCTTACTTTTGCCTGCTTTTCCCTTCACTCTAACGGGGACGTACACATCCTGAGCTCTCTTCAGTACACTTTTAAAAACATCCCACTTGGCCGATGTTCCTTTCCCCTCAAATAACCTGCTCCAGTCAACTTGAGCTTCTCTCATGCTGTCAAAGTTGGTCTTACCCCGGTTGAGTATTTTAACATGTGGATCCTCTCCGTCCCGATCCATAACTATCTTAAACCTAATTGAACTGTGGTCACTGGTCCCAAAAGGTCCCTCCACACACACTTCATTAACTTGCCCTTCCCATTCTCCCAATACTAGATCCAGCGTTGCCCTCTCACGTGTGTGGGCCTCCACATACTGTTTAAGAAAACTCTCCTGAATACTTTCCGCTATGATCTTCCTAGTCTATATTGGGAAATTTGAAATCCCCTACTACAACAAGCTTATTTGTCTGCAATCTCCCCGCACTTTTGCTCTTCTAATTCTCGTTGACTATTTGGGTGTCTGTAGTACAATTAACTACACTTTTATTCTTCAATATAATACCACCATCTATTTTTGTTTAATTGTTTTCTGTTTATCCTCCTTAACCAACAATGCAACTCCACCTCCTCTTTTTTCCTCACCCTTGTCTCTCCTGAAGCTCCTCTACTCCGCAACATTGAGCTGCCAGTCCTGCCCCTCCCTTAACCAGGTTTCAGTCATGGCTACAACGTCCCAGTCGCTCGTACCTATCCACATCCTAAGCTCAGCAGTGCAGCGGTGGAGGTGCTGCCTTGCAGTGCCGGAGACCCAGGTTCAATTCTGAGTATAGGTGCTGTCTGTACGGAGTATATACATTCTCCCTGTGACTGTGTGGATTTTCTCCTGGTGTTCCGGTTTTCTCCTACACTCCAAAGACGGACAGGTTTGTGGGTTAATTGGCTTCAGTAAAATTGTAAATTGTCCCTAGTATGTAGGATAGTGTTAGTGTATGGGGTGTTCGCTGGCTGGCACAGACTTAGTGGGCTGAAGAGCCTGTTTCCACACTGTATCTCTAAAGTCTAAAGTCAAAGATGAATAGGTCAGAGAAATCCCTTGAATGGTTAGAGTTGAATATTTTTAACCAAGTATTGATTTTAACGTCTCATTTAGCTTCGACAATTAACTGCACTTTTACTCTTCAACATAATACCACTATCTATTTTTGTTTAATTGTTTTCTGTTTAAGCAGTCTTACACTTGAATCTACTAACCAGCTAAATGGCCACTTGAAAAAGATTAAGAATAAACAGAGCACCATACAAACCAACTGGGATTGACCTTGTGTGGTGAAGCCTTTAGTTTCACAAGTGATGCATTTCAAAACATTAGTTAACAACGGGCTCACTGCCAATTGCTAACAAAACGCTTGCTCTACTGTGTTAACAACTGGCACTTTAAACTGAAAAACAAATAGGTCTCAGTAGTAGCATACATAAGGAACACAAGGAAGAGGAGATGCTCAATGCTCAAGCCATTCTGTCACATCATGACTGATCTGATCTTGGCTTCAGCTAAAAATGTGTGTGTACCTTTGGGGCTGAAATGAGATTAAGTTTGAGCCCAGCAGCCAAAGTGACCACCCAGAACGAGGATGAGCCATACAAAGATGGTCAAGGATCGCCAAGAACAAGGGTGGCCACTGAGACCAAAAACGGGGAAGCTTCGAGCACTGAAGACGCGAGAGTTGAGGAGGGAGCCGCTGATGATGACGGACGTGAGGAGTAGGATGATATGAGAGGGGCCGGGGTATTGCCTCCAGCGCCTTCATGGCTGGCTGCAGGAGGCGCCCCCAAGAAGATCGGTTAGCTCAGGCTTACCCATGATTACCTCCAGGACTTCCAATACATGGACTGGACTTTGCACTTTAGACTGTTTGTGGTCTGTGTTTTTTTGTGGCAACTACATTTTGTGGTTGTGCAAAAGAATTTTGCTGTGCATATGTGACAATAAAGAACCACATTCCAAATACGTGCAGGTTTGTAGGTTTATTAGCTTAGGTAGAATTGTAAATTGTTCCTAATGTGTAGGATAGTGCTAGTGTATGGGGTGATCGCTGGTTGCAGGTGGGTCCCAGGTGTTTCCGCATTGTATCACTAAAGTCCACGACAACATAGGAACAGAGGCAGGCAGATAAAGGACAACCATAATAACCACTGTACCCATGGGATTTATAGTTTCAACACAGTGCCAAGAATAATGCACAATTGCATTTGTTGAAGTAATTAATTATAGTTATTAAACACTTTGCATTGAGATATAAAGGTGGCATTAAGAAAATGGTGATCCAGAGTATGTATTGCAGAGTTATGAATCTATGTATGCTAATGGAGCCATAGAATTGAATGCCATACCAAATATGCAGAATACACTGCAGAGATGGCTTACTGGAATCTCTGGTTAAGCAGCACACATAATTGTTGTGTCTACAAAGCTCTTCACTGGAAGAATGAGTTTATATTAAATTTGCATATATATGTGTACACAGATAATTTTCAATATACTGTATCTGTAGGTAATTAATTGCATTATTGCATATGCTTGTAAATAATTGTTTTTTATAATCCATTACTTTAAGAGGAACCAATGTCTTGTACAAGTGTTTGTGTGTATGTTTGAGAAATTGATCTTGACATTGGTTTATTATTGTCATGTGTACTGAGATATATAGATCTACTATCCAGTTTATGGCACCCTTGGTTCTAGAGACTTTCTGGATTATCCGTTTTGCCGGACCGACAGAGGTCACGACCTCCGAGAAGAGTCCAACGGTACTGGAACAGTCTGTGTAAGGAGCCGAGGTATCGGCCTGCAAGGTTAGCATTAGAAGTCAGCTAAAGGCACGGATCTGACGGCTCCGGCTGGGCCAGAGTTCCAGACCCCCGGCTGCAGGGGGCAAATTTGACCCCGCTGATCGGCCATGGAAGTCGCATTGAGGTTGATATCGACCGTCTCACTCAGTCTAGGTGTCACATTTTTGGGGGAAACTTCCGAGGGGTATTTAAGTGTGCTATCGTAATTTTGTCTGGGAACCAGACGCCGGACAACTTTAGGCTGTGCATGCCAGACGCAAGAAGAAGAAGAAGCTTCTGGATATCCTGGTTTCTCTTAGTAAATCGTTACTGGTGTTTGCTGGAAGGTCGGTTGCAGGAGGCTCCTCCCTGGGACACATGGATGGTCAGCTGAGAGGAGGGGCGCCAGGTCATGGGCCTGCAGCAGCCTGGGGCTTACCTGGGCTTACCTGGATCGGGGAGCTCCAGTACTTCCAGCATGTGCACTGGACTTTGGATTAATTTTTATTTTCTTTCTAAACGGTGCTAAAATATGGTGACGGTGCATTTGTGGGTTGTGCAAAAGAATTTCACTGTGCTGTGCGTACGTGACAATAAAGAACCATTGGTTCATTGAATCAAGACAGCCCAAACTGACAAAGAGGAGGGAGGGAAGAGTATCGAAACCACAGGGGATTGTGAAAGCTAGAGGCTGTAGTCACAGGCGATGGTCTACTCAGCCTGCCCTTCCACCTCCCTGCCGAGCTCCATCTGTCTGTAGAATGGCAGAATCTAGGGATCCTGCTGAGGATTCATTATCAGTCATTGTAGTGGCAGCAAGTCATCCCCGATCCCGGAAAAAGATGATTCAGATAAACACAAAGAATGGGAGATATCTCAGAGCAGGCATCAACCAGCTGTGGGAAGTATCCTGTTACAACAAGTTGCCTTTATTGTTCTGCTGTCAGGCAGCACCCCAGAGTTTTGATTATATTGACCCCCTATTTGTATACTTAAGAGGAATAGACAGTTGGGAATTGCGTACTGTCTGCATCAGGGTAAAACTGGGCTGGGGAGGTGAGTGAGTGGATCAGATGCTCTGTGATACTAAAATGGTAGCAGCTGCAGACTCTGAAAAATATTGGCCAAGACCAAAGTGATGACAGGGCTTGTGACTGCAGCATCATTGCCGAATTAGCACTTTGTGATGTGTCTTGTGATGGACAGTACCACCTGCCCCGCCGTCCATGGGAGGAATAGATGCAATTACAAAGTGTCAGAAGGACAACTTGAAATTGCGCTGGGTCATCAGGGTGGTGTGGTCGAATCCGCTTAGCGTTAAAGAGGCACTAGAGATTTCACAGGCTCCATGGAATCTGTAGCAAAACAAAGGCCGAACATCTGGAGGATCCATGGAGGGAAACTAACTACTGCCATTTTGGATGAAGACCCTTCATCTAGACCAGTTTAGAAGAAAGATTTTGACCCAAAATGTTGACTGTCCACTTTCCTCCACAGATGCTGCCTGACCAGCTGATTTTTTTTTAGTTTAGTTTAGAGATACAGCACAGAAACAGGCCCTTTGGCCCACCGAGCCCAAAACGACCAGCAATCCTCACACGTTAACACTACCCTACACACTAGAGGGACAATTTTACATTTACACCAAGCCAATTAACCTACAAACCTGTATGCCTCCGGAGTGTGGGAGGAAACTGAAGATCTCAGAGGAAACCCACGCAGGTCACAGGGAGAATGTACAAACTCAGTACAGACAAGCGTAGTCAGGATTGAACTCTGGTCCCTGGCGCTGTCAGGCAGTAGCTCTACCCCTCTGCCAGTGTGCTGCCACATTCCTCCAGCTGCTCTTCACTTGGCATCCTTGTTTGTTCTTTATCTCTCTTCTGTTGCTGGGTACTGATTGTGGATGAAAAGCCATGATCATATTGAATGGCGGTGCTAGCTTGAGGGGCTGAATGTCCTACTATTGCACCTATTGTCTATTGTCTATTGTTGTGAATTAACTGATCTACCTGGTGAATTGTTATGCCCCTGTCCCACTTAGGAAACCTGAACGGAAACCTCTGGAGACTTTGCACCCCACCCATCCGTGCAGTTCCCGGAGGTTTTTGTCAGTCTCCCTACCTGCTTCCACTACCTGCAACCTCCGGCAACCACCTGCAACCTCCGGGAACCACACGTGGGGTGGGGCGCAAAGTCTCCAAAGGTTTCCGTTCAGGTTTCCTAAGTGGGACAGGGTCATTAATTAAATAGCTCTTACACAAGGTAACTAAGCAACAACCCTGGTGTCTATCCAGCTCATTGTTGACGTCTGCTAGTCTCTCTGGGAACGAAAGTGGTGATCATTTATCTGGGTTTTCCCTTATTTCCTTATAGATGCAATGGAACTGTTTGTAATTCTTTAGGTGTTATACAATTATGAAGCAGTCCAATTGCCTTTGTTGCACCTAGATATTTTCTTTATAAACCAAGCAACATAGCCAATCTATCTCTGGCTGGAGATAGACACAAAGTGCTGGAGTAACTCGGCGGGTCAGGCAGCATCTCTGGAGAAACAGGATGGGTGATGTTTCGGGTCGGAACCTTTCTTCAGACTGAAAGTGGGGGAACTGGAGATAGGGAAAGGACAGAACAACTCAAGGCTGATAACACATGACCAAGGAAGGGTGGAGCCCATACTGGCCCATTGCTACAGAAGAGGTGATAATGAACGGACACAGGGATGTGAACAGTGGAACCAGTCGAACAACTCGGGGAAATGAGGGGGGAAGGAAGTGAAGGAGTTCATACTACTGGGTTATAAGCTACCCAAGTTAAATATGAGTTGCTGTTTCTCCAATTTGCATGTGGCCTCACAGAGGAGGAGACCCAGGACAGAAAGGTCAGTATGGGAATAGGAAGGGGGGTTAAACTTGTTGACAACCGGGCAGTCGCAAACTTTGCACGTCTCCTATCTCTGGCTAGAGTAGGTTGGTAGATATAATGTCTTCACAAATAAGGTGAATGTGGCAAAGAAAAATGAAGAGGGTTTTTTCCGATGCTGCCAAGGTTTCAAGGTCAGTTTATTGTCACATGTGCCAGTTAAGGTACAGTGAAATTTGAGTTACCATTGTTAGATAGACACAAAAATGGGTGTCCATGTGGAGTTTTCATGTTCTCCATGTGACCAGGCGGGTATCCTCCATACAGACAGCACCCATAGTCATGATCGTACCCGGGTCTCTGGTGTAAGACAGCAACTCTACTGTGACTTAATGCATACAGCCATTCACACCGAGACCAACCTGTTGGGAAGCTGAGCATCAGCGAGGCATTCTGACTCTGTTGGTGTGAGATGCTGAAAGAGAAGATGATCAGGGAAAGAAACCTTCTTCTCACAGAGCCCTCCTGTTCATCGTTGGGCTGAAGGCCAGATCTGGCTGCCCTACTGGCAGAAGGAGACAGCAATGAAGACAGGAATGCCGCTGTAAATAAACAGTAACATTGTTTTGTGATACAGATACATTTCTTCCATATTTTGTTGACAGTTGAATGTCAGCCCCAATCCTTGCCGCAGTGAGTGATAATGTGACATTTGTGATAATGTGACCTATGCCTCCTTTAGCTGGAATTGTCATAACATTATGAGAGTTATGCAGCAGGCAAATGGCATTGACATAATCCAGTCAAGACCAGGAATAGAATAGATTCCATAGTACAGAGGGTTTAACAATGAGTAGGAAAGAATTACAGATGCTGGTTTAAACTGAAAATAGACACAAAAAGCTGGAGTAACTCAGCGGGACAGGCAGCATCTCTGGAGAGAAGGAATGGGCGACATTTTGGGTCGACCCAAAACCCATTTTTGCATCTATGTTCGGTTCAACAATGAAACCAACTAACCGTGCAATGTTTTGTGCAGCATCTTTGAAAATTGCTTTATGTTTTCAGGGAGATCAACTCTAGTAGGGTAGGGGAGGGGAAGAAACAGGCAGGACAAGGTAAGGCTTAGTATCTCTTCAGTGGTTGTAAGGGAAGGCATCTATCAATTAGACCCTGAATGGATTGGCAAATATTTCCAGGGTGGCAGATTAACAAATCATTAAAGGTAGAAATTCCACTGCCCCTTTGTTGTTCGACTTCTGAACTGTCCTTCCATAAACTAGGGTGCAGTGCCAATCTTCCAATGGTTTCAGTTGTACTTTATTTGTATTGAGGTACAGTGGAATTAATTTTCATATACAGTTTAGTACAAGTATATGTACGTCTTTGAAGTGGAACCCAGAGCACACAAAGAAAACCTATACAGGTCACGGGGAGAACGTACAAACTCCGTACAGCCAGCACCCGTAGTCAGGATGAACCCGGGTCTCAGGCTCTGTAAGGCAGCAACTCCACTACTGTGCCACTGTGCTGCCCTGTTGTGCTTGTGTATGGCTTGATTGCACTCGTGTATTATCTGATTTAATTTTATAGCACACAAACAAAAGTTGCTCAGTGTCTTGGTGCACATGACAATGATAATAAACCAATCAATATCAATACAGATCCAAGCAAACAAGGCCATAAAAATGCAATTTAAGCAATGGGAATCATTTTGGCTGGAACAGGATTGTAGAGGGTTTTTTTTTCAGACAATGGAAAGTCTAGGTTGGATTAAATGTACTTCCATACTTCCAAGTATCTGAATCTCAAAGAAGATATCTAGGCACTCAGGAGCTACAGAACAAATTGCATAAACATGGTCAAATAAAAGTTGAACAGGCCATTCGACACTATATGCGTACTCATCCATTCAGGAAGACCATGGCTGAATTTGGAAATGTAGAGAGTTGTTGTCTTTCAGCATCAGAGACTTGGGATTGATCCTGATTATGTGTCTGTATGGAGTTTGTGACCGCTTGGGTTTTCTCTGAGTGCCCCGGTTTCCTCTCACATTTCAAAGACGTGCAGGTTTGTAGACAATTGGCTTCTGTAAATTATTCCTAGTATCTAGGATAGAACTAGTATCTAGGATAGAACCAGTAGTTGGTGCAGACTTGGTGGGTCGAAGGGCCTATTTCCATGCAACTAAACTAATCCAAACTAAACTTATTTACCTCAACACTAACCCCGTTTCCCTTGATTTCCTCAATATCTAAACACAATACATCCTTGTCATGAAAGTGTTGTCATTGAGACTTCACAGCTGAGCTCCATTCTTTGCCGCTCATTCAGTTTGCGTAGTCTATAAGTAGATAAATGTCCCCAGTGGTTATTGTGTTACCTGTCATATGCATCTCTGATTTGCTGATTTATACTGTGCCCTGGATTATCCCTGCTGTTTGAGGGCCTATAAACAACTCTCACAAATGTTTTCTGCTCTTTTATCTGAGGCCTTTTATCCCTTCTTTAAAATCAGGGCTGCCCTACACTTAATTTCCATTTTGTTCATCTCATCGAATGGTTACAGTATCCTGGAATATTTCGGCCTCAAACTTATTAGCTTTGCAACCTGGAGTAGTCTTCAATGACCACTGAATAATTCTCCTTTAATTTAATTTATGTCATTAATCCAAAGACATATGTATTTGCATTCAGAAAAATGGTCTTCAATGTTGTTTTACTGCTATTAATACTACTTGTTGCCAGTCTAGCCACAGTTGGATGTTCATCTTTTTGTGACTATGCCTGGAGCATAAAGGTTTTTATTATCAATCTTTGCTATCCCGCCCTGTTGCTTTATCCTTTCGCTGTAACATTCTCAATTTTCCCTAACCAGAAACCATTATCTCCCACATTTAGGTTTAGGTTTATTATTGTCAAATGTACCGTGGTACAGTGAAAAGCGGTGTTTGCATGCTGTCAAATAATATCAGATTTAGTTTAGTTAAGATATACTGCGCAGAAACACTTCAGCCCACTGAGTCCGTGCTGACCAGCGATCCCCGTACACTAGCATCATCCTACACACCGGGGACAATTTACAATTTTTACTGAAGCCAATCTTGAAAGTTAATTGCCTTCAGTAAAAATTATCCCTAGTGTACAGAATAGTGCTAGTCTCCAGGGTGATTGCTGGTCAGAGCAGTCTCAGTGGGCCCAAGGGCCTGTTTCTGCGCTGTATCTCTAAATCCAAAACAATCGCTTATATGCCCCAGAACCACCAAATTTGGAAAAGATGGAGTGAATTTGTTGATTTGAGCCCTGGAAACCTTATCTATTTCACCAAGCCCCTGTGGATCAGAACTGTGAAATGCTCCAAGATTGAAGAACTCTGCTCTCAAGGTCACGGAATGCCATTACTCAGCCTGGCTGCCCTGACTGTCAACATCAGACTTGGCATAGTTGGGAAGAGCAAAAGCCAAATTATGCCAGAGTCACATCACAGACGAACATGTTAGTTTGATGTTGAGCAAAGCCTCTGATGCCTGGCAGATTTCTATGTGCCCTAAGGCCTCACTATCTGCAATACAAAAGTTTGACAGCCCTTCACTAGGTCATTGATTTATGTGACACTTATGGCTCTAGATTCCACTAATGACACATGGTGATGTTAGCTTAGATAGAGACATTCACCTCTCTGATCTGGACCGTGCTCCCTGGTTGTTGTTTTGTTTCTAACGGTGACAAACAGGCACAGCTGGTAGAGCCACTGCATCGCAGCACCAGAGACCCGGGTTCAATCATGAAATCATGACTTTCGGTGTTGTTTGTGTGGAGTTTGCACGTTCTCCCTGTGACCAGGTGGGTTTCCTTTGGGTGCTCTGGTTTCCTCTCACATCCCAAAGACGTGCGGGGTTTGGAGGTTAATTGGCTCTCTGTAAATTGCCCATTAGTGTGTAGGGACGGTGGATGGGTGATCGGTGATCAGTGTGGACTCGGAGGGCCGGAGAGCAAGTTTCCATGCTGTATCTCTAAACTTAGCTAAAAACAAAACTAATCAAATCATCTTTTGGTTGCAGTGCTGCCAAGACCTTGGAGAAGCATCCATATTCCATCAGCACCCAACTCAGTGGAGGGACTCCCACCCCCATCCTGCCTTCCGCGGCCAGCATCCAGCTTGCTCAGCTCCAAGCCCAGCTCACCCTTCAGCGCTTGAAGTTTGCTCAGTCAGCAGTGAACAGCAACACGGCAGCCGCCAGTGTCCTGAGTCAGGTGCTCACCAAGGTCGCCATGTCCCAACCTCTGTTCAACACATTGATCAGCGCCACTTCGGGGGCAGGCCGCGGCTTGCATGTCAGGCCCGGGTATGCCGCCGGGTGGCTTGGCTTATCCTCCACAAACGCCGGGCTTGCCCCCTCTGCTGGCCGGAGGTATTGGCCACGGCGGGAGCCTACAGGCCCAGAACCCCAACTCCCACAGAATGAACCCTTTTGTGGGCATGACTTCGCAATTGCCTGCCCACACAGCCGCCCAAGTTATGAATCTGAACAAGCCTACCTCGTCACAACCTCCCGCTGGCTTCTCCGAATATCCGGCAGATTTCTCCTGCAAGACCAGCGTCACCGGCAACCACACCTACATGCATGATGAGGTTCTGAATACCCATGGCTTTCATCCATTTGGATTCAGGGGAGACATGTCTAACATCCTTCCTGTTAACCCCGGCACAATTAAAGGTCAGCAGCTTTTGAACCAGCCTCATCCCGGATTCCAGCTGGATTTTCAGAATTGCCAGACATCCAGAATGCAGGCACTGGGTTATCCAGGAGAAATGAGTGCCGGTGGCATCCCGCAGAAACCAGAGAGATTTCAGCAGGTCCACCCGGCTGCCAATGCACAGAACCAGGGCACATGGGCAGCCGATCAGTGGCAAAATACCCCTCAGCTCCTACACCCGACAAGACCCGAATATGGGGCTCAGGCCCACGATGTGTGGTCCTCAAAGAACCAACAGCTGCAGATGAGGAATGAGCTCTACAACCCCGAGGAGCCGACTTCCGAAGTGAAGTCCATGGTCGGGCGGCCCCCTCACATCAACAGAGCCAACAACTGTAACCAGAACTTCTCCGGACCGCAGTTCAGTCCCCTTGGCCCCTTTCATCCCCACCTGCCAGAGAGACAAATGCAGCCCCGGGAACTCAACGATTTCCATGGTTTGGTGCCGTCTCAGCTGCCTCACATTTGCTCAATATGTGACAAGAAAGTCTTTAACCTCAAGGTGGGTATGAAGCGGAGGTGGGACATATCAACCACGATGCCTGGGTGAGACGGTCTCAAGCTCAAATGTTGTTTAAACAACGCTTGTTTAAAATGAACAGCTCCCATTACCATCCATTCATTCTCTGGGGATCATCTCCTCACTGTTCACAGGGTGCCTTGCCTTATGTTCTTGCTATTGAATTTTCTCAGGTAACACAAGCAGAAAGCATGGTAAATAAGACAAATGGAATGCTAGCCTTCAATGGTCATGGCATTGAGTATAAGATCAGGAAATAATGATGCAGCTTTATAGGACTTTGGAGTATTGTGTGCAGTTCTGGTTACCCCATTACAAGAAAGATGTGGAGGCTTCGGAGAAGGTGCAGAAGAGGATTACCAGAATGCTGCATGGATTAGAGGGTATTGATTATAAGGAGAGATTGTTTTCTCTGGAGCATTGAAGGCTGAGATAAGATAAGCTGCCTGAACATTTCCCCAGGATGGAAGACTTGAGGGCATAGTTTTAAAGTGAGGGGGACAAAGCTTAAAAGAGATATGCGGTGCATATCAATAGCTTGAGTGGCACAGTGATGCAGCTGGTAGAGATGCTGCCCCACAGTGCCAGAGACCCAGGTTTGACCCTGACCTTGGGTCTGTCTGTGTAAAGTTTACACGCCGCCCTGTGACCATGTGGGTTTTCTCCGGGTGATCCGGTTTCATCCCACATCCCAAAGCCGTGGGGGGATTGTAAGTTAATTGGCCTCTGTAAACATCTCCTCGTGTGTAGCGAGTGGATGGGAAAGTGGGGAAGTGGGGTAACTAGTGTGAACGGAGGATCAATGGTCAGCGTGGACTCAGTGGGCCAAAGGGCCTGTTTCCATGCTGTATCTCTAAACAAAGACAAACTAAACTGAAAGGATCCTCATGGATTGATACAATTCCACCAATAAACAAGTTGCTCCAAAAAGAGTGTTGTCTCGTTAAATTTATTTTTAAACAAGAAACAGTTCCAAAATATCTGAAGGAACCTTATGACTGGAAATTAATCTGTGTGAATATCTCATAAAGTGAACAATTGATTTATATTATTTTTGGTCTATTTTGACTTTTTATTTAATTTTATTAAATATGCTAGAGAACTCTGACCTCTGGTGTTTTATAAATAATGTATAGGTTTCTGAGAAGTTGGAGCTATATCGTATTTATTAAATATACATAGCAACTGGAAAGATCACAGATGGATATTGGAAGACATACATTTAATGGGACCTCTTGAAACTTAGTGTTTTCAAACAGGCACGATCTATGGTTCAAGAACTATGTATCTTCCCATAATAACTAATTGAACTCCAAAGCAGAATTGTGTTTCTATAATATGGTATTTCTACTCTCTGAAGTATCTACAAAGTGCATGTAAGTACTTTGCATGTATGGAAGACCAAATCTTAACATAAAAGCAAATCATAGAACACTTTGTGCACAGTTTATGATGACTCGCCATAGATATTTTGAACTGTTTTAGCATTGAAGGGGGACTACTTGAGAGTGATATATGTTAAATATGTACTTGACTTCATGCTGTTAGATTTAGCTGTAAAGCCACCACAGGATCTCTTGTGGACAGATGATATTTCAGGTCGGGACCCTTCTTCTGTCTGAAGAGAGGCCCCAACCTGAAACCTCATCTGTTCATTGCCTGCCACAAATGCTGTCTGACCTGCTGACTTCCTCCAGCAGTTAGTATTTTTGTTTCAGATTCCAACATCTGGCGTTTCTTGTATTTCCATCCAAACACTTTGAGCAACGTAGTGGCGCAGAGGTAGAGCTGTTGCTTCACAGCACCGGAGACCCGGTTTCGATCCTGACTGCGGGTGTTGCCTGTGTGGAGTTTGTACATTCTCCCTGTGATCACGTGTGCTGATCCGGTTTCCTCTCACATTCCAATGCAGGTTTGTAGGTTAATTGGCCTTTGTAAATTGTTCCTAGCATGTAGGATGCAAAAGTGGATTAACATGGAACTAGTGTGTGGGTGATCATTGGTCAGCGTGGACTCAGCGGGCTGAAGGGCTTGTTTCCGCACTGTATTTCGAAACTAAACAAAACGCCTGTGCTCTACTCTGGAAAAGCTCTTGAGATTTGTAGACCATCCAAACTGGCAAGACCATGATAATATTCTTTGGTTTAGATTTGGATGCCAGGAGATGGAGATGGAATCAAGAGCAGATATGTGGAGTTAAGGCATACCAGGTTTATCGTTACTCAGGACAGGTAATCCGGTTTTGAAACGAGAACCAAAACCCTTCGGAGAAATAGATTCCCATTTCTATAAAACCATAAGAGACATAGAAAAAATTAAAGGAGTTTTAACCAAAGAGAGAGAAGGCAAATGTGCCATTCCCTCTTGCCTTCCCTATGTGTTCTGAATGACAAGTCAAGTCTTTGAATCACTCCAATACATTCTTAATAATTTCCTACTAATTACCCTTCCATTTCTTTGGGAGAAGAGCTCTATATCCGTTGACGTGTATTGTCCTGAAACAGTTTATACTGGCATCATAGTACCCGTTATTTCACTTTGTGTTTTATTTCAGCTTCCAGTATCTGCAGTATTTTGTTTTATATGCTTCTACCTCTGAAATGTTGTCTGCTTGTTTTCCTTCCTCATGCCTCACCACCCTGAGACCCCTTACGTCTTGCTATCCAACTCTCCCAAAAACACAGTGATCATTTTAACTTTACTGTTTCCAGACCAGTAAAACTCCAGAATTATCACTGCAGCTTCTGATCCGAGACGTATAAGATCATGAGTGGAATAAGATCATGAGAGGAATGTATACCCAGAGTAGGGGAATCTAGAACCAGAGGGCATAGGTTTAAGATGAGGGGGGGGGGGGGAAGATTTAATAGTAACCCGAGGAGCAACTTTCTCACACAAAGGGATGTAGGTATAATGGAAAGAGCTGCCGGAGGAGGTAGTTGAGATAGGCACTATCACAACGTTTAAAAACTGTTGGTACATGGATTGGATAGGTTTAGAGAGGTATGGGCCAAATGCAGGCAGGTAGGACTAGTGTAGATGGGGCATATTGGTCGGCATGGGCAAGTCAGGCAAGAGGACTCTACGCCTCTATGACTTCTCCAGAACCAGATCTGTCAGTGTTATTGTTGCACCCATCGCCTGTGTTGCCATTGGAAAGTTTAACTCCTATGAGGAATGCCCAGTGCTCAAATCATTAAGTATCATACATTTACCACAACAATGGAAGCTGCCTGCATCTAACTGTGGTGCTGTTTGTGTGCTTTGGATTATATCTCTGTTCTGTGGGCCGACTCCTATCAGTCGGAGGTTGAGGGGAGGCTTGATAGAAGTATATAAAATGATGAGAAGCATAGAGAGGGTAAGCAGTCAGAACTATATTCCCAGGGTGGAGATGTCCAGCATTAGAGGACGTAGCTATTCGGTGAGTGAGGGAATGTTTAATGGAGATGTTCGAGGTAAGTATTTCACACAGAGTAGTGAGGTCCTGAAACACATTGCGAGGGAGGTGGTGGAGGCAGGTACAATAGTGGCGTTTAAGAGCCTTTTAGTTAGGCACGTGGAAGTTCAAGGAATAGTGGGACATGGATCATGTACAGGCAGATGAGATCAGTTTAATTTGGCATCATGGTCGGTACAAACTTTGTGGGCTGAATAGCCCGTTCCTGTGCTGTACTGTTCCAAGTTCATGTACAATTGTTGTCAGCAGTGTGCAATACAGGCACTTGGTTGTGCCTTGCTGCTCCCTTAGTGCGCTCCACTCATGTTGTCCCTGACTGTATTTGGAGTAGAAAGCCAGTCCAATCTATCATCTGATGCATGTACTTGCTTCTCCTTTATGTTGGCAGGATTGGGAACATCATGTGAATGGAAAACATCACATCCAGAACTGCACCGCCTTCTCTGAAAAGTAAGCATGGCTCCTGTGTGCCAAACTGGTTATGTCATTCTTTCTGGATGATCCTGGATAAAACACTGAACTATTCTTCAGATCACAAACAATGTGATTATCTGATTCTTGCACAGTTGCTGCCTTACAGAAATCGAGGTTCGATCCTGTGTGCTGTCTGTATGGAGTTTGTATGTTTGCCCAAAGACGTACACATTTGTAGGTTAATTGACTTCTGTAAATTGTAAAATGTCCCTAGTGTGTAGGATAGTGCTAGTGTACGGGGTGATCACTGGTCGGTGCGTACTCCGCTGAAGGGCCTGTTTCCACACTGTATCACTAAACTAAACTAAACTAAATATGCTTTCATTTAACATTCTGCACTAATGACACATTGGAGTTAACAGAAAATTATGTACAGTACTTTAATTCTTTGAACACTGAACTGATTCTTCCAGATCATGTTATTCCCAGGTTGCCGCAGACTTACATTTGTCCTATATTTGTACCTTATGTTTCCATTATTTATTTTTTACTTTAGGCTGGTGTTCCTAGCCCAGAGCCTCTCACACTACCGACAATGGGTTAATTTCCTTCTTATTATCCTTCCTTTCCTTAAGGTGAAGAGTTCATTCCGTAGGGAATTTTTGACACAGAGCTGGAACATCACTAAATGCCAAAACACATTGATCACAACCCGGGTGGGGGTGGGTGGGGACAAGAAAGGGAAAAGGAGGAGTGGGGCCCGAAACGTTGCCTATTTCCTTCGCTCCATAGATGCTGCTGCACCCGCTGAGTTTCTCCAGCTTTTCTGTGTAACCTTCGATTCTCCAGCATCTGCAGTTCCCTCTTTAACATTGATCACATCCCGTATGTGTGTGTCTGTGGTGGGAGGTGGGGGAGGTATGAAGAGGGTGGGAGAACCTTTCTAAATGTTAAATTTGACAGTGAACCTTTCTTGAGAAAAGCATTGCAAACTGTGCCCATCAGCAAGGTTTAAGGTACTTAAATGCCTTTAATACCACTGTTGCCTAGATTGCTGCCTATATCTGTGAGGCTTGATTTCATTGGGTGCTGGTAGATCATCTTTTCAAATAAAGCAACGAGTGTCACATAAAAGCATCACTCCAAATGACAAAAAACATTTATGTTCTATAAATGACAATAGTTCCTGAAAATCGGATTTTGCTCACGTTTATGTTGAAAGGAGCTTTGCATTTAGATAGTAACTTTCTGCTCCTCGATTCTGTCCCTATCTAACAGGGGAGCAGAGAAGTAGAGTTGCTGCCTTACAGCGCCATGGACCTGGGTTCAATCCTGACTGTGGGTGCAGTCGGTACGGACCTTGTACGTGCTCCCTATAACTCTACAGGTTCCTCCCAGGTGCTCCGGTTTCCTCGGGACACCTCTGACCTCTGGGCTGGGATTCTCCCTCTGACCGCGTGGGTTTTCTCTGGGTGTTCCGGTTTCCTCCCACATTCCAAAGACGTAGAGGTTTGTAGGTTAATTGGCTTTGGCAAAACTGTAAATTGTCCCTCGTGTGTGGGATCATGCTAGTGTATGGGGTGATCGCCGAGCAGTGTGGACTCGGTGAGCCAAAGGGCCTGTTTCCGCACTGTATCTCTAAAGTCTAAACTCATGAAGCACTTTTGAAATACTATTGTGATCACAAACAGTTGGAACTGTAACTACAATATGCAAATTAATTGGAGTCTGTACGGTTTTTCCAAGATAGCTGAGTAAAAAAAAGTGCTGGAGTATCTCAAGGGTTAAGGCAACATCCTCTGGTGGACATGGAAGGCAACGTTTTGGTGTTGGGACCTCTGCTTCAGGTCCTCGGACACCCTTCACTTTTTCCTCCCTCTGGAGAACTTCATTTCGTCCAGAGATAGAGATGTGACCCCGACAGGTTACGCCAGGCGCCATCCATTTTACTCAGTGTTCCAGCATCTGCGGTTCCGTTTGTTTCCAGGATAGCTGGGGGGGGTGACGAGATTTTCACTCCTTTTATGCTTTTCTACCATTATGGCTGTGATGTTGTTTCCATCCTTGTGATTGTACGATCTGATTTTGTTCCTAGTTCTGGCATTTGTTTGGTCAAATAACTTTGCAAGACCAACAAAAATGAGGTGTCAACTCGTGTGGAGCCAGTACAATGTTGAATTCCTTCTGGTACATCAATATGAATGTGTTTTTTAAATATATGTGGTCTTCTTGAGTGCAGAATAAAAAAACAGTGTATCATCACGTTAAAACGGTGTTTATGATGCAGTCACTTTATTTGACCTTGCTGGCTTATACTAAATGCAGCATTTGCAACACGTTCTAAACATAAATTGTGGAAAAATGTTTTTATTAACTATAATAGATTGGATGGAGTAATTAAATATAAGGGGCGGCACGGTGGCGCAATGGTAGAGTTGCCGTCTTACAGCGCCAGAGACCCAGGTTCAATCATGACTATGCGTGCTGCCTGTACGGAGTTTGTACGTTCTCCCTGTGACTGCGTGGGTTTTCCCCGTGTACTCTGGTTTCCTCCCACACTTCAAAGACATGCAGGTCTGCAGGTTAATTAGCCTCTGTATCTTGCCCCTAGTGCGTAGGATGTAAAACTGGAATGACAGAGTAGACAATAGACAATAGGTGCAGGAGTTGGCCATTCGGCCCTTCGAGTCAGCACCGTAGTCAAGCACATGGTGATCGTTGAATGGTGTGGATTCAGTGGCTCAAAGATCCTGTTTCCAAGCTCTATCCAAGTGTAGCTTTCACAATAGTCCTTGATATCAGTGTTTTTATTTGGGAAAAACGTCTTTATTAACTGTGATATTTAACATTTCATAATATCTATAATTAGATATTTCAGTGAAGCAACATAATCTTCATTGCCCATGACATCAATAAACCACACACATGGTAGAGCTAATGTTCTGCAGATAATTATGGGATATAAAGTATAATAAACATGTAATGCTTCTCTCTCGGATATGCAGTGAATAATTCATTAGTGGCTAGACGTAATTTTGTTTGAGTGTGACGCTGGAAGGATTCTCGAGACACATTTTAACCTACCCTGCACTTTATTTGAATATATCTTTTAAGTTTAATTTTAGTTTGTAGTTTATACAGTGTGCAAACAGTCCCGTTGGGCCCACCATGTCCATGAAGCCGACCATCGATCACCCTGTAACCTTACGCCTGGCCTATCCTATATACGGGACAATTTACAATTTTCACTGAGCCAATTAACCTACAATGTGTACATCTTTTAGATTGTGGCAGGAGCACCCCGATAAAACCTGTTGTTGTCATGGGGAGAACATACAAACTCTGTACAGACATCACTCCCTAGTCAGGATCATACCTGGGCTGCTCTGGCGCTGTAGGGGCAGGCAACCTACCGTGGGGGTCCGACGTGTCAGGCCGCATCTGTTCGTTTCCAAACTTTGCCTCCTTCCCTCACACTCCAGTAGAGTAGGGATTTTGTGTCGCTTCGTGACGCACTCGTTCAGGGCGTTGGGAGGGTGTTGTCTGGGAAGTTGTGAACCAGTAGTGTTGAAGTGACGTAAGCAGCGTGTATTTACTAACACAAGAGTAGTAGGAGTAATGAACGCAGCTGAGTGGAAGATCGGTCTCCCACTTGTTTGTTCATAAGCCACCGCTGTGCCGGCGTGGAGG